>NC_141693.1:1944144869-1945344869 GCF_964263255.1 Lissotriton vulgaris
TTCAGTAAGTCTCTTTACTAAAATGTATGGTGCTGAATCTCGAAGATCCTTAAATATTGTACGGCAAACTCTACACTGATCCCTTTGCTCAACAAGTGACCAGTACACTTGTTTTAGGGCAGATGTTACGTGGAACTGCCCCTGGAGTCGAAATATGAGGTAGGTTGCTCTAATCCGGATAAATTGAAGGCTACGGATGCCTTTTTTTAAAGAAGAGCTAAAAAATACATTTGCCCTAGTCTAACTCTATCTATGATTATTATTTTCAGGGCATCCATGAGGAGAAAAGCAGACAATTTTTGTGATCATTTTCGATGTAAATGTGCAGTTAAGATACAACCGCACCAATCCGAGTATTCATTGTTAGTCCAGCATTTAACCATACACTCAAAGTCTTGGCTAGAGTCTTCGGCCGCGGATGGTTACCAGTCTCCACTGGTCAATGAAGGGGTCACTTTTGAAGTTTAGACTTGTGATCTTTGTTTTGTATCCATTTAACTTGAGCTGGTTATTTCCCATCAGCACCAACTGAATTCAAATGAAATTCCAGCTGCAAAGCCAAGGTGTTATCCAAGGGGACAAGAAGCTGGGAATCATCCACACAGTCAATGCTTAATTTGAGCCAGTGGTTTCCGGTGCTTGGTACCTGCACTTAATGGTCAATACTGGTGCTTGAAACAGTCTTCCACAAGGTGGCAATGTCTGGCTAATTTCGAGATGATCGAACAACAGGTAAACATGTATTCAATATACATTTAAAATGACAATTACCTTCCGCCCAAGTCATTCTTGTAGCTTTGGGGGTCTGTAATAGTCTGAATTGTCACACTTGTAGGAGTGTGATTGTTAGTAGTTGTGTTGTTACTCTCATTGGTGACATGGCAGGGGCAATGTGTGGTGCAAGCTGCAGTGGCCTCCTGACTGCAGCCATGGCACTTATGTTTTTACAAATGAAGCACTGCACACAGTTATACACTCTACAGTCCCTGACTACAAGATCTTTAGTTAGGGGACTTGCATACACCTTGTTGCAGTAACTGATTGATTCTGTAGAACTGAAAATAAGTATGTATGGCAGAAGGTGGTTTTGTTTACACACAAAGGGACAAACCCACCAGCCAGGGAAGGCAGAGACCGGGATATAGAGAAAGCCGCAGACAGAGCCAGAACAGGCAGGTTGAGAGAGGCAGACAGGAAGCAGAGCCAGGAGCAGTGACATGCAGGTATCCAGAGAAAGAATGAAACTACAGTCTAAGAGAGAGGAGGACAGAGGGACAAAAAAGATACACCAGCCATCTGAAGGACAGACAGGAAGAGAGGAACAGGTAGCCAGTGCAAGGGCACACGAACAGGGGAGACAAAGAAAGAGAGAGACAATAATGTAAGAGCTGACAAAGAGAGAGAGGGACGGGTGGCCAAGGAAACAAAGGAACATAAAAAGACAAATGATATACAAGATGTAGACAGGAGAAGGATAAAAAAAAGTGTGTGGACAGAGAAAACACATACAAAACAGCACCCGGGGAAGGAGAAGGGGAAGTTGAGAGAAAGAGAGAGAGGGAAAGAGAGAGAGAGAGAGAGAGAGAGAGAGAGAGAGAGAGAGAGAGCGAGAGGGAAGGAGAGGGAGAGAGAGAGAGTGAGAGGGAAGGAGAGAGAGAGAGAGGGGGAAGAGAGAGAGAGAGAGAGAGCGAGAGGGAAGGAGAGAGAGCTAGAGGGAAGGAGAGGGAGAGAGAGGGAAGGAGAGGGAGAGAGAGAGAGCTAGAGGGAAGGAGAGGGAGAGAGAGGGAAGGAGAGGGAGAGAGAGAGAGTGAGAGGGAAGGAGAGGTGAGAGAGAGAGAAGGAAGGAAGGAGAGAGAGAGAGAGAGAGAGAGAGAGAGAGAGAGAGAGAGAGCCCGAGGGGGAAGGAGAGAGAGAGAGCAAGAAAGAGGGGGAAAGAAAGAGAGAGAGAGAGAGCGAGAGGGAAGGAGAGGGAGAGAGAGAGAGTGAGAGGGAAGGAGAGGGAGAGAGAGAGAGTGAGAGGGAAGGAGAGGGAGAGAGAGAGAGTGAGAGGGAAGGAGAGAGAGAGAGGGGGAAAGAGAGAGAGAGAGAGCGAGAGGGAAGGAGAGGAGAGAGGGAAGGAGAGGGAGAGAGAGAGAGAGAAGGAAGGAGAAAGAGAGAGAGAGAGAGAAGGAAGAAGAGAGAGAGAGAGAGAGAGAGAGAGTGAGAGCGCAAGAGGGAAGGAGAGGGAGAGAGAGGGAAGGAGAGGAGAGGGAGAGAGAGAGAGTGAGAGGGAAGGAGAGAGAGAGAGGGGGAAAGAGAGAGAGAGAGAGAGAGAGCGAGAGGGAAGGAGAGGGAGAGAGAGAGAGTGATAGGGAAGGAGAGGGAGAGAGAGAGAGTGAGAGGGAAGGAGAGAGAGAGAGGGGGAAAGAGAGAGAGAGAGAGCGAGAGGGAAGGAGAGGAGAGAGGGAAGGAGAGGGAGAGAGAGAGAGAGAAGGAAGGAGAAAGAGAGAGAGAGAGAGAAGGAAGAAGAGAGAGAGAGAGAGAGAGAGAGAGTGAGAGCGCAAGAGGGAAGGAGAGGGAGAGAGAAGGAGAGAGCGCAAGAGAGAGGGGGAAAGAGAGAGAGAGAGAGCGAGCGAGAGAGAAGGAGAGGGAGAGAGAGAGTGAGAGGGAAGGAGAGAGAGAGAGAGCAAGAGAGAGAGGGAAAGAGAGAGAGAAAGAGCGAGAGGGAAGGAGATAGAGAGAGAGCGAGTGAGAGGGAAGGAGAGAGAGAGAGCGAGAGAGAGAGCACGCTAGAGGGAGAGAGAGACCTGAAGAGAGGGGCAAACAGAGAGGTAAAACAATAGACAGCAGTGTTACCTAGAGGAGAGAATGGCAAAACAGCAGCAAGAGCAGAAAATAGAGGCAACAAGATGCAGAATGCAGGGCAGAGATAGAGACAACAGCCAGAGAGGGACAGAGAGAGAGAGGGACAGAAAGAGGGAGGGACAGAGGGACAGAGAGAGAGGGACAGAGAGAGAGAGAGGGAGAGAGAGCACAGAGTTAAGGCAGGAGCAGAGACACATAGGGAATCTGCCACTGAGTCGAAGAAAGAGACAGCATTCCAGGATGCAGCTGAGAGAGTAAGAGACAGGGCACCCTACAGGCAGAGAGGGACAGCAGTGAAGAGGGATGTATGCAGACAGAAGTGTAACAGAGAAATAGGTAGCAGCCCAAGTAGGAGTAGTGTGGTTCTGGAATTCCGGATCCTGCTGTAATATGGTACCGAGGTCCAACACTCATGTCACAAAATGCCATCGTACCATGACGAATTTGGTATCGGCAGACCGGTAATGATTAGGACATTATCCCTGTGCATTTGCGTCATGATTGGGCAATGCTAACACCCTTAAATCGTGGTTTCCGTTCCGAACCCTCGGACTCGATTTTGTGAACGGCATCCATCTTGTGCCTTGCCCTCATATAAGTCAATTGATTAAGGTCGAGCTTGATCTGAAAGGACACGTCCACCTTAGCTGACTTCCCCATGACCTGGCCGAACTGACTCTACCGCCTCCAGCGAAACCTGTTTGGGCAGCCCCTCGCCCAGTGGCCGAATGAGATAGCATCAATACATAACATGCCATAAACCATTCACCACCTACAGACCATGTTTTCTGCACACATACACCTGTCCATGTTCCTTGTTTATGGCCAATTTTATGACAAGGAGGTGCCCTGTTCTATTGGGGTTTCATCGATATCTGATTGTAATTCCGGGCTGGGCTGGGTCATCTATCACAAACTGGACATCTAAAATATGGGTTGGCCGTCATGACTTCGCGTTTTGCTCTATTGTGTAAATATGTCTATGACCATATCATAAACTCAAGAATTCTTGCCTGAAGTATAAAACTGTGTATAAAAGGAGAAGGCTGGTTCTGTAAAAACGAACAGTCTCCTGAGAACTTACGACCGTGCTGTCGTACTTCTAGGACACATGTTACTTGGTTGCAGCCAATAAAACTTGGTCTCTGACTTCACCTAGAAGACTCTTGGTTTCTGTGGTCCGGAACAGGGAGAACTCAGAGGTCTTCGGGTGTGATCCCCTGGCACCACCCGGTTCCTAAAAACCCGGAACCTCAGTTGGCGCCCAACTCGGGGCGGTATCAAGCGGTGACGGTCCAAGCCAGATGTTCGTGAGGAGCTTCGTGTGAAAATTCCAGAGGACGGCCAGCCACTTCAGCGACCCCTGTATGTCGACGTGGTTCCGAAGGTCTTTGCTGCGAGGTTCCCCACGTCCCGACGGCTACGAAGGACTGCTGCCCTGACTATCGCCCTGTTTTGGACCCCGTGATCCTTGGTAGAGCGAAACGATAGACGAGTCTTCTAGTGACGTCATCGATCTTCAATACTTCAGACAAGTATAAGTGGAGCGTCTCCTAGTCCTTAGTTTGGTTCTTAGTCTTTGGTATCCTTGAGGTACACTTTGTTTGGAACTTGCAAGCGCCAATACCGAGGGATTCGTGTATTCACGAAAATACCTTAGTTAGATAATCCCCTGAAGTTTGAAGCTAAACTAGTGAGCAAAGATGCCTGGTCTTAGCAGACTTGGAATCTTGTTTTGTCTTGGTTGTAGTAAGGATTCCCGATTAGAGGATTCGTGTCTGGTTCCTCCGATTGGAACTCCAACATATGAGTTATATATAAAGCACGGAGTGGGCCCTATCACATATAATGAAGTATGGATAAAATACACCCGCAAGGATGGTGTTTTAAAATGGCCCCAATATGGTAGTTTTGACTCAGAAGTTTTAGATAACCTCGAGGTCAAATTGTTTAAGAAGAAAGCCCGGCCGGCGATGTTTGACTCTTTTCGCTTATGGCGCAAAGAAGCCAAACAGAAAGAAATAAAATTAGCTAAGGAGAATAAAATAGGTATGTCGATGGTGCAAGCCGCCATCGCATACAGGGATAATGAGGAAGAGCAGGAAGGTAAACAAATGCTCAGAAGCAAGAGACTAGCAGTAGATAAATGCTACCCGATGTTGCCCCATGAGGGACAAGATTCAAAGGGAACATCCGAGAAAGATCCATTAATGTCCCATTTATTGAATTCACCACCCCCATATACATCGAGTATTGTTGGACCCCCGAAGCGTTTCGTTATACCGCGCCCTGGCGCACGAAAAGCAGCTCTTGCACAAGCACCAGCTCCCCTTCAGCTGGTTCCTACTTCTCCGGCGCAGCCTTCTCAAGGGCCGCCGCCTTTGCTACATACTCCGTCTACTTCTTCTACAACTTTGCCTACCGCTCCAACTATTTATCCTGATACTACTTCTGCCACTGCCTTGACTTCTTGTGCTGTTGCTTCAACTTCCTCTTTACATCAGCCTGTCTTTTCTGGCGCATCTGCCTCTCCGCAAGCTTCCCCTTCCGTTCGACAGAGAGTGGCAAGTACTGTCACTGGTCTGTTCTCACCTTTCTTTGGGTCGCCTAACACGACCCCTAAAACAGGACATAGACAGTTGCGTAGTCAACTGCCTGATTATGAGGAAAGAGAAGTTCTGAATGAGTTAGAACGCAAATGGGTTACTGACACTGTTAGATACGATGTTCAGTCTGTTATGGAAGTGTTCCGACAATGGGATGCACCCACTCAGAGATACGTATTCGAAGAGATGTGTGTATATCTTTGCGAAGATTTGGAAACAAATGATCCCAAACGCAAAATGCAGGAATTATTTTGTATGCGTTTCAAATTCTATGAAGGTATATTTGTAGGTGCCGATGTTGAAAAAGCAATAGATCTGTTATTATCCTATAGGAGTAAGGGAAATGTGTCTAGATCACTGTATGAGGATGATGTGTCAGGTAGGAAAAAGGCACGACAATACCCCATGAGAGAAGTTCCTCCAGTTTGGAGGGAAGGTGATGCGAATGCACAACCACCTGTTCCACCGCATTTCCAGCGTGTATGGGTGCATGTCCCCTGGAAAAGATCTGAAGTGTTAGCGCTCAAGCAGACATTACCTGATCCACGTAAAAATCCCGCAGGGTATTATAAGGAGTTATCACAGACTGCCAGCTCATGTATAATGAATTTAGCAGATGTAGACATGCTGTTCGGAAACGTCGTTCCACAGCCTTTATGGAGTAAGATACGCCATACAGATCATGATCAAGAACTAGGTGACTCCTGGGCTAATATTGCTGCTACAGATGCTAGACAAGTTGGTGGTTCTAAACCAGAGCCTTTAGTAGCTGAACTTCCTGGTAGAATTATCATGTACATGAAGACGTTAATGCCTGAATTACGTGTCAATTGGGATAAGTTATCTGCGTGCAAACAGAAGAAAGATGAGAATGTGTCTGACTTTTTCACGAGATTTGAAGAGACTTTCGTCGATCATATTGATATTGATATTGATATTGAAATGTATTTGTAGAGCGCTCGTTCGCCCGGAGGCTTCATGGCGCTATAGACAGGGACACAACGCATCAAACAGAGGAAGCATAGAGGAGCTCAACAGAACGCTTGGGAAAAGAGCCATGTTTTGAGGGAGTGTCTGAAGCTGAGAATGTTTCCACACGTTTTAAGGTGAAGAGGGAGGGAGTTCCAGAAGGCGGCCGCAAGGTGGTCAAAGCAGCAACCTCCAAGACGCTTCCTTTTGTAAGTAGGGACAGTCAGAAGATGTTTATGCATAGAGCGAAGATTCCAGTGGAAGGGTCATATTTTTTGAACAAGTCTCTGATGAATAGGGGACCAGATTGGTGTAAGGACTTAAATAAAATACATCCGGTCTTAAAAGCCACCCGTTGCTCAACAGGCAACCAGTGTAGGTTTTTTAGGCCCGCTCTAACAGACTGCCTCTTAGGTAGATTAAGAATAAGTCTGGCTGCCTGATTCTGAATCAACTGGAGGCGTTTTAATTCGCCGGCCTGGAGCCCAAGGTAAAGACTATTTGAAAAATCCAGTCTAGACAGAACCAGGGAGATGACAATCTGTGTGAGCGCTTCCAGAGAGAAGAAACGAGCGATTTTCTTAATTTTCTTCAGCTGAAATAAACTGGAGGACACCACTGCGCTGACCTGCCTTTTCAGAGAAAGATCTTCGCTAAGAAAAATTCCAAGGCTCTTAACTGAGAGCGATTTAGATGGTGGGGCTCCCATGCTGGCTGGCCAAAATCCAGGGTTCCAGCTGAGTACACTCTGCCCAGGCAAGACCAGCTCAGTCTTGCCTGGGTTGAGCTTCAGGTGACTGCAGCTCATCCAGCTCAGGATGTGAGACATGGTGTTTTGAAACACTACCACTGAGTCCTCGGTGTTTAAAGGAAAGATGAGCTGCAAGTCATCTGCGTAGTTGAAGATGGTGACTCTGGTGTTCCTAAGGGAGTACAGCAGGTCGGCGTAGATATAAATTAAAAAGTAGCGGTGACAAGGAAGAACCCTGAGGGACTCCGCAGGTGGTAGGAATAGTGGGGGCCGTAAAGGAGCCCAATCTCACGGATTGGGTGCGGCCAGTAATAAATGAGCGAATCCAGCTCAACGCAGGACCCCTGAGACCAGCCTGTTCGACACGGTTGACCAAGATGGTATAGTCAACCGTGTCGAATGCCGCTGATAGATCTAATAACACCAGAGCCTGGTGGATCCCCTCGTCGGCATTCCGCCTCAGAGTGTTCTGAACTGAGACGATGACTGCTTCAGTAGAATGAAGAGGGCGGAAGCCAGCCTGGTTAGGCGCAAGGTACTGTGATTCTTCCAAAAATTGGGACATGCTGTCACAAACATGGGCCTCCAATATTTTGGCACTGTACGGCAGCAAAGAAATGGGCCTGTAATTGAGGGGATTCGATGGATTAGCCCCTACTTTTTTCAACAAAGGGATGAGAAGAGCTTTCTTAAAACTGGCAGGGACCAAACCCTGTGATAGTGGTCAGGATATGGCTACCGAGGGTGACCAAAGATTGTTCGTAGACAAGTTCGTACATAATCTGCTTCCCGAACTGTGTAATAAATTGAAAGATTCAGAGAGTGCTTGGGCTGTTTCCATGTCAGCACAGATTTTAGCCACAGCCCAGTACTATGAAAATAGGCGCAAGGACGAGCTAGATAAGGCAGACAAAAAGACTAAAGATTTAAAGACCAAAGCTCTTCTCCAGCAAGCCTATCCGCCTCGCACACCTAGTCAGCCCAATTATCAACGACCACAGCAGTATTCGAGAAACGCGCAAGGAAGCGAGTTTTCCCATCAACGTTTACCATACAGCCCGAATCAGTGTGCCTATTGCAAAGAAGAGGGTCATTTCAAGAATAATTGTCCAGCTCTGGCACAACGTCTGAATGGTGCCTCTGGAGCTTCTGGTGCTCGAGGTAGAGGTGTTCAACAGGCTCCTAGGGGTAGGGGTCGTGGAAATTTCCCCCAGAATAACACTTCTTTTCCGCCTCAGAATTCCATGAATAGCTTTGATCAACAGAATAATGCGTCTTTCAGATCAGCTCAGTACTATACTGATGACTATTACGCCGAAAACGAGAATGAGGGTAATAATTGCTAGGACAGCCATGGACAAAGAGAGGGAGTTGTTTCAGTTCCAGTAGATCAGAATGGACCTTATGTCGAGGTGATTACATCAGGAGTGTCAGAGCCATTTCTGCTGGATACTGGTGCTACGAAAAGTTCGATTATGCACTCAAAACTTCCTGGCGCACCTTTGTCTGGTGAAATGAATGTTTCAGTAGGTTTCTCTGGCGCCCCTGTTAGAAACCCGATCTCTAGTCCTATGGCCCTTTCTGTCGGCCCATGCGAATTAGAAGCACCCCTCATCCTTACAACAGGTTGTGGCGAAAACTTGTTAGGTTTGGATTTGTTAAAGAGATTATATGCGACTTTATACTGTTCTCCTTCGGGAGTACAACTAACACTTGGTAAGAAAGTGATTTCCCCAATGTATTTGTCAAAGGAAGATATTCCGACTGAATTGGCATTCCTCCCGGATACACTTTGGGCTACTGGTTCTAATGATGTGGTGTGGAAATTAGCAATATTAATGTACATAAGCGGCGTTCATTTGCCTTCTCTCATCCCCCTCCCTGTAGGCACCATGAATACCTTGAAACGTTGACCGCACCATACCCGCTAGTAAAAGCCCGTGCCCATATATACATGACAGCCATTTTAGGCACCATGGCCTTTTTGCCCGCTCATTTGAATCCCCGGCTAAGCATGAGCGAATTTTGCGGATCTCGCGTTCGCGAATTTTGCGGATTTGCGGATTCGCAATCCGCAAAATCCGCGAATTCCCGCGAATTTGCGGATTTTTTTTTTTTTTGTGTTCGCCCGTGTTTCTGCCAGTTCGCGAGGGTTTTGTACACTTTCGCAAATTGCGAACTTACCTGTCGGGTCGCAAGTTTCGCGAACTTGTTGTTTCTACGTGTCCAGCCTGTTTGGGACACTCTTCTTCATCACTGCCACTCTCTGTCACCACTGCCACTCTCTGACTACTCATGCCACCCTCTGGCCCACCCATGCCACCCTCTGTTTCATCACCACACCCTCTGGTTGTCCAGTGTACATTATTTTCGGCAAAGCAAAGCACACCTTCCCTGCCTCAAGTGACCTGAATTAATTTGGGGCTGATTCATGTGTCACAGAATATTTTTTTAGCTGGCACCTGCTTCCTTAGTGCGCCCTGATTAGTGATCTTTTGCACTTGCTAAGTGCTTTCATTGTTGCAAAATTAGTTACAACACCTGCCCTGCCCCAACTGACAATAATGAATTAGGGGCTGATTAATGGATTTTAACTTCCAGCCTGGCTCCTGCTTGTCTCCCTTAGCTGTAATTCAGGACCTTTGTGGCATATGTGTAACTATTCTGAGGTTCAGAGCAGGGTCACATACTAGTTTCAACTGGCAACTGAACTCTGGAGGGGCCCCTCAGGAAGCACTCCAGGAAATGGCTACTAATGATGAGCCTGAACTTTTGAACCTGGTAAGTAGTTACTTTCAGTTTTGCTAAAATCGTATTTCTGCAATTTTGCACTTATTCGCGGGGCGCGAACTCACGCGAACAGTGCGAGCAGTGCGAGCAAAATCCGCTGCTCGCGGATTTGCGGATTTTGCGGGAAATTCGCAAATCTCGCGGATTGCGGATTTCCCGAAAATCCGCAAAATCCGCGAGCGGAACGGATTTTCCGCCCACGCCTATCCCCGGCTTCCCTCCTGCGCGTATTTGAACACCCCCCCCCCCCACTCTCACATGCACAGACCATAAAACCCTCTCCCTCTGCGGGACCCTGCTCTGAAAAGTAACCCTCCTGCTTGACCCACGCACCCCCCCATTTTCCTCTTGAAGAAGCATCCTTCGCCTCAGCTGACATAACCCCACCCCCCCTAGCTGTACCTGACTGCCCCCGCTCTCTCATATACGGGTCATGAGATCTCCCTCTCTCTGTGCGACTCTGTCCCTGGGAATCACACCCCGTGCCTGGCCATCACCTCCCTTCTTCCTATGAATACCCCTCCCTTGATGACCCCTCCACTGAGCCCGATTGTCCGCACGGACCACTGGTCATCCCCTTCGCCTGAGGACACAGTTCCTTGACCCACAACTGTATGCACTCGTCCTTCTTCAAAAGAGCTACTATTGATCATGACCTCCCCACCCCTCCGAGAATCGATCAGGCGCACACATTCCAAAGAAATCAGCTGAACACTCAGCTGAGCAATAGTCCCTCCCATTGTATGGTGTGAGGACCTGTACTGTAGCCACGTGTTGGATTTGCGCCAGAACGGCGAGGGGTCGGGGATGTCTTTTCCTTGCTTCACAATGTCACTATTGTAATAAGGAATGTATGTGATGTATAAAAGGCGATGCCTCAGAGAACTTGTTGGAGCACCTCCCGATGACACCTTGTTTCGTGTCTGAAATGACAGGCTTTCCTCATGAGAAATAAACTCTGTTCTTGTATTCCTGCTTCCAGCGCCCGTCTCTTTTTTGGTAACTATTCAGGATGGAAACTAAGAGGTGTCTTGCGCCAGCAGCCTGGGCATCGATTGTAAACTGGGCTGACTTTTCCACAATTGGCGTCCCAACGCGGGGCCCATCAGCGACATAAGGTCCGGTAAGAGAGGTCCAGACGATGGGGTGAACATCTAAACGATCGGAGTATACCTGCCTTGAGAGGACCCTCGTCCGGCTGCTGATCGAATGAACTTCACCGATTCCGAACGGACCTCTCTCGAGTGACCCACTGTCCTGACTGGGATCCCACAGGACTGCTGCGGTACAATCATGGAGTAAGAGAACGATCGGGCGCTGGAAGGAGGAGGGCAAAGAACTGCCCACACGGTCCGGTCCGGGTAAGGTCGCGTAAATGCGACAAATTGTGAAATGATTGTTTGATTTGGATAATACTAGTATTACTCTTTTGTTGATTCCTGTGGAGATTCACCGTCTGCAAACGGAGAAACAACAGGCTCTCCCTTTGCAAGCAGTGAAGGATAGGTAACGCAGACTTTTGTCCCCGTTGTAATCCGTTGTGCCCATCTTCCTCCCCCACTGTTTCCCGAACTGTTGTTCGTGGATTATTGTCTGGAGATTCTCTGTCTACAAACAGGGCAGAACAAGGTCTCTCTTTGCAGGTAGCGAAAAGGTAGGTAACGCAAACCTTTAACACGTCGTACCTACTTATTCTCCCCACTGATTGTTTAATTGACCGAACATTGATTGTTCGATATTGGTTCTTTTTGAGGTATTCACTGCCTGCAAACAACGGAGAATAGAAATATTCTGTCTAGTCTTTGCCCGCCGTGATAAGATAGGTAGTGCAGACTTTTGTCCCCGTTGTAATCCGTCATGCCTATCTTCTCCCCACTGATTGGTAGCCTGTTTAGCCCGGACCGCTTATTAGAGATGAACCATCCAGCTCCACTGGAGGGCACACCTAATAAGAAAAAATAGCAAACCAATTGATAATATTAGTGCCCTTGTTACAACCTCATTTTACATATTACATTGACATTAATAATTCGCTTAGACGGCACGTCTGGAAGGCACACCAGCAGACCCCCCTAACTACGGAGAAACGTGCTCAGCCACGAAATACCTAAATCTGGAAGAGGCCACCTAGTGAAACCAATCCTCTTCACAAATCACAACAAGGAATGGTGTTGTGTGAAAATATAAACAACGATGGCATAACCGTTATGAGAATATCCTTCCTTCTACATCAGTAGTGTTTAGATCATAACTATGGAGTGAAATAAGCGGTGCCGGCGAATATCTACCCTATCAACATAACATATCCTATGAGCAACCCTGTTTAAAAATAAGAAGTGGAATCAACACTTATCAGTTATATATTTCCTGCTGAAAACTCTTCATCATTAAAAACATCAGAACTTCTGTTCTAAGAAATTGGAATCTACTCCACTGGATAACTAAGTAAAGAACTTGTTGTACACCTGTCTGTGTGTAAAAAACGA
The DNA here is from genome assembly GCF_964263255.1 of Lissotriton vulgaris. Taxonomy (NCBI): domain Eukaryota; kingdom Metazoa; phylum Chordata; class Amphibia; order Caudata; family Salamandridae; genus Lissotriton; species Lissotriton vulgaris. The sequence goes on from NC_141693.1 coordinate 1,944,157,316, forward strand.
AATGACGGTTACCTGATGAAGGCCTCAGGCCGAAACGCGTTGTGTTCTACTCTACCGCATTTGCCTTCATACAATTTTCCATCGACCGAACATATCGTACAGCACCTTTTTTGTATTTAACTGTATATTGTTGTATGTTTTTGTTTACAATAGGTAGTGCATGTCATTTATTGTCACTATTATGAATCATAATGGTAACTATGAACTAAGTGAATTTACATTTTAAAAAAGAAACACAAAACTTTGTTGTCTAAAATGGAAAAAAAGATATAAAAATGAAACAAATAATAAGAAAAATAAAATAACCATATATTTTCCATACGTTGCTGTCTAAGCGAATTATTAATGTCAATGTAATATGTAAAATGAGGTTGTAACAAGGGCACTAATATTATCAATTGGTTTGCTATTTTTTCTTCTCAACCCATGGTTGTATATTCCCTACGATTAGCAAGCCACTAGGTTGTAGGGGTCCCCTCTTTCCAAACTGGGGCACACCTAATAAGGACATGTTCATTAAGTGTGGACTAGTCGCTATAGCTTATAATAGGTTATGGCATAAAAATACAAGAAAAAGAGTCGAGCAAAATCAGTAGGCCACTGATGAGTTATCAACTTCGCTAAAAATAAAATAAGAAATGTTAGAGATAACCTGCAATAAGAAACATACAAAATGACGAGGGAAGACAAGCTTGACACCAAGGCAGACACGAGGTAGATTAGGCTTCACCGCCCCTCACTGCTCCAAACATGTCTATCCCACCGCCCGCCACGCCCAATAACGGTAACATGGAATAGATACAAATCAGCATATACCTACCCCCATTCCGGAAGCTCCCGAAGTGCAACAGGTCCGCGGTTACGCCCATCCGGAAGGCGAGGCCTCAACACGTGCAGAGCAGGGCCTGGCTGGCCGCCATCGGAAGGGGAGGCTGTGGGGCGGACGGCCCGAAAGTCGTAATGGTCCCCCCCCTTCCCTTCTCTTGGCTGCCCTACGGGCCACGGGGGGGGATGTCTTTCCTCTGCCTCCGACCCCCCCCCCTCTCTATCGCCTGCTCCGGCTGTCAGAAAAATGAAACCGGAGCCGAGGTTGGCAGCGCCCTGCGGCGATAACACAAGAGAGTTGCAGGTAGTTCCCTTCAGCGACAATACTGGAGAGTTGCAGATAGCCTTGCCTGGTCTGGCCGCTCCAGAAAAAACGTTGCCCTGCAGGCCGCACGGGGGGGGGATGTCTTGCTGCCTCCGACCACCCCCCCCCGCCCCTCTCTTCATTGCCTGGTACGGCCATCCCTTCCAGCGACACCCCAACGCTTCGATCAACGGGGTCCCAATCGAAAAGCGGCGCTTGGCCCAGGACCGGTGCACGTCCTGTGCTTTTTCTCTCCTCAACCTTGAAGATTCTATGAGAGCCGGGGGGCCCCCGACCCTTCCACACGGGCGCCCCCGCCCCCGTTGGGAACCGCGACATGGGCGCAGTCCTACCGTCGCCGACCTCAGTTCTGGAATGACTAAGACCCTGCAAGACCGCCAACTTGAACAGTTCCGGTGGGATACCAGTATGACCCGGTAGGAAAATCGTTGCCTCCCTCCCCACTTTTTGACTGATGGTTCACATTGCCAGTCTCTTCTGTTGCCCTTTTCGAAAACAAACTTGAACTGTCGAAAGAGGTTCTGGTCCAACCACGAGATGGTGGAGACATTTTGACTATACTTGGGCCTGCCTGACCTCGCCCAAAATGGCGCCGATACAAATGAAACTGTCAGCTCTTTGTTGTACCCTGATTGCTCAAGCTTTGATGTTCTGAGATATGTATGTAGTTTTTGAAAAATGAAAGTAGATAAGATGGATATCGATAATGTGTTCAGAAAAGGATTTGATATAAGATAGATATTGATTATGTGTTGGGACAATGAACCGGTATAGGGTGGGTACCAATTATGTGTTAGAGCAATGAATTGATATGAGAAAGGTACTAATTGAGCATTCGGACAATGAATTGATATTAAGTTTTAGCGCACCATGGTTATTGAAAGTTTGACTTCTCGACATTTATGACGCTTACTCCCAATGAATTTCGATACAATGTTATTGCACTTGCCGCACTTTATATTATGAAATAAATGGCCACCGACTTCGTTCCCCTCACGTCCGGCTCCAGTCTGCTCTGTGGCCGGCCCACTGGGTTGTAGGCTCGTATTTGTGCGCCAACATTTTTATTAAAGGTTTTTGAAAAAGCAAGCACAACTGTAGCGATTGCATTAATAAGTCTCGAATGTGTTACTACTGTCTCCGATATAAGCGAAATGAAAGCAGCTTTATTAAGGTTGAAGGTTAAAAAGCCCGATACTTAAGCCATTACATTACATGCCACAGGCAACAGGAAAAACGTTTTAGGTGCCCTTAAACGATACTGAAGAAAACGCCACCTGACCACCACCCTTGCGCATGATCTAAAAGACCACGCTCGAGTGATCCATGCGGATACGCAGAACACCAATGATTATGTTCCTAACACTACTGGTCCCTCTGGGCTTAAACGCCGAGATGGTAGAGAATGCACCATGTGGAGATAGGTCGAGTATGTGGTAAGTAAAAACTTTTTCGGATTTATGCACGCTGATGTGTTCTGAATGTTGCCCCCACACCCCCCCCCTTCTTTCTCCTCCCGTGTGCAGGTCACGTCGGAACATCGGCGGAAGTTTGGAGGAGTGATGACCGAACGACCGACGGAAGGAGAAGTAGGGGATTTGAGCATAGTGCTTATACATGACGAGCTTTGTAAGATGTAGCACCCCCCCCTTACTTAGACATGACTGTTCCTCCCCTAGAACCTAGTGATTGGGAGGATGGACTGACGTAGATACTCGACGGGTTAGTACGATATGACAGACTATGACTCGAACCAGCACGCCAGATAGAGCAACTATGACGTTTAACTAGATAGGGAAAGGACAATGAAAGTTCCGGGGTAAGGTTTACCTAAGCACCGCCCGTCTGGATGACTAAAATGTTGCTAATGTTTAAAAATGTACCACCTCCTTCTCGCACCCGTATAGATACAGCTAAGCTGTCCGACTGTTCTCCCGATTAATGCCCTCCGTTGCCTCAGCCTGGAGAACCTTTTCGCCAAAGGGAGAAAAGGAAAAATGATACAAAGATTCCACCGTGAGTAGTAGCCCGACCAGGTTAATTCCTGACCAACTGACCGAGGTGTAAGTATTAGCAACCGAGAACACTCGCAAAGATGGCAAACGAAAGGAAAAGGAGGAAAAAGGTAAAAAGAGCTCAGAACGTAGATAAATAGGATACTAAAGATGCGCAGCATGCAGAAAGAGATCTTTTTGGCCAATAACTGTTCTATGTTTTGTCGTGAATTTTTTTTGTAACACACGTACTGTCTTCCCTTGTCTGAATTTGTGTATATGTAATGTATGGGTTTATGTCTTCCCTCTGTTTACGTTTCCGTGTTACCTGACCCCTGCCGTTCTGTGTTGTGAGCGCACTAAAATGACCTAATTACCGTACACGTCTCTCTCTCTCTTTCTCTCTCCCTCTCTATCTTTCTCTCTCTCTATCTCTCTCTCTCTACCCTTCTACATGTCATACGTGTACCGAATGGCTCGTTTAGAATATGAACGACTCTCACTCTCTAGGAGACCCCCCCCCCCCCTATTGCCACTTCCTTTGGTGGTAGAATTGTGCCCTGCCGGCACCAGCCTAATTGGATACTTATTGAACGCAAAGGTGTTCAGCAAAAATCGACAGAAACTAAAATGATTGTAACTCGCCATATTACTACCTCTCCTTTCTGCAAAATGAAAGAACTTGAATTGGTTAAGAAGGAAGGGACAGGTAAGACGGCTGATGTCCCCTAATCTGGCCCTTTTATAGGGGGACTATATGTCAATGGCATCCTATTCTTCAGTTCGTTAGGTATACAAGCCCCAAGGTCCAGATTGATCCCCAATGCCCAGATTGCCCCACCCCTCTGCACTCAAACGCGAATGTCCAAAGCGTCACCGCCTCTCACTGACCCCTGCTCCATATCAGCTGTCCTTGAAGAATAACTGATGACCTTGATTAACTGTTGCTCCTCGATGAAAGCCTGTTTTCCCTCCCTCTCTCTCGATGATAACACCCCTGCCCTGTTTTTGAAAGGGTTAGCCGGAATGAACGATGAGTAGACTTGGCACAAACACAGTAGGAGTGCCGACATGTGTACTTCATGGTGGCAGGGTTCTGACTGTGACCGATGAACGTAAACCCCCAAGTGCGTAGGATTGAGGGCGGAATTCAAATGCTTAAATGTCTTCTACCAGTTCTCTAAAACTTGTTTTGTACCCATTCAAAGATATACGATCTTCGGAGGAGAAGGGTCGGACGTGACGTACAGCCTGGCTGCGGATCTTGAGACACATGTGACCTCGACCAAAGGTGGAGCTGCAGAGCAACAAGATGCGGGACGAGACAGCAATCTCAAACGTGGAAAATGAAAAGTTGAAGGGCTGCCCTGAAGCCCTCCGTCTGCCAACCCACGTGTGCCTGAAGTCTTCGCCCCCTTTTTGGGCCCGATTGATGGGCCTGCCTGCTCGTTTTCCTTTGCTCCCTTGGTCCCTTGATGTGTCCAAGAAAAGACCTGACCTAACTCCGCCCTCTCTTCCCTCGACTATCCGACACCCCCTCTTTCCCGCATGACTTTTTGACTCAGACAAGAAGAACAGCATTCAGATGGAAATGGGGTTTGCCACAGAAGGAAAAAGGAAATACAGGTGCCGAGCATAAGGCACCCTTAAAGAATTGGTTAGGGAACAGGACTGTGGTTTGACAGCAGAGGACTGACCGCACCCTGCAACGCGTAAGGATAGATCCGAGCTGGACCTATAGCTCCACCGCCGGTGCTCAACAGCGCCAACGAAAGAAAACGGACTAGAGCCTACCAGTGATGGCTCACTGCTAAAAAGACACTGTGACGAAGACACCCATCAATTTGACTAAATTACTTGTGTCGAACTGAATTCCGCCCTCAACCACTTTGTATTGCTTTCAAAATGTTTTTCGGTCACTTTTAAAGGCTGTACATTGATGCTACCGAAAAGAAAGTCAGAACATTTATACTATGTAGCATGTTGATCTCTAGGCTTGTATAGGTAACCCAGCAACTGTGAATTCATATGTGCTGCATTCCACCAACCGCATCGATTGTGCCATGGTTATATGCAATTCACTGGTATATGACAAACGCTATCTCATCGTCCACACAGGTATTATAAGTACGCCCATTAGTTAGGAAATGAACTTACTTATGTTAAAAGCGGCGACTGTGGAAATTAGCAATATTAATGTACATAAGCGGCGTTCATTTGCCTTCTCCCATCCCCCTCCCTGTAGGCACCATGAATACCGTGAAACGTTGACCGCACCATCCCCGCTAGTAAAAGCCCGTGCCCATATATACATGACAGCCATTTTAGGCACCATTGCCTTTTTGCCCGCTCATTTGAATCCCCGGCTTCCCTCCTGCGCGTATTTGAACACCCCCCCACTCTCACATGCACAGACCATAAAACCCTCTCCCTCTGAGCGACCCTGCTCTGAAAAGTAACCCTCCTGCTTGACCCACGCACCCCCCCCCATTTTCCTCTTGAAGAAGCATCCTTCGCCTCAGCTGACATAACCCCCCCCCCTTGCTGTACCTGACTGCCCCCGCTCTCTCATATACGGGTCATGAGATCTCCCTCTCTCTGTGCGACTCTGTCCCTGGGAATCACACCCCGTGCCTGGCCATCACCTCCCTTCTTCCTATGAATACCCCTCCCTTGATGACCCCTCCACTGAGCCCGATTGTCCGCACGGACCACTGGTCATCCCCTTCGCCTGAGGACACAGTTCATTGACCCACCACTGTATGCACTCGTCCTTCTTCAAAAGAGCTACTATTGATCATGACCTCCCCACCCCTCCGAGAATCGATCAGGCGCACACATTCCAAAGAAATCAGCGGAACACTCAGCTGAGCAATAGCCCCTCTCATTGTATGGTGTGAGGACCTGTACTGTAGCCACATGTTGGATTTGCGCCAGAACGGGGAGGGGTCGGGGATGTCTTTTCCTTGCTTCACAATGTCACTATTGTAATAAGGAATGTATGTGATGTATAAAAGGCGATGCCTCAGAGAACTTGTTGGAGCACCTCCCGATGACACCTTGTTTCGTGTCTGAAATGACAGGCTCTCCTCATGAGAAATAAACTCTGTTCTTGTATTCCTGCTTCCAGCGCCCGTCTCTTTTTTGGTAACTATTCAGGATGGAAACTAAGAGGTGTCTTGCGCCAGCAGCCTGGGCATCGATTGTAAACTGGGCTGACTTTTCCACAGTGGGTTGTTTGGAGATAGCACCGTATGTCATAACGTTATAAGCCAATGTTAGGTTGCCACGTATCCCCCAATACAAGATCTCTAGCGAATGTGAAAAAGCGTTGCTAGCGATCATTTACGATCTGATTGAGAAAGATGTCATTGAAGAAACAACAGGCAACGTTTGTAACAGTCCCATCTTGCCTGTCTTAAAGCGTACTGATCCTTCGCAGCCTCCTGTATACAGATTTGTGATTGATCTTAGAGAAGTAAATAAGATCGTTGTACCGCAGTTTCCAGTCGTCCCCGACATTACTGCCTTATTGACAATGGTTCCAGCTTCAGCCACTTGGTTTTCGGTGATTGACTTGAAGAACGCTTTCTTCAGCATCCCGATTGCCGAGGAGAGCAGAGACATTTTTGGCTTCAATTTAGGAGGACGAAGCTTCCGCTTCAAACGCGCTCCTCAGGGCTACTGTGAGAGTCCATCCATATTCAGTCAGGCTCTGAAAACACAACTCGATACGATTGTTCTATCTGATGGTGCGACTCTGATTCAGTATGTAGACGATCTACTGATCGCTGCAGACACTGAAGAAATTTGCAGTCGTTGTTGCGTCATTTATGTGACATGAAGCATAAAGTCTCCCTTCCAAAATTACAATTTTGCCGACAAGAAGTGACCTACCTAGGTCACATCTTATCGAAGGAGGGAAGGAGACTGACCCCAGAAAGAATACAGGTAATCGCAGGATTAAGTGCCCCAAGGACACAGAGAGAAGTTTGGGCTTTCTTGGGCATTACGTCGTACTGTAGACAATGGATACCGAATTTCTCCCTATTGGCCAAACCTTTGCTGGCACTACTCTGCAAAGACACACCCAATCCTATGCCTTGGTCTGACGATTGTCAGACAAGTTTCCATGAGTTGCGCGAAGCATTGTGTGCCGCTCCTGTGTAGGGCAACCCCGACTACAGTTAGCCTTTTACGTTATATGTCCATGAGAAGGAAGGTTGTGCATTATCATTACTGACACAATACTTTGGAGACAAACAGCGCCCATGCGCGTATTTCTCCGCAACTCTAGATCCTGTAGCTAAGGCATTACATTACCAAGTTGCTTGAGGGCCACTGCTGCAGCAGCTGTCTGTTTTCGACAGTCCGCTGGGTTAGTCATGAATAATACCCTGATCGTCATGGTCCCACATGCAGTAGACATTTTACTGAACAGAACGAAGACGCAGCATTTAACTAGCGCCCGACTGTCCAGCTATGAGCTGACACTATTAGCGAGCCACATACACATAAAGAGGTGCGATACACTTAACCCCGCCACGTTATTTCCTATTCCGGCAGAGACAGATGAGGTTGAAAAACACGATTGCTGCTTTAGGACAGAAGAAGAGACAAAAGGGAGAGTAGACTTGCAGGACACCCCCCTTCCTGAATGTAATGATACTCTATGGGTTGATGGTTCATGCTTCAAGTTGCCAAATGGTGATACGACTGCAGCATATGCTGTAACAACATTGCACACTATTGTAGAGACCGCACGCATCCCCCAGAATTCCGCGCAAGCAGCCGAGCTAATAGCGCTTACAAGAGCATGTGTGTTGGCAAAAGGAAAACGAGTGAATGTGTATACTGATAGCCAATACGCCTTTGGCGTAGCCCATAGTTTCGGACGATTGTGGCGTGAACGTGGGTTCCTGACGTCACATGGTGCAAAAATCCAACATGGTCAGCTAGTTAACGAGCTCCTCGAGTCACTGACCCTGCCGCTACAAGTTGCGATTGTAAAGTGCAGTGCACATAGAAAGATTCAAGATGATGTTGGCCGTGGGAATGCATTTGCCGACGAGGTCGCGAAAGAGACTGCAAGGAACACAATGAGTCGGATGTATGTTGTAGGTCCTGCTAGATCAGAGGTCTTCAATCTGTGGGGCGCGACCCCCAGGGGGGTCGTGGAGTCCTTGGAAGGGGGTCGCAGATTCTGCCAGAGCACGCAGTTCCTGGCGGTGGGCTGATCGAGGGTGTTCATGGCGGAGCCGAGGTGTGAAAAACATCAATGCCGCATTAACAAGTAAAAGGTCTTCTAAAGACCTGTCAAGTACTCGGGTGTGGCTGTGTGAGTGTGTCCCTGAAGCCGTTTCGAGCTGGGGGAGGAGGAGAGGTGGGGGCGGAGGGATGCTGGGGGAGCAGGCTGTAGTGTAGCCCTTTGAGGTCAATGCATATTGCGCGCCTGGAGCTGTGAGTCCCATGACACGCCCCCCGCCCCCAGCAGGGAGGCACAGAGATGCCCTCCCATGATCGGGTAAGAAGGAAGAAGAGCAGAGAGATACTGATTCTCCCCCCCCCCCCCATGAGAGAGGCACAGAAAAGGTGGGTGGATGAATGATGGGTGGATGGATGGATGTAAGGATGAAGGATGGATGGATGTGTGAAAAGGTGGGTGGATGAATGATGAATGGATGGATGAAAGGGTGGATGGATGGATGAAAGGGTGGATGGATGAAAGGATGGATGGATGGAAGGATGAAAGGATAGATGGATGAAGGATGTATGGATGGATAAAAGGTTGTATGGATGGATAAAAGGTTGCATGGATGAATGATGGATGGATGGATGGATGGATGTGTGATAAGATGGGTGGATGAATGGATGAAAGGTGGATGGATGTATGGATGGATAAAAGGTTGCATGGATGAATGATGCATGGATGGATGTGTGAAAAGGTGGGTGGATGAATGATGGGTGGATGGATGAAAGGGTGGATGGATGGATGAAAAGATGGATGGATGGAAGGATGAAAGGGTAGATGGATGAAGGATGTATGGATAGATAAAAGGTTGTATGGATGGATAAAAGGTTGCATGGATGAATGATGGATGGATGGATGTGTCAAAAGATGGGTGGATGAATGGATGAAAGGGTGGATGGATGTATGGATGGATAAAAGGTTGCATGGATCACTGATGCATGGATGGATGTGTGAAAAGGTGGGTGGATGAATGATGGGTGGATGGATGGAAGGGTGGATGGGTAAAGGATGGATGTATGGATGGAAGGATGAAGGGGTGGGTGGATGAAGAATGGATTTTATGGAAGTAAGGATGAAAGGGTGGATGGGTGAAGGGTGGATGGGTGAAGGATGGATGTACCATGTTACTCCGCATACTTTTACTCCGCATACCGTTACAACGCGACTTTTACAACGCATACCATTACAACGCATAGCGCTTTGGGGTGCTGGATAGTGGTAAGTATAATTTACTATTCTAACTCCAGTCCCCGTGGACCCTAGGGAAGGTGTTGGATAGTAAATTATACTTATTCCCTATCCTAGAGCGCCCCCCAGCGCATTGCGTTGTAATGGTATGCGGAGTAAAAGTCGCGTTGTAATGGTAGTGCGGAGTAAAAGATGCGTTGTAACGGGTGTATACCGTGAAGGATAGATGGATGAAGGATAGATGTATGGATGTAAGGATGTAAGGATGAAAGGGTGGACGGATGAAGGATGGATGGATGGATGAAAGGGTGGATGGATGGAAGGATGAAAGGGTGGACGGATGAAGGATGGATGGATGTATGGATGGATAAAAGGTTGCAGGGATGGATGAATGATGCATGGGTGGATGTGTGAAAAGGTGGGGGATGAATGATGGGTGGATGGATAGATGAAAGGGTGGGTGGATGGATGTATGGATGAAAGGGTGGATGGATGAAGGATGGATGTATGGATGGGAGGAATGGGAGGATGAAAGGGTGGATGGATGAATGGATAAAAGGTTGCATGGATGAATGATGGATGGATAAAAGGTTGCATGGATGAATGATGGATGGATGTGTGAAAAGGTGGGTGGATAGATGGAAGGGTGGAGGGGTAAAGGATGGATGTATGGATGGAAAGATGAAAGTGTGGATGGATGAAGGATGGATGGATGGATGGAAGGATGAAAGGATGGATGGATGTGTGAAAGTGTGGGTGGATGAATGATGGATGGATGTGATGAGGTCTAACAGGCGCATTTATGGTTGTCAAAAGATGATGATGAGGAGTACCAGTTTCTAGAAACTTTTGTCGGAAGGGGGTCCTTACCCCTAAAAAGGTTTTACAAGGGGGTCTCGGCATCAAAAAGTTTGAAGACCTCTGTGCTAGATGGATCCCCGATGTGGGTATGTGTGAGGACACTATAGAAAGCGTGAAGTCCATACAAGCTGATGCCACCAGAGAAGAGGTGAATGAATGGAGAGATAGCAAGGGAAGATTAGATGCGAATGGTTGTTGGGTCGAATTGTCAGAGCACCAATGATGGCTGTTACCCGACGCATATGTGCTCGCAGTGGTAACAAAGGCCCATGGAATGGCGCACATCAATGTAAAAGGAATCTGTAAACTGCTGGCCCCAGTATGGCAGAATAGTGGTATCCCGAAATGCGCAGAGAATTTGGTCAGGAACTGTATGGTGTGCTCGAAGTACAATCCCGGTAGGGGAACACCAACTCCAGCAGGTCATTTTGCGCCTCCAACGTACCCATTCGAGGTTTTGCAGCTCGATTTCATCCACATGGAGAGGTGCAACAACCTAAAATACGTGCTTGTTGTCGTTTGCGCCTTCTCCAGGTGGGTGGAAGCGTACCCCCTCAAGGACAACACTGCCTTGTCAACTGCCAAAGCCCTTGTCAAAGAATTCTTCCCTAGGTTTGGGATGCCTAGAATGGTCTGGAGTGATAATGGAAGTGAATTCGTGGGACGGGTGATGAAGAGAGTGTGCGAATGTCTAGGCATCCACCAGAAATTCCACGCTGCGAACCACCCCAATCAGCAGGTCTAGTAGAGGGCTATAACGGCACCCTAAAACTCAAACTAACCAAGATCCAAGCCAGCACAGGTCTTAAATGGCCTGATGCCTTGCCTTTAGCTCTCCTATCTACCAGAATGATTGTCCATTCTAGACTGGGACTTAGCCCACACGAGATCATGTTCGGGCGCCCAGCAAATATATGGGGGGTACCGAGGCCCAGAAAGCACAGTGAGATAGAGCACCCTGTACTGCTTGATTATTTACACGAATTGACAACTAAACTGCATATTTTACATCAACAGGTCCACAGCTCCTCTCCACCGGCGTCTGATGATCCAGGCCACGCCATCGAACCTGGCTCCTGGGTCCTAGTCCGGAACTTCAGGCGAACCAAGAACGAGGAGCCTCGTTGGACCGGACCTTTCCAGGTCCTGCTATCTACCCGTTCTGCAGTACGTGTCCACGGAAAAAAACATTGGGTGCACGGCGCACATTGTAGACGGGTCCCACTGCCCCTTCCATATGACCGGTGGGCCCAGAACGGAATCGCTGACTCTGAAACTGAAACTGTCCCTCAATTTACACTCTTCAGCGATGCACGACTGAAAGGAACTGGTACAGAAAAGGAGAGTGATCGTATTTAGCAAGGATTTGGGCCACCGTCAATGCAGTTGGACACTACAGCACCTGAAACATTGTTCAAAGACCACACCGTACCTGGGAAGCGACGATATAATCTGAGGCCGAGAAAAAGGGACTAATAAAAAGTACACTCATGTAACTCTCTTTCCCCTAAGAACTATTTTTGATTTTACAGCTCTCTCGCCCAGGGAACTTGCTCATTTTTGATTTTCGAACCGCCATCCGGTTCTGCTGCTAGGGCCGCGGTTGAAGTCTGAGGAGTGCAGCTGGGGACGTCTAGGTCAACGGTTCTGGTTGGTCTGAGGGAATTACTCCGGACTGGACAGAGCGCACTTCTTGGCAGAATCAAACTCCCACCGCGGGCAGCAACCAGAGGATGGAGTTCCCGAGGGTAGAGAGACCTGCCAGACCCATGAACTTTAAAAAGCAAATATGCACTGTGATGGCCAAAAAGAGATTCTTGATAGTATGTATTCTACTGTTGTGCAGCGTAACGATGTTCTTGACTAGCTTTACTCTATCCACGTTCCAAGTTACCCTTGTAAATAACACTCAGCCCACACCTCCTCCTACTGTTCCCACACACTCCTTTCACCCTCTGCCTGAACACGAGTCCGCCAGAAGACTAGAATTTGTAAATAACTCATTCATCCAGCTCCTACACCAGCACCAGTCCGTAATGAACACATCGAACTGTTGGATATGTGGACTTATGCCGCACACAGCCGACAGGGGCATCCCGAACTTCACCCTGCCCTTCAGTTACTATGGTTCTCTGTGGGCTTTCCAGACTATGTTCCTGTTTGCCATAGAACCATATCCCCCGCGTCCCATAGGGAGCAATGTCAGCAACAAGGCACTAGTGGCAGGAATACGAAATATGAGCAGGGATATTGACACGTCTCGGACGATTCCCAAAGATGAGTTTACCCCGTACAGTAGATGGAACAGCACTCGGTATGGGATTTCTTTGAGTAAGAGCCAGAAATCGAAGAAATCCTCCCTAGTTTGGGTAGTACCCCACCGAGGTCACCTATGCCTGCAAGGTATTGGTAGGGATCCCAAAGCACAGTTGGGGAAGAGCGTGTGCACGGAAACGTATGTGTTCGCCTCCCGAACTTCCCCTCCATTCTCGGCGGCTAAGGGTACATACTTCGTCTGCCATGACAAAGCATACACATGGTTGCCCCCTGACTTCTCGGGCACATGTTTCATCTCGTTTCTGCTGCCACCCACCTACACGGCCGGGGCAGATTACCATCGGACAAGGACAGTTAGGGGTGTTGTGAGTCAAGACGACACTGCGGGTCAAGAGTTTGGGGACTTCGCAAAAGGTTTTCTGCCGTTTTGGGGGCCTATGGTGAACAGCAGGAACATTCGCCAGTTAACAAGGGTAGTTGAATCCGCCGTGACTAAGACGGCCGGTGCCCTTAGTAACCTGACTGCCGAGCTTCAATAGGACAGACTTATGACCCTTCAAAATCGGATTGCCCTAGATGTCATACTAGCAGACCGTGGTGGTGTATGTAGAGTGATCCAATCCAGTTGCTGCATTTTCATCCCCGATAATGCTCCGACAGTGTATCAGGCCATTTCCAAATTACACAAGATCTCTGACTCCCTTCAATTGGAAAAAGGGGATTGGTCCTTGGTCGGGTGGTTCTGGGAACTGATATCTGCCTGGGGATGGAAAACTCTGATCTTCATTGGGATGATCTTAGCCATTCTGTTTATGTTCTGCCTGTTTGTGCAGTGCGCTCCTGCAATATGTGGCCTTTGTGCTACTTCATGTGTAAGGAAGCCTGTGTCAAGGGACGAATTGAGCAACAGAATGATGCTACAGCAGCATCTCCATGAATTCATGAATACAGATTTGGACTCAGATTAGCATGAGTTATTGCCTAAATATGAGGGCAAAAGGAGGGTCTGTGGTTCTGGAATTCTGGATCCTGCTGTAATATGGTACCGAGGTCCAACACTCGTGTCACAAAATGCCATCGTACCATGACGAATTTGGTATCGGCAGACCGGTAATGATTAGGACATTATCCCTGTGCATTTGTGTCATGATTGGGCAATGCTAACACCCTTAAATCGTGGTTTCCGTTCCGAACCCTCGGACTCCATTTTGTGAACGGCATCCATCTTGTGCCTTGCCCTCATATAAGTCAATTGATTAAGGTCGAGCTTGATCTGAAAGGACACGTCCACCTTAGCTGACTTCCCCATGACCTGGCCGAACTGACTCTACCGCCTCCAGCCAAACCTGTTTGGGCAGCCCCTCGCCCAGTGGCCGAATGAGATAGCATCAATACATAACATGCCATAAACCATTCACCACCTACAGACCATGTTTTCTGCACACATACACCTGTCCATGTTCCTTGTTTATGGCTAGTTTTATGACAAGGAGGTGCCCTGTTCTATTGGGGTTTCATCGATATCTGATTGTAATTCCGGGCTGGGCTGGGTCATCTATCACAAACTGAACATCTAAAATATGGGTTGGCCGTCATGACTTCGCGTTTTGCTCTATTGTGTAAATATTTCTATGACCATATCATAAACTCAAGAATTCTTGCCTGAAGTGTAAAACTGTGTATAAAAGGAGAAGGCTGGTTCTGTAAAAACGAACAGTCTCCTGAGAACTTACGGCCCGTGCTGTCGTACTTCTAGGACACATGTTACTTGGTTGCAGCCAATAAAACTTGGTCTCTGACTTCACCTAGAAGACTCTTGGTTTCTGTGGTCCGGAACAGGGAGAACTCAGAGGTCTTCGGGTGTGATCCCCTGGCACCACCCGGTTCCTAAAAACCCGGAACCTCAGTAGTGTAAGACAGATACCACAGCCTTGGTGGCAGACAGGCAGCCTAGGTGAGAGACAGCAGCCATGGCACTGACAGGCAGTTCAAAAGAGCAAAGGCAAGTGATGGAGGCAAGAGAAGGAGGGATGAAGATTGAGTGAGATATGCCAGATGGAGGAGCTGGAGAAATAGAGAAACGTGATAAAGGTAGATAGATGATGTCAGAAATACAGAGATACATTAGCCAGGGAGGGGTAGTAAACAGGACAGCTAGATAGGGGTGGTCAGGTAAGGGTGGAGAGCAGCAGCCAAAGAGACAGGCATGCGAGAGAGACACCAGCCAATGCACGAGTCAGGATGCGACTGCTGCTGTGTGCAGTGTACAGGAATAGTCAGTCTTATAGCGGAAAGAACAAGAGGTCTGCGCACAGTGGGGGGTGTGAGGTGGTGTTTCCAGTGGGAAGAGGCCAAGGTAGGGAAGTTAGTGTGCCAGCAGTGGTGGGGGCAAGAAGAAGATGAGGAGGAGGAAGAAGAAGAGGAGGAAGAAGAAGAGGAGCAGGAAGAGGACAAACTCCTTCACCGGACACTAGTGTAGAGAGTGACTGACTGCTTCACCGTGCAGTTAGGTTGAACAGTCGGTCCTCTGGTAATATGAACCCAGAATGAACAGGAAACAGTGAGGTCATTAATACTACTGCTGTGCCAATGGGAGGGGTCTCCTGTAGCTGGTGGGGCATCAGGGGGTTGACACTATAGGAATACATCTTTTACACACAGGTATAGGCGGGTGTAGTGTCATGAGACTATGTGCGCTAGGACCCTTGCAGTTCTGGGCGGACTTAACAAGGAAGTATGTAACTTGCTGGGAGGGGTTAAGGTTTAGTTATTACCTGTTATAATGTAATGCGTGTGCACCGTGTGATTGTATGCTGAGAAATAAAGGTGTACAATCCAGAGCTCCATGTGTGGCATATTCATTTGCATATTCCTGGGCTGGGAAGGACACTACAACTAGCGACAAGTAGGGGATTCGTTCCCGGAAGAAACAAGACCGCGATCCCTGAGAGTTTGCAACGATACAGCAAACTGCTCGTGCGTGCCACATGTGCCCAAGTCGATGAGAAGCAGTACGAAGTTGGTGTGTGTGGAATTGTTATGTTATGTTATGTTAGAGGGGGTCTTATAGAGTCCTCGGCTACTCGGGCAGAGTGTCCCGGGGCTATACAGATCTGTATAGGTAAGGCCAAGAAAAACACAGGAGAACTACTGTCCAAACAGCCATGTCTTGAGCCCCTTCCTAAAAGACTACAGGTTGTCTAGTTTCCTGAGGGAAAGGGGCAGTTTGTTCCAGAGTTGTGGAGCCAGCAATCTGTATGAGCGTCCTCCAATGCGCGCTAGTTTGGTTGCAGGAACAATGGCCAGCGCTTGAGAGGCGGATCGTAAAGATCTAGAAGGAAAATAGAACCACACTCTTCTCCTTAAGTAGACAGCGCCAGTGCCGTGCAGAGATTTAAAAGCCATGATGAGAGTTTTGAAATAAACGTGCTTGCGCACCGGCAGCCAATAAAGCGAATTCAGAAGAGCAGAGGTGTGAGTCCTACGGCTAAGGCCAGAAATGGCCTTAGCCGCCGAATTCTGAACAGATTGGAGGCGTGTGAGGAGATATTCCGGGAGGCCTAAATAGAGTATGTTGGCGTAGTCCAGCCTAGAGCCGATCAACGCCTGCACCGTAATCCTCCTGTGAGCATGAGAAAGAAAGGGAAGAAATTTCCTGAGAGTTCATAGAAGGCCAAAACACTGGCCGACTACACTGAGAATCTGCGGTTTAAGGGTTAGACCATTGTTAATTTTTACACCCAGATTTCTCGCCATAGAAGCGGCAGATGATGGAGGGTACATATCAGTAGGCCACCACGATTTCCAGTGGGCATCAAGGGAACAGCCAAAGAAAAGAATCTCTGACTGGTCAGAGTTACATCTTAGCTGGTTCAATTGGAACCAGGAAAAAACAGCTTTGAGGCAGCTCCTGATGGTATCACCGGCAAAGTCTGAGTTCTTATCGCAGGTAAAAAGAAGCTGCGTATCGTCGGCGTAGGATACAATCCGGGCTCCATGAGATTCCACCAGATCAGCCAAGGGAGACAAATAAATATTAAAGAGAGTGGGGCTCAACACCTAACCCTGTGGGTCTCCCACATCCAGCGGAGGAACAGGAGCAGAGAAAGGGGGGGCCCAAATCGGTTGTTGGCGACCAGATAAGAAAGACTCAAACCAGTTGAATACTGTCCCTCTCAGACCAATCTCCTGGAGTCTTGAAAGAAGACAGCTGTGAGGGACGGTATCAAAGGCCTCAGAGAGATCGAGTAGAACCAACATCGCCTTCCCTCCACTGTCCAGAATCTCTTTTATTGACTCTGTAACTTCCAATAATGCAGTCTCTGTGCTTAAGTTTGAGCAAAACCCGGATTGGGTGTGATGGAGAATATCTCAGGTTTCGAGGAAGTTCGAGAGAGTGGAGTAGACCTGTTTTGCCACAATTTTAGCAAAAGCAGGGAGTAGCGAAATCGGTCTGTAATTAGAGTGTACAAGGGGGTCCGAATTAGTTTTTTCAATAACGGAAGGATGTGCGCCATTTTCCATGGGCTGGAGACAATGCCGGTTTCGAGAGAGACATTGAGGATTGGATTCATGATGGGATTGATAATAGGTGCCATTTTGGGCAAGAATTTTGCAGGGCAAGGATCTCATGGAGAGCTGGACTTTAATTATAATAGATCCAGTGACATCTGTGGAGATAAAGGAGGAAAAAATGAGAGCATATCACTCTCTGGAAGGGAATGGATCACGGAGAGATTTGAGCCAGAGTCTCTTATAGAATCAGTTGGCACGAAAGAAGCCTGAATATTTATGATCTTATTAGCAAAGAAACTAGCCAGCTGTTTGATCCATAGCTCTGTAGGTGAAAATTTGGAGGTTAAAAAAGCTGGGGAGGTGAATTCCTTGACTATTGTAAAAATGTCTTTGCTTATATTAGCTGCCGATTCAATTCTTTTAGAGAAGCTTCTTATAGACTGGGTAGAGAGGGGCGCTATCTCATCAAGACCCTGCGTGAGCCAAGACTGGAAAAGAACTAAATCGCTAGCCAGCTCACCAGTGAGCTGGCAAGGGTGCATAGCAAAAGATTTCTCCAGCATGTCAGCCGTGACACGATGATAAGGACGGGAGGCCAAGACTGTGAGCCTGCGTCGACACTGGCCGCTTTATAAATACGTAAAATATCAAAGTAAAATAAGTAATGGTCGGTCCAAGTCAGGGGTAGGGGAAGGGAAGAGATAATGGGTATTGAAGAAAAAATTTGATCAATGATATGTCCTTTATTGTGAGTTGGTGAGTTGGTGAGAAAATATAAGGAGACAAACCGAATGGACTAGTCACGTCCTGGAGTTTCATGGTGTCAGTTGCGTCTGCTTCATCCATATGGATGTTAAAATCCCCTAAAAGTAGACAATGCCTAAACTGCATATGAAGTTCATCATAAAAAGAGCTAGAATGGCCGGGTGGTCTGTACAGCAGCAGATCAGCACTCGAGTGATGGGGGGAAAAATACAGACAAAAACCAAGTGACTCCACCCCAGGGATATCTTCCGTCATGACAACTGTACAAGAGTAGCGCCTATCCACCACAATTGCAACTCCCCCTCCCCTACCCGTAGCTCGGTCTTTCCTCACCATATAATAATTTAGAGGGAGAGCATTAGATATATCCGGGCTTGAAGAATCACCAAGCCAGGTCTCTGTCAAAAAGAGGCAAGCAGGCACGCAGAAAAGATCTAGGGCATGTTTACCCATGGACCGTGTATTGAGTAGCATGCAGGAGTAGTTATTTTGATGGCTTCCCATGTTCGTCACTAAGTCAGAGAGGTCTGTGGAACACGTGATGTCCTTAGTATCTGATATGTTCTGAAGTAGCCAGCCGCAGCTCGCGCAGTGAGAGACGTCATTGGGGTTACAGGGGAGCACGAATCAATCGTATCCCACATTTCCCCTCAAGCTTTTTAAAAAGCTGGAATCATATCCATGTATGTTACCTGACATTTGGACTTGAGATCCATCTGTAGGGCCGGGCCCTGGCGCCTCCGGGACGCGAACGAGCACAAACACAGACGGGCTTACCTTTGGCGCACCTTCGGCGCCCGTTAGGCGCGCCCGCTGCACTTGTCTGCTGCACGTCCTCAGAGGCATTCTGATTAAATAGGGAGGAGGAGGTGAGTCAGAGGGCGCTAAAGACTAGCATGCTGACCTAAGTTCCACCCAAGATGGTGGCTGCGCTGCAAGCAGCGTGAAAACCAAGGTGCCGAGTCAGGTGGGGCTGCAAAACACTCGCTGTAGTGTCAGCGCACAAAGAGATTGAGGCAGTAGCTTTTGTGACACACCGTCCCCCAAAGTAAAAATTTAAGCAGTAGTTACAAATCACATTGTCACAGAACACATTAAAAATTATTCCAGCTCGCTAGCATTTTTTTTTTAAATAAATGGCATGCGTGTTCCCGGCAGAGCCTCAGGAACAGATCTGAATTGAAGCCCAGCTCCAGCCTATATCCAGCCCTCGAAGAAGTTGAAGGCCTGGCAGAGCACATTCGAGAAGCCCGCCGTAAACAAACTGGTAAGGCCAAAAGAAGAGGTACTGAGCCACACCATAACACAGAGCAGTCATCAATACAAAGTGAAATGCTAAAGGCAGTGACAACCAGGTATGATGTAAAAAGCTAACCTCAACACTGATCAAGTGCGTGAGATGGAACCATCACCCAGTGTCAAGAAGCCAGAATGGCAATAAAAACAATCAAATGCGAGAAACAGAAAACTCACTCCCCATCAGGGAGGAAAGCAGTGCCATATGACCTCCGGGCAGGAATGGCGACCAAAGCGCAAGCACAAGGCTGGTGCTTACATAAAGGTGCGGATTCAGGAGTACAGCAAAATATGTCTGCACTGCATTTTTCTCTCAACAGTAGCAAAAAAGAATGCCAAGTACGATGCAGCTGTGTTTCTGAAACCACCACCGCCATTTGACACCGCCAAGAAGCAGAATATTGCTACCAGGTAGACTGCATGGATTGAGGCATTCAATAACTTAATAGATGCCCTAGAAGTAGAAGATAAGAAAATCAGCAAATATTTGAACAACCTTGCCGGTGACGGAGTGAAAGAAGCGCTGAAGAAAATCTTGGAAAGAAAAACCATATACCTCACTGTGAGAAGAGAACATGGACATCAGAACGTTCCAGAAGCATTCTTGCCACACCCACAAGGCTAAAACGCAACAACAGTTCCGACAAGTAGAAACCAGACAAAGTTGATCGTTGTCAAGTTCATCCTACAAAGGCTCATCAATGTCATTATCGAGAGCCAGTGAAGAAGATGAATGCGTGATGATGCATCAACCAGAAACAACAGACACATGTAGGTTTGGCAGCTTGCAAAGAAGAACAAGAGACAAAGGTGAACCACCATGCGAAACTAGAGAATTAATTTGGATATTGCCCCACGATTACAGTAAAGGTAACCTTCGTAATGGACAGTAGTGCTTCGAATTAACATCATGCTGGTCAAAAAATTCAACAGCCTATCTCCTGTGCCATGCCTCAACCCGTCAAACTCTAAGGTATACACGTAGGCTGCTTCAAAACCATTGCAGAGTCAAGGGTCATTCACAGCGACAATGCAACATAAAACAGTATCAGTGCAAGCACCAATTCACATTCTTCCAGGAACTTTGTCCAGTGCATGCCAACTCAATTTTGCCATAGCTGTTGACGTTGGACTGATATCTCTCTATTACAACCTTCACACTCAATCTGAAGCTGTGAGTCAGTTCCAGTCATCGTTTCATGGCCTAGGAAGGCTCAAAACAATAAAAGTGCTACTTCATATTGATAGGACATTCGCCCCGTTACCCAGCGGCACCGCAGAGTTGCTCTCCATTTGCAAGAGGCTGTTAAGAAATAACTAGAAATGCTGTTGAAGCATGACATCATGGAGTGCTTCACCAGTCCTATGCCACAGGTCTCACCCATAGCGGTGGTGCCAAAAGTGAACAATGGAGGTGCACTGGTGCAGTGCTCATTCCTGTTGATATGCACCAGGTCAACAAAGCAATTGAATGAAGGACACCCTGGTCCGCACATAGAGGACATGATCATGCAACCTAACAGAGCCAAAGTCTTCTCCTGTCTTGACCTGAACAAGGGATACCATCAACTCGAGTTGCAAGAGAACGAATGTCATTTTCGACTTACGTTGGTTTGTTCAGATACAAAAGGTTGAGTTTTTCGGAGTGTCGTCAGCTGCAGAAACATTTTAGGATGTTATACATCGAATAATTCAACCTGTCACACATGCTTTTAATTACAGTGATAAAAACTGGTGTTTGGGCAACGCAAAAGGAGAAAGACGAGGCTCTTATGCAGGTATGCCAGTTACTTGCTGATGCAGGTCTCACTCGGAATGCAGCAAGGTGTGAGTTCCACACAACCAAATTAAATTTTGTGGGCACATATTCTCTGATGGAGGAATGACTCCTAACACAGATAAAGTGTGACCACTATCAGCTACCTTCCCCCCAAAAGATGTCACCATGCTGCGATCCTTCTTAAGCGCGGCCAGTAATTGCTCAAGGTACATTTGTGACTTTGCTACTGTGAGCACCTCATTGAGACTTGACAAAATGAGACATCCCTTACATCTGCACGTTTGACATCCAAAGCAGCTGAGGACTACATAACTTCATTGTGAGGTCCAGCATGCCAGCAGCTCCATCCATTAAACAGATTTTTTCTGCTACTAGTGCTGATAAGAAGATGATTATCCTCAAAGACACCATTTCAACTTAGTTGTGGAAGAAAAAAGCTCAACCTTTTGCTGACAAAGTTGAATTTTAAAAATTCTAAAACGTACAGGATGAGCTGTTCATTATCAAGGAAGGTGTTGGATTGAGAGGCTCAAGAATCGTCAGACCTGAGAGCCTAAGACAACAAGTCATTGAACTAGCCCATGAAGGACATCGTGGTATTGTATCCACTAAAAGTGCCCTAAGAGACCAAGTGTGGTTCCTGCACCTAGAAGAGAAAGTTAAGAGGAAACTAAGAGTGCCATCTTTGCAACTGCCTTCAACTGCCTTTCCCCCACAGTGACGCAGCACCCATTGACAATGTCTGACCTTCCTGCACATGCATGTGGAAGACTTGTAGTTAATTTGAGCCTTTAGTAGACTGACATCAGGGCCGGACTGGCAGTAGCGGGCACCGGGCATTTCTCTGGTGGGCCACTAGGGTTGGGGATGGTTTTGGGCCCCTGGGGGGCCATTATTGTTACCGGGGATCAGCAATATCGGCCCCCTGTAACATAATCAACCGAAACCGGCCTTCGCAAACTGCTCAGCTGCACCCCCCCCTCACCCTAGGGGGGACCGGCCGAGCAGTTTGCCAGGGCTGGTTTCGCTTCCCATTCCCTGGACATCATCTCGCCAACTACCCATGACAAGGTTGTAGAGCAGTTGGATGACATCCTAACAGCATGGGGGATTCTCAAATCTTGCAATGGTCCAGTGTTCAACAGCAAAGAACTCGAGGAATTTCTGGTCAGACTAAATGTCAACCATCAAAGAGCCCACCTCTGAGACCCTAAGTTAATGGTGTTGTGGAACGATTCATTGGTACCCTCAAAAGAGCATCGATGGTGGGAGTCGCGTTAAACTCCTCACACCACAACTTGTGAGAGTCCTGCTACCTTGCTATTTGTAAGAGCCATGAACACTAAACTGCCCTAGTGGACCGATCCAATCCTTGAATGCAGATATGGTTCGTGTCATGGACACTTCTGGGATGTGCCAGATAAAAACATATGACAAGCTCAGGATCCAGTCTTCGATGAAGGTGAAGGGATCCTGGTCACTAAGGGGCACATTAGGATTGCGGATTTTCCGCATCCTCCGGGCCGGCGGAAGCCACCGCCGGCCCGGAGGATGCAGAAAAACCGCAGCGGACCCACCAAAGACCCACCGCCGCATTAAGATGGCTGGTGGGTCCTGGTTTCAGTCCGCAGCTTTTCCGCCACGGTTGGCTTACAACCGCGGCGGAAAAGCCCTAATATGGTGGCGGTGTCTCTCAGAGCACATTCGAGAAGCCCGCCGTAAACAAACTGGTAAGGCCAAAAGAAGAGGTACTGAGCCACACCATAACACAGAGCAGTCATCAATACAAAGTGAAATGCTAAAGGCAGTGACAACCAGGTATGATGTAAAAAGCTAACCTCAACACTGATCAAGTGCGTGAGATGGAACCATCACCCAGTGTCAAGAAGCCAGAATGGCAATAAAAACAATCAAATGCGAGAAACAGAAAACTCACTCCCCATCAGGGAGGAAAGCAGTGCCATATGACCTCCGGGCAGGAATGGCGACCAAAGCGCAAGCACAAGGCTGGTGCTTACATAAAGGTGCGGATTCAGGAGTACAGCAAAATATGTCTGCACTGCATTTTTCTCTCAACAGTAGCAAAAAAGAATGCCAAGTACGATGCAGCTGTGTTTCTGAAACCACCACCGCCATTTGACACCGCTAAGAAGCAGAATATTGCTACCAGGTAGACTGCATGGATTGAGGCATTCAATAACTTAATAGATGCCCTAGAAGTAGAAGATAAGAAAATCAGCAAATATTTGAACAACCTTGCCGGTGACGGAGTGAAAGAAGCGCTGAAGAAAATCTTGGAAAGAAAAACCATATACCTCACTGTGAGAAGAGAACATGGACATCAGAATGTTCCAGAAGCATTCTTGCCACACCCGCAAGGCCAAAAAGCAACATCAGTTTCTTGTTGATATGGACCAGGTCAACAAAGCAATTGAATGAAGGACATCCTGGTCCGCACACAGAGGACATGATCATGCAACTTAACAGAGCCAAAGTCTTTTCCTGTCTTGACCTGAACAAGGGATACCATCAACTCGAGTTGCAAGAGAACAAATGTCATTTTCGACTTACGCTGGTTTGTTCAGATACAAAAGGTTGAGTTTTTCGGAGTGTCGTCAGCTGCAGAAACATTTTAGGATGTTATACGTCGAATAATTCAACCTGTCACACATGCTTTTAATTACAGTGATAAAAACTGGTGTTTGGGCAACGCAAAAGGAGAAAGACAAGGCTCTTATGCAGGTGTGCCAGTTACTTGCTGATGCAGGTCTCACTCAGAAGGCAGCAAGGTGCGAGTTCCACACAACCAAAATTACATTTTATGGGCACATATTCTCTGATGGAGGAATGATTCCTAACACAGATAAAGTGTGACCACTATCAGCTACCTCCCCCCCAAAAGATGTCACCATGCTGCGATCCTTCTTAAGCACGGCCAGTTATTGCTCAAGGTACATTTGTGACTTTGCTACTGTGAGCACCTCATTGAGACTTGACAAAATGAGACATCCCTTACATCTGCGCGTTCGACATCCAAAGCAGCTGAGGACTACATAACTTCATTGTGAGGTCCAGCATGCCAGCAGCTCCATCCATTGAACAGATTTTTGCTGCTACTAGTGCTGATAAGAAGATGATTATCCTCAAAGACACCATTTCAACTTAGTTGTGGAAGAAAGAAGCTCAACCTTTTGCTGACATAGTTGAATTTTAAACATTCTAAAATGTACAGGATGAGCTGTTCATTATCAAGGAAGGTGTTGGATTGAGAGGCTCAAGAATCGTCAGACCTGAGAGCCTAAGACAACAAGTCATTGAACTAGCCCATGAAGGACATCGTGGTATTGTATCCAGTAAAAGAGCCCTAAGAGACCAAGGGACCGATGTAGGTGTCCATTTACCGACCGGTAACGGCCGATTTCGGCCGTTACTTACTGGTAAATGGTCATTCCTGATGTAGGGGGCCTATTTTACCGATTCGGTAAATTTACAGAATCACTAAATTTACAGAATCGGTAAAATTCGGAATCGGTATTTTTACCGATTCTGTAACTTCCACATGTAGCTGGGACTCTTCTGAGTCCCACAGGCCAGTCAGATTCGGTATTTTACCACCCAATCCTATTGGGTGGTAAAATAACGAATATAGGTGTGCATGCACTGTGTGTCACATGGCACACATGCCTGAATTCAGGGTGCTAGAAGGTGTCAAAGTGACACCCTCTGCACCCTTGCAAAAATCGGTATTTACCGAATCGGTAAATACCGATTCGGTAATGACCATTTATTCCAATGGGCTGCAATGCCCATAGGATTCAATGGGCTTTACCGATTCGGTATTTACAGAATCGGTAAATACCAAGGACCCGATGTAGGTAATACGCATTTCCGATTTTAAAATACCGAATCGCACCGAATTGGTATTTTGAAAACGGAAAATGAGATGTAGATAAAAAAAAAAAAATCGGAAAAATACCGGTTCGGTAGGAATCGGTATTGTGATTCGAAACGTACCGAATCGGCATTCACCGAATCGGAATTTACCGATTCGGCTACAACCGATTCGGCAAATACCGAATCGGTAATCGCAATACACCCCCATGGCCAAAAGGCCCATAGGAACGCATTATAAATACCGAATCGGTATTTACCAAATCGGTAAGATCCGAATCGGTAAAATCCGAATCGGTAAATACCGAATCAGTGAATGCCGATTCGGCAAGCAAGTCAAACTGAAACCAAAGACAACAGCCAATGAGGTGGAACCACCCTCCCCCACCCTAGCAGGGAGTGGCTACCCAGGCAGGTGCAGCTCATTAAGAACTTTCTGGAGAGGCAGCCTGAGCTGAGCATTCACAGTGAGCAGCAGTGGAAGAAGGATCCAGAGCACTGTGAAACATGGCTAGCAGCACTGAGAGCCAGAAGGCTGGGCACAAGAGGAAACCAAAATTCAGCACCATGGAGCTGCAAGTGTTGGTTGAGGAGGTGGTGAGGGTACACAGGCAGCTGTTTGGGAGGCTGTCCCTCACTGTACCTGAGAGCACGAAGAGGAGGCTGTGGAGCGAAATTGGGGAGAAAATCAACGCTGTCGGTGTCACCCCCAGGAGCCTTGACGACCTCAAGAAGAGGTTCTATGATATCCGCAGCCTCACAAAGCGGAAACTGGCAGAGCTGCAGAGGCAAGCAGGACTTACTGGTGGAGGCAGGAACCCGGCGCCACCCCTCACTGACCTGGAGGAACTAGTGGCGACTACCATCGAGAGGGAGAGTGTGGTTGGAGTTGGGGACCTGGATAGCTCAGCCAGAGCTATAGCTAAAGGTAAGAAGCATGCCCATCATGACACACCCTACCAGACACCTCCCCTTTAGACCCAATGCACAGCCAAACCCCAGCCCAGTACTGCTACCAACAGACATGAGAAATGCATCATGGTAAATGTAGTCAGCAGAACTAGGCACAAATGCCAGTGCAGAAGCATCATTAAAAGAACTGTGAAACTGAATCAAAGTATTTGAAATGATATGTACAATGCTTTAATTGTAGTGACTGTAATACATCAGCACTCAATTCACAAATGCTTCTTTATACCTAGGGGCACCATCAGGCGGAGGAGCAGGAGATAGTCAAGCGCCAGCACCATCTGCCAGTGCGGTGGCAGGGCCAAGCACCAGTCAAGCAGCACAGGAGGAGGAGGCGGATGAGAACACCGGTGCCCTGGAAAATGAGGAGGACCTTGGACATTCCCTCACATTTCTACACTCCCCCCGACTATCTGGCACGCCCCCATTGCAGTTCTCCCCAGATAACTCTCCACCACAGAGCCACCCTGCACCTGCCACATCTCCTGCCAGGAGTATTGTTGTACCTCCATTGAACCCCATCGAGGGAGCAGCGGGTCAGGCCCCAGCTAGCAACACAGTTACACCTGTGGCACCCCAGCCCACGCAGCAGGGCAGCAGCAATCCCCGGAGGCGAATAACATCCAGCAGTGCTCTTCCAGCACGGGAGGGCAGCGTATTTCAAGGGCTGGAGGGCAGTATGGTAAAGATCCAGCGGATGCAGGCTAAATCCATCTTGGCCTGCCAGCGCCAGTTGCGGGTGCATAACCTGTAGATGGGAGGGATGGCGCAGGGGTTTAAGACATTTGTAGAAAGCAATAAGGACATTGCTACAGGTCTTGGCCGAATGACCACTGCCATCACGCAGCTCTGTACCAAACTGGATGACCACGAGCACTCTCGCCGCAGGGATGCACGGATGCATAATAGGGCAATCAACCGCCTTGCTGCTGCTACCGCCCAGCTATGCCAACGTGGGGCAAATATGGAGGCCAGCCTGACCCAGAACAAGGCTGAGGTCACTAGGGGCATGGCCCGCATTACGACCGCCATGGAGGCACTCATAATTTCAAACACTGTTGGCAATCCAGCCCTGGACCTGGGCGAGCCTGGGGACAGCAGCAGCCGCAGCAGCCCGGCCAGCGCAGTGTCAGAGCCGCGCCGGAGCAGCAGGCGCTCTGCTGAGGCTGCTGGACATGCAGAAGGGGGAGAGGCACATCCCAGTGGGGCTGCTAAGCGCAGCAAAAAATAAGCTTGCCAGGGCGGGTGAGGCAACCTGGACAATTGACATTTAACAACATTTTGTTTACATTTTACTTTGTTGCACATCAGTGCAGTTAACGTTGTTGCAACATTATTAAATATTTCATTTCCTAACATCCATTGACCTGTCTGTGCATCTGTACTCACTCAGAAATAGTTTTCTGTAATCTCCTCACGTCTGTATATGCCATCACTTGGCGTAGACACCCCAGCAGGTTGTGTTTGTGGCACAGCAACGTCGTCGTCATGGTCCTCGTAGTCTGACAACTCCACCTCAGTGCCCTTCTTCACCGCAAGGTTGTGCAACATTGCACAGACAGCTATGATCTTGCAGCAGGTGATGGGGGTATACTCCCTTGCACCTCCACTCTTGTGCAAGCATCTGAATCTGCTTTTCCAGATGCCAAAGGTCCGTTCAACTACATTCCTTGTGCTTTTGTGGGCCCGGTTATACCTCCTTTGGCTGGGTGTAGAGGGGTTGAGGTAGGGGGTGAGTATGAAAGAGCGGAGGGCATATGCACTGTCGCCTAGAAGGAAAAGGGGTAACATTACTCACATGCATACATGTATTTCACTTAGCCACTTTGTGTTATGGGGGTCTGATGATGTGTCTCACCTAGGAGGTATCCTTCACCAAATTCGCCAGCCGTCAGCCGTGCATAGTTCCTGCTCTGTTGAAAAATGTAGGAGTCGTGGGTACTCCCTGGGAATTTTGTGACCAGGTCTGTGATGGTGCACTTCGCATTGCAGATCACCTGAACATTGATGGTGTGCGTAGACTTCCTATTGCGGTATATGTATTCTGTTTTAGCAGGGGGGCAAATCGGAATGTGCCTGCCATCTATACAGCCGATGATTTGGGGAAATTGTGCCATCTGGTAAAAGTCAGCTTTTGTTTGTACCAGTTCTGCGTGGGTTGCAGGGAAAGAGATGCATTGGTCCATCCTGTGTATCATGGCGTCAAGGAATTTGTGGAAAAACCTTGACAGGCTGCTCTGGGTCACCCCTCCTACCGCAGCTACTCCACTTTGATAGCTGCCAGACGCAAGCAGGTGTAGGCTGCATAGCACCTGCATGTGCGCTGGGATGGCGTGTGCCCTTGGGGTGGGGTGGTCCAAGAGTGGTTTGAGGTCCCTGATGAGCTCCAGAATGGTGTCTGAGTCCAGCCTGTACCTCTGTAGGATCTCTGCCTCTGTGAGCATGAACAGGGTGATCCTCTGTCTGTAGACCTGTTCCTCTCTTTGCCATTCCCTCTCTCCTTCCTGCTGTAGCCGTAGCCGCCTTGCAATGACATAAAAAGCAGCCATCCTGCAAGTTGCAATGCATTTTGGGTCTATTTTTATAGGTTGAAGTTGGTTACCACCTGATTGTAATCCATGGTAAATACCGATTTTGAAATACCGATTTTGAGCCAAAATCGGTATTTCTGTGCTTCCCTACATCTCTCTCTCTGTCCGATTCGGAGATTTACCGATTCGGTACCTCTACCGAATCGGTAGGTTATCTGATTCGGAATTTTTCCGATTCGCTGTCTCTGCCGATTCGATACATGGACCGAAACGGTATTTTTTCCGATTCGGTGTCACTAACGATTCGGTACATGTACCGAATCGGTATTTTTATCGAATCGGTATGTTACCGATTCCTTATGTTACCGATTCTGGGTATTTCCGATTCGGATTATGTCCGATTCGGTAGCCATTCCGAATCGGTATATTTACCGATTTGGACGATTTTCATTGCCCTACATCTCGATGGCTGGATACCGATCGGTAAGGGCCAGAAATCGGTATTTTCGGCCGTTACCGATCGGTAACGGCCTACCTACATCGGGCCCCAAATCTTAACGATTCGGTATTTACCGATTCTGAAATACCTACATTTCCCCCCTTCTAATTTACCACTTCTTAAATACCGAATCGGTATGATTCGGTATTTTAGAAGTGGTAATTTAGAATTACCTACATCAGGCCCCAAGTGTGGTTCCTGCACCTAGAAGAGAAAGTTAAGAGGACACCAAGAGTGCCATCTTTGCAACTGCCTTTCCCCACAGTGATGCAGCACCCATTGACAACGTCTGACCTTCCCTTACATGCATGTGGGAGACTTGCAGTTGATTTCTTTGAGCCTTTAGTAGACTGACATCATCTGGGCCGGACTGGCCGTAGAGGGCACGGGCATTTCCCGGGTGGGCCACTAGGGTGGGTGATGGTTTTGGGCCCCTAGGGGGCCATTATTGTTACCGGGGGTCAGCAATATCGGCCCCCTGTAACATAATCAGCCGAAACCAGCCCTCGAATACTGCTCAGCTGCACCCCCCTCCTCACCCTAGGGGGGACCGGCCGAGCAGTTTGCCAGGGCTGGTTTCGGTTCCCATTCCGGCCCTGGACATCATCTCTCCAACTACCCATGACAAGGTTGTAGAGCAGTTGGATGACATCCTAGCAGCATGGGGGATTCTCAAATCTTGCAATGGTCCACTGTTCAACAGCAAAGAACTCAAGGAATTTCTGGTCAGACTAAATGTCAACCATCAAAGAGCCCACCTCTGTTGCCCTAAGTTAATGGTGTTGTGGAACGATTCATTGGTACCCTCAAAAGAGCATCGATGGTGGGAATCGCGTTAAGCTCCTCATGCCACAACTGGTGAGAGTCCTGCTACCTTGCTATTTGTAAGAGCCATCAACACTAAACTGCCCTAGTGGACCGATCCAATCCTTGAATGCAGATATGGTTCGCGTCATGGACACTGCTGGGCCAGTTAAAAACATATGACAAGCTCAGGATCCAGTCTTTGATGAAGGTGAAGGGATCCTGGTGTGGGTATGGGCGAAATGTGCGAATTTGCGGTACGCGAATTCACGTGAAAGGGTACTCGTGGTTCGCAAAATTCACAAACTTTTGAGAAATTGAGGGGTTTTTTTTTTGCATGTTCGCGAGGCGCTTTGCGTGTTGCAGGCTTTTTTTCAGTGCGGCGACTGCGAAGTTACCCATGTGGTCGTACATGGGCGCGGCCATCTTATTTTCAGTGTTCGCGTTGCGTATTTCCAATTCCATTTGCTAGTTGCATGTTCGCGTTGTGCGTGGGGCACGATTGCGTGTTCGCGTCAGTTTTTGCATGCTCATGGGGGAAATATCGCGCAAACTTACCCACGTGGTCGCAATGGGCGTGGCCATCTTGTTTTTCATTCATTGCTATGGTTCTGGGCATGCTTTTTCAATCCTCCTTTAATCTTTGTAATCCTTTGTTTGTTTGAACTTTTTTTTAATCTTTTTTACTCATTATCTATCTCTATTTTTCTACATCTATATTTTTTGTTTTTTTCTACTTTTTGTTACTTTAAAACTACTTTTTTTAAACTCTCTTTTCTTTTACTTACTTTCCCTATTCTTTCCTATTTTATTTTCCTCTGTCCAGGACCATGGCAAAGGGAGCCGGCAAAAACCTTAAGGGGAAGGGTCCCGGTCCCGGACCTCGTAGCCGGCTCCCTTGCTGGTGCATAAGAGGGGCGGCAGTAACTGCCCAGGAGATCTTTAGCGCAGTGGAGGTAGCCGCACTGATTTTCTTTGTCCAGCGCCACCTCCCCAAGACCGTCGCGGCAGGCGGCAGGCCCTGTTCCGGGTACGGGCTCCAGGAGCATCGCCAGCTATGGGGGAAGGTGTGCCGGGCCATGTATTGGGAATCTGGGGTCCGGCGCACCTACAACCAGGCGACGCACCGGTGGTCCGACATCCTGGAACGGGAACACGACCTGCTCGACCTGCTTGGTGTGGAGATCCCTGGGCTTGGTGAGTACTAGTAGCTATTTGATCACTACTTTCTTTTCTCCGGCTCTGTGTTATGAATGATATTGCAAATATTTGTTTTTTCCGAAGAGCAAGAATGCTGACGATTACATTGCAGGTAAATTATGTTTCAAAAGCTTCTGTGATTGCATGTGCTCGCCTGCTCACTGTCGATGCTACTATGCTTACTGGTTTTCAATTTTGTGCTCATTTGGCCTAGGTGATTATGTACGAGTGTACTTTACAAAAGTGCGTAATGCTAGACACTAGAGATTACATTGCAGGTAAATTATGTTTATTTATTTATTTATTGGGCTTTTAAAGAGCGACAGCTACTCAAAAAGGGTTTCCCGGTGCTAAGAGATACTAAACCTCATGGGCAGATCGAATGACTCAGGGGAGAGTCAGGAGCAAGTTACTGGTTAAAAAGCCAGGTCTTAATGGCTTTGCGGAAGTGGATGTAGCGGGTTTCCAAGCGTAGGTGCTGAGGGAGGGAATTCCAGAGCTTGGGGCACAATAGGGAGAAGGATCTTCCCCCATCCTTGCTCGGCGTACTTTGGGCACACAGAAAAGGTCTTGTGATGAGGATCTCAGGCACCGAGCCGGCGTGTAGGCTTGCACGAGGGTTTGTAGGTATTTGGGGGCATTGCCCCATTTTATTCTGTGCATAAGGCTAAGTGTTTTGAATTTGACCCTGTTTTCGATTCGTAGCCAGTGGAGTGCCATAAGGTGACCGGACATGCGTTCCCTTCTGTGGCACTTGGAGAGCAGTCTTGCTGCGGGGTTCTGCACCAGTTGAAGGCGTCGCATGACTGCCTGTGATGACCCTAGGTAGAGGACATTGCCGTAGTCTAAACGGGAGGTGATTAATGCGTTGACCACAGTCTTTTGTGTGTCGTCAGGTAACATCCAAATGATTTTCCTGAGCCACCTCAGAATGGTGAAACAGGTGGATGTAAGGTTGGTGACTTGGGGCTCCATAGTTAGGCCGTTGTCAATGGTAATGCCTAGGTTGCGTACTTTTTGTGACGGGGTGGGTAGGGAGCCCTTTTCAGATGGCCAGTGTCTTGGGTTCCAGAGATTTTGGTTTGGACCCAGTAATAAAACCTCTGTTTTGCTACCATTTAGTTTAAGCATATTGTCGCTCATCCAAGTGGCAATGTTCCTAAGGCCTGACTGCAGGAGGGAGGAGGAGTCATGGTCTCCATTGGAGAGTGAAAATACGATCTGTGAATCGTCGGCATAGGTAAACATGTTTAGACCTGCTGCTTCGGCGATCTGGGCGAGCGGGGTTACGTAAAGGTTAAAAAGCAGGGGGCTCAACACAGAGCCCTGAGGGACTCCATAGGGGGATAGATGGACATTTGAGGCCGCGGTACTGGAGGTGATTTGAAATGTCCCGAGTGTCAGGAAAGATGCTATCCAGTCCAATGCTTTGCCCCTGATGCCCACGGTGGAGAGCTAATTTAACAAAATGTTGTGGGAGATGGTGTCGAACGCTGCGCTGAGATCAAGTAAAATCAGCGCAGAGGAATCCCCTCTGTCGACCAGGAGGCGAAGATTTTCCATCACTCCGAGCAGTGTCGTCTCTGTCGAAAAGCCAGGGCGGAAACCCGATTGGGAAGGGTGAAGTATATCATTTACCTCCGTAAACCTGGCGAGGTGTCCATGGACATGCTCCTCCAAGACTTTGGAGAAGGCGGGTAGGAGGGATATTGGGCGAAAGTTGACCAGGATTTTCGGATCTGCAGATGGTTTCTTGAGTAGGGGTGAAACCATGGCATGTTTCCACATTGCTGGGGCTTTTGCCGTGGAGAGGGATAGATTCAGAGTTTGGCATATGACGGAGAGTTGTGGGGTGTCCAAGAGTCTGAGTACAGAAATCGGGAGGAGGTCGATGGGAGAGCCAGATTTTACTTTCCCTAGGATGTCTTGAAGACCCTGAACATTTATCCCGGGCCAGGATGTTAGTGGCTCGTAGGACAGGTTTGGCGGAGGGGAGATGGCCTCCTCATTCGGGCTGAGATCCGTATCCATTGCTGATGGTGCCAGGTGCTGTTTTACTATGCCCTAGCAGATGGTCTCAATCTTCTTAGTGAAGAACTGCGCCAGTTCTTCACATTGGACATTATTCAATGGAAGAGGTTTGGCTGATGTGTTGGAGCCCGCTAACTCTTTTACGAGATTAAACATAGTTTTAGATTTGTTTGTGGCTTCAGAAATAGATTTCGCCACGTAATTGGCTCTAGCCGTGGTGCAGGCTTTGTGGTAAAGCTTGAGTTCGTTTCTGTAGGTCGAGCTGGCTACAGGGGAGTAATCTTTCCTCCAAAGGCGTTCCAAACGTTTACATTTGGATTTCGCGGCCTTCAGTTGCTCGTTGTACCATAACGATGGAGAGTTGTGGGTTGTGAATATTTTACGAGCCAAGGGAAGGCAAGTGTCTAAGGCTCCTAGAAGCTATTTGTTGATCTTAGTGGCTACAATCTCTATGTCCTCAGTATCAAATATTTCACCCAGAGGTGCAGAGTCTAGGACGGACATAAATTGATTTATGTCCAGCTTCTTCCAATTCCTTTTACAGGACTGTCCTGTCTTGCTGGAAGGGCTGGAAGCCATTGGATCAGACACGCTGAAATTAATTAGGGAGTGGTCTGACCAGTGCAGGGGCAAAGCTGGATGGCAGTGTGACAGGGGAATGCTGGAAAAGATTGGGTCCAAGAGGTGACCTCCTTTGTGTGTTGCTCCCGAGTTTCAAAAGCTTCTTTGATTGCAGGTGCTCGCCTGCTCACTGGCGGTGCTACTATGCTTACTTGTTTTCAATTTTGTGTTCATTTGGCCTGGGTGATTATGTATGAGTGTACTTTACAGAAGTGCGTAATGCTAGGCACTAGAGACTCAAGTCCAGTCCTACCGTTGTACTCCTGCTGCCACTAAGAAGATATTGTCGTGGTGGATTAATAGTTTAAGTATATTATGACTGGTTATTTAGTAGGAAACTTTTTACTGGTCTGCAATCATGACGGACTGTGTCTGTCACTTCGCGTGCTGCGGAGTGCTGCCTGCCAGTCCTAGCAGAACCTTTTTGTAGTTGGTATAGTGAGTTACATAACTTTCCAAGTAGACGGTCAGTGAATCCAGCAATACTAAAATCCTAGTAGAGCACATCAGATAGGTCAATAAATTTTGTGCAATTGTTGTCTATTTCCCCGAAATAATTTGTTATTGTATTTTTGAAATGTTTGATTTGGCTGACAACAATCCTCCAGGTTTGTGTCTTTCTTTCATGTTGTATATCAGCTCCCCCCAGGGGCAAGAGGACAGAGGAGGAGGTAGCGGCGCCGGTGGAGCAGGAAGTTCAAGTTCAAGTTCAGGGATTTATATAGCGCACTACTCACCCAGTGGGTCTCAAGGCGCTTGGGGAAGGGGGGTTCAATTTTTGTCGAATAGCCAGGTTTTAAGTTCTTTTCTGAAGGAGATGTGGTTTAGAGTAAGGCGGAGGTGAGTGGGGAGTGAGTTCCAGGTCTTGGCAGCCAGGAAGGAGAAGGATCTGCCACCCATGGTGGATTTTCGGATGTGCGGGACTGCGGTGAGGGCTTGATTGGACAATCTAAGTTGGCGGGTGGGTGTGTAGAAGGACAGTCGAGTGTTGAGGCATTCGGGTCCTAGTTTGTAGTGGGCCTTGTGTGCGTGGGTGAGAAGACGGAATGTAATTCTCTTGTTGACGGGAAGCCAGTGGAGGTCTTTTAGGTGTCCGGTGATGTGATCTTGGCGAGGGATGTCCAATATGAGTCTCGCTGATGCGTTTTGGATGCGTTGGAGTTTTTTCTGTAGTTTTGCAGCGATTCCGGCGTATAGTGTGTTACCATAATCCAGTCTACTCGTGACCAGTGCGTGGGTGACAGTCTTTCTTGTTTCGAGGGGGATCCAGCGGAAGATCTTTTTGAGAATACGAAGTACGTTGAAGCAGGAGGATGAGACTGCGTTGACTTGTCTGGACATCGAGAGAGAGGAGTCTAGGATGAAGCCCAGGTTGCGTGCGTGGTTTGTGGGTGTGGGTGCTGTGCCCAGAGCGGAAGGCCACCAGGAGTCGTCCCAGGCAGAGGGGGAGGATCTTAGGATGAGCACCTCCGTTTTGTCTGAGTTGAGTTTTAGGCGGCTATGTTTCATCCATTCGGCTACTTCTTTCATGACTTTGTGAAGATTGGTTTTGGCGGTGTTAGGGTCTTTGGTGAGGGAAAGGATTAACTGGGTGTCGTCGGCGTAAGAGATGATGTTAAGGTTGTGTTGATGTGCGATGGAGGCGAGTGGACTCATGTAAACGTTGAAGAGGGTGGGACTGAGTGATGATCCTTGTGGTACTCCACAGATGACTTCAGTGGCCTCTGAGTTGAAAGGGGGAAGTCGGACTCTTTGATTTCTCCCGGCGAGGAATGAGATGATCCAGTCCAAGGCTTTTCCTTGTATGCCGATGTTGCTGAGGTGTTGTATAAGGGTGCTGTGGCAGACTGTGTCGAAGGCGGCGGAGAGGTCGAGTAGGATGAGGGCCACTGTTTCTCAGTTGTCCAGTAGCGTTCGGATGTCGTCTGTAGCTGCGATGAGGGCGGTTTTGGTGCTGTGTTTGGCTCGGAAGCCGGACTGTGAGGGGTCGAGGGAGTTGTTGGATTCAAGGAAGGCGGCGAGCTGGCTGTTGACGGCTTTCTCAATGACTTTGGCGGGGAAGGGGAGGAGGGATATGGGTCGGTAGTTTTTAAGTTCAGAGGGGTCTGCTGTGGGTTTCTTCAAGAGGGCGCTGAGTTTGGCGTGTTTCCAGCTTTCTGGGAAGGTGGCAGAGCTGAACGAGCAGTTGATGACATCACGGAGATGGGGTGCGATGATGGAGTCAGCTTTGTTGAAGATGTGGTGGGGGCAGGGGTCGGTTGGCGAGCCAGAGTGGATTGAGTTCATTAGCCGGGACGCCCCTTGGCTGGGGCAGATGCGCACCTTATAAAAACTATTAACATAACATAACATAACATTAGGCGGATGGTGTCTTCGGTGGTGATTGGGTTCCAGGCGCTGAGGTTATTAGTTGGCGGTGTAGGATCTGAGGGGGGTGGGGAGGGTTGTTCGCAGGGAGTGTTCTCGAAGCTGTTGTGAATGTCGGCAATCTTGTTGTAGAAGAAGGAGGATAACGCATCGCAGAGGTCTTGGCAGGGAGTGAAGTGCTGTTGTGGGCGTTGTTGTCGAGACGATCCTTGAAAGCTGATTTCTTGGTGGATCGAATCAGTTGGTGGTGTTTGCGGGTTGCCGCCTTGAGGGTGGCCATGTTGTCAGTGGTTGGGTTTTTTCTCCATGTTTTCTCTAGGGTGCGGCATAGCTTCTTGGATTTTTTAAGGTCATCATTGAACCAGGGGGCCTTTTTGCTGCCTGAATTGATCTGGTGCT
Organism: Lissotriton vulgaris; assembly: GCF_964263255.1. Lineage (NCBI taxonomy): Eukaryota > Metazoa > Chordata > Amphibia > Caudata > Salamandridae > Lissotriton > Lissotriton vulgaris. The sequence continues at coordinate 1,944,193,705 of NC_141693.1, forward strand.
TTTTCAGGGGTGCTAATTTGTCAGCGCTGTGGGTGATCCATTGCTTGAGGTTGGTGGCCGCTTGGTTTGGGTCCAATGAGAGGGTGGGAGGGTTTTGGTTGAGTGATGTGAGGAGTTGGTCGGAGGTGATTTTGTTCCAGTTTCTTCGAGGAATAGGTTGTGGGCGGTTGTGGGTCAAGGTGGTTTTGTAGCTGAAGTGAACACAGCTGTGGTCCGTCCAATGGAGAGCTGTGGTGCAGTCAAAGGAAATGTGCTTGCTGGAGGTGAAGATAGGGTCGAGCGTGTGCCCGGCTACATGGGTGGGGGTGTCCACAAGTTGTTTGAGTCCGAGATTGGCCAGATTGTCCAGAAGGGAGTTGGTGTTGCTGTCGTGTTTGTTTTCAAGGTGGAAGTGGAGGTCTCCTAATAGAATGTAGTTCTCGGAGGCGAGGGCATGTGGGCTGACGAAGTCAGTGATGTCATCGCTGAATTGAGTGCGGGTACCTGGAGGCCTGTAGATGAGGGTGCCTCTAAGTGTGGTCCTAGGGTCGGTGTGGATCTGGAAGTGGAGATGTTCGGCGGTTGCAAGATTGTCGTCGGAGCTGGTCGTGATTTTGATGGTGTTCCTATGGATGATGGCGATGCCTCCTCCTGTTTGGACGGAGCAGTCTTTTCGGATGATCTTGTAAGCGTCCGGTATGGCTATGGCGATGTCGGGTGCTGATGATGTGTTCATCCATGTTTCTGTAAGGAAGGCGATGTCCGGTGACGCAGTGTCGAGTAGGTCCCAGAGTTCAGTGGGGTGGCTCCTCTGCTGGCCCCAGTAAGTTTTCCTGTTAATATTATTAATTGTTAATGTTGTTAATGTTCATGTTATTGTCATTTATAGAGCGCACTGTTACCCAATGGGTGTCCTGGCGCTAAAGATTAGTCTCCAAACCGAGGCATGACCAAGCGGGATATAACCATGTTTACAAGGATTGGAACAGCCAGGTTTTTACTGTTTTCCTGAATTCCAGAGGGTTCGAGATGTGTCTAATAGGCAATGGTAACTCATTCCATGCCTTAGATGCTCCAATCATAAAACGTCTGCCTCCCCAGTTAGCTTTTCTAACCCGGGGAACCTGGATCAATTTTGCTTCTGATGAACGCAGGGCTCTCCTCGGCACATACTAGTGAAGGTTTTGTCTAAGATATTGAGGGCTCAGCCCATATAGAGATTTATGAACTATGCATAGAGCCTTAAATGGACCCGCTTTTTGACGGGCAGCCAGTGAAGCTTCTTTAGATCTGCTGAGATTGACGCACATTTAGGTGTTTTCGTCAATAGTCGGGCTGCCGCGTTCTGCAGGAGCTGAAGTTTTCTTAAAAGGCCCTCTTGCATGTTCAAATACAGGCCATTGCAATAGGCCAGTTTTGACATAACAAGAGCCGTGACAATGGTTTTTCGACTGGCCGAAGGAAGATGAGGAAGGATTTTTTTACAGGACCTTATGATAAAGGAGGTGGAGGACATCACGGCATTCACCTGGTCCTTAAGGCAACGTTTCTTGTCTATATAGACTCCCAGATTTTTTACTTTTGACACTGATTGAGGAAGAGGACCCAATTATACTTCCCTATCTTTTACAGCACCTATTTATTCCAAACATTCCTCATAATTCTATTTTTTCCTAAATCGTCTTTGATCTTCTTGTAGACTGTTTCTAAGTTCTTATCCTGCCTCTACTATGACTCTCTGTGCTACTACTAGATTAATATTATTAGTCTGTCTGTGTAGCTAGCTAAGCTTGCACAGTTGGCAAAAGGTGTTAAACAAGATTCCAGCAATAGCTCTAGGCACTGAGTGCAGTCCTCTGGGCTGTCCATAATGTCTATTGAAGTCTTCTTAATGTTTATGCTTTGACAATTCCAAACAATAAAATGTCAGTGGCCACCAAGAATAAGATACTAGTTTACATTTTGATTTGATATGAGGACATACTACTACTGGTGCAGGGACTATTCTGCACATACAGAACTATGGACAAGAAATAGGGCATTGGTGATAATAGGCGCATTTAGACTTTCCAGTTTCCACATACCTCGTTCATAACAGAAGTTGAGCCCCCAATCTCCTTATACTGAGACTAGCTAGTGTGTCAGTCATTATTTAGCTCCCAAATGCAGCGATGATCCCCAATGATTATACCACCCAGAACATAAGACTACGGAGTCAGAGTCCACTCCCGACCTCTCAGAGTCACGGAATCATGCTTGCAAATTGCAAACCCTTTCGCTCACTCACTCATGACCAAAAAAACACAGAGTTTATGTAAGTTTTAAAGCTTTATTAAAAGTAAAACAACGAGCTCTGTGTGTACTCAGTAGTCAGTACATTACATTTCAATTGTGTATTATATAAAAACATGTATTACAATCAAATTCATTCATATAAGTTAAACGGTGAAGTCTTTGAAACTCAACAGTGGCTGATTTATTTTACACATTAACTAGCAGCCCGTCCCGACGTTGTCCGGGTGTGAATGGCTGCCGGCCAGTAGTATATTGTTTTGTAGGATTTCGTTTTGATAGCATTTCCTATATGTGACAGGCCTGTGAAACGCTCCGATTCACAGTGCACTGCTGATGCACTTAAGAGTGCGCGTTCAGAAGTGTGTAAACTCGAGTTTCCCTACTTTATTTTTCCTTGCAATATTATATAGCGCGAACTCGACAACATGGCATGAGCACAATTTACATTACAGAAGAACACATTAATTTGTGGTAGGCACGGGGAGACGATTTGCCTGGAATCACAGGATGTTGAGCTGATGCCGAGATTCGAACGTAGTTCCCCAGCTCTAAAGTTCTCAATTCTAGAACTTGTGGCGGGAGGTGTGTCTAAAAGTGTATGTCGGTGCTGGCCATCAATGAGAGAGACATGTGCATTTTTCAAATGGGTGGTGAAAAAATATGAGTATGTTGCTGGAGATGTGGGGCGCCGTGCCACCAATGTACTTACCGGGGGAGGGTTAACACCCATTATTCCGCAACTTTCTTTCCGCATACCATCACTCCGCATACTTTCATTACGAAAGTACCATGACTCCACAATGCCATTATAACACATGGCATTACATTTTATATGCTTTTACCACGCATACATTTACAACGAAATTCGTTGTAAATGCATGAATGGTAAAAGCATGTTTTTTTTAATGTTTGGATAAGGTAAGTATGGGTATAGGGGTATATGTTTTGGGGTACTGAGGTATATGTTTTGGGGTGTTTGGGTATTTTAAGGGTTCAGATATAGTTTTGGGTTTTAGGGTTTAGGGATAGGTATGGGTTTTGGGGTACAAGGGTATTTTTAGGGTTCAAGGCTAGGTTTGGGATTTGGGGTACAGGGGTATTTTAAGGGTTTAGGGCTAGGTTTGGGTTTTGGGGTACAGGGGTATTTTAGGGGTTCAGGGCTAGGTTTGTATTTTGGGGTACAGGGGTATTTTTAGGTTTCAGGGCTAGGTTTGGGTTTTGGGGTACAGGGGTATTTTAGGGTTCAGGGGTAGGTTTGGGTTTTGGGGTACAGGGTTATTTTTAGGGTTCAAGGCTAGGTTTGGGTTTTGGGGTACAGGGGTATTTTTAGGGTTCAGGGGAAGGTTTGGGTTTTGGGGTACAGGGGTATTTTATGGATTCAGGGCTAAGTTTTGGTTTTGGGGTACAGGGGTATTTTAGGGGTAGGTTTGGGTTTTGGAGTACAGTAGTATTTTTAGGTTTCAGGGTTAGGTTTGGGGTAAAATTTTATGTCCGCATACTTTTATTACGAAAGTACCATGACTCCGCAATGCCATTATAACGCATGGCATTACATTTTATATGCTTTTACCACGCATACATTTACAACGAAATGCGTTGTAAATGCATGAATGGTAAAAGCATGTTTTTTTTAATGTTTGGATAAGGTAAGTATGGGTTTAGTGGTATATGTTTTGGGGTACTGAGGTATATGTTTTGGGGTGTTTGGGTATTTTAAGGGTTCAGATATAGTTTTGGGTTATGGGGTACAGGGGTAGTTTTAGGGTTTAGGGATAGGTATGGGTTTTGGGGTACAGGGGTATTTTTAGGGTTCAGGGCTAGGTTTGGGTTTTGGGGTACAGGGGTATTTTAAGGGTTCAGGGCTAGGTTTGGGTTTTGGGGTACAGGGGTATTTTTAGTGTTCAGGGCTAGGTTTGGGTTTTGGGGTACAGGGGTATTTTAGGGTTCAGGGATAGGTTTGGGTTTTGGGGTACAGGGTTATTTTTAGGGTTCAGGGCTAGGTTTGGGTTTTGGGGTACAGGGGAATTTTTAGGGTTTAGGGGTAGGTTTGGGTTTTGGGGTACAGGGGTATTTTATGGGTTCAGGGCTAGGTTTTGGTTTTGGGGTACAGGGGTATTTTAGGGTTCAGGGGGAGGGTTTGGGTTTTGGAGTACAGGGGTATTTTAGGGTTCAGGGATAGGTTTGGGTTTTGGGGTACAGGGTTATTTTTAGGGTTCAGGGATAGGTTTGGGTTTTGGGGTACAGAGGTATTTTTAGGGTTCAGGGGTAGGTTTGGGTTTTGAGGTACAGGGGTATTTATAGGGTATAGGGCTTGGTTTGGGTTTTGGGGTACAGGGGTATTTTTAGGGTTTAGGGATAGGTTTTGGTTTTTGGGTACAGGGTATATTTATAGGGTTAAGATGGGTTAGTGTTCAAGTGTGTTGGGGTATTTTAAGGAGTAAGGGTGGGTTATGATTATGGGGTGCAGGGGTATTTAAAGGGAGCAGGGTGGGATTAGCACTCAATATGAGACATGGCATGAAGGGCGGAACGTACCACACACCCCCAGCGTTTGTCACGCCCCCAGCACACGCCCACAGCACAATGCAGACACGCCCACAAGGGACTACTTTGCTGACACGGTTCTTTTACCTTTTAAATGTATATGGTGGGCGACTGCATAGCCTTTGTCCTTCTGCTGCAACTGCCATTTCCAACGCTGTTTTGGGTGTTGTGATTGGTGCTGTGGTTCCTGAGATTACCCGCCTCAAAGGTTTGGGCTCTCTCTTTATTATATTAGTATGGATTGTGGGAGACCCCTCACCTTGTTGGAATTTAATGTCTTGGAGGTGATGATGATGGCTCCGAGTAACTTCTTGATCTTGTTCGTAGTCGTAGAAGGGAAGCTTCTGTCTGTTATGAGAAAAATGGTGCATGTTAAAAAGCAAGCATTCATCAGTTGTGCCAAAAAGTGTAGCTTCTTATCATGGCTAAGCATTAAAAAAAAACACCCTACCCTTCCGAAAGGGGAATTTTTAGTTTAGACTAGTGAGTTACAAAGAATTAAATTTGTTTACTAACATATTTTTTCCTTCCTTGACAAAATAGGGAGTGGTGTATGGCATCTAAAAAGTTCACATGTATTTTCCAGGCGTATCACCATCGGCACAGCCAACCACCAGTGCCGGGGCCAGCACGGAGGCGGTCACTCCATGGGCGGATGCGGTGCCAGCAGGAACTGCTGTGGGGGATGCCACGGTGGTGGTGGGCAGTGGTAAGCTTAAGCTATTATTTACATTCCTTCCTTATTGAGATTGCAGAGTAGGCTCGCTGCAGGGGTGTATATGTTGTACAGTACAAGTAAGTACACTTTACTGTTAAAAAGACTTACAAATTTAGAAGTAAGTTTTTGTCAACCAGGTAGAACTTAGAACTGAAGACAGTCACCCTTGACTTCGCATTAGCAATAGCATTAGTGGCAGGAGTTGACGAGTAACCAATGGCCTACTCTAAATTTGACTTCAACTCAGCTGTGAAAGTTTTATCGAGAAGCCAAGTCAGATCAGAGATGAACTTGTTAAATTAATGACTGGCAAAGAATGATACGTGTTTTTGAATGCAGGCACAGTTGGCTGTGAATCTGATGTATGGCCGGTTGAAGACTGAAGCAAGGATGGGTGGAAGGAGAAATAAAAGAGGACTGCATGGGTGGGTGTAACAGAAAATGTATGTGTGCGCAATATATCCTTTGGTGCAAATTCAAATGCAAGTCAAGCACGGATGCATGGCTGGCGGCTTTCAAAAAACAAATAAAAAGGGTGTTTTTTGGTGAGAAAAAGTAAGGGTTGTCCATTAAGAAGAATGATTGACATTTACTTATAGATGGATGCCTGGATGGTATCTTCCTCATAGATAGCATAGGTATATGTAGAGTAGACAAAGTAGACGGTCACTGGATGAAGACTAGGAGTGTTACTTTGAAGAGCATGTAACACCGCACGTTCGTGTCAGAGTAGCAAAGCCGAGGAAAGTAGAAGTTGTAATTTTTCAGAATACTCCCTTGACTAACAGTAGTTTGCAAGCACAGCATATATTGTGTATCTATATTGTATGGTTCACATTATCAAGTCAAGTCACAAGTGCCTTCCTCCGGCGATTACGGGGACCACTGACTACCTCTGTTAATAATTTTTTTTCAACTCTGTCATTCATGTGTGGCCTATCGGTGTTCACTCAATCAATAAAAACAAAGCATGTAAAGTCATCCCTTATATAAACAAATATCATGTGAAGGGAATTGATGATCATATTATCTTCTTCATTTTCCATTTGTAGTAGTCAGGGGCAGTGCAGGGTGAAAGTTAATTTAATTGAGCAGTAGCCCTTGTAACAGAGTATGGCCAGTGCCACCCGTAATAGAAAAGTAAGAGCTTCACCACCTGCATGTACTGGACTGGTAACAGTAACGCAAGTCTGCGTCATCATGGCTTGCGTCTGTTTTTCTTGGGTGCAAGCTGACTGCGCTGGCATTATGCCGACTTCCACAAGTTTACGTACTAATTTCACAAAACAAGAGAGAAGAAGACTGGTGTACTGTCTGAATCTAATGTAGTGAGTCCATATAGTGCTAGTAGAATTCCTGAAACTCCCACTAACGTTAGAGCAGAGGCCGACAAAGTTGGAGGTTCGATAGATACAGGCCACACAAATGTTATGTACTGTGCTTGCAAGTTGCTAGTGCTACTGTGACACAGCTTTCTGTTAAAATATTTTGTGTTAATCTTAAAGAGTATTGGACTTGGTTACAGTATTTTTCTTCTTCTTCATCTAGATACTCCTTCTTCTAAACTAAATCGGAAGGAGTTGGCTATCCGGCGCCGGAAGCTGGAGGCAACTGTCGCCGAATATCGGCAGCTTGTGGCCCAGGAGGAGGAGGAATCGCAATCGACATCGACAACGGCTGCCTCCTCCTCTGCTGCCCCTGGGTCATACGGTCAGCGCAATCCTCCAGCGGTACGGCGCCGTGGTCTGGCAGCCACCCGCCGCCGCCGAGCAGCGACAACAACACCAGCTGCCCCCCACAGTGCCTGCAAGGCAAGGATGCACCATTTGTCCCTGAGAGTGGCCTACCTTGAGCAGCAGGTGGGCCAACTGTCGAAGCAGAAAGCCCTGCTCAAGGCCCTCCGTCGAGAGCTCCGCGACCACCTGGCCACAGGACACCGCCGGCGGAAATAGATCATGGAGAGAGACTGTCCCTTGCCCCTTTTTTAAAGACTATTGGGGGGGTGAGAATTGGGCGTTCGGGTTTTTGGACTTTTGATTTCATGGATATTGGTTGGGGTTAGGGAGGGGGGTGGGTTGGGTTTGCGGGATAGTTTATTTTTGTTAGGGACAAAATAATTATTTATTTTCTACAGAAACATAGCATCCACGTTTTATGTTTTGTGGGGAGGCAGGGTGGAGTTAACTCAACTGTACGTTTGTTTTCCTGAAACTTAACTGGCTGCTTGATTCTAATTGCCTAAGTAATCACCAAATTGCTACAAAAGTGCCACTGACAGAGTTAGTGAATTCAATTGTCCTAGTACTTTACTAGTACTACCATCAGTCTCTCCTCTCCTCCTATTCCATTATTCTTCCTCGCACAAAATGCTTATCTTATCTGTCATTAGTGTTTGAGAATAGGGCTAGGCACAGGGCTGGCTGCATGGCAAATAGCGATTAAGGTTGGCAATGAAATCCTGGACAGATGAAATGGCATTGTTGTGGTGGTAGTAGTAGTGGTACACACTGGCAGTAGCAGCATATGAAAACAAGCATTTGCAATGCAACAGGTCTCGCATTAGAAAAGTTTGAGCTATTGGTATTGTAAATTACAAATTTTTATTTATGTGTTGGTTTTGAAAATAGCGAAATTAATAGCTTTGTCATTTACAATGCCAATAGTTTTAACTTTTGCAAATGTGACACCTGTAGCATTTGTAATGCAATATGTGTTATATTTACGTGACTTAGATGTATTGATATTACAAATAACAATGGCTTTTTTAAAATGATTAATACTTAAAAGTTATTGTAATTTATAATGGCAATAGCTTAAACTTTTGTAAATAACGTTTGTAAAGATGATGTTCAGTGTTTTTTATTGTGAAGAAAATCCAAGAACAGAAGTTTATTATTAACATATTTTTGTGACATTTGTAATAAAGCTTGAAACATTGAGAGGACATATTTGAACCAGTTGTTGTTGAATGGTTGCACAGATGGATGCTGTGGTGGGCTGAGTGATGTTGTGGTGGCGACAAGTGATGATGTGGCGTTCAGTGATGCTGTGGTAGCGCATAGTGATGTTGTGGTGCCCCTGAGTTGTGATGCTCTGGTGATGCGATAGATTGATAGAGTGAGTGCGATAGATAGTTAGATAGAGGGAGGACGATAGATAAATAGAATGAGTGCGATAGATAGGGTGAGGGCGATAGATAGATAGAGTGAGGGCGATCGATAGATAGACAGATAGATAGAGTAAGGGTGATTGATAGATAGACAGATAGAGTGAGGGCGATCGATATATAGATAGCTAGAGTGAGGGTGATAGATAGACAGATAGAGTGAGGGCAATAGATAGATAGAGTGAGGACGGTAGATAAATAGAGGGCGATAGATAGATTGAGTATGGGCGATATATAGATAGAAAGATAGAGTGAGGGTGATAGATGGATAGAGTGAGGGCGATAGATAGAGTGAGGGTGATAGATAGAGTGAGGGCGATAGATAGCTAGAGTGAGTGCAATTTATAGACAGATAGAGTGAGGGCGATACAGATAGATAGAGTGAGGGCGATAGATAGATAGAGTGAGGGCGATAGATAGATAGAGTGAGGGCGATAGATAGCTAGAGGGCGATAGATAGATTGAGTATGGGAGATATATAGATAGAAAGATAGAGTGAGGGAGATAGATAGAGTGAGGGTGATAGAGAGAGTGAGGGCGATAGATGGAGTGAGGGCGATAGAGTGAGGGCGATGAATGGATAGATAGATAGATAGATAGAGTGAGGGTGATAGATAGGTAGATGGATAGATAGATAGAGGGCGACAGTAAACATCCTGTATTCGAGGAATTTACTGTGTGCAATTTTAATTTTGATTCAACGCTTCAATGCGTCCCCTCGAGCACCTGTGTTATGCTACTAATATAAATGAATTTGCAGATGTTAATCAATGTAGCCAAACAAAAGGAGGCGGACATGTGGCCTCTGGCTTCAAAGGCACAAAACCGGAGTTCAGATCTTAGTTCCTACACATAGCCAAAGCGTCTTATCTGACAGTTTTGTGCTTTCTGAGCGGGCGGGCACAGTGAGGGCTGAGAAGCCGGACTACCAGTGTGCTCATTGTTTTGACTGCCTCCTACAGTTTTTTTCTATTGAGCCATGAAGTGAAGGCACCTCAGCAAGTTAACTACACCACATATTTCTGCGTGCAACAAGAAGTATCTCGGTCCGATTCCAGTCGGGGCGAGTTAGACGTTTATCCTTTTTTGACCAACAAAGTCAGTTTGAAATGGACAGTAAAATAAATAAAACACACTGCACCCCTTCTGCTGTGGGCTCAGAGACGAGAATGGACAGGGAAGGAAGGCGCGGCAGACGAGCTGTTACGTCTGATGCTTGTGGATGGCTGACGCTTGTGGATGTGGATGTTTGATGCCTGATGTTTGTGAATGTCTGACGCTTGTGGATGCCTGACGTTTGTGGATGGCTGACGCTTGTGGATGGCTGACGGTTGTGGATGGCTGACGCTTGTGCATGCCTGATGCTTGTGCATGCCTGATGCTTGTGCATGCCTGATGCTTGTGCAAGCCAGACCCTTTTTGGATGCCGGACGCTTGTGGATGTCTGATGGGTGATGCTTGTGGATGCCTGATGCTTGTGGATGTCTGATGCCTGATGCTTGTGAATGTCTGATGCTTGTGGATGTCTGATGCTTCTGGATGTTTGATGTTTGTGGATGTGTGAAGCTTCTGGATGCCTGATGCTTGTGGATGCCTGATGCTTGTGGATGTCGGATGCTTGTGGATTGTGGATGCTTGTGGATGTCGGATGCTTGTGGATTTCTGATGCTTGTGGATGTCTGATGCTTGTGGATGTCTGATGCTTGCGGATGTCTGATGCTTGTGGATGTCTGATGCTTGTAGATGTCTGATGCTTGTGGATGCCTGATGCTTGTGGAAGCCTGATGCTTGTGGATGCCTGACGCCTGTGGATGTCTGATGCTCCTGGTTGTCTGATGCTCCTGGTTGTCTGATGTCTGATGCTTGTGTATGTCTGATGCTTGTGGACGTCTGATGCTTCTGGATGTTTGTGGATATCTGATGCTTCTGGATGCCTGATGCTTCTGGATGTCTGATGCTTGTGGATGTCTGATGCTTGTGGATGTCTGATGCTTGTGGATGTCTGATGCCTTTGGATGTCTGATGCTTGGGAATGCCTGACGTTTGTGGATGTCTGATGCCTGATGTTTGTGGATGTCTGACACTTGTGGATGTCTGACGCTTGTGGATGCCTGACGCCTGTGGATGTCTGATGCTTGTGGATGTCTGATGCTTGTGGATGTCTGATGCCTTTGGATGTCTGATGCATTTGGATGTCTGATGCCTTTGGATGTCTGACGTTTGTGGATGTCTGATGCCTGATGTTTGTGGATGTCTGACACTTGTGGATGACTGACGCTTGTGGATGCCTGACGCCTGTGGATGTCTGATGCTTGGGGATGTCTGATGCTTAGGGATGTCTGATGCTTGTGGTTGTCTGTTGCTTGTGGATGTCTGATGCTTGTGATGTCTGATGCTTGTGGACGCCTGATGCTTGTGGACGCCTGATGCTTGTGGACACCTGATGCTTGTGGATGTCTGATGCTCCTGGTTGTCTGATGCTCCTGGTTGTCTGATGTCTGATGCTTGTGTATGTCTGATGCTTGTGGACGTCTGATGCTTCTGGATGTTTGTGGATGTCTGATGCTTCTAGATGCCTGATGCTTGTGGATGTCTGATGCTTGTGGATGTCTGATGCTTGTGGATGTCTGATGCTTGTGGATGTGTGACACTTGTGGATGGTTGCATGACGATCCATCGTTCTCAATGTCATCGCGGGAGTTCTCATCGCGGCAATTACATCGCAAAGGCAGTCACAGCGGCCATTTTCTCATCACACGTTGTTGCGACATCCGGCAGAAGAGCGGTTATGTCTGATGCTTGTGGATGGCTGACGCTTGTGGAATGTCTGATGCCTGATGTTTGTGGATGTCTGACGCTTGTGGATGTCTGACGCTTGTGGATGCCTGACGCTTGTGGATGGCTGACGCTTGTGGATGGCTGACGCTTGTGGATGCCTGATGCTTGTGCATGCCTGATGCTTGTGCATGCCTGATGCCTGTGGATGCCTGATGCTTGTGCATGCCAGGCCCTTTTTGGATGCCTGACGCTTGTGGATGTCTGATGGGTGATGCTTGTGAATGCCTGATGCTTGTGGAAGTCTGATGCCTGATGCTTGTGGATGTCTGATGCTTCTGGATGTCTGATGCTTCTGGATGTTTGATGTTTGTGGATGTCTGAAGCTTCTGGATGCCTGATGCCGATGGATGCCTGATGCTTGTGGATGTCTGATGCTTGTGGCTGTCGGATGCTTGTGGATGTCGGATGCTTGTGGATGTCGGATGCTTGCAGATGTCGGATGCTTGTGGATGTCTGATGCCGATGGATGCCTGATGCTTGTGGATGTCTGATGCTTGTGGCTGTCGGATGCTTGTGGATGTCGGATGCTTGTGGATGTCTGATGCTTGTGGATGTCTGATGCTTGTGGCTGTCGGATGCTTCTGGATGTCTGATGCTTGTGGATGTCTGATGCTTGTGGATGTCTGATGCTTGTGGAAGTCTGTTGCTTGTGGATGTCTGATGCTTGTGGATGCCTGATGCTTGTGGATGCCGGATGCTTGTGGATGCCTAACGCCTGTGGATGTCTGATGCTCCTGGTTGTCTGATGCTCCTGGTTGTCTGATGTCTGATGTTTGTGTATGTCTGATGCTTGTGGACGTCTGATGCTTCTGGATGTTTGAGGATGTCTGATGCTTCTGGATGCCTGATGCTTCTGGATGTCTGATACTTGTGGATGTCTGATGCTTGTGGATGTCTGATGCCTTTTGGATGTCTGATGCCTTTTGGATGTCTGATGCCTTTTGGATGTCTGATGCCTTTTGGATGTCTGATGCCTTTTGGATGTCTGATGCCTTTTGGATGTCTGATGCCTTTGGATGTCTGATGCCTTTGGATGTCTGATGCCTTTGGATGTCTGATGCCTTTGGATGTCTGACGTTTGTGGATGTCTGATGCCTGATGTTTGTGGATGTCTGACACTTGTGAATGTCTGACACTTGTGGATGCCTGACGTCTGTGGATGTCTGATGCTTGTGGATGTCTGATGCTTGTGGATGTCTGATGCTTGTGGTTGTCTGTTGCTTGTGGATGTCTGATGCTTGTGGACGCCTGATGCTTGTGGACGCCTGATGCTCATGGATGTCTGATGCTCCTGGTTGTCTGATGCTCCTGGTTGTCTGATGCTTGTGGATGCCTGATGCTTGTGGACGTCTGATGCTTCTGGATGTTTGTGGATGTCTGATGCTTCTAGATGCCTGATGCTTGTGGATGTCTGATGCTTGTGGATGTCTGATGCTTGTGGATGTCTTGCTTGTGGATGTGTGACACTTGTGGTTGGTTGCATGACGATCCATCATTCTCAATGTCATTGCGGGAGTTCTCATCGTGGCAATTACATCGCAAAGGCAGTCACAGCGGCCATTTTCTCGTCACACGTTGTTGCGACGCAAATGCGGCCATGTAATTGGATCGCGTGTCACATCGGCGACTTTACATCGCGCGACATGACAATGCGATGTTTGAGCCTGCTGCACAATTGATAGCTACGTCCCAAGAACTGATTTGTAAAAGTCACCTATCTTTTGATTTTGTTTGTACACAGACCAAAGTCTGCAGGAGATCTCAGTGTCAAGGGCCTCTGTGTTGCCCCTTCTTATGGTATCTCTTCAGGTGATCTGTGGGGGCGGCAGCACTATTCCCAGAAACAGAAACCACGACGCATCGTCACCCAGTGCGGTGGTGACAATTGAAGTGACGTTGTGCCCCGCGGACCCTAATGCAAAAAAACAATAGGTCACGGTGCAATTCGAAATTGTTTTCTCTGATTATTGAGAAAGTAATACAAATGCAGAAGGGGTTTGTTGTCGGAGGCACCGGTGATAGGGTGACCAACCGTCCGTAAATTTCACGGACAGTCCGTAATTTCGGCCGTCTGTCCGTTGTCCGTGAAGGATCCTTTATCGGACGCCATTTGTCCGTAATTTTAACTGGGCACAGCTTCCACCCACCTTCCGTCTTAACTCCGAGGCTGTTCCAGAGCTCAGATACCCAGCAGCATTGGAGAGGCACAGCGGGATGGCAATCCTCACACCTTCAGCCCTTGCTGAGCTGTTAAGAGGTGCTCGAAGGTGACAGAGGGAGGGGCTGTGGCTTCAGGAGCAGGGGCATCTATGCAGATGCAAACAGCCCTGAATGCGTCTCTGCAATTTAGAGGGGCCGCCGCCTCACAAATTCCCTTTCTGCCAGGGCCCCAAACATCCTAGAACCGGCCCTGATTGCACAGAGGCAGCACTGGTTCTTGTTGTAATCTTCTATTTTCATTATAGAGTTTAGACTCCTGTGTTGCCATGTTCTACATTCTAGCTATGTGCTTATGTTCTCTTCCCTGGCAGTTGCTGTTGGACTGGCCAAGGGGAGAGCCACACTTTTCTTACCTAGGATTTATTATTATAATAAATCTCCCAGCTACTCATATTTTATTTGTATTAGTATTCTTTAATACTACAACATTTTTGGTGACGTTTTTGGCCAGTTTTCTTTGTCATCCTGGGTAAGAGTGGCGAGACCTATGCGATTGTGACTTCCTTAAGGACATTTTTTCACTATTTATGCTGATTCTCTTCATCTACTACTTCAATGGACTTGCTGTGAGTAAATTTTTAGGAGAAACATTTATTTTTCAATAAGGTTGGGAGTTGTGCCGTTACCTGTGCGCTCGAGCGTATTTGGAATGCTGTTGCCTGGAGCTGTGTAGCGAGCGTCTTTCGAATGATGCTTGTAGTCATCGAGCTCGCATGTCACTAATATGCGCAACTGACTTTCAAAACAACAAGCGCTGTTGAAACAAGGTCGATCCACCTCGGAAACTAACGCTGAAACAATACGTTCACCGCGTTATTGAAACAAGGCCAACCAACCTTAGAAACACACGTCAGAATACGTGGTGGCCATTTTGTTTTTGCAAAGTGTATCAGAACTCCGTGTTTCTCCTCACCTTTATACAGCGCGTCAATCTTTAGGTCAAAACGAAGATTTTTTTCTACATTTTCAGAACAAACAAATATTTAACAACGGAACAAGAACAAGAACAAGAACTACTGAGAACACTTAATGGTAAAAGAAGTAATTTCGTGTATCCTTTTGTAATTAATAATAATAATAGTGAGATTTGTAGAGCGCATGGTGACGCCGACGGCGTGTCCCCGCACTGAGATCCTAGTGCAGGCTGGAGGGGAGGGAGGAGGAACACTATTGAGAGTAGAGAAGTGTTTTCAGTTTAGCTCTAAAGGTGGGCTCTGAGGGTTCCAGGCGGAGCGCCACAGGGAGTTCATTCCAACTGGACGCTGCTAGGTACCTAAAGGACCTGCCACCCATCCTGACTTTGGACACCTTAGGAATGGCCAGGCGACGCGTACCAGATGATCTGAGGGAACGCACGGGCTCATATTGCGTCAGAAGATCGTGCAAGGGGAGGGGTGCCCTACCGTTGATGATCCGGTGGCACGTGCAGAGTGCTTTAAATTTCACCCTGTTTCTCACCGGGAGCCAGTGGAGTGCTTGAAGCGCAGATTTTGAGGCTGATCTTCTAGGCCGTCTGAGGACCAGCCGGGCTGCGGCATTTTGTAAAACCTGCAGACGGTTTAAGTTCTTCTCGAGGGTCCCCAAGTAGAGCAGGTTGCCATAGTCCATTTTGGAGGTGACTAAGGCGTGCACAAGTGTTTGGCGGGCTTTGATGGGAAGGAACTCCAAGACCTTCCTCAGGGTCTTGAGGGTCCCAAAGCATGAGCCAATCACACGGTTGACCTGAGGTCCGAAAGTGAGTTTAGAGTCGAACCAAACACCGAGATTCCTCGCCTCCTGGCATGGGACTGGTGTGGGTCCTAGGCAGGGTGGCCACCACTCTGATGTCCAGGCTGCTTGGTCTCCCCCCACCACCAGCACCTCAGTCTTGCCTCCATTGAGCTTGAGACAGTTGGTAGACATCCAGGCAGCAAGATCTTGCATGCATGCTCTGAAGATGTCTGCCGACAGACCGGGCGCTCGCGATAGGGAGATGACGAGCTGTGTATCGTCAGCGTACGATACCATGCGCAGGCCGTGACTTTCCACTATGGTGGCAACCGGCGCAACATAAAGATTAAAAAGTGTCGGGCTCAGAGACGAGCCCTGCGGGACCCCCTGATCGAGGGCCACTCGCTCTGAGTAACAGTCACCCAGTCTGACTTGGAAACCACGTCCGGATAGAAACGACTGGATCCATTTTAGAGCTGCGCCTCCTACCCCTCCATTGTTCAGACACTGTAGCAGGATGGAATGAGCTACAGTGTCGAACGCGGCGCTCAGGTCTAATAGGATCAGGGCCATGGTGTGGCCCTCGTCAACACCCTGCCTGATGGTTTCGGTTGCCATGAGAAGAGCCGACTCCGTTGAATGTCGGGGCCGGAATCCAAACTGGGTAGGGTGTAGGAGACTCGTGTTCTCCACAAATTGCATTAATTGCAAGTTGGCCACCTTCTCTGCCACTTTGGAGAAATAGGGTAGAAGGGAGATGGGACGCAGATTCTCCAGCTTATCGAAGCTGATATTGGGCTTCTTGCGGAGGGGAAGCACCACAGCTTGTTTCCATTGCATAGGCAAACTGCTGGAGTTGAAAGAAGTATCCAGCAGATGCCTAATGTATGGTTCGAGTGTCATCAAGCTGTCGCCCAACCGTTTGGGAGATGATGGGTCCCGTGGGGAACCTGACTTTACTGATTTGCAAATTTTGATCAGGTCTTCTCCTGGTGGAGTGGAGAATTTAAGCAACAAATTTTGTCCCTCATCCTCTCTATCCTGGATTTTAATCTCCCCTCCTGCCACCGGTTGGATAGGGAATGCTGAATAGATTTTGGAAACTTTGTCGCTGAAATACTCAGCAATGCGATTGCATGCTGTGATTGATCGGTCCTCTGGTCCTGTCGAGGGCTGAGGGACAGCCAGGGATTTGTAGACACAAAATAATTCCTTGGTTGAGTTTTCAGCATCCATAATTCTAGTGGCATAGTAGTCCATTTTCTTTGACCGTGGATTGTTTGTTTACGTTTTTTTTTAATATTTACTTACCTGCTCATTTGCTTGTCATGGACACTCAGAGTCCTACTGTTGCTCATAGTTCTACTGTTACTCCTGTCCAATATGTTGTGGAGAGCCAGAGCTCAATTATAACTCCTCCAATTTTTCTAGCTTCTCCTGGACCTTTATTAATAGAATGGGAGGATTGGTTACCCATGTTTGAGAACTACTTGGATGCATTGGATGGTTCAAAATTTAGTGCTGCAAGAAAGAAAGCATTACTTCTGAATAACATAGGCAAGGAGGGTCAACGCATTTTTAAGTACTTACCTGTAGCTACCTTACCAGCTGGTAATGCTATTGAAGATGTTTACCTTGAAGCAAAAAAACGTCTTGAAGTGAGGTTCGCAAAAGAAGTTAACATTGTTATGAATCAATACCAATTTTATACTCACAGACAAGAAGAAAACCAATCCATAGATGAATTTGTATCCAAACTCAGAGAATTGTCTCTTAAGTGCAAATTTGGAGCAATGACTGACGAGTTAGTAAGAGATCAACTAATAGTGCAATGCAGATGTAAGAAAACACAGGAACGTCTTTGGGCTGCTAAGAATCCCTCATTGAAGGATGCTATAGACATAGCCAAAGTACTAGAACACTCTCAATATTGTATGCGAGAACTGAATAAGAAAGAAGGTAGCAGTGGAATTGTCTCATCTGTGTCAAATACAGTTACTGATGTAGCAGCCGTCTCAAGATCAGGAAGATTTTCCCAAAGAGGAAGACAGCAAGTTAGATCTTGCTTTAGGTGTGGAAACTCATCTCACAATGCTGACTTTCGTAAATGTCCTGCTGTAGACAGAAATTGTTTGAAATGTGGATGAAAAGGTCACTTTTCTAATATGTGTAGGAAATCCTTTAAGCAACATGTAGCAGTCATTGATGAGGATAATGACCAAATAACTCACAATGCTTATTTTTCTGGTGCTAATGATTATTTTTCTCCACAGGTTGATCGTATTTTACTTGTTGATGATCCCAGTGATGATCTGGATATTCAGAGTCGTAGAAAGAATAGACCTAAAGCAAGTTTTAAGATTAACAATGTTCCTGTAGATTTAAAGGTTGATTGTGGTTCACTGTATACCATTATTCCGAAACACACTTATGATAGGTTATGGCCCGGTTGTGCCTTGTTACCTAAAGATATTAATCCTGGAAGGTATCAGGGGGAAACGATAAACATTGTTGGGTACATGAAATCGGTGATTGAATTCAAAGACAGATCTGTTGTAGGTAAAGTTTACATAGCCAGTGACGGTCCACCTATTTTAGGTTGGGTGCACCAGTTTGATCTGTCCATCACCGTAAACCCGAGAGCTCCAACTCAAGTCATGGTTGTAGATGATTTGCCTCTAGATAAGATTCTGGAGGAGAACAAAGATGTATTTAAAGATGAGTTGGGGTGTTTTAAAGCTTATGTACACAAAATAATTCTAAAACCCAATGCTATCCCTATACAGCACAAAGCAAGAAGAACACCTTTAGTGGCTAGGGAAGCTGTTAAAGAGATGCTCCAAGAAATGCTTACTTCTAGAGTGATTGAGCCTGTTGAAAGTTCATCGTGGGTTTCCCCAGTGGTGATCACAGAGAAATCGGATGGCAAATTTAGGTTTTGCATTGACCTCAGATCTCTTAATCAGAGTGTAGTTGTGGATACTTTCCCACTCCCAAATATAAATGAGCTTATCTTAGCGTTGAGTGGTGGTAAATTTTTCTCTAAGTTAGATTTAAAGAACGCCTACCACCAGATCGAATTACATGCAGACTCTAAACCCCTTACCGCTTTTATCACCACTGAGGGTGTGTACCAATGTACCAGGATGCCTTTTGGTCTCTGCTCTGCTGCTAGCATCTTTCAAAGAATGATGAATGTATTGTTCAAGGGTGTAAGGAACATTGTCTTTTTTCTAGATGATATTCTTGTATTTGGTAACACAATTGCCCAGCACAATTTCACCCTTCGTGAGGCTTTGTCAAGGATTAGAGAGTCAGGGTTGACACTTAGACGTGATAAGTGTAAGTTCTTAGTAGACAAGGTAGACTATTTAGGCTATGAGATTTCTGATGTAGGTGTAAAACCCAAAAGGAATCTTGTTGATGCCATTAGGTTAGCTCCTGTTCCATCGGACAAGGACAAGCTTAGATCCTTCCTAGGATTGGTAGAATATTATTCCAAGTTCGTTAAGGATTTCTCTTCAAAGACGACTCCTTTGAGAGATTTGATGAAGAAGGGTGTTAGTTTCTCTTGGGGTACTTCACAGCAGGCCTCTTTTGAAAACATCAAGAGAGTCATCTGTGAAGCAGGAATTCCCACACCTTTCGATACTAAACGTCACATTGTCCTTACTGTAGATGCCAGCGCAACAGGCCTAGGCGGCGGCGCTGTCTTGGCACAAATCTATAGTGGTCAAGAGAAGACTGTGGCATTCGCATCAAGGAGTTTAACAACTTCAGAGAAAAATTACTCCGTGATAGAACGTGAAACTTTGGCTGCTGCTTGGGCCTGTGAATATTTCAGGACCTATCTGTGGGGGTCGAAGTTTACCTTGAAGTCTGATCATAAACCTTTGCTTAAGGTATTGTTACCTGGTGGGGATGCTAAGTGTTCTGCAAGGTTGGCTAGGTTGGCTTCTCGCCTTCAAGAATATTGTTACAACATTGAGTACATTCAGGGGTGGAAAAACACTCAAGCAGATTGCTTATCAAGACTGTCTTTGGACTGGAAGACAGTTGATGAGGTGGCTGTGCTGAAGAAGCAGAATGAGGGTGCTGTTGCATTTGTGCAGGATGTGTTGAGTATATGTGAGCCACGAGCTTTGACTAAGAGTGAGTGAATTGACGCTATGTCAGCAGATAGTTCCATGGCTGAGCTAAAGAAAATGATACTCACAGGTTGTAAGAGAGAAAGCACAGTGTCAGTTACTAACAGACCATTTGTTAAGGTCCTAGACGAGCTTTCTCTATTTGATGATACAGTGATTACGCGTGGTGACTTATTTGTCCCGCCAATTTCATTGAGAAATAGTTTAATTATGTTGGCTCACGAAGGACATCTAGGCCAAACAAGAAGTAAGCAGAGACTAAGAATGAATTGGTGGTGGCCTGGCATGGATACAGAGGTGAATGCATGGATTACCAAATGTGAGGTCTGTAGGGAGAGCGATAAACGTTTGAAAGTTGGTGTTCAAGCTTCCTCTGGACACATTACTGATCCAGGTCAACCATGGCACACCATATGCTTAGATTTCATAGGACCAATGAATGGTTTAAAAGAAAATTTGCGTTTTGGTATTGTTGTAGTTGATGTACATTCAAGATGGATGATTGTTAAATTTACCAAGGATATTACTACTTCCACCACTATTCGTGCTTTGAAATGCATATGGAGAGAAGAAGGCATACCGTTAGTTCTTTTAACGGACAATGGTACACAACTAACATCAGATGAGATGCAGAGATTCCTCTCAAGTTGTGGAATTAAACATAGCCGTACCTCCCTGTACAACCCACAGGGTAATGGTATGGTTGAGAGGGCCAACCGTGTAATTAAGGGTGCCATACAGATGGCAACTTCTAGTGGGCAGGACGTGGTTTCCGTTGTTTCAGAGATGTTGTGGGCACATCGCTCCAGTGTACATAGTATTACAGGCAAGACTCCTTTTGAAATGATGCGTGGGAGATTACCCAATACTAAACTTGTTCCAACTTGGATGAGAGACATTATTTCTGGCAAAGATGTCTCTGCAAATTCATCCTCAGTTGCTTCTCGCGATCACATCATAAATAAATCCAATTATAATAGGAGAATTTGCTCTGGAGATCTAGTCAAAATACGCTCTGGTAGGTCCACTTCTTCTACTAAATTTCTTGGACCCTTCAGGGTGTAGGTCACTTTGCCGTATGGGGTAATTCTAGATAATGGTGAAAAATGGAATTATAGAAGAGTTGCCTTGTATCAAAAGAAAAATGGTGGTAATGGTATAATTTCTTCACCTTGTGACTTTCCTGCCAACAACACCTTATCTATGTCAGATGATGATTTCCTTCAAAATTCCCAGACTGTGAGCTCTTCTCGTTTTGATGTGCAAGGAGGGGGTGATGCTCCTGCTCCTGCTCCTTCTGCCCCTTCTGATTCTTCTTGTCCTCTTCGGGGACGTTTGTTTAGAAATTGTCATCCACAGATTTACTTGAAAGATTATGTTTGTAAATAGAATGTACTTTACATATAACGTGCTTTACTAAGACTGCATTTTTCTTTTTTCTCACCACTTTTGTTTTCCTTTTTTAATTCTTTTGTTTTCATTATATAAGAGAAGAGGATGTGTTGTAATCTTCTATTTTCATTATAGAGTTTAGACTCCTGTGTTGCCATGTTCTACATTCTAGCTATGTGCTTATGTTCTCTTCCCTGGCAGTTGCTGTTGGACTGGCCAAGGGGAGAGCCACACTTTTCTTACCTAGGATTTATTATTATAATAAATCTCCCAGCTACTCATATTTTATTTGTATTAGTATTCTTTAATACTACAACAGTTCTCTTCACAGAGCGGTTCTTCAAACATGCAGCCTATAATGTAATAAAGTAAAGAAATGGCACAATCGCACCACACTGATTAACAAAGTATGGAGGACAATCAGTTAAATCAGTTCTCTTGGAGTATCTCCTTTAAGTGCTGTACATCACAGTGGGGGACTGGTGGGATGGCAAAACTAACATTTTGGAAAGAGAGCCTGTCTTCTCGTTGTCTTGTCCAGGAGGGTTTGAGGAGCCCTACCCCACCCTGGAAGAGACAGGATGATACTAGAATACTGCATACCCACCCCTGCGCCCACCCTGGTTGATCCTGTTCCCCCTCCTGTGATCGCTCCTGCCCCCCCCCCCCCCAGTGATGGCTCCTGTGCCCCCATTTGATGGCTCCTGTCCCCTCTTCCCCCCTCCCCTCCCCCCCCCCGCCTGTGATGGCTCCCGTCCCCCTCCTGTGGTGGATCCTGTCTCTGCCCTGGGTGGGTGGCTTCTGTCTCACTCCTGGAAAGGCTCCTGCAGCGAGGGTGAAGTTCTTGTTGGGCCTCTTCTCAGAAAGGCTCAGCTCAAAATTAATATGAAAAGGTGGGCGAGTGAGTAAGTGAAGGGATGGGTGGATAGCTGGATGAATTAGTGAAAGGGTGAGTGGATGAATGAAAGATTGAATTGAAAGATAATGAGAGAGGATGGCTGGATTGATGAGTGAGTGGAAGGATGGAAGAGAGAAAAGGTAAATAGCTGGATGTATGGGTGGAAGGGTAGCTGGATGGGTAAAAGGTTGGATGGATCAGTAAAATGATGGCTGGATGAGTGAAAGCGTGGATGGTGTGTGAGTTGATGGATGAGTGAAATGATAGATGATTGATGAACTGATAAGTGCCAGGGTGAATGGATGGACAGATGAGCGAAAGGGTGGATGCAAGGACGGATGAGTGAGTGAAAGGGAGGTTAGATGGACAAAAGGATGAATAGATGCGTGAAGGAGTGAAAGGATAAATGGATGAGAGAAAGGATGGATGCGTGATAGGGTCAATGGATGGATTCATGAGTGGATGAGTAGATGGGTGGGTGGATGGATGGATGGAAGGATTGCTAAGTGAAAGGGTCGATGGAGAGAGAAAGGGAAGATGGATGGCTGAAAGGATGGATGTTGGAAGGATGAGTGACTGGGTGGATGGATAGTAAGTGAAAGAATGGCTGGATGGGTGAAAGGGTAAATGGCTGGATGGATGAGTGAATGGATGGATGGGTAGAAGAGAGGATGGATGAGTGTACAGATGGATAGGGTGAAAGGGTGGATGGATGGATGATGGATGAGTGAAAGGATGAATGAAGGGATGGATGAGTGAAATGATAGATGGACGGATACATGATGAATAGGTTTGCAAATAGTTGAATATGTTTGGATATGGCTGGGCTTACTTATATACTATTGCGCGACCTCTGATGTGTCTGTAAAACTTATCCAATTGTCCTGAAGTTTTGTCCTGAATTTTGACCTACTGTCCTGAATTTGTGTCCTGAATTTTGACCCTTTGTCCTGAATTTTTACAGTCCCCGTCCTGAATTTGCACCCATAACAGTTGGTCACCCTTCCAGGTGACCAGGCATTGGATACCAATTAGATCAATAATGACGTAATAAATGTATCCCCCACACCTATGCGATAATTTCTTGCAAAGGTAGGATAAGGCAGTGACCACGTCAGCTCGGTTGGGTTGTATTATTAGTCGAAACTATAGAATGTCCTCAAACGTGAGCCGTCTTAGACAGCACTCCGAAGAACATATGCTCTGGATGACATTGAAAATTCAGGGACGAGTGTTTTTTAATGCACTGTCTGGCAGCAGCTTAAGCTCATGCGGTTATGACTTAAGATCGTTAAAAAATATTCTGGCACTGACACTGTCGCCATTTTAACTTTGAAGCCACTGCAATGCCAGTGAGTTGCCTTTGCAACAGGGCGCACGAATGACATGGCGTAAGTGGCGGCGCATATTTTGGGGCGTCTGGACTTGTCACCGGACATCTATGGGGGGGCAGATAAAAGTCAAATTCCAATGCGTCTCTCCTATCCACTTTCATTTCTCCTAGCAAACATTTCCCGCCACAAAAGTGTCATGTACTTTACCAAAGGTTTCCATCGTTGACGCACTCCAATGATTTCAGCAAAGCGTTTTCTTTCAGTGATGCACTTCGAATGTCTGTATGTTTTTCTATTGTACTTTTCTTTAAATGGCTCGATGGACTGGTCAAAAACAGATTTGCTTTCATCTGGGCTTTGAGTGGACCGGGTCTTGCCGGTGCTGAGAGCAGGCATTTCTTAAAAGCAGGCGCTGAGACGTGTCCCTATCAGGCACTCCATGTTTGCCCTTACTCAGGGCGGAATTCACCCATCCATCCATCCATCCATCCAGACAGCCATCCATCCAGCCATACACCCATCCATTCACCCATTCATCCATCCATCCATTCATCCATCCTCCAGCTCCCATCCATGCATTAATCCAACCCCACCCAGCACCCATACATGCATCCATCCATACACCCATCCATCCATCTATTCACCCATCAATCCATTCATCCATCCTCCAGCTCCCATCCATGCATCCATCCAACCCCACCCAGCACCCATACATGCATCCATCCATCCATCCATCCAGACAGCCATCCATTCACCCATACATCCATCCATCCATCAGCTCCCATCCATGCATCCATCCAACCTCACCAAGCACCCATACATGCATCCATACATGCATCCATCCATGCATCCAGACAGCCATCCATCCAGCCATACACCCATCCATTCATCCATTCATCTATCCATCCATCCATCCTCCAGCTCCCATCCATGCATCCATCCAACCCCACCCAACACCCATACATGCATCCATCCATACACCCATCCATCCATCCATCCATCCATTCACCCATTCATCCATCCATTCATCCATCCTCCAGCTCCCATCCATGCATTAATCCAACCCCACCCAGCACCCATACATGCATCCATCCATACACCCATCCATCCATCCATTCACCCATCAATCCATTCATCCATCCTCCAGCTCCCATCCATGCATCCATCCAACCCCACCCAGCACCCATACATGCATCCATCCATCCATCCATCCAGACAGCCATCCATTCACCCATACATCCATCCATCAGCTCCCATCCATGCATCCATCCAACCTCACCAAGCACCCATACATGCATCCATACATGCATCCATCCATGCATCCATCCATCCATCCATCAGCACCCATCTATCCACCCCCCCACCCAGCCCCCATACATGCAACCATCCATCCACCCACCCATCCATCCATCCATCTATCCCCCAGCACCCATCCATCCATCCATCCCTACATCCACCCACTCACTTACCACACACACATCCATCCACCCAGCCACCCATAAATATTGACGCCTGCGCCTTTAGTGATAGGCTTTGAAGGTTTGCATTTGTTACGTGATTAATAAAAACCAACTGTAAAAAAAACAACTCTTTGCATTTGTTTGGCATGTACGTGACGTTATTAATTGGCTTTGAACGTTTGCATTTGTTACGTGACAAGGCAAAAGCAGATTAATAAAAACCAAGAACGTTTGCATTTGTTATGGCTTTGAACGTTTGCATTTGTTATGGCTTTGAACGTTTGCATTTGTTATGTGGCAAGGCAAAAGCAGATTAATAAAAACCAACTGTAAAAAAAACAAATGTCTGCGTGATTAATTCCAGTCTGCATTTTTTTAGAAGGAAAAGCCCATTTCTGTTTAAAAAGCCCGTTTCTGTAGCATTGTAATGGCATGTGAGTCTGCATTTTGCCATTAACATCGCATACGTTGTAATTGCATGCGATGTTATTGGCATCGCGCCGTCATAGCATGCGTACTAAAAGCATGCGATGTGAACGACCATGCGATGTCAAAATCTTTGACCCCGATGCGATGGGTGTTTCCCCTTGTGGATGTCTGTCGTTTGTGAATGTCTGACGTTTGTGAATGCCAGATGCCTTTGGATGTCTGACGCTTGTGGATGTCTGATGCCTGATGTTTGTGGATGTCTGTCGCTTGTGGATGTCTGACGCTTGTGGATGCCTGACGCTTGTGAATGCCTGACTCTTGTGGATGCCTGACTCTTGTGGATGTTTGATGCTTGTGGATGTCTGATGCTTGTGGACGTCTGATGCTTGTGGATGCCGGATGCTTGTGGATGCCGGATGCTTGTGGACGTCTGATGCTTGTGGATGTCTGATGCTTGTGGATGTCTGATGCTTGTGGATGTCTGTTGCTTGTTGATGCCTGACGCTTGTGGATGCCGGACGCTTGTGGATGTCTGATGTTTGTGAATTCTTGAAGCTTGTGCATGCCTGACCCTTGTGCATACCTGACGCTTGTGGATGCCTGCCGCTTTTGGATGCTTGCCGCTTGTGGATGCCTGATGCCTTTGGATGTCTGATGCTTGTGCATGCCTGACGCTTGTGCATGCCTGACGCTTGTGCATGCCTGACGCTTGTGGATGTCTGATGTTTGTGGATGGCTGACGCTTGTGGATGTCTGATGCCTGATGTTTGTGGATGTCTGACGCTTGTGGATGCCTGATGCCTGATGCTTGTGGATGTCTGATGCTTGTAGATGTTTGATGCTTGTGGATGTCTGACGCTTGTGGATGTCTGATGCCTGATGCTTGTGGATGTCTGATGCTTGTGGATTCCTGATGTTTGTGGATGTTTGATGTTTGTGGATGTCTGACGCTTGTGGATGTCTGATGCCTGATGCTTGTGGTTGTCTGATGCTTGTGGATGCTTGATGCTTGTGGATTCCTGACGCTTGTGGATGTCTGATGCTCCTGGTTGTCTGATGTCTGATGCTTCTGGATGTTTGTGGATGTCTGATGCTTGTGGATGTCTGACGCTTGTGGATGTCTGACGCTTGTGGATGTCTGACGCTTGTGGATGTCTGACGCTTGTGGATGTCTGACGCTTGTGGATGTCTGATGCTTGTGGATGTCTGTTGCTTGTTGATTTCTGATGCTTGTGGATGTCTGTTGCTTGTTGATTTCTGATGCTTGTGGATGTCTGTTGCTTGTGGATGTCTGACACTTGTGGATGCCTGACGCTTGTGGATGCCCGACGCTTGTGGATGCCTGACGCTTGTGGATGCCCGACGCTTGTGGATGCCCGACGCTTGTGGATGCCCGACGCTTGTGGATGCCCGACGCTTGTGGATGCCCGACGCTTGTGGATGTCTGACGCTTGTGGATGTGTGATGTTTGTGAATGCTTGAAGCTTGTGCATGCCTGACGCTTGTGCATGCCGGACGCTTGTGGATGCCTGACGCTTCTGGATGCCTGACGCTGGTGCATGTCTGACGCTGGTGCATGTCTGACGCTTGTGCATGCCTGACGCTTGTGCATGCCTGACGCTTGTGGATGTCTGATGTTTGTGGATGTCTGATGTTTGTGGATGTCTGATGTTTGTGGATGGCTGACGCTTGTGGATGTCTGATGCCTGATGTTTGTGGATGTCTGACGCTTGTGGATGGCTGACGCTTGTGGATGGCTGACGCTTGTGGATGTCTGAAGCTTGTGAATGCCTGATGCTTGTGCATGCCAGACCCTTTTTGGATGTCTGATGCTTGTGGATGTCTGATGGGTGATGCTTGTGGATGCCTAGTCCTTGGACACTACTATGCTGCGTTCCAGTAGCCCGTGTTTAGTGAACTCTGTCATTATGCAACCTTTTACACTTCCTTTAGTTGAAAATAATGCAAAATCTTTGAAAGCTGGAAATTCATTAAGTTGTAAAGCTTTCCTGCAAACAAATTAAATTGCAAAAGCTAATAAGTGAGACATCTACCACCTTTGCCTCTGCTTCCCAGCAATGTTCCACAAGAGCAATTTCTACCACAGTAGTTTTAGGTCTGTAAACCGCAGTACAAGTACAAGTGCTGATCGTGGAACCTTACTCTTTGGGTAGTCTTTTCACTGTTCAGTTTGTCAATAAAATACAGTGCAGATAATGCTTCTGCCAAATATGGCGCAATTGGTTTTATGGTCATCTTAGGCTACTGCCGAGCACAGGCTAGGGGTACAGGAGAGTAAAATGAATTGCCCAAACGTGGGACGTCAGTTAATTTAATGATCCAGAAAAATACAATGAACTTGTTAAAGCTGTAGAATATCTTAAGTGTTCAGCAAAATATGCCTCATCCCAGGCCCAATCAGAAAGGCAGACACTGCTAACAAGGACTGGCAAAGACAATAGGTCTGCCTGTTTTAATTTACGCATATGTTTTAGGTATGTGATACGTCTAGATACAACAGACAGCTCAAAGGAGCATTCAAATACAGCGCAAGTGGCACGTTTGATGCACAAGATTTTAGTTAACAGGTTTAAAGCTATGCCCCAAATTACATAGCAGCAGCCTGTGGTGTGAGAGACAAATGTTGGGGTGAGGAGGAGGGAGGGGGAGAGAGTGCACTGCAGAGGAAGAGGCTGAAGGTGGGAGGGCGGGTGAGATAGCGAAAGGGTGAGAGAAGAGGCATTGCACAGAGTGGGGTGGGGAGAGCATTCCTTTAAAGTGTGAAGCTCTTGGCATTGCTGTGGCAGCAAACGGCAAGTGCGTGCATGGGCACATGCACTCGGCGTAATCCGCCTTGTTCAGCTTTCCTGTTTCACCTCTATATGTCTCGACATCTGCAATGCCAACGGCATTGGCAGAGGTCGAGACCTAAAAAAGGAAATGAGACATTGAGTGGCCTGAGAGGAGCGTTAGAACAGTACGATAGTACAGTACACAAGAACAGTGCCATAAATTAAATTGTAGCCTAAGCAATGCTAAAGTATTCAATCAAAAGTTTAGTTAACTAGTACTTGTGTGGATTATGGCTACTACAAGAACTAGTACTGAAGGACACAGCAGTGTAAACGTTCATCACATGTAGGAGGAGGTTGTTGTTGATGAATCCACTCGATGGCGGACATGAAATTCTGAAATCATTTGCAAATACTCATGGGTGTGTGTCAAGCAGAATAGGAATATATCCTCGGATTCCTTCACCTGCCTTTAAATTGATTTTCTGTCACTTTGACCTTATGCTCCACAGCAAGCGTGTGGAATTATTGCTGTCATTTACTCACACACCTCAATGAAAACCACACAGCCCGGGGGAAGAGGGTTAGGGTTTGAAAAATGGATTGGAATGGGGGTTTTTGGGAAAGTTTTTTGGAGAGAGAAAAAGAAAACACAGCATGGAGAAACAACAAATGAAGAAAAACAAATCTACGATACAACCATATCCAAATCTTTTAAGGGACTTAAAGGAAGTGCATGCATGAAGTTGTTTGCTAAGTGGACGGTTAGGTTAATGAAAAGTAGTACTACTTATACTACAACTTTCTAACTAGTACTAAACAATTAGACAGTACAGGGCTGCAAGAATTATGCAATTTCACTTGCATATCTGTCCTCAGAGAGAATAAACACTTAGTAGTACATTACACTAGTTTTGCAAATAGCAAATAAACTTATCAAATAGCTGTAGGGATGAATTTGAAGCAGAGAACAAACGCACCAAGTCGCACTCATAGAAGTTCACAAGAAACAATAACATTATTTAAAAGATAAGGACAAGTGAAGTGGATACTGTAACTGTATGTTGTAGTTGTCCTGGTCAAATTGGGAAGTTGCATGCATCCAGTTATTCCTCTTATTCGCGGTACTCCTCCATTCAATCGGGTGCTCTGGCAATCAATCTTGGTGACCACACTGTCCACTGCCTGCCTGGTGGATGCGGAATTGCGGATTGCTACGGCAAGTAATGTGTTTCCCATCGCACAGGGTAAGTGCCGGCCTGTAATTGTCGATGGAAAAACAGAAAGGGAATGGATATTAACACACCCCGGATGAAAAATATAAGGTACTGTGTGTAGTTCAAAAATAACACTTTCACTTACAGAGGCGACAGTATTACACCCATGCATCATTTCTAAAGTGCCTACTCTGAGTCTCTGTTTGCAGGATATGGATTAGCACGCAGCAGGCCAGGGCCATGCAGACTGTCAAGGCAGGCACCACTGAGCGAACCAACCTCCATGTAGCATACCTCTTGACACAGACTAGACAGACATGTAGTTCTGCTGTGGTTGTTGTGGACTTGTTTACCGGTTTGCCACTCATGAAATGGCCATAGTTCTTCCGTAAACCGACGATGATGATCCATCCATCCCAGTGAGTGACTGTAAAGATATTATGTAACTTTGATCATCAAGACTCATCATCATCATCATGGTATTGGCAAACTCAATGTTGTTCATACAGTCACAGTCTACACACAGTGAGTCCAAGGACATTTTCCATATTAAAAATACAACGTAGTTGCCCCTGCAGTAGAAGTACAATTTGCATTAAACAAGGTAAAAACACTAGTAGACTTGAGCCTTTATTGTGTAAAAGATTAAATAATATCAGAACACATAGGATTCATTTCATGCACAACAAACAAACAGCAATTGCTTTCATCAGAGCCAGACAGCCATTGTTGTCCAGTGCATGCCATCTCACTATTCATTCATACATTACCGTTCCACTTTTTGTCAGCATCTGAAGGGCCACAGGGCAGCCTCTTGTGTGTCAATTTCAGAAGTAACAGTCAGCATTGTCAGTAATTCCAGTCCCACTTCTTTTGAGGGGACTCGTCCACGAAGCAATAGTTTCTTGATTCTGCGTAATCCGGCCATCTGCCTTGAGGGAAATGGATAGGGGGAGTCTGAAGGAGGAGGATAGAGGAACATGACTGAGTTGTGTGAACTTGTGAACTTTAGAAATGCAGACAGCGGCACCTTCAAAAAGGAAATAAGACGAAGACAGTGCTGCTGATGGATTTGTTGTGATTAGAGTTTTGTTATGGTAAAAGTTGCAAAACAATGAAATACACACAGGAATAAAAGTGAATAAAAGATGAAAAAAAAGAAAGTCAGTATTTCAGGCCAAGGTGTCAGGGAAGTAGAGCTTGTCCTCAAACTCTGGTTTGAAACGGGAGTAGATCAGCTAACAGAGAAGAACTTCCGTCACCTAAGTCGGTGTCCTCTTCTGCCTGCGTGGATTCATGTATTTTGTAATCTGGTGGTATGAAGTGCTGATTCATCTTGATCATTGTTAACCTCTCCACATTTTTGGGCGAGAGGCGGGTCCTTTTTGAAGTTAAAATGGCACCAGCAGCACTGAAAACACGTTCAGAAGACACGCTTGCGAGTGGGCAAGACAAATAATTTAGAGCCAGCTTTGTGATTAGTGGCCATTGACCCCTTTTCCCATACCAATACAGCAATGGGTTATGATCAATGTAGACCTCTGTTGGGTCATCCAGATAGGCCTCCACCATCCACTCAAGGTCATGCAGGGTGCTCCACTTTGCGTACCATCTGTGGCATTTGCATCAACACTGAAACGAGCAAACCCCTGATGAGTTATCCAATCCGCTTCCGACAATATTATGGCTGGGCCTGGTTCAGGTGATGATGATGATGATGATGATGATGATGATGATACCGTTGCTGGTGTCGGTAACAGCTCTGAGGGAAAGTGACTGCCTTCGGCCACAGAAGTGGACCTTGACGCCGGATAGCCTACCGCTCTTTTTCGAACAGAGTGGCTGACAGAGCTAGCCAATGTTTGTACTTTGAAACATCTGCTTCATTAAAAGGAATGAATATATTGCTGGCCAGTGGCTTATTGTACCGTGGATCCAGGATAGTGGCACAAATGTAATGTTGTTCACAATGTATTCCTTTAAGCCTTGCATTGTCAAGTAGGCGGGTTAATAAGCTCTCCGCCAACTGATATGCGTCTTGCTTATCAGCATCATCTTTGAACATTGAAGACACCGCCTTCAGTTGGTGCTCTAGCATGCACAACAATGGGATAGCTTTGCCCAAAGTACAGTCCTCTCTGCGGACTTCACGCGTGAAGACCTCAAAAGAACGAAGCATGTCTGTCAGGCTTTTAACTAGGTCCCATTCCTCCACCTCTAGCCTCATGTCTTTCATAGAAGCACCCTGTGCATTAATGACATACTCATTGATTACCAAGCACTGCTCAAAACAGACGCTCAAGCATGTAGAAGGTTGAGTTCCAATGTGTTGCCACCTCCTGGACGAGTCCTCTGACTGGCAATCTACGGACACGTTGAATGATCCTCTGCTGCTTCTGGGCCTTACAAGAATGGCTGAAATGTGTGAATATTCTTCGGCAGGTGGTCAGTAACTTGCTGACTGTGTTTTCTTTTTTCAAGAAATCTTGAACAACAATGTTAATACTGTGCGCCAAACACGGCACTCTGAAATAGCCACCATCAGACATGGCCCTAACTATATTACTGCCATTATCCGTGGAAACATAACCAATCATGCGCTTTCTTGGATGTAGCCATTCAAAGACCTCACTGTTAAACTCCTCCAAAATGTTTACTGGAGTATGAGATTTCTCCATGGCAAACATGGCTACTGTTGCATGTTTCCGAGTAGCTTTAAAAATTGTGGCACTGTGACCACCTGCAGCTATCTTGTCTCCAACCCCCGCAAAAGAGACCCAGTGTGCAGTGATGCACATGTAATCAACGACTTGGCAACTAGTCCACATGTATGTTCTCAGGTGGATAGTGTGAACAGCACTCTTCTGCAAAACTGCCCCAATCACCTCCAGCACATCTTGATGTAGTGCTGGAACCGCAACTCTGGCAAAATAGGACCAGGTAGGAACCTTCCATTTAGGGCAGACTGTTGCCACAAATTCTAGAAAACCCACCCCTTCCACGAAAGAAAAAGGGATAAGTTCCAGCGCTAACATTTTAGCCAGCATTGCATTATAAAGACATGCCGTTGGGTGGTTGCGTTCCAATGGCGACAATTTATGTTTTAGAGTTGGGGGCTTAAACCCGCCCCTCCTCTCCATTGGCTGGCTTCATAAACGGAGGCCAGCCATTGGAGGAGAGGGGCGTCACTCCGTTTAAGCCCTGACTTTTTCCGATTCGGGGGCGTCTTTTTCGCATCTTTCTTGTTTTCTTTCTCTCCTCTTCCCATTGGCTGGAATTTTACCTTCCAGCCAATGGGAAGAGGAGAGAAAGAAAACCATGCCTCCGAATCAGAAAATGACTGTGCTTTCTCCGAGGCATTTCTGCTGCGCCTCGGAGAAAGATGGTCCGAGCTCCCAAGGCTGAGACGGTGA
Organism: Lissotriton vulgaris; assembly: GCF_964263255.1. NCBI lineage: Eukaryota > Metazoa > Chordata > Amphibia > Caudata > Salamandridae > Lissotriton > Lissotriton vulgaris. The sequence continues at coordinate 1,944,226,258 of NC_141693.1, forward strand.
GCTCTCGCATTATCCATTGCCCATAGTGTCACTCGGCACCGTTCTCGCACCGTCATATGTACGTGTGCCCGAGTGTCACTCGGATATACTCTCGCACCATAATTTGCCCCCTGGTGCCCCAACTCTGCTCAACCCTCCTTTACAACCATCCTTTACCACCGTGCCCTGATGTTGCTCTGTTGGGTATTAAGTAATCATCTCCAACCCAGGCAGAACAAGGAGATCACCGCACCACCCTCCCCCCTGCCTCCGAGATCCTGGAGCCTGGCTTGCAGGATTGGGCACACGGAACCCCCGCCCCGGGCACTCGGACTGCGGCACAGGAGGAGAACCGGGAGAACCTAGTGCATAAAGCCTCAAGCTACCTTCATGTCCCACGTTGTCTACACACTATCCGCGTGTGCTGGAGGTTGCTTTGCATAGAGCCGCCTCTGCACTCTTAAGCAACTTCTATTGTAGCCTTTGAGGCTCTCTCAAATAAAAGAAATATATTAATTGCATAAAGGAAATGCAAAACATCGAATATTTCCAAACGATATTGTCTCTCTTCTGCAATTTCTATGGTGTACAGTAAAAACGGATTGTAGAGTAATTCTAAAGACTGCGATATGTGGCCCACATGGTGTCAATCACAAACAAGGAAATCACCGCACCGCCCTCCCCACTGCCTCTGAGATCCCGAAGCCTGGCTTGCAAGATAGGGCACACGGATCCCCCGCCCCCGGGCACTCGGACAGCATCACAGGAGGAGGGAGCTGCGGGCACAGGCGGCGGCAGCATGGTTGACAACGTATCCGTGGCCACCAAGTCTCCCCGGGGCGTCTTCTCGTCCCGCGGCCCGGCCGGCAGCCCGCTGCTGGCGTCGGCTGCCCTCGGTGGGGGCTCGTCGGCCCCCGGCACCGGAGTGGGTGTGAACATGCTGGAAGGCGGCCTGAAGTTGGAGGCAGTGATGGAGACGCTGCAGCGGCAGCAGGCGGCGGCTGCGTGGCCTACTTGAGGCCCGGCTCCAGCAGTAGCAGGCCCTGGCGCTGCGCCACTACCAGGCTGCAGTGACACCCCCCAGGCCCGGCCTCATCGTGCAGCCGCCGCCACTGCCCGCCCGACTGGCCTCCTCGGCCCCGAGCAAGAGGAGGACGACAAGGACGACGAGGAAGAGGAGCCCAGGGCCGAGGAGCCCATGCTGCACCGGTACCTGCCGCCCCCCAGGGTCCAGCCTCCGGACTCTCCCCAGGGGGCCCCGTGCACCCCAGGCACGCCCATGCCAGGACACTCGCACTCCCCCCCCCCCCCCCCAGGGGCACGGGGGCACCATGAGTGGACCTACGAGGAGCAGTTCAACGGGTAGGACCAACCGTACAGATGCACCGTGTGTTTTCGTGCCTCTGTTCCCTGCTAGTGCCTCTGTTCTCTGTGCCTCTGTTACTTGCTTGTGCGTCTGTTCTTTGTGCCTCTATTCCCTGCTCGTGCCTCTGTTCTCGGTTTTCGTATCTCTGTTACCGGTTTTCGTGCCTCTGTTCCCGGTTTTCGTGCCTCTGTTCCCTGCTTGTGCCTCTGTTCCCTGCTTGTGCCTCTGTTCCCTGCTTGTGCCTCTGTTCCCTGCTCCCTCCTTGTGCCTCTGTTCCCTGCTCATGCCTCTGTTCCCGGTTTTCGTGCCTCTGTTCCCTGCTTGTGCCTCTGTTCCCTGCCCGTGCCTCTGTTCCCTGCCCGTGCCTCTGTTCCCTGCCCGTGCCTCTGTTCCCTGCCCGTGCCTCTGTTCCCTGCCCGTGCCTCTGTTCCCTGCCCGTGCCTCTGTTCCCTGTTTGTGCCTCTGTTCCCTGTTTGTGCCTCTGTTCCCTGCTTGTGCCTCTGTTCCCTGCCCGTGCCTCTGTTCCCTGCCCGTGCCTCTGTTCCCTGCCCGTGCCTCTGTTCCCTGCTTGTGCCTCTGTTCCCTGCTTGTGCCTCTGTTCCCTGCTTGTGCCTCTGTTCCCTGCTTGTGCCTCTGTTCCCCGCTTGTGTCTCTGTTCCCCGCTTGTGTCTCTGTTCCCTGTGTCTCTGTTCCCGGTTTTCATGCCTCTGTTCCCTGCTTGTGACTGTTCCCTGCTCGTGCCTCTGTTCCCTGCCCGTGCCTCTGTTCCCTGCCCGTGCCTCTGTTCCCTGCCCGTGCCTCTGTTCCCTGCCCGTGCCTCTGTTCTCTGCCCGTGCCTCTGTTCTCTGCTCGTGCCTCTGTTCTCTGCTCGTGCCTCTGTTCTCTGCTTGTGCCTCTGTTCTCTGCTTGTGCCTCTGTTCTCTGCTTGTGCCTCTGTTCTCTGTTCTCTGTGCCTCTGTTCTCTGTTCTCTGTGCCTCTGTTCTCTGTTCTCTGTGCCTCTGTTCTCTGTGCCTCTGTTCTCTGTGCCTCTGTTCTCTGTGCCTCTGTTCTCTGTGCCTCTGTTCTCTGTGCCTCTGTTCCCTGCTCGTGCCTCTGTTCCTGGTTTTCGTGCCTCTGTTCCCGGTTTTCGTGCCACTGTTCCCTGCTTGTGCCTCTGTTCCCTGCTTGTGCCTCTGTTCCCTGCTCGTGCCTCTGTTCCCTGCTCGTGCCTCTGTTCCCTGCTCGTGCCTCTGTTCCTCTGTTCCCTGCTCGTGCCTCTGTTCCTCTGTTCCCTGCTCTTACCTCTGTTCCCTGCTCGTGCCTCTGTTCCCTGCTCGTGCCTCTGTTCCCTGCTCGTGCCTCTGTTCTCTGTGCCTTTGTTCCCTGTTTTTGTGCCTCTTTTCCCTGCTTGTGCCTCTATTCCCTGCTTGTGCCTCTGTTCCCTGCGTGTGCCTCTGTTCCCTGCTTGTTCCTCTGTTCCAGGTGTTTGTGCCTCTGTTCCTTGCTTGCGACCTGGTTTTTCGTGCCTCTGTTCCCTGGGGCGTTACTGGGCAGAGAGCTGTGTGTGTGTGTGTGTGTGTGTGTGTGTGTGTCTGTGTCTGTTTCCTGCTCGTGCCTCTGTTCCCTGCTCGTGCCCCTGTACCCTGCTTGTGCCTCTGTACCCTGCTCGTGCCTCTGTACCCTGCTCGTGCCTCTGTACCCTGCTCGTTCCTCTGTTCTCTGTGACTCTGTTCCCTGCTCGTGCCTCTGTTCCCGGTTTTCGTGCCTGTCTTCCTAGTTTTCGTGCCTCTCTTCCTAGTTTTCGTGCCTCTCTTCCTAGTTTTCGTGCCTCCTTTCCCGGTGTTCGTGCCTCTGTTCCCTGCCTGTGCCTCTCTTCCCTGCTTGTGCCTCTGTTCCCTGCTTGTGCCTCTCTTCCCTGCTCGTGCCTCTGTTCATCTGTTCCCTTCTCCTGCCTCTGTTCTCTGTGCCTCTGTTCCTTGCTTGTGCCTCTGTTCCCTGCTCGTGCCTCTGTTCCCTGCTCGTGCCTCTGTTCCCTGCTCGTGCCTCTGTTCCCTGCTCGTGCCTCTGTTCCCTGCTCGTGCCTCTGTTCCCTGCTCGTGCCTCTGTTCCTGATTTTTGTGCCTCTGTTCTCTGTGCTCTGTTCGGAGGGACGGCCCTGTTGTGGCTATCCTCCTTCTTGAGTGGCCGCACTCAAGCAGTTCGCTTGGGTGAGTACTCAGCTGACTTTCGCCCAGTCCAGTGCGGGGTCCCCCAAGGATCCTCTTTGTCTCCACTGTTATTCAACCTTTACATTGCCCCCCTTATTTTTTCTTTATAGCAGCTGGAGGTCTCTGTTTACAACTATGCAGATGATCTCCAGCTTATCTTCTCTCTCTCTTCTTCCCCCGGGTCAATTTCTAATTTTCAGTTTATCATGACTTTATCCAGGACTGGATGAAACTCAATCCCGACAAAACGGAATTGGTGTTGACGGGTGGTTGTCCAAGTCCTTGGTCCTCTTCCTTCTGGCCCCTTTCTTTAGGTTCCCCACCCACTCCCGTTCCCTCTGTCAAAACCCTTGGGTTTAAACTCAATAATCAACTTTCCCTCCACTCTCAAGTTAGTGCAGTCGTCTCCTCAGCCTTCCTCTCCCTCCGGACAATCCGCAAAGTCTCACGGTTTTTTTCTCCATCCGCCCTCAAATTAATACTTTTGGCCATGGTGACGTCTCGCTTGGACTACGGCAATGCCCTCTACCATGGCATGCCAGCGTACTTCGTGAGGCGCCTCCAAATGGTCCAAAACCAGGCGGCTCGTCTGGTATTCAATCTTCCCAGATCACAACATGTCACGCCCCTTCTCAAATCTTTACACTGGCTCCCTGTCCGGCAACGCGCCCTATTCAAGCTTGGTTGCATCATCTTCAAAGCCCGGTCCGGCTCTGCCCCGTCTTTCATCAGCACGGCTATTCACGACTACACCCCTACTAGAGAATTGCGCTCTGCTACTCATCAACTTCTCACGGTCCCTCGCTTCAAACGAAAAAAATGGGGAGGCTCCAAATTCTCTACCACGGCCCCTGCCTTTTCGAACTCTCTCCCATTTCATCTGAGATCCTGTTCCCAGTACCCCCTTTTTTGCAAAGACCTCAAAACCTTCCTCTTTTCCCAAGCCTTCCCTTCTTAACCTCCCCTTGTCCCTCAGTCTTTCTGTCCCTTGAGTAGTAGTATTACATAGCGCCAAGAAACCGCCTGGTGTACGCGCGCTCTAGAAATATTTTTAAACTCAAACTCAAACTCTCCTTGTGCCTCTGTTCCCGGTTTTCCTGCCTCTGTTCCCTGCTTGTGTCTCTGTTCCCTGCTTGTGATCTGGTTTTTCGTGCCTCTGTTCCCTGGGGCGTTACTTGGCAGAGAGCTGTGTGTGTGTGGCGCTCTGTGTGTGTGTGTGTGTGTGTGGCTCTGTATGTGTGTGTGTGTGGCTCTGTCTGTGTGTGTGTGGCTCTGTCTGTGTGTGTGTGGCTCTGTCTGTCTGTGTGTGGCTCTGTCTGTCTGTGTGTGTGTGTGTGTGTGGCTCTGTGTCTGTGTGTGTGTGTGTGTGTGTGTGTGTGTGTGTGGCTGTGTGTGGCTGTGTGTAGCTTGGTCTGTGTGTGTGTGGCTCGGTCTGTGTGTGGCTCTGTGTTGTATGTGTGGCTCTGTCTGTGTGTGTGTGGCTCTGTGTGTGTGGCTCTGTGTGCGTGTGTGTGGCTCTGTGTGTGTGTGTGTGTGGCTCTGTGTGTGCGTGTGGCTCTGTGTGTGTGTGTGGCTCTGTGTGTGTGTGTGGCTCGGTCTGTGTGTGTGTGGCTCGGTCTGTGTGTAGCTCTGTGTTGTATGTGTGGCTCTGTCTGTGTGTGGCTCTGTCTGTGTGTGTGGCTCTGTCTGTGTGTGTGTGTCTCTGTGTGTTGCTCTGTCTGTGTGTGGCTCTGTGTGTGTGGCTCTGTGTGTGTGGCTCTGTGTGTGTGGCTGTGTGTGTGTGGCTCTGTGTGTGTGGCTGTGTGTCTCTGTCTGTGTGTGCGGCTCTGTCTGTGTGTGCGGCTCTGTCTGTGTGTGCGGCTCTGTCTGTGTGTGCGGCTCAGGGAACAGAGGCACAGAGAACAGAGGCACGAGCAGGGAACAGAGGCAAGAGCAGGGAACAGAGGCAAGAGCAGGGAACAGAGGCAAGAGCAGGGAACAGAGGCAAGAGCAGGGAACAGGGGCAAGAGCAGGGAACAGGGGCAAGAGCAGGGAACAGAGGCAAGAGCAGGGAACAGAGGCACGAGCAGAGAACAGAGGCACCAGCAGGGAACAGAGGCACCAGCAGGGAACAGAGGCACCAGCAGGGAACAGAGGCACCAGCAGGGAACAGATGTGTGTAGGCAGACAATGGTCCAGAGCAATGCATAGATAAAGAAAAAAGATAATAAGCAAAGCCTTAATGAGCCGCTTATGTTTATCCAAGTACAGCCGGACAAGGAATTTATTTCAACAATGTAGGAATATTTGTAAATCACGTTACAAAAAATGTAAAAGAGCACAGTCCTGTCTCGAGCAGGGAACAGAGGCACGAGCAGGGAACAGAGGCACGAGCAGGGAACAGAGGCACGAGCAGGGAACAGAGGCATGAGCAGGGAACAGAGGCACAGAGAACAGAGGCACTAGCAGGGAACAGAGGCACGAAAACACACGGTACATCTGTAAGGTTGGTCCTACCTGCTTGAACTGCTCCTCGTAGGTCCACTCGTGGTGCCCCTGCGCCCCCGCGGGGGGAGTGCAAGTGTCTGGGCATGGGTGTGCCTGGGGTGTGCAGGGCCCCCTGGGGAGATTCCGGACGCTGGGCCCTGAGGGGCGGCAGGTACCGGTGCAGTGTGGGCTCCTTGGCCCCGTGCTCCTCTTCTTCATCCTCCTTGTCGTCGTAGTCCTCCTCTTGCTCGGGGGCTGGGGAGGCATGCCGGGCGGGCGGTGGCGAAGGCTGCACGATGAGGCCAGGCCTGCGGGGAGGCACTGCGGCCTGGTAGTGGTGCCCCGCCAGGGTCTGCTGCTGCTGGAGCCGGGCCTCAAGTAGGCCACGCAGCTCCCGCCGCGCCGCCTGCTGCCACTGCAGCGGCTCCGTCACCGCCTCCAACTTCAGGCCGCCTCCCAGCACTTTCACCCCCACTCCGGGGCCGACGAGCCCCCACCAGGGACGGCCGACACCAGCAGTGGGCCGCCGGCCGGGCCGCGGGACGAGAAGAAGCCCAGAGGAGACTTGGTGGCCACGGATGCTGCCGCCACCTGTGCCCGCAGCTCCCTCCTCCTGTGCCGCTGTCCGAGGGCCCGGGGGATCCATGTGCCTGATCTTGCAAGCCAGGCTCCGGGATATCGGAGGCAGGGCGGTGCGGTGATCTCCTTGTTCTGTCTGGGTTGGAGATGATTACTTAATACGCAACAGAGCAACACCAGGGCACGGCGGTAAATGATGGAGGTAAAGGAGGGTTGAGCAGGTCTGGGGCACCAGGGGGCAAATTATGGTGCGAGAGTACCTCTGAGTGACACTAGGGCACCACTGACATATGACAGTGCGAGAGCGATGCCGAGTGACACTATGGGCAATGGATGATGCGAGAGCTCACCGCCTCAGCCTTGGGAACTCGGACCATCTTTATCCGAGGCGAAGCAGAAATGCCTCGGGGAAAGCATTGATTCGGGAGTGGTTTTCTTTCTCTCCTCTTCCCATTGGCTGGAAGGTAAAATTCCAGCCAATGGGAAGAGGAGAGAAAGAAAACAAGAAAGAAGCGAAAAAAGACGCCCCCGAATCAGAAAAAGACAGGGCTTAAACGGAGCGACGCCCCTCTCCTCCAATGGCTGGCCTCCGTTTAGGAAAACTCACAGAAACAGTTTATCATGCACCATTGACTAACCCTGGACCTACTGGATACTGTGGATACCCACAATATATATTTTTAAAGTTGTGAAAAAGTTTATAAATTGTAGTTGCAGCAACTGCAATGCCCCAAACAACACCAACTTAATTGTACAATCTCAAATCCAAAAGTGATCCCCAAAAAAAGTCCTCAAATAGAAATATCCAGCAGCAGCCACAAAGAGTAATCCTTCCAGCTCCAGATCCAAATGAAAAGTGACCAGTACATGGACAAAGCACTGGGAGGACCCTGCTGGACAGGAACAGGAAGTTAGAGACTGTGGGGCACTTCCTCCCTCCCACCCCCCACACCCCAAAATGGACTCCTTGCACAAACAAATGCAGCAAAATGTCAATCTGAGGAGATATTCTGATCCAAATTATCAATTTCAGAAGGTTTATGCTGCCAGCGGTAGATTTCTTGTGCAGAATTGCAATTTTTGCTATTTCGAGAAAGCGAGCTGTTCAAATCTGCCGCCGGATGTCAGCTGCGCGGCGCATCTACGTGATCGCAGGCCCTTATGACATGTTCGCGTTCTGAAAGTCTCCCAGTGCAAGATGGCGGGACACTATGACGTACTAGCGGTCGAAAAGTCTCACGCGATCATGCAATGACATACTCGCGGTCGAAAAGGATCACGCAGCATGATCAAAAATGGCGCAGCGCACGCCAACCGGGAGGAAAACAACTTGGCAAACTCAGAATTACGGTAAGTCAATGCAGCGCGCACAAGATTGTATTTTTGAAGCGCGACCAAGCAAAAAAAATCCACCAACTCGCGAATTGCAAATTCTTTGACAATTTCGTGCACTTCGCGGACCGCAAAATTGTCAAAAATTTGCAAATTCCGCGAGCAGAACGGATTTTCAGCCCATACTTACTGGTCACGCAGAAATAAAAGCGAAAAACAGACACTCCATTTGCTGTCGATCCTCTGAAGGTTGTAACATGCAAAGGACATATGGTTACAGCCCATCGTCTCGGAAAGTCCATCTCACGGGACTCATCGCGCTTTAACACCTTGGCTGCTAGGTGTTTTCCCGTCCTGTGCTGCAGGCCACTGTTTCCCATTGTTCATGACGAGCTCAGCTCGTCATCAGCACAGCTCAACCGTGCATCATGACGAGCTGAGCTCGTCATCAGCATCGAAAGGGTTAAGCACCTACCTCGGCGGTTGTCAGCTCCTGCAATCATGAATGAGGCAATCCAGTGTGACAGTCCAGATTAAGCATCAGAACTTTATATTCATTTGCATGATCCTGGGCTGGGGAGGACGCTACAGCAGGTGCATGCAAAGACATGAAAGACAGCCACGCTGGACATGCAGGACAGCACAACAGCAAGGACATAATGATGCAGGCAAACACAGGGACACGCAAACTGACACAGACAGTGAAAAAAGCTGAGATCACAGCCAGCAGCTGCTGAATGACAGGCAGACACAGGGACACACACACACTGATAATGAAACAGGCTGAGATCACAGCCAGTAACGAGAGAATGACAGGCAGACACAGGGACACGCACACACTGATAATGAAACAGGCTGAGATCACGGTCAGCGATGACAATGACAGGAAGACACAGGGACATGCACACTGACAATGAAACAGGCTGAGGTCACTGCTAGAGAGGACAGAATTTTAATGACAACCACGCTGACCTAGACACAGGCACATGGACAGCCAGACACACAGATGTGCACACTGGCAGAGGCAATGATCCAGCAAGAGACACGCTGAAGTGCACCCGGACGCCATGACACAGGAACATTTCATAAAAATTCACACCAACAGAGACCATGATAAAGCCAGACACTAAGCCTGGGCGGGGTTCGTGGAACTCCGCAAAGTGCACAATAAACTATGTTGTGCTACGCGGAGCTCCACGAGCAGCAGAGTGTGTTAGATAAATGTCGTTTGTGATGACTTTCAGTGCCAGGTGCGTGTCCACACTGTGCAATCATCATGAATGGCACTATGCACAGTGCAAGCTGGCGCTGCTTCCTTTCTGCCACTCGAGTAGATTTTTACTCGAGCAGCAGCTTTCTCAACGTGACCACTCGCAATGAGAAATCTGACTGCACGCATTGGGAAATCTCGCCGGGAGTTTGATTTTCCACGCTCATGCTCACCAACTTGACATTGACGAATACGAGCAAGGGAAAAAATTATAGCGGAGCAGAGTTTTTGGGAACTCCGCAAGCTCTGTGTAACGCGGAGTGTGGAAAACGCCGCAAAATCAGCGAGCGGAGTTTATTTTATTTGAATTTTATATAGCGCATAGCTACCCTTGTGCATCCCAGTGCTTGTGCAGAATGGAAGCAAATGGCAGACAGGCAGATACAGCGGCATCAGATAGGGAAGAGATTGGTTTAAAAGTTTACGAAATCTAACAATACACGGCTCTGAACGAAAATTCAGAGGAAGCGCATTCCAGAGAGTGGCAGTATTAACAGAGAACCTGCTCCCACCCGTGCGTGCCCTTCTGACTCTAGGAATTTGCAACAAATACTGTTGATCAGAGCGCAAAGCTCTGTTAGACTTATAGGGCACAAATAAATTCCTCAGAATGGGAGGCCCCTTATCCTGACACGTTTTGTGCGCTATACAAAGCGACCTAAATTTAATCCTTTCCTGCACCAGGAGCCAATGCAGCGCCTTCAATGCGGGTTTGGCTGACTGCATCCTAGGCGAGCTCGTAAGAAGCCTTGCAGCCGCATTTTGGATTTGCTGAAGTTTATTCAGCGTTCCTTCAAGGGAGCCCAGGAAGATGGCGTTACAGTAATTTAACCTAGATACAATAAGCCCCTGAATAAGCAGCTTCTTCTATGTCAACGGAAGAAGGGGCAAATCTTTCCGAGCTACACGGAGGAGCCCAAAGCAGACTCCAGCCGTTTAGACTTACCAGACACACAGAGGTACACACTAAGAGAGACTGCTAAACCCAGGCACACATACCTGTACACTGACAGAGGTAACGATACAGCCAGGTACACAGGGGTGCACACTGACTCCAACATGACACAGGCATATTCATAGATGTGTACACCGACAGACAATGATACAACATGCACACAGATGTACACAGTAAAAGGCAATGGTTACAACTGGCACACAGATGTACACACCTTCAGAGGCAATGGATACAACCAGGCACAGAGATGTACACACCTTCAGAGGCAATGGATACAACCAGGCACAGAGATGTACACATCGTCAGAGGCAATGGATACAACCAGGCACAGAGATGTACACATCGTCAGAGGCAATGGAAACAACCAGGCACAGAGATGTACACATCGTCAGAGGCAATGGATACAACCAGGCACAGAGATGTACACATCGTCAGAGGCAATGGATAAAACCAGGCACAGAGATGTACACACCTTCAGAGGCAATGATGCAACCAGGCACAGAGATGTACACATTGTCAGAGGCAATGATACAACCAGGCACAGAGATGTACACATCGTCAGAGGCAATGATACAACCAGGCACACAGATGTACACATCATCAGAGGCAATGATACAACCAGGCACAAAGATGTACACACCTTCAGAGGCAATGATACAACCAGGCACACAGATGTACACATCGTCAGAGGCAATGTTACTACCGGGCACACAGATGTACACACCTTCAGAGGCAATGGATACAACCAGGCACAGAGATGTACACACCTTCAGAGGCAATGGATACAACCAGGCACAGAGATGTACACATCGACAGAGGCAATAATACTACCAGGCACAGAGATGTACACATCGTCAGAGGCAATGATACAACTAGGCACAGAGATGTACACACCTTCAGAGGCAATGGATACAACCAGGCACAGAGATGTACACATCGTCAGAGGCAATGATACAACTAGGCACAGAGATGTACTCACCTTCAGAGGCAATGGATACAACCAGGCACAGAGATGTACACACCTTCAGAGGCAATGGATACAACCAGGCACAGAGATGTACACATCGTCAGAGGCAATGATACTACCAGGCACAGAGATGTACACATCCTCAGAGGCAATGATACAACCAGGCACACAGATGTACACACCTTCAGAGGCAATGATACTACCGGGCACACAGATGTACACACCTTCAGAGGCAATGGATACAACCAGGCACAGAGATGTACACATCGTCAGAGGCAATGGATACAACCAGGCACAGAGATGTACACATCGTCAGAGGCAATGATACAACCAGGCACACAGATGTACACATCGTCAGAGGCAATGATACAACCAGGCACAGAGATGTACACAGTCAAATGCAATGATACAGCCAGGCACACAGATGTACACACCTTCAGAGGCAATGATACAACCAGGCACACAGATGTACACACCTTCAGAGGCAATGATACAACCAGGCACAGAGATGTACACATCGTCAGAGGCAATGATACAACCAGGCACAGAGATGTACACATCATCAGAGGCAATGATACAACCAGGCACAAACATGTACACACCTTCAGAGGCAATGATACAACCAGGCACACAGATGTACACACCTTCAGAGGCAATGATACTACCAGGCACAGAGATGTACACATCGTCAGAGGCAATGATACTACCGGGCACACAGATGTACACACCTTCAGAGGCAATTGATACAACCAGGCACAGAGATGTACACATCGTCAGAGGCAATGGATACAACCAGGCACAGAGATGTACACATCGTCAGAGGCAATGATACAACCAGGCACACAGATGTACACATCGTCAGGGGCAATGATACAACCAGGCACAGAGATGTACACAGTCAAAGGCAATGATACAGCCAGGCACACAGATATACACACCTTCAGAGGCAATGATACAACCAGGCACACAGATGTACACACCTTCAGAGGCAATGATACAACCAGGCACAGAGATGTACACATCGTCAGAGGCAATGATACTACCAGGCACAGAGATGTACACATCGTCAGAGGCAATGATACAACCAGGCACACAGATGTACACACCTTCAGAGGCAATGATACTACCGGGCACACAGATGTACACACCTTCAGAGGCAATGGATACAACCAGGCACAGAGATGTACACATCGTCAGAGGCAATGGATACAACCAGGCACAGAGATGTACACATCGTCAGAGGCAATGATACAACCAGGCACACAGATGTACACATCGTCAGAGGCAATGATACAACCAGGCACAGAGATGTACACATCGTCAAAGGCAATGATACTACCAGGCACAGAGATGTACACATCGTCAGAGGCAATGGATACAACCAGGCACAGAGATGTACACATCTTCAGAGGCAATGATACAACCAGGCACAGAGATGTACCCATCGTCAGAAGCAATGATACAACCAGGCACACAGATGTACACACCTTCAGAGGCAATGATACAACCAGGCACAGAGATGTACACATCGTCAGAGGCAATGGATACAACCAGGCACAGAGATGTACACATCGTCGGAGGCAATGGATACAACCAGGCACAGAGATGTACACATCGTCAGAGGCAATGATACTACCAGGCACAGAGATGTACACACCTTCAGAGGCAATGATACAACCAGGCACACAGATGTATACATCGTCAGAGGCAATGATACTACCGGGCACACAGATGTACACACCTTCAGAGGCAATGGATACTGTAGCAAGGTTTCCGTTCTCCCACAGAACTGTGCATAGAGATCTAGAACCTCAGTGAGTTAGGATGATCCAAAACTCATCTCAGTATAAGAAATCCCCTTACCTAGCTAGCTACAGTGTCTCATGGATCATTATGAAATGATCCATGTCTTAGACAAAGCAGAACATGAACTTTAGAATACCTCAGGAATCGTGGAACACATGAACACTCTTTCGTTATATAATCATTTCAAACCAAAACTGAGAGTCAAAGAACACACGTGCAAGTTTGAAATATTTATTATTCAATGCAAGGTTCTCAAACGCAGTATCTTGTATAATACCAAAATGCATATTATAAAAATCAGAGTTAGCAGCATAGTCACTAATCCATAGTAAGCAAAAGGTGATAGCATGTTACAATGCAAAATCTATAGAAATCTATATCACCTATATTTCGCGCACCCTATTTAGCATATTATTTTATATCTAAGAAGGTCTCATTCGGGTTTTAGCAGGGCGGACCCATACCTCTAAATGTCAGTAGGAGTAGATCACATCAACAGCTACCAGCTCTCTTCATGCGCAGCACCAAGTGTCTACGTTCATTCCCTGTAACTCTATCTTAAACCCGCGTAGAGCCCAGAATGTTGTCATCAACATTATTTGTGTTATGTCTAATGTGGTGCGAGGATCAGGCCTCCCAGCAACCTTGTGTTAGGTTATTCTTAGAGTGTGCAGCTCTCAGTGTGCAGACAGTAGTACCAAGTGTACCAAGCAAAGCTGATAGCATAGTAATAACATATTATTCTCAAATAAATCACATCACCGCTTCTAGGGTGAAAGCGACAACAACAAGTAGGTGTCGTGTGCAAAACTGAAGCCGAAGGAAAAATGGCTGTTTAAACATGTAATACACTCATGCTAACTTAACGCAATATATGTAACGAAGTATCCATATGACACCCCCCCAATGATCCGAGCATCGTCAAACATAAGGGAAAGGCAATACTAAATCAGATACATAAAATGAAAGCAAAGTTCAATAATCTTGAGCTAAAATAAGCTAAAAAAATATGTATGAATGAATATGTATGAATGCCTACAGTGGCCTCAAATAAAAAAAATAAAAACTTTCGAACCAAAGGTTATCCGCCAGGTCTCCAAAATATGAAATGTAGGACCTGGTCACATTAATTCAAATGTCTGTAAGAAAAAAACAAGGCACTTATCCGATATCCAAAGTCATGTGCCACATTAACGTTATTCTCAGCGACATCACATGATTGAACTCTCCATCATCTGAACACAGTTCATCCCTCCAATTCAGCAAGGGGAAAGTCATATTCCATAACAAAGCAATCCTCCCAGGCATCTCACGATTGGACAGTATATGCAAAGTAAGTTGCAACAGCCTCCAGTATGAAATCACTGCCATCATCCGAAAATAGTTCAGCAATCCAATTCAGCAATGGGTAAGAACATACGTGCTCCTCCAGCATCGGATCCTCCTGCAACGTCAGAGGACAACTCGGTGGGTTCACCAGAACGCTGTGTGTCAGAAAGGCATGCGCCGCTGCAGAGATCTCCCATTGACCCAGTACTCCATTTATCGCTGCCACGGCCATAACTCTCTCGCCAGAACAAATCAGCTCGTGAGCCACTACGGGACGCATTAGCTGATCAAAATCGACGTCAGGAGCAGTCCTCAAGCATAGACACAAATCAATGGCCCAATCGAACTCGCAGCTCAGGCAGTGAAACACAGGTTGGACACACGTGAAGTCAGTGAACCGAAATGACAATCTATAAGCCGTGCTTAATGCTGCAAGCGGCAATGTTCCATAGTAATTGAGCATCCGATTACGGCACAGTGTCAAGAGGCGTTGAACGGCTTCTTGCGCAGGATGGGCATCCATGTTTTATAAAGAAAAACAATAACAAAAAGCCCGCAGCCACAGCCAGTAAAACAGGTAGTCCACCAAACAAACTTGAAAAAATAGAATGGAAAAACGTGGGAATGATACCAAAGATTTTCTCAAATGTAGTCACGAGGCCACTGCTAACCAATTTAAAAAAATGTGCGAGCCCAGTCGTGGAAGATGCATTAAAGATCTGGTGCACCAGCTCACAGAAATGAAACGGCAAGTCAGTATTTAAAAGCGCCTGCACCTCTGTGCGTGTGTTAGCTATGTGAAGGACATAATTTTCCCGGGCTGAACTCAGGGTCACTTGTTTTTGAGACAAAAGGGCCCTTATTCTGCTTAAACCATTGAACTTCGCCTTCAAGGTTGGTATCCGTGGCCAGATGGAGACATCTGAAGACCCATGCGTGGGTGGGTATAGAACGTTTTTGCAACACACCACACGCTCTGATACAGTTACCACATAAGCCACACCAATTAATAACCCACAACATACTTCGTTTTTCAAAAGCAAATAACTACCATTAGTCAATAATGTAAATGTGGGAACCACAGCTGGAACTGGCGTGCCTTTTAAAACGCATGCTAAATTCAGCCGGTCCTGATTACAAGAACCGTGTAACTGAATGTGTCTGCATATTAATGAATGGTCAGGTGACTGTGTGCATTCCTCACCATTAAGATTTACTTCTTTTCCATCCTTCAGACATCTGTATGTGTATGGTAATGACCACGCCTCATGGAGGAATGCATTGCCTAGTGGTTCATATCGTCCTATAGCAATATACCGCATACAATTAGTAAATTTGTATAAGGGAAATGGTAATGTAATTAATCCATGAATAAGCCACGTGGCAGTAGTGGTTTCAGCAACAGAGAAAGGTAAGGATTCTAGCTTTTCAATATGCAACATAGAAAATGATGCATCACGCATTGAAAGCATGCGTTGCTTTTCTGTCAGGTTAAAAGGGGCAAAAAGGGACGAAATGTTCAATGAGTTCCAGGGAACTCGAATAGACAAAAGAGATTGCTGTACTGTTCCTACTGTGGAGAATTTATCTGGCATGACCGCAGATGTTGGAATAACATCCTGGGGCATCCATTTTGTTGGATGGAATAGCCTCACACACCCCGAAGGATGTCATGCTTCATCATCGGCAGTTGCTCCTCGTCGGGGAGGCGGTGCAATCCCCGACGGGCTCACCTCAAAGAGGGGCTCTTTAGCGGAGATCTTTTTTCCAACTGCCTTTTGGTGAGTGGGGGTGTGTGGGCTGGACTAGAAGTGATGGTGTGTGGGATATTAAAATGTAGCAAGGGGTACCCGGACGATATTTATTCTGTGGGTCCCCTGGTTACAGCTAAAAAGGGGTTAGGCTCACTAGGTGGTCAGCAGGTTAGGTCAGGTGACCCTAGTTGAGGCTAAAGGTGATGGTGGTCGACATGTTTCACGCTATGGGTGTAATTACCCGCGATTCATCAGGACCGTGTTAGAGTGGTGTGACACACATGCAAGTGTCAAGTGTGTCTAGTGTTACCTCTGTGTGGAATTCCTATGCCTGGACATACAGGGAGAAAAAAAGAGAGGAAAACACATTAGATGCTTATTTTATGCACGTATGGGAGTTGCAGTAGAAATGCCAGAACATAACTATAATAATCACAAAGCATGCCTCTACATTGTGAGTAAGCATGCCTTGTAAACTGGTCTGTGTGTGACACGTGAGCAGTGACTAGCACACACAGCAGTGATCATATCTGTGAGGAGGGAAGTGGAGGAAGTGTGGGTTAAAAACAATGGTTTAAAAAATCAATTATTGAGGAATGAATTTAAACCTATTAAAAACGAGGTGTGGTTCTCATTGCAGCATTTTATCATTTTATGAGGTTTTGGCTAGTTTATTAATAATCGACTAGACTGTCATACCCTGGACACAGGCGTGCACCTAGTAACAATTCAACCCCAATCCATGCTGTGTCTAAAAACGGTACATTAATTAATTAACCTGCACACATGACCCACTCACCTGAAGGTCACGGACTACCTGCCACATGAGGGGTCGGCGGGGTTTGGGACATCGGGGGAGAGCCCAAGGAGTATGCTGGGAGTAACAACAAAAAACAAAAAACAAGGTGCCCGAGTTTGGAAAAGTCGTATGGATAACAACCAAGGTAATAGCGAGCAGCATGGAGTTGCTCCAGCGTCCCCCATGACTAGAAGGGCTTACCTCTATCCTGCCGTGTCCATGTGGTTAGACCTACCCTTCACCGCCGAGCTCGAGTAGATGTGGGAGCTCGGCGGCAGGGGAGATATATAGTGTGTTTACCCGGTAAACCGGATCTAGCGAATCTCCGCCCTCTACCTCAGGTCACGTGATCGCGGCGCATATTGCGGCGGCCATCTTAGAGTGGCTCTCGATCACGCCTCGCGTAATGCTGAAAGCCTGTTGTGGTATTATGGGCAAAGCGATGGGAGTTCAAGTTGTTGAATATTACCGGTTCCGTCGGCAAGGGAAACTAATTGCCAAGTGTAGATAGATGTTATGTGGCCCGGTGGGTCTGCATATGTAGTGACTCGTCCAGAAGAACGGTCACGTGGTCGAAGGGCTCATTATGGCGGCCATCTTGAGTAGGTCAAGTAGAGTATATGGTGCTGAATGTGGTGGGGGGCACCAGTGTTATGTTGTTATAGTTGGAAAGGTGCAAGGGTGTTGAAATATTCAACTGGTCACGTAGGATATGTCATATGTGTGTGGCTTTACGTCAACCTGGGTGTTAAATTGGAAAATGGGGCTTGTCTTCCAGTGTCACAGGTGGAAGTCAGACACATGTGTCGGGAAGGTGACTAGAGTTACAGATCAGGGAGTAGTTTATAGTGAGTGCCAAGGGATGTCCTCGTTAAGGCCACGTTTGTCTGTGGACAGTCTATGGATCCATCTTTGTTCCTTGCGGAATAGGGCATTATTTGGGCAGTTGGGGCTGGCCTCAAGTATTATCCATTTGAGGGAGTCCTCGTCATGGTTTTGTTCCACAAAATGTTTACACATTTTCGTATGTGTTTTTTTGCAACGAAAATTGCTTCGGTGTTCAATGATTCTTGTTTTCACCGGTCGGGAGGTCATCCCGATGTAAAGGAGATCACAGGGACATTTGAGGAGATAGATGCAATGCGATGTGTTGCAGTTTGTATGGTGTCTGATTTCCCACTTGAAGTTCTCCGCAAGTTGGATCGATTTCAAGGTCATGGTGTATTTACAGACCCCACACATCCCACAAGGGAAGTGGCCCATGACTGGGGGTAGGTGCCAGAGAGTCTGTTGGGTCTCCTTCCTAGTATTCTTGGGTCTGGTACTAATGAGGATGTCCTTCAGGTTCTTGGATCTCTTAAAAGCAAACCTCGGTTCTTCCAGTGTCAATTCCCCAGTGTTGAGGATACCCCAATGGTGTCTGATGGTACCCCTAATCTTAGAGGATAGGGGGGTATATGTGGTGACACAAGTGATGGGTTGATCCTCAAACCCACTGACCGCAACAGTCTTTTACATTTCTCGAGCCACCACCCACGGGCTCTGCGTACTAATCTGCCCTTTGGGCAATTCCTAAGAATTAGACGCAACTGCAGCAAAATATCCGACTATAAAAAAGAGTCAGGAATTCTATCTAGGAATCTGCTTGACAGGGGTTACCCAAGAGGCGATGTACTGAAAGCCAGGAAACGCGCCAGAAACAACAACAGGGAGGCACTGCTAGAAAGACGTGAGAGACCCTTGGCTGAGGATCAACCCATCACTTGTGTCACCACATATACCCCCCTATCCTCTAAGATTAGGGGTACCATCAGACACCATTGGGGTATCCTCAACACTGGGGAATTGACACTGGAAGAACCGAGGTTTGCTTTTAAGAGATCCAAGAACCTGAAGGACATCCTCATTAGTACCAGACCCAAGAATACTAGGAAGGAGACCCAACAGACTCTCTGGCACCTACCCCCAGTCATGGGCCACTTCCCTTGTGGGATGTGTGGGGTCTGTAAATACACCATGACCTTGAAATCGATCCAACTTGCGGAGAACTTCAAGTGGGAAATCAGACACCATACAAACTGCAACACATCGCATTGCATCTATCTCCTCAAATGTCCCTGTGATCTCCTTTACATCGGGATGACCTCCCGACCGGTGAAAACAAGAATCATTGAACACCGAAGCAATTTTCGTTGCAAAAAAACACATACGAAAATGTGTAAACATTTTGTGGAACAAAACCATGACGAGGACTCCCTCAAATGGATAATACTTGAGGCCAGCCCCAACTGCCCAAATAATGCCCTATTCCGCAAGGAACAAAGATGGATCCATAGACTGTCCACAGACAAACGTGGCCTTAACGAGGACATCCCTTGGCACTCACTATAAACTACTCCCTGATCTGTAACTCTAGTCACCTTCCCGACACATGTGTCTGACTTCCACCTGTGACACTGGAAGACAAGCCCCATTTTCCAATTTAACACCCAGGTTGACGTAAAGCCACACACATATGACATATCCTACGTGACCAGTTGAATATTTCAACACCCTTGCACCTTTCCAACTATAACAACATAACACTGGTGCCCCCCACCACATTCAGCACCATATACTCTACTTGACCTACTCAAGATGGCCGCCATAATGAGCCCTTCGACCACGTGACCGTTCTTCTGGACGAGTCACTACATATGCAGACCCACCGGGCCACATAACATCTATCTACACTTGGCAATTAGTTTCCCTTGCCGACGGAACCGGTAATATTCAACAACTTGAACTCCCATCGCTTTGCCCATAATACCACAACAGGCTTTCAGCATTACGCGAGGCGTGATCGAGAGCCACTCTAAGATGGCCGCCGCAATATGCGCCGCGATCACGTGACCTGAGGTAGAGGGCGGAGATTCGCTAGATCCGGTTTACCGGGTAAACACACTATATATCTCCCCTGCCGCCGAGCTCCCACATCTACTCGAGCTCGGCGGTGAAGGGTAGGTCTAACCACATGGACACGGCAGGATAGAGGTAAGCCCTTCTAGTCATGGGGGACGCTGGAGCAACTCCATGCTGCTCGCTATTACCTTGGTTGTTATCCATACGACTTTTCCAAACTCGGGCACCTTGTTTTTTGTTTTTTTTTGTTGTTACTCCCAGCATACTCCTTGGGCTCTCCCCCGATGTCCCAAACCCCGCCGACCCCTCATGTGGCAGGTAGTCCGTGACCTTCAGGTGAGTGGGTCATGTGTGCAGGTTAATTAATTAATGTACCGTTTTTAGACACAGCATGGATTGGGGTTGAATTGTTACTAGGTGCACGCCTGTGTCCAGGGTATGACAGTCTAGTCGATTATTAATAAACTAGCCAAAACCTCATAAAATGATAAAATGCTGCAATGAGAACCACACCTCGTTTTTAATAGGTTTAAATTCATTCCTCAATAATTGATTTTTTAAACCATTGTTTTTAACCCACACTTCCTCCACTTCCCTCCTCACAGATATGATCACTGCTGTGTGTGCTAGTCACTGCTCACGTGTCACACACAGACCAGTTTACAAGGCATGCTTACTCACAATGTAGAGGCATGCTTTGTGATTATTATAGTTATGTTCTGGCATTTCTACTGCAACTCCCATACGTGCATAAAATAAGCATCTAATGTGTTTTCCTCTCTTTTTTTCTCCCTGTATGTCCAGGCATAGGAATTCCACACAGAGGTAACACTAGACACACTTGACACTTGCATGTGTGTCACACCACTCTAACACGGTCCTGATGAATCGCGGGTAATTACACCCATAGCGTGAAACATGTCGACCACCATCACCTTTAGCCTCAACTAGGGTCACCTGACCTAACCTGCTGACCACCTAGTGAGCCTAACCCCTTTTTAGCTGTAACCAGGGGACCCACAGAATAAATATCGTCCGGGTACCCCTTGCTACATTTTAATATCCCACACACCATCACTTCTAGTCCAGCCCACACACCCCCACTCACCAAAAGGCAGTTGGAAAAAAGATCTCCGCTAAAGAGCCCCTCTTTGAGGTGAGCCCGTCGGGGATTGCACCGCCTCCCCGACGAGGAGCAACTGCCGATGATGAAGCATGACATCCTTCGGGGTGTGTGAGGCTATTCCATCCAACAAAATGGATGCCCCAGGATGTTATTCCAACATCTGCGGTCATGCCAGATAAATTCTCCACAGTAGGAACAGTACAGCAATCTCTTTTGTCTATTCAGTGCCTCACACGGACACAGCTGTTACTGGACCTTCCTTCCATACCCCTCCTGGGAGGTAAATAGTGTCCGTTGACCTATTGGTCACCCATGCAAATCCCTCCTTTTTGATAGAGTTCCAGGGAACTCGACCAGACTTAAGCGTCTGTAGGGTCCATGCAAACTGCATTACAGAGCGTAATTGATTTTGACCATGGTATAACGTGGACACTTCATCATGCACAATATCAACAACAGAAGAAACAATATTATCCAACGTGTAAATTCTGGAAGAAAGCATGTTAATACTGTTATCTACCACTGCAAGCACTTTTTCCAAATTTGCTTGATCAATAGCTCTCAGGCGTTTAGCTGCCTCAATCTGTGAAAATTTCCAAATTTCATTGTAAACAGCATAAAGCCAGCGTTTAGACCTACCCTTAGCCGGGCCTTTTATAAAATCATTCAGCTCTATATTCTCATTCAACTGGGACAGATGTAGTTTAACTGCAGCCAAAGTGGAATGTTGTAACCAGTTCTGACACAATTTGCCCACTGAATAAGTAGTAACAGTGTGATCTGTTTCAAAACGGGGATCTGGCCTGATGTGTGTAAAACCTTCAGACAAACCCAAAAAACGACGTTGGCAAGAATCAGAGCTTCTTTGCCACAAAAGCCACCCCTCCGGATCAAAACTGGAAATATTAAAGGAGGAATTGTGCAAAAGTGCTTGTATCCCACTGATGGACAATGTAGTGAAATTACTCCAACCTGAATATTCTTCCAAATCAGGGATAGTAGGTGTATTTAATTTTTTAGATGTAGCCAATCCAAAGCATGTTGTTTGGGAAATGGTAGAATTTAAAAACAACATGTGATTCGGGATGAGACATGCACGATGCAAAGCCTCAGTGCCTTGTACCTGCCAATCTTTGGTACCCCAAACCGATTTAAGGTCAATAGCCTCCTTCCATAACTCATAGCCATCTATAGCTAACCTGTCTAGAAAGGACTTCGAATACAATAATTTTGTATCGGTAAGTCTAACTTTGGACATGAATTTCTGTGTCACTTTAAAATAAAATGACTCAGGATGTGATTGATTAAAGTCTGTAAAATAAGAGTATTTACCCAGAAATGTACTAGAGCTCCCTTGTACAGGAGCTGGGCAATGTTCCCACTGTGTGTAATTCACAGGAAACCTCCTGGAATTTGTTTTATGTAAGAAATGATTCCCATAATGTTGAAAACAAAACAAATCACCATAATTGACAGAATCTAAGTACAAATCCTCAGCATCAAAGGCCGCATAATATTTTAAATCAGAGAACAATGCTTCCACGGCCTGAAGATCCCAATCATCAGAACGAATATTTTGTTTAATCACATCTCCCATGTTTACTCTAAGCACATTAGGAACATTAATAACTTCTGTGGGGCCATGTATTTGAAACCTAACCGCATCCCACACAATCCCATCAAGGACAGGCCAAGCAGTAATCTCTACTGTATTTAAGTCTCTTTTTAGCCTGTGTGCTGAATGTGAGGAGGAAAGAGGGGCCAATGTTCCATTAAGGTACCGAATTCCTGTTCTTTCTTTCACATAATGGCCATCGATCAGGCGGAAAAAATAAAACACAAAACCAATTGACATAAAAAGATAAAATGAAAATAGTATCAGCCAAACGTATGTCCAAGGTGGAATTAGAAAATGTTTTTTAAACAACGTGGCATATTTTGCAATAGTCGATGGTTTCTTTGAAAGTTCCGAATCAGAGTCAAAAGAGAATCTGGACTGGTTAGCCAAACGAGCTTGTAAATCGGACATAGATAAATCAGCAGGATCTGCATAGGTCAGCTCATCAATGTTAGTAACAGGAATAGTATTTAATAAAGGACTGGATATAGCAGGCATCTCGAGGGACACCCCCTGTTCTGCACCAGATGTAATAGCCAGCACAGAGTGCCTCACCATGGAAGGACAGGATACAGCCGGTGTCATGCTATGAAGAATCGGCCACCCTGTGTGTCTTGACATTGTCAATAGAAATAAATCTGTTTTCTTTACGACCTGGAAGTGGTGGTAAAATGACTGTTCTCGTGCCCTTCACTCCAAGAACCCGAACTGGTGCTCGATATGAGGGACCAAACTCTTTCTTGTTATCGATCTTCTCTCGAACCAGTTCTCCAACTTGGGGTAGCCAGCCAACTACCGGGATCTGCAATGCATCATCCGACGTGGAGGGCAAGTGTTCCTTAGCAAGACTGTCTCTGGTCTTTTGTAGATCCTGTAAAACATTGCAATGTTCATCTACGTCAAAGGCAGCGGCCTGGGCCTGGCAGTCTAAACCATCGAGGTCAGGGACGTACATCTTGATACCAAAGAGCATTTCATATGGGGTCTGCCCACCCAGAGACCTTCTAGGGAGATTATTAAGCGCACGCTGCACGTCATTGAGGTGGGCCAGCCAGTTTCTACCAGTGCCTATAACTCGGGCTGTCAAAGATTGCTTTAAGTCGCGGTTCATTCGTTCTACTACACTATTGCCCTCGGGACTGTAGGGACTTGAAAACTTGACTTGGACTCCCAACGAAACCATAGCATCCTTGTACGCCTTAGAGGCGAAAGCCGGACCCTGGTCCGAATGGAAAGTACCACAGGCAAAAATTCCCACAAAGACACGCAAATCCTTAATGGCAGTCCGCGAATCAGCGCTTCGATGTGGCCATACCCACACAAAGCGTGTGCATGAGTCAACTGCTACTAAGATGTATTTAAACGCAGTATCAGAAGAAAAAGGACCGCAGTGATCCAAATAAACGCAACCAAGCGGTTTATTAGAGATGTACAACTGTGTCTGAGGCGGATGCGCAGCAGTAGAAGGCTTAATCTGCTGGCAAATGTCACACATAAGGACATAATCGCGCGTCTGTTTGTACAGTCCCCGCCACCAGAACCTTTGTTGTAGCTGAGTTACAGTGGCTGAGACGCCCGCATGCGCAGACGCCACACCTTCATGAGCCGCTGTAATCAGAGAAGCCCTGCGATCCGAGTTGGGAACTAGACGTTCGCCAACTTCAGGAATTTTCATATAAGGAACCTTATCGGGACTTAAGTGGTATGTGTACTTCGAAGGGAACCCCGCAGGATATTTACCTCCCTTCTCCGTGGCAGCAACAGCCGCCAAGATGTCATCATCTATTTTGCTTTTGGACCTCGTGACTGCTGCAACTAAGTATTTTGATACCGCAGACTTCGCTGCCTCATCAGCAAGCGAATTTCCAACAGCGTGGACCCCCACGCGCTGATGGCCGAGAGTATGAATCACAAACACGAGCGGCAGTTTCTCTTTAAGTTCCGCCACTCGGACCCAGATCATTTTATGTTTTATTGTGCTACCTTTGGAATCACGAAAATCATTCTGAATCCAAAAGAACAAGTTCTCATTGTAAGACTGGACACAGTAGTAAGAGTCACTTACGATTAAAGTCGTCACACTTGGATCAGCGTACTCCAATGCGAGCATTAGAGCACGAAGCTCTGCTAATTGTGCGGTGCAGTCCCCTAGTGTTTGCGTGTGCACGACACTGGACTTGAACTCATTGTTCACCATGGCACCGACCACAATGGCGCAAGCGGAAACGTAGGCATGTTTAGAGCCATGCGCAACCTGCGCCGAAACATCAGTGTAAATGATACAATGGAAATCCTCCAATGGCCGCATCGCTAAAGGAGCCGGATGAACAAATTCATACTGTAAATACTCCTGCGACCGTAAAGCGGCGTCAAAAATAAACGTGACATCCTGGGATGTCAAGGATGTAGCCCACTGAATCCACCGAGGGTGCAAAGCTTTAGAATTTGGTACACTGACTTTCGTGACTGCCTCCAAGGCAGGGCACGGGGTAACAACCAACATGCGCTTTCCCTGCGACAGTGCACGTTCCTTAAGAATTGCCATCTGCACAGCCGTTAAAACTTTCTCCACAGTGGAAAAACGCAGTTCAGCCGAAGTGTACAAGTGTGACTTGTAAGCAATAGGTACAGTATCTCCTTCATTAAAAGTTAGGGACGTGAAACCCACCGCCCCAGGGATAATTCTTATCACCAGGTTGGTTTGGTTATCACGAGTCTGTAAGTAGTCAGAAGCGAGCAAATCAGCCTGCAAAGACTGCAGAATGGCTGAATGCTCAGGCAGCCAGCATGATTTGGAAAAAGAGGGTTGTATCAAGGCATACAAAGGCTTGATACGCTGGGCATATTCCGGAATGTATGTCCTCCCGAAATTTAAAAAACCCAGCAAAGACTGTAATTTTTTTCAGCGTTGTCGGAGAGCGCAACTGCGCGCACTTCTCCAGGAAGTGAGGAGCCAACCCCTTTCCTTCGTGGTTAAGTTCATAACCCAGAAACAACACTGTGTACTCCGCATAGTGTGATTTTGCAAAGTTAAACTTGTAACCCATGTCTGCAAAGTTACAAATTATGCTGTTCACTCGACACAGATGCTCCCAAAGTTCGTCGTCTGTGAGATAAATGTCATCCACATAAGAACAAGCAACTGGATCGAAGCTCTCTAAAAGAGAGACAATGCGGGCGGAAAATACTCCAGGACTATTCTTATAGCCCATTGGGAGTCGTTTAAAAATTTTTTGTACACCGCCGCACGTAAAACTGGTCCATTGGGAACTTAGACCATCTAATCTGTGTGCATAAAAACCATTGGAAATGTCAAGCGTGGTTTTGAACCGTTTACGCTCAAGACTATTCACTAGGGCAGAGCCGTGAGTATTCTGTACTGCACAGTTACGGCAATGCGAGTTCAAATGCCGGTAATCCAAAACCAGACGATATGAGCCGTCCGGCTTGTTCACAGTAAAAAGGGGATTATTCATAGGTGACACACACGTTTCAATTACACCTTGATATTCCAATTGTTCAAGGATAGCCGCGACAGAAGCTTTAGCTTCACGCCGTATGGGATACTGAGGTTGTGGCTGCGGCTGTGACCGTAAAGGAATCTCATGGCTAGGAGACAATTTATCCCAGCCACACTGATTGCGGTACACAGCCGGCGCAAGCGCCAGAGCCCACTCTTCTGCAAAATGCAGCGCTTCCACTCTCGATACAGTGTGCGCGAAACTGGGGAGGATTACCTCCTCCCCTCGCGGAGCTGCGAGAACAAAAGGTGGGGGCCAGTCAGCCTCCTATAGTAAAATGTCATACGTAGACGAAAGATTTTCCCAAAATACCCCTTTTACAGTTTGCTGCATGTCACCTTCTATTAACAGGACAATTTCAAAAAGTCGTTCAGGGGGAGCAACATGTGTATCAGCCGTTTCAATCACAACATAAGTGTCAGTCGCTGTCACCCTCAACAGTGGACGGAGGGCCTCTCTCACTATGGTAATCTCCGCCGCGCTGTCCAGCAAGGTCAGAGCCCACGTCAGATTCCGAAGCCGCGTTCTCACTATCTGGGGCATATCGATGCGCCGTTAAGGCTGCGACCTTCTTCTTGGCAAACTGCGGTCTCTTGGGCGTAGAGTCGTCCCGCTGATCCCCTTCACTTCGCGGGCGGGGCTGACCACGTCCTTGCTGGCCACCCCTGCCCCTGCCGCCCCCTCCACCACCGGTTGACGGAGCCGATGATTCCTGAAAGGAACGAGGAGAGCGTTGGTCAGAAGCCTGAAATCTTTCAGGCGATTTAATCATCGCGCGATCGCGCAAACCATAAACTCTATCCGACTGCGCAGGCAGCGAAGGCGCAGGACTAGAAACCTGTGTCTGCTGTTGTTGTTGTTGTTGCTGCTTACCCTGATTCTGCTTTTTCGGCCAATTTTGTTTTTTGGACTTGGGTTGTCCACCCGTTTCCGAAGACTGTCCCTGGGGCTGTTTCTTCTCCTTTTCAGAAAAAGCCTTTACACCCTTAGAAGTGCGGCCAACCATTTTATAAGCTGCCACAATAATCCTTGCTAACTGACGGGGTTTATCGGTATCGGGAACTAACGCCAGAGCATTGGCCACCTGAAAGTTCACTGCATCCCCCTTGACATTTGCAAGGATGAGTTCGCAAACTACATCAAAGGAGCCACTCAGACGCATACCCAATTCAACCGCCGACTCCGGTCCGTGATCATCTTGAACACGTTTAAGGAACGCAGACAGGTTGGACACAGTCGGGGTGCCATAGCACCTCGAATAAACTGCTGCAAAAGTCTTACCCCATGTCTCAGAGTCAACAAGTTCAGGGGCTAAATCTTTCGGTAAACTGAGCGTAAGAATCCGGTGTTTCTCACCAGGAGTCGTATTAGGAAACACAGCCTCCAGCTGGTCGAATTTCTCGGCAAGCCAGAAAGGAAAATCATCCTTATCCTGGGGCTTCTTGCCCATAACGGAATTCACCATGACAGGACTGATTTTCAAACCAGACTGTTCCGCTCGAAGCTGCGCACCTGCGGGGGCTGCGCCATGAACATTACGGCTAATGTCATGAACAAGCGCCCTAATCACTCCAACCGCGACTTCATGAAGACGCCGCAGCTCAGCCACATTACAAGTAGCGCGATTAGGGTGAGGAGTAAATCCACCCAAAGCGGGCCAATTTGTGCCCGGAATGGACAAAGGACCTAACCTCGGAGTGGTTAAAGAATGGGGTAGGGCGCCACCAAACCAAACTCCGTGCTGCCAAACATCTATAGGTACTTCCAGTGCCCTGTACGGAGCATAAGCCACCGGTACAGCCGAGGCAGTGTATGAATGGAACACACCAGAATTAGCGTCCACTGCCGGAAATGTCACCCATGAATAAAACAATTCGTACGGGTACGCATGTTCCGCACTCACCATTAGAACCACAGCTAAGCCATCCACAGGGACATTATATGCCCGCAAGTGGTCACGAACCGCGATGCGGCTATGCTGCGGTATGTCCACGGCCATGTTAGCACAGGAAGAGAAAAAAGACAAAGAACACTTTGTAGCACAACTGGGTAGTAATCCAAAGAAACCGTTTTTAGAAGAATTCAAGCTTGAAAAGACCTATTTGAAAAAACAGGTAGGTTTTTCCGACACCACCGTTTACCGGAAACGGGAATGAAGGTGTCAAGGTTTGAATGATATACTACTCGAGTGTCATCATATAAGGCCAACAACGTACGGGCGCCATGTAGCAGGGTTTCCGTTCCCCCACAGAACTGTGCATAGAGATCTAGAACCTCAGTGAGTTAGGATGATCCAAAACTCATCTCAGTATAAGAAATCCCCTTACCTAGCTAGCTACAGTGTCTCATGGATCATTATGAAATGATCCATGTCTTAGACAAACCAGAACATGAACTTTAGAATACCTCAGGAATCGTGGAACACATGAACACTCTTTCGATATATAATCATTTCAAACCAAAACTGAGAGTCAAAGAACACACGTGCAAGTTTGAAATATTTATTATTCAATGCAAGGTTCTCAAACGCAGTATCTTGTATAATACCAAAATGCATATTATAAAAATCAGAGTTAGCAGCATAGTCACTAATCCATATTAAGCAAAAGGTGATAGCATGTTACAATGCAAAATCTATAGAAATCTATATCACCTATATTTCGCGCACCCTATTTAGCATATTATTTTATATCTAAGAAGGTCTCATTCGGGTTTTAGCAGGGCGGACCCATACCTCTAAATGTCAGTAGGAGTAGATCACATCAACAGCTACCAGCTCTCTTCATGCGCAGCACCAAGTGTCTACGTTCATTCCCTGTAACTCTATCTTAAACCCGCGTAGAGCCCAGAATGTTGGCATCAACATTATTTGTGTTATGTCTAATGTGGTGCGAGGATCAGGCCTCCCAGCAACCTTGTGTTAGGTTATTCTTAGAGTGTGCAGCTCTCAGTGTGCAGACAGTTGTACCAAGTGTACCAAGCAAAGCTGATAGCATAGTAATAACAGATTATTCTCAAATAAATCACATCACCGCTTCTAGGGTGAAAGCGACAACAACAAGTAGGTGTCGTGTGCAAAACTGAAGCCGAAGGAAAAATGGCTGTTTAAACATGTAATACACTCATGCTAACTTAACGCAATATATGTAACGAAGTATCCATATGACAATACAACCAGGCACTGAGATGTACACACCTTCAGAGGCAATGGATACAACCAGGCACAGAGATGTACACATCGTCAGAGGCAATGATACAACCAGGCACAGAGATGTACACACCTTCAGAGGCAATGGATACAACCAGGCACAGAGATGTACACAGCGTCAGAGGCAATGATACAACTAGGCACAGAGATGAACACACCTTCAGAGGCAATGGATACAACCAGGCACAGACATGTACACACCTTCAGAGGCAATGCATACAACCAGGCACAGAGATGTACATATCGTCAGAGGCAATGATACAACCAGGCACAGAGATGTACACAGTCAAAGGCAATGATACAACCAGGCACACAGATGTACACATCGTCAGAGGCAATGATACAACCAGGCACAGAGATGTACACAGTCAAAGGCAATGATACAGCCAGGCACACAGATATACACACCTTCAGAGGCAATGATACAACCAGGCACACAGATGTACACACCGTCAGAGGCAATGATACTACCGGGCACACAGATGTACACACCTTCAGAGGCAATGGATACAACCAGGCACAGAGATGTACACACCTTCAGAGGCAATGATACTACCGGACACACAGATGTACACACCTTCAGAGGCAATGGATACAACCAGGCACAGAGATGTACACACCTTCAGAGGCAATGGATACAACCAGGCACAGAGATGTACACATCGACAGAGGCAATAATACTACCAGGCACAGAGATGTACACATCGTCAGAGGCAATGATACAACTAGGCACAGAGATGTACACACCTTCAGAGGCAATGGATACAACTAGGCACAGAGATGTACACATCATCAGAGGCAATGATACAACTAGGCACAGAGATGTACTCTCCTTCAGAGGCAATGGATACAACCAGGCACAGAGATGTACACACCTTCAGAGGCAATGGATACAACCAGGCACAGAGATGTACACATCGTCAGAGGCAATGATACTACCAGGCACAGAGATGTACACATCCTCAGAGGCAATGATACAACCAGGCACACAGATGTACACACCTTCAGAGGCAATGATACTACCGGGCACACAGATGTACACACCTTCAGAGGCAATGGATACAACCAGGCACAGAGATGTACACATCGTCAGAGGCAATTGATACAACCAGGCACAGAGATGTACACATCGTCAGAGGCAATGATACAACCAGGCACACAGATGTACACATCGTCAGAGGCAATGATACAACCAGGCACAGAGATGTACACAGTCAAATGCAATGATACAGCCAGGCACACAGATGTACACACCTTCAGAGGCAATGATACAACCAGGCACACAGATGTACACACCTTCAGAGGCAATGATACAACCAGGCACAGAGATGTACACATCGTCAGAGGCAATGATACAACCAGGCACAGAGATATACACATCATCAGAGGCAATGATACAACCAGGCACAAAGATGTACACACCTTCAGAGGCAATGATACAACCAGGCACACAGATGTACACACCTTCAGAGGCAATGATACTACCAGGCACAGAGATGTACACATCGTCAGAGGCAATGATAATACCGGGCACACAGATGTACACACCTTCAGAGGCAATTGATACAACCAGGCACAGAGATGTACACATCGTCAGAGGCAATGGATACAACCAGGCACAGAGATGTACACATCGTCAGAGGCAATGATACAACCAGGCACACAGATGTACACATCGTCAGAGGCAATGATACAACCAGGCACAGAGATGTACACAGTCAAAGGCAATGATACAGCCAGGTACACAGATATACACACCTGCAGAGGCAATGATACAACCAGGCACACAGATGTACACACCTTCAGAGGCAATGATACAACCAGGCACAGAGATGTACACATCGTCAGAGGCAATGATACTACCAGGCACAGAGATGTACACATCGTCAGAGGCAATGATACAACCAGGCACAGAGATGTACACACCTTCAGAGGCAATGATACTACCGGGCACACAGATGTACACACCTTCAGAGGCAATGGATACAACCAGGCACAGAGATGTACACATCGTCAGAGGCAATGGATACAACCAGGCACAGAGATGTACACATCGTCAGAGGCAATGATACAACCAGGCACAGAGATGTACACATCGTCAAAGGCAATGATACTACCAGGCACAGAGATGTACACATCGTCAGAGGCAATGGATACAACCAGGCACAGAGATGTACACATCGTCAGAGGCAATGATACAACCAGGCACACAGATGTACACATCGTCCGAGGCAATGATACAACCAGGCACAGAGATGTACACATCGTCAAAGGCAATGATACTACCAGGCACAGAGATGTACACATCGTCAGAGGCAATGGATACAACCAGGCACAGAGATGTACACATCTTCAGAGGCAATGATACAACCAGGCACAGAGATGTACCCATCGTCAGAAGCAATGATACAACCAGGCACACAGATGTACACACCTACAGAGGCAATGATACAACCAGGCACAGAGATGTACACATCGTCAGAGGCAATGGATACAACCAGGCACAGAGATGTACACATCGGAGGCAATGGATACAACCAGGCACAGAGATGTACACATCGTCGGAGGCAATGGATACAACCAGGCACAGAGATGTACACATCGTCAGAGGCAATGATACAACCAGGCACAGAGATGTACACACCTTCAGAGGCAATGGATACAACCAGGCACAGAGATGTACACAGCGTCAGAGGCAATGATACAACTAGGCACAGAGATGTACACACCTTCAGAGGCAATGGATACAACCATGCACAGACATGTACACACCTTCAGAGGCAATGCATACAACCAGGCACAGAGATGTACATATCGTCAGAGGCAATGATACTACCAGGCACAGAGATGTACACATCGGAGGCAATGGATACAACCAGGCACTGAGATGTACACACCTTCAGAGGCAATGGATACAACCAGGCACAGAGATGTACACATCGTCAGAGGCAATGATACTACCAGGCACAGAGACGTACACATCGTCAGAGGCAATGATACAACCAGGCACAGAGATGTACACACCTTCAGAGGCAATGGATACAACCAGGCACAGAGATGTACACATCGTCAGAGGCAATGATACAACCAGGCACACAGATGTACACATCATCAGAGGCAATGATACAACCAGGCACAAAGATGTACACACCTTCAGAGGCAATGATACAACCAGGCACACAGATGTACACATCGTCAGAGGCAATGTTACTACCGGGCACACAGATGTACACACCTTCAGAGGCAATGGATACAACCAGGCACAGAGATGTACACACCTTCAGAGGCAATGGATACAACCAGGCACAGAGATGTACACATCGACAGAGGCAATAATACTACCAGGCACAGAGATGTACACATCGTCAGAGGCAATGATACAACTAGGCACAGAGATGTACACACCTTCAGAGGCAATGGATACAACCAGGCACAGAGATGTACACATCGTCAGAGGCAATGATACAACTAGGCACAGAGATGTACTCACCTTCAGAGGCAATGGATACAACCAGGCACAGAGATGTACACACCTTCAGAGGCAATGGATACAACCAGGCACAGAGATGTACACATCGTCAGAGGCAATGATACTACCAGGCACAGAGATGTACACATCCTCAGAGGCAATGATACAACCAGGCACACAGATGTACACACCTTCAGAGGCAATGATACTACCGGGCACACAGATGTACACACCTTCAGAGGCAATGGATACAACCAGGCACAGAGATGTACACATCGTCAGAGGCAATGGATACAACCAGGCACAGAGATGTACACATCGTCAGAGGCAATGATACAACCAGGCACACAGATGTACACATCGTCAGAGGCAATGATACAACCAGGCACAGAGATGTACACAGTCAAATGCAATGATACAGCCAGGCACACAGATGTACACACCTTCAGAGGCAATGATACAACCAGGCACACAGATGTACACACCTTCAGAGGCAATGATACAACCAGGCACAGAGATGTACACATCGTCAGAGGCAATGATACAACCAGGCACAGAGATGTACACATCATCAGAGGCAATGATACAACCAGGCACAAACATGTACACACCTTCAGAGGCAATGATACAACCAGGCACACAGATGTACACACCTTCAGAGGCAATGATACTACCAGGCACAGAGATGTACACATCGTCAGAGGCAATGATACTACCGGGCACACAGATGTACACACCTTCAGAGGCAATTGATACAACCAGGCACAGAGATGTACACATCGTCAGAGGCAATGGATACAACCAGGCACAGAGATGTACACATCGTCAGAGGCAATGATACAACCAGGCACACAGATGTACACATCGTCAGAGGCAATGATACAACCAGGCACAGAGATGTACACAGTCAAAGGCAATGATACAGCCAGGCACACAGATATACACACCTTCAGAGGCAATGATACAACCAGGCACACAGATGTACACACCTTCAGAGGCAATGATACAACCAGGCACAGAGATGTACACATCGTCAGAGGCAATGATACTACCAGGCACAGAGATGTACACATCGTCAGAGGCAATGATACAACCAGGCACACAGATGTACACACCTTCAGAGGCAATGATACTACCGGGCACACAGATGTACACACCTTCAGAGGCAATGGATACAACCAGGCACAGAGATGTACACATCGTCAGAGGCAATGGATACAACCAGGCACAGAGATGTACACATCGTCAGAGGCAATGATACAACCAGGCACACAGATGTACACATCGTCAGAGGCAATGATACAACCAGGCACAGAGATGTACACATCGTCAAAGGCAATGATACTACCAGGCACAGAGATGTACACATCGTCAGAGGCAATGGATACAACCAGGCACAGAGATGTACACATCTTCAGAGGCAATGATACAACCAGGCACAGAGATGTACCCATCGTCAGAAGCAATGATACAACCAGGCACACAGATGTACACACCTTCAGAGGCAATGATACAACCAGGCACAGAGATGTACACATCGTCAGAGGCAATGGATACAACCAGGCACAGAGATGTACACATCGTCGGAGGCAATGGATACAACCAGGCACAGAGATGTACACATCGTCAGAGGCAATGATACTACCAGGCACAGAGATGTACACACCTTCAGAGGCAATGATACAACCAGGCACACAGATGTATACATCGTCAGAGGCAATGATACTACTGGGCACACAGATGTACACACCTTCAGAGGCAATGGATACTGTAGCAAGGTTTCCGTTCTCCCACAGAACTGTGCATAGAGATCTAGAACCTCAGTGAGTTAGGATGATCCAAAACTCATCTCAGTATAAGAAATCCCCTTACCTAGCTAGCTACAGTGTCTCATGGATCATTATGAAATGATCCATGTCTTAGACAAACCAGAACATGAACTTTAGAATACCTCAGGAATCGTGGAACACATGAACACTCTTTCGTTATATAATCATTTCAAACCAAAACTGAGAGTCAAAGAACACACGTGCAAGTTTGAAATATTTATTATTCAATGCAAGGTTCTCAAACGCAGTATCTTGTATAATACCAAAATGCATATTATAAAAATCAGAGTTAGCAGCATAGTCACTAATCCATAGTAAGCAAA
The DNA here is from genome assembly GCF_964263255.1 of Lissotriton vulgaris. NCBI lineage: Eukaryota > Metazoa > Chordata > Amphibia > Caudata > Salamandridae > Lissotriton > Lissotriton vulgaris. Next base: position 1,944,261,042 of record NC_141693.1, read on the forward strand.
AGGTGATAGCATGTTACAATGCAAAATCTATAGAAATCTATATCACCTATATTTCGCGCACCCTATTTAGCATATTATTTTATATCTAAGAAGGTCTCATTCGGGTTTTAGCAGGGCGGACCCATACCTCTAAATGTCAGTAGGAGTAGATCACATCAACAGCTACCAGCTCTCTTCATGCGCAGCACCAAGTGTCTACGTTCATTCCCTGTAACTCTATCTTAAACCCGCGTAGAGCCCAGAATGTTGTCATCAACATTATTTGTGTTATGTCTAATGTGGTGCGAGGATCAGGCCTCCCAGCAACCTTGTGTTAGGTTATTCTTAGAGTGTGCAGCTCTCAGTGTGCAGACAGTAGTACCAAGTGTACCAAGCAAAGCTGATAGCATAGTAATAACATATTATTCTCAAATAAATCACATCACCGCTTCTAGGGTGAAAGCGACAACAACAAGTAGGTGTCGTGTGCAAAACTGAAGCCGAAGGAAAAATGGCTGTTTAAACATGTAATACACTCATGCTAACTTAACGCAATATATGTAACGAAGTATCCATATGACACCCCCCCAATGATCCGAGCATCGTCAAACATAAGGGAAAGGCAATACTAAATCAGATACATAAAATGAAAGCAAAGTTCAATAATCTTGAGCTAAAATAAGCTAAAAAAATATGTATGAATGAATATGTATGAATGCCTACAGTGGCCTCAAATAAAAAAAATAAAAACTTTCGAACCAAAGGTTATCCGCCAGGTCTCCAAAATATGAAATGTAGGACCTGGTCACATTAATTCAAATGTCTGTAAGAAAAAAACAAGGCACTTATCCGATATCCAAAGTCATGTGCCACATTAACGTTATTCTCAGCGACATCACATGATTGAACTCTCCATCATCTGAACACAGTTCATCCCTCCAATTCAGCAAGGGGAAAGTCATATTCCATAACAAAGCAATCCTCCCAGGCATCTCACGATTGGACAGTATATGCAAAGTAAGTTGCAACAGCCTCCAGTATGAAATCACTGCCATCATCCGAAAATAGTTCAGCAATCCAATTCAGCAATGGGTAAGAACATACGGCTCCTCCAGCATCGGATCCTCCTGCAACGTCAGAGGACAACTCGGTGGGTTCACCAGAACGCTGTGTGTCAGAAAGGCATGCGCCGCTGCAGAGATCTCCCATTGACCCAGTACTCCATTTATCGCTGCCACGGCCATAACTCTCTCGCCAGAACAAATCAGCTCGTGAGCCACTACGGGACGCATTAGCTGATCAAAATCGACGTCAGGAGCAGTCCTCAAGCATAGACACAAATCAATGGCCCAATCGAACTCGCAGCTCAGGCAGTGAAACACAGGTTGGACACACGTGAAGTCAGTGAACCGAAATGACAATCTATAAGCCGTGCTTAATGCTGCAAGCGGCAATGTTCCATAGTAATTGAGCATCCGATTACGGCACAGTGTCAAGAGGCGTTGAACGGCTTCTTGCGCAGGATGGGCATCCATGTTTTATAAAGAAAAACAATAACAAAAAGCCCGCAGCCACAGCCAGTAAAACAGGTAGTCCACCAAACAAACTTGAAAAAATAGAATGGAAAAACGTGGGAATGATACCAAAGATTTTCTCAAATGTAGTCACGAGGCCACTGCTAACCAATTTAAAAAAATGTGCGAGCCCAGTCGTGGAAGATGCATTAAAGATCTGGTGCACCAGCTCACAGAAATGAAACGGCAAGTCAGTATTTAAAAGCGCCTGCACCTCTGTGCGTGTGTTAGCTATGTGAAGGACATAATTTTCCCGGGCTGAACTCAGGGTCACTTGTTTTTGAGACAAAAGGGCCCTTATTCTGCTTAAACCATTGAACTTCGCCTTCAAGGTTGGTATCCGTGGCCAGATGGAGACATCTGAAGACCCATGCGTGGGTGGGTATAGAACGTTTTTGCAACACACCACACGCTCTGATACAGTTACCACATAAGCCACACCAATTAATAACCCACAACATACTTCGTTGTTCAAAAGCAAATAACTACCATTAGTCAATAATGTAAATGTGGGAACCACAGCTGGAACTGGCGTGCCTTTTAAAACGCATGCTAAATTCAGCCGGTCCTGATTACAAGAACCGTGTAACTGAATGTGTCTGCATATTAATGAATGGTCAGGTGACTGTGTGCATTCCTCACCATTAAGATTTACTTCTTTTCCATCCTTCAGACATCTGTATGTGTATGGTAATGACCACGCCTCATGGAGGAATGCATTGCCTAGTGGTTCATATCGTCCTATAGCAATATACCGCATACAATTAGTAAATTTGTATAAGGGAAATGGTAATGTAATTAATCCATGAATAAGCCACGTGGCAGTAGTGGTTTCAGCAACAGAGAAAGGTAAGGATTCTAGCTTTTCAATATGCAACATAGAAAATGATGCATCACGCATTGAAAGCATGCGTTGCTTTTCTGTCAGGTTAAAAGGGGCAAAAAGGGACGAAATGTTCAATGAGTTCCAGGGAACTCGACCAGACTTAAGCGTCTGTAGGGTCCATGCAAACTGCATTACAGAGCGTAATTGATTTTGACCATGGTATAACGTGGACACTTCATCATGCACAATATCAACAACAGAAGAAACAATATTATCCAACGTGTAAATTCTGGAAGAAAGCATGTTAATACTGTTATCTACCACTGCAAGCACTTTTTCCAAATTTGCTTGATCAATAGCTCTCAGGCGTTTAGCTGCCTCAATCTGTGAAAATTTCCAAATTTCATTGTAAACAGCATAAAGCCAGCGTTTAGACCTACCCTTAGCCGGGCCTTTTATAAAATCATTCAGCTCTATATTCTCATTCAACTGGGACAGATGTAGTTTAACTGCAGCCAAAGTGGAATGTTGTAACCAGTTCTGACACAATTTGCCCACTGAATAAGTAGTAACAGTGTGATCTGTTTCAAAACGGGGATCTGGCCTGATGTGTGTAAAACCTTCAGACAAACCCAAAAAACGACGTTGGCAAGAATCAGAGCTTCTTTGCCACAAAAGCCACCCCTCCGGATCAAAACTGGAAATATTAAAGGAGGAATTGTGCAAAAGTGCTTGTATCCCACTGATGGACAATGTAGTGAAATTACTCCAACCTGAATATTCTTCCAAATCAGGGATAGTAGGTGTATTTAATTTTTTAGATGTAGCCAATCCAAAGCATGTTGTTTGGGAAATGGTAGAATTTAAAAACAACATGTGATTCGGGATGAGACATGCACGATGCAAAGCCTCAGTGCCTTGTACCTGCCAATCTTTGGTACCCCAAACCGATTTAAGGTCAATAGCCTCCTTCCATAACTCATAGCCATCTATAGCTAACCTGTCTAGAAAGGACTTCGAATACAATAATTTTGTATCGGTAAGTCTAACTTTGGACATGAATTTCTGTGTCACTTTAAAATAAAATGACTCAGGATGTGATTGATTAAAGTCTGTAAAATAAGAGTATTTACCCAGAAATGTACTAGAGCTCCCTTGTACAGGAGCTGGGCAATGTTCCCACTGTGTGTAATTCACAGGAAACCTCCTGGAATTTGTTTTATGTAAGAAATGATTCCCATAATGTTGAAAACAAAACAAATCACCATAATTGACAGAATCTAAGTACAAATCCTCAGCATCAAAGGCCGCATAATATTTTAAATCAGAGAACAATGCTTCCACGGCCTGAAGATCCCAATCATCAGAACGAATATTTTGTTTAATCACATCTCCCATGTTTACTCTAAGCACATTAGGAACATTAATAACTTCTGTGGGGCCATGTATTTGAAACCTAACCGCATCCCACACAATCCCATCAAGGACAGGCCAAGCAGTAATCTCTACTGTATTTAAGTCTCTTTTTAGCCTGTGTGCTGAATGTGAGGAGGAAAGAGGGGCCAATGTTCCATTAAGGTACCGAATTCCTGTTCTTTCTTTCACATAATGGCCATCGATCAGGCGGAAAAAATAAAACACAAAACCAATTGACATAAAAAGATAAAATGAAAATAGTATCAGCCAAACGTATGTCCAAGGTGGAATTAGAAAATGTTTTTTAAACAACGTGGCATATTTTGCAATAGTCGATGGTTTCTTTGAAAGTTCCGAATCAGAGTCAAAAGAGAATCTGGACTGGTTAGCCAAACGAGCTTGTAAATCGGACATAGATAAATCAGCAGGATCTGCATAGGTCAGCTCATCAATGTTAGTAACAGGAATAGTATTTAATAAAGGACTGGATATAGCAGGCATCTCGAGGGACACCCCCTGTTCTGCACCAGATGTAATAGCCAGCACAGAGTGCCTCACCATGGAAGGACAGGATACAGCCGGTGTCATGCTATGAAGAATCGGCCACCCTGTGTGTCTTGACATTGTCAATAGAAATAAATCTGTTTTCTTTACGACCTGGAAGTGGTGGTAAAATGACTGTTCTCGTGCCCTTCACTCCAAGAACCCGAACTGGTGCTCGATATGAGGGACCAAACTCTTTCTTGTTATCGATCTTCTCTCGAACCAGTTCTCCAACTTGGGGTAGCCAGCCAACTACCGGGATCTGCAATGCATCATCCGACGTGGAGGGCAAGTGTTCCTTAGCAAGACTGTCTCTGGTCTTTTGTAGATCCTGTAAAACATTGCAATGTTCATCTACGTCAAAGGCAGCGGCCTGGGCCTGGCAGTCTAAACCATCGAGGTCAGGGACGTACATCTTGATACCAAAGAGCATTTCATATGGGGTCTGCCCACCCAGAGACCTTCTAGGGAGATTATTAAGCGCACGCTGCACGTCATTGAGGTGGGCCAGCCAGTTTCTACCAGTGCCTATAACTCGGGCTGTCAAAGATTGCTTTAAGTCGCGGTTCATTCGTTCTACTACACTATTGCCCTCGGGACTGTAGGGACTTGAAAACTTGACTTGGACTCCCAACGAAACCATAGCATCCTTGTACGCCTTAGAGGCGAAAGCCGGACCCTGGTCCGAATGGAAAGTACCACAGGCAAAAATTCCCACAAAGACACGCAAATCCTTAATGGCAGTCCGCGAATCAGCGCTTCGATGTGGCCATACCCACACAAAGCGTGTGCATGAGTCAACTGCTACTAAGATGTATTTAAACGCAGTATCAGAAGAAAAAGGACCGCAGTGATCCAAATAAACGCAACCAAGCGGTTTATTAGAGATGTACAACTGTGTCTGAGGCGGATGCGCAGCAGTAGAAGGCTTAATCTGCTGGCAAATGTCACACATAAGGACATAATCGCGCGTCTGTTTGTACAGTCCCCGCCACCAGAACCTTTGTTGTAGCTGAGTTACAGTGGCTGAGACGCCCGCATGCGCAAACGCCACACCTTCATGAGCCGCTGTAATCAGAGAAGCCCTGCGATCCGAGTTGGGAACTAGACGTTCGCCAACTTCAGGAATTTTCATATAAGGAACCTTATCGGGACTTAAGTGGTATGTGTACTTCGAAGGGAACCCCGCAGGATATTTACCTCCCTTCTCCGTGGCAGCAACAGCCGCCAAGATGTCATCATCTATTTTGCTTTTGGACCTCGTGACTGCTGCAACTAAGTATTTTGATACCGCAGACTTCGCTGCCTCATCAGCAAGCGAATTTCCAACAGCGTGGACCCCCACGCGCTGATGGCCGAGAGTATGAATCACAAACACGAGCGGCAGTTTCTCTTTAAGTTCCGCCACTCGGACCCAGATCATTTTATGTTTTATTGTGCTACCTTTGGAATCACGAAAATCATTCTGAATCCAAAAGAACAAGTTCTCATTGTAAGACTGGACACAGTAGTAAGAGTCACTTACGATTAAAGTCGTCACACTTGGATCAGCGTACTCCAATGCGAGCATTAGAGCACGAAGCTCTGCTAATTGTGCGGTGCAGTCCCCTAGTGTTTGCGTGTGCACGACACTGGACTTGAACTCATTGTTCACCATGGCACCGACCACAATGGCGCAAGCGGAAACGTAGGCATGTTTAGAGCCATGCGCAACCTGCGCCGAAACATCAGTGTAAATGATACAATGGAAATCCTCCAATGGCCGCATCGCTAAAGGAGCCGGATGAACAAATTCATACTGTAAATACTCCTGCGACCGTAAAGCGGCGTCAAAAATAAACGTGACATCCTGGGATGTCAAGGATGTAGCCCACTGAATCCACCGAGGGTGCAAAGCTTTAGAATTTGGTACACTGGCTTTCGTGACTGCCTCCAAGGCAGGGCACGGGGTAACAACCAACATGCGCTTTCCCTGCGACAGTGCACGTTCCTTAAGAATTGCCATCTGCACAGCCGTTAAAACTTTCTCCACAGTGGAAAAACGCAGTTCAGCCGAAGTGTACAAGTGTGACTTGTAAGCAATAGGTACAGTATCTCCTTCATTAAAAGTTAGGGACGTGAAACCCACCGCCCCAGGGATAATTCTTATCACCAGGTTGGTTTGGTTATCACGAGTCTGTAAGTAGTCAGAAGCGAGCAAATCAGCCTGCAAAGACTGCAGAATGGCTGAATGCTCAGGCAGCCAGCATGATTTGGAAAAAGAGGGTTGTATCAAGGCATACAAAGGCTTGATACGCTGGGCATATTCCGGAATGTATGTCCTCCCGAAATTTAAAAAACCCAGCAAAGACTGTAATTTTTTTCAGCGTTGTCGGAGAGCGCAACTGCGCGCACTTCTCCAGGAAGTGAGGAGCCAACCCCTTTCCTTCGTGGTTAAGTTCATAACCCAGAAACAACACTGTGTACTCCGCATAGTGTGATTTTGCAAAGTTAAACTTGTAACCCATGTCTGCAAAGTTACAAATTATGCTGTTCACTCGACACAGATGCTCCCAAAGTTCGTCGTCTGTGAGATAAATGTCATCCACATAAGAACAAGCAACTGGATCGAAGCTCTCTAAAAGAGAGACAATGCGGGCGGAAAATACTCCAGGACTATTCTTATAGCCCATTGGGAGTCGTTTAAAAATTTTTTGTACACCGCCGCACGTAAAACTGGTCCATTGGGAACTTAGACCATCTAATCTGTGTGCATAAAAACCATTGGAAATGTCAAGCGTGGTTTTGAACCGTTTACGCTCAAGACTATTCACTAGGGCAGAGCCGTGAGTATTCTGTACTGCACAGTTACGGCAATGCGAGTTCAAATGCCGGTAATCCAAAACCAGACGATATGAGCCGTCCGGCTTGTTCACAGTAAAAAGGGGATTATTCATAGGTGACACACACGTTTCAATTACACCTTGATATTCCAATTGTTCAAGGATAGCCGCGACAGAAGCTTTAGCTTCACGCCGTATGGGATACTGAGGTTGTGGCTGCGGCTGTGACCGTAAAGGAATCTCATGGCTAGGAGACAATTTATCCCAGCCACACTGATTGCGGTACACAGCCGGCGCAAGCGCCAGAGCCCACTCTTCTGCAAAATGCAGCGCTTCCACTCTCGATACAGTGTGCGCGAAACTGGGGAGGATTACCTCCTCCCCTCGCGGAGCTGCGAGAACAAAAGGTGGGGGCCAGTCAGCCTCCTATAGTAAAATGTCATACGTAGACGAAAGATTTTCCCAAAATACCCCTTTTACAGTTTGCTGCATGTCACCTTCTATTAACAGGACAATTTCAAAAAGTCGTTCAGGGGGAGCAACATGTGTATCAGCCGTTTCAATCACAACATAAGTGTCAGTCGCTGTCACCCTCAACAGTGGACGGAGGGCCTCTCTCACTATGGTAATCTCCGCCGCGCTGTCCAGCAAGGTCAGAGCCCACGTCAGATTCCGAAGCCGCGTTCTCACTATCTGGGGCATATCGATGCGCCGTTAAGGCTGCGACCTTCTTCTTGGCAAACTGCGGTCTCTTGGGCGTAGAGTCGTCCCGCTGATCCCCTTCACTTCGCGGGCGGGGCTGACCACGTCCTTGCTGGCCACCCCTGCCCCTGCCGCCCCCTCCACCACCGGTTGACGGAGCCGATGATTCCTGAAAGGAACGAGGAGAGCGTTGGTCAGAAGCCTGAAATCTTTCAGGCGATTTAATCATCGCGCGATCGCGCAAACCATAAACTCTATCCGACTGCGCAGGCAGCGAAGGCGCAGGACTAGAAACCTGTGTCTGCTGTTGTTGTTGTTGTTGCTGCTTACCCTGATTCTGCTTTTTCGGCCAATTTTGTTTTTTGGACTTGGGTTGTCCACCCGTTTCCGAAGACTGTCCCTGGGGCTGTTTCTTCTCCTTTTCAGAAAAAGCCTTTACACCCTTAGAAGTGCGGCCAACCATTTTATAAGCTGCCACAATAATCCTTGCTAACTGACGGGGTTCATCGGTATCGGGAACTAACGCCAGAGCATTGGCCACCTGAAAGTTCACTGCATCCCCCTTGACATTTGCAAGGATGAGTTCGCAAACTACATCAAAGGAGCCACTCAGACGCATACCCAATTCAACCGCCGACTCCGGTCCGTGATCATCTTGAACACGTTTAAGGAACGCAGACAGGTTGGACACAGTCGGGGTGCCATAGCACCTCGAATAAACTGCTGCAAAAGTCTTACCCCATGTCTCAGAGTCAACAAGTTCAGGGGCTAAATCTTTCGGTAAACTGAGCGTAAGAATCCGGTGTTTCTCACCAGGAGTCGTATTAGGAAACACAGCCTCCAGCTGGTCGAATTTCTCGGCAAGCCAGAAAGGAAAATCATCCTTATCCTGGGGCTTCTTGCCCATAACGGAATTCACCATGACAGGACTGATTTTCAAACCAGACTGTTCCGCTCGAAGCTGCGCACCTGCGGGGGCTGCGCCATGAACATTACGGCTAATGTCATGAACAAGCGCCCTAATCACTCCAACCGCGACTTCATGAAGACGCCGCAGCTCAGCCACATTACAAGTAGCGCGATTAGGGTGAGGAGTAAATCCACCCAAAGCGGGCCAATTTGTGCCCGGAATGGACAAAGGACCTAACCTCGGAGTGGTTAAAGAATGGGGTAGGGCGCCACCAAACCAAACTCCGTGCTGCCAAACATCTATAGGTACTTCCAGTGCCCTGTACGGAGCATAAGCCACCGGTACAGCCGAGGCAGTGTATGAATGGAACACACCAGAATTAGCGTCCACTGCCGGAAATGTCACCCATGAATAAAACAATTCGTACGGGTACGCATGTTCCGCACTCACCATTAGAACCACAGCTAAGCCATCCACAGGGACATTATATGCCCGCAAGTGGTCACGAACCGCGATGCGGCTATGCTGCGGTATGTCCACGGCCATGTTAGCACAGGAAGAGAAAAAAGACAAAGAACACTTTGTAGCACAACTGGGTAGTAATCCAAAGAAACCGTTTTTAGAAGAATTCAAGCTTGAAAAGACCTATTTGAAAAAACAGGTAGGTTTTTCCGACACCACCGTTTACCGGAAACGGGAATGAAGGTGTCAAGGTTTGAATGATATACTACTCGAGTGTCATCATATAAGGCCAACAACGTACGGGCGCCATGTAGCAGGGTTTCCGTTCCCCCACAGAACTGTGCATAGAGATCTAGAACCTCAGTGAGTTAGGATGATCCAAAACTCATCTCAGTATAAGAAATCCCCTTACCTAGCTAGCTACAGTGTCTCATGGATCATTATGAAATGATCCATGTCTTAGACAAACCAGAACATGAACTTTAGAATACCTCAGGAATCGTGGAACACATGAACACTCTTTCGATATATAATCATTTCAAACCAAAACTGAGAGTCAAAGAACACACGTGCAAGTTTGAAATATTTATTATTCAATGCAAGGTTCTCAAACGCAGTATCTTGTATAATACCAAAATGCATATTATAAAAATCAGAGTTAGCAGCATAGTCACTAATCCATATTAAGCAAAAGGTGATAGCATGTTACAATGCAAAATCTATAGAAATCTATATCACCTATATTTCGCGCACCCTATTTAGCATATTATTTTATATCTAAGAAGGTCTCATTCGGGTTTTAGCAGGGCGGACCCATACCTCTAAATGTCAGTAGGAGTAGATCACATCAACAGCTACCAGCTCTCTTCATGCGCAGCACCAAGTGTCTACGTTCATTCCCTGTAACTCTATCTTAAACCCGCGTAGAGCCCAGAATGTTGGCATCAACATTATTTGTGTTATGTCTAATGTGGTGCGAGGATCAGGCCTCCCAGCAACCTTGTGTTAGGTTATTCTTAGAGTGTGCAGCTCTCAGTGTGCAGACAGTTGTACCAAGTGTACCAAGCAAAGCTGATAGCATAGTAATAACAGATTATTCTCAAATAAATCACATCACCGCTTCTAGGGTGAAAGCGACAACAACAAGTAGGTGTCGTGTGCAAAACTGAAGCCGAAGGAAAAATGGCTGTTTAAACATGTAATACACTCATGCTAACTTAACGCAATATATGTAACGAAGTATCCATATGACAATACAACCAGGCACTGAGATGTACACACCTTCAGAGGCAATGGATACAACCAGGCACAGAGATGTACACATCGTCAGAGGCAATGATACAACCAGGCACAGAGATGTACACACCTTCAGAGGCAATGGATACAACCAGGCACAGAGATGTACACAGCGTCAGAGGCAATGATACAACTAGGCACAGAGATGAACACACCTTCAGAGGCAATGGATACAACCAGGCACAGACATGTACACACCTTCAGAGGCAATGCATACAACCAGGCACAGAGATGTACATATCGTCAGAGGCAATGATACAACCAGGCACAGAGATGTACACAGTCAAAGGCAATGATACAACCAGGCACACAGATGTACACATCGTCAGAGGCAATGATACAACCAGGCACAGAGATGTACACAGTCAAAGGCAATGATACAGCCAGGCACACAGATATACACACCTTCAGAGGCAATGATACAACCAGGCACACAGATGTACACACCGTCAGAGGCAATGATACTACCGGGCACACAGATGTACACACCTTCAGAGGCAATGGATACAACCAGGCACAGAGATGTACACACCTTCAGAGGCAATGATACTACCGGACACACAGATGTACACACCTTCAGAGGCAATGGATACAACCAGGCACAGAGATGTACACACCTTCAGAGGCAATGGATACAACCAGGCACAGAGATGTACACATCGACAGAGGCAATAATACTACCAGGCACAGAGATGTACACATCGTCAGAGGCAATGATACAACTAGGCACAGAGATGTACACACCTTCAGAGGCAATGGATACAACTAGGCACAGAGATGTACACATCGTCAGAGGCAATGATACAACTAGGCACAGAGATGTACTCTCCTTCAGAGGCAATGGATACAACCAGGCACAGAGATGTACACACCTTCAGAGGCAATGGATACAACCAGGCACAGAGATGTACACATCGTCAGAGGCAATGATACTACCAGGCACAGAGATGTACACATCCTCAGAGGCAATGATACAACCAGGCACACAGATGTACACACCTTCAGAGGCAATGATACTACCGGGCACACAGATGTACACACCTTCAGAGGCAATGGATACAACCAGGCACAGAGATGTACACATCGTCAGAGGCAATTGATACAACCAGGCACAGAGATGTACACATCGTCAGAGGCAATGATACAACCAGGCACACAGATGTACACATCGTCAGAGGCAATGATACAACCAGGCACAGAGATGTACACAGTCAAATGCAATGATACAGCCAGGCACACAGATGTACACACCTTCAGAGGCAATGATACAACCAGGCACACAGATGTACACACCTTCAGAGGCAATGATACAACCAGGCACAGAGATGTACACATCGTCAGAGGCAATGATACAACCAGGCACAGAGATATACACATCATCAGAGGCAATGATACAACCAGGCACAAAGATGTACACACCTTCAGAGGCAATGATACAACCAGGCACACAGATGTACACACCTTCAGAGGCAATGATACTACCAGGCACAGAGATGTACACATCGTCAGAGGCAATGATAATACCGGGCACACAGATGTACACACCTTCAGAGGCAATTGATACAACCAGGCACAGAGATGTACACATCGTCAGAGGCAATGGATACAACCAGGCACAGAGATGTACACATCGTCAGAGGCAATGATACAACCAGGCACACAGATGTACACATCGTCAGAGGCAATGATACAACCAGGCACAGAGATGTACACAGTCAAAGGCAATGATACAGCCAGGTACACAGATATACACACCTGCAGAGGCAATGATACAACCAGGCACACAGATGTACACACCTTCAGAGGCAATGATACAACCAGGCACAGAGATGTACACATCGTCAGAGGCAATGATACTACCAGGCACAGAGATGTACACATCGTCAGAGGCAATGATACAACCAGGCACAGAGATGTACACACCTTCAGAGGCAATGATACTACCGGGCACACAGATGTACACACCTTCAGAGGCAATGGATACAACCAGGCACAGAGATGTACACATCGTCAGAGGCAATGGATACAACCAGGCACAGAGATGTACACATCGTCAGAGGCAATGATACAACCAGGCACAGAGATGTACACATCGTCAAAGGCAATGATACTACCAGGCACAGAGATGTACACATCGTCAGAGGCAATGGATACAACCAGGCACAGAGATGTACACATCGTCAGAGGCAATGATACAACCAGGCACACAGATGTACACATCGTCCGAGGCAATGATACAACCAGGCACAGAGATGTACACATCGTCAAAGGCAATGATACTACCAGGCACAGAGATGTACACATCGTCAGAGGCAATGGATACAACCAGGCACAGAGATGTACACATCTTCAGAGGCAATGATACAACCAGGCACAGAGATGTACCCATCGTCAGAAGCAATGATACAACCAGGCACACAGATGTACACACCTACAGAGGCAATGATACAACCAGGCACAGAGATGTACACATCGTCAGAGGCAATGGATACAACCAGGCACAGAGATGTACACATCGGAGGCAATGGATACAACCAGGCACAGAGATGTACACATCGTCGGAGGCAATGGATACAACCAGGCACAGAGATGTACACATCGTCAGAGGCAATGATACAACCAGGCACAGAGATGTACACACCTTCAGAGGCAATGGATACAACCAGGCACAGAGATGTACACAGCGTCAGAGGCAATGATACAACTAGGCACAGAGATGTACACACCTTCAGAGGCAATGGATACAACCATGCACAGACATGTACACACCTTCAGAGGCAATGCATACAACCAGGCACAGAGATGTACATATCGTCAGAGGCAATGATACTACCAGGCACAGAGATGTACACATCGGAGGCAATGGATACAACCAGGCACTGAGATGTACACACCTTCAGAGGCAATGGATACAACCAGGCACAGAGATGTACACATCGTCAGAGGCAATGATACTACCAGGCACAGAGACGTACACATCGTCAGAGGCAATGATACAACCAGGCACAGAGATGTACACACCTTCAGAGGCAATGGATACAACCAGGCACAGAGATGTACACAGCGTCAGAGGCAATGATACAACTAGGCACAGAGATGTACACACCTTCAGAGGCAATGGATACAACCAGGCACAGACATGTACACACCTTCAGAGGCAATGCATACAACCAGGCACAGAGATGTACATATCGTCAGAGGCAATGATACTACCAGGCACAGAGATGTACACATCGTCAGAGGCAATGATACTGCCGGGCACACAGATGTACACACCTTCAGAGGCAATTGATACAACCAGGCACAGAGATGTACACATCGTCAGAGGCAATGGATACAACCAGGCACAGAGATGTACACATCGTCAGAGGCAATGATACAACCAGGCACACAGATGTACACATTGTCAGAGGCAATGATACAACCAGGCACAGAGATGTACACAGTCAAAGGCAATGATACAGCCAGGCACACAGATATACACACCTTCAGAGGCAATGATACAACCAGGCACACAGATGTACACACCGTCAGAGGCAATGATACTACCGGGCACACAGATGTACACACCTTCAGAGGCAATGGATACAACCAGGCACAGAGATGTACACACCTTCAGAGGCAATGATACTACCGGGCACACAGATGTACACACCTTCAGAGGCAATGATACAACCAGGCACAGAGATGTACACATCGTCAGAGGCAATGATACAACCAGGCACACAGATGTACACACCTTCAGAGGCAATGGATACAACCAGGCACACAGATGTACACACACCTTCAGAGGCAATGGATATAACCAGGCACACAGATGTTCACACCATCAGACGCACAGACATGCAGACTGACAGAGGTAATGATACAGCCAGAGACACTGAGGTGCACATGGACAGCGACAATGTTACAACCAGGCCTTTATAGAGACAGTGATACAACCAGACAATTAGACGTGCGCACTATAAAGACGACAATACAGTCAGACACCCTGACGGGTTCACTCACCGACACAACGATAGAGCCAAGCAAACTGACAAGCACACTGATAGAGACAGTGTTACACCCAGACACACTGACAGTGACAGTGATACACCCAGACACACTGACAGCCATAGAGTCGGACACACTGACAGGCTCACTGACAGAGACAATGATGCACTCACACACACGGACCGGCTCACTGACAGAGACAGTGGTAACCCCAGACACACTCACAGGCTGAGAAACAGTAGTACACCCAGACACACTGACAGGCTCGCTGACAGAGACAGTAGTACACCCAGACACACCGATAGGCTCACTGAGACTGTGATACATCCAGACACACCGACGAGCACAAGTCTGACACAGACGTGGCATAGGCAGATTCACAGACATGCACACCAACAAAGACAATAGTACAGCGACAGACACACACCCGCTGCAGACTGCGCCATGTCTGCCAGGCAAACAAATGTATTTATACACAGCGCCCTGAGGTGATAATGCTTCGATCGGTGCGGAGAGGGCGGAGGCGCCGCCCGCCCTCATGGAAGAACATGAAGAAATGCCGAGATTTAATTGGGAGGTAAACACACACACACACACAGCCTCTCCGCCCCTCTCTGCCTCTTAAAGCCACAATGACTCCATGAACTGCCCGTCTCGGACAGGCAGACAGACAGCCTGTTGATGCCTGCAGCAGTGGCCTAACAATGGCCCCCGCCTTGCAGGTGGAGGTTGAAGCTCCAGGGGGCCTCCTCTGGCACTGGGACCGAAGCTCGGGGCTCGGAAGGGGACGCATGTTTAGTTGCGCCACTGGTTTGCAGACCATGCATATCGATTATTTAAAGCTATAGCGCCTATCTCCATATCTAGTCATGCATCCATCCGTCCGGACATTCGTGGCTCTGCGTCCGTCTCTGAATCTGCAAGCGCCTCTACCCGGTCACTATTCGTTCACAGAACCGGTTATTAACTCGCTCTTTCATCCGTTCGCATTGTCAGTTTTCCAGGGAAACATTCATCCACTGATGCAGTAACTCACTGCCGAGCCATTCATTCTCTACTTACTATCATTAATGGACTCCCTCGTACACGTACCCCGCGTCATCCATTCATTCCCCCCGCCCCTCCTCCCCGTGCCCCGCCCCTTCGGAGGAGGGTACACGAAATGCAGACACAATGAGTTGAAACGGCTGGAGGGTAATTGGGTAAAACAATCAAGCAGTTAATGAGGTAAAATAAGCGGGTGGGGATGGGGTAAAGAGCTGGGGCAAAATAGGGTAAAATTACCCGAAAAGGGATAGGGTGGAACTCAAAAGGGAAGGGTTTAGAACTGATGGGGCAATAGATGAAAGAGTGGGGGTAATAGGGTAAGGTAGCTCGACCCCCTCTCCTTTCTATCAGTGTCCAAGCAGCCTCTCCCCCCTTCGCTTCAGTCTGTTCTTCTCTGGTTCACCCCGGGTTCTGCCTCACCTGTTCCAGTTTTTTGCACCATTTACCCCAGCCAGGGCCGGACTCGGATGCCAAAGTCACCCCGGTAAATGTTGTCTTCCCAGCCCATGTGCGGTGCATAGCGAGAGAGCGCAGCAAGCGAGCCGGACTACTACAAGGGCGTTTAGGGGGAAATGGTGCATTGTACAACACGTTTTTCTTTATATATTTAATTGTTTTCATTTTTAAAGCTTAGTAAATGATGAACTTTCAGTGCAACAGGATAGGGCAACCTTTATCCTGTCCTGTGTATTAGCCATTACAATTTTGAATCAGAAAGGTCCTCATTACCTCTTGTCTCCAGTGCCTAATTTGAACAGTTGGTTTCCAGTGCTCAGCACCGGCACTTAATCATCAATACCAGCGCTTTTCATGAGCATCAGTTAAGGACACGTTCACTTATAGGGAGATGAAGTGATTTGCCCAGAACCATTGGCAGGGCCGGACTGGCCGTAGCGGGACCGGGGCAATCGCCCAGTGCGCCGCATGGGTGGGGGCCGGTTTTGGCCCCCTGGGCGCCGTTTTAGTTACAGGGCCGGTTTTCAGCCCTGTAAAAAAAAAAAAAAAAAAAAAAAAAAGTCGGCCGAAAACCGGCCCTGGCAAAGAGCTCTGCCGCACCCCCAACCCCAGGGGGAGGGGGGCGAGCACTTTGCCAGGGCCGGTATTGGTTCTCAGTCCAGCCCTGACCATTGGAGACTTGAACCTGGTTCCCCTGCGCCAATGTCGGTATCTCTGGCCATTATGCCTCATCATATACCCACTTTCATAGTTGGTACTGTTTTAGGTGGTCTGAACAGGAGAAATGGGCTGGTGAAATCTGCCTGTTGACGAGAGCCCCAGGACTTATTATTAATTGGACCATCCGAATTGATGCCTCAGGTCTTCAGGGCCAGTTCGGACTCTAACCCAAAAGATAAAACAAGCAGGTTTGGGTGGCCGTTCTTTCAGCTACTTGACTGCAAAGTTGTGGAACTCTCTTCCTCTGGAGCGGAGACTGGAACACTCGGAAACTATATTACAGGAAAAAAAAAAAAAATTGTTTATTCAGACAACTTGAGTAGCACTGGCATTGGTTGTTGAACCCTTATGGTCTGTGGAAGCCTAGGGGAGGGACACTGCACCCTATAAAAACACTTAATAATAATTGGGCCTCTTCCACGATTCCCTCACTATCACTCTCCAAAAGTGCCTCTCGTCTCTCCATAGACCCTCTCTAACCTGAATGTCATTTGTTTTGTGGTGCCTCTCCTACCTGTGTAGGGTGTCAGAGAATTTTACATCACACATAAGGAGACAATGAATCATACGTGTGTAAATCAGTGTATAGAAAATGTTACATATGACAAAGGGGACTATAAGGTGTAGGCATTTTTTGAGAGTGCTTGGTCTAGGGAAGTACAAACTCAGGATTCAGAACGTAACACAGTGGTTAGGGTTCACGATAGTAATAAGAATTTATTACTACCCAAACCAACCCTTTTTAGTAAAATTAGGGTAATGGAAGACCGGGAAAAACCATAAAATGTTACCTAGATTACAATTGTTACTTATGAACTGCACAGTAACAAAAGGATCTCTGTGACAAAAGCAGCAACCCACTGAGCTATGCACTTTGTGACACTTCTCTTCCATCAAAGAGGAGAGGTATTGGAGGAAGTTTTGTGGGGGGCGGCTGGTGCAAGATGCCAAAATATTTCTGTATTCCAGTGGCTGCATGATCAGGTTCCTCAGAGATATTATCTTGTGTGAAAGGTGAATGTGATCTGGTGTTTAAGGAGAGATGTAATATAGTGAGATGTGATCTTGTGTCTAAGGCAGGGCAGCCTCATTCAGCAACAATGTGCTCACCAACTTAACGTTGGCGAACGAGGAAAAAAACTCAGCTCTGTGGAGATATATCAGTCACTATAGTCGGACTGCCCGTCGTATACAGTTTACTTTTCTATGCCAACTACTTTACTAGCACGCAGCACGATAGTTTCAATAAATATTGTAAACATTCCTCATGTTTTTCTGTTGTTTACTATGGACATGCAGGGGTGAGAAAAATAAAGGTGATGATCTGTTTCCACGGTTGCCCCTGAGGGCTGAAGAGTTGTGTTTTGGGTGCCAATTCACCAGTTACTATGGGAAGGTTAGGAGCGAGTCGGATTTTTGCCCATAGGTACTGATGTGGTATGGTGTCAAGTCAAGTTTCAAAACTTTATTCAACAGCTGTCATAAAAGCAATCTTACAATATTCCCTACACATTAAATACTACAAAAAAGTTAAGAACATTTCACATTTTCTTAAAAGGCTCATTAAACACAAGCCTGTCATTTAAAAGATTGACTACATAAAATCATACAATCAGCCATGTCAATAATTTCATCAGGCAATATCTAGCTGCTGTAAAGTGCGGGTGCGTAAGGTCCATGACCAACCTAGGAATTTTGCCACAGCAATTGCCAGAAAGGGGGTACAATCAGATTCTAATATTCTTAGCGCCTCTAAACACCTGTGTGTTCCTAAATTTTTGCAGGCTGGTTTTATCCATTTGCGTCGAGGGTTGACGTACAGGGGACAAACAAACAATATATGGGCCACGGTCTCTAACAGATCTTTACAGAAGGGACATTTATCATCCTGGATTTTCGACCAATTTCAGGTGAACGCCTTTGTAGGTAGCGTCCCGATTCTAAACTGGAAATACAGCTTTCTATCGAATGGTTTTTCGATGATGTCCCAATAGAGCTCACAAGATGGTACAGATTTAATATTTAAATAGCGTCCTGTTAAGTTTGTGTTAGAGCCTTTACATTGGGTGGACATCCATACCATTTCCCAGTACATGGTCTTCAATGTGTCTTTTGAAGGGAAGCTATCAACATTGGACGAGTTCCACAAATGGTCTAGTTCCAGCTTACCAAGGAGCCCATTTATTTCCTTCAGCCACACAATCAAATGAAAACGGTCTGCCCTAATGATATCCTTTAGGGCAGTTGCAAAATGCACAAGTTCAGGGGTGGTCATAAGGCGTCTCCAGTAGAGTAACAGTCGTAGGCGTGCCAGGTCCTTGATGTGTTTCCTACCTAAATCATATGCCAATGCCACAGTAGGGGTACTTTGGGGGACCCCAATCAACCTTCGAAAGAAACTATTTTCTGCTAGTGTTAATTGTTTTAGATTGGAGAAACCCCAAAGTTCCGATCCATATATGGTGGCACTAATCACGGTCATGTTATATATTTCAAGGGCAGGGGTAATGGGTTTTGTCTGTGAAACTTTATATTTGTGAGCCATCACTCCTGCCAGTTGGTGAAACTTTAGGGCAGCCATATCAATATGGTTTTTCCAACTCAAGTTACATTGGAGATTTATTCCTAGGTATGTGAATGCCTCGACTTGTTCTAAGGGGATACCATTAAAGTATATTGAGCCCCTAAAAGTGTTCCGATGATTTAAGCACATGAACTTGGTTTTGGATGTGTTTAACTCAAGTCCATGTGCTTTGCAGAACTCTCCGAAGGCGTTTACTGCTTTCTGGAGCCCACTAGGTGTACGGGACACTATGAGCCTGTCGTCCGCAAACATGAGAACAGGCACACGCTCTCCGCCAGAATCGGTGCATCAGTGGGCGTGCGTCTTAGATGTTTTACAATACCGTTAATATAGATGGAAAACAGTGTTGGTGCCAGGACACACCCCTGCCGCACCCCACGTTCAACTGGGAATGTGTCCGACACCTCACCCTGGCCAGCCCACCTGATTCTAGCGTAGTTGTTCTCATGTAAACGGACGATTAGCGTCAATAGTTCCAGTGGTACTATTGACAGTGGTACAGTAGTATGGTGTCTCAGTCCCTACATTCTGATGTCCTGCGGTCCCAAGCATAGTTCTGTTTTTAGACAGAATCCCTGTAACAGCACTGTAGATTATATTTAGGAAAATTCTGGAATTATCAGTAATATACCAGTCTTTGATGAATCCATATTGCTCAACATTAATTAATTTAGGAATGAATGCTTATTGCGAAGATTTCAGGATTTATTTCACAGTGAGTGTAAATAAGGGGGTCTTTTTTAGGTCTTTTTTTTTAGAACTTCCAGAGCTAAAAGTATCCTTTCTTGATGATGCTGTTGACAACTTGGAACAAACAGGCTTGGAATACCGGATGTAGCAATTTGAGATTGTGACCTCAAAACTTCCACCATTTTGTTTTTTTCCTGGAGAACTACTTATAATGCAAACATTTGATTCTATCCATGCACAGATAAGAGACGATTTGAAAACATTTCACTGTATGAATATCAACGTACATTAAAAAAAATTATTGCTCATAAAAATGTGCCATAAAAAAGGAACTAACAAGTACCTCAACCAACACAACTGGGAACAAAAACTGAAGATTTTTCCTTGTAAGGCTGTTAAATAAAGAGTCAGCCAGGTGTAGCATGAACAAATCAAGTTCTAGTGGAAAATTGGATGGAAGTACTACAAAAACCACATGCAGTGCGCAATTATACAAATCCACCTCAAAACATCTGACCGTTAGGGGATGCATTTGCAGAAGACTGAACTTGAACAAAAATTACTCAAGCCTTTATTGGAAAAAAACTTCAAAAATAATATCTGCTTCAAAGTCACTGCCATTTAATGCATTAATTAAATCGCCTGCTAAAATCATTGCTTTTTTTAAAATGAGACATTAAACTTTAAATGTAAAAATTAATGAGTGAAAAACAGTGCTGGAATTGTGTGTCTCATACAAATTGGTGGACACGACGCGCTGTGGTGAGGAGCGGCAAGTGGGAGAAACTAATAACAACCTTATTAGGTAAAGGATCAGAAAAAATCCCAGTGTACCCCCAACCTACTCCACCTAATGGAGTGGTCAAATTCAACATGAAGAAGCTGGTGGAACCACCAAAAATCTCCAAATGAACAAGCCGCCATCTTGCGAGCAGTCCAAACCACGCCCCCAATGTGCATATTTTAACCACAAAACTCGCCTCTTGCTCAAATGGGTCAAATGTTTCTAAAAATCTAGCAACATGTGCTGCTGTGTAGTGAAAGACACTTCACAAAGTTTGACTAGTCATCTTTCTGCTACTTATTGCTGTATTTGGAAGTCAGACTGGTACTAATGAGAGATACTTCCTCTCGCGGAGACAGAACGCTACGGACACAGTCTCCGAACGACACAGCATTTTACTTTCAAACTTATATACACTGAGGACACAATCATTACTGGCCTGCGATCTGCACTATATGGACCTATAGGTGATCCCCTCTTACCAAGGCCATATTTTGATCTACACGTCCGGATACGGACGAATTCGCCAAAAAGCGTTGATGATACTTACCTTCACTTGGTGAGATATCCGCAACCATACCTATGCCCTGAAGAAGGCTATGTTTGGTCGAAACGCGTTGGCTGTTGATGTCTGACAAACCAAGCATAATTGAAATAAAGAAGCATACAGGCAACAACAACAATGTCTATTTATTGTTTTTTTCAAGTTGCACATGTCACTTTTTCCCATCTGTTCATTGATATATATTGCCTCTCATATGTCCCCTGTGCTGGTACTAACGAGGTCAAACCTTTTCCCAGATAGTGTTAACATGCATAAATGACAAAATCATTAAGTATAGCACAAAATGTGCTGCAACATTGTATATAAATTGCCTCTTCTTTCTGCATAATTTAGTAAACCTTGCCCCATAATTTGGTCATCCACTGCTGTATAGATCCAGTGACCTTGGTCCAAGGTCAGATGTGAACTTGTGTCTAAGGCGAAGTGTGAGCTTGTGTCTAAGGCGAGGTGTGAGCTACGATCTCAGGTAGGGTGTGATGTAGTGTCTTTGATGAGATTCGATCTGATGGTTAAGGTGAGATGTGATCTGGTGGGTAAGGTGGCGTGTGATCTAGTGCCTAAGGTGAGGTGATCTTGTGTCTAATTTAAAGTGTGATCTAGTGTCTAAGGTCAGATGTAATATAATGCCTAAGGTGATGTGTGACCTAGTGCCTAAGAGATATGTGATCTTGTGTCTAAGAGGACGTGTGATCTGGTGAGGTGATCGTGTGTTTACTTTGAAGTGTGATCTAGTATCTACGGTGAGATGGGACCTTATGTCTAAAGTGACGTCTGATCTTGTGTCTAATATGAAGTGTGATCTAGTATCAAAGCTGGGATGTGATCTAGTATCGGATTTGACATGACCTTTTGGCCGTAGGGAGAAGTGATCTACTGGTTGAGTAGATCTGTTGACCGGTCCACAAGTTAGGATGTTTGGTGGATAATTTTTTTTTGTAGACAAAGGCTGTTTGACTTCTTTTTTTTTTTTTTTTAGTTCAAAGTATTTTATTGATTTTTTTTTTTTTTTTTTTTACAGGTATAATACAATACAGTACAGTAACGATGCGGGGCACTTACAGTCAAAGGGTTACACGTTGTATACAATGACATTTGGTCTTGCTTGCTGAACTTCATCGCCGACGAGTCTGTTGGCCCCAGCGGTAATCTACCCTTTCCCACTTCAACAAACTGTGTGACTGAGCAAGACATTTCATCCTCACCCCTATGCCCATATAGAACACTCGTGAGAGCTTAGAAACAGAGACTCACTCTAGCGCTTACAGATGCGTGTGCATTAATCACACCCCTCCGCCCCCGCCATGATTTGGCCGCCCTGCTGTGGCGACACCACCAGTGCGTTCCGGCAGCTCCAGACGGCGCTTTAAAGGGTCACAGGACGCCCTCGCCGGACTGTTTCCCACGCACCGACGGGCACATGTCCTAATGTGATTTAACGCCACACGCATCGTCGGGTGTTGAGTGGAACGGGGGGCTCGAAGGCCCCCGTCGATCGCTCGGGGTTCAGCAGAGGGTGGCTGCAAAGTCAGCGCCTAGAGGCAGCGGCAGGCAGGCAGCGCTCCCACGCGTCCAGCAGCGAGAGCCGCACACCTCCTTCTGGAAGCAGGAAGAGGCGACGCCTCCCTGGCACCACCCCGCACACGCCCTGCCCAAGGGCGTCTCAGGGGGGACCTGTGCGAGCCTTAAAATAGAAGAGGTTCCTGCAGGGGGGCGGGCGGGTGTGCTGACGCTGTTTGGGGTGGGGGGCGTGCAACGGTCGTGTCTGACACCTCAGAGCTGGAGGTGAAGCAAGGCGGGCAGGAGGCTAAGGAGGAGCTTGGAGGGCAGAGCCTCAGACTGGGGACGAGAGCCCGAGGTGGGGCAACAGAGTACAGCACACAGGAGCACAACTGCCCCGACGCAGGGCAACTACGGCTCTAGAGGAGCAGCAGACCCTCTGCCTGGGGAGGAGAGCCCAGAGGTGGAGCGACAGAGCCCCGACGCGGGGCAGCAGAGGAGCAGGACCGAGGTGGGGCAGCTGCAGAACAGGGGACGAGCAGCGAAGAAACAGAGGTGGGGCAGCCGAGGGCACAGGAGCGGCAGCAGCTGACGAGCGGGACAGCAGAGGAGCCGAAGGAGCAGAGGAACGCAGAGGAACGCAGAGGAACGCAGAGGTGGAGAGGCAGCGAGCAGAGTGGCAGAGAAGTGACTGAGAGAAGTGACTGAGAGGAGCGGCAAAGAAGTGGCTGAAGGGAGCAGCAGAGTGAGGAGCGGGGATCCACAGAGGAGCGGGTTGAGTACAGCAGAGCGGCACCAGAGGGCTGGCACAGGAGCAACAGAGGAGCATCTGAGGAGCAACAGAGGAGCACCTGAGCTGGCAGAGGAGAGGCGGAAGGGGTGCTGCAGAGGAGCAGCCTGAGGGCAGCGCTAGAGGGCTGCGATGGAGGGGCAACAGAGGAGCACCTGAGCTGGCAGAGGAGAGGCTGGGCCCAGGAGAGCAGCGGCTGAGGATCCCAGGGGGCCGCCCGAGGCTGGCACCGGAGGGCTGGCAGAAGAGCCGGTGAAGAGGACGAGGCACCGGAGAGGGGGAAGCACATGAGCACAGGCCGGCGGTGCCAGGGCAGCTCCCCGGCTGGGAGGGAGAGAGAAGGTAAGGGGGCGCTGGCACCAGGGCAGGGATGGGGCGGGGGGCAGAGACCACTCTAGCCTGGTCTCTGGCAGTCTTTCTTTCTCCCTTTCTATCTTCCTTTTTCCGGTCACCTTTTCTCTGCTTCTTTCTTGATTCCCCCCTTTCTTCACCTATTATCCCTTCGTTATTTCTTTAATTTCTTCATTTTCACTTTAACAACTTCTTTTCTATTTGCATTTTCTTTTCTATCATCTCTATAGTTTTTATTTGTTCTTTTCATTCCTTTCTCTTGCATTATGTTTGTTTCTTCTATTTTCCCTGCTTTGAACTTGCGCTTTCTCATTCTGACATTTGACCTTAGTTCAAGTTACTGAACGCCGGTCTCAGACCTTAGGTACCCGCAGAGTTTGCCTTTCCCTTGTTCTGTTTCTTAGCGCCGAGAAGATGGTCTCGGCGCGCGATCTCTTCACTGCATTGTCTATTGGCGCCACGACATCTCTGACCAGGAGCAGCCTTGTCCCCCACGGATGTCTCTTCTTCCGCACGCATTGTCTTTTTAGCAACACGTTTTATCTCCGCCCTGCTGTCTCGTGTTTCACAGATATCTCATGCCTTTACTCTTGCTGTCTCTGAACACAGAAGACACTTCATTGTGCAGTCTTTTTCTCCATGCTGTCCCGTGGTGTACTGAAAAGTCTGCCTCCACATTGCTGACATTTGGTTCAAGAGACACCCCGCTCCCTGTCTCTTTCTGCTGAGAGTTCAGATACAAGTCATGGCTGTGCCCTCCCTGTACCTTGGTGAAGCTCGAAGGCCGCCACCAGGCGCAGTCTCTTCCCGGTGCACTTTCTCTCTCTCTCTCTCTCTCAGAGTGCTGAGGAGACCGCTCTCAGGCGCAGCCCCTTCGTCGACCGTCTCTTTCTCTCTAGTAATGCAAAGAATGTGCAGGTTTGAAGTCCCCCACTCCTCCCACACCATGGTGTCCAGGCTGCAGTCCCTTTCAGGGGGAGGGGGGGTCTCATACTTCAGGGGGCACCTCTGATGGTCACTCACTCCCTGTCTCACTACCAGAGCGGGGTCTCCAACCTTTTCTGTAATAAGAGCTACTTATAGCCAATGAAAAACATCCAGAGCTACTTATATTACCAGTGTTGTAATAGTGACCACGCCAGAAGAGGCTACAGCCGTGCCCCCCCCCCCCCCCCCATGCAAGATTGGCAGCAGTGACCACCTCAGTGCATCAGGAGAGTGCTGTGGTGTAACTTGAGGGGACCCTCCTGCACGGTACACGGAGTGGGGGCCCCCTCCAGACTCGATCAGAAGCTCTCAGGTCAGGGTGCTTAGCTGAGGGCCCCCCCCCCCCCGTACAGCGGGAGCTGCAGGGGGCCTATGTCACACCACTGGGAGAGTTGTCAGAAGTGACGTGCAAAAGGCATCAATGTGCAATGCCACTCCTTGGGTCACACCGGGCTGCGGCTGATGCGATGCCCTTGGCGCCAAGGTCATAACAATAGTAATACGTCTCCCTCGGCGCCTTGAGACCCTTACTGGTGAGTAGTCGTGCTTTATAAGAAACCTGATTAATCGATTGTACTGCACGAGTGGCCGCTCATGTCAGCTGTAAAGTTTTGGAGAAACTCTAGCACCAGCTTCTGGGCTCTGAATACACACTTTCAAATTCTGTGCTCTTTATTAATTTAACAGAGCGAAAGCTGTTTATTTAGCAGGCGGCACACAGGCGAGCTTCTTAGGGGTACCTGGAGAGCCATCGGTTGCTGGAGGAGGTGGACCCAGACCTTGCAGCCAGACTCTTCGAAACCAGTATAAGCCACGAGCTCTGCCCGCCCCATCAATCCCCTTCACACACACCATCACTCCACTCACCTCACTTTGTCTCTCTTCCACTCTTGTCCATCTCTAACACACTTTCTCTCTTCTAGGGCTACCACTGGGCATAGGGCACATTATGGGCAGTGACTGTAAGAATTCAGGACAAAGGGTCAATTTTATGGACACCTGGGAGGGGGTCAAGCAATGACATAAAAGTAAATAGATGTCTTATACAAGTGCGGGTCACAATAGGCTTGTGTTCTGTGGTTTGTATAGCACATGGCACTATTGTACAAACATTCATATGCAAGTGAATGCATTTGAAGATTCAAAAACTAGCAGCCGTGTCAATTCAAATTTGAGAGCCGACATAAGGGGCAGTTGACATAGGATTCTGCCCTCTTACCACGCATGATGGCACCAAAAGCAAAATAAATCAAACCACTTTACCAGGTAGGTTACCCAGCGCTCCCAAAACTTTACAAAATCCCTCGGCATGCTTGTGCTTGATTCAGTCTCCCGGGAAGCAGAGTAAGAGGGTGGAGGACTGGTTTGCTACTCAGTTCCTCATTTTGTTACCCAATATTCTGAGGATGGTTAGAACCGCACTCAAAGCATCCTTCGCGAGCTTGGAACAGTGGCCTGAAGAGCGGTGAACAGGCCATGGAGAAAGAAAAGGTGCACTCCCACAGGTGAAATAGGACCCGATTAGTCGAACCTGATATCTGCCTCCCTGGTGTCCTGAATGTATTGGGGCAATAGATGTATAATGTATTGGGGCAATAGATTGCACGGATCCTGAGTTTTGGGGGAGTAGCATACAATTTTGGTGCTCAACAAAATCCACACCACTGTACTGTTTTGCTCTGTTAAATTCGAGCAGTTTTAACCTTCCGATATCTAACAGATGGCGAGGACTTTATTTTATTTATTTATGCAATTTTATATAGCGCGAACTTTACCCGAAGGTGTCAGAGCGCTTTACATAGGATCCATTTGAAAACATGAGGACTGACGGTTACATGCGTGGAATGATTGCAAATTTTTGCATTACATAAGAACCAGTTGAAAACCAGTTTATCACATCTTGCAATTACTGTGTGCTGTAAACTCCAAGGTAATTCGGATTAGCACCCCTGTGCATACACTGGGTCAGATAACTCAGCTGCACCCGTAAGCAGGGCCTTAGTGCTTTGAGTTTAGACCAGGGGCACTCACACACATTTTCCCGGGGGCCATAAAGTTTGGTCTTTGGTGTGACTGAGGGCCACGATGATGCCAGCAGGGTGTTGTTCGGGGTTAGGGGGGTTAAAATGGGTGTAGAGGAAGCGAAGCATGTAGATCTAATGGCTGAACTGAATTGCACAATGTGGAGCCTGAAAAACTGGGGTGAATCCTGGCTTCCTCATTTGCCCACATTGTGTGATCCTGGGCAAAGTTTTATTTCAATTTCCCTCTTTTCTTCATTATGACATATAAGAGGACCTCGAAATACATGACTTCAGAATGAGTGCTGTACAAAACCACCTCCTGTGTTTGGATTAAATCACTAACTACATTGTTATGGGGAGAGAGGCGGGGCGGGGTTGGGGGAGTATGAATGTTCCTCTAAATTCATGTTTGAAGACTATCACTTTAAAGAAACATGCTTCTGAATGCACTCCTATAATCTGATTTAGTAAGGAGAAACGGTTATGCAGGTTAATGAAATACACTTTTTGACTATTGAAGAGACTCATTTTTTTACACGTTTGTGGTCTATAAAAATGCAGGTGTTCCTAAAGTTAAGGGGAGCAGTACACCCTAGTTACTTCATTTCTTTAAATGGAATTAATCTTGAAATAAATGCTTGCTGTTTATTTAAAAAATGTTTAATGGTAGCGCCGAGTCCAGTAAATAGATGCCCTGTTCTGCAGTTGTCCAGGGGGGCCAGGCCCCGAGCCCTACTTTGTAATTGTAATTGTAATTTATATAGCGCATTATCACCAACGGTCTCTAAGCGCTTGCTTTGGGAACCTGTCCTGGTTTTTCCCTGTGAGATAACTCGTACTGGGCACCCCCAAGGTGAAAGCCAGGCATCCCGCGGGGGGGGGGGGAGGGGGGGGGGAAGAGGGGGAGGGGACAGGGGGCATAGTGGAGATTAAGCAAGCTATTGCCCAGAGTTGCAGAGTGTGAACCCGTGATTCGAGCAGGCACCGAAGCGAGAATTATCGAGTCCGTGGACATTTTGGGCTCAAGACCCTGCCGCGTCGGGAATTTAACCTCTGCTTCATGGTCTGCCTCTTCTAACCATTGAGCCACACTTCTCCACTCCTGATCTCGAAAACACAAGGATATCTGCAGCCAAAGCAGTAACTCACTAAATTCTATATTACAAATCTGTGGCCTGGTGTTGTCGGCTGTGTTCACTCCACAGTAAGTGCATTAACCACCAGAGTTATCTTTCCGCTACTGTACCTTGGACGTTTTTGGCGATGCCCCCATTACCCCATGGGATATTTTAAAATGCAGTTTGGCTGTAACGAAAAAGTAAGCCACCACAGGTTTGCAATCACACATGTCCTTAGGGCAAAGTTTAAAAAACAGAAATGCATAGGTTGAGAGGCGGACTCTGCAGACATATCCCATTCCCAAGCGCGCGCCGCTGCGCTAGAATGTGGCATCACACGTGCAGAGGTGAGAGACAGACATACTAGAGACGGTCTGTGCGCATTAACAGGCAGCTTTGCATGTCTGTGCACACACGAGCACATGCGGCTCGTGCGAGCTAGAGAGGAGGAGACACTAAAGGGTTAAACTACGGCTGCATGTAAAGGGCGTCCAAACAGAGGCAGACACTTCAAAGCGCCCTGCACTTCAACACATCTGAAGCGCGTGAAGGCCTGCGCCTTGAATACAATCCAAAACTGCAAATAATGAAGCAAAACTTCAAAAGCAGACCAGCATGGGGGGAGGGGCTTCAGCAGCCATGGCCCGGAAGTCCCCTGCCCTGCGTGCAGAAGAGAACTCTCAGCAAAGAGGCCAGGCACGAGGGACCGAGAGCGGCAGGGCAGGGGCGCGCCGGGGCAAACTTGACAAATTACTGATAATTCTAAAAACAATTACGGATAACGCACATTCCCCTGAAATAACTGGCCGTTCAGGGAAATAACGGGACAGGTGGTCACCCTACCACCCCCTTCACACACCCGCCCCGCCCCTCCCCGACCTCTCCCTCCTTTGCCTCTTCTTCTCTGACCCACTCTTCCTCCTCCGTCCCCATCACCTCTGTCATCACCTTTTCGCACTCTCTTGCACTCCACACTCTCCCCTCACAGATCCCCCCTTCTAACGCCCCTTTCTCGCGTTTCCGCTCTTGAACCTCTTTCACTATTAGCTTTCGCCCTCTTCCCCTCTCTCAGCCTCGCATCCCCTCCCCCACTCTTCGTGCAAACCGCTCTATCCCCTCCAGCAGCAGTCACTTGGCCTCGTCTCATGCGTGACACCTGTGCGTCTCCTCCTTCTGTCGCCCTCTCTTCTTGCATACCGCTGCCCCCTCTCCAGCAGCAGTCACTTGGCCTCGTCTCATGCGTGACACCTGTGCTGTGCCTCTCTTTCTCTTTTCTTGCATACCGCTGCCCCCTCTCCAGCAGCAGTCACTTGGCCTCGTCTCATGCGTGACACCTGTGCGTCTCCTCCTTCTCTCGCCCTCTCTTCTTGCATACCGCTGCCCCCTCTCCAGCAGCCGTCACGTGGCCTCGTCTCATGCGTGACACCTGTGCGTCTCCTTTCTCTCGCCCTCTCCTTGTATACCACTCTCACCCCTCCAGCAGCCGGCAGTGTCCATGAGTGACACCTGTGCGTCTCCTTTCTCTCGCCCTCTTCTTGTATACCACTCTCCCCTCCAGCAGCCGTCACGTGAAATCGTCTTATGCGTGACACCTGTGCCTCTCTTTCTCTCTTCTTGTATACCGCTGCCCCCCTCCTGTAGCCATCACGTGGCCTCGTCTCATGCGTGACACCTGTGCGTCTCCTTTCTCTCGCCCTCTCTTCTTGTATACCGCTCTCTCCCTTCCAGCAGCCGTCACGTGGCCTCGTCTCATGCGTGACACCTGTGCGTCTCCTTTCTCTCGCCCTCTCTTCTTGTATACCGCTCTCTCCCTTCCAGCAGCCGTCACGTGGCCTCGTCTTATGAGTGACACCTGTCCGTCTCTCCCTCTCTCTTCTTGTATACCGCTCTCTCCCCCCCAGAAGCAGTCACGTGGCCTCATCTCATGCTAGACACCGGTTTGGTCCCCCCTCTCTCTCTCTTGTATACCGCTCTCTCCGCTCCGGAACCCATTGCGTGGTCTCATCTCATGCGACACACCTGTGCGTCTCCTCTTTCTTTCTTTCTTTCTCTCTCTCTCTCTCTCTCTCTCTCTCTTCTTGTATACCGCCCTCAAGCAGCCGTCACGTGACCTCGTCTCATGTGTGACACCTGACGCCAGTCTTTATCACTCTGAACATGTCCTTGAACGTGTCAGCGCGCTGCTCTCATGCGAGACACCCGACAGCCCTGGTGTCTCACAGGAGACAGGCGAGTTGGCAGCCGGATCTTTGAATTATGCCTCCTCTTAAGTCACATCTCTCTTTCTCCGCCAGTGTCCGACTCCTCCCCCATTTTCCGCTCTTTGCCTTTCTCTTTTCTCACTGCCTCTTTTCTTTCTGTTCAAATCTGCCTCTTTCCACCTCGTCTCTTCCTTCCTTCCTCTTCCGTTTCTGTTCTTTTCACCTTAGTTTGATCCCATTACTCTATCCCTCTCCTGCTCTCTATTTCCTAATTTATGTCTGTTTATCTTTCCCCCACTTTTCCCTTCTCTCGTGTCCTCTGCATCTCTGCCGCCTCTTTGCAGGTCTGTCTGCTTTTCTGATTATTTTTTTTGTCCCTAGCCCCCTCTCCTCTCGCTCTGTGCTCGCTGTCTCTCTTGCTTCCGATCTCTGTCTCTCTCCCCACCTGTCACTTCCCCTCCCTCTCTCTCTCCCTGCTCTGTTGCTTTATCTTTCTCCCTTCTCGTGTTTTCTCTCCCTTCTCACTCATCGCCTCTGTCTCTCTAGCTTGCTCTTTCTCGCTCCATCACGTCTCTTTCTCTTTGCTCTCTCCATCTCTTCCCCCCTCTCCTCTACCCATCCATGTCTCTTTGTCTTCTCTCTATCATTTCTCTTACTTTGTCTCTTTATCTCACACGTTCTCCTCTTTGTATCCTTTGTCTTCCACTCTGTTTCTCCCTCTGTCTCGCTTTGTTCGTCGCTCACTCTTTCCCTGTGTCTATGTTTCTCTCTGTTCCTCCCTCTTTCATCTCCCTCTGTTCTTTCTCGCCGTCACGCCAAGGTGCTTACAAACCCCGTGACCTTCGTTGCCCTCTGAGATGTGTTGTGAGAGATGCTCTTGCACATTCTGCACTGCAGCAGACCCCTCCCTGCGTCCCTCCCACAACAGGACCCCAAAGGGGCACAGGGCAGACCACCCCCCAGGGCCTGGGGGCAGTCACAGCTAGGGGTGCCCCCAACGTGCTTCATTTGAGAGGGCAGTCACTGCTAGGGGTGCCCCACATGTGCTTCATTTGAGAGGGCAGTCACTGCTAGGGGTGCACCACATGTGCTTCATTTGAGAGGGCAGTCACTGCTAGGGGTGCCCCAAACGTGCTTTATTTGAGAGGGCAGTCACTGCTAGGGGTGCCCCACATGTGCTTCATTTGAGAGGGCAGTCACTGCTAGGGGTGCCCCACATGTGCTTCATTTGAGAGGGCAGTCACTGCTAGGGGTGCACCACATGTGCTTCATTTAAGAGGGCAGTCACTGCTAGGGGTTCCCCAAACATGCTTCCTTTGAGAGGGCAGTCACTGCTAGGGGTGCACCAAACGTGCTTTATTTGAGAGGGCAGTCACTGCTAGGGGTGCCCCACATGTGCTTCATTTGAGAGGGCAGTCACTGCTAGGGATGCCCCAAACGTGCTTCATTTGAGAGGGCAATCACTGCTAGGGGTGCCCCACATGTGCTTCTTTTGAGAGGGCAGTCACTGCTAGGGGTGCCCCACATGTGCTTCATTTGAGAGGGCAGTCACTGCTAGGGGTGCCCCACACGTGCTTCATTTGAGAGGGCAGTCGCTGCTAGGGGTGCCCCACATGTGCTTCATTTGAGAGGGCAGTCACTGCTAGGGGTGCCCCACACGTGCTTCATTTGAGAGGGAAGTCACTGCTAGGGGTGCACCACATGTGCTTCATTTGAGAGGGCAGTCACTGCTAGGGGTGCCCCACACGTGCTTCATTTGAGAGGGAAGTCACTGCTAGGGGTGCACCACATGTGCTTCATTTGAGAGGGCAGTCACTGCTAGGGGTGCACCACATGTGCTTCATTTGAGAGGGCAGTCACTGCTAGGGGTGCCCCACATGTGCTTCATTTGAGAGGGCAGTCACTGCTAGGGGTGCCCCAAACGTGCATCATTTGAGAGGGCAGTCACTGCTAGGGGTGCCCCAAACGTGCTTCATTTGAGACGGCAGTCACTGCTAGGGGTGCCCCACATGTGCTTCATTTGAGACGGCAGTCACTGCTAGGGGTGCCCCAAACGTGCTTCATTTGAGAGGGCAAACATATTTACAACAAGGGGTGGTGAGGGACAGAGTCTCTGAATTAAGCAGAAAGCTCTCACCCAGGCAAGAGATCAGGGCTAGATCCAACACCATTTTTTAGCTCACTGCACCATCCCAGTTTCAGAACCTGGCTGTATGCAAATTAGTCTGTTCCTGTCCCAGTGCATGATGGGAACAGGGCAAACCAAACTACAAAAGCCAATTCTTACACTGGGAAGGAAACAAGCTCCCGGGGACCGGTTTCTGGCATTACAGCCGTCTTCGGCCCGGTTTGCTTGAATCCTGATGGTGCAATGAGCAAGGGTCTCACATCTGAGAATACCCTTCCACGCTTAGGGTGGACAAAAATATTTACAACAAGGGGTGGTGAGGGACAGAGTCTCTGAATTAAGCAGAAAGCTCTCACCCAGTCAAGAGATCAGGGCTAGATCCAACACCATTTTTTAGCTCACTGCACCATCCCAGTTTCAGAACCTGGCTGTAAGCAAATTAGTCTGTTCCTGTCCCAGTGCATGATGGGAACAGGGCAAACCAAACTACAAAAGCCAATTCTTACACTGGGAAGGAAACAAGCTCCCGGGGACCGGTTTCTGGCATTACAGCCGTCTTCGGCCCGGTTTGCTTGAATCCTGATGGTGCAATGAGCAAGGGTCTCACATCTGAGAATACCCTTCCACGCTTAGGGTGGACAAAAATATTTACAACAAGGGGTGGTGAGGGACAGTGTCTCTGAATTAAGCAGAAAGCTCTCACCCAGTCAAGAGATCAGGGCTAGATGAATGAATGAAACTTTATTTATATTGCGCAGCTATGCCCAGTGGGCGTCAAGGCGCCTAGTCCAAATAAAAACTGTACGCAGAAAGAAACAGGGCCTACTTGTATGCTTTGATAAAGAGCCACGTTTTCAATGACTTCCTAAAGAGGTCCAGGGAGGGCAGTAATTTGATTTCCAGGGGGAGTGAGTTCCATATCCGAGGAGCCAGTATGGAAAAAGCTTTGCTCCCCCATCTAGCCTTCTTGGCTCTCGGGATGACCAGTTGATTAAGCTCACTGGATCGAAGACATCTACTTGGAACATATCTAGAGAGTAATGATCCAAGGGCATCAGCTGAGCCTGCAGTTAAGGCCTTGTAAGTAAGGCAAAGGAGTTTAAAAGTAATCCTTGAGGGGATGGGGAGCCAATGAAGGTTCTTCCTCGCTGCGGTCATAGAGGCTAGCCAGGGCAGAGCGAGAGCAAACCGTGCTGCCGCGTTTTGTATGACCTGCAGGCGCAAGAGCAGACCCTTGTTGGCCCCTGCGTACACTGAGTTACAGTAATCAAGCCTTGAACCAACAAGGGCGATTACCACCTGTTTCCGTGCTTGTGGGGACAGGTAGTGTACGATTCTCTTCAGGGTCTTGATGACTCCCCAACAGGTGGCCACCGTTCTGTTGACCTGGAGCTCCATAGAGAGCTGGGTGTCAAAGATGACGCCTAGGTTCCTGGCAGATTGTGTCGGTGTTGGGCAGCTACCTAAAGAAGGGGGCCACCAGTCGTCTGACCATATGCCCTGGTCCTTGCCAAAGACCAGGACCTCTGTTTTGTCCCCGTTCAACTTTAGAGAGTTGGCAATCATCCACTCTGCAACAAGTTGCATGCAGGCTCTAAAGTTAGAAGCAGTTTCACCAACAGAGTGAGTCAGGGATACCATAATCTGCGTGTCGTCGGCATACGACACTACCTCCATCCCCTGAGATCTTACTAGTCTTGCAAGTGGGGCCACGTAGATGTTAAACAGGGTCGGACTCAATGCCGACCCTTGTGGCACCCCACATTGCAAAGATTTAGCAGGGGAGAGGTATTCACCTAGCATGACACGTTGCTCTCTTTGTTGAAGAAAGGAGCTCAGGAGACTGAGTGCCGGTCCTTCAACCCCAGCCTCCCTTAACCTAGTTGTTAAAGTAAGGGGAGACAGGGTGTCGAATGCTGCTGAGAGATCTAGCAGCACCAGTACAGTGGTTAGACCCGAATCTACTTTTCTGCGGATGTTATCCATGACTTTCGTCAGCGCCGACTCCGTGCTATGCAGCTTTCTGAAGCCATGTTGGGACCCATCCAGGAAACCAGAGGTCTCGAGGAAGTTTGAAAGATGGAGATTCAAATGGGTCTCCAACATCTTAGCCGGGGCCGGCAGAAGAGAGATGGGTCTAAAATTCTTCAGTACTCCAGGGTCCAAGGTGGCCTTTTTCAGCAGCGGTTTTACAATGGCTTTCTTCCAAAGTGACGGGAAGATACCCTGCTCCAATGCTCCATTCGTAACTTCCAGCATTGAAGGGAGAATAGTCTCTCTGCAGTTCTTCAGAACTTTCAGAGGAACTGGATCAAGAGGAGATGACGATTTAGTTCTGTCCAACAGGCTATTAAGATCCTCTAGCGAAAGGGCAGGGAAATGATCAAGGGAGTGAGAGGATTCAGTAGTCAAGGCTTCCAGGCGTGTAATTTGGGAGAGGTCATCCGCACTAAGCGAGTTCCCCTGCGACTTTAGAGCTATGTAGATATCATCTATCTTTTTGTAAAAAAAGTCAGATATGTCATTGCATAGCTCCTGGGAAGCGACTACAGGATCGGGGACCTGGAGAGAACAGAGAGAGTCCACTATTTTAAAGAGCTCTTTGGACGATGTTAGGGAACAGGTTAGATCGGAAAAGTAGTCCTGTTTCTCCTTAATGATTCTATTTTTGTACTCTCGAAGTAGGCTCTTGTAGTCTTCTCTATCTTTGAGATCCCAGGATTTACGCCACTTACGTTCCTTCTGTCTGCAAGATTGTCTGAGACGCCTCAGATCGACGGAAAACCAGGGGGCAGTTGGCTTCTGTCTAGCCGCAGGTTTCAGGGAGGGGGGGGCTAGTTCGTCGACGGCTCTGGTGATGGTATCAGCGAGTTCTTGGGCCGTCTCATCTACATTCCGCTGAGATGAGATATGGGCATTGAGGAAGAAAGGGGCCACAGCCTCCGGAGTACAATTTTTGAAGTTCCTTTTGAATTGTTTTTTACCCGGGACCGCAGTGACAACGGGGCAGGGGATGTCTAAGGACAGCGGGACTGCTGAGTGGTCAGACCAGGTAATCGGGACCGGGGTGCCAACACCTAATCTGGGGTCGTTGGAAAAGATCCCGTCAAGGATGTGTCCCGCCTTATGAGTCGGGAGGAGAACTCGTTGGACAAAGTCACATGCCTCCAGAGAGTTGAGCAGGGAGCAGGTCTCTTTAGAAGTAAGATCCTCTAGATGAAAGTTAATGTCGCCCAGAATAGTAAGATGTGGTCTACCAAAATAGGGTTCCAAAATTCTGAAGAGTTCTGAGCAAAAGTTAGCTCTGGACCCCGGGGGCCTATAAAGTAGTATGCCCGAAAAGGAGCTTACTGGAGTGTGGACAATACAGAAGTAAAGCGCCTCAAAAGGATCCGTAGAGACCGATAGGGGTTTAATGGTACATGTGAGAGTAGATTTAAAAAGAATGGCAATTCCACCCCCTCTACAGCGTTCTCGGTCTAACCTTAGACAGGTATATCCTTCAGGTATGGCCAGAAGCAAATCATGGCCCGAGGACTCAGTGGCCCACGTTTCAGTAACAAAGATCCAATCAGGATTCCTTGAACTAACGAAATCGTGGAATTCAATCCCATGTTTGATCAGTGAACGCGCATTGATCAAAAAACCATGTTTAGATTGGGAAGTATGACTGGCCGGCAAAGGAAGAATAGAGAAGCTGTGGTCCTGAGTGGGACCGGCAATAGAGACGCTGCAAGAGGGACACTTGTGGGCGCAACACAGTACCTCGGGTCTAAGCTGATGATGGCAGCCAAGCGCCGGGGGTCTAAGGGATTGAAGGGTGGCAAATAAATCCTCCCGGGATATGGGCGTGTAGTCGCCGGGAGACCCAGAGTCCAGCCCGTCCAGCAGCGCGTCCTCAGCGCGGACGGGCGCAGACGGGCAGGACTCTGGCACGACTCCGGCGCAGATCCGGCGCTCCCGCTGATCGCGTCCGCTGCGCGGAGTCATCACTGCCCGTTTTTATGGCGCCAGAAATCGCGTCACAATTAGCTGCCTGACCTAAGATGGCCGCCAAAACCGGTGCTCTGCTCTCGGCGTCAATACTCGGCCGAGAGCAGGTCCGGTTCGAAAATCAGGGGTTCTGTTGCTATGAAGCGCAAGGGGGCTCAACAGGGGGGTCGCAAGCACCTATTACAGTCAGGTGCACAAAAAATACAATTTCCACAGTTTCAGATCGATAAAAACAATTTACGATTTTAAAAGAGCTAGAGACCTCCCGGCTTCCGCCTCAGGAGGGTGAGAGATGCGTGCAGGTAGAATTACCAGCTCCTTCCTCCGCGTCCCTTTTATGGCGCCAGAAATCGCGTCACAATTAGCTGCCTGACCTAAGATGGCCGCCAAAACCGGTGCTCTGCTCTCGGCGTCAATACTCGGCCGAGAGCAGGTCCGGTTCGAAAATCAGGGGTTCTGTTGCTATGAAGCGCAAGGGGGCTCAACAGGGGGGTCGCAAGCACCTATTACAGTCAGGTGCACAAAAAAATACAATTTCCACAGTTTCAGATCGATAAAAACAATTTACGATTTTAAAAGAGCTAGAGACCTCCCGGCTTCCGCCTCAGGAGGGTGAGAGATGCGTGCAGGTAGATCCAACACCATTTTTTAGCTCACTGCAACATCCCAGTTTCAGAACCTGGCTGTATGCAAATTAGTCTGTTCCTGTCCCAGTGCATGATGGGAACAGGGCAAACCAAACTACAAAAGCAAATTCTTACACTGGGAAGGAAACAAGCTCCCGGGGACCGGTTTCTGGCATTACAGCCGTCTTCGGCCCGGTTTGCTTGAATCCTGATGGTGCAATGAGCAAGGGTCTCACATCTGAGAATACCCTTCCACGCTTAGGGTGGACAAAAATATTTACAACAAGGGGTGGTGAGGGACAGAGTCTCTGAATTAAGCAGAAAGCTCTCACCCAGTCAAGAGATCAGGGCTAGATCCAACACCATTTTTTAGCTCACTGCACCATCCCAGTTTCAGAACCTGGCTGTATGCAAATTAGTCTGTTCCTGTCCCAGTGCATGATGGGAACAGGGCAAACCAAACTACAAAAGCCAATTCTTACACTGGGAAGGAAACAAGCTCCCGGGGACCGGTTTCTGGCATTACAGCCGTCTTCGGCCCGGTTTGCTTGAATCCTGATGGTGCAATGAGCAAGGGTCTCACATCTGAGAATACCCTTCCACGCTTAGGGTGGACAAAAATATTTACAACAAGGGGTGGTGAGGGACAGAGTCTCTGAATTAAGCAGAAAGCTCTCACCCAGTCAAGAGATCAGGGCTAGATCCAACACCATTTTTTAGCTCACTGCACCATCCCAGTTTCAGAACCTGGCTGTATGCAAATTAGTCTGTTCCTGTCCCAGTGCATGATGGGAACAGGGCAAACCAAACTACAAAAGCCAATTCTTACACTGGGAAGGAAACAAGCTCCCGGGGACCGGTTTCTGGCATTACAGCCGTCTTCGGCCCGGTTTGCTTGAATCCTGATGGTGCAATGAGCAAGGGTCTCACATCTGAGAATACCCTTCCACGCTTAGGGTGGACAAAAATATTTACAACAAGGGGTGGTGAGGGACAGAGTCTCTGAATTAAGCAGAAAGCTCTCACCCAGTCAAGAGATGAGGGCTAGATCCAACGCCATTTTTTAGCTCACTGCACCATCCCAGTTTCAGAACCTGGCTGTATGCAAATTAGTCTGTTCCTGTCCCAAACGTGCTTTATTTGAGAGGGCAGTCACTGCTAGGGGTGCCCCAAACGTGCTTCATTTGAGAGGGCAGTCACTGCTAGGGGTGCCCCAAACGTGCTTCATTTGAGAGGGCAGTCACTGCTAGGGGTGCGCCACATGTGCTTCATTTGAGAGGGCAGTCACTGGTAGGGGTGCCCCAAACGTGTTTCATTTGAGAGGGCAGTCACTGCTAGGGGTGCCCCAAACGTGGTTCATTTGAGAGGGCAGTCACTGGTAGGGGTGCCCCAAACGTGCTTCATTTGAGAGGGCAGTCACTGCTAAAGGTGCCCCAAACGTGCTTCATTTGTAGAGTGGTGTGGCTCACTGGTTAGAGGCGATAGACCCGGAAGCAGAGGTCGACCCGGGAGCAGGGTTCGATTCCCGACGCAGCAGGGTCTTGGGCCATGGTCAGGGGACTCGATAATTCTCGCCTCGGTGCCTACTCCAACCATGGGTCCCACTCAGCAACTCTGGGCAATAGCTTGCTTAATCTCTACTAACGGCCCCATCAGCGCCGGGGATGCTTGTCTTCACCTTGGAGATGCCCAGGAGGGACCATCTCACAGGGAAAGCCAGGATGGGTTCCTCAGCAGTATACAGCGCCGGGACGCCCCTTTGCTGGGGCAGCTGTGCGCTTTACAGGTATACGACATTTAACATTTAAGAGGACAGTCACTGCTAGGGGTGCCCCAAACGTGCTTCATTTGAGAGGGCAGTCACCGATCTACATGATTTGCTTTCACAAAATTGTGCAAAATTCGGGAATATGCATGAAATTAGTTATAATAACATAAAACGCAAATACGACCTTTTAGCACTATATTTTAATGCAAAATGCATCCTCGTGTCAATTTTTGATAGAAGGAAGTATTTCGTGTTAAAAGATTACAGCACAAAATCCCAATTGCCGCCAAGAACGGCCACTCGTGTTCTGGCTGCTTCTGCGCTCCCATGATTCTGTACAGTTTTCCCGCAACAGTGAAGCAAACACATGGGTGGCATGGCGAGATTCTAGAACTTTAACATAGCAAGTATAACACGACCTGTCCAATATGACACAAAGTACGCTGGTATCGTCTAAATATTGCCCAGGGTTCGTCATTGTGAACCCCTGCTCCAGTGAGAGCTGCTGGTTCTTGGCACCCGTGCACCTTCCAGGGGCGGCCTTAGGCATGTGCAAGCTGTGCACCTGCACAGGGCCACCAAACCCCAGGGGCCTCCACACCAATACTTATCCTTAATATAATAATCCTCTGAAATGGATACATATTTGCGTAGTGGTCAAGTGCTGGGATTTGGCGGCCTCCGCCTATGTGCCACTTCCAATCACCCTGACCCCAGTCCCCCCTCTTCACTGTCCTCTGCGCCTGCTTTCCTCCTAGTTCCTGAGCTCTGGGGGGCTCCGCCCCACCCGGACCCCCTTGTCCAGGGCCCCCTACCTACGCTCCCAGCCCAGGGCTGCCATGAGCCTAGAGCCGCCCTTCCTGCGGTAGAGTTCGAGCTTCTCAGCAGTGACCACTGCCCACAGACAAAACTACTGCCTACCTTAACATATGGTAGTGAGGTTCTAAGTGGGAAAGATGCTGTGATCGTAACTAATGCGGTCTCAAAATCGTTTAAAGCCCTCTTTCACCTACCTAATAACGCATTCCCAGCACAAATAAGGCTGGATTTTGGTCTAAATAACCAGTTGTATGCAAGAAAAGGCCAATTTATTAAAATATGGAATAGAATAAAAAATTACCATGAAAATCAAATGTCCAAGCTATTATGGCAGGAATTAAATGAAAACAGAAAATTACAAGCCTGGGAATACTTAAATACAGCGCTAGAAGAATAGAATTTGATGTGATGCCATTCTGGAGAACTACAATAACCCGGGAATTATTTAAAAAAGCAATCAATAAAATAACAAATCATCTATTGATGGTAAGAGATAAAGACATACTAGCAAAAAGAAAACTTGTATGGCCAATACTGAGTGGGTTTTCAAAAAAGAAGATACAAGCATAGTTAGAAACACAATGGAGTTTTTGGGAGTCAGGGATGGGCACCCTTAATGGGTAGTAAGGTTTTCCATTTTAGGGAAGAGTATCATCACGAGGTAGCATCGTTTTTTTAGGGTTAAGGGAAGATTTGTTGTACGGTGTTTTAAGGGTTTTAAGGATTTAGTGATGGGTAGCATTAAGGGGTAGTTCTAGGTCTTTATGGTCAGGGAAGGGTAGCATCACGGGCTAGTAGAGGCTTTTTGGGTAAATGGAACAGTAGCGCTAAGTTGTGGTAACGCTAAGTTGTAGTATTGAGTTTTTAGGGTTCATAGAAGGGCATCATTAAGCAGCAGCAAGGGTTTTTAGGGATCAAAGATTGTAGTGTTAATGAGCAGTAAGGAATTTTTAGGGTTCAGAGAAGGGTAGAATTAAGCCATAGTAAGGGTTTTTTTTAGGGTTCTGGTTTGGTAGCGTTAAGGGGTAGTAAGATTTCTTTTTGTTTCAGGGAAGGATAGCGTTAAGAGCTAGCAAGAGATTTATTTATAGGGTGCCAGGATGGTAGCATTTACGTCCAGTAAGCATTCTTTAGGATTCAGTGAAGGGTATTTGAATGTGCATTAAAGAAGATAATTTAATATAATATAGGAGTATCACATTTGAAGTTAATTATAATATCAGCTCCATCATTTAAAGAAAATAAATATAGATAGACAGACAGACAGACAGACAGACAGACAGACAGATAATCTGAATGAAGAGCAAAATTCAATTTTGGAAGCAGAGGAGCTTGAAAAAGTCTTTCGAGTCCATACATCTTACAAACTGGGAATTATAAAGAAAAATAACATTCTTCTAAGGGGTAGCACATTAAGGTGTCTCTGAAGTTGATGATGGAAAGGGGGTGAGGGGGTTACTGGGCCAGTAGTACAGCAACAGTCCTCCTCCTATCTGTGCCGAGAGCATAGGAGAACAAACACCATTATGATCTAAGAGACATACCACTGCAGTGGCATGCGTTTCACATCAAGGTTACGCTCTGTTGGAACACAGTAGCTAGATGTGCTAGAGAGCTCTGGCAAAGTGATAAGAAAATGGCTGCAGCTCTTGGGGGTTAAACACTTTTTCCAGTGGAAGCACTTAACTTGTGCCCAATCAAAACAGGTGCTCCTGTCCATCAACATAACTGGCTACCTACTCAGAAATAGAACATGTTCACGGTCCTTGCCCTAAAATACATGTGTGCATGGAAGGACAGGCCTTGAAAGACCTCCCACCCACTCAGCTGAACAGGAGAAAAGTTTCTAGTCCCACTAAGGTGAAGGGAGAAGAACAGATGTGG
Source organism: Lissotriton vulgaris (assembly GCF_964263255.1). NCBI lineage: Eukaryota > Metazoa > Chordata > Amphibia > Caudata > Salamandridae > Lissotriton > Lissotriton vulgaris. Next base: position 1,944,302,597 of record NC_141693.1, read on the forward strand.
CCAGGAAGTTGAAGTGGAGGCACCATTCCTCTGGAATAACATTCAAGCCCTTCAGGGTCCCAACATCTCCACCTGTGAGAGAGAGAGATGTATTCAACAAATTGCCCTCACCAGTGTCACTACAAACCAGGGTGCCTCTTGTCACCCCTCCAGGGCCCTGGTCACTTATTGTTACCAACACCTACACAAACAAAGGAAACCCTCCCAAGCGCCTTGAAAAAAGCATCGGGTTATTCAGAGTGCTCTATACAAGAAAGTATGTGTAAAAATGAAATTCAGATTTTTGCTCCATTTAGTGTTCCTTACACAGATCATGGCAACGAGTGGGGTCTCCTACTTAAACGGTGGGTTAGCGAGGGGAGTCGATGCACATATTGCAGAGAACGGTAGAGTAGCATTCAAGGGTAGTGAGGATTTTTTTAAGACTCCTGCTGTTGCAAGAGTTCTGTGAACTGTGGCCTAGTGTGGTGGGTGGGCACATATTGCAAATAAGTGGGAGTGGAGTACTCAAGAGCAGTGAGCAACCACTGACACTTCCAACATCTTTCCAGTTGTGTTCCCATCAACCATCTTCTCCATGTAGCACGGATGGGTTTTCGTGTGGGGCACAGCACCAGACCAACTACAGTCTCAGTTTTAGCCAGACCCCACTTTTACACCAGACTTTCCGATTCAGAAATGCGGGGCTGAAAGACCTGCTGGCCCGATAGATCCTTCCGCGCCAGACCGCCTCCCTGTGAATCTTCTTCCAGGCTGGGTTGTTGTGGTGCTCCACAGAGCGCCATCCTTTCTCCCCTTCTTTTTATTTTGTATGTCACTCCTTTGACTTACTTGACCAAATTCTTTGATGAGTCCCTTGCTCACTTTGCCACTGGATTCAAGCAAGCCGGGCTGAAGACGGCTGTAATGCCAGAAACCGGTCCTAGGAAGCTTGAATCCGGTCCAGGGAAGGCATGGCTTGGCAGTTCGGGCTGGACTGTTCCCATGAGGCACAGGGTCAAGGCTGATTTGCATATGGCCATGTCTGAACTGGGGTGGCAGAGTGGGCTAAAGAACGGCGATGGATTAAACCCAGATCTGTTCACTGGGTCTGAGTGTTTGATTGGTTCAGATGCGCCGTCCATCACCACCCCCTTTTGTACCTCAAATTCTTTGGATAACATTTTTTCCACTATGCTGATGACAGACAGATAAACGCTAGTCTTTGTCACCAAGTGTTCTTTGGATTTACACGATTAATTAAGAAATGACCATCATTAAATGAACTCCAACCAGCTCAAGCTGAATGGCTCTGAAAGAGATTCTTGGTACCTCAAGAGCTGACACCGGACAGATTTGGCCATCCAGCGTGGGCTCTATACCCTTGCTGGTCCAGGTTGTCGGTAACCTCTGCGTTAGAAATTGACACCTCTTTAACCTTAACTGAACAAGTAATGGCAGTGGTTAAATAAATCTTACCTGGTCAGCTGCTCTGCTTTAAACGAGTACTTCACTTGTTTATTCCAGCTCAAAAAAAAGAAAACATTTTAATACGGTCATTTTTTGCATCTAGACTACTGTAATAATGTACTTGGGATTGCTAGCATCCCTTATTAAGAAACTACAGCTGATTCAAAATGTTCAAGGAAGGCTAGCTAGTGGTGTCCACCACAATTTCCACATTACCCCAACTTTGTCTAGACTGGTGAGAGAGGGAATTATGTTGAAATCCTTATGTTTGTTTCATAAGAACCACCCTTGGTGGACGGGCCTTCTCAACCACTCTTCCCGCAGCCTGGAACAAGCTACCATCAAGTCTTAGGAAGGAACCAAATTTATTGCCTTTTAGGCGATCATTAAAAACGGTGCTCTTCCGAGAACCGTGGGGTGTGATATAACTTGGTTGTCCGCTCTCTGAAAGGATTAGTTTTTCAAGTACAAGCGCTTAGAGACCAATCGGTGATAATGCGCTATACAAATGTAATAAATAAATAAATAAGGCAATCCAGTCACCTAGCAGCCCTCCCACCCCCTTAGTGCCCAGCTCGACCAATATCTGCACATTTGCCCTGTGAGGGGACCTGCTCATCTCAATCTAATGGCCCCGAAGGTGGCCGGCCTTTTCGGTCATCGCCGGCCAGAAATAGAACTCACTTACGGCTTTACTCAAAGATGTACCGGATCTTGTAAGATTCAGGAGGGCACTTCAGACCTGGTTGGTTCCCTGTGCCCAACTGTGGGCGTCAGCAAATGGAGCTAGGATCTTACACAACCTGATTTCAGTGCCAGGATACCCCAGTGGTGGTGTCGTCCAGTGGCGAGTGCCAGCAGCGTTCCAGGGCAATAATAAATAATCTTCATCCCGTGAGTGTGTGCAGTGGAGCCCGTCTATTGAGTAAACAATTGCTTCATTGTGCCCTCAGGCAGCTCACTTTCACCATTTTTCCCTAGGAAGATTAAGGGTGTTCGTGTCACCTTCATATGCTCAGACACTGGCTGAGATTAAGCCTGGCTCTCCATTAGACCCTTGTCCTGACTTCACCCATCATTAGCCACTTGACACCGCACACTATACTCACTCACTGAGACGGATCTAAGTAGACCTTTCGAAAACATGGAACGCAGTGTCACTTGTGTCATGCTGCTGCAAAAAGTTCTTACCAAGTTCAACAAAGATTGGAGTGATATTGTTTGTATTTGCAGTGATTCAGCTACGTATATGAAAAAGTTGTGTGATGACCTGTTAAAATCGATACCTGAGCTGAAGCGCTTCCCTTAAGAGATCCTTGCTACTTGCTAGATGGCATGCTGAAAGCATCTTTACAATCTTCAAAGTTAATAAAGAATGCTATTGACGATTTAGTCCATTCTGGTGCACTGTTTTGTTTTGCGTGGGAACTAAAAAACAAATATTTCTCCTTTTGTGCTTTGTGTGGCATCAAAGAGAGTCATCCCAACTGTGTCACTTAGCTGGTGGTTCTCAGTCCTAGAGGCCATGAATGCTATATTATAGAAGTGGCAACCGTTTACAGAACTTTTGCGGAGTGATGATGCCAGAGGCAAAAAATGTGAGGATCTTCAGTCGCATATTGAGAGTGATGTGAAAAAAATTACACTCTACTGCATTCTTAGATTGAAACTGAAAACAGGAAAGCCTATTTATTGTCTACAGATTGTAGGAGAGGTGATGTGGCCTCACCGCTTGTGCAGCCGACTTTAAAACTGAAGAACCAGGTTTGAGTCCCAGCGTCACCTCAACTGCGTGTGATTCTGGGCAAATCACTTAGGGCTCGATTTAGATTTCAGCAGACAGGTTACTCTGTCACAACAGTGACGAATATCTTGTCCACCGAAATATAAATCCCATTGTATCCAATGGGATTCCTATTTCAGCGGAAGGGATATCGGTCACTGTCCTGATTGGGTAACCCGTCCGCCAAGATCTAAATCAGGCTCTTATTCTCCCTGTGCCTGAAAAAAAATCTGACCTTTTATAATGTAATCTGGTGTTCACGTAAAGCGTTCCGATTCCTTAGAGCCAAGCAAGCACTATATAAAACTGCAGAAAAAGAAATCCTCAAAAAAATGGTTCCTGTAACAATTTCTCCTTGGGACTCCCTGCCTCGTCCCCAGCGCCTTCAACTGGTGCAAAACGCTGCTGCCCGCCTTGTTTCAGGACTTCTCCATTACAGGTCGAGTACATCATCTGCTTTGGCGTCTTGAGGTCTGTGATCCGTCTTTAACCCCTTCGCTGCGGTGGCTATTCCGCCGCAGCGCTAAGGGGGTGGGGCACCCGCGCGGCGGCTCCATACTAGTGACGGAACCGCTCCGTCACGGCTCGCGGGCGAGCTGTGCTTGTGACGGAACGGTTCCGTCACGAACCCGCTCGCCCATTAAAGCGTCAGCGCAGGCGCGAAATCAGCGCCGCGCAGGCGCGGCGAGCGGGCCGTGACGGAACCGTTCCGTCACAAGCACAGCTCACCCGTGGCTTGTGACGTAGTTCCGTCACAAGCATGGGAGGGGTTAAGGTACATGGCATTTGATGCATGACTCCTTAGACACGTGCCCTTTGTTCCTACATTCCTTGATGGTCCCTACAACCTGCATCAGCTAACCCTCTCCAATTCCAAGATTTAGGAGAGCCAGACACCCCGTGGTGCTTGCCTCTCCCCTTGAATCCTACCTTTCATGGACCCGTCCTCGTTTTGTCGAAAATGAAGGCCTTGGTTGTTTCCTAGTAATGAACCGGTTTCTGTCTGCTCCAGCTCGAGCGCCAAGACTCCCATTTCTGGGTATCCTTGCTTTTCAAGACTCATTTCCCTTCATCCACTCACTTATACATTGCAGATGTCTGTGGCGCCCTCTTACCTACAGCTAATGTTGTAGGTAAGAGGGCTTGCAGTAGCTGACAGCAGCGAGTAAATGGTCCCCTGCAGGGCATTACAAGGGTGAGTTTTGTCGGTCTCTGAGAACTGGATACCTTGGGTAGTGAGTAAGCCCTCGGGTTGCAGGTGAAGGGGCTTGCAGTACCTCACAGCAGTGAGTTGATGCTCTCCTGCAGTGCCCTACAAAAGGTTAGTAAATACTGACTTGCTATACCTTACAACACCGAGTTAATACTCCCTGGCAGTACCTAACAACTAAGTAAATACTCTACTGCAGTATCTTACAAGAGTTAGTAAATACTGTCTTTGCTATACCTTACACCAGTTAGTAAATACTCTTACAATACCTTACAAAAGTGAGTAAATACTCTCTTGCAATACCTTGCAAAAGTGAGAGTATACTGCCTTGCTATACCTCACAACAGTAAGTAAATACTCTCCTGCGCTATCTTACTAGAGTTAGTAAATACTGCATTGCAATACCTTACCACAGTGAGTAAAGACTTTTTCTGCAGTTCTGCTACAAGAGGTACTAAAACTGCCTTGCTATACCTCACAACAGTGAGTAAAGACTCTCCGGCGCTATTTTACATGAGTTAGTAAATACTGCCGTCTCTATACCTTACAACAGTGAGTAAATATGCCTACAATACCTTACAAGAGTTAGTAAATACTGCCATGCTATACCATACCACAGTGAGTAAAGACTCTTCTGCAGTACCTTACAAGAGGCAGTAAAAACTGCCTTGCTATACCTTACCACAGTGAGTAAAGACTCTTCTGCAGTACCGCAACAAAAAGGTAGTAAAAACTGCCTTGCTATACCTTACAACCGTGAGTAAATACTCTTACAGTACCTTACAAGAGGCAGTAAAAACTGCCTTGCTATACCTTACCACAGTGAGTAAAGACTCTTCTGCAGTACCGCAACAAAAAGGTAGTAAAAACTGCCTTGCTATACCTTACAACCGTGAGTAAATACTCTTACAGTAACTTACAAGAGTTAGTAAAAACTGCCTTGCTATACCTTACCACAGTGAGTAAAGACTCTTCTGCAGTACCGCAACAAAAAGGTAGTAAAAACTGCCTTGCTATACCTTACAACCGTGAGTAAATACTCTTACAGTACCTTACAAGAGTTAGTAAAAACTGCCTTGCTATACCTTACCACAGTGAGTAAAGACTCTTCTGCAGTACCGCAACAAAAAGGTAGTAAAAACTGCCTTGCTATACCTTACAACCGTGAGTAAATACTCTTACAGTACCTTACAAGAGTTAGTAAAAACTGCCTTGCTATACCTTACCACAGTGAGTAAAGACTCTTCTGCAGTACCGCAACAAAAAGGTAGTAAAAACTGCCTTGCTATACCTTACAACAGTGAGTAAAGACTCTCCTGCGCTATTTTACAAGAGTTAGTAAATACTGCTGTCTCTATACCTTACAGCAGTGAGTAAATATGCTTACAGTACCTTACAAGAGTTAGTAAATACTGCCTTGCTATACCATACCACAGTGAGTAAAGACTCTTCTGCAGTACCGCAACAAAAAGGTAGTAAAAACTGCCTTGCTATACCTTACAACCGTGAGTAAATACTCTTACAGTACCTTACAAGAGTTAGTAAATACTGCCTTGCTTGACCTTACAACAGTGAGTAAAGAGTGAAGCTTCTCTTCCAGTGCCTTACAAAAGTGAGTAAATACTATCTTGCAATGCCTTATATCAGTGAGTAAAGACTCTCCTGCAGTACCTTACAAAAGTTAGTATATAATGCCTTGCTATATGCATGCTCCCTTGTAGTACATTATAAGCGTTAGTAAATACTCTTTCAATATCTTACAAAAGTGAGTAAATACTGCCATGCTATACCTTATAATAGTCAATACATACTCCCTTGTAGTACATATTGAGTTAGTAAATACTCTCTTGCTATACCTTGTAAGAGTGAGTAAATACATTACAAAGGGGAGTAAACTCTCCAGTGTTGATCAGAGTGCTGTCGATGGCCCAGAGAGGAGAGTGACCCCTCCCACTGGAGGTGGGAGTACCTGTAACACATTGGGGTATTGAGTAAACACTCCAGTGCTGGTCAGAGTACTGTCAGTGGCTCTGACTGGTGAGTGACCCCTCCCACTGGAGATGGGAGTACCTGTAACACATTGAGGTATTGAGTAAACACTCCAGTGCTGGTCAGAGTACTGTCAGTGGCCCACAGAGGTGAGTGACCCCTCCCACTGGAGATGGGAGTACCTGTAACACATTGAGGTATTGAGTAAACACTCCAGTGCTGGTCAGAGTACTGTCAGTGGCCCACAGAGGTGAGTGACCCCTCCCACTGGAGATGGGAGTACCTGTAACACATTGAGGTATTGAGTAAACCCTCCAGTGCTGGTCAGAGTACTGTCAGTGGCTCTGACTGGTGAGTGACCCCTCCCACTGGAGATGGGAGTACCTGTAACACATTGGAGTATTGAGTAAACACTCCAGTGCTGGTCAGAGTACTGTCAGTGGCTCTGACTGGCGAGTGACCCCTCCCACTGGAGATGGGAGTAGCTGTAACACTTTTAGGTATTGAGTAAACCCTCCAGTGCTGGTCAGAGTACTGTCAGTGGCTCTGACTGGTGAGTGACCCCTCCCACTGGAGATGGGAGTACCTGTAACACATTGGAGTATTGAGTAAACACTCCAGTGCTGGTCAGAGTACTGTCAGTGGCTCTGACTGGCGAGTGACCCCTCCCACTGGAGATGGGAGTAGCTGTAACACTTTTAGGTATTGAGTAAACCCTCCAGTGCTGGTCAGAGTACTGTCAGTGGCTCTGACTGGTGAGTGACCCCTCCCACTGGAGATGGGAGTACCTGTAACACATTGGAGTATTGAGTAAACCCTCCAGTGCTGGTCAGAGTACTGTCAGTGGCTCTGACTGGTGAGTGACCCCTCCCACTGGAGATGGGAGTACCTGTAACACATTGGAGTATTGAGTAAACCCTCCAGTGCTGGTCAGAGTACTGTCAGTGGCTCTGACTGGTGAGTGACCCCTCCCACTGGAGATGGGAGTACCTGTAACACATTGGAGTATTGAGTAAACACTCAGCTGCAGGTCAGAGTACTGTCAGTGGCTCAGAGGTGAGTGACCCCTCCCACTGGAGATGGGAGTACCTGTAACACATTGGAGTATTGAGTAAACACTCCAGTGCTGGTCAGAGTACTGTCAGTGGCTCTGACTGGCGAGTGACCCCTCCCACTGGAGATGGGAGTAGCTGTAACACTTTTAGGTATTGAGTAAACCCTCCAGTGCTGGTCAGAGTACTGTCAGTGGCTCTGACTGGTGAGTGACCCCTCCCACTGGAGATGGGAGTACCTGTAACACATTGGAGTATTGAGTAAACACTCCAGTGCTGGTCAGAGTACTGTCAGTGGCTCTGACTGGCGAGTGACCCCTCCCACTGGAGATGGGAGTAGCTGTAACACTTTTAGGTATTGAGTAAACCCTCCAGTGCTGGTCAGAGTACTGTCAGTGGCTCTGACTGGTGAGTGACCCCTCCCACTGGAGATGGGAGTACCTGTAACACATTGGAGTATTGAGTAAACACTCCAGTGCTGGTCAGAGTACTGTCAGTGGCTCTGACTGGTGAGTGACCCCTCCCACTGGAGATGGGAGTAGCTGTAACACTTTTAGGTATTGAGTAAACCCTCCAGTGCTGGTCAGAGTACTGTCAGTGGCTCTGACTGGTGAGTGACCCCTCCCACTGGAGATGGGAGTACCTGTAACACATTGGAGTATTGAGTAAACCCTCCAGTGCTGGTCAGAGTACTGTCAGTGGCTCTGACTGGTGAGTGACCCCTCCCACTGGAGATGGGAGTACCTGTAACACATTGGAGTATTGAGTAAACCCTCCAGTGCTGGTCAGAGTACTGTCAGTGGCTCTGACTGGTGAGTGACCCCTCCCACTGGAGATGGGAGTACCTGTAACACATTGGAGTATTGAGTAAACACTCAGCTGCAGGTCAGAGTACTGTCAGTGGCTCAGAGGTGAGTGACCCCTCCCACTGGAGATGGGAGTACCTGTAACACATTGGAGTATTGAGTAAACACTCCAGTGCTGGTCAGAGTACTGTCAGTGGCTCTGACTGGCGAGTGACCCCTCCCACTGGAGATGGGAGTAGCTGTAACACTTTTAGGTATTGAGTAAACACTCCAGTGCTGGTCAGAGTACTGTCAGTGGCTCAGAGGTGAGTACCCCCTCCCGTTGTAGATGGGAGTACCTGTAACACATTGGGGTATTGAGTAAACACTCCATTGCAGATCAGAGTACTGTCAGTGGCTCAGAGAGGTGGGTAACGCCACCCACTGGAGATGGGAGTACTTGCAGAGCCCTAAGTGCAGTAGGGTCCTTTCTGTGTAATTTATGTGGGTTTCTGAGGGTCTCCCATCTGCCTCTGTTTGACAGCTGTTTATGAATCATATATACAGTGACACATACACATTGCCATCTGAGGTTCACGTCTTCCAGTGAATACCAAGGAGAACAGTCCTTTGTCTGACATTAAAGGTACCCGAGCCCAGGTGCCGAGGGGTCATGACATGTGTGACACCCTCAGCCAGGTCCTGCTTTTAACCAACAGCACTTTGCATGCTGGGATTATTTGTTGAGCCCATAATCACAATGTTAAGATTGAAACTGAGATTGCCACATGACCGAGCAAAGCACTGGACAAATTCTAGGCAAGTCACATGGGGCCAGATGTATCAAGATACACTTTTGTGATTCTCAAATAGGTATTTTTAAGGAATCGCTATTTGAGAATTGCAAAATGGTATGTATGTAGAAATTCGCTATTTTTTAGCGATTTCTTAAAATTCCTTGATTGCGATTAGCAAATTGCTAATTGCAATTAAGGAATAATTTCCCATTCATTTCTATGGGCCAGGAGGCCCATAGGAATGAATGTGAAATTATTCTCAATTTGCGATTCGCAATTTGCTAATCGCAAACTGAGAATAATTTCAAGGGTGCAAGAGTGTACAAAGGACACCCTGTTGCAACCCTGAAATAAGCATGGGTGCGCATGTGGTGCACATACATGCCCTAAGGGCATGTATATACTTCACAAAGCACTTTTAAAAATGCAAACATGGGCATTTTTCAAGAAATTCGCAAATTACCACCAACTTGAAGTTGGTGGTAATTTGCGATTCCTTAGGGACAATTAGCAATTTTTTTTTGCATCATACATTGCATTTAAAGGAATCGCAAATTTTGCGATTCCTTAAATGCAATCGCAAAATAAGGAATCACAAATTTGCGATTCCTTATTTTGCACTGAAATTTGCTACATACATACCATTTTGCTCAAATGTGAATTTCGGCGTTTGCGAACCCATTTGAGCTTCATACATCTGACCCTAATCTCTCCGTGCTTGAATGTGTCCTTGTGTAACATAACCGGAGCTTATGTAAAGTGCTCCAATACCTTTGGCTCAAGTTCGGGCCATGTAAAACTGCATATAAAAAATAAAACAGAAGACTACCCGGCCTCTATTGGAAGAAGTGCACAGGAGTTCGCACCAAAACTGAAGTTACTAGCAAAGCAGATGTCTCACGCTTGAAAGTTCTTCACTAGAGCAAATTTCACAAGAAGAAACAGAGCAAAATTTAGATTTAAGAGGTTAAAAAGGAGGCAAAATATGCCGTTTTCAGGTTTGCAAATGTTGAAGTTGCATGGTGTGCCTAACTCGGACCTCTCCAACTCAGATACCACCATGCGTAATAAAGCACCCACTGTATCGTTATTTCGCCAGGCACTAAAAGGGTGCCCCACACTGAGGCTCTCAATGTGGCTTTAAGAGTGTTACACCGAGCCTGCACAGTTCTCCTCTGTGACACTTTCATGATAGCCAACATTACAGTGCATCGTGGGACCTGGAGTTTCACTTTTAGGAGTGTAAGCAGGGACTCAAAATCCCAACATGCAAAGTGCGAAAAGCTAAAAACCTTGACTTTGACTGAGGTTTCGCACATAGCAAAACCAAAGGGGATGATGGACGGAGTGTTGAACATTGCAAGCACTCACCCCCAGTCAATTGATCTGGGTTTAATCCATCACCATTCTTTAGCTCACTCAGCCACCCCAGTTCAGACATGGCCATATTCAAATCAGTCTGACCCTGTGCGTCATGGAAACAGTCCATCCCGAACTGCCAAGCCATGTCTTCCCTGGACCGGAATCAAGCATCCTGGGATCAGTTTCTGGCTAATCAGCCGTCCTAAGCCAGGATAGCTTGAATCCAGTGGCAAAGTGAGCAAGGGGCCGACGTCTGGGCATACCCTGCCAACTTAGGGCGAACAAAGCAATGTTTCACACATGATCCGCCGCTGTTTGACAACTGTGCATGTTCATACTCCGAATGCAGTCATTTAAGGACAGTCCTGGAGTTACAAAGTACCTTTGTTAGCTTCTGGATTGACAGCACAACATCTGTTAGACCTATTGACCATATAGAGTTGCCTTTCACTCACCTCAGAGGAGCATTGCTCTCTCACCTCTTGCTATTGGCTGTTTAGTGTAATGTTCTGCTTCCCATGGAATACTGACATTGCGCATCACAAGAGACTATTTTACACCTATATAGTACCCTGAGTAATCACACAAACTATTTTTCTTATAAATGAATTTTATACAGAAAACAATATTCTTTCCCATCACAGCAGGTTTTTTAAATGTATTTGTCAGGACTAAAATGTAAGATCGATTGGCTTTGCAATGCTCATTTAACCACTCTTTGCCGTGAGTGACAGGGAGGTCACAGATTTCTGTGGAACACAGGATTGTGGGTAGGACCAGGGAATCGTGTTTGGAATTTCGTGAATGCCATGACGTCAGTTTGAGTACTTTGTAGCTGTGAAGTTTTTTCGCGTATGCCGTTACATTGTCATCTAGACCTTGCTTTCCTAAAATTACTTCTCATGCTAGGACCCATACACATGAGGGGGAATATGAAACTGCATGTCCCAGAATGCAATGGGTATAGTCCAAAACAGAAATTGCCAAACATATTCCAGTGCAGTAAATCAAGCTCGCCTTTAGGGCAGTACCACGTTGATGCGGGGGTAATCTTTGTGAAAGTTAGGAACATGCAGGGGGGTTTGCCGACAGTGCTGAGAGACAAGGACTCCAGCTCTATTTTTCCACGTATGAACAGCTCATTCTCTCCAGGTCTTTACTTTGCAATCTAAAATTGTAGCCCCGTTTATTGCATTATAAAATAAGGACTACATATCCCAGGATGCAAAGAAGAATCCGAGACTGGATGACTTTGGAAACGTGAAGAGCTCTGAAACTGGCTCAGAGTGACCTCGCTAAGAGGATCTCAAAGTGTCACAGTTTCATGCCTCAGTAGAGCTTCCAGTCCAGATTTTGTTTTGCATTCTGGGACTTGTAGTTCTGGTGTAATAATGGGCGCAGACAGCCTGCAAATGTCAGACCGCAAAGAAAGCACTTGGTTACTCCCGCTTGGACCTCGAGAGCTCTGCTCTGGGTCTGATTCAATTAAACCGCGTGCACCCAAGGCGGGTGGGGGCAGGCACTGCTCCAGCAGGGTGGGACACTGCTGATCAAAACGTTTCATGTGGTCCAGAGGGCAGTCGGTGACTGACTCGTGAGTGGCCCTCATTTCCACGGAGAGGGAAAGGAAGAAATCGAAGGGGAACAAAAAGTTAATGTGCGCCACCACTGAACCTCATATCTCCCGGGTTTCCCAGGTCCATGCCTCGGTACCTCATCCAGGCCGGGTTTTTTTAATATACGTTTTGGGAAACCACATTCTGTATGGAACCCTACTTGTCCTGGCCAATGTCAAGCTTTGATCGTTTCCTGTTAATTAGGTTTCGTCTGGGTCTTTTTCATTTACAGTTAGCAGTCCCAAAAGGCTAACCAAGGCCAAGTGCTACCGTCCTGCGGCTGCGACCATGTGTCTCCGCAGGACTTGGTGCACTTTTTATTTATTTGTTCATTTTATGATACACCTCGGAGGATTTATCTCAAACCTCTTCTTAAAAAATTTAACTTTACCCAGGTTAGACCTGCACTTTGCTATTTACAGCTGCTAAAAGATGAATGCACTTTATTTGTAATCAGCTTTTTAAAACTATCCCTAAAATTTAGAAACAGTATGGAGGGTTAAAATGCCTAGAAACTCTGTAAATCTTTGCACTAGATCAAATGTGTTCTTATTTCTGGATAAGAGGATTTTAGATATCTGATTTTATGATGATGTTTTTACTCAATTGTGCTTTTATGGTTGTTTTGTGTAAATAACCGAATAAAGATTTTTCTGATTCTGGTTGATTTATGCCCTTATATAATAAGAACTATAAGGCCCAGAATGCCAAGGAAAAACCCGGCCTGGACGCAGTAATCTCCACGGACCTGGAAGGCTTGAGGCCTCTGTGTGAGGGTTGCATTGCACCGAAGCTTCTAGAAGGCCCGGCTCAGAGACTTTCACAATTTTTAATTAAACAAAACAACCAAAACGTCACCAGGCAATACTGCAGTATGGGTGTTTTCAAACTAAAAAAATATGAATGAGAGGTTAGCAGAGCTCAACTCTTAAACAATTCTCGGTTTCTACAAGTGCCACAAAGTGCAGTTTTACGAACCTTTCTGTTCAGTTTGCAGCTCCCGTGACTTGGACACCAACACAAGCCGCAGAGCTGGAGAGAAGCGAAAACCACTTGTGCCTGTGGCTTTTAGTGTCGTGACGTGCTCAGCGTTTCCTCTCGGGCCACTTCACGGGCGCTAGGTGGGATGACGTGGGCGTCGCGCGTTTGTTATGATGCTCCGGGGTCTGGCGATGATGCAGTGAGTCAGGGCTGGTGTATGTTACCTGGGGGTGAGAGGCACAGGTAAGGCCACAAAGATGGCTCGAGGGGAGATGGACATATCGTGCCATTTACAGATAGCGGTGTGACCTTGATGAACACCTAGAAAGGTTAACCTACAAATGCAACTGGACACACCTGGAATGGATGGTCTGTGAAGAAAACTCAGGACTGGAGCTTGCCCCCGCTGACCTGGAGTCACTGGTGGGCTATTGATGCTGAGTCCTATTCGGGTTAGCAGGTGACCCTCATGTCACCGGAATACCATGTTACTGGACCTGTGAATTCATTTAACAAACCAATGCATTCTGGGAACTGTAGTTCGAATGCTATTCAATTGAAATAATTTGACTGACACGTGATAAGAAATGGAAAGCCCGGGTAAGATTTTTTTCTTCTTAGAATTCTGGGACTTGTAATTGTAGTTTTAAACCGGGATAAATAAGTCTATAATACCGTAAAATGTAAGAAAAACAGTACTGGCCTAACTAGTCACACACAAACCTGGGAAACTTGCCAGAAATTACTAGCTTTAATGACAGAATGAAATACTACACATCAAATGAACATATATTTGTCCAGGGTCTGGGATTTTTTGAGGTCTGCCACATTTCTACCTCATCCCCAAATGCTAAGAGACTAACTGCTCCATGTCATGAGGGTGACTTTCAGCCAGTCCTGGTTTTTCAGCCAATAGTGCGAAGGCTGCTTGGAAGTGGAGCCCTGGCCTAAACCTATAATTGAAAGAGGGAAACCCAGTGTGTATTTTGCTTGTGGCTCAAAATTCAAGATTGATTTAACATCATGTCAGGCTCCCTCCACCTCTGAGCCCATGACATGGCGGTAACCCGGCTCCGTGCTCAATAAAAATAACACCTTGTTTTTCAAAGCCTTTTTATTTTTAACTCACTGCATTAGCTCAGTTCTTTTCTTTCAGTTGTTTCCTTTGGAGAAACATCTTGTAAATTGGCTCGTGGGCATTCCTTCCAGATGCATCGATTTGCTTTGCTGCTCTTCTGAATTGGCTTTAGTCTTGGGACATTGATTGCTTCTGTTTAATGAACATATTATTGCCTTTCAGATTGTTTGCTTTCCAGCCATCGATTTCTAGATCCCGTTTCCTTTGAAATACGCTTTTGGTTTTGTTTGGCAATTGTTTTTTTTAGGTTGCGTTTCATGTGCGGTTCTTGTTTACGCAGCCGTGTTTCCTGCAATAGACCTTGGCGAAATTAGGGTAATTTAGCATCATTTCTTACGCGAAATACCCCAAAAAAGTACATGAAATTACGCATTATTTAGTTGTTACATGAAGGTCCAGTATGACATTTCAATCATGATTTTTTTTTTTTTGCATGAAATGCAGCCTAATGTTCTTCTTGAACGTGGTCTTGAATTTGCACTAAAGAAATAGTGCAAAATCACACGCGATGTGAACAACACTGGTCATTAGCGTTATTACCGTGCTCCTCGAAAAAGATGTATACATAAACAAAATCTAAGTTACACAATTTGGTGTAATCTTGGGAATTTCCTATATCAAGCATTAGCAAAAATTGTAGAAATTACTCTAGATTCTGTTGGCATAAAATACATTTTCTTCGAGCCTACTTTGCATTATTTTTTTTGTTGCTAAAACATTAATCTTTCGTGGTATAATATACACCTAGTGCATTATATTTCCTTTTCTTATATATTTTTTTATACATCTCAGTGATGGAACACACTGATCATATAGTCATCAACTGTGCTCTGAATGGAAGGTACACCGTAAATGAGTCACCATTAAACGTCAACCCACCGTATACGTCTTTCACTCAGAGCACAGGAGGTGATATAATGCCCCGGGTACTTACCAGTTATCTTCATTACTCCGAGTCCTAGTCCTCCTCGCCACAGTATAGGTTCCCTTCTCTCCTGGCCCTCTGTTGTGGCTTCATGTCTAAGGCTTTGTTTACAGGTCGTGCTCTGGCTGGTGTATCCTTTTACCTGATTGGTAGCTACTGGCGGCCATATTGGAGGGATAGGGAGACTAGTATGTTAACTTTTGCTTGGAGTTTCTGTGGGAGCAGAATGTTCATTGGTTGTTACTGTGGTGAGTAAGACGGACGAGGAGGTAATGATATAGTACACGTCCCCTTACAGTTATGAAATGGCCAGAGACTGCATCAGCAGTCGAACCTCCTCAGAGCTCATTGGGGGATGTTATGCCCCAATGGTTAGCCTTCATATCTCTAAGACTGTTATGTTATGTTAACAATGATTTGTATAGCGCACTGACACCGGTTGGTTTCCTGGCGCTGTAAAGACAGAGAGTGGTCAGAGTTGAAAGTTTATGGAATTAGTGGTATGCTTGTTGGTAAAGCCAGGTCTTTAGGAGTTTCCTGAATGACATGAGGTCAGGGCATAGCCTGATCTCGAGAGGAAGGGTGTTCCATAAGCGAGGTGCCAGGGTGCCAAATCTGCAACCGCCGGTGTGCTTGCGTTTGAATGAGGGTGTTTGTAGAAGACAGTGATGTGCTGAACGTAAACTTCGGGACGGGGCATATTTTATGATCAGATTTGAAATGAATTTGGGACTTTTGCCATAGAGTGCTTTAAACATCATGCAACTGACTTTGAAGGTGCAGCGCTGGGCCACCGGGAGCCAGTGAAGTGTTTTTAAAAGAGGGGTTGCTGGGTGCCATCTAGGCTGGCTTAGAATCAGTCTTGCTGCATGATTCTGCACCATCTGAAGTCGTTTCAGGAGGAACTGAGGAAGACCTGGATAAATCGAGTTGGCGTATTCTATGTGGGAGATCACAGTAGCGATCACCACCTGTATCAGGGCTTCGCGAGTCAGAAGGCGACGAATCTTCCGGATTTTCCTTAATTAGAAAAGGCACTTGGAGACCACCTGACCTACTTGCGTTTTGAGTGAGAGGTCGCTGTTTAAGGTGATGCCAAGCGTCTTTGCCGATGGTGAGGGAGTCGGGGCTTGACCCATGTCTGTTGGCCAGTAGTGTGGGCCCCAGTACTTAACACTGTCCCCAGTCAGGACCAGCTCGGTTTTCCCTGGGTTCAGTTTCAGATGATTCTCGTTCATTCAGGCTTGGATGAACCTCATTGTTGACTGGAAAAATGCAATGGACGTTTCTGAGTTGTCAATTGGAAATAGGAGCTGTAAATCGTCCGAATAATTCAGCACCGTAACCCGTTTCTTTCTAAGAGCCTGGATTAGAGGGGAGATGTAGAGGTTGAACAGGTGTGGTGATAGGGACGAGCCCTGAGGTACGCCGCAAGTGATGGCTTGTTTAGTGCCCACTAGATTGCCCAGACGAACTGCCTGAGAGCGGTTCGCTAAGAAGGACTTCTGCCAGCCGGCTGCCGTGCCCTGGATGCCAGCCTGAGTGGCACGGTCGATCAAGATGGTGTGATCGACCGTGTCAAATGCGGCTGACAGATCCAGGAGCACTAAAGCCTGCGGAATGCGATTGTCTGCACAGTCCCTGAGGGTGTCCATGACTGCCACTACCACTGCTTCAGTTGAATTCCGTTGACTGGTACCCAAAGGCTCAGAAAAACGCCTAGCTCCTTCGTGATGTGAGCAGAGCTCGTCTCCACTGCCTCCTTTGCTCACATTCTCCAGCACCATGTGTGCCAGTTCAGACTGGAGCACTGTCTTCTGTGTTTGTCTGTGTGTCTGTCTTTCTGTCTGGCTATGGTTCTCCTAACGATTCATAAGAGTTGGTTGTAAGTTTCCAAGGGCTGGAAGTCCCCTCTTCCCGGTTATGTGGGGCAGGCCCAGAGTCACAGTGGCAGAGTTGTCTGTCAGCTGGAGTCTCACTATGGCTCTGATTAAGAGTTGGGCCCTGATTTCGAGTTGATGAGTTAATTATTGCTGCTGATAAATAAAGATACCATGGGGTAGGTAAATTATCTAGTACGATAAATAACACCTACTACAAGTTATTGGGGAATAATATGCAGATTTAGATGATTAAAGCACCAAAATCCGCATGAAACGGTAAATACCGTACACATTTCCCCTGTTAAATATCGGCAGGTTTGACCTGCTAAAATTTAACAAAGCTTGAAGAATTTCATGCATCAAATAATTATCTATTGGGTTCATTGACACCATATCTATAATTCTGATCAGTGCATAAACAGGGGTTAAGCGTGAGCCGAAATTTAATGAGCAACTCATAATCGGGGCCTCTGCTGTTTCTTACCAATCCGTATATAAACCTCTGTTTATGCACATTTAGGAATTACGAGTTGTGTTACTTAGGCATCTAATAATTATCGGATGCATTTAATACCTGCACCTTCGTTACGTTTCAGCAGGTCAAAATGTATCACCTGTCCACAGCAATATCTCCCTCTGGCATAGCTGTAAAGAAAAGTGTGTTAACAAGTGCTTAATTTGAGCCTGTGGTTTCCACTGCTCAGCACTGGCTCTTAATTGTCAACACTGGCGCTTATGGCGGTCTGCCACATGGTGGCGCTGTCTGTCTAATTTAGAGATGAGCCCAAAAATGATTAATTCAGTATACATTAAAATGAAAAATGCTTGCCACCCAAGTCAATATTATAGCTTCAGGGGCGTGGAATAGTCTGAATTGCCACACTTGTTCTTGTATTGGAACTGTCATTGGCAGTGCTGGGCGAGGCAATGGGTGGAGCAAGCTGCGGTGGCCTCCTGATGATGAACCTGGCACTTATTTGTTTCAAATTAAGCACTGGAACCACTGTTTCTGAAGGCTTTTGCATCTGTATCTCTCTTTTGCGTCTTTTTATTTCCCTGGCTTTCCTAACTCTTGGCCCCATCACTTTCCCCGTACCGCTCCCATTTTTCAAACACATCTACAATTAAGGATGGCGGGTAGGAGTGGGGGCCAAATTTGGTTGTGGCCAGGGCGCTATTTCCACAAGGGCCCGCTCTGATCACGTGTGTGTGTGTGTTTCCGCAATCTTCAAATGACCTGATCTGTCTATGTACAAGCATGTCCCATATCTTCCGCAAGTCCCCGACTTCCGGTTCTAAAAGGTCGCCCCTCCCCTTCCGCGCGTGAGTTCCGGGTGGTGGAGTCAAGGTGAAAGCTGGAATGTGGTCACCATCTGTCTTCCCTTCTGTACCAGCAGAGTATTGGTTATCTGTCGTTAATAAACGTTGTGTTTGTTGTCCAGGGTAATCACGTTAGATCCCGCAGGATTAGAACCAGTGTCTGTCAGACTCTCGCCTTGGTGGGCCCCAGGGGAAGCACAGTCGCAGACTAGTCTTCCCCCGGGGTCGTTCGCGCAGGGGAGGAACAGGCAGGGTCAAGGGGTGGGGTTAGGTGGTGGGTATAAGAATGCAGGGGAGGATGGGATCTTCCTCTTCCTGCATTCTTGGCATCATTGGGACGGTAGAGTTAAAAAAAGGCCACCCACCCGCCCAGCAGTTACTAGGGTTCGGGAGTAGGGTTGGCGGAGCGTACCAGTTTAGGACGGGCTGCACGGTTGGCAGTACTTTGGAGGGGTGGGGGAGTCAATAGCGGGCACACCCATCCCTCGGGTGGGGGGGTGAATGATGGGGGGAGCTGGAGGCATGAGTGGAATGCCAGGTGATACTGGGAGGTTACTAGGAGATCTGTGGAAATGGATGAAGAACGGAACGGGTCATGGAGTGGTTGGAGAAGTGGGTGAAGAGAGTGAAGGAATGAAGAGTTGTTGTTGGTGGTTTGTTTGTTGTTGTTGATGTTATTTGATATTGATTATGCTGCGCAGCCTGGTCCTAATGAATGGCCTTTTTTTTACGCTTAAGACACCAGCGTGGTCTGTTTATTGCGCGGTGACCGGTCTCCCTCTATGCGGAGCTGAGGTGCCCCTAACAGCCCAGAATGTTGTCCAATCGCTGCCCTCCCCTCTCCTGGAGCCCTCCTCACTTTCAGCCAATCAGCAGCGTAGCAAGGGCTCCATGGACCCCAGTGTAGGCTTGGAAACGGAGGCCGAGTCACTTACTTTTGTAATAAAAAAACATACACCGATTGGGATGAAGAGGACTCCGGTGCCACTGCACTTGCTGCGCCATTGATAACCACGGCTCTGCGCCAAATACCGACCCAGGACGTGACACTGTCAGATTTAACCTCAGGAACGGGACCCTTTAGGAGACGTTAAGGTTGCCCTGCGTCCGTTTTAATTTCGTTTTCTGCGTTAAAACCTGACCCGCTAATTTAATGGGAATTCTGGGGCATATTACCAACAACTAGCGATAATTATCGCTATGTTGGTTTAGCTGCGATATTTTTATCGCCGAGCTGCGGCGATTTTTATCGCTTAGGAACCATGCTATTATCAAGGTTTATCTCCTAAGCGATAAAAATCGGCCAAAATGCATGAATATCGCCGAAAAGTCAGCGATATTCCTGCATTACCGAGCTAATGCTCTTAGCCATGTTATCCACCTCCCATTGGATAACATGGCTAAGAACTGCTCAGGGGCAGGTGTTAGCTTTTGGAGATATTCGCGCTTAGCGCAAATATCTCCAAAAGTTGGTAATAGGAGATAGCGATGTTAGCGACTGTTTCCAGTCGCTAACATCTTGCCCACTTTGCATGTCATTAGTGATAAATATCACTCACATGCAAAGCGGGGCACAAGATGGTTGCTGTCTCCTACTAGCTGTCGCTAACTGGTGTTAGCGAAAGCTAGGTAATAGGGAGATAATTCTATCTCCGCTTTCTTGGCTTTTAAAGCCAAAAAAGCGGAGATAAACCCCCTTGATAATATGCCCCTCGTGTTTAGTGGACGGTAAATGGCACTCGCTTTTAAATGTAAATGGAGCTCACTTTTAAAAGTAAAGGGCACTCGCTTTTAAATGTAAATGGAGCTCACTTTTAAAAGTAAGGGGCACTCGCTTTTAAATGTCAATGGTTTTCACTTTGACTTGGAGACAATCTCTGTGCATTTACATCTCTGCAGGTTCACTGTAATCGTTTCACAGTTGTCAGCAGGACTCCTGTTGGAAGAAAAAACATTTAATTCACTTCTGGGTTTTTAGCTAGCATTCCTTTTTATGCTGGCCCAGCATACTGGGAAGGCAGAAGCGACAAGCCATGCAATGGGAAGGGTATGCACCTGTTACAACGCATTTTTTACAACGCACTACTGTTACAACGCATCTATTACAACGCAGATACTGTTACAACTCATGTTTTTACAACGCATCTTTTTTACAACGCAGGTACCTTTACAACGCATACCATTACAACGTAAGTATTGGTAAGTATATAGTTATATTTTAAATGTTATATGTTTGGGGTAAAGGGGTATTTTTAGGGTTTAGGGTCAGTTTTGGGTTTTAGGGTAAAGGGGTATTTTTAGGGTTCAGGGTTAGTTTTCAGTTTTTGGGTAAAGGGGTATTTTTAGGGTTTAGGGTCAGTTTTCAGTTTTTGGGTAAAGGGGTATTTTTAGGGTTCAGGGTCAGTTTTCAGTTTTTGGGTAAAGGGGTATTTTTAGGGTTCAGGGTCAGTTTTCAGTTTTTGGGTAAAGGGGTATTTTTAGGGTTCAGGGTCAGTTTTTAGTTTTTGGGTAAAGGGGTATTTTTAGGGTTCAGGGTCAGTTTTTAGTTTTTGGGTAAAGGGGTATTTTTAGGGTTCCGTGTCAGTTTTTAGTTTTTGGGTAAAGGGGTATTTTTAGGGTTCAGGGTCAGTTTTCAGTTTTTGGGTAAAGGGGTATTTTAAGGGTTCAGGGTCAGTTTTCAGTTTTTGGGTAAATGGGTATTTTTAGGGTTCAGGGTCAGTTTTCAGTTTTTGGGTAAAGGGGTATTTTTAGGGTTCAGGGTCAGTTTTCAGTTTTTGGGGTACAGGGTAAAAATAAATTAAAATTAATTTTAAATTAAATTATTTAATTGAAAATAAATTAAATTAAATTACATTACATTATTTTTGGGGTTGAGGGTCAGTTTTGAGTTTCTGTGGTACAGGGGTACAGGGTAAAAATAAAGTAATATTAATTTTAATTTAAATTAATTAACTGAAATTAAATTAAATAAAATTACATTAAATTATATTTTTAAAAATTAATTTACTATTATAATATTAATATTAATATATACTTACCAATACTTACGTTGTAATGGTCTGCGTTGTAAAGGTACCTGCGTTGTAAAAAAATGCGTTGTAAATACATGCGTTGTTACAGTATCCGCGTTGTAAAATCCGCGTTGTAACAGTATGCGTTGTTACAGTCCGCGTTGTAACATCATATATCCAATGGGAAGTGGTGTTTGTTCAAAACCCAGACCAAATTGTGTTTACAATAGTGCAAGTTCAGTGAGGAACACTTTTGATCTCGGCCATTAAGAAAGTTGTTGTTTGGTATTTGCCTTTATGGATCCATATCTCCCCGGATACACTACTCCGGCCCTGGATTTTCTTTTACACATAATCTTTTTCCAGTGTCGTGGCTCAACTGGATAAACTAAATCAGGACTACAGCTCCCTGTGGTGCCTTCGAGTCATATGGTAACCTTACCCCTTCCAAATCCCTGCAGATACCAGAAAGCACACCGCGAGGCCTTGTTTTTAGGGTCAGGGGCATGTTCAAGTCAGAATCAGTGTTTGGCACTTACATGTTCATCCCCAATCAGTTCTCTGGAAAATGACATCCATACTTTTACATAAAAGAAGAAAAACAGAGCAGGTAATAAAGAGCACAGAGGTGGACAGCGGAAGTGCCTAGTGTTTCCGGTTGAGGAGTTCTGACTCCAAATGTGTTTGATGGTTTCTATGGGAACAGAAATGCAGCTCACTGTGACACTGATATTTGAACCTCTCTGTATGCTCGGGGTAGTGTTGGGTAGGTCCCAGTTAATAGAGGATACAGGGCAGCATGAGTCCCAGTGTAAGGCTGGGAGTCCGTGCTGTGCATGGGGGGGGGTGAAGGTAGTGTAAGGCTGGGAGTCCATGCTGTGCAGGGGGGGAATGAAGGTAGTGTAAGGCTAGGAGGCCATGCTGTGCAGAAGCGAATTAAGGTAGTGTAAGGCTGGGAGGCCATGCTGTGCAGGGGGAATGAAGGTAGTGTAAGGTTGGGAGGCCATGCTGTGCAGGGGGGAATGAAGGTAGTGTAAGGTTGGGAGGACATGCTGTGCAGGGGGGAATGAAGGTAGTGTAAGGTTGGGAGGCAAAGCTGTGCAGGGGGGAATGAAGGTGGTGTAAGGTTGGGAGGCCATGCTGTGCAGGGGGGAATGAAGGTAGTGTAAGGTTGGGAGGCCATGCTGTGCAGGGGAAAATTAAGGTAGTGTAAGGTTGGGGGGCCATGCTGTGCAGGGGGGGGATGAAGGTAGTGTAAGGTTGGGAGGCAAAGCTGTGCAGGGGGGAATGAAGGTAGAGTAAGGTTGGGAGTCCATGGTGTGCAGGGGGAATGAAGGTAGTGTAAGGTTGGGAGGCCATGCTGTGCAGGGGGGAATGAAGGTAGTGTAAGGTTTGGAGGCCATGCTGTGCAGGGGGGGGGGTGAAGGTAGTGTAAGGTTGGGAGGCCATGCTGTGCAGGGGGAATGAAGGTAGTGTAAGGTTGGGAGTCCATGCTGTGCAGGGGGGGGTGAAGGTAGTGTAAGGTTGGGAGTCCATGCTGTGCAGGGGGGAATGAAGGTAGTGTAAGGCTGCGAGTCCATGCAGTGCAGGGGGTAATGAAGGTAGTGTAAGGCTGGTAGTCCATGCTGTGCAGGGGGGAATTAAGGTAGTGTAAGGCTGGGAGTCCATGCTGTGCAGGGGGGAATGAAGGTAGTGTAAGGTTGGGAGGCCATGCTGTGCAGGGGGGAATGAAGGTAGTGTAAGGTTGGGAGGCCATGCTGTGCAGGGGGGAATTAAGGTAGTGTAAGGTTGGGAGCCCATGCTGTGCAGGGGGGAATGAAGGTGGTGTAAGGTTGGGAGGCCATGCTGTGCAGGGGGGAATGAAGGTAGTGTAAGGTTGGGAGGCCATGCTGTGCAGGGGAAAATTAAGGTAGTGTAAGGTTGGGGGGCCATGCTGTGCAGGGGGGGGATGAAGGTAGTGTAAGGTTGGGAGGCAAAGCTGTGCAGGGGGGAATGAAGGTAGAGTAAGGTTGGGAGTCCATGGTGTGCAGGGGGAATGAAGGTAGTGTAAGGTTGGGAGGCCATGCTGTGCAGGGGGGAATGAAGGTAGTGTAAGGTTTGGAGGCCATGCTGTGCAGGGGGGGGGGGTGAAGGTAGTGTAAGGTTGGGAGGCCATGCTGTGCAGGGGGAATGAAGGTAGTGTAAGGTTGGGAGTCCATGCTGTGCAGGGGGGGGTGAAGGTAGTGTAAGGTTGGGAGTCCATGCTGTGCAGGGGGGAATGAAGGTAGTGTAAGGCTGCGAGTCCATGCAGTGCAGGGGGTAATGAAGGTAGTGTAAGGCTGGTAGTCCATGCTGTGCAGGGGGAAATTAAGGTAGTGTAAGGCTGGGAGTCCATGCTGTGCAGGGGGGAATGAAGGTAGTGTAAGGTTGGGAGGCCATGCCGTGCAGGGGGAAATTAAGGTAATGTAAGGCTGGTAGTCCATGCTGTGCAGGGGGTAATGAAGGTAGTGTAAGGCTGGTAGTCCATGCTGTGCAGGGGGTAATGAAGGTAGTGTAAGGCTGGTAGTCCATGTTGTGCAGGGGGTAATGAAGGTAGTGTAAGGCTGGTAGTCCATGCTGTGCAGAATGGAATGAAGGTTGTGTGAGGTTGGGAGGCCATGCTGTGCAGGGGGGAATGAAGGTAGTGTAAGGTTGGGAGGCCATGCTGTGCAGGGGGGAATGAAGGTTGTGTAAGGCTGGTAGTCCATGTTGTGCAGGGGGAAATTAAGGTAATGTAAGGCTGGTAGTCCATGCTGTGCAGGGGGTAATGAAGGTAGTGTAAGGCTGGTAGTCCATGCTGTGCAGAATGGAATGAAGGTTGTGTGAGGTTGGGAGGCCATGCTGTGCAGGGGGGAATGAAGGTTGTGTGAGGTTGGGAGGCCATGCTGTGCAGGGGGGGATGAACGTAGTGTGAGGTTGGGAGGCCATGCTGTGCAGGGGGGAATGAAGGTAGTGTGAGGTTGTGAGGCCATGCTGTGCAGGGGGAATAAAGGTTGCGTAAGGCTGGTAGTCCATGCTGTGCAGAATGGAATGAAGGTTGTGTGAGGTTGGGAGGCCATGCTGTGCAGGGGGGATGAAGGTAGTGTAAGGCTGGGAGCTCATACTGTACAGGGTGGAAGGGGGCGAAGGTAGTGTACGGCTGTGAGTCCATGCGGTTTTCAGGGAAGAAGGGAAGCAGTGTAAAGCCCTGAGTGGAAGAGCTGAGGTCGTGCACGGCTCTGCTGCCGGCAGCCCCTCGGTGAGACGTGTGCTCGTGGGAGGACGAGCATCATTACTGCTGCGCTATCGAGCAGGGGGGGGGGGGCTGTGAGGGGGGTGATGGATCATCGGATGTTTATCATTAGATATCCCGCCGCCTCTGCAGCGCCGCTGATGAATGGGCCCGAGATCTGGGCTAGAGAGAGTTATTGTCGTCCTCCCCCCACTCCTGCCCCCAGCCATGGGAAAAGGGGGGGCATGGGAATGAGTTCAGCAGAGGCCTCGCGGGAGAGTAGATACTGGGAAGGCTTCCCTTCATTTGCTTCTCACCCTCCCTCCCTCCGCCGCTGGAACCAAACAACCTGCAACGCGCGGCGGCGACAAAACTATGAAAACACATCAACTGCAGAGCGGCGTAAATGAGGCCCCCTGAGCATCACCCCCCTGCAGGCAACCAGGAACCGAAGCATGCCGCCGACCCTGCTCCCCACCGCACCCCCTCTGCCCCCTCCATGCATCTCTTCCCTGCCCCCCACCGCACCCCCTCTGCCCCTCCCCATACCTGCAACCCTTCCCTGCTCCACACCGCACCCCCTCTGCCCCTCCCCATACCTGCAACCCTTCCCTGCTCCACACCGCACCCCCTCTGCCCCTCCCCATACCTGCAACCCTTCCCTGCTCCACACCGCACCCCCTCTGCCCCCTCCCTATACCTGCAACCCTTCCCTGCTCCCACCGCACCCCCTCTGCCCCCTGCCCCATACCCGCATCCCTTCCCTGCTCCCCACTGCACCCCCTCTGCCCCCTCCCCATACCTGCATCCCTTCCCTGCTCCCCACTGCACCCCCTCTGCCCCCTCCCCATACCTGCATCCCTTCCCTGCTCCACACAGCACCCCCTCTGCCCCCTCCCCATCCCTGCATCCCTTCCCTGCTCCACACCGCACCCCATCTGCCCCCTCCCCATACCTGCATCCCTTCCCTGCTCCCCACCGCACCCCCTCTCACTTCCCCGTACCTGCATCCATTCCCTGCTCCACACAGCACCTCCTCTGCCCCCTCCCCATACCTGCATCCCTTCCCTGTCCCCAACGCACCCCTCTGCCCCCTCCCCATCCCTGCATCCCTTCCCTGCTCCCCACCGCACACCTCTGCCCCCTCCCCATCCCTGCATCCCTTCCCTGCTCCCCACCGCACACCTCTGCCCCCTCCCCATACCTGCATCCCTTCCCTGCTCCCCACCGCACCCCTCTGCCCCCTCCCCATACCTGCATCCCTTCCCTGCTCCCCACCGCACCTCTCTGCCCCCTCCCCATCCCTGCATCCCTTCCCTGCTCCCCACCGCACCCCTCTGCCCCCTCCCCATACCTGCATCCCTTCCGTGCTCCCCACCGCACCCCCCTCTGCTCCCTCCCCATACCTGCATCCCTTCCCTGCTCCCCACCGCACCCCTCTGCCCCCTCCCCATACCTGCATCCCTTCCCTGCTCCACACCGCACCTCCTCTGCCCCCTCCCCATACCTGCATCCCTTCCCTGCTCCCCACCGCAACCTCCTCCCCCTGCCCCATACCTGCAACCCTTCCCTGCTCCACACTGCACCCCCCTGCCCCCTCCCCATACCTGCATCCCTTCCCTGCTCCCCATCGCACCCCCTCTGCCCCCTCCTCATACCTAAATCCCTTCCCTGCTCCCCACCGCACCCCCCTCTGCTCCCTCCCCATACCTGCATCCTTTCCCTGCTCCACCCCGCACCCCTCCCCCTCTGCCCCCTCCCCATACCTGCATCCATTCCCTGCTCCACACCACACCCCCTCTGCCCCCCTCCTCCTGCCCCATACCTGCAACCCTCCCCTGCTCCCCACTGTGACCCTCCCCATACCTGCATCCCTTCCCTGCTCCCCACCGCACCCCTCTGCCCCTCCCCATACCTGCATCCATTCCCTGCTCCACACCACACCCCCTCTGCCCCCTCCCCATGCCTGCATCCCTTCCCTGCTCCCCACCGCACCCCCCTCTGCCCCCCTCCTCCTGCCCCATACCTGCAACCCTCCCCTGCTCCCCACTGTGACCCTCCCCATACCTGCATCCCTTCCCTGCTCCCCACCGCACCCCCTCTGCCCCCTCCCCATACCTGCATCCATTCCCTGCTCCAAACTGCACCTCCTCTGCCCCCTCCCCATACCTGCATCCCTTCCCTGCTACCCACCGCACCCCCCTCTCACTGCCCCGTACCTGCATCCATTCCCTGCTCCACACCGCACCTCCTCTGCCCCCTTCCCATACCTGCATCCCTTCCCTGCTACACAATGCACCCCCTCCCCTTGCCCCATACCTGCAACCCTCTCCTGCTCACCACTGTGCCCCCTCCCCATACCTGCATCCCTTCTCTGCTCCCCACCGCACCCCCTCTGCCCCCTCCCCATCCCTGCATCCCTTCCCTGCTCCACACCGCACTCCTCTGCCCCCTGCCCATCCCTGCATCCCTTTCCTGCTCCACAATGCACCCCCTCTGCCCCCTCCCCATACCTGCATCCCTTCCCTGCTCCACAATGCACCCCCTCCCCCTGCCCCATACCTGCAACCCTCCCCTGCTCCACAATGCACCCCCTCTGCCCCCTCCCCATACCTGCATCCCTTTCCTGCTCCACAATGCACCCCCTCTGCCCCCTCCCCATACCTGCATCCCTTTCCTGCTCCACAATGCACCCCCTCCCCCTGCCCCATACCTGCAACGCTCCCCTGCTCACCACTGTGCCCCCTCCCCATACCTGCATCCTTTTCCTGCTCCACAATGCACCCCCTCTGCCCCCTCCCCATACCTGCATCCCTTCCCTGCTCCACACCGCACCCCCTCTGCCCCCTCCCTATACCTGCAACCCTTCCCTGCTCCCACCGCACCCCTCTGCCCCCTCCCCATACCTGCATCCCTTCCCTGCTCCCCACTGCACCCCTCTGCCCCCTCCCCATACCTGCATCCCTTCCCTGCTCCCCACCGCACCCCCTCTGCCCCCTGCCCATCCCTGCTCCTCCATTCCCTGCTCCTCCACTGCCCCAAGGCCCCGCAGCCACCTCTCCATTCCCTACTCCTCCACTGCCCCCGGGCCCTGCAGCCACCTCTCCATTCCCTACTCCTCCACTGCCCCCGGGCCCTGCAGCCACCTCTCCATTCCCTACTCCTCCACTGCCCCCGGGCCCTGCAGCCACCTCTCCATTCCCTACTCCTCCACTGCCCCAGGTCCCACAGCCACCTCTCTATTCCCTGCTCCTCCACTGCCCCAAGGCCCCGCAGCCACCTCTCCATTCCCTACTCCTCCACTGCCCCCGGGCCCTGCAGCCACCTCTCCATTCCCTACTCCTCCACTGCCCCCGGGCCCTGCAGCCACCTCTCCATTCCCTACTCCTCCACTGCCCCCGGGCCCTGCAGCCACCTCTCCATTCCCTACTCCTCCACTGCCCCCGGGCCCTGCAGCCACCTCTCCATTCCCTACTCCTCCACTGCCCCAGGTCCCACAGCCACCTCTCTATTCCCTGCTCCTCCACTGCCCCAAGGCCCTGCAGCCACCTCTCTATTCCCTGCTCCTCCACTGCCCCAAGGCCCTGCAGCCACCTCTCCATTTCCTGCTCCTCCACTGCTCCAAGGCCCCACAGCCACCTCTCCATTCCCTACTCCTCCACTGCCCCCGGGCCCTGCAGCCACCTCTCCATTCCCTACTCCTCCACTGCCCCCGGGCCCTGCAGCCACCTCTCCATTCCCTACTCCTCCACTGCCCCAGGTCCCACAGCCACCTCTCTATTCCCTGCTCCTCCACTGCCCCAAGGCCCTGCAGCCACCTCTCCATTCCCTGCTCCTCCACTGCCCCCGGGCCCTGCAGCCACCTCTCCATTCCCTGCTCCTCCACTGCCCCAAGGCCCCGCAGCCACCTCTCCATTCCCTACTCCTCCACTGCCCCCGGGCCCTGCAGCCACCTCTCCATTCCCTACTCCTCCACTGCCCCCGGGCCCTGCAGCCACCTCTCCATTCCCTACTCCTCCACTGCCCCCGGGCCCTGCAGCCACCTCTCCATTCCCTACTCCTCCACTGCCCCCGGGCCCTGCAGCCACCTCTCCATTCCCTACTCCTCCACTGCCCCAGGTCCCACAGCCACCTCTCTATTCCCTGCTCCTCCACTGCCCCAAGGCCCTGCAGCCACCTCTCTATTCCCTGCTCCTCCACTGCCCCCGGGCCCTGCAGCCACCTCTCCATTTCCTGCTCCTCCACTGCTCCAAGGCCCCACAGCCACCTCTCCATTCCCTACTCCTCCACTGCCCCCGGGCCCTGCAGCCACCTCTCCATTCCCTACTCCTCCACTGCCCCCGGGCCCTGCAGCCACCTCTCCATTCCCTACTCCTCCACTGCCCCAGGTCCCACAGCCACCTCTCTATTCCCTGCTCCTCCACTGCCCCAAGGCCCTGCAGCCACCTCTCCATTCCCTGCTCCTCCACTGCCCCAAGGCCCTGCTGCCACCTCTCCATTCCCTGCTCCTCCACTGCCCCAAGGCCCTGCTGCCACCTCTCCATTCCCTACTCCTCCACTGCCCCCGGGCCCTGCAGCCACCTCTCCATTCCCTGCTCCTCCACTGCCACAAGGCCCCACAGCCACCTCTTCTTTCCTCCTCCATTCCCTGCTCCTCCACTGCCCCCGGGCCCTGCAGCCACCTCTCCATTCCCTGCTCCTCCACTGCCCCAAGGCCCCGCAGCCACCTCTCCATTCCCTACTCCTCCACTGCCCCCGGGCCCTGCAGCCACCTCTCCATTCCCTACTCCTCCACTGCCCCCGGGCCCTGCAGCCACCTCTCCATTCCCTACTCCTCCACTGCCCCCGGGCCCTGCAGCCACCTCTCCATTCCCTACTCCTCCACTGCCCCCGGGCCCTGCAGCCACCTCTCCATTCCCTACTCCTCCACTGCCCCCGGGCCCTGCAGCCACCTCTCCATTCCCTACTCCTCCACTGCCCCAGGTCCCACAGCCACCTCTCTATTCCCTGCTCCTCCACTGCCCCAAGGCCCTGCAGCCACCTCTCTATTCCCTGCTCCTCCACTGCCCCAAGGCCCTGCAGCCACCTCTCTATTCCCTGCTCCTCCACTGCCCCCGGGCCCTGCAGCCACCTCTCCATTTCCTGCTCCTCCACTGCTCCATGGCCCCACAGCCACCTCTCCATTCCCTACTCCTCCACTGCCCCCGGGCCCTGCAGCCACCTCTCCATTCCCTACTCCTCCACTGCCCCCGGGCCCTGCAGCCACCTCTCCATTCCCTACTCCTCCACTGCCCCAAGGCCCTGCAGCCACCTCTCCATTCCCTGCTCCTCCACTGCCCCAAGGCCCTGCAGCCACCTCTCCATTCCCTGCTCCTCCACTGCCCCAAGGCCCTGCTGCCACCTCTCCATTCCCTGCTCCTCCACTGCCCCAAGGCCCTGCTGCCACCTCTCCATTCCCTACTCCTCCACTGCCCCCGGGCCCTGCAGCCACCTCTCCATTCCCTGCTCCTCCACTGCCACAAGGCCCCACAGCCACCTCTTCTTTCCTCCTCCATTCCCTGCTCCTCCACTGCCCCAGGTCCCACAGCCACCTCTCTATTCCCTGCTCCTCCACTGCCCCAAGGCCCTGCAGCCACCTCTCCATTCCCTGCTCCTCCACTGCCCCAAGGCCCCACAGCCACCTCTTCTTTCCTACTTAATTCTTTGCTTCTTCACTAACCACATCCCTGCAACCTGTTCTTTCCTTCTCCATTCCCTGCTTCTCTACCACCCCAAGCCACACTTTATTCACTTCTGCTCTGTGCTTTAAATGGGCCGGTACTGAATGCCGGTACTTTTTTATTTTGAAAGAGAGAGTAAGAAAAGGCACAAGTAGTTAGTAGTATAGAGGGGAAAACATTACTACCAGATTTGCCCCCTGAAGCTAACCCCCTCGTAGTGGTTTTAGCCGGTGTGCCAGCCCTTGGAGAGCAGGCCAAGGAACCATTTGCCTCACTTAAAATTAAGGTAGTTAGCTGGCTTAATTTAAACAGACCACTGCCCCCTCTTATCTCAAGTGAGATTATTATGGTAAGGAGGATTCCGTGGTTGGGCAGAACGGCCAAAATGATAAAAGGCAACTGTGTAGGGGTGACCTTTAGAGACCCTAGAGCGGTCTCTCATATATGTGCACGGGTAAACCATACGATGGATACTACCATCCAGACACTACCACTGACCTTTTACTATCCACCATTTTGTGCGGGGAGACCGGGGGGGAGGTCTGATGACTGGATTAGAGTAGTGGGGAGGATATAGGGGGGTCCAGGGTAGACCAGACCCCATGTATTTCCCTGACACATTCCACAGTTATAGCCGTTTTAGCTGTTTGGAGGCAGTAGACTGACTGTACTATTCAAATCAGGAACATGGGAATCCACCGGACCAGGAAGGAGGTTTAGGCTTACCATCATAACCCTTAGCGTTGTCAACTCGAGAACAGTCTGTTTTGGAGGAATATGGCCCTGGGGTAACCTAGTTTTGATGTCGCAAGATAATGTGGCCCAGGTTGGGATACATGGAGAGTGTAACCCTACTACAGTAGGAAATGGCAGGTTAACTACTAATACAGTACAAATGGAGCCTGCAGTGGTTACCCAAAGGATAACAAAGGAAGCCCCCGAACCTGGATTAGAAGCTAATGGTAGATGGTACAATCTAGCTAGTTGGAATATTGCAGGATGGATTAGCAAATTGGACTCCCTAGGTTGGAGAGATTTTGTCAATAAATATGATATATTATGCCTCCAAGAGACATGGTGCGTGGATAATATTAATTATGAGGAATTTGTTTCTTTTAACTTACCAGCACAGGAATCGACCATGGGTAGAGCCAAGGGCGGACTCCTTATTTTACTTTCGGTTAACCTCCCAGTGAAAGTTATTTCACACGAAAAGGTCGGTTGTCACTCTCAAGTGATATGACTACGCCACGAAAATGGCCGGAACATCCTGCTGATCAATCACTATAATAATTTGTTTGACTCTTCACGTTCATCTGTTGTTAATGAACTAGAGAAGGTTCTAGATTGCGTTAATTTTGCATTCCTTTGGGGTGGGGACTTTAATATCCCAATGTGCCCCTTATCACTGCCCAAGGCATGTGGGGTCAATGATGATAGAGGTGAGGGCTGCATTCACTTTACCCACAGTACCTAAGGAGAGTCAATGAATTTAGTTTTGGCAAAGTATGATTTAATCATATTACAGACTGCCAAAGATAGAGAGGGAAACTCCATCCCAACCTTTACCGGGAGGAACTCCGCCAATATTATTGACCATTTGTTGATCTCACATGATATTAGTATTTATTGTGATACTCCGGTCGTATTGGATCTTGCGATCAGCGACCATAATTGTATCACAGTGAGATTATTTATTTGGGATAATAAAGTTTCGGCAGCTAAAACTGTTGTCAATGATATTGTCCTATGTAGACCAAATGGCCACAGGATAAAATGGAGAGGAGATAACTCTGAAAAACTCTTGACAAAAATTGTGGCGGCAAGTTTGCCCGATCTGTACGTCTGTTTGGACGGTAACACAGACTCTATAGGGATTTTAGCTAGTTTTATCAGAATAAGCATTTTAATCGATAACATCCTGACCACCACTAAGCATATCAACAAGAAACCAATGATAGGGTGGTTTGACTCCGCTTGTACGGAGTCATTGCAGAAGCTAAAGAAGGCTTTATCTAGTAGGCCCAGGGATAGGCTGTTTATCTCTAATCTTAGGGGCACTTACAAAGAGCAGTTCAAGCGAACGAAGTGTGAATTACAGGAGGAAGCTTGGGATAACCTGACCAGAGCCGTAGAACTATCGAATAGCAAACTCTTTTGGAACACGGTTAATAGCCCCTTCCTCAAGAGCGATGACACCCCAGTCCTTACCGCCCAAGTTAGCGAGGAACACTGGGTTTCACACTTTACGAATATTTTTGATCAAGAGGGAGTGGTTGATTCACCCCGGGGGGGATGATGACTCATGGCCTGTAATCCCCTTAAACATTACAGTATCGGAGGTTGAACACGCCATCAGGTGTAGCAAGGTAGGGAAAGCACCCGGCCCTGATGGGGTGCTTATCGACCTGTACAAGGCGGATAGGGCATTGTGGGGCCCGGTCCTGACCAAAGTTTTTAATGCTGCAGTTATGGAAAGCACCCCGCTTACATGGGGGGAATCTGTAATTATTCAAAATCTTTAAAAAGGGAGCTAGGTATGAGGCGAAAAACTATCGACCTATTTCCCTTTTAGATTCTTCCCTCAAGATAGGATGTATGACATTACAA
Organism: Lissotriton vulgaris; assembly: GCF_964263255.1. Lineage (NCBI taxonomy): Eukaryota > Metazoa > Chordata > Amphibia > Caudata > Salamandridae > Lissotriton > Lissotriton vulgaris. Next base: position 1,944,335,457 of record NC_141693.1, read on the forward strand.
CGCATGCTTTTACCACGCATGCCTTTACAACGCGGTTTTTACAACGAAAACCTTTACAACGCATATCGCTTTGGGGTGCTGGATAGTGAATATTTTAATTTACAATTCCAGTCCCCGTGGACACCAGGGAAGGTGTTGGATAGTAAATTAAACTTATTCCCTATCCTAGAGCGCCCCCCAGCCAATGCGTTGTAATGGTTTGCTTGTAAAAGTTGCGTCGTAAAGGATATTTCCCCTCAAAATAATGAGCCGGGTGCTGCTGGTCAGGTTAGAGGAATGGGCGGAGGATAGCGGAGTCCTTGCGTGTTCCCAATTCGGGTTCCGAAAGGGGCTCGGAACCATTGAATAATGCATAAATCTAGATCTCTTAATTGGGAAGTATACACGCGCTAAGCAGGGCTCGGTCTACCTCTGCTTTGCAGATCTGAGCAGCGCATTCGACCTGATAGACCACGCCCTATTATGGTCGACCCTGTTGGAACAAGGTGCCCCTGCTGAGATTATTTATTTCCTGGCGAGATTCTATTCCAAATTATCTACTTGTATAAGGTATGGCCCAAGGGGTGACTGCACCAATAGTATCAGAGTTCATTTAGGAATAAGACAAGGTTGTGTCCTTGCGCCCCTTCTTTTTTCCCTTTTTATTAACGGAATTGACGCAGACCTCGAGCTGGTCAACTCTGATGCCCCTCAAATAGATGGTCAGGCTATTCCGATTTTGCTTTATGCTGATGATTCTGTACTTTTATCACGAACCCCTTGCGGCCTGCAGAGATTGATGTACAGGTTTGCAGGCTTTATTAAGGATAGGAAATTCAAGATTAATAATACCAAAACTTTTATTATGTCATGGGGAAACAAAATGAGGAAGTTGAGGCCCTTTTACATAGAGGGCCAAAAGATAGAAATTGTAAAAAAATTCTGCTAATTAGGTACAACTTTTAGTAGTAACGGCATGTGGTCTCAAGAGATAACCAATGTTAAAGCCAAGATGTCTAAAAGTGCTTACGGAATATTTTAAATTTGCGATCAAGCTAGGGGATTGTCGTATATACGACATGTTGCACATATATCGTCATAGATGTGTCTCAATTGCACTTTACGGCTCTGGTGTTTGGGGGTATTGTCGCCATGTGGATTTGCAAGTTGAGGAAAATTGCTTCATAAAAAAACTGTTATGTCTGCCTGTGTCAGCTTCCACAGAGATAACACACCAGGAGGTGGGGTTAGATTATTTGTCAGATCTAATTAGTTTAAGACCACTGATGGTATGGAGAGCAATTTGGCAGAAGGAAGAAACTAGTTTTACTAGAAGTATCATTAGTGACTGCCTTCGCCTAGATAAAAGCTCACAGATCTAATGGATCAATTATGTTGTGTCAACTGCCAGGGATCTATTCAATATAAATATCCTGGATGATCCCGTCCGATATCCCCAAGAAAGAGCTTAAGTGTATTTTTTTGAGGAAGAAAGCCCAAGTACGTAGAGACGCTAACATGTTGTTAACAATCCCTCAGTATTATTATTCCAACACGGTTACAACTGGCTTTCAGAATTTCTTAAAGGTAGTCACCAGACCATCGCACCGGTTTGTCCTCACTAGACTACGGCTTGGAATTGTACATCACCTAGTGGCATTCCCTCTTACGAAAAGCCATCCTTCTTTACCATGCCCATGTGGTGGAGTTACGAAACAGAGTATTGTTCACTTTCTTTTTATTTGTGACCTCTTTTTACACCCCCGCACTGCCTATTTGAAACCGTTATTTAAAAAAAAGGCAGTAACGACGGTCAAAACGGCTATGAGGTTACTGTTTTCCTTAGATGATCCAATATCTGTTTTTTCACTGAAGCGTACATCTTGAAATCAATAGCTGCTAGAAAAAGCATGGTCTTTTAATCTTTTCACAGTCTCGTCGACATATGAATTTGCACTGTATCTGCATTTTTGGTAACTCCTTTTGCTTCTTTTTAGTGATAATTGTATTAGAACTTATGGATGTACATTGTACATATTTTGTGTGCTTTTATGATTGTTTTTAAATAATCGGATAAAGCTTTTGAACCGAACCGAGAGAGAGAGTACCGGCACTTCTCAAGAGGAATGAAATACTTTTAATTGGAGAGTACCGGCACTTCTCAAGAGGAATGAAATACTTTTAATTGGAGAGTAACGGCACTTCTCAAGAGGAATGAAATACTTTTAATTGAAGAGTAACGGCACTTCTCAAGAGGAATGAAATACTTTTAATTGGAGAGTACCGGCACTTCTCAAGAGGAATGAAATACTTTTAATTGGAGAGTACCGGCACTTCTCAAGAGGAATAAAATACTTTTAATTGGAGAGTAACGGCACTTCTCAAGAGGAATGAAATACTTTTAATTGGAGAGTAACTGCACTTCTCAAGAGGAATGAAATACTTTTAATTGGAGAGTACCGGCACTTCTCAAGAGGAATGAAATACTTTTAATTGGAGAGTACCGGCACTTCTCAAGAGGAATGAAATACTTTTAATTGGAGAGTAACGGCACTTCTCAAGAGGAATGAAATACTTTTAATTGGAGAGTACCGGCACTTCTCAAGAGGAATGAAATACTTTTAATTGGAGAGTACCGGCACTTCTCAAGAGGAATGAAATACTTTTAATTGGAGAGTAACGGCACTTCTCAAGAGGAATGAAATACTTTTAATTGGAGAGTAACTGCACTTCTCAAGAGGAATGAAATACTTTTAATTGGAGAGTACCGGCACTTCTCAAGAGGAATGAAATACTTTTAATTGGAGAGTAACGGCACTTCTCAAGAGGAATGAAATACTTTTATTTGGAGAGTGCCGGCACTGCTCAAGAGGAATGAAATACTTTTAATTGGAGAGTACCAGCACTTCTCAAGAGGAATGAAATACTTTTAATTGGAGAGTACCGGCACTTCTCAGAAGCAAGCAGCTGCTCTGGTACAGAAAGTACCTGCACTTATACTTTTCCATTTCAAGCACTGCTTTTGCTCCGTCTTTCCTCTTCTCCTAGCTTTCCCTTCTCCACTGCTCGTCCTTCCTTCCTTTCCTTCTTGCTGTACTCACTGTTCTCTCCCTTCTTTCAGTCTTTCTTACCTTCCTTGCCTGCTCCCTCCCTCTTCCTCTGTCCCTTACTCTGTCTCTTCTTTCTTCCCCCTCGTGTTCTTTAGCCAGATTTCCTTCTCTCACACTGCCCTCCCCTTTGTGGGCTGCAGGCCAGTCTGCTGCTTTCAGAGCTGGGTCTGGGTGGGCTGCCAGGACTCACCCATGACCCTTGACCCCTTTGGAATCCCAGCCACTTGCAATTTGGGGTTGGTTTCACCAGCTTCTGTTTCGGGTTTCCTATCCGGAGCTGGGCTAAAGACCAATGGCAACGCCAATAGGCCCAAAAGGTGAGACCCAGTGGCTTTGCCAGCGCTTGTTTCAATTCTTCCCGCCATCTTTGCGCTCCTTTCTTTCTTCCTTCATTCTTCGTTTCTTTCCTCATCTGTCTCTACTCCTTTCCATACTTGATTGTCACCCACCTTTCTTCTCTTCTGCTTTCTCTCTCCTCCCTTCCAGGTCTCTCCTTTCGGCTCCGTTTCCCCTGGCTCTGTTTTCGGCCCGCAGCACTGTCCGCCTGGCACCCTTCAACGACACTAAAAATACTCCAGAGGTGCTGGGGAGGGGGGGGGGGGGGAGAGGGGGTGGAGAGCGAGGCTGGTCTGCGCTCCTGGAAGGCCGTTCTATGCTGCCCTCTCAGAGGCACACAGCTGCCGCCCGCGGAACAGCGTTCCGGCCAGTAAATCATGTGCGCTCCCCAGGGTCACACAGCTCATGTCCAATTAGGAGGGAAGTTGAGGTGTCAGCCGCATCAAAAGGGAGCCCTGGAGGCCGCCGGCTAAAAATAAATCATGGCCTGGGCCGGATCTGCGCCCCCTGACCTGCTGCGTCTCCACTGTTCCATGACTGGGGCACAGGCAGAGATCTGTTCCTCCTTCACACTGGCCTATAGCACCCCTGCCCATCCAATGCAGGGCCCCTCTGGCTAAAAATAAATCATGGTCTGGGACTAGATCAGTGCACCCTGACCTGCTGAGTGTCAGCTGATCCATAGCTAGGACACAGGCAGAGGTCTACCAATGCAACTCTACCCCAACCTGTACTGCTGGCAGCCGGGCCCGGCTCTGCCAATGCACCTCCACCCTGACCTGTACATTCTCTGCTATGTACCGCTGGCAGCCCCCCCTCGGCTCTGCCAATGCAGCCCTGACCTGTGGCTGTGCCAGCCCTGCCCGGCTCTGCCAATGCACCTCTACCCTGACATGTAGCACTGGCAGCCCTGCTCGGCTCTGCCAATGCAACTCTACACCGATCTGTAGTGCTGGCAGCCATGCCCGGCTCTGCCAATGCAACTCTACCCTGACCTGTACCACTGGCAGCCAGGCAGGCTCTGCCAATGCAACTCTACCCTGACCTGAACCACTGGCAGCCATGCCTGGCTCTGCCAATGCAACTCTACCCTGACCTGTACCACCGGCAGCCATGCCCGGCTGTGCCAAAGCATCGATACCCCGACCTGTAGCGCTGCCAGCCAGGCTCAGCTCTGCCAATGCAACCCTACCCTGACCTGTACCGCTGGCAGCACCCTCGGCTCTGCCAATGCACCTCAGCCCTAATTTTCTGGGAGCTCTGCCATTGTATCCTGACCCATAATCCCCTGCTGTACAGGCTCACACTCCTAGAGCTCTGTCTGTGCACCTCCACATTCCCCACCCCCCGTGTTTTCAATGCCCTTTTCAAAACTGAGCGCCCATGGCCCATGTATGGAAAAGTCGGATGAAAAATGGCACGAACGCGCAGATATAACTATAAAAAAACTCCTTCTCTCGGGGAAGTAGTACTGCCGCCTCCCTCACCATGGTGAGGAGACGGTGTTTACTCGCCAGGACTTCCCAACTCTTTCATCTGTTTAATGGAAGTTACAACGAGACTCCAATTCCCAGAATGCATTATGTTGTGAAATGAAAGCACAGGACCTGCACTTATATGGGGCATGATGACATCTTGTTACACAGTGCATTTCACACACCAATATAAAACAATGCAGTGTTGGACTTTAACGTGCTCTTTGCAGCGACATGCTACACAAATGTCAAATATTATACTATTTGCATTTCTTTTCTGGGTTTTTTTCAAATCGTTTTGGTTGTAGGACAGGTTATGTGTAAAACGTAGTAGCAAAGAAATGGAGACCTGTAAAGATTATGGCAGAAATGTGGGTGTACATGTATTTCAATTTCTAAAAACCGCGCCTAAAGCAGGAAGTGTACTTTCCTTTTAATTAAAGGGCTATCGCTGGATGATGGCAGAATAGGTTTAAAAACCGGAACTGACATCATCAAACAAACATTCTAGAACGCGTATTGCTGCGGGTTGTTAGTGATGCAGCAGTGGGAGCAGAACATTCTTTTCTCTACACTGGACCGTCCCTTTAAACACCCTCCCGCCTTATAGCAGTTTGATGAGAAAATTGCGCCAGTTGTATTCAATGAAAGCCAGGCTGAAAGTTTTTTAACCCCAGCAGGATCTTCCGTAATTTCCAATAATTCGCATTACGGCTGTGATGCTAACCCTGGGCGTAGTGTGCGTAGCAGGGCTACGCGAGGTGTGCGGAGATTTTCCTATTCCGCAGCCTCAGCGGCACGCAGAGTAGGCAAACCTCCAAACACTCGCGGGCGGAGTGGAGTTCTCCGCCCATGGTTATGTGATGCAAAACGGCCATGATTACGCAACATCGCGTATATGGAACTTAGTTTGTGTAAAACTCATATTGAGGTAGCAGAAGAACAACGTAAAAGAGCCAAACACTAGTGAGTGGCGTTCGCGTCACGCGCAATTCTGAACTTATTTTAAGCGCTAAACGAAAGGTTGACATTTTTTTAATAACAAAATGTAATTTTGCATAATTTTACTTAGTATCGAAAAAGTAAATTGCGTGAATGTTGCCCAGGTTTTGACTGTGACGTTTTGGGAGGGGATGCCTTAAAGACCCCTGGAGAATCATTAAAGCCCTGGATAAGATAGAATCTTGCTTCTGGGGAAGTTTTCTGACTGTTGAAAAGATACAGGACAGCCTTAGCCTTGAGTTGGCACTTTAGACCCTCCAGGTTAAGCGAGGCAATTTTTTTTTTTTACATAATGGGTCCTTGCTCTTTAAGGTTTGTGATGTTATGTTGCTTAGTAACATACAATGGTGCACATGCATGAAAGTTACATTTTTGCAATTACCAAATAGCGATTTTAAAGAAATCTCTATCTGTTAATCACAAAATTCAATGCATCAAAACAGGCTGCAAATAGCGATTCCTTAAGAATCGCAAACGCAATTAGGGAATCGCTATTTGCTATTGCGACTCTATTCTTTCCTACAGGCCTCCAGGCCCATAGGTAGGAATGGTCTTGTATTGCCTCAATTGTGATTACTTATTGGTAAGCGCAAATTAGGTAACGCAAAGGCAATTGGTGACCGGGGGCCTAAGGCCCCCCGGAGGCGTCCCTAACAAAAAACAGGTGCACATGTAAGTCACACACATGCCCTAGGGGCATATGTGCATCACATGGCACTTGGAAAAATGCAGTTTTGTGCATTTTTCAAAGTTTGCAGATGGTTACCATCAACTTGAAGTTGATGCTAATTAGGGTTTCCTAAATGCAAACTTTGCGATTCCCTATTGCATATGCAAGAAGCCTTTTCTAAATGCAAGTTGCGATTCCCGATTTGCATTTTCAATGTAGGTAATTGCAAGAAATTGCGATTACCTTAATTGTGAATCTCAAAAACTTTCATGCATTGCAAAAGGCCATTTTGCGATCGCTAATGGCTGATTTTTGCGAATTGCAGTTGGAAGGTTGGATTTTTTAGGGCGAGGTCTTGTCCACCTGTGCTCCTCAGCTGGAATAAATACGTTTACTTTTACATGGATTTCAAGTGCTGATCTCTGCAATACTGACGACGAGGTCTGAGGAGCGGCGAGAACCTACTCAGATGATCTTTAAATTGGATTGCTGCTGTTTCGGAGTTAATTTTGGAGTCTATCTTTACTTTTACTCCACTGGACTCCATTTATTGGAAGGATATAATGCTGGTTTGGAGTCGGTGTATCAGAATGAACTGTTTTGACCTTATAATGCGCACTTGTCTGTGCGTGAGCTGTTTCCTTGTGGCAAACTGTCCTGCTAGTGCATGTGGATCATGCCGCCATTCTTGTGCACCCGCATGGTGCTCTACTGAGCGGAAGGTATTTCCGCATCGTTTTCTCTTACACTGAACAATTCAGGAAGTGCTGTCATCACTCGGGGACACACTATGTGACCTCGATCACGGCAGCCATATTGATTGATCCATACATCCGTATTGGAGCTTACTCTTCGTGAAGGGGAAATTATTATTTTTTTTATTTCAGGTTATTTTTATTTTTGAAAAAAAGGAAAGGGACAATACACAAAAATCTTCCAATACATAGGTGAAATCAATTATGATGTTTGAGGACAGAACACCAAGCACAAACCTAAAATAAGAACACACTTTGCTTGCAAATAACGCCTGCAGACAGGACTGCATATTAAAAAATTACACAATTCGGAAATGAAGAAAGGGAATCAGGTAAATGTACAGTTACATGACATTCCATCTAACACCCATTAGGTCTGGCACCGAACTCCGCATTAGCAGGATAATCATTACATTATAATCATTACATTACGGCGGATCAAAGTGGAAGGAGGACATGTCAAGCAATTTCCATAGTTTCTTGTTGGATGGACGCCATGTAGCCGACTGTAGTGCCAGATTGTCAGCACCTCTCAGAAATGAGAGCCATTCTTGCCAGATTTTAAAGTTAACCTCGGACGCGTTCTTCCATTTGCACAAGATGACCTTACAGGCAAGTGTTAACATCAGGTCTAGGAGCTGGCGGTCTTGTGCGTCTGACAGATTTGGATCAAGAACTCCTAATATAACATATACAAATTCCTTTACAGGTTTCAGTTTGAAAACGTGATGGATGCAGTCAAAAATCTTCTCCCAATAGTTCTGTAGGGAGGGTCAGTGAAAGAGCATATGGGCGAGATCGCCAGGCCCTGACTGACAGTTCCAACATACGGGCGTGTCTCTCAAGTGACACTTAAAAAGTCTATCAGGAGTCCAGAACGCCCTATTCAAGAGCATGTATTTTGTTTGGAAAAGGATGGGCGAAACCTTATTAGATAGGGCAGTTCTGTGTATTGTATCCCAGTCAAACTCTATCCCCGAGGAATTCTGTTCAGCCTCCCACTTGGATTCATTCTTTCTAAGGGACTTCCTGGGCAGAGGGAGTAGCAACTTGTACACTCTAGAAACGAAGTGCCCGGCAGACAAGAGGCGTGGGAGATGAGTTACTAGCCAGGGTATGTGAGGAGTAAAGCCACGAGCAGATATAATGGCCTTTAACTTCAGAAATTCGTAGAAGTCCATAGGTGTAAGGTCATGTGCCGCTTGTAAGCTCGAGAACGGGAGCGGTTGTGCACCATCATAAAGGTCCATCACCAAGTTAATACCTTTCTTGGACCACGAGTCCCAATAGAGGGTTTTACCGTCACATTTAAAGTAGGGGTTTCTCCAAAGGGCCATAAGGGTGGATTTTTTGACTATTAGGTTAGTTTTGTGTGTCTGAACGAGTCTCAACAAAGCCCGCCTGGTATTTAACATAATGTATTTAGAATGAGGCAGATGAGACAGATCCATAGTGAGCAGGGACGATAGAGGCGCGTGTCCAATCAAAGATTTTTCAATACTTACCCAAAGTGGGACATAGGATGGGGAGTCTGTCAACCACTGTGCTTCCTGTTTGCATAGGAATGCTGTTTGGTAGTTCAATGTGAGAAGCAGCATTTAGGATTGGAGTGTTCCTTTTGGATTATTTTTAGCGGGTCCTTTGCAGGCAGTTTGTGCACATTAATTGTTGTTTTTCATTTTTCCCTTTTGTTTGTTTGCCAGCTTTGTTGCTTACATTGGCTGCATCTCTTCCTGTTTTGCTCTCATTGTGGTGTTAAAGAACAGGACGGTGAAGGTGAAGTAAGGACATTGGACAAGTCCACTCCCCATGAGCACACAGAGTTATAATCTCAGTCCATCCCAGGCATTTTGGGATTCAGGTTCAGAGCCTTCCCTTGAGTGGTTGGAATGGAAGGTTTATTTCTGAAGTTATGTTGAAGCAGTGGATGAAGCTGGCAAGATGACACCAGGGCAGAAGAAAAGACTACTTCTACATTCTTTAGGGCCAACTGGGTTAAAAGTATACCTCCAAATGACTAAAACTATTGTTGCTGGTGATATTAATGTGTATGATTTAGCATTATTACATCTGGATAACTGTTATTATATTATATGTATGGAAATACAAGATTTAAGTTTTTCCAGCAGGGTATGTTCGAAACTGTTGATGAGTATATATCTGCTCTGAAGCATGTGTTGGATCGCAGGTGTGGGGCTTTACATGACAAGCTAATTAGAGAGCTGGTGGCCATGCATGCCTGTAAACCGGTCATACAGGTGAGGCTTTTGGTTAAAGGTGATGCATCGTCAGAGGAGATTCTTGCCATTGTGTGCAAAACTGAAATTCCAAGCAGCCGCGCTATTGCACTTAAGCAGGAATCTCTGGTAAAAGAAGTGGTGGGAAAGTTAACATTGCTGTAGAGAAGAAGAGATCTTTCACATCTAGTAGAGGCAAAATTAAAGAGAGGGTTCAAGCAGGATGCTTTAGATGTGATAGTAAGGAGTATTTAGATTGTCCGGAAAACACACAAAAATGAAATGTGTGAATTGCGGCATCATATGCCACTTAACAAAAGTATGTAGCAGAAGGAAATCTAAAGTCAAATTTGTAAATGATTGGGAGGGTGATGGCACAAAATTTGAAATGGATGAAGAAGGAAGTGATGATAATACTCCCACAAGTAACTTAGTGATTAATGTACATAATAATCTTGTGATTACCATTAGTGATATATATTTCAGGACCAAACCTGAATGTTGGATGGAAATTGGTGGGATGGACATAAAAATGTATGCGGACTCAGGATCCCCGTATACAATCATTTTTATTTTCATTTTAAATCTTTATTTCGACATTTTTTCAGTCATAAAAGATTGCAGTAAAAACAGTTGAGCCACTATACAATTCACATTACATAAAAACAAATTTAAAAAGAGTAAATTAAAACACATAATATATAGTCACAGACAGAAACAGAGTATAAAATCGCCCCTTGGTGCCACTGTAATGTGGGAGCATCTTTTGGACCACATTGCTAGGAGAAACTTAGACAGTGCGAAAACTATGTGAGGAGATGTGTCGGTCTTAAACACAATCATAAATGAGGACTTATGGAACTTGTCCTTCATACAAAAAGTAAGGAAACCGTTGTTAGAACCGGACATACACCCACAGGGTACTGTGGCCAAACCATTTATCTGATAGGTTACCATTGGTTTACTTTTAAATTTAAAGGTAGAGAGGCCAGAGGGATATTGTGTGTAGCTAAAACAGTTCCAACAGTTCTTGGATGGTTCGATCATAAACAATTACATATCGTCCTACACCTGAAAAGGAACAGGTGTTGGTACTAGTGTAGGCTGAAACAGTTTCCTAAAGTATTCAGTCAAGTGTTGGTTAACCTTCAGGGCTTTGAGCATCAAAGAATCCTGATGGAGAATGCAGTACCCAAGTACACAAGGGTCGCAACATACCCATACTGGTGAGTGACGAAGTTTCGAAGGAACTGGATAAGATATTGGCCACACACACTATAGAACCCATTGAAGCATCTGATTGGGTTTCTCCCCTTGTTATATATCCAGACGAAGCAATGGAAAAATTAGGCTATGTGTAGACTTGCAACAGCTAAACAACAAAATAGTTATAGACAGATTCCCTTAACCAAAAATTGCTAAATGGTTTTCTACAATACACTTTTCAGCAGCTTAACACCAAATTTGTTTGTCACCAGAGTCCATGAAACATCACCCCATTTGATTGCTTCCAGTTCAGGCGTATGCCCTTTGGCAGAGTCAGCAGGTGCTGTTTATCAGGAGCTAATTTTCCAATTGTTTAGTAAAGAACATGGTGTGAGCTACTTCCAGAATGATATTCTGATTTTCTGCTCAAGTAAAGAGGAGCATGCGTCTAGGTAATTGCAGGCATTAGGGATCTCAGAAGAAAAAGGTCTTACTGTGGAACATACCAAGTGTAAATTCGCAGAAAGAAGTGTGACTTACCTCTGGCATGTAATTGATGAGTCTGGTGTCAAACCCAAACCTGCTTTGGTGTCTGCAATTGAGGGAGCTTCCACACCAACAAGCAAGGAGGATGTTATATCATTCCTGGGTATGGCAGAATTTTGTGCCAAGCATGTTCCTAACTTTGGTGAAAAAACATTCAATATTCACCAATCGTTTAACAAAATAGTATATTCCCTTGGCCTCTTATGGTGAGGGGGATTTTAAAGTCACCAAACTAGCAATTGCAAATGCTACAGCCTAACATAGCTTTGATCCATCATTGAATATCATCATTACCAAGCATGCCAGTAACAAGGGTTTAGGGGCGGTTCTATCCCAGTTGGATGGTGATGGGAAAGAGAACATTATTGTGTATGCCTCCTAATCACTGTCCCCTTGTGAAGAAAAATATCCTATCATTGAAAGAGAAGCGTTATCATGCGCATGGGCACCGGAGCATTTCAAGTCCTTTATTTGCAGGAAAGCTTTTACGATCCATAGTGACCATCGAACTTTGGTTAAAATTCTAACAACCAAATGTTCTACCACTGCTTCATCAAGACTTGCAAGAATATCAACGTGTATGCAGAATTTTGTATATAAGATGGTCTATACACCTGGCAAGGACAATGCAGTAGCTGATTTCCTCTCAAGGATGCTGCTCTTGTTAGAAAAGTGTGAAGATGAGGAATGGACTGGGTTTGAAATGGCATTAATTCATGACCAAGGGTTTGCTGCCATTGAGAAGAGTCAATGGTCAATGGAATATGCTAAGGACTTCGTTCTTCAAGAGTAACTATCGTACACGTTGGATGGATGGCCAAGGAAAGATTCTTTTAATTCCTCAAAGAATCCTTTTTGGGAGGTGAGATTTGAATTGGCTGTGGAGGAGGGTACTTTATTTAGAGGGTAAAGGATTATTCCACCTGAGGGCTTATGCAGCATTATTGTTGAGTTATGTCATGAAGGGCTTACAGGTATCGTCAGAACCAAGTCTGTTATTAAAATACTATTTTGGTGGCCTGGAATGGAGGTCTGGGTTGAAAGAGTTGTACGTGATTTTTGTGTTTGTTCTACTACTGATATGTCCTTGCGGATACGACCACCTATGAGTGATGGAGTCCGTCCTAAGGTTACTTGGGAAACAGTAGCCATGGATATTATGGGACCTCTCAGTGAGTAATATAAGTATTTGATTGTTTTGATCGATTTGTTTTCAAGGTGGTCTGTGGTCACAGTGGTTGAAAGAGCCAATGCTGATTCTGTTTTTGAATTTTTGCCCAATGTATTTACGTTCGAGGACATTCCCACTTCCATTGTAAATGACAATGGTGTTAAAATGTTTGTCTAACTAGGCCAAACCATATTTTGAAAAACTGGGGATAAAACACTGGACCACATCCAGTTTGTGGTTGACTCTGGGTCATGGACTCTTCAAGTTCCAGCTACTCCACACTCCTTCGGCCAGCTGCCTGTCCTCTAGCTCATCATATTAGATCTTTAGTTGCTGCTTCAGGTTACTGCTTTTGTGACCAATTCTTACTTACTCCTTTTCTATGTTTGTATTTCAATGGTGCTGAACTTCTGCTGTTAATGACAACCTGTATGTTCTCACTCTCATCTGAGTGATGTATCCTCCCTACTTTTTTAATTTTTATTTCTTTTCTTTGCACTGTAAGCCTCTCCAACACGTGACCATTGCTGTACCATTTAAAATAATTCTGTTCTGCCTCATCTCTCCAGTTCGGTCTCCCATTCATTTCACCCAGACCTTCCAGTGGCCTGTTCCCTTATCCTTGAACCTTGGGTAAAGATGCTTCTGTTGTGCCGATTGCTCTCTCTCGCCACTGGTTGTACTGTAGGGCGACCATCTCCACCATATCACGAGGACACTGTTTACAATCCTGGACGTTAGTGTGATCGATGAATGGCTGTTGAAGTCTTGCTTTGCTTTCAATGAGCTAATCCCAGTAATAAACCGGAAATCAATGATTTGTAGGTGAAAAGTTCAGGACTGGAGACGGTGTCCGTAATGACCTGGCATCGGGTGGCCACCATATTGCGTTGGTACCTCAGGTTAGAGCTAGTGGGATATATGTACCTTCGGACCCATAGGCTTACATGGTTATTCCTCGCTTGATGAGAAAGAATCTGTATTCTAACCCTCTAACTCCTGCGACTTATGTCCCTATCCCTTGTTTACTATTGTGTCCCTCCCATACACTGCGATCCTCTCTACCTATCTTATTCACACTTAGGAAGCGTTGAACTGTAAACAGTCCCCTCTGGTATTACATTGGCCAATGCTTGGTTGATGTCTGCCTGGTGTTCACACACCTTTCTTCTATAAAAGCTTTGAAACACGGTTGGGTGAAGTTTGCATTCTACTCAACAATATATAAATAGCTGTAGGCTTTTCTATATTGTAAATAGTTTTTAATTTGATTATAAAGAAGCATAAACTGTTATATGAAGAACTGATTTGTATATAATGCTGTAATTAGGCATATCATATTTATCTTAGCGTGTACTGCCCGTTCAACAACTAGGTTGTTAAGCAAGCATTGGAAAATAATTTAAAAAAAAAAAAAGATATTTCAATTAGAAATTCAAAACTATAGTGACCTTGTTGCTTCCTGTTCCCTAATCTTAAACTCCTACCATTCCTTACTCTAACCCCAACCACACCACCAACATGAACCTTATACCTCACCCTAACCACATCCCTTCATCTAACCCTAACACTTACCTTAACCTAACTTTACACTTCCTTGAAGCTCATCATTTTCCTTAATACTAATCTCTCTCCTTATCACAAACCCATCGCTTCTCTACCTCATCCCTAATCCCAAACATATTCTGTAATCTAACCCCAACTCCACGACCAATCCCCATTTTTAATCTCATCCCAATCCCGTCCCTGTCCTCACCATAACCCCAATGTTTACATGAATCCCTAACTTTACCCCTTTCCTTCCCTGTGCCTCTTCACTTACCCTAGCACTTAATCCTCTTTACCCCAAGATTTACATTCACCCTAACCCTTGTCTCTTTCAATAAACCGAATATTTTAGAAAATAATGAACAAATCATAAGAATTAATAAAAAAATCCAACATTTTCATTTTTTAAACCACAGTTTTGTAAAAAATAAATATGTAGGATTCTACATTTTTGGCACCTTTTATGGAAGACAATTTTAATACAAATCTTTTTATTGAAGACATTCCGAAGAACAAAACACAACACACTGTTGTACTCTGACATGCCAAAGTAAATTTTTTTCTCAACATTAAATAGTCCCTGTGTCTCCTTCCCCCTCCCCCCCCCCCTCCACCTCCCTCCCATATTACAATCAGGAAGACAATTTAATTACCACTACATTTTTATTTCAATTCTTGAGGAGCATATAGTTGCTTTTTCTCTGGTTCTACAGATGGGTAGACAATTCTCCCTCCATCTCCTTGACTCTCCAGTGGTAGCAGTGGTCCAGCAGTTAAGGCTGACGTGGAGGAGGTGGCATGCACTTACTCAAGACCAATGTCTTTGATTTAAATAAAGCACTTCGGTGGAGCAATCATGGTGATAAACAGAGGTGGTTGGCTCTTATGCTTCTTCAAATATAACTCCATGCAGTGTTTACATAGCAAATTCATATAAGCAAGATGGTGGCAAACACCTCTATTATGAATGTAGTTATTGCTAATAAGCACTCAGTTGCCGTCTCCTGGTGTAGGTACATGGAAACAAGTTGTTTTCACTTGATACCTCTGGATCTTGGTGGTGGTAGTTCTGCTTCCACCAGAAGGTTCTAAATGACTTGCGGCTGTTCCATTAAGCATTGAGATGGAAGACTTTGGAGCCGGGAGGGACTTTACCTCCTTCGACAGGCCAAGAAGTAAAGTTGCAGTCGCTTGATCTATACAGGGCTGGCCATTGGTGGACCTCAAGCCCACCGTGACTGGAGATCAACTGAGGCTACAAGCCTCTAACTATATGTACAGAAAATAGTTTTTAAAGTGCATGAACCCCTTGAAGTTTTCTTGGTGCTGTAGAGGATGGAAATGGTGTTAAACTCTAATCATGTTCACCAATCCTTCGAGGAAACTGTCAAGTCTTAGTGGCTTCAGGAAAGGTCAAAGGCTTTGGCTGAGATCTTCTACCTTGCAGAGGTTGGCTCTTTGAACACAGAAATGCCTACTGCCCACTATGAGCAACCTGAATTTAGGGGTAAATGAGCTAGGCTATACCCAGGAGCTCAGAGAGCACCATGACAGACGATGGACACGTTTGTTGGACAGGGAAGGGTTGTCAGTAAATTAAACAACTCCACACAAAGACCGTGACAAAAATCATGGCCGCTGTGGAACGAGGACCGGTTGCGGATGGTGGTAGAACATCTTGGTTAAAGGAAATAACCATTCCTTCATGGTGGGGTAACCTCACTGGTTGATTCAATGTGCCTATAAATAAGTTGTGTTTACAGTTTGCTGATTCTCCATCATGTAACGACTGGCCCTCACATGGTGAGCCCCTACCGTATCCGGTTAAAGCGACAAGCGGGTCCTGGTGGTGGTGACTGACACCTAACTCCTGCCTACGGATAGGGACCCAGGAAGAACTTCCTCCAGGTGTGGCCAGTTAGAAGAGAATGAGCAGCGCACTGGTCCCCGTCCAGGAATTCCTCTTGAGTGTGCACAGGTCTTTAAGGGACGGCATCACAGATTAATTCAGTTTGGAGGACCTGGTCAGGGGTCCAACTTACTGCTGTCCCAGGACATTGATCTGAACTTTGGGAAGAAGGAACCCAACATCTTGGTCTCAGGTCCTTACCGCAGACTCTGGGTGTAGGTCATGGGGTTGAGGAGGGCGATATACGCATGCTGGCCCGCTATTGGATAGAACACACACCATTCCTCAGTAGATATCAGCCATGCATTAAATCACTCATAAGACACATACATAAGTGAGTGTAGGGCTTGTTTCACGTGAATGTGTGAACCTTGCACAGGGCGGTCAGTAGACTGCACTCCAGTGGTATGCAGATGTTTTCCAATTAACAACTGCATCGACCTAGCGGTCCCCCGTGACCAGTAGAGGCCAGACACTTCTTGGCGTGTGGGAATTTGGAGACTTCCTCTAACTCATAGACTTCAGGGGCAGGCCAGTTTCATCAAGCCACAGCAGACTTTCATCCTTCCAGCGACGATCTGGAGAATAATGCAAGTTTGTACAGGGTCTTCCCACTGAGGCAAATAGTTCAACCAAAGTAGTCTGTGATGTATCTTCTTGCGCAAACAAAGACATCTCACCCATGCGCACTACAGCAAAGTAAAGTAGCACTCAAATTTCTCCATTGTTTGTTATAAAATGCAATGTTTGATAATTCGGTATCATAAAGACAAAAACACTAATTATGGAAAGAAAAGCACAGAAAGAGACATTACATTTAAAGGCCAGGGAGGGAGTGGCCCATTCTATATCCGCCCATGCTCCCCCTCCAAGTCACAGACAACGCAAGCATCTGTGGATGAATCAGACAGCATCTGGTTATTCAAAACACAAGGAGAGCAGGTGATTCTCAAGGAACAGGCACTAAAACGCTACAGTCAATACAATGTCCTCACATGATGAAGGCATTAAGAATTCGATTTAACTCTTGACTAGACAAGCAGCAGCTGTGCTCTTTGCACCAAGCATTGCGTATCCATTCAACAGCAGTGGGTTACCACTTTCCATTCCATCCACCCAGGGAAATTCAGCCCATCTTGGGGGGTTATCCCCAACCTGTACCTCTACCCCACCGGATACTTGTGTGGTTCTGTCCCTCTCTGTCCTGTACCAAACCCTTGTATTATGGGGGTCTAACCCTTTGCTCGGTGACCAGGAGCTGAACCCCGATGCCCTACACTCGAAGACTTCTCCCGTAACCCTGTGGTAAATTTACCACCGAATGAGAAATGTCGCGTGCCAAACTCAGCGCTATCCGAAGTTGATTATGGAGAAGAAAGACTCTGGTTGGACTGACTAGTGATCTGGTCAGCGTTACTTCATCAATCAACATGTCCCCAAACGCCTATGCTTGGATGGCCTGTTGAGGTCAGAGGTCACAAGGAGGAAAAGAACGAGGTCAAAGTGGGTGCTGCCTTAAAGAGCTGTGACTTCACCGTTTTCAGGTGGACCTGGAAGGAAGGAAGCTTCTGACACCCATGTGAACTCGCCTTATCTGGCCAAAGAATCGCAAAAGTAGGGAGAGGCAACTATCCACAGTAGGAAAGGGCGAAATTTAAATAACACTACCGTAATTAGCGTAACTTTGGGAATTTTCCATACACTTATTATGCAAAATTCAAACAATTATTCCACTGGACCATTTCGCGTGATTACATGCCAGTCGCAGTAAAATTTACCGCAATCATGCTGTTCCTTGTAAAAATTCACCACAAACGCATGAGAACAACAGACTGTAAATGGCTGTTAGCAGTGCTTTCGTTTCACTTTTATTTAGCGAACAATACATCCTTGCTTCAAAAACACATTTTGCTCTATTATATAATATGAAATCACAGGTGTGAATTTCGCATAACTACGTGCAATTTTGCTGAATTGTTCTACAATTACATGAAAGTAAGTAAATGACATGAATTCTGCACAGCCCTATTCCACGGGCACCCCCTAACAGTTCTTCCCCTGTCGAGGAGCTCTCCATTCCAGTAATGTGCTCATTTTATATTGTTAGAAGAAGTCGTTTTTTAGTTGTTTTTAAACATGAAATATGTTTTCATTGCTTCACAGACGTACCCGGTTTGAGGGGTGGAGTGATGCATGCTGCAGCAATAACATGTCCTGAGATCACAAAGTACACAGTGATGACATTTTGACAATGTTTGGGTGTAACAGATTCAAAAGCAGTCATGCAGGTTTCACTGGGGTGTGCACTTGTGTACGTATAGACGTGTTTATGCCACGCCAGTGACAACAAGCGTGCTCCTATAAGCATAAATTTGAAAACAGTTATGGTATCACACATTCATTAACACAGTGCAAAGGTCAGATTCAGGGGCGTAGGAAGGGGGGTGCAGTGGGTGCGGGCCGCCCCGCGTGTCATCACTGATGGGGGTGACAAAATGGCAAAAATGTGTTTTTTGTTTTTTTTTAGTTTAAGAAAGTTTTATTTGCATTTTGAATTAAATACAAACATATGTCATAAGTAAATGGAAAACTAAAAATATGAAGAAAAATTTACAAAATATATGCAATGAGCAATAAAACCAATATTAATAAGGATATAGAAAGGGAAAGAAAGAAAGAAAGAAAAAGAAAGATACAGGCGAAGAAGAAAAGAAGAATGGAAGGACAAAAGAGGAGAAGGAGAAAGAAAAAGAAAGAGAGGAGAAGAGAAGAGGGGAATAAGTGGGATGACTAAGAATCAGTCAGGGAATCGGTTGGAGGAAAGATAAGAAGTAAAAGGGAGCCAAAGAAGATCGGATTTAATTTTCAGGGGAACAGAAGAGGATGAAGCGATAGCAATCCTATGTTCATCGCAAACAAAATTCCATGTGTGAACTGAGATTTTAGAATTATCTTTCCAACATAATAAAATAACTTTAAACACATATTTTTGCCATTTTGTCAAGCGGGGGGGGGGGGGGGCGGGGGGGGGGGGATTGACATGAAATGTTCTGCACCGGGTACCACCTGACCTTGCTATGCCACAGGTCAGATTCCATTTCATAACCACAGGGCAGCTGCTGTTTCCTCCCGGCTGGTTTTATAACATCTTGACCAGTGGCGGCCGGCACTGAACGGGGAGGCGGAGTGGGGGTAAGGGGTAAATAAAAAAAATTAAACGTACTTCCTGTCCAGGTCCCGTGTCGTCCTTGTCGTATCTCCCCACTCTGGAGCAGCCGGAACAGGGAGGACACCGAAAATACACATGCTCCTCTGAGCCAATCACAATGCTGCAATGCAGCGTTGTGATTGGTCTGAGTGCTGTGGTGCTGCTCTCAGACAGGGAATGGGGGCATGAGCATGTTTGTCACCCAGGCTGTAATGCAGCCAGGGTAGGGAGCATGCTTTATGCGCATGTTAACCAACGAACTGGTTTTCAGGAAGAGACTCAAAACATTGCTCTTACCCTAAACTCCCGCCGCAGGCAGCCTGACCGAGTACACCGTTGTTATGTTTTCTCCTAGCACTGGGAAGCCTAAGGTCAGCTACTCGCTTTATAAATCCATAAACATGTGCATGAATGTTTGGCCAGCCCGATACGACCGGTCAAACATTCATGCGCTTGTAGGGAGTGAAAACCACCCCTCCCCTGCTCCGTCAGCCGTGCAGCCCCACCCTGCCCCGCATCCCAAAGCTGCTGCGCCAGCACCAACAAAAAGAAATTGATAATAACATTGAGTAATTATAATTTAATTTTTTCTTAGACTGTTGAATAGCAGTGGGGGGGACGCTCCTTCTCCTCAGCGGAAGAGCCGCCACTGAGCCTGACCAATATTTTATAATCCGTACTGGCACAAAAGTTAGGAAAAGAAAGTGAGCCTGTATTTTTTTCCTTATCAGTACATACTTTAAACATAAACTGTAAGAGGAAAGCACTGAAAAACATGTTCTACAGCTGCTTTAATGACCTCCTGACTGATAAATAAAGTAAACAAAGACCGAAATGCCATGTTAAAAAACGAATAAAGACAATATCATGAAGTTCTGATTAACAATCGTGTCTTCGACCTTTGCAGAATATTAAAAGGTCAACAAATGGCTGGTATTTTCCCCCTGTTAAAGACAGCAACCCTAAGTGTATTGTAAGGCTATCATTATGAGTGGCCCGGTAAGTAGGCCAGATTTTAAGATCTGGCTTATAACGAGTTGTATCCGGAGGGTGCACTAAGAAAGTAGTAATTACTTGGGGAATTGCTCATTCGAGTGCCGCTCCCATGGTAAATCCTTGTTTTGGGATTAACTTTCACCCAAAGATTTCGGCTGTTTTTAAGTGCCGAAGTCTCAAAGTGAAAGGTAGGAAACCTGCAGGGTTTTTGCAGATCTCATTATCCTGACAGGGCTAGTAACAGCTGTTAGGGCCCTCTTCGGAATTAGGAGGCCACTACTAATGAAGACCAATGCAGTTGGAGCAGTCATGCTGACTGTCTTAGGTCTGCTTGTTACAGTTGTGTTTAGTGGCCTATTGTCACAAGCCCTCTTTAATTTTATATTGCAGCACAAATGTAATCAATCAATCAAGATTTATAAAACGTGGGAAATCACCTGTGAGGGTCTCAAGGCACTGAAATCAAACCTCTTGTTTTCTGGTTAAGTTGGTTAGTACAGGGGTGGTGAGCGATGAGGTTTAACTAGCATCTTTATCTGTGAAATTCATGTCTTTCGAGGTTTTGTACTCCAGCGATTACTTACGCCTGATTTTCACCCAAGGCTTTCTACGCCATTAATAACAGATTTCTGTAGTCGTCATTGCAAAGTCCACCTCACTGGGAGTCAGACTAGCAAAGCTATGTGCCGTGTGAACTCAGTTTACACGCACAAATAGTCTATTTTTTCACCTTTGCAAAGTCACAAGAAGTAAAATACTTCTGGGACTACGGCGAGGGTTACCCTTCCTAGACAAAATTATGAAAACATAAAAATATAAGAAATTTGAACATCTGCACTCACTACCAGCTTTATATGGTACCTTTTTTCAAAAGATCTCCGGCAAAGAACCCCCTTGCATTGCAGTGGCGGTTCAACGAGAAACTGGCCAATGATGAAGGGTGCCACCCAATTGGGTGGGGGAGGGCTCTTGCTCCTCATTTTCAAATCTATTTTCCACCCGTCATTTTTTAGGGAATGCCATAATTGTACTCACCCATATAACACTTAGGAACTGCATATCCCTTTTTCTCTGATGTATGTAAGGGAGCACATATGCTGTACCTTGATCACTCCTGGTCCTTCCTTCTTGTTTGATATTGCTTGAGAATTGAACTTTAAGGAAATTATAAAGCAAAAGTATCCAAAAGAGTAAATGAGACACGGCACACTTCAATGTAGTCTGAGAAAACTATTTCAAAGAAGGAAGCCAGAGGGTATGCTTACGTTTAAGACAGACCTGTGCACAATATTATCAGAAACACTTTAAAAACACAGCTCAATAAAGGATGTCCTAGTGAAGAGTGCACGAACAACTGTGGGGAGGGAAGGGCAAGAGTGGTTGAGGGAGAAAAGAGATAAACAGCAAACATAGCTTCAGTCGTAAGACAGTCAGATCAAAAGGAGAAATTGCCTCAGAAAGAGATCAAAAAAGTTGCACCCTGCCTCTTTGTATTATTTAAATATAAAGCGGACGATGTATTATTGTGCAACGGCGCCTAATTAATTTTACCTAAATACAACTACAGGTTGGTAGTCAGATGACTATGTCCTGAAGAGGCCCTAATGATCAGACGTGGTCGAAACGTCGACAAACACTTCCTTTTGGTTGCCAAATTCACCTAATACAAATGGGCTTTGTGTGAGTTAACACAACCTCATTTATGAACAACTTCAAACTGGGTATACAGCCATGGGGAACTGTACAGTGTCTTATGTAAATATATTCACAATCTGAGCACCGCGTTGACTACATTAGTCACTTTGTCAAAATTTGTTGCATATTAATTGATTATATGTCATTTTGATGGAAGCCAAGTTTGATCTGCGCTTTTTCTTTACATTTATTCTGTCATTCAATGAATCAGAACAGAATTTGTATTCTGATCCCCCTAAGGCACTTGCAAGGTTCCCATATTTGAGGGACCCCCTTAGGGGCAAATGGGCTAATAATAAACACGTTGCCTGGTGCACATGGACAGATCGGGTTGTCCTTGTCACATATACAGGTTCCTATAGAAATTAACGATTCAAGGAAGTCATAGGTTTGAGTTTCCAAGTGTTTAAACTGTGGTTATGGAGGACAGCCTTCTTTATTATTAAGGGCCCCTGTTTTAGGTTTTTATTGATTTTTGCAGATATATACAGACAGAAAACCATGTATTTTCTTTTCTGTATTTATTTTTTAATGTGGATAAAAACGGAAATTGGGTGCTTTTTGAGTGATTATAAATACACTTTGCTATGACTGACAGGCCAATAACTGTATGGATTGATAGGTAAGGGGTTAAAAAGGAAAGGAATTTTAGTAAAGGGACCTAAATAGTGAAATATGCATATTTTCATTCAAGTGCATTGTTGTATCTTCTGCGGGTGTTCATATCACTGAAACCTGGCAGGCAATAAATCATGATTGCATATTTATTGGTTAGATAAATGTGGAAATATATCAGTTGTAACTTTTTTTTACAAAACCCATAATAAATATGGATAAATACAGATAAAGTTGACAAAAAAAGAAATATGGATAAATACAGATGGAAATGTCCAAAAAATGAATACTATAAAAGCAGGAGCTCTATTTATAATCTACAAGATACGTGGGATGGCCAGGTAAACATTGATGTCTTTCTTCCACGGGAAAGTATTTTTCATAGTTTTTGACATAAATACGCAAAAGTCAAGAGAAAAAATAAAAAACCTTTTCACACCCCTACATTAATTACAAGTGCGCGAGAAGCTCCTTATAAAGTGTTAGTGATATACCTAGAACTTACAGTTCTTGGTGCTGTGACTGCATCCCTTCTCCCACCTCACTTAATGGAACTCTGCTTTTCTGTTTATAGAGATAACTCTAATCACTAGTATATGCAGTAGACCTTTGTACTCTCTACCATTTCTATGTGGCTCTTAGAGTACATCCATTCGTATACCTTCCCTATGTATATAGAGATAACTCTAATCACTAGTATATGCAGTAGACCTTTGTACTCTCTACCATTCCTATGTGACTCTTAGAGTATATCCATTCGTATCCCTTCCCTATGTATATAGAGAGAACTCTAATCACTAGTATATGCAGTAGACCTTTGTACTCTCTACCATTCCTATGTGACTCTTAGAGTATATCCATTTGTATCCCTTCCCTATGTATATAGAGATAACTCTAATCACTAGTATATGTAGTAGACCTTTGTACTCTCTACCATTCCTATGTGACTCTTAGAGTATATCCATTCGTATCCCTTCCCTATGTATATAGAGATAACTCTAATCACTAGTATATGCAGTAGACCTTTGTACTCTCTACCATTCCTATGTGACTCTTAGAGTATATCCATTTGTATCCCTTCCCTATGTACATAGAGATAACTGTAATCACTAGTATATGCAGCAGACCTTTGTACTCTCTACCATTCCTATGTGACTCTTAGAGTATATCCATTAGTATCTCTTCCTTGAGTGACTTTACTATTTGTACATTTACAATTTTTCTTTCTGTGTGTATCTCTTCCTTGTGTGACTTTACATCTTGTACATTTGCAATTTTTCTGTTTGTATCTTTTATGTAACACATGTAATCCTTAGTCCTTATGTTTTGCAACTGGTTCTTATGTAAAGCGCTCTGACACCTTCGGGTAAAGTTTGCGCTATATAAAATCGCATTAAATAAATAAATAAATAAATAAAGTTGGGCGCACAAATATTAATTATTGCCCCTCTCTATGTTGCCAAATTTGCCAAACACCAAGGCTTCCATTCCAGCTTTGGTTCAATCTCACGTGTCTTTCTTCTATCTTAGACTTCATGTGTCTTGTCTACATCTCACTCTTCTTGATTCTTGTTGATCTCTGCTTTCCCCCTTATCAGTGTTTTCTCAGCTTTCTCCTTCTTCTTTCTCTGTTGACTGCCTTTCTCACACCTGTTCTGGAAAATGAGTCCTGGTCCCTGGAAATGAGAGCTGGTGACAAAAGCAGCACTGATGACGTCACAATGTACCTCAGTCCACCCAGCGAATCCAGTGTTGAATTTTTCACTTCTTTATGCTGTCAATTGTTTTAGGTTTTTTTTGCTTTTGAAATAACTGCCCTGAAGCAGCACCTACGTGGTGGATATACACTATATATATATATATATATATATATATATATATATATATATATATATATATATATATATATATATATATATATATATATATATATATATTTTAAATATAAAATATATGAACTAGAAAGTTCACCCCCTTGCTCAGTATGTATTACTGATGGGCTACCATGAAGGTTGCCTCTGAGTACTGGACTTCTTCAAGAGACGTCTGTGTTTTGGCTAAATAGGCCAACTCTAAAGTAATGCTAACTTTGCAGGTCCCAAATCTCAAAATT
Source organism: Lissotriton vulgaris (assembly GCF_964263255.1). Taxonomy (NCBI): domain Eukaryota; kingdom Metazoa; phylum Chordata; class Amphibia; order Caudata; family Salamandridae; genus Lissotriton; species Lissotriton vulgaris. The sequence goes on from NC_141693.1 coordinate 1,944,360,028, forward strand.
ATTTTCACAAAATATTTTGCGCAACTAAAAAAATAGTCTGCTTAATAAAAAAATAATTAATGAGTGTAAATAGTAATTCACATTATCAGGAATGTTGGGATATACTGGAGCAAATGGGATTTGCTCACAAAGTTTTTTACCCGGTGCAGTGGAACTCCCAGGGGCGGCTCTAGGCTCATGGTGGCCCTGGGCAGGAAGTGTAGGTAGGGGGCCCCGGAAGAGGGGGTCCGGGCGGGGCGGAGCACGGAGGCCAGTGAAGAGGGGGCGGATCAGGGTGGTTGGAAGTGGAACAGAGCCAGAGGCTGCCAAATCCCTGCCAGGGGCCGCCACGCAAATATGTATCCATCCTCAGAGGATTATTATATTAAGATATATATTGGCGTGGTGGCCCCTGGGGTTTGGTGGCCCTGTGCAGGTGCACAGCTAGCACATGCCTAAGGCCGCCCGATCCGCGTGACCAAAACTGGTACCAGGGGCTGCTTCTTGCACTAGCAAAAGCTGAACAACAACAGGCTCACAAGTCTGCTGGTATTTGCCACTCTTTTGCACATCATTTCTCACTAAAAACACGCTGATAGCTGTCCTCATTTTTGAAGGCGAGGTAAAAGAGGTATTGCAGCAGGAAGTGACTCCCCAAAATTAATGAAAGTTCATGGCAGTTTTCCATTCGGATTAATAAAAAAAAAAACATGTTTTTTATGTACACTTGAATGTGTCACATTTCACCATGCAAAAATGTACAACTGTACCTTTTCCATATGTGAAAATAACTATGCGTGGAAATCTTTGTGACTTCCCAAAAAAGTCATACTCTCTCCAAGTATAGAAGTAACGGGAAGGGACCAAAACGGTTTTGTTTTTTTCAAATTAAAAAAACAACATTTTGGTGAATCTGGACTGCTGGAGGAACTGCGGGTTGTGACGCCCCTCCCTTGTCTGCTGGTGACATGCTCTTGTGCAACGGCTCTCCCACTCGACTGCATTTGCACAATGCAAACATGCACAAGCACACCCTGTTACTGGGGAAAAGCCATGACTAGGACCACAGAATGTTCTTAGATGCCCATTAACATCTAATCCTCCTAAAACTCCCTGCCCGCCAGGGCATGCTGGCTCGAGCGATGCAGGATGACAGGTCCTCACAGCGAGAGGCACGCCTCACCAGGCCTGCTGACTCCATACTTGTGGCATGAGGAGGTGAGAGAGAGATGGTGCCGGGGTGTGACTACTCTACGGTGAGTGGGGAAAGTGCATACATGAGGGAAAAAGTGCGCTGAGGTGACAACTGGTGAGGAAGGAGCTGGGTAAAAAAGTGAGAGTGTAATGGTGAGTACACAAGGAGGAAAAGGGGGCCCAAGCGTGGTGTACTGAGTGGAAGATGCGAGTGCGATACTGAGAGTGCAATGGTGTATGCAGAAGAGACTAAATCTAATGTACTGAGAATCATGAGAGGCTAGTTAGAAAGTAAGCCAAACAAGAGACGGGACAGTTCAATCCAGGCTCCTTGCCTTTTGCCTTCAGTATTCCCTCAGAGCAGGGGCTCAATCATAAAAGATAATGAACTTGTGTGGGAGTTTGTGTATTTTTTATTTTTGTCCTGAAGAAGGTGACAACATATAAATTTCACCGAAACGCGTTGACATATTCTATCTATGTAGTATCTGCTTGACACATTGATATGGTAGATGGTTATTATTGTGAAACATCACATATTCTCTTTGAGTATACCGGATCAGCATTACTTGAATAATTTTATGTGAACTATCTTGGGTTGCCTCCCTTTTTAATGTACTTTGACTGGGATATTTAAATGTTTTCAGGAAAAAAAATGTTTGCATCATATTGTGGGGACTGGTTTATACAGGTACATTTGATTTTGTGTAACACGAAGCGTCCAATTTTTGTAAACATTGTTTTTATTTATTTAAGAATTTTGTGAAGATTTGTTAATGTACAACCTATATGAGTAAACTTTGATAACAGAATCCCTGTGTGAAATTGAATACGATATTAAAGCTCTGTGCAAAGTCAATACTTACATGGTACGATTTATGATTGTAGACACTTGACATGTGTGGTATGGTTGTGATTGAATGTTTGAAGACATTTAATTGTATGTATTTGCCTTCCCAAGAGGAGAATCAATGTTATTTTAGTTAGGAAGTGATGCCACAATAGTGCATATGAGGGCACTAGTGACTGCAGTAATAAACTGTGCATGCAATGGTGCATGCGATGGGAGAAGAGGCAGCCATGCGTTTTAGTGCACAAGTGAAGGTCAGGAGTTAAAGACCTGCAAATTAGGGCACAGGGAGAAAATAAGCAATTCTTAAACTGAGCTCCACTGACCCCTAGTGGTCAGTGAGGCGTATTGAGGGGGTCCGTGACTTCAGAAAATTAAATAAAAGTGGAAAGTTTAATAAAGTACATGAAGGCAAATGTAAAACTGAACATTTTGATACGCTCTGTATATGAGGAGGATTTTCAAATTGAGGATAAAGATAAAGTTGATATGCTAGGCGTGAATCGTTGGCTGTGCATGTGCGGCAAACAGAATCTAGTGTGTACCGTTGGGGGCCTCCCAAGAGCAAAAAATCAAAAGTTAGAGTGTAGTATAACGCTGCACCTTTCATAAGTTACACTACATTTTAAAAGACCCCAGACTTGCCATAAAAGTCGCACATTTTGTATTTTTTTTTATTGTGAATTACATAAAAGATTTCAACATTTTGTATCCACTTGATGTATACTTGTCTCTGTTTTTTTGTGTATTGTTTTGATATTTCCATCTAGAAATTGCTCAGGGTGGGGGTCCCCGACTTGCTATGGTATTTACGTAGGGGTCCACAAAAGTCTAAGAGCTGCTAAGTTAGGGAACTTGTTTAAAGAAAGCGGGAGCGTAGGTACACATAGGAGGAGATGGGAGTTTAGGGGTATTCATGGAGGGGGGAGGGAAGAGGGGCAAAAGAGTTGACCAAGTGAAATAAGCATTGGTACAACCATTAGGGCTCTTTTTAGTCTGCTAAAGGCTAAGCATATTAAAGCCAAATAAAGAAAAAAAACGTGTCTCTGAAGAACGCGTCTTTGCCTGTGCTACTGACCTGTGTCTGTTTTCTATGTCAAATACAGGAAGAGGGACAATGGAGTATGAATTATAGTCCTTCTTTAGTTTCAAAGACAATAGAGAAATTTAAGGGTTTCCTTCCCACTTGGCCTACATTTGCAATGGAAATAAAAAGAGGACTGTATTGTAGGAAGGTGGATAAAATGCTTTACCCCAGTGGCACAAGCGAGAAGTCACTGGGAGGGAAAGGTGTGCTCTGGGAACACGAGGGTGTTGTGGAAGGAGATGGAGCCAACAGGGGAAGGAGATACGAGAGATACAAATAAGAGTAGTGGGCATGGGAATGAGGACACACAGGGCAGTGAGGGCAGGGAGAGGGGTAGGCATGAGAAGGGGTGGAGGGTGGGAGAAAGAAAGACACTCCAAAGGCCTAGGTCAGGGTGTGATTGACAAAGTCTTGTCGATGGCTGAAAGAAGCGCGCCAGAAATGCCAATAGTTGAAAGGAGGAGCCCCGAAGCCGCTCCAAGTGTAATGTAAGCAGTAGGTCTGTTTGGCAGCTGCGTTGTCACCCAGACCTACGAGCAACGCGCTGGGTGCTACAACCAGCGAGAGAAGAAGGGGCTGCTGGAAATATTCAGAGCGAGAAAGAGGGACCGATGGAATCTACCCAGAAAGAGAGAGAGAGAGGTGGAGACTGTACTTGGAGAGAAAAGGAGGTCGATTTTTCTGCCCAGTAAGAACATGAATGGGTAGGAGCTATTCCTGGTGCCCAAAAGAATGGAAGAGGCTGTACACAGAGAGAAAAGAGGGAGCTAGGGGATACACCGAGGGTCAAAAATAGAGAGGGAGGCGGTACTTATACAGAGAAAAGGAGGGAACATAACCCAGTGAAAAAAGAAAGGGCAAGGGATGACGCCCAGAGAGGTCTGGGGAGGGTCAGAGGAGACCAGGGCTGTATTTGGAGAGAGTAATAGAGTAGAAGAGACAACACCTTGGGAAAAGCGAAACATCTAGGGAGAAAAGTAGGGCTAAATCAGTGGGGAGGATAGTAGAGGCTACACATACAGAAGAAACATAGCAGGACACAGACTATCTACAGAGGGCGCTAGAGGGTACCTGAAAGGGCTAGGAGAGAGCGGGAGCGGGTATCTGGCAAGACAAAGGGCCATGGGTGGGTGAGACTGAGGGTTATGTGTTGTGGATATGGTGAGTGGGCTACGGGCATGGCCACTGCAATTATGCCATTCTGTGGCGACTGCGTTTTATGCATAATTATCCATTTGCTGCATTTGCAACATAATCCAAAGTCTTTACTAAAATTGTGACAATACGTGTTGCCGCACAGTGTACGTCTCTGTGCAAAGGTCGGCTGGTCACTTCTCAGTTGCTTATAGCTTTATTTCAGTGTTAAACTGGTACTAATGAGATGAATCTTCACGGCGCATCATACGGCGAGCACTACTGGTGACGGAGGCTTCCATCAGAACAGTTGTGTTCTTTGGAACTCCACCCGCCTGACGCCAAATCGAGCCTTAAGAAACAATAGACTCGTAATAACAATCCACGGTTGTGGAAGTACCCTCCACGTGGTTTCCCTCTGATAATTATCAGATTGAGGTAAGAGGTAAATAAGGACTGGGACAGTTAGACTGTCCTGAAGAAGACCAACGTGACCCATGTAATTGAGGGCACTTTGATACGGTCGAAACGTGTTGACCATCGCAGTATAAGGAGGAGTGTTTTTGGATCTTGACCTCCTGCCTAAACACTTAGTCATCCTTCACATCTTTTAATCCTGACCGTAGAACCTATGAATAAAGTACTAACGGGTATCCATGAGCCAAATTTAATGAGCACTATCTAACTGCACTTTATGTCTATCACTCACCCAGTCCTTAGGGACAACACTTATTGTTGTGATCACTGTTTGTCACTTTTGTGTTGATCTTTGTTCGTTTTGAGTTTTGTGTTCCCCCCCTCTCTAAGCTCCACCCCCTGCGTGGCTACGCGGGTGCGTATTGTAAGCAGACCCGATGATGAAGCATGTCACATACATTGTGTAAGAGTGAGGGCAGTTTTTTCAAATAATTTAGATTTTTCACAGCCCTGTCTCTTTGTCTGCTCCGAGTTTCCTTTTTTTCCCCACCCCTTTATGTGTTTACATTATTTGATTAGGGGGTTCGGGTGGTGGAGTTCACTTGTTGACCCTCTCCCCTCCTTTGTGATAAATACTAATGAGATGAAACCTTTGCGCAGAATGTGTTAAGGCGATCAAGTAATACTATCACAAACGGTAATGCATTGCGTTGCATTATTTGCTTTTTCTCGCCACATAATTTTATCATGTCTGACACATAATTTGTTCCTCCCCTGGCACATAATTCCAGTGGTCTTGGTTATGGATTGAAAATCTGGTGAGACAGAGGGCTGAGGGTTCTGTATCAGTGAGACAGAGGGCCCAGGATTGGGGAGACAAAGGTCTAGGCCGGTATCTGCTGAGAATGTTTGTTTTTTGCACCAACACTTTCACCCACACTATGCAGGTACTTGGGTCCCGGTTTTGCTGTATGACTCTCAAATTTTAGTCCTAACATTCCCACTGCCCCTGCCCTAACTTTGTATTTCACTCCTGCAGGTTTCTTCCTGCCCCTGCTTCATCCGTTACCACTGTTTTTCTATATTTCTCTTCCTCCTTCTTTCTCTCTTTTACTCTGGTTGAAAGTCTCACGATGAAAACCGGTTTTGGTCCTCAAAAATGAGTGCCAGTATCCAACACCCAAATGCACCAGTACAAATTAAGCACTGGCCGATAAGTGTCATCCATTCATCTTCACAGTTGAGCGACAACCCCCGCCACCGGTGCCGACAGATTGCAACCTCCCCCCTCCGGCACCAAATGCCTCACTTCAAGGGCAATCAGCAATGCATTTTGTCACTGTCCGGGATGGATCGGGTGATCACAGTCAAAACCAGCACAGCTGCACAGTGCCACGCTTAGCTGCCCATCTGGGAATACAAAGTTTCACTTTGTCTGTCACTTTACAGTTTGAACAAGAGCATTAATTAACACTAATCACATAGTACATTTTTTGTCACTTATTCTCTGTTAATTACTCCCCTATGGATGGTCCTCTTTTTATTACCTTTGAGGTAATTAAAGTTTGAGTTACATGATGCAGCTTGCATGTTGCATACAGATGTTTGCAGAGGCGCATCACTCCCTCGTCTGTTCACCAGGGCCTCCAGCACCGGGGACATCTTAATTTTACATTTCACAGTCGGTCCCGTGCTCCCATTCCCCTCTTCTCCCCATATCTTTCTAGTTATTGGATATATTCTGCGCCAGGAGGAGGAAACTGCCCCAGGCGCGGCCTGTTATTTCTGCATGTCCCTGATACTCCAAGCCGATAGGGTGGATAACATTAATCTTCCGCGCAAGCGATTGATTTGCCCTATAAAAGGTCGAGCATTGTTCTGTGAAAGACTTCCTCAAGTAATCCAAACCTGAGCGGCGGGCGCCTGCTGCCGGCCAGAGACTCGCGGGAAAAAACATCGCAGGAAAGGTCAGCGTCTGCAGAGGGTAGAACGTGAGTGAAATCACGAGGGAGGGGGGTGGGGATCATGGGATGGCACAGGGCCAAGGCGGGCACACCTGTTTCTCGGGGGTTGGGGTGAGAACTGATCTGATCTCCGTTTTAGTGAAGCACTGTTGAATAGCGCCTCATTGCTCACAGGAGTTAGGTATGCGCTTAATTAGACGTCAAGGGTGGGTTTTGTTTGATTTGGCGACACCAACAACCAGCGGGCAGCTCAGCTGGTGAGGTGTGAGCTCATTGGACCGAGTGAGTTTGTTTTTCTTCGTGATTTGTACTCTGCTTTTTACTTCCTTGTATCTGAAATGTTTGTGGGTAAGAATAATTGAAATACATTTCTTATAGAACAATACTTCTCTCAGAGGTTGTGAAGTGACGTATGTCACACCAGCGGTCGAAGTACACTGCCAGGTAGAACGCAACAGGTATAGTGTCGCCCCTACTTGTCGAAAGATAAGATGCCCCTTGGCTGTGGAGTCCCCCAGGGGTCGGCCCTCAGCCCTCTCTTTTTTAATGTTTACATGTCACCATTGGCAAGGGTGGTTGAAGCCTGTGGTGTCAGTGGTCTCTTACGCTGATGATACTCAGCTGATTTTTTCCTTTAGAGACCACTCTGAGAAAGGACTGGATAATTCTAAATCTTGCCTCACCAACATTGTTCAATGGATGACATCTAATACATTAAAACTGAACACCGATAAAACTGAGGTGCTATTTTTAATCTGAAAACCCCTTTGCTGTCCTCCACATGGTGGCCACCTGAGTTGAACCCACCCCCCACCCCGGCCAACTCACGCCGGAACCTTGGGTTCTATATTGACAATGAACTTTCATGCAAAACACAAATCCAAAAGGTTACATCTGCCTGTTTTGACAAATTAAAAATGATTAAAAAAATCTCCCCCTATTTGTCTACGGACTCGATGAGGACTGTCGTGCACGCCCTCATCACTTCACATCTGGACTACTCCAATAGTCTTTATGTAGGGACTCCTGCATATCTACGTCACCGAATACAGATTGTCCAGAACGCGGCGGCAAGACTGATCTGTCACGTCCCCTATCGTCACTCCATTTCCCCGTACCTAAAGAACTTGCACTGGCTTCAGATATCCCATCGCATCCAGTTCAAAGCCCTGGTCCTGGCCTTCAGATCACTCCATGGGAATGGACCAGGCTATCTCAGAGACAGACTGAAGCAGGTCCAATCAGTCCGTTCCCTTAGATCGAACCATCTCCGTCTCCTGCTCCCTCCCCGTTTCCATCGCTCTAGAAGAGGAGGCAGAGCTTTTGCGGTGGTCACTGCTAAGCTGTGGAACTCCCTACCACTTAACCTCAGACTCACTGAATCAGACCCCTATTCAGGTCCAAATTGAAAACATACCTGTTCTCCAGCTACTAGCCGACTCAGTCACTACCGTATCTGTCCACAGCACCGGAACACCCCCGGTGGGGGTAGCCGTGCGCTTAATCAAATTCCATAATAATAATAATAATAATAATAATAATAATAATACACTAAAACAAGCATTGGCAAAGCCAGTAGGTCTCGCCTTTTGGATCTTATAAGAGTGTAGCCATGCATCGCATTATCCTGTGTGCTTGGAATTTAGGGATTGAAGAGCTATATAGTAACGTCACACTCTTTTCAACTTGTACTTTAGCAGGTTTTCAATTAATTTTGTAATATTTTCCAATAGCTGAGCCGCTCACCCAGGTTCAGAATGAGTTTGGATAGCTACTGAAAGTAATCACACTCCGGTGACAGGTTTAAGTGACATTACATCCCAATGAATCAATCAGTCTTAAAGCCTTCATTCATTGGCTTGTCATCAAAGCCAACTCATGCCTACTGTGGTATACAGGTACTCTTTCGGCGGAAGCAATCAAATTCTGCTCGCAGGCCTAGGCTTTCTGAGGCCCCGGGCGAAAGTGAAGATGTGAGGCCCCTCCAATTGCATATTGCGTTGCAAGAAGTGACATCACAGAAAGTGACTTCGCAGGACTTTTGATCTTAGTTATTTGGCATCACTGAAGCAAACTAATGTGGATATCAGTAACATGGACGAAAAGTAGAGAGGATGGAAAACAGGTGAGCAAAAATCCTTTGCAGTCTACCCCAGAAGCATCCTATCACAGACATGCAATGCCTTACGTGAATACGATCAACCACCATTTACAACACTTTCTGGGAGTCGACACAGCACTATATCCTGGTCATTTAAACAGAGACTAGAAAACAAAAGTCTTAATGCTTTAAAAACATTTCATACCCAAGCCCAGCCGCTCCTTTCTAACAAGCTGGTCTTCAGTTCTCAAACATAGCTGCCTGTTACATCTACAAAATCGTCACCGTGTAACCATTTTTTTTTCAATCTGTTCCTGTTCCAGTGTCAATAAATGTTTCGGTCAAAATGGTCTGAGGAGTTGGCCAGTAACGAGGCACACAGGGAAAGAGTAGAGATCCCCAAGGAACCTGCCCGGAAAAGAGGCGCCCACTGAAACACATTCCAACCCCTACCGCTACTACTTCCCACCCCGATTTCAAGAAGCTAAAGCCATGGGCCGTGGCTTGGCAAGGAACCTTTTCTGCACAAATAGATTTTGCAACCCCAGCTTCTAAACTCAATAAAGGGGCAGATCTTAGCTTGAAGAAAATTGATGAGCAAATAATGAAAGTACATTCTAATTTAAACCCCCAATATTCATAGGCTGTGCTTTTGGCCAACAAAAAATGTGTATTTCCAAACTACTAGCTATTTATACCGAGTCAATCCTGACACTCCTTTGTGATTAGACGTCCTTGACTCCACTCCTGGGTGTCTGTGAGACACGGGTCAACAGAGACCCCAAAGCGAAGTAACCCGAACAGGCCCTGGTATCACGGGCAGGTGCCAGGCCGACTCAGAGTGAGACGCTCGCTCCCCACTCACATCTGCTTTGATCTGTAACTGTAAGCCTTGGCAGTTTCAAGTCGATCCTATATAGTTCCGTTTTTTGAAAGAGACTGCGTTTGAGTTGAGAGAACAGGAAGAAGTGGCGCTCTAAGCGGTGCGATCTTTTGATGGTGCTATTCGTGCGGTAGGCACGCGGTGCAATGCAGGACAGGGGAACACAAACCCAGAGGGAGAAAACACCCCTGCAATGGTACAGGAAGGCCTAAACCGAAATAGAAGAAGAACAGATCCTGTGCACACGCTGATGAAATCGATGGTCCTGCAGCCAGGACGCACAATGGCAAGATAATGGAAAATACGTCTAGGGTTCAAAAGATTAGACACAAAGGTTCATGTGGGTGAAGATGTCTTTTATAAGTCAATTGTTGATCAGTACATCAGCGTGTGCACAGGATCTGTTCTTTTCCTATATAGTTCAGTTCCAGAGATAGTAAACTGTGATGCATAATCTTACCTTACCATCTAAGACGTTACGCCAACGCGGCCCGAACCGACTCCCGACTCCACTCCTGGCTGAAGAGACTGTACAGGCCAGGGAGCGTGTGCGGCATGCGTGCTGCGTCACTGCCTTTTAGCAGCACAGCGCGCGGGTGGGGGCTGGCCAAAATGATGTCAAGGGCCGTCATTGGTAGGGCTTTGCGCGCTACCAGATTGACGGCCCTGGGACCCACATCATAAACAGATACGCCTGCCGCCTGCGCACCGCGCACGGCACCACCACCACTAAGGCACCACCACCACTAAGCTAGGTGGTGGTGCGTGCATGCATGGTGACGGTGCTGCACTTCCACTAACTAACTGCCTGCGCACGTGCGCGCAGCACTTTTCCTGCATTTTGCACGGTAACAGTGCACTTCCACTAACCAACTGCCTGGGCGAGTGCGCACAACGCTTTTCCCGCATTTCATGTTGGGCCCCCTGCTCTGCGGTCTACTCTGCGGGGCCTCCTGAGCGCGAGGCCCTGGGCAGCTGCCCATACCGCCCATGCCTAGGACCGGCCCGGTCTGCTCAAACAAATACAGTAAGAAGGAAGATTACCATGTGAGCAGAGCCAAAGGCCCTCAGTGCATTGTGTCTTGAAGTTATTTTTCTGTTCATCACATCGAGTACAGCAACAGCCATACCTGTGAAGCTAGACCTAAAAAGCATGTTGGGTGGAACATTCCTTTTAAAGTCTTGCACCACAAAACAGCCTCAGTTATCTAGTAATGCGGTTGTGTATGATTCAAAGTTGACAGGTGGGTTGCTTTAATTGCTGCCTTAAGGTGTTTTCTCTTCATCAGAGTCCCCTTTGACCAAGGCAGACACAGTAGCTGAGGGAAGACAGAAAAGCTCAGTTGCTTGTCCTGCTGGTCACTGGTACCAGTGACCTCACTGCTGACCTCTGCCTTTTAACATTATGTATTTCCGGAGTCCTACAGCTGGTTCTGCTGGGAAAGCAGCTAAGCAGGCTTCTGGAAGTGTCACCGTCTGGCAATCCCTGCTCCCAAGATACTTTAGCATTTCATTCCATGGCCATATAAACAATTACAAGTGTCATGTTGTAGGTTTTACAATGACTCTATAAACTATTTATTTCTTCCCCCCTCTGCGAATAAACTCCAAATCAAGGGCACAAGTCCAGGAAAAATAGTACAGGGGTATTCACCCTTACAACAGTCCCCATTTAAACTTAAACACTGAAGCGTAAAGATACTGGTTCTTGGGCGGTGCTCCGTGTAGGAAACAAAAACCAAAAAGGTTGGACCAAGAGGAAGGATACACTTCTAGCGAGTAAGCATTTCAAAGGGTAATCGAAGGGACAAATAAAAGACAAAGGGCGGGCTGGAAGCTCATAAAGTGTATACAACATGTAATGAAGATACTGTGCTGCCTAGGATCAACCCAAAAAGTATAGATTAAGTGAGTAATGGGGCTGGGCCAAAGGCGTGGCTATGGAAATAAAATATTCTATATATTTTTTTTGGTCTTTCACCTTCAGGTAACTACATATAACATAACGTATAGCATAAATGAAAAATAAGTGCAAGTTAAGTTAGTCAGTGGGAAATGATCCATCATACATTACAAAACCTTTATTAGGTAATGTACTGCAGAAGTCTGTGTCCGTAACCAGAGTGCCACAGAAGTAAACCCTGGTTGGTGCAGTGGAGAATATTGACTTGTGTATGTTTAGTGCTACGAGTTCTCAGTCTGTGATAGAAAGCAGTGTGAATACGTACACATTATTTTAAAACTTGGCTTACATACAACATAAGATAGGCAGCTACAAAATGTGCAAAAAGGTTTAAGATAAAAATATGATTCCAAAATATATTTTTTATTACTACCCAGACTGTTCATAGTGCAATCTGTTTTTTATAACTGTCCTTTAAAACCACAGGCTTCACAGCTCAGCTGGAAACTCCCTTGCAGCTCCACTCAAAAATAATAACTATTTGTCATCATGAAGCTTAAAGTGGTTCCATCAATTAAAGCCAATACCGGCTTCCAGCACCCTTTACATTTGCAGATTTGCTAGTTGTGCACATTTACATTTCTGTCAGGCAAGCAGGCACTCTCGAAAGGCTTGTTTAGCTGTCTGCCTTTCCCACAGTTTCCCTGCACAGGAGACTCCCTGCCTTACACTTCAGCTGAAGCATTTCAACTCTCGGAATTAACCGTCCAAGGACTTATGTCGTTTTAAAGAATGTAGGGGAACTATTTTTCTTAAATTAAAAAAAAGCATGGGCACATCATGCTCCTCAGATCCATGCCACTTGGGCCACTGAATCACACTCACACTAAGAGTCTGCATTTTTCATGGCCACGCCCTGGGCAGATATAAATTTGGCACCCTCGCTGATTCTGGTGAATAAAACGAGGCAGTGGAGAGCCCTTTTGTGGTCAGAGGTCAGACCGTGGCTGATTAAATCAGAGTTGTGACTGGCCTCTGAGCACATGCATCGCTGCAACTCACCTGAATCACTCACAGATTAGCTCCTCATAGTGGTGCTAAGTTATTTGCTCAGGGGAGGTGGGGACCGTAAATAGAGTGAGGCAGCAGGGGGTGAGAGTGAGATGGGAGATCAAGACAGCAGCCTGAATGAGTGTTTGAATCAGTGCCTGCAGCACTGGAGCCAGGTGATAGGGACTCTGCTCTATGCACTATCCTAGTGCAAATAACTCCTCGCACGCCTCCGAAGATTTGTTCCCTGGGCCTCCCCAAGCTCACCCATGCCAAAAGCTGTCCCTGCTCACACTATACCTTTCTCAAACAATTTGCAATCGTATACAGAGTGTGCTGCTGTTTCTCACCAAGACACCTCCCCCCAGAGTGCCTCACTCACAAGAGACGGCGCTGAGTGCTGCCTTTCCCCACATCATACATGCCTCACACTTCTTGTGATTTGTGACGTTATACGTAATGTGCTGCCGCCTTTTGTCCACAGATCTCAGCAGGGGCGTAGGAAGAGGGATGCGGTGGGTGCGGGCTGCTCTGGGTGTCATCACTGAGGGGGTGACAAAATGGCAAAAATATGTGTTTTAAACACATCTTTTTGCCATTTTGTCAAGCCGGGGGTGGCAAGAATTCTTCCGCACTGGGTACCACCCTACCTTGCTATGCCACTGGATCTCAGGAGATCTACCTCACATTACCTATGAACTGCCGTCTCGTACCCAGGACCCCTTCCTCCTACTGCCTGTGATCTGGTGAAGAGCTCTGTTCTCATCACACAATCTCTCTCCCAGCATGCACGCATTAAAACAATATGAGCTCTCTTCCTTCACCAACGTCTCAAAGCAATAGGCCTCTACCACTAGCCATTACTCGCAGTTCCACAAGACTTCACTCTTGAGATCCCATCATGAGAGCTCCCTCACAGTGCTATATGTTGTTCATGGACAGTATACACTGGTGGAGCTGTCAGTGCTTTATGTTGTACATGGATAGTATACTCCGGTTGAGCTGTCGCTTGTATATGTGTTATTCTCTTGTAGAGCTGTCAGAGCTATATGTTGTTGAAGGATGGAATACTCTGGTAGAGCTGTCGAAGCTTTATGTTGTAGATGGATTGTTTACTCTGGTTGAGCGGTCACTGTTATATGTGTTATACTCTTGTAGATTTGTAGGTACTACACGTTGATGGATGGAATACTCTGGTAGAGCTGTCGAAGCTATATGTTGTGGATGGATGGAATAGTCTAGTAGAGCTGTCGCATGTATATGTGTTATACTCTTGTAGAGCTGTCAAAGCTATATGTTGTTGAAGGATGGAATACTCTGGTAGAGCTGTTGTAGATGGATTGTATACTCTGGTTGAGCTGTCACTGGTATATGTGTTATACTCTGGTAGATTTGTAGGTACTACACGTCATGGATGGAATACTCTGGTAGAGCTGTTGACGCTATATATTGTTGATGGATGTAATATTCTAGTAGAGCTGTCACTTGTATATGTGTTATACTCTTGTAGAGCTGTCGAAGCTATAGGTTGTTGAAGGATGGAATACTCTGGTAGAGCTGTCACTTGTATATGTGTTATACTCTTGTAGAGCTGTCGAAGCTATAGGTTGTTGAAGGATGGAATACTCTGGTAGAGCTGTCGAAGCTATATGTTGTACATGGATTGTTCACTCTGGTTGAGCACTCACTGGTATATGTGTTATACTCTTGTAGATTTGTAGGTATTACACGTTGATGGATGGAATACTCTGGTAGAGCTGTCGAAGCTATATGTTGTGGATGGATGGAATACTCTGGTAGAGCTGTCGAAGCTATATGTTGTTGATTGATGGAATACTCTGGTAGAGCTGTCGAAGCTTTATGTTGTTGAAGGATGGAATACTCTGGTAGAGCTGTCAAAGCTATATGTTGTAGATGGATTCTTTACTCTGGTTGAGCGGTCACTGTTATATGTGTTATACTCTTGTAGATTTGTAGGTACTACACGTTGATGGATGCAATACTCTGGTAGAGCTGTCGAAGCTATATGTTGTTGATGGATTGTATACTCTGGTAGAGCTGTCGAAGCTATATGTTGTAGATGGATTGTATACTCTGGTTGAGCTGTCACTGGTATATGTGTTATACTCTGGAAGAGCTGTAGGAACTACACGTTGATGGATGGAATACTCTGGTAGAGCTGTCGCTTGTATATGTGTTATTCTCTTGTAGAGCTGTCAGAGCTATATGTTGTTGCTGGATGGAATACTCTAGTAGAGCTGTCGCATGTATATGTGTTATACTCTTGTAGAGCTGTCGAAGCTATATGTTGTTGAAGGATGGAATACTCTGGTGGAGGTGTCAAAGCTTTATGTTGTAGATGGATTCTTTACTCTGGTTGAGCAGTCACTGTTATATGTGTTATACTCTTGTAGATTTGTAGGTACTACACGTTGATGGATGGAATACTCTGGTAGAGCTGTTGAAGCTATATGTTGTTGATGGATTGTATACTCTGGAGGAGTTGTCACTGGTATATGTGTTGTAGTCTGCTAGAGCTGTAGGTACTACACGTCATGGATGGAATACTCTGGTAGAGCTGTCGAAGCTATATGTTGTTGATGGCTTGAATACTCTAGTAGAGCTGTCGCTTGTATATGTGTTATACTCTTGTAGAGCTGTCAAAGCTATATGTTGTTGAAGGATGGAATACTCTGGTGGAGGTGTCAAAGCTTTATGTTGTAGATGGATTGTTTACTCTGGTTGAGCTGTCACTGGTATATGTGTTATACTCTGGTAGATTTGTAGGTACTACACGTTGATGGATAGAATACTTTGGTAGACCTGTTGAAGCTATATATTGTTGCTGGATTGTATACTCTGGATGAGCTGTCACTGGTATATGTGTTGTAGTCTGCTAGAGCTGTAGGTACTACACGTTGATGGATGGAATACTCTTGTACAGCTGTCGAAGCTATAAGTTGTTGAAGGATGGAATATTCTGGTAGAGCTGTCGAAGCTATATGTTGTTGATGGATGGAATACTCGAGTAGAGCTGTCGCTTGTATATGTGTTATTCTCTTGTAGAGCTGTCAAAGCTATATGATGTTGAAGGATGGAATATTCTGGTAGAGCTGTCAAAGCTATATGATGTTGAAGGATGGAATACTCTAGTAAAGCTGTCGCTTGTATATGTGTTATACTCTTGTAGAGCTGTCGAAGCTATATGTTGTTGAAGGATGGAATACTCTGGTAGAGCTGTTGACGCTATATGTTGTTGAAGGATGGAATACTCTTGTAGAGCTGTCAAAGCTATATGTTGTTGATGGATTGTATACTCTGGTTGAGCTGTCACTGGTATATGTGTTATACTCTGCTAGAGCTGTGGGTACTGTGAGAAGTTGGCCTGATATGCAACGTTCGCTATTCTAGCGACCGCTATGTATCGTTCCAACGACCCTTATGGTGTTTGGTTGTAAGTCAACCTATAGACCAGCTATCCTAGTAGCGTGGATACGAGCAGTCTAAGGCTAAAGACTCGAGAGCGCGCGTTAAGCCAGCTGTTTACCACACATGTACCCCTTGAACACCCAGTGAAAGGACACCACACAAGTGTTATGAAAATAAACAGTATATTTATTAAGAATCACAACAGCCCTGTACTCTTTATGAGGACAGGGTACTAAGCACAAACCAAATCTCTTTAGCAAATACTTCAAGTGCACAATTAAAACAAGTGTCCGAGGACACGGAAAGGTTAAGGTCTCGGGCGGACCCGATAAGGCAAGTCGGAAGCGAGGGACTCAGGACCCTAGAGTAAGGAGGCTATGCAGGCACCGAAATGCCGAGTTACCTAGCCACGAGGGCTGCGGCTGCACAAGTCTTACAGGCGTCGGGGTCTTCGCTGACGAGCCAGGAGCCGGAAGAAAAGGAGTTGCTGGCCGGCGACCAGTGCTGAATAGTTCGTAGAGATCCAAGCCTGGATCAGAGAATGTTGATACCTGAAAGCAGAGGGGACCAAGTTCGTACTACTAGCCAGTAGTCAGAGGGTACCAGGAAGGCACCGGTTGGCCGTCACCTCGACCAGGTGAGTGGGCGACGCTAGGCTCTGCAGTCTCACGGACCAGGAGGCGTTGTCGGCGACCACGGTGGAGGTGCGAGCTGTCCCACGAAGGATGATGCTGTCGGCGTCGCTGGGCCCAGGATGGGGCAACAAGCCTTGGCAGATCTCAGGGCCACGTGGTGGGCCTAAGATGGCGTCTTGAGTGGACCAGGAGGGTCCGGGGTGCTTCTCGCAAAGATGGAAGCAAGGGCCAGTCTGGAGCAACCAGACCAGCAGTGATGATTCTCGGATGTCGTCACAGAAGGGCACAAGCCAGCGGCTAGTGACCAGACAATGTGCTGAGCAGCGAGCAGAAGGGCCCCACGCAGATCGTGGAGATGCTGGGAGACTGCACTTCGGTGCTGGAGCGGCTCAGGGTCGGGGCTTCTCGGACCCCAGAGCACTCACCAGAGAGTTACCTCGATGGTCGTGCTGGTTTTAAGAGCGTGCAGGTTCTGATGATGGCCGGTCCCTCGAGGTCTCGTCGCACCCACAGATCACAGCTGAGCTGATGACGTGGGTAGAGGTCAGAGGTGCCAGGGAAGCCGGTTCTCGTCGAGCTGGGCCGTCGGATTCCTTGAGGAAGGACTTACAGCAAACCGCAGAGTTCTTAGTTGGTGCCCGCTGATGCAGGGTGACTACTCCTTAGTCACAAGGGAGAAATCTTGAGAAGAGTCTTGAATGTCCTTTCGTAGAAAGTAGTTCTTGAATCAAAGATGATCTAATTTGGAAGGGTCCCCGCTCCGGTCTTTATTCTAAAGAAAGGGGTGGGTACATGACTAGGTCCTGCCCTAAGGGTGGGACCAGGAAGGGGGGTAGTTACACCCCTCTCCCCTGCCGGACTTTCCCCAGGCCAGGGCTGTCGCCCCTGGAACTGGTTCTAACCGGCAGATGCGTAGTGAGCACCGGGGTGCCACTCCGCAGTCACCTTCTCGCCAAAGCCCTACCTACCCAGATTACACAAACCCTGTCTGGGACGGTGCGAACACCGCCCTCGACAGGAAACCCTTTGTCCGAGCGCTCCTCGCTGGAAGGACTCCCAGCAGCAGGAGGCCAGACTCGTGTCTGTGGTGGCAGCATCCATTTTGTGGAGCTGAGGCTTCAGTTAACTTTAACCGGGGTTCACAGTTACGTACATGTCGTGTCCCTCTAGAAGGGTGGAATGCTAACCTCGTCGCCAGCATTGGTGAGAGGGCAGCACCCCGATTCGTATGACACCTTACTCGACATGCCTTGATAACGCGACACCGGAGTTACCGATATGGTACGCGTTATCATGGAACAGCTATTGGGTCTTGATTCCGCAAGCTGCAACCGGGCTCGGCTCGGGCCTGAACCTAGCTCACACGAGCCCACGCACTCTGCCTTCAGGATCGTTAAGGCCTGCCATAGGAGTGACTGATAGGAACTCGGGTGTCCATTGTATGGTTAGATATAGAGCTACTATACCTAAAGCGAAGGGTGGTTACACGTCTTCGCCCCAGCTGTCGTGCAGCCAGTTGTGTCAAATTTAGGAGGCCAGCCAGGGGTGGCATAATACATGCTTCAGCCCCTGGCGGCCCTGGGTACACCTATGCCCTGCGTTAGGGGGTCTGATAAGGTGGCCCAGTACCAATTGGTAAATGCACCTAGGGTACATATCGTAATTTAGAAAGAGAACAGCCAGGCTGTGGGTCTGATTAGCAGGCCCACAGCCAGAGAAAGTCGTAAACCAGTGAAACAAAAGCAAAAAATCTGGGTGATCATAGGATTGCAGACCCTACTCTCCTACATGACCCCCCCCCAAACGTCGGAACAATAAGCTAACCTTGACCAGGTGAGTCTTCTTGTTCTAAGTGGAAATATCTGGAGAGCCCATCGGCATTGCCATGATCAGTACCAGGTCTATGTTCCACTGTAAAGTCCATCCCCTGTAGGGAAATGGACCACCTAAGCAGTTTGGGGTTTTCACCCTCCATCTGATTTAGCCACAAGAGGGGCTTATGGTCGGTCTGAATCTTGAAGTGAGTGCCAAACAAGTATGGCCTCAGCTTCTTCAGGGCCCAAACCACAGCAAAGGCCTCCCTCTCAATAGCTGACCAATTCTTCTCTCTAGGGGTCAGCCTTCTGCTTATAAAAGCAATGGGCTGGTCTTGACCATCAAAATTCAGTTGAGATAGAACAGCTCCCACACCCAACTCAGAAGCATCTGTTTGGACAATGAATGGTTTGGAGTAGTCCGGACTCTTGAGGATAGGCGCCGTGCACATGGCCTGCTTTAGGTCATCGAATGCTTTTTGACAGCTCGCTGTCCACTGAACCTTTTTTGGCATTTTCTTACTGGTCAGTTCGTTTAATGGTGTCACAATTGAACCATAGTTCCTGACAAACTTCCTATAGTAACCAGTCAGGCCCAAGAAAGCTCGAACCTGAGTCTGGGTGGTTGGAGGAGCCCAGTCCCTGATTGACTGTATCTTGCTCTCCAGTGGCTGAACCTGACCTCCACCTACAAGGTGGCCCAGGTATACAACCTGTGTCTGCCCTATCTGGCACTTGGTGGCCTTGATAGTGAGACCTGCTGCTTGCAGTGCCTCTAACGTCTTCCGCAGGTGGACCAGGTGATCCTCCCAGGTGGAGCTAAAGACAGCGATATCGTCAAGATACGCCGCACAGAAGTCATCCAGCCCAGTAAGGACTTGATTCACCAACCGTTGGAAGGTGGCAGGTGCATTTTTCAGACCAAAGGGCATTACCACGAACTGATAATGCCCACCAGGGGTTGAAAATGCGGTTTTAGGCTTGGCGTCCTCAGCTAACCTGATTTGCCAATACCCAGCTGTCAGGTCAAACGTACTTAAGTAGTTGGCCGAAGCCAATCTATCGATAAGCTCGTCTGCCCTTGGTATTGGGTGGGCGTCAGTCTTAGTGACTGCATTGAGACCCCTGTAGTCTACGCAAAACCTCATCTCTCTCTTACCACCCTGGGTGTGAGGTTTCGGCACTAGAACTACGGGACTAGCCCAAGGGCTATCCGAGGGTTCAATGACTCCCAGCTCCAACATTTTCTGCACTTCACTCTTGATGCAGTCTCTAACGTGATCAGGCTGCCTGTAGATTTTACTCTTGACGGGCAAGCTGTCGCCAGTGTCAACCTCATGGGTGCACCAATCGGTCTGACTGGGTGTTAGAGAAAACATATGTCTGAACGACTGAAGAAACTGTTTACAGTCGCTCTGTTGATGTTCGGAGAGGCTGCCACAAAAGACAACACCATCTACCGAGCCATCGTCAGGATTCTGAGTGAGCAGGTCGGGGAGAGGGTCACTCTCCTCTTCCTGTCCCTCATCTAGGGCCATGAGCAAACTCATGTCCTTCCTGTCGACATATGCTTTTAGCCTGTTGACATGAAGCACCCTGTGGGGGCTCCGGGGAGTTCCCAGGTCGACCAGGTAGGTGACCTCTCCCTTTTTCTCCAGGATGGTGTAGGGCCCGGACCATTTGTCCTTGAGTGCTGCTGGGGCCACTGGCTCCAACACCCACACCTTCTGTCCGGGCTGGTAAACAGTCAAGACAGCCTTTTGGTCATGCCAAGCTTTTTGGAGTTCTTGGCTGGCCTTAAGGTTTTCAGATGCCCTTTCCATGTATTCAGCCATCCGCGAGCGGAGGCCAAGCACATAGTCCACTATGTTGGCTGCAGGCTTTTTGAGAGGTCTCTCCCATCCTTCCTTCACCAAACACAGGGGTCCCCTTACAGGATGCCCGTACAAAAGTTCAAAAGGGCTGTAGCCAACCCCCTTCTGCGGGACTTCTCTGTAGGCGAACAAGAGGCAGGGGATCAGGACGTCCCATCTACGCCGAAGCTTTTCCGGTAGTCCATGAATCATCCCTTTTAGGGTCCTGTTGAATCTCTCAACAAGCCCATTGCATTGTGGATGATAGGGTGTAGTGAACTTGTAGTTAACACCACCTTCCTTCCACATAGCAGTTAAGTAGCTCGACATAAAGTTTGCACCTCTGTCGGAGACGACCTCCTTAGGGAAGCACACTCTGGAGAACACTCCAACTAGGGCTCTTGCCACAACAGGTGCTGTAGTGGTCCTAAGGGGAATAGCTTCAGGATACCTGGTGGCATGATCCACTACCACCAGTATAAACTTGTGCCCTGATGCTGTAGGTGGTTCCATGGGACCGACGATGTCGATCCCCACCCGTTCAAAGGGCACCCCCACCACAGGCATTGGTATAAGGGGGGCCTTTGTCGTGCCACCTGACTTACCACTGGCTTGGCAAGTGACACAGGAGCGGCAAAACTCCTTGGTATCTTCGTTCATGTGAGGCCAGTGAAAGTGTGAGACAAGCCTGTCCCATGTTTTCGTCTGGCCTAAGTGACCTGCTAAGGGAATCTCGTGGGCCAAGGTAAGTAGGAAACCACGCTGAGACAAGGGTACAACCAGCCTCCTGGTCATGCCAGGCTTGGGGTCTCTTGACTCAGTGTACAGGAGTCCATCTTCCCAGTATACCTTGTGGGTACCTGTGGCGTTCCCAGCAGCCTCAGCAGCAGCCTGCTGTCTGAGGGGTTCAAGAGAAGGGCAGTCTAACTGGTCCTTCCCCAGGTCTTCCCTTGAGGGTCCCCCTGAACCCAAGAATTCAACTTGATCAAGTTCGAATTCCCTAGGCTCAGTTTCCCTCAATTCCTGTAGGTCAGCCTCCTCTGAGACTTGATCCTCGACCTGGGGCAAGGGGGAAGGCGCAGCCTTAACCCTACTGCTCTTTTTCTTGGGAGGTGTCTGGTCCGTTGTTCCAGGATCCAGCACCTGTTCAGTGGGGCATTTCCTGACCTGTGACCTAGTCACAGCGAACACATGTGCTGGCAAACCTAACATTTCCATGTGAGTCCGGTGCTTCACTTCTGACCATTGTGACGACTCCAAATCATTGCCCAACAAACAATCCACTGGGAGGTCTGGACTAACTACAACCTTCTTTTGGCCAGTTACCCCTCCCCAGGAGAAAGCTACAATTGCCATACTGTGATTGGTAGTGACATTGCTTGCATTGGTCACCAGGAATTCTGTACCTGGCATGATCTGTCCAGGGTCCACAAAGTTAGGCGTCACCATGGTGACGCTGGCACAAGTGTCCCTATAGGCCTGAGCCATCTTTCCATTTATGAAAGGCGTCTGTCGGTATTTGCCCAAAGTATTGGGGCTTACGTCAGGGGATACGTCCGCGTCCCCTGTACTGACAAGGACAGCCTGAGTGATTGTGCCAACTAAGTTGTCACGCCCCTCAGAACCCAGGGTTAACCCTACTAAACCCTTGGGAGGCGCACTACCACTGCTGACTGTACTAGGGGGCACAGGTGCCTTAGGGGCTGCAGTGGCAGGAGTCTGCCCTCCTCCTTTCTTGGTGCACTCACTAAACCAGTGAGATTTACTTTTACAGTACTGGCACCATCTTTTGGATTGGCCTTCTTTCTTCTTTTGGGGAGCCTGACCCCCACCCTCTTTGGGTTGTTGGGGACCTGTCGAAGACTTCTGGTCATTTTGTTCCCCTTTAGAATCTTTACCCTTCTGGTCTGCTTTCTTCTGACCACCTTGATTCTGGCCCTGGTTCTGTTTAACTCTTGTACGAACCCATCTGTCTGCCTTCTTTCCCAATTCTTGGGGAGAGGTCAGATCCGAGTCGACAAGATGCTGATGCAACAACTGGTTCTGACAATTGTTTAAAATTTGTTCTCTCATCATCAAATTATACAATCCTTGATAATCAGTAACCTTACTGCCCAGCAACCAGCCCTCAAAAGCCTTAGTGGCACAATCGACAAAATCAGACCAATCTTGAGACTGCGTTTTCTGGGTATCCCTGAACAGCACCCTGTACTGCTCAGTGGTTAGGCCGAACCCTTCAACGAGTGTATTTTTCAAGATTTGGTAATTGTTAGCATCCTCCACCCTTGTGGAGAGGAGCTTGTCTCTTCCTTTTCCTTCAAAGGAGAGCCACAAGATAGCTGCCCACTGACTCTGGGGAACACCCTGCACAGTGCAGGCCCTCTCCAAAGCAGTAATCCATTTGTGGATGTCGTCCCCTTGTTTAAAGGGGGGCACTATCTTACCAAGGTGTTTCGTATCGAAACTCTTTTCCCTATTACTAGGTACATTGCTGCCACCAGTGGGGACTGCCCCACTTAACTGTTGCTCTCTAGCAAAGGCAAGCCTTTCTTTGGCCAGGGCAAGTTCTTCCCTTTCGATCCTCAGATTAGCTGCCCTTTCCTTAGCTTCGTACACTCTCCTCTGAGGGGACGTCATCCCTCTCTGAGAAGAGTTGTGAGAGCCATTGGTTTGAAGGGATCTGCCAGAGTCTCTTGACAGAGATCGGGCTCGTCCATTCCCAATGTTAAGCTGACCTGATAGTGGCCCCAGGGGTCCCCCAGTACCGCTATCATGTTTGCTTAAGTTGGACCTGCTTAGTCTGACGACTTCTACCTGTCCCTTATCTGCCTCATCCCCAGAGAGATCCTCATCCTCATCCTCCTCCACATCTTCGTTCTCAGTTGCGAGGTGGATGAGGTCAGGATCGTCTCGGGTTCCCTCGAGGGGAGGCATGTCTCCTTCTGGATTAGAAGAGCTACGAAGTTTCTCAGCTCTTCTGGCATCATAAGTCTCTAAGAGACCAATCAGAAAGGACGTTGTGGGGTTAGACCCCTGCTGAATCTTCCTGGAGTGACACAGTCGTCTTAACTCCTTGAAGCTCAGCACAGTATATCCTGAAGGGATGACCTGTGGAGGGTCAACTGACACAAGGGGAGACCCAGAGTTTCCTCCTTTGTCCGACATACTGTTTCTAGTGTGGTGTAAGTGATGCACCTACCTACACTACGTGTTTACCTACTGTACCCTTGCTAAGAGTTGTAGCCAAGGTGTGCTAAGCCTTGAGGAGCTACAACCGCTGGTTCAGTAGAACTCAGAGTATTCTAAGCTTTTAGTTATATGTACTAACAGTACTTGTGCGATCTTTCAACAAGATATTCTTAGGATACGTGTGGTAAAACAACAGCAAGCTCAAATCCCAACCGCTGCTCACCAATGTGAGAAGTTGGCCTGATATGCAACGTTCGCTATTCTAGCGACCGCTATGTATCGTTCCAACGACCCTTATGGTGTTTGGTTGTAAGTCAACCTATAGACCAGCTATCCTAGTAGCGTGGATACGAGCAGTCTAAGGCTAAAGACTCGAGAGGGCGCGTTAAGCCAGCTGTTTACCACACATGTACCCCTTGAACACCCAGTGAAAGGACACCACACAAGTGTTATGAAAATAAACAGTATATTTATTAAGAATCACAACAGCCCTGTACTCTTTATGAGGACAGGGTACTAAGCACAAACCAAATCTCTTTAGCAAATACTTCAAGTGCACAATTAAAACAAGTGTCCGAGGACACGGAAAGGTTAAGGTCTCGGGCGGACCCGATAAGGCAAGTCGGAAGCGAGGGACTCAGGACCCTAGAGTAAGGAGGCTATGCAGGCACCGAAATGCCGAGTTACCTAGCCACGAGGGCTGCGGCTGCACAAGTCTTACAGGCGTCGGGGTCTTCGCTGACGAGCCAGGAGCCGGAAGAAAAGGAGTTGCTGGCCGGCGACCAGTGCTGAATAGTTCGTAGAGATCCAAGCCTGGATCAGAGAATGTTGATACCTGAAAGCAGAGGGGACCAAGTTCATACTACTAGCCAGTAGTCAGAGGGTACCAGGAAGGCACCGGTTGGCCGTCACCTCGACCAGGTGAGTGGGCGACGCTAGGCTCTGCAGTCTCACGGACCAGGAGGCGTTGTCGGCGACCACGGTGGAGGTGCGAGCTGTCCCACGAAGGATGATGCTGTCGGCGTCGCTGGGCCCAGGATGGGGCAACAAGCCTTGGCAGATCTCAGGGCCACGTGGTGGGCCTAAGATGGCGTCTTGAGTGGACCAGGAGGGTCCGGGGTGCTTCTCGCAAAGATGGAAGCAAGGGCCAGTCTGGAGCAACCAGACCAGCAGTGATGATTCTCGGATGTCGTCACAGAAGGGCACAAGCCAGCGGCTAGTGACCAGACAACGTGCTGAGCAGCGAGCAGAAGGGCCCCACGCAGATCGTGGAGATGCTGGGAGACTGCACTTCGGTGCTGGAGCGGCTCAGGGTCGGGGCTTCTCGGACCCCAGAGCACTCACCAGAGAGTTACCTCGATGGTCGTGCTGGTTTTAAGAGCGTGCAGGTTCTGATGATGGCCGGTCCCTCGAGGTCTCGTCGCACCCACAGATCACAGCTGAGCTGATGACGTGGGTAGAGGTCAGAGGTGCCAGGGAAGCCGGTTCTCGTCGAGCTGGGCCGTCGGATTCCTTGAGGAAGGACTTACAGCAAACCGCAGAGTTCTTAGTTGGTGCCCGCTGATGCAGGGTGACTACTCCTTAGTCACAAGGGAGAAATCTTGAGAAGAGTCTTGAATGTCCTTTCGTAGAAAGTAGTTCTTGAATCAAAGATGATCTAATTTGGAAGGGTCCCCGCTCCGGTCTTTATTCTAAAGAAAGGGGTGGGTACATGACTAGGTCCTGCCCTAAGGGTGGGACCAGGAAGGGGGGTAGTTACACCCCTCTCCCCTGCCGGACTTTCCCCAGGCCAGGGCTGTCGCCCCTGGAACTGGTTCTAACCGGCAGATGCGTAGTGAGCACCGGGGTGCCACTCCGCAGTCACCTTCTCGCCAAAGCCCTACCTACCCAGAATACACAAACCCTGTCTGGGACGGTGCGAACACCGCCCTCGACAGGAAACCCTTTGTCCGAGCGCTCCTCGCTGGAAGGACTCCCAGCAGCAGGAGGCCAGACTCGTGTCTGTGGTGGCAGCATCCATTTTGTGGAGCTGAGGCTTCAGTTAACTTTAACCGGGGTTCACAGTTACGTACATGTCGTGTCCCTCTAGAAGGGTGGAATGCTAACCTCGTCGCCAGCATTGGTGAGAGGGCAGCACCCCGATTCGTATGACACCTTACTCGACATGCCTTGATAACGCGACACCGGAGTTACCGATATGGTACGCGTTATCATGGAACAGCTATTGGGTCTTGATTCCGCAAGCTGCAACCGGGCTCGGCTCGGGCCTGAACCTAGCTCACACGAGCCCACGCACTCTGCCTTCAGGATCGTTAAGGCCTGCCATAGGAGTGACTGATAGGAACTCGGGTGTCCATTGTATGGTTAGATATAGAGCTACTATACCTAAAGCGAAGGGTGGTTACACGTCTTCGCCCCAGCTGTCGTGCAGCCAGTTGTGTCAAATTTAGGAGGCCAGCCAGGGGTGGCATAATACATGCTTCAGCCCCTGGCGGCCCTGGGTACACCTATGCCCTGCGTTACGGGGTCTGATAAGGTGGCCCAGTACCAATTGGTAAATGCACCTAGGGTACATATCGTAATTTAGAAAGAGAACAGCCAGGCTGTGGGTCTGATTAGCAGGCCCACAGCCAGAGAAAGTCGTAAACCAGTGAAACAAAAGCAAAAAATCTGGGTGATCATAGGATTGCAGACCCTACTCTCCTACAGGTACTACACGTTGATGGATGGAATACTCTAGTAGAGCTGTCGCTTGTATATGTGTTATACTCTTGTAGAGCTGTCAAAGCTATATGTTGTTGAAGGATGGAATACTCTGGTAGAGCTGTCAAAGCTATATGTTGTAGATGGACTGTTTACTCTGGTTGAGCTGTCACTGGTATATGTGTTATACTCTGGTAGATTTGTAGGTACTACACGTTGATGGATAGAATACTCTGGTAGAGCTGTTGACGCTATATGTTGTTGATGGATGGAATACTCTAGTAGAGCTGTCGCTTGTATATGTGTTATACTCTTGTAGAGCTGTCAAAGCTATATGTTGTTGATGGATTGTATACTCTGGTTGAGCTGTCACTGGTATATGTGTTATACTCTGCTAGAGCTGTGGGTACTACACGTTGATGGATGGAATACTCTAGTAGAGCTGTCGCTTGTATATGTGTTATACTCTTGTAGAGCTGTCAAAGCTATATGTTGTAGATGGATTGTTTACTCTGGTTGAGCTGTCACTGGTATATGTGTTATACTCTGGTAGATTTGTAGGTACTACACGTTGATGGATAGAATACTCTGGTAGAGCTGTTGACGCTATATGTTGTTGATGGATGGAATACTCTAGTAGAGCTGTCGCTTGTATATGTGCTATACTCTTGTAGAGCTGTCAAAGCTATATGTTGTTGATGGATTGTATACTCTGGTTGAGCTGTCACTGGTATATGTGTTATACTCTGCTAGAGCTGTGGGTACTACACGTTGATGGATGGAATACTCTAGTAGAGCTGTCGCTTGTATATGTGTTATACTCTTGTAGAGCTGTCAAAGCTATATGTTGTAGATGGATTCTTTACTCTGGTTGAGCAGTCACTGTTATATGTGTTATACTCTGGTAGATTTGTAGGTACTACACGTTGATGGATAGAATACTCTGGTAGAGCTGTTGAAGCTATATGTTGTTGAAGGATGGAATACTCTGGTAGAGCTGTCAAAGCTATATGTTGTAGATGGATTGTATACTCTGGTTGAGTTGTCGCTGGTATATGTGTTATACTCTGGTAGAGCTGTAGGAACTACACGTTGATGGATGGAATACTCTGGTAGAGAAGTCAATGGTATATATGTTATACTCTTGTAGAGCGGTCGAAGGATGGAATACTCTAGTAGAGCTGTTGAAGCTATATGTTGTAGATGGATTGTTTACTCTGGTTGAGTTGTCGCTGGTATGTGTTATACTCTGGTAGATTTGTAGGTACTACACGTTGATGGATGGAATACTCTAGTAGAGCTGTTGAAGCTATATGTTGTAGATGGATTGTTTACTCTGGTTGAGCTGTCACTAGTATAGGTGTTATACTCTGGTAGAGTTGTAGGTACTACACGTTGATGGATGGAATACTCTGGTAGAGCTGTCGGTGAGATATATTGGAAACCTTTTTTACTACCATTGAGAAACAGGATCACCATCTGAGACCCACTTCTGATTTTGTAGAAAGAACAAAACGTGCAATAACAAGTGGCAGCCCAGAGTGGGACACAAACCTCTGTGAAACTCCCTCGAATTACACATCTCATAGTGCCGAAGAAAGGGACCATAGACAAACTCTGAACAAAAACAGTGCTCTCCTGTGCAAACTGGGTCAGCAACTGTATTGTTCATGTATATTTGACTATACATTTTCTTTCACAAATTTTTGGGGCTTGAGATTTAACAAACTGAACAAAAGCAGGTGAAACCTTTGTGAAGTGAGACTTGGGAACGATGCACTATACCGTGATCAGAAAAATACCACTAAAGAGCATGTACAGTATAGTCAGGGACAATGGAATTATGTGGAAGGGGGCCACCAAATTATGTGGCACAAAAAGTCATAGTATGCATTATAATACAACGCTTTTTTAATTGTATTACTTCATTATTTTGTTATTTTTAGGTTTCACCTGCACAGTGCTTGTGAAATTACGTGTATTTGGAAAAAAAAAAGATTAGAACAGCATTAGGGCCCGCTTATTACTTACCTTTACTTATCATTGGCTGGCTTCCACATCACTCTTGTTTTCCTGCTTCCTATTGGTCAGCACCGCCTACCCGCCTACGTCTTCCTCTGGGCTTCGAGTCTTAGTCCTGCCGTGGAGCCTGGACCAAGTACTGTCTCTGGTGGCTAATGTCCTTCCACTGCAGGTTCCATCCTGCAGTTACTCTTTTTTTAAACTTTTCGTGCCCTCTCCTTCATCCCCACCCTCCCTCCGATCTCCATTAGTCTAAAAACCTACCCTCTTCCTATTGTTCTTTTAAAACACACTCACTGTCCTCTTCTCTCTCTCTCTCTTTAACCCACTTCCCACTTTCCTTTGGTTCTAAACCCTCCTCCTCCTCTTGCTTTCCTCTTGTTTCTGACCCACCCCTGTTTCTACCACTCCCTTATCCCACTCACTATTGTCTTTTCTACCCCCCTCTCCCTTGTCCCAAAGCCCCGTGCTGGTTTTTTATTTGTCGCACTGCTGTTTGGGCTGCTGTGCAACGTGGCTTAAAGTAAAAAAAAACACTATGAAAGGGTCAGTGCTTTTATTTTAAAAAATGCATTTAAGCCAGGTTGCACGGCAGCTTGCACTGGTGTGCAACATGTAAAAAAACATTGACAAAGCTGATATGTTTGCATAGGCGAAACCTATTGTCTTTGCCAATGGTTGTTACACATAGTGATACTCTCCAGGAAAAGATGTCACATAAATAGTGCACGTTTAACAACAAATGCAGAAATGAGAAGCAGAAAGAGGTCCTGTTAACCTTTACGAAGGGCATTCCACGGTGGACGAACACGTCGCCATGTTGTTTGTAATTTTTGGTTCCTTTTACCGAGAAACAACATACTTTTTTTGTTAAAACCTGCAGATTGTGCAGCAGTTGATGGATTGTGTGGCACATGCTGCAAGTCCCTATTTTGCGAAAAAAACCTTGGAATCTCATAATTCCAGAGTCCTGATGAAGCCGCTGTCTAAACTGGAAAATGGCGTCTGAAAAGAATTATCTCCTAAAGTCCCTGTTGTGTCTTCTGTGACGCGCCTTTAGTCTTGAACCTCCTGTGAACCGAAACTGTTTTTGTTTAGGTCCGGTCTGGAATGTTGAGGTCCCTGCTCCCTGATTGGCCGATACCGCGGCTTATCTGAAAGTTAATAAAGTCCGAAAATACTTGCTTCCAAGAAGCTCCCCGGTCAGAGCCGACCCTCGGCTTTTCCCAGCTGTAGAATAAGCAGCGGATTCCAGGCACGGGCCTTTATTTACACTTGGATTTATCGCAGGGGACTGTTTATGACGGGAGTTTATACTGAAAGTGTAAGTTTATATCTGTTGTCCTCCGAGAGAGGGGGCGAAATCTTGGCTGTTTCCTCCCCCGCCCCATTTTTCATCCGGAGCGTGGCCTCTTTCGTGGTGACGTGAGACGCCAATGTCAAAATACCACGAAATCGGTCAAATCCCAACCCGTTCCAAATATATCTGAAACCAGTAGCCATTCTGGAGGAAGGAGGCCTTGCACAGGAAGGCAGAGGAAGCAGTGGCGGCCCTCCACTATGGCGGAGGAGCTTGGCCTTACTGATTTTAAGTAGTGCCAAGTAGAGACCTAAAATGAGAATAACTTAGATTTATAATCATTTTATGCTTTTCATACTGCGGTTTGGCGGGCTGGCGGGCGGGTGGGTGGGGCTGATCTGCTCATGGAGCAGGGGGGACTGGTTTGCCCACTCCTAAGTGCGTAATGACTGTTTGGTCGGCGCTCTCGGGCCGCCCAAACCAGTCATGCGCACTTTCCTCATTCTCCATGCAGGCTGGTAGCCTACATGGAGAACATGCCTACCCCTCCAGCCCCTGGCTGAGTGCCATGGGCAACGCTGCATTGCAGCGTTGTGATTGGCTTAGGGGAGGGAGCCTGGCAGCCTGCGTCCTGTTCCTTGAGTCAGCAGAGACACGGGACCCGGCTGCAAGCAACTTTTTTTTTTTTTAATTACCCCCCGCGACCCTCAAGCCACCCCGCGAGCGTTGCTGGCCGCCACTGTGGAAAGGTGGCTTTGAGACCAGTCTGGGGGGAGCCCTGTTGGTGGAAGGGTGGTTATTTCCTCCTAAAAAACACTAATTCCAGTCCTAGGTGTTACAAGTCGTTCTTTGGTATATTTTTCTGGTTGGTTCAAAGGTAGTAAATTAAAACTGCAACTTCCACAATGCATTAGGTGTTGGAAACATTGCCCTAGTGACATAGTAACTGCAGTGACTTGACAGTTTCAAGAGGCGTGGGCAGTAGGACATTTAATGTCTCTCTGCAGGCAACCATGCCCTGTATTTGTTGATTTTTATGGAAGTTTTATATAGCGCGAAATAGACCCGAAGGAATTGGAGCGCTTTACATAAGCACCAGTTATATTACAAAGGACACTTTTCTTTAGGCAGGCACGGTGAGATTAAGTGATTTGCCCAGAATCACAGGATGCTGTGCTGACGCCGAGATTCAAACCTGGTTCCCCAGCCCAAGAGTTGGCAGCTCTGGCCCTTACGCCACATCATGTATCCACACATAATAACCGAATTATGAGTGCGGGGTAGTCTCGCTAAAACTGGGTCTAGGCCAGAGGTTATTGTGGGTTGCACACTCCTAGATGCTCACTAGGGGCCTTTCCTTGGTGTGCATCGAAGGGGAAGCAAGAGTGTATCTAGGTTGGTACGCAAGGACATTCAACCTGCACCCTCAGGAAACAATTAGGTAGGTGACTTCCCTGGCCACAGAAGGGCCTTCAGGTCTCTGTACTTTCCAGTGATGTCATCAATGGTCGTCAATGAGATAGAATTAGGGATTGGGTTGGGGAGTATTTGCTCCATCGGGCGGGGTCATCGAACTTTCAACTCTTCGGCATTTGGCCCATGCGATAATGGTCACTTAGCCACCATTATTCTCAGATCTGCTCAGATCAATTCACTATCAATACACGGACACAGTACTTTTATCCGAGCTAATTACACGCATCACCGCGGCATGAACCCGCAGCTCTTCATTGGAAATTTAAGAAAAATGCACTTCTAATGCTTGATTGCCCCAACCCGACTGTCATCTCAATAGTCATGGAGGAATGTTCCCCACATCCGCCTGCACATTTTTGATGGTTTACTGAATAAAATGTGGATAATCAATACATTTGCAGAACGATTGGCTTCATGAATTTTGCTGCAAGTTTGCGGTGGATCCCGGAACCCAACCAGTAACCGCCACACAGAGAAGGAGAAGTTAAAATATTTTTTAAATCTTGCACTTACTGGGCATTTTCTCCCTTGGCTTGACAGCTGTATGCATAGAAAATAGTCTCTTGGCACACCCGAGGAAAAAATTATAATAATAAGTAAAATATTTTACTTTATGCATGAAACTTTTTTTTGTTCAACTGTTTTTGTTCGCTGCATGGGCCTGCCAGAAGAGAAGAAATATGTGAGTTAATGGAAAAACGAAAACTGAGATACCATGTAGAAAGAAACCAGTTCATGAAAAAAAACTATTTTAAGAAAGGCAACTTTAAGGAAATACAAATAAATTTAAAAACAAAGTAAACATGTTAAAGGAAAGACAATGTTACAAAGACATAAATCGAAAATGATTAAAACCGAAAAACAGGAAAAAATTGTATTATTATTTTATTGTACTTAGGAATCAGGCAGTACAGTAACTCTGCAACTGAATGTACGTTTACATGAGGAACACGAAAATACCCCAAATCAAACCCAGGTTAGGTAAGAACTTTGAATCCAATTACTAAAAATGCAGCAGGGAGGATCTATTAACCTTAATTTAAAAAAAAGAGACAACTCTATTATTACTATTTACACTTTCAAAATAAGCCTGCAAAAAGACATTTTGAGAAACAATGTATTCTATGAATTGCTTTCTATGAAATGATA
The DNA here is from genome assembly GCF_964263255.1 of Lissotriton vulgaris. NCBI lineage: Eukaryota > Metazoa > Chordata > Amphibia > Caudata > Salamandridae > Lissotriton > Lissotriton vulgaris. The sequence continues at coordinate 1,944,392,160 of NC_141693.1, forward strand.
AATGCTGAACATCTCGAAAAGATCCATTAAACAGTATAGGGGAAATGATTTCTCTAAAAGTTTATTCTAGTATTTTTTTCTATGAAATCGCCTTCAATTGAAGGCTGCAGGTCATATTAGGAATAAACAAATACTGCCAGGCAGTGACTTCTTTTTCTCCCATAAATAATAAAAAGAAATTAGAAAAAACTGCTGGGCTCAGCAGAAGCCTACTCTCAACTCTCAAACCTAGGCCTCTGCAATTTAAACAAGCATTGACGAAGCCAATAGGTCTCGCCTTTAGGCAAGCTATTGGCTTTGCCAATCGGGGGGATGGGGGCGGGGGGTGAACAACAGGAGGGTGGGTGCTAGGGAATGGGATGTTAAAAAAAAAAGCTTTATAAAGCGGCCAACCCTGGCCACGTCATACCACTTATTATTTCCTTATGGTAGTTGGTGGGAGAGGAATAATCAACAGAGGCGACGAGGAGGTTTGAGGGGAATAAGCAACATGGCCGGGGGCACAGCAGGGGAATAAGCAACACAGCCAGGGCAAGGGGGAATATAAAGAACAGGGACAGGGAGTGAGTGGAGATAAGCGACACAGCCAGGGGTGGGTGGGATAGAAGCAACACAGACAGGGAATGGAAGGATAAAGAAGCAGCACAGACAGGGTGGGTGGGAAGAAGCAACACAGACAGGAGGTGGGAGAGTAAGGAGCAACACTAACAAGGATGGAAGAAGAAAGAAAGGAAAAAAAAGCATCTCAATCACAGGGCAGCAGCAGAAGGACCCTAATCCACATGAAGTAATCAGTACTTGGGCCATGCTCCAGCCAAAAGAAGAGGAAGTGAAGGTGGCTCATGCTGCCCAATTACAAGGTAACAATCAAGCCACAAATGATAAGCAATTGACAGGCTCTAAGCCCCTTGTAGAACACAATATCTCTCTCAAAAATGAGAGCCCATGCGCTGACACAGGCCAGAACTAAAATGTTAAGTGGGCAACAGATGAACTCTGAATCATGTGAAAAGTCTTGTGATTTCAAGTTCAGTTAAAATAGTTCATCCAGACCTAGTCCAAATTCCAAATGCAGGCAAAAAGAATCAGGTTCCTGGATTTCTATGGTATTACGTTTGTAATTATTCCGATTTGCTGTAGCGATCAATCATTCAGAAACTGATCAGTCTTCAAAATTGCAGAAGGTTGATTGAAATTGCTCCTAGTCATTTCATGTGGTGGGTAATCCATCAGAGCAGCACTTGGACATTCTACATTGCAGTTAATTATTGAAAACTGTACTTGGAGATGAAGAGGGCCATTCATTTGGTCATACATGACTATGACAGGTTATTCAGAATTTCACATGAACATCTAGAGCTGCAACAGATCATGCTCAACTGCGATTGGCCATCGCAAACTGCAATCAATCTTCCAGAAGAGCAGATGGTCAATAGATATTTTAGTTTGTCTTTAAAAGTACCAACTGGTGTTTTCAGAATTTTAAATAGCAATTTGAGACTGCGGTTGTCGCAAGATATCTGATCAGAAGTCCGAAATCTGATTGCCTGTTTCCAAATGTAACTAGTAATTCAGGAATGAGATTTAATTTAGCATTCCAAGTCGAAGTTGGGTATTTTGATTACCATAATATTCTGGAGATAAGTATACACAGGTAAGTACAGGTTTACTATTCTTAACTCCTCATCTACAGGCCTTAAAGTTAATTAATACATGTACGTACCATATATTTAGAGTTAGTAATAGTAAATTTGTAAATATGTATATATTTTTATATATATTGATAGATAGATAGATAGATAGATAGATAGATAGATAGATAGATAGATAGATAGATAGATAGATAGATAGATAGATTTACCTTCACAATATTGTGGTAGAGGATATTTTGGACTGGCTGTCTTTGCCGCACTAGATAAGGAGATAGAATGTTCTTAATTTTCCGTCTCATTCCATTTGGAGGCAGGCATGCCGCTTCAGTCATTGCTGGCAAGAGATTCCTCCTACCCCTGACAATCCTTTGTATAGCCTTACCTACCTTCTCAATTGCTTGACGCTGTCAACTTGTCAAACTTGCAATGCAAGACAAGATTGGCTGTCAGACTAAGCCAATCTCTAGTGGTCACACAGGCTACTTTCAACTTGAAAATAGGTCTTTGGAAAATGGTACCTGAGAACCCGGCCAAAAAGTTTGCCCTTCGATCACAGGTTAGGAGCAGAATGAAGGCACAGAGGTCCGCTCTTAGCCAGAGTTACTTCAGAAAACAAAATGGCTGCCCTACCAACGAACCATTATATTGTAGTGCACAATGAAGAGCAAAAATATTATTTTTTCCTAGCAGTGGGCCTAGCTATGTAAAGGAGCAGAGTGTCACTGTGACAGCCTACTCTTTTTTGCCACCGCTGGCAGTTGCATCCGGCCTTGATTCCCATGAGGCATTGGGAGGCTTATTTGCTGTTTCTGTAGCAGGCGGCTCCATTCCTGCAGAGGGATAAACAAGTCCAGATGTATCTTTAGGGGACGAGGGAATGGGAGAACCTATTGAAGAGAAAAGAGAGCGGATGATGCTTTTGACTGAAAAATGGGGCTTGGAAAAAGCGAATGTCATGGGATAGAGGTGGAGAGGGAACTATGTTGGGAAAGGAAGTGGGCATAGGAAGGCTTCAGTGTTTGTTTTGTTTATAAGTGAAACTTTTTTCAGCAGTACTTATGTACTGTGACCTAAAGGATGGGTTACTGAGATTATTTCGTAGTGCATGCATGCATAACTATTATTTATTCGAAAATGTGTGACAGAGAAATATGCTTGAAAAAAGAGATAAAGACAAAAAAAAAGGAATAGATTGATTTACACAAATTGCACTGAGGTGGAAATGCCTATTTGCGAATGCACATCTATAACCCAAATCAGCCGGAAAATCGTATACACGTCTATACAGTACAATGTGGTGCTCTCCAAGCAATAAGTCTCCTTCCACCCTCAAAGAGACACACTCTAGAGAGAAAATGTCTCAGTAGAGTTTCAAATAACTTACACATATGCAGAGGCACACAGAACTAGCCAATATTGTAACATAGGCAGTAACCAACCTAGTAATCACAGTAAGTCAGTTTAAAGTATTCCTTTCTCTTTATTCTCTTATTCTTTTCTTCTCAAAATTCATATAAAAAACACACTGGCAGCCGACACGTGTTTCGCCCAACTGACTTTTTCAAGTCTGCAAACCGTTTGATACAATTAAAACCATACATATACAAAATGTATATACAGATTAAAAATCTTGTGTCATCAATGATGCGCCTTGAAGAGGGACATATATCTAAATTTGTAATACACATGAGCCCCTTAAAAACCTGGTCTATCGGATATCCGATCTTTTTTTCAGAAAGTGAAGCATTTTTTTTGCCTTTTCTGTTCCGTAGATGAGATCCAGTTTGCCGTCCGACTATACCATTGGTCTGTTATACAATGCCCACCTTGCTCCTAGTTCTTAAATCCCTTTCTGAAGTCCCACGATCCCCTTTTTATCACCGCTGATTCTATGAAAACTGATGGATGGTGAACAGGTCCATCTTCAGCCGACCGGTCCTTCTCGCTGCCCGCAGATGCGCATTCACAGCTTGCATCTCACTGGTTGTGAATGGAATCATCCAACCATCGTCCTTCCAGTGACTTCTTCTTGGAGCATATCTTTGGTCTCCACAAAATGTTCTTAAGTCTGACTGTCTAGCAGATCTGGGATTTTCACTCTCAGAAACTCTACAAGGTCTTGTCTCTCTACACCGATCAGAAGCCAAATGTAGTCGCACATTTGTGGTCTGAGCTGGTTCTCAAGACTCTTGGTTTACGAGCAGAAGTGGCCATGTCTGTTTATGAGGGTGCAGGTTGAATGTAGCTCCTTCACAAAATACCCCCAATCCCTTGCCAATGTTTATCACCTGCTTAGAGCAAGAGATAAATGTGGCATTAAATACCTCCGAATAGTGAATGGGGTGTGGAATTCTGCCCAGTAAATCCAGGTCTGAACAGTTATTCCCCATTCCAAGAGGTTTAACTTTTAATTGCATACTACTGGTGAGATGTGGCCACATAGTACTGGTAATTACAGTTAGTGCAATTCATAATCAGGCCATGCTTGTACACAGAGCACACCTACTGTGACACTACTAATAAGGCCCGCATTAAAAGTTCAGGACTAAATCGCAATCCCTGTGGAAACGCTTGTTTGCACAGAGATTGGAATTATGAGTTGTGTGATAATTATTACACCCTTGCAATCTTCCGCTAATAGATTCCAGCAGAATTTCTTGCAGAGAAAAACATAAAAAGGCAAAACCTATGAATTTAGCATATTAAATACCTATTCAACATGTTGGCCCTCAATTCCAAGTCAAAAACTAGGACCAGGAGGTATTTAACACAGGTGATAAATACATCACCCCCATGTAATTGTATTTACCAGTTGTGGTAAAGACCTCACCCTATTCTCCCAAGCTTGTAATGAGGGCTCTAGTAGCCTCCAGTGCTCTCCTCTCTCCCGCCCTCACAACAACTGCTGCCCCACTCCATCTGCCCCTGCTGTGGTCACCAAGTTTCCAGTAAAGCTCTAGCAGCTCCAAGTCAATGGCCAAGTGCAACCACAGTTCTTCACAGTTCAATCTTTCCATTCATTCCACATGAACTCTAAAAGACCGTTCTAGTGGCACTCTTTCTTTCTAAGTTACATTACTGCAACGCGCTCTTTGTACAGGCTCATGGCGGCCCTGGGCAGGGAGCGTAGGTAGGGGGGGTCAGGGTGTGTGGGAGTGAAACAGAGCCGGAGGCCGCCAAATCCCTGCCAGGGGCCGCCACGCCAATATGTATCCATCCTCAGAGGATTATTATATTAAGGATATATATTGGCGTGGCGGCCTCTGGGGTTTGGCAGCCCTGTGCTGGTACACAGCTTGCACATGCCTAAGGCCGCCCCTGCTTTGTAGGAATTGATATGGTGCAGAGGAGTAAGCTGCAATCCCTACAAAATGCTGCAGCCAGATTACTTATGAACATCCCTAAGGCTTTCTCCACCTCAGCTGCCATCAGGACTTTGCATTGGCTCCCTGTCCAGCAACGAGCTGAATTCAAGTCCCTCTGTCTGGTGCATAAGGCCCTTTATGCAGGAATCTCTGGGGAGATACAAACGTTGTTTTCTTGGCACTCTCCCATCAGAACACTTCGATCCACAATGATGGGCCTCATTTGCACTCCGAAGATATGCATGGTAAGGTGGGGGGGCCGTACCCTGTCATTTCGTGCGGCTAAGCTATGGAATCAGATTCTGTCCACCTTACAACTCCAACCTAACCTACTGATGTTTAGGAAAACGCTGAAAACTTGGCTGTTTTCCGCGATCTAATGGTTCGTTCAGAGCTCTCCACTCCCATGTACTTCAATCAGTGCCAAGACGCCACAGCATTCGGGCGCTTTACAAGTAACAAATCAAATCAAATCAAACTGTTGTACCGTGGGTGGGAAGAGATTTGGACTTAGACAACTGAGGCCCTCACTACCAGAAAGGCGGAATAGGGTGAGGTATTTACCACACATGCCAAATATCATTACTCTAAGGTGAGATATTTACCACATATTGAAAGTACCTTAACTCCTAATTTGAGCTTTCAACTTGCAAAGCATGTGAAATGGTTCACACTGAAATTCACATGTTTTGCCTTTTTTTTTATTTATTTTTTACAGATATTTCTCCTCTGGTAAATTTTGGCAGGTATGACGGAATACTGTGAGGACTCCTAATTCATTTGCACGGGGACCAAATTTAGCCCTGAAGTTGTAATGACGGCATAAGATGGGCATTAGTCCAGAAACTTTTCTTTAGGATGTTGGCACGTTTCCTGAGTTTGCATGAGGGTTAGGCCCTCATTACAAGTTAGACAGGATAGGGTGGGTATTTACCACAAGAAGTAAATACCACTGTCCCGGAGAGAGGTAATTACCACCTGTGGTAATTACCGCCTATTCTGAGTTTGTAATATGACCATGAAGCTTACCATACACCAATTTCTGCTTGTTTTGCCTTTTTTCTGGACCTTTTCCCACAATATATTTCAGGAGATTGGATTTGGGGAATCTGTGACCCTCATTATGAATGGCCCAGATAGTTGTGATATGTGCGGTAACTGCTGTCACTGCACATATTGCAATGATGAGTTTTGTGATGAATATCGTCAGGTCAAACCACCGTTTACCGAGCATGTGGATTTTCGTGCAGTGTTCACCAAAATCCATGTTTTCCCCCAAAAGTATGTAACTGCATGGTATTCGTTACATCCAGTCACTCAGCAGAGGCAGATTTTCATCTACAAAAAATATCAGACCGGCAAACTCGGACAGTGCCACCCTGGGTCACACAATATCGGCTCTCGTCACACAGTCAGCAAGGAGCAGCTATCACACGGTGGCAGGGAAGGCGAGCTGAAACACCTGCATAGAGTGGGTTTCCACCTTGTTGTTGCAGGCTGCTGGTGTCCAATAAACAGTGTGAAAACCCTGTTAATGGCCAACGCAAGCGCATGAAAAAAATGTAAAAAAAAAATATATATATATATATATATATATATATATATATAGAGAGAGAGAGAGAGAGAGAAAGGCCAATGGCGGGAAGGAAACAGAAGTCTCTCTCACGCACTTCCATCACATGAAGCTCCGCCACTCCTCACATGGTGAATTTTCTCTGAAGTTGGCAGATCTGAAGCATCACACCAATTACCAGGCCACTCTTAATGAGGGCCTGTCAGGGGAAAACTGTGAGGGTGGGATAATTATCAGACCTCTTTTAATTTCAATGGCTGCGCGAGGGATTTAACTTGCAATGAGGACCATGGACTGGTGATCCCCGTTACCTGAAAGGAGATTTGTCCAGGACTGAGCTTGGCGTAGACCACGCGGCGTGCAGGCAGGGCACGTTCGCAATTAGCCTAAGGCCTATGAATTCCTGTGAGATGCGGGGATCTGAGGGACACGCCCCTCATCCGTAGTTTACGTTCTATAGGTTCCTGGGTCTAACATTAGGGTGACCAGGCGTCCCGGATTTGCCCGGACGGTCCCGGATTTGCCCGGACGGTCCCGGTTTTTCACCAGCTGTCCGGGCAGATTTCAGGACATGTTGCTCCTCTTCCGGTTTTTACAGCGGGGCAACTGAAAACTGTGGGAGGTGCTTTTTTATGTTTTACAAAGCAGGAATAGTTAGCAGTTGTTTCAATAAAGCAATTTAATTTAACAGGCAAGCTTCTGGGTTTAAAAATTGCATTGTATGTGTGTCCTAGCTGCCTGTTCTGTAATTCTCTGCTGAGGAGCGCTGTCATTCTGTGCGCTCGCTTGAAATAAAACTGTAGTCCCTCTTCTATTTTTGTGTGAAATGTTTTGGCTTTAAAATTCTGGTCACTCTATTTAACATGCATAGAGTGTTCTCGATGGTGGAACATGAAATGCGGACCACTTCTGTGAATGGGAAAGGTGGGAGAGTTAGAGGGGTTTTTCGGTGGTGGTGGTGGTGGTGATTGCGGGCCAGACCTAATTCCTCTGTGCCTGCGGTGGTGCGTGGTGTGGGAGGTGCATAACACACCGACATTAAGGAAGAGGGAAAAGTGAAAGAAATTAGGGATTTTATTTTCCCCATCGGCTAATATTAAAACCGAGTCAATTTTAGACGCGAGACAGCTAAAATATCCTGAAAAGCCTGAATCGTGTCTCCCGGCATGCATGGAACTCGTAAACTGCAAGCCACCTGCTACCCAGTAAATCACTTCTCTGCGGCAGAAATGGTTTCGCCCTGCAGCGAATGCTTCTTTATGCGTACAGTGCAGTTCGTAAAAGGGCCATATATTACTCTAGGCAAACCGATTAGCACCATTTTAGCTGCTGTGGGACTCCGAGATAAACACCCGTGGCCCAGTGACTCCGTGGGCCATACCAAGGCACTGTCGGGTGCATTCACTTTTTACTAACCTCAAAAATACGACATCCCACCGTTCAGACCATGTCACCGCAGGGGGAACCCTGGGTTCCAAAGGCCTAGTGCCAGTGGCTCCCTGGTAACTACCATGCCAATGTGGGGGGCGTCCCCGGTTCATAACAGGCCTGTCCTCCGCAGCACTGCGGTTTATACCACACCACTGCCGGAGGGGTGGGGGCAGGCATACCCAGGGCCGGACTGGGAACTGAAAGCAGCCCTGGCAAATTTCTGCAGACCAGCCCCCACCCGGCGCGTAGAGAGCGAGCGCAGCGAGCGAGCTCGACCGCTACTAGGGGGGTTTGGGGGGGTTTTCCCCCCAAGAAAATTTTGGAAAATGACAAACCAAAAGGGTGGATTTTACAGCACACTTTTCATTACATATTCAATTGTATCAACTTTCAAAGTACAGTAAATAGTAGATGATGACCTTAACTCCATGGCTGCTAAGGCAATTCCCCTCCTGTGCTGGGAATTGCTATTTTCCTCTTATTATGACGAGCTGGGCTCGTCATCAGTGTTTGAGGAGGCTACACCATGACGAGCCCAGCTCGTCATGAGTGTGGAAGGGGTTAAAGAGCACCAGGTTAGCCACCCAATCATATGTACCCATAGACATTCTTTCAGAGAGCACCAAAAACACGAGTAATGAATCAGAGAAAACAAAGCTACTACTAGGGGAGTTTGGGGTGTTGAACTTGTCCCCCCCCAAGAAAATTTGAGACTCAAAGGCCAAAACAAAGCATTTTCCAACACATTTTTCATTACATATTAGATTGTATTAACTTTTAAAGCATAGTAAATTGTCACTCATGTTGTCACAAATTAAGCACTGATGGGATGTCACACATGAGCCCACAGGCCACTGACTGAGGTCAGAAACTGTGGTAATGTCACACATAAGCACTAAGGCACTGACCCAGGCCTGGTCACACCACCAGGCCAGTAAGCATGCAAACCTCACATATAAGCACCCAGGCCGTAAGCATGGAAATGTCACACATGAGCCTCCTGCTGCAGGTCACTGAGGCCACCAACTATGGAAATAGCACACATAATTGAGCACCCAGGCCAGAAAGCATGCAAACGTCACACATAAGCACCCAGGCTGACAGAAGGTATGGAAATGTCTCAAATGGCACCCTAGCCAGAAAGTATGAAAAATTAACACAAAGGCCCTCCTGGCCTTGACATGACAAATCTTTAAATAGCCTACTTAAGTGGGTGGCACAATAAGTGTTGCAGGCCCACTAGCAGCATTTAATGTAAAGTCCCTGGGTACATGTAGATCCACATTTCTAGGGACTTACAAGTAATTTAAAATTGCCAATTCGGTGTAAGACAATTTGACCATGTTTGAAAGGAAAGAGCGCAAGCACTTTAGCACTGGTTAGTGGTAGTAAAGTGCACTGAGCCCTAAGAGCCAACAAAAATGGCCTTTTTTGAAGCAATAAAGCAGAAGAAATCGGATTTTAATTTAGAGGAATCTGAGGCTGACAGGGACTTATCTAACAATGTCTCAGCAGTCAGTAACAACAATATGTATCTAAAAAACATTTTACATGTGCTAATGGCGCTGGGACTTTTTCTGTAGCTTCTCCTTTTCCGCCCAGCTGTTTCAACACCTACAACGTGCGCATCTGTAATTCACATGCAAACAGTGAACGATGGGTTATGGGCTACATGCCGGAAGATATCGACTGGCTTCACAAGCTGTACCACACCCTGATCATGGATAAGATCTCAGCTACAGTAAACCACCAGCTGCAACAGTTTGAGAAGCAGTAGAGCCCCTGCTTGAATTTTCTCACAAATGCATTTTGAGAACTCTCTTGCCAGGATTATCTATGAGTGCTGCACCTCACAGACCTGGGTTACTGTACAATGGGGTACATGGACCTGCTCCTAAAGGGAAAAATTGATCCTTTATCAAGCTTATGAGTGAACAGGACGTCTTTCTTGTTATCTCCCCCTACTTTCTCCTCCCAAATTTCCATTATTCACCCCTTTCCTTTCCCTTCTCCCCAGCATTTCCTGGGTTTAATGGCGTCACTGGGTTTTAGATACGACACCGGCCTTGTAACCATAACATACAATTATCTCCTACTTTATCAGTACAATTCAGTGATCTCATGTGTGGGGGGGTCGCAGTAGGGGGCATTTAGTGTGGTACTGTAAATCTGGTCCCATTCTCAACAGATCAGTATTACAATTATTCAGAGATGGCAACGAGATTGTTGAGCAGGCAATGCAATGCAAACTGTAATGGGAACGTTTTGAAAAGTTAGGTAGAAACTACAACGCGGAAGGCCGGTGTTATTTCTACGAGGCTGCGCGTTTTCTGCTACTGTACGGTACCTGTACCAATCAATGCCTCTTAAGTGATGGATGTGGTCTGGCCTCAGGCTCTCCTTACTGCAGCATCATGGTTTCTTTATACCATTTTGTAGTGGCAGGCAAAATGGAGTGAGTCCGTGTAAAATTGCTATAGATTTGCGTATTTGTTTGATTATTTGACTGCCGACCTGAGTGAGGTAGCAGTACTGATGAGATAAACAGTGCGGAAATAGAAGCCACTGTTTCGGGGCAGATCACAGACTATCTTGTTGAATCAATCATTGTGCTGCTTCAACATGTAGAACCGCATAAAAAGATGCATCGTATAGAAGTGCGCAATGCGGTCCCTCCCCCCTCCTCTTTAGATACTGCTGTGCAGCACCAGTAGTCTGAAACAATTCAAATATTGTGTTTTATTCCAGTCGCTCTTGCTTCTGTGTTGTTATTCTAAGGATAGAAACAATAAACAATTTTAACTAGCTACTGAGTTCACAGCAAGTGAAATGAGTTGCTATCTAGAGCGCCTTGAAGATTACTAGGAGAGTTTGAATTATTTATGCTGCATGGAAAATCTCAAATTATGCGGAATATTATTCGATGAAATAAGCATTGGCTTTATTATGTAAATACATTTACATTTCCTCATTCAGGAGAGAGCAAAGTGCTATACAGAGTACACGCGATCCTTAAGAAATAGCCCTGTAATAAACGGTTTTATTTGCTCATCGAGTCCCAGTTATGGGGAAACGGTTATGTTATGTAACTTAAGGCTAATTTGATCTTGATTATAGAGGCACCTACTTAAAACAGCCTCATTTAAGATGTATTTAAATCCAGAAACTAGGGGTCATGCACGAATAAACAGTTGCTTTCTATCGTGCTCATTAAGAAATAACTCCTCAGGCAGCCTACCTCAGTGCATTTATTTGTATAGCGTGTGTGGCAACAGTGGCACTCGGAGACACGTTTAGGATTTTAGCTCTTCAACCTTTCAAAAGAAAGTTGGACACGTTTGGGGTTCTTTTCGGGTGCACTTTCGAGATACCGGCCGGCTACTTGGAGAAGTGTCCAATAGCAATTGGTTTCATCATGACAAAGATACCCCTCCTGGAAAGGTATTACTTCTTTCCTCCCCTTTAACATTCAAGCGAACTATTTCGGCTTTTACTTGCTGGTATAGAGGAGACGCAAAATGCTCGGGGGAAGCACCAGTGCACTGTGGGAAGTACTTACTGCCCCACAGGGCTCAGCATCCCAGAGGAGACACAGAATGCCCAGGGGAAGCACCAGCGCACTGTGGGAAGCACTTACTGCCCCGCAGAGAAAGGGGGAGCTGACAATGCAACCAGCGGGGCTTTGGTACTTACCTAAAGAGCGGTAGAATCTCGCTGAAACCGTAGAACGGTCCTGACCAATGTTCCCTCTAATTTCTTTCCTCTGTGTGCGGCAGTGTATGGTCTCTGTGCGCCGCAGCCAAGGCTATGTGCGCCAACTATCTGACCATGCAGGCGAGTGCAGCAACAAATTATCAGGGCAAATACTACTCCAAGCTTTTACTTAACGTGAAAAGAAAGTGAATTTTCACATATACAGCACCATATGAGGGGTCTTAAGACAGATTTGCAATTTAGATATGCATGCCATGGTCTTGATGGGACAGTCCTTCTAAGAAATGGCAAGCCATGAACGCCCCACAAAAAGCACTGATTGAAGTGAGACGACCCAAAGCCCTCTCTGCATTCATTCTGGTACATCACAGAAACTGCCTAATAGTGCTGATTCACCTGGATAGAGCTGATGTTATTGGCTTCACAAGTCATTCTCTGTGGTATGTGGAGAGGCCAAAGTTTGGAGGTGCATGTAGTCTTGACACCTCTAGGACCCATTGACAGGCACTGTACGAAACTAGCGCTGCATTCTGCCTCAACTCCAGAGTTCTCAACCAAGTCCTGCCATAAAAATGCACCCACAACTTCTTTTCAAGACACCTGAAAGCATCTCAGTTCACAGTATGCATTGTACAAATCATATGCTGCATAAAAAAAAATACCTATTCACATCATCTTGAAAAGCAAATCCTCTTAGGAAACTCATGATGAAAAACAATGTGAAGCATCCATATACCGCTATGTATTTTGTTTTAAATAACCTTTTAATGGGGTGACAGAAGCCATGAAGTAGCGCACAACTGTTGCCCATAACAAAAATTGAAGTCAAGGGACCATAAGGCCTCTTGTTATTGGAGTATCCTGGCTGGGAGCCTCACACCTAGATGAAATGGAGGGGAAACAAAGGATATATATATATATATCCCTGATGAGGCGTCAAAGCACTTTTCGGCGAGTAGCACGCTACTCCTGAACCTAAAAAGGATTAGTGGTGGGTTAGTATAAGAAAATCGGTAAATATATGTTCATTTGAGTGGTGGACATGTGAGTCTATTAGTTGGATTGAATAGGATAATGGAGGGAGGGAATAGTCTAGAAAGTGTTATTTAGGAGATCATAGCTGTGAGATGAGGATTGGGAGGTGTAAAAGGAAAGATGGAGGTGGGACGAGTTTCTAGAAAGGGATTAGGGAAATCACAGTAGTAAAATGAGGTTTGGGATAAATGAGGGGTGGATTCAGAAGGAGTTGTTTGGGAGATCATAGAAGTAAAGTTAGGTTTCCTTAAAGTGAATATATTGAAAACAACACCAGAACATACTTCAACTAATTACGCTTTCAAAGTCTCTGCCCGTCCTAAAACCCATAAGATGTTTTAAAAATTAATGAAAGAAATTCAACACTGGAATTTACGTGCTTTTACGCTGTGAACAGAATAAAATGTACCCCCATGTTAAACCGACCCATGTGCATAAACCAATTGTGACAGCTTAATTTGATAACCGTTGAACCAACTCAATGGTGCACAAAATAAACTGGTCATTGATTACCAATTTCTAACACTGCAAGTGACGCTACTTCATTCAAACTATGCGGTTTAAATTAAACATGTGACTCTAAAGGATATACAAAACATAAAAAAAGACCAATCCAAATCATGAAAAAGGAAAGAAACATTCAGACACACCCTTCACATCATACCCAATAATGAATCGAACGTGCTGTGATGATGGGATATTAGCATAACATTCCTTGAATAACAATTGTAGACACTAAAATACTGAATAAATATGATGAGAAATAATGATTATTGGCAATAGGAAATATTTAACAACCAAATTTCGTTCAAATGTTGACCTTGACATTAACAAAAACAGTACTCTGTAAATCACGGTTCAAAGCTTTGATGATGTAAAGATAACTCCCACTGATGGACTAGGTGCAGCCCAGTATTTCCAAGAGGCCTCCGTGATGGCATTTTCCTTGTTTATCCCGTCTTCTCTTCCAGAGAATGTCAGAATGTCAGATTTGTTGGTCTCCCTAGTATTTACACAAATTATAATTTAAATATCACTATTTTGTTTTATTTCTTTTATAGCGCTTTAGCACTACAGAAATGGTAAAGTGCTATAAAAGAAAAAGCAAAATAGTGGTATTTAAAATATTTGTGTACTTGTGATGTAAAGTGCTCTGACATCCTGCATTGGGATGGAAAGTGCCACAACCCATCCCAATGCAGGGTATCAGAACGCCTTACATAACACAACAGCCTTTTCATAAACATTTGCAGTGATCTTTATCTTTCCAGGAGCAGTGAGTGGATCAACGATTGCCAACTCGTAAATCAGGCCACAAGTAGAAAGCTTTTTTTAAAGAAAAAAAAGACAGACGTGCTCTGCAAGTAAAACGCGGTGCAATGCAGATTGTGTGTTCTTTTAAATATATTTTGGGATTGTGAAAGCGCATCATGCTTTGAGACAGCGCAGGGCCTGATATTGGGTGACTTTTTTAAATATATCAGTGTTCATGAAAGTGGTCTCAAAGCATGATGCGTACTTTCATGATCACTAAGATATTTACAGGGCCATGCAATCATTTGTTTCACAAGCCCCGCAGACACGTTCCAATTACTAAATAGAATCGACTCCTGACCCAAACTCGATGGAAACTGGTAAAAAGTCGGTACAACTTTCGAAGAGCGAGCAGCATACAGCTTCTACAATGGTTATGAAAGCAGACAATCAGCGTCCTGGGGCTTGGAATACGAAGAATGGACCCGACTTCGGTGAGTACATAGGAGGGGTTTTCTGTTTGCAAAAATGTAAACCACACTCACCTGGCGGCGGGCGGCACTGGCAGGCATTCAGCAGCAGGGACACTGGGACAAGCAGGGCTAGGGGGAAGCTAGAAATAATTAAATTATGGTGCGGTGAGAGAAGGCCTCTCGTCACGGTCCTGCGCGAGCCCCAATGCGCATGTGTCACCTCCAACAGCCGCGACCGCCCCCCCAGCCCTAAAGTGAGTGAACTGAAACTAAGAGCAGGCAGTGCGGAGGTGGAGACATCTGCGCACACGCAACCCATCCCCTAAAATGGCACTGCTGCTCTCAGATTAGATTAACTAAATTGTGCTTTTTTTCACACGGAACGAGGAGAGAGGCAGGCACGCAGCAGAGGCAGCAGAGTACAGTAGTAAGTGACTACTACTGTACCGAGTGTCCAAAAAATCGGCCCCACCCACACCCAGCGACAAAACCGGCCCCCGTCCCAAAAACCGGCCCCCACCCCTGGCAGCCGACCGGGGGATTGCCCGGTGCCCGGCATTGTCAGTCCGGGCCTGGGCATACCTCATTCATATCCGCTCTATTCTGAGTGCCACCTCGGTTCATACCTGGGTAATACTATACCTAGTGCCAGCAACCCCGTTGTTTCTACCATGTCACTTTTGGGGGTATCACTGGTTCAAAACACATCTGGCCTTACTAACATTATGTATGGTTCATTCCATCTCACTGCTGGGGGCCTCCTTTATCCGTGCCATTATTTTCTCAGTGACACTGTGGTTCATTCCACGTCATTTCTGAGTACATGCTTGGCTCACAACATGTCTGCTCTCTGTGGCACCGCGGTTCATACCATTTGAAAACCCAGGGTGGCTTCCTGCCCCTGTAGGTGCGTGCATGACGCCGCCAGGTTGGCAGGCTCCCACGGTGTCCCTGCCGCCCCTGGAGTGTGCTGCAGCGTCCAAAGTCGTACAAAGTTCCAGCCTTGTAAACACAAATCTTCAATTAGGCGGTGGCGGCCGGGCTCCGTGGCGTCAGGGCCCTGTGAGGTGCACTCAGGGGGAGGCCGCGTGACGCAAGAGCGGTGTCCCAACAAGGGCCCCCGAGGCGGGTGCCTTCATCGACGCCTCGCCGCACCTGCGTCCGCAGCAAGCATGGGCATGCCAGGCAGGCGCAGTGGCAAGGGCCGGCACGGAAACCTTTGGGTGGTGCCAGGCGGGGCTGGACTGGGAAACACAAGCAGCAGGCCCCGCTGGTGAGAAATGTTCACGGGAGCTCCAGGGCGCACAGACCAGCGGCCACGAACTTTCCAAGAGGGCTGGCGGAGCCCGCCCGAAGAACTATTGGGAAAAGTTGCTTCCAGACTGTTAATTTATCAACCCGAGAAACAAACTGAATTGTTTTCAGGAATGACTGATAATACAAGGTTATCGGAGCATCGCTCAGCAGGCCTAAAATTGGCAACTTTGACAATAAAATGGCTGGAATCTAGCCAGGGCTGCTGCGCACTCATCCACACCAGGCGCTTTCAGACACACAAGTGCACGCGCCAGTGACTCAGTGGCAGCTTGCCCGCTAAGGCGGAGGAGCGTTGCCCCATTGCTTTTTGCAGGGCCCAAAAAGGAAAACTGTTATTATTTTAGTTTTCCTCTTTGCTGCATCTCCATGGGGCGAAGTGTGGCTCACTGGTTAGAGGAGGCAGACCTGGAACTCCCTGTGTGAGCATGAGTGCTTGGCCTGCCCTCTCGGCCGCCCAAAACAGTAGTGCGCACATACTGTGTTCTCCATACAGGCTGCATTACAGCCTGCATGGAGAACATGCCCACCCCTCGAGCCCCTGGCTGAGTGCTGCTGCATTGCAGCGTTGTGATTGGCTGCAGGGAGCCTGGGAGCCCTGGTGCTTCCTACTTCCTGTGTCCCCAAGAAGCCAGGTAGAGGACGTAGGAGAGGTAAGTTATTTTTTTAACCTATTTCCCCTCCCCCCCCACCTGTCGCACTGCTGCTAACAGATAGCAGCCACCGCTGAGTCCCCTTATTAACTGTCATTCCTTTATGCAAAGAAAAAGCTTTGAAGCTCCCATTTGAGAGACGACCCTTAGCAAGTGTAACTGTTGGTGTTGTCAGCTTCCTGCTGTGACTGGGCGTGTGATCAGGACGGCCGGAGGTCGTCCGAACGCCGCCGATTCCCCAGCGCTGTGCAAATTCCACGCCTGTGCGGGAGAATTAATTAGTGGGCGGAGTTCGGACAGCCCCCGGCCGTCCTCTGCAAACGCCTACCACGACTTAGGACGGCCGGGGGCCATCCTGAGCACGCAAGGGGTTACACCCCCTAAATAAATCTCCGCACCGCGTCGGAATTTGCGCCACAGGGAAGGGGTTAATAATTCCTTTAATATTCCTTCAATGGGTCCTCTGGTGAGGAAATTAGATGGCTTTGCAGACTGCAGCAGAACAAAATTTCATATATTATTCGGTCTTTCTGGGTTCCAAGCTTACATGTGCCTTTTGTGGACTAGAGGACTTGTGATGGAGCCTTGTACTCTGGAAGGGGCCTGGTAGCTCTCCTCTGCTCTAAAAATATTAGTCTGCTCCACGCGCTTGACCCTCTTTTTGTAATGTGTGTCATGAAGTGCATCTGCCAATCAGCAGCAGTTCACTGACAGCAGAGTACTGTTAGCGCTTCGTTGAGGGTACAAAGCGCTATCACACTTGCTACTTTACGACAGACTCTATGCACTGAAGGGACAACAGGCTGGGGGTGCTGTACATCTTCAGTCACTAAAAAAGTTTATTGCAATTTGAAGGAAGTGCACGGTGGAAAGGGTCCCTCACACTGAGGCAGTTCCAGATTAAAAAAATAGACAAAGTATGCACCGGCCGCGGGCCCCACTCCTTTTTGGGGCCCCGGGACAACAGATCAAAATACAACTTAAAGTACATAAATCAGAGACATCAGATTCACTTAACAATTTGTCTCTTGAAAGCTCATCTTCTGGTAAATCTGGTGCATTGGGTATTAGGAGATAATTTACAAGGGGGCCCCCGAAATTTTGACTACCTTGGGCCTTCCAGAGGGTTTCATACCGCACCGCACTGAGGGTAGAACTCAAGGAAGGAGCACTTCTTCCTGTCTCGTCCCTGCACAGTCAGCAGTGCTGACAAGAGTCATCAGTGCTGACAAGAGTGAGCAGTTGTTCTGTGGCTCGAAGCTCCCACATCAAGCCTCAGGGTCACTCCCGCCAGAGGAACGGGCAGCTCTGGGGTATCCTGCCGACTGCGAGTTTTAAGTATGCTACAACCTATAAATATTGTACTAGTGGGACTGCTGAGTCCAGTGCTGACTTGACACATAAATAAATAAATACCAGTATTTGTAAAATGCACAGCTACCTCCAAAGTGGTGTCTCGGCGCTAGGGGCCCTCAGTAAGCTTAAGCAAGCTATTGCCCAGAGCCACATGGTGCTGGGCTAACCTGCCTCCGGCACCGGGGATCGAACCGTGAACCCTGGAGTCCGGTGTCAGGCACCCTGGCCTCTGCGCCACACCTCATCCATCAAGCCGGTTCCTCTACCTAGTCAAGCCAACGCCCTCTGTCAAACGTGACCAGTCTCTGGGAATGCAGATTGCCCATCCAGTCCCAGTGGAGGTATTTTCAGTCACCCAGAGGCTTGCTGTCATAATCCGTGATTTGTAGTCCTATTAGACACAAATAGACAGGGAGAGGAGAAGAGGTCATTTGACCCTCAGCTTGTGTAAACCTAAAACCAAGCTGTCAGCTCACAGATGATTAGCGTGACAAATGACTTGCCTAGTGGTGATGCAATCATTTTTAGGTCGAGGTAATATCCAGTCTGCCGAAGGCAGAACCGGAAGTACCGAGATCTTAAGTTGCTTGGATGGCTATTTCTCCCGACTTCTCTTTTTGCCTCTCCTCTATTGGCTGGCTCCCTAAACGGAGGCCAGCCATTGGAGGAGAGAGCCGTCCCTCCAAATAGGCTCCGTCTTTTTCAGAATCGGGGGCGTGTTCCTTGCTGTTATTTCCACTTTTTTCTCCACGCCTCTTTTGAACAGCAGAACACGCCCCCGAATCTGAAAATGGTGGCGCTTTTCTTTAGGCCATTTCACAACGACCGCCGCCCCAAGAAGTCGCCGAGTCCTCGCCCCTGCTGCTGCATTACTGCAACAGAGCTCACAATGTCCGGGGAGAACCAGAAAACGCGCTAACCGGCTGACATTATGCCCCCACGGATCTACAAGAGGCCCGTCATGCCGCAGGACCCTGCCGCCGCCTCTTCTACCCAGCGCACATCGCGCTGCAGCAGTCTCGTTGGGCAGCGTAGGGCACCCTGGCACCCAGCCTCCTCCACCTAGCAGTCTCTGTGTGCCCAAGAGTACACATCGCGCCGTCTCGTTTTCTGTGGGCAGACAGGCGTTTAGAAGCCTGACTGTAGCACACAGCCCTGGATGCTCGGTCCGATTCCGGATCTCCATGGACTCCAACCCTCGCTGCCCCGGACCTGCGCGTCCTTCAGCCTCAGGAGCACACATCACGCTGCAGCAGTCTCGTTGGGCAGCGTAGGGCACCCTGGCACCCAGCCTCCTCCACCTAGCAGTCTCTGTGTGCCCAGGAGCACACTTCGCGCCGTCCCGCTCTCTGTGGGCAGCGCAGGGCACACAGCGCTGGATGCTCGGTCCGATTCCGGATCTCCATGGACTCCGACCCTCGCTGCCCCGGACCTGCGCGTCCTTCAGCCTCAGAGGGACCCCGCGGGTAGCTGTGCTGCGGGATGTGAGGCAAGGGGGGGCGTGAGTATCAACAGTGTTAGGTCCTGAGATGTCCCACCGCATGTGTGCGTCTGTATTCACATGTACCTGTGCTACATGGGTATGCTGAATGTGTGCACGTGGTTGTACCAGTCTCTGCATGTTTGCCAGTATCTGTGCCCATACATGCGTGTAACAGTGCATCTGCATGTGTACGTGTGTGTGCAGCTGCGCCAGTCCATCCATAAGTGTGCCAGTGTGCACGTGCCTGCGGCGTGGTGTGCCAGTATCTGTGCCCATGCCTCCGTGCCTGTCTGCTGTGCGAACACTCCTATAGCTGTGTGCCTGCGCGTGCACGTCTGAGTGTGCACGTCTGTTTGTGTGTGAATATTTGTGTCTTCATGTATGTCAGCATGCTGGAAGGTATGGGGGCGACGGGGGCCGCAGGGAGTGCGGAAGAATAATGAAGTGAGATTGGACAGCGGGTCCGTTTAGTGTTACGGTTTTCTAGAATGTTATTTAAACATAATGTACTGAGTTTGATCTGTCTTAAATGGGCAACCATAGTAAATCCATACGTCATTGTTTGTTCTTAAAACGAAATGCAAGCTGGGGCCATTATGGGAAGCAAGTGTTAAAGGGGGTGGTCAGGACTTGTTTCATCCGGTGCTCAGCTTTGTTCTGATACGTTGCATGTCCTGAAACCTGGACCACATGCATTTAAATCATATTGTTTATGTTGCCTGTGCGCCAGTGAAATATTACAGACCAGGTGTAACACTACAGACACCAGCCAAGGGCTACTTTGAAAATATATATGGGCATGTTACATTTACAATGCATCCCGTAAATTAAAAGAACATTCTCTAGTCATTGTTTTAAACGTGGTCATATGTATAACTATACATGTGGAACAATCAGATTTTGGAAGTTACCGATAATGTAATCTAGAATATGTTTCAACTGTTCCTAACTTCTTGTGTAGCAGTCTGCATCACAAGGTAGCCGTATTGTCCTTGCCAGAGGAGTCAGTTGAGCCCATCTTGCCAAACTGGTTAACCAGATGAGCCAGCAGCCTGTGAGTGGAAACACAGATCCAGTCATGGAAGGGAGCTGGAAAATTGACATTCGTGTCAGATTGCTCGAAAGTGATGCTTACTTGGCGGATTCCCCGCTGAGATAAATCGAGGCTAGCCTTGAGACCTGCAGTTGGAGCTGCTTTGATCAAAGGTGCTGACCGTGCTTTCAGCTACTGATGAAGAAGCTCAGGAATTTCGGTAAAATGGCTCAAACACGTTTGCTACATGGAAAACATTTTTACTGTAGAGAGTGGATGTTCCACAAAGTTCAGCACTGCCTCCAGGAAAAAAACAGCTGCTGTAGCAGCTCGGGTGTGGATCCATCTCCTGGGTCTCTTTCTGGGAACAATGCTACTACCGCCCCTTCTGGGAAAGGGACGGGTTGGAGGGTGCTTTTGGTTAGGTGACCTGGGAGTGGTAAGACTGCGCTCATCACAGAGTTGTTGTGGCCTAGCTCACCGGCTGGCTTCCATTTCTGCAGGGCCCAAGACTCTGATACACTGTGCCTTGGAGGCTTCATTCGAGGACTGGTAGCTCAGATCAGCAAAAGCGGGCTCATGTCTGGTTATGAGGAGAAGCTAAAAGACCCAGCCGTTCAAACTCTCCTGCAACCTGGGGAATGTGAGAGGTATGCATCAGAGGCATTTAAAAGGTGCAGTATGGCTTTCCTGTTATAATAGTGCAAGATTTGCCTTGCATGCAGCGTTCAACCTTTTAACCTGAAAGCTTTTTTTGCCATTACCTACTAATATGAATGAATACAGGTGTTTCAGCGCTCTCAATCATTGGTCTGTTCAGGTGTCTTTCATATTTCACTTTGCCCGCCCCATCGTACCCATGTTGCAGTGGGTCAGTACATTTCACCCATTTGCTCTCTTGCACTGTGAGTGGCAGCATTTTGCTTGATCACATGGCAGAGCTCCCTTAAAGTAGTGCACTTCAGGTCACTCCTTTTTTTTTTTTCTCAAAACGTTTTATTGAGAGATCGCATTGAAAAAACACACAGCACTCCGCACTCCGGAGAAGCTGTAGCCAGTATAGTACAGTATAAATAGCGATGCATTTATTTATATAAAATTCCCCCCCCCTGCAACCTCCCGCCCCTCTCCCCAACTTCCCAAACTCCTCCCTCCCCCTCCCCCCTTGCACAACGTCTCATCAGTACTGTACAGGTTAAGCGTGAATACTTCAAAGTGTATAGTATACCATTAAAATACCCATCACACTGATTCTTCATTGTCTCTCGCTGATGTCGGAGGCTCCAGCCACAGGCCCATGTAATCCGCCCACCGTTTCCAAATTTTATAATGTTTTCTGGGGCAGCCCCTGGCCAAGAACACCGGTTTCTCCAGTCCCATACAAAAGTCAAGGCCTTTTTTCCACACAACCACCTTGGGGCCCTGGGATCCTTCCAGGCCGGTGCAATATCTCTTTTTGCTAGGGTAAGGCCTAGTAGGAGCAGGTGCCTTTTGTAGATGTTGCCCCCCACTCCTTCTAACACATGTAATAGTCTCAACTCACTCCTTTTTTTAAATGTTATGCAATATGCAAAATAAAGTGCCAATGTTTGCTATACAGTTAAATGCATAAACAAAATAAAATGCTGCTTGCTTGCCAAGGCCAGACCATTAGACATCGCCAATGCAGGTTTTCTTATCCAGTTTCTACATAATTAAATAGGCTAAATTGGCTGCCAAGACATCTTAATGGCTTAAGTCATATGTAATTGGTTTGGATGGTGATTTTATGAAACATTTCCCATGATGTATGTCGTAATGCATAGCCGTGGGTGAATATAACTATTTACACTATTAATATGTGTGTGGCTCTGTGTGTGTGGCTCTGTGTGTGTGGCTCTGTGTGTCTGTGTGGGGCTCGGTGTGGATAGCTTTTTTTGTAGGTGGCTCTATGTGTGATTAACTTTTTTTGTAGGTGGCTCTATATGTGGGTGGCTCTGTCTGTGTGAGGGTGGCTCTGTCTAGGTGGCTCTATGTGAATGACTCTGTGTGAATGACTGTGTGAATGACTCTGTGTGGGTGGCTCTGTGTGGGTGTAAATGCAATAGGTCATGCATTTGCGAGCGATTAAGCTATTGGCATTGTAAATGACAATGCCATTTATTTAACGATTAAGCTATTGGCAAAGTAAATGACAATGCCATTAATTTATGATTTAAAATAAAAATAATGAGCAATGCCAATAGCTTTATCTTTAATAATGCCGAGACCATTGCATTGTAAATGCTTGTTCTAAAATGCGTTATAAGCAAGGCCACTGGAATGATGTGGCAGAGGAGGGTCAAATTATGCGGCAGGGATGAGTACATTATGTGGCAAGAAAAGGCGAATTATGCAGCCGTTTGCAGCACATTTTGTGATAGTATTGTTTCATTATTTAGTCATTTTGAAAATTGTTAACACTGTTTGAGTATTAGTTGCATCTCATTAGTACCAGTTTAAAACCCAAATATAGCAATAAGCTATAGAAAAGGGGACCAGTCTACCTTTGAAAAGGCCCTTCCACTGCGCAGCAACACGTGCCACTGGGGTTTTGCTAACTTTTATACTATTTGAGCTAGAAGAATTTTTTTGCTTTTGTTAAAATGTGTGGATTATATGGCAGATGGATTTTGTCGCAAATGCAGCAAATATACAATTATGAAAAAGCAGCTGTGCCCAAACAGTCGCATAATTCCATTGGCCCTGGTATAGTAACTCGAGATGCATGGCACTTGGCAGGGCTGCATGTGTCCTTGTGATCAGCCATGTACTCGACAAGCCAGCCCACCTTTAGACCAGGTCCTCCTCTCCGAATCGACTCTTGCCTCCATTCTTCCATAAGGCTTCCTTTTCTCCACCAAATTGCACTTAATCATATCTTCTACTTTCCTTTTCTCTGTTTCACCCCCGCCCCCTCAGCAGCACAACCAAGTACCATCTTAAACTTCTCCTACCTGTACAAAATCCTCAGTTGCACCCTGAAGCCCTGTGCGCCAGAGCGGGCAGTGAGCTTTCCCTTCCAAGTTGCCGGGGAAAGTGCTCTTCTCCATGCCTCATGCAGAAGATGATATGGCAGCAATATGGCCCTCGCATCACACTTACGCCTCCTCCCAAACTACCAGGGCTCAGAGTGCGCTCGTGCCTTCCCTGCCCGGTGCCCTGAATTCGAGACCTGGTGTCATACGACGGCAGATCTGACTGCACTGCAGGGTCTTTTATTGGAACATGTTCCTCGGACTATATCAACTTACGGCTAGAGAAGTGACTCCTAATTATAAAGAAGTGTATACATTAACGGTGAGGCAAAGCGATATATAAACTGACGTCCAGAGAGGGGCTTCTGACTGACCACAGAGGTATGTACACTGAGCTGTATATAAACTGACGAGCACGAAACAGCAAGGCAGGTGCCTTTAACTGCTAATAGAGACATGTACGCTGACCGAGAGAGGCACCTCTCACTGACCATAGAAACAGTGTACGTGTCAGCAAGAGCGGTGCCTCTCACTAGCCATAGAAACAGTGTATCTGTCAGCAAGAGCGGTGCCTCCCAATGACCATAGAAACAGTGTATCTGTTACCAACAGTGGTGCCTCTCACTGACCATAGAAACTGCATCTGTAAGCGAGAGCGTCCCTCTAACTTGCAATAGAAACAGTGTATCTGCCAGTAAGAGAGGTGCCTCTCACTGGCCATAGAAACAGTGTATCTGTCAGCAAGAGCGTTCCTCTCGTTGACGATAGAAACAGTGTATCTGTTAGCAACAGCATCCCTCTAACTGACCATAGAAACAGTGCATCCGTTACCAAGAGCGGTGCCTCTCACTGGCCATCACAACAGTGTATCCATCAGCAAGAGCATGCCTCTCACTGACAATAGAAACAGTGCATCCGTTACCAAGAGCGGTGCCTCTCACTGGCCATCAAAACAGTGTATCCATCAGCAAGAGCATGCCTCTCACTGACAATAGAAACAGTGTATCTGTCAGTAATAGCGGTGCCTCTCACTGACCAGAGAAACAGTGTATCTGTCAGCAACAGTGGTACCTCTCACTGACCATAGAAACTGCATGTCAGCAAGAGCGTGCCTCTCATTGACCATAGAAACAGTGCATCTGTCAGCAAGAGCGGTGCCTCTCACTGACCATAGAAATAGTGTACCTGTCAGCAAGAGTGTGCCTCTCATTGACCATAGAAACTGCATCTGACAGCAAGAACATCCTTCTAACTGACCATAGAAGCAGTGTATCTGTCCGCTAGAGCGGTGCTTCTCAATGACCATAGAAACAGTGTATCTGTCAGCAACAGTTGTGCCTCTCACTGACCATAGAAATTGTATGTCAGCAAGAACGCCCCTCTAACTGACCATAGAAACAGTACATCCTTCAGCAAGAGCAGAGCCTCTCACTGATCATAGGAAAAGTGCATCCGTTAGCAAGAGGGGTGCCTCTCACTGATCATAGGAAAAGTGCATCCATTAGCAAGAGCGGTGCCTCTCACTGGCCATCAAAACAGTGTATCCGTCAGCAAGAGCGTGCCTTTCACTGACCATGGAAACAGTGAATCTGTCAGCAAGAGTGTGCCTCTCACTGACCATAGAAACAGTTTATCTGTCAGCAACAGTGTGCATCTCACTGACCATAGAAATTGTGCATCAGTCAGCAAGAGCGTGCCTCTCACTGACCATAGAAACAGTGATTCTGTCAGCAAGAGCATGCCTCGCACTAACCATAGAAAGTGTCTCTGTCAGCAAGAGCGTGCCTCTCACTGACCATAGAAACAGTGGATCTGTCAGCAAGAGCGTGCCTCTCACTGACCATTGAAACAGTGTATCCGTCAGCAAGAGTCATGTCGCTCACTGACCAAAGAAACAGTGTCTCTGTCAGCAAGAGCGTGCCTCTCACTGACCATAGAAACAGTGCATCCGTCAGCAGGAGTCATGCCTCTCACTGACCATATAAACAGTGTATCTGTCAGCAAGAGCGAGCCTCTCACTGACCATAGAAACATTGCATCCGTCCGCAAGAGCGTGCCTCTCACTGACCATAGAAACAGTGAATCTGTCAGCAAGAACGTCCCTCTAACTGACCATAGAAACAGTGCATCCTTCAGCAAGAGCAGTGCCTCTCACTGGCCATAGAAACAGTGAATCTGTTAGCAAGAGGGGTGCCTCTCACTGACCAAAGAAAAAGTTTATCCGTAAGCCAGAGTGGTGCCTCTCACTGGCCATCAAAACAGTGCATCCATCGGCAAGAGTGGTGCCTCTCACTGATCATAGAAACAGTTTATCTGTCAGCAAGAGCGTGGTTCTCACTGACCAATGAAACAGTGTATCCGTCAGCAGGAGTCATGCCTCTCACTGACCATAGAAACAGTTTTTCTGTCAGCAAGAGTGTGCTTCTCACTGACCAATGAAACAGTGCATCCGTCAGCAAGAGTGTGCTTCTCACTGACCAATGAAACAGTGCATCCGTCAGCAAGAGTGGTGCCTCCCACTGACCATAGAAACAGTGAATCTGTCAGCAAGAGTGGTGCCTCTCACTGACCATAGAAACTGTGAAATTGTTAGCAAGAGCGTACTTCTCACTGACAACAGAAATAGTCTAAGTGTCAGCAACAGCAGTGATATTTTCCCCATTGACTTGTGGGGAGACTTTCAGGCAGGAGGAAGCTAAATGAAAGGCATTTTTGGCGTTAAAGATCTGGAGTCTGTCACTTGAATTGAGTCTGGTGGCGTATATGGAGACATGTACACTGCTAGGAAGAGTGATGCATCGTGCTGACTGTAGAAACGAAAACGGTCAGAAAAACACTGCAAAGGCTAGGACATGATGCTTCAATAGAGATTTATATCAAATTGCGGGTATTCATTTTCAACATGACTTGTCTGTCTTTATTTCCTTTAATTATCAGTCCAGGATGATTATGATAATTCTTGAATGGATTTTAAAGTCCTTCATTCTTATAATTACTTTTTAAAGTATGTACTAATAAAAAAACAAGCATTGGAAATGCAATAGGTCTCGGATTTATTTGAGTTAGAGCTAATGGCATTGTAAATGGCAAAGTCTGTTAGCCATGTGTTACAGAGTGTATGCATGTGGTGTGTAGTGGAATTATGTGGGTTGGATTGGAATTGTTAGTTGTGGAATTGTGAGGCGTGAAATTGTGTGGTGTGGAGTGTATTTGTGTAGTGAAATGATGTGGCATGAGAGACAAACACGCACATGGAAACATACACACAGAGACGCACAGAAAGTCACGCAAACATAGAGACTGGCACACGTATAAAGACGCACACACAGACAGAGACACACATAGAAACAAAGATGCACACACAGAGAAGGGACTTACTTACATTGACAAATTCACATATAGAGACGCACACACAGAAAAATACACGCAGATAGAGACAGGCACACCGAGACGGACACGTGCACCGAGAGACAGAAACACAATGCCTTTTATTCATTTGCATCGGTGCGTAAACAAGCACTTTGTACTTCTAGTCCATGCTAATGAGAAGCAAGGCTGGCAGTCTCTTTTACTGCCAGCCTTGCTCATCGTAAGCAAGGATTTTACGTTCAAAGTGCGTGTTTATGCACCGATTCCAGGTTTTCAAAAAAATGAATAAAAGGCCTTGTCATTTACAATGCCAATAGCTCAAACTTGGTACTCCATTACTCCATGCATCAGTATACAGTACTTCTACAAATAGCAAACAACATACATCCACTCCACTACAAGCAAAAAACATAAGTCCAAAACAATATAATTTACAATGCAAATAGCTTGAACTTTCACAAATGCAAGACAGATTGGATTGCAAATGCTTGTTTTTAAGTAGTAGTTGGGGGAAGCAGCACAGGAGAGCGGAAGCAACATGGGAGGCCTGGAGCAACACTGGGGCACACGTGAGTGAAGGAGAAGAAATGGGCAAGAGACCAAAGTAGAGCGGGCGGGAGAGAAGCATACCGGCAAGAAGCCAACGGGGGAGTACAGGGGTGAGGAGGAAATTCAAAGGGCAACAGAGGAGGACAAGGGGAAGCAACACGGAGGGCAAAGTTGGGATGGAGGAGCAACAAGCAAGACAGCAACATGGCGTGGGGGGGAGAAGCACACAGGCGAGAAAGCAACAGAGGGAAGTACAGGAGGGCAACCAGAATGCATACATCACACACACACACTGTGGCTTTCTGTTGTGTGTGTCTGCTCTCACCCAAATATTACTGACTCCACAGACATTGGAGGGCTGTGAACAGCACAGAGACAGGTGTTAAAAATATTCACACCTTTGTTCCTGAAAACACAAACCTGGGTGGGTGTGACGCGTGGCACAGGAAGAAACATTGTTATTTGTGTAGCTGAGTTTGTATGGAAGGGGGGGCAGTGTGCTGTGAGTTACCCCCACCCACAATGTACTCCAGACTCAGTACATCCTCATTGATAAATCACAATCTACAATCAGACATCCGTAACCCGCATCATGTGACATTGCACAGCCACAATCTACAGTCAAGCACATGACATCACATCAAAAGAGCCTGTCAGACACCCGGTAACACTACTGCAGGAATGCATAGCTCACGATGTCTAAGTCAGACACCGGGCCTCAGATTGCATGCGTCACACCTGGAAAACACATTGCGTTCCCGTTAGGGCGAGCCCACAGTAGTACGTCACAGATAACGAGCCCCTGTCAGTCAGACACCCACAATGATAACATTATGTCAGGCAAACACACCCACGCCTATCAAATGCAAACCCACTAAGGTAGTGTGGTAGCAGGCACCCCAACTGTAACATTCAGGGAGACACTTGCAATCACAACAGTGTGGCAGACACCGCAATCACAATATTTTGGCAGACACCCACAGTCACAACAGTGTGGCTGACACTGCAATCACAACATTCAGGCCGACAGCTTCAGCCACAACATTCTGGCAGACAATAACGGAGTGAGACTGCCTCGTCGCGGGTTTTGACACGCATACGTATCGGGCACGAGATATCGCAAGAACCGCCCAAGAAAAAGTCCCCTGAGGAAGAGCAGTTAGCTCAAAATGCATCTGGCATTATGAGTGAAAAATGAAATGAATTTTGAAAGTTATGATGATTGAATAACGACGCACCTTTGAAAATTAAATGACAACAGAACATAAAAAATATGTGAACACATTTATTTGAAAAGTATATGAACTGAGTCGTTTTGAGTGCTTATGTGACTGTGAATCTTGGAGTCAAGAAACACGCATCAGAATCAGTATCTACCCCCAATGCTCAGTGGGAGATTCACATAAGGCACCAACCACATTGCTGAAGAAGATTACAAACTTCTAACAGTATCACTGAAAACTATTGAGTGCGGAGTCACATCCCATTTGGTTCATATCAGACACCTCAATCACAACATTCTGACAGACACCCGCAGCCACAACAGTGTGGCAGACACCGCAATCACAACATTCAGGCAGACACATGTAGCCGCAACAGTGTGGCAGACACCTGCAGCCACAACAGTGTGGCAGACACCTCCATCACAACATGGCGTCAGAAACCAACAGACACGCGCAAACACACAGTTATGTCAAACGGCCACAATTGTAAAATTCGGCTGACATCCGTAATCACAGTATTCGACACCCACAATCCTAACATTCTGTCAGACATCTAAACCCAGAGCATGCAGGTGGACACGACCACAGCGCCCTGTTACTGGTCCACGACTACAAGGCGCTGTAGGGGCGGGGTCCTATAGTCGGCGCTATGAAATACAGAGCCTTTTATATCTCGAAAGGCGCTACAATCTTGTGCAAAGTGCTGCTATCAGCTGGGGGCACGTGTCAGTTTATGTTAGACTAGCAGCCCGCCCCAGCGTTGCCTGGGGCAGAAGGGGGCTGGGGGCAGCATTTCAGGCTTGCGTGCACTCCCGCCCTGGCCCCCGCCCGCCACGACATTGTCTGTGTCCCGGACAATGTCGTGGCGGGCGGGGGCCCGGGCAGGAGTGCACGCAAGCCTGAAATGCTGCCCCCAGACCCTGAGCCTTACCGGAGTTGTTCCGGCCCAACCTCCCGTACCGGCTCCCGCCCATCCCGTGTCCCAGAGCCTTACCTGAGCTGCCGCTCCTCCCCGAGCTCCTCACTTCACCGCCGCTCCTCCTCGCAAGCCTGAAATGCTGCCCCCAGACCCTGAGCCTTACCGGAGTTGTTCCGGCCCAACCTCCCGTACTGGCTCCCTCCCGTCCCGTGTCCCAGAGCCTTACCTGAGCCGCCGCTCCTCCCCGAGCTCCTCACTTCACCACTGCTCCTCCTCGTCATCACGTACGTTGCGGCCAGCACTACGTCGTGGCCGTCAGCGTCGCAGCCGGCGCTACTTTCAGGGCACTACTTTTTTTTCTAAGTTATATTTTTAAATTTACGTTTTTTTTTAAATTTTCTATAGCCTATGTCCATCTGCACACCCTGAGGATTACAACAATGTATTGGGTGTGTGGATTGGCGCTGTGGTTCCCGAGTTTACCTTGCCAAAAGGTTTGAGTTCTCTCTTTATAATAGTAGTATAGATTACAAACTTGTTTTAAAGGTCCAAAAGGTCAATGTCGAACCCCCTTATCAAGAATTTGGGGACACAAGACGCATGTTTTGTAAGTGATATTACTGACTTAGCATCAGTGAGTAGTGAACAGCACGTGAAAGGGGGAGTGTGAGAACCACGTGCAAGAGGAAAGGTGTGAGCGCGTTTCTTATGTATGTTAATATAAATATCCCCTCCTATCCCAGCACTCACGGTGATCAGTTATTAATTATGTTAATGAACTCTATGACAAAAACACATACAAAAAGGATACCCCTGAAGATAAACTGCCTCTTCCTGGGCCACAGCTTGTGCTGCATCTCCCGGCACGCCCCTCATCTCTGAGGGAAGGCATGAGGTGTCCTCATACATGCACATAATTGCTCCAGTCAGGCGCTTGTTGTCCTGCCGCCGAGATTCCTCACTTTAGAACGGACGCATTAAAAAGCCCAGAAAGGAAACTCCCACCAATGAGTGAAACAGCCCGTGAACATACAAAACAAGCATCAGAAATCGAAATAAAACGAGGAGTGCAACTAACAGTGTGTGTGTGTGTGTGGTTGTGTGTGTGTGTGGTTGTGTGTGTGCTTGTGGTTGTGTGTGTGCTTGTGGTTGTATTTGTGCGTGTGGTTGTGTGTATGCGAGTTTGTGTGTGCATGGTTGTATGGTTTTGTGTGTGTAGTTGTGTGTGGTTGTCTGTGTGGTTGTGCGTGTGGTTGTGTGTGCAGTTGTGCGTGTAGTGCGTGTAGTTGTGTGTGTAGTTGTGCGTGTGGTTGTGTGTGTGGTTAGGTCTGGTTGTGTGTATTTATGTGTGTGTGGTAAACAGTTGTTTATTAATTCAATGTGCATTGAAAAAGACTACACCTCACCCAAGCCATTCCTTTAGCTTCAGGGGCTGGGAACAGTCTAAATTGTCACACTTGGCAGTGCTGGCAGAGGCCATGGGTGGTGCAAGGTGCAATGGCCTCATGACTAGGTCTCTGGCACTTATTTATTTACAAATTAAGCACTAAGCTAAATATTACCTATCCTATAATATGATGAACAGGAGCACTGCCTTAAAAAGGGCCGAAGAAATCACCCAGCACTTGCATTCCGTTTTTTCCTCACTGTGTTGGTCGATGGTCCCTAAAAACCACAGCCTTCACCACATGGGGTTAATTCAGGACTGAGCGCTAACATCTAGAAGGAACGTGGGGTGGGAATGCCAAAAAAAGGTAGAACAAAAGCTGAACTCTCGTTATTGCTAGAGTCACCTTATGAAACCCCGCACCAGTGGATGAGTAGGATTCTTTCTTCTTTATATGCAAGCATGCATAATCCCGCAGGCAGGACGGAACCATAAAACGATAATCCAAACGAGCAGGCGGCAGCAAGGGATGCCACAACCTGTCACCCCCTGGTGCCGCGAGAGGTAGGGGGACGGTCGGGTGGTCTATGCGCGCGCACAATGCAGGGGATGCGGAGACCCCCCTGCCTCCCGGAGGTCCCCGAAGCACATCTGGAACACTGTGGTTTGAACACCACTGCCTCTTCCGGTGGGCTCCCCACCCCGCCATGTAACTTGAAATCCACTGTTGTCCGACCACCCACCTCCCCCATCCTAAGGGACAATCAAGAAAACTAACCTGTGGAATAGGGCAAGATTCCCACAATATGCCTTGGAGAACTCAGTTTTCTGTGGTCGGGTTGAGCCTCTAGACCCTATAGCATGAAGACCCCTGTCTCATCTACAAGACCCTGCCCCCAATCATATACCTTAATGTACCCTAGTCTCACCTCTGCATGGCAGGCGCCAAGTGCCCATGGAATGACGACGCTTCCGCCCTGAAAGAATGGCTGGGATTTTGGAGGACACTGTTTCAGACTGAGGAGGGCCTTGTAATGATGACCAGTGTGGTGGCTAGCTAGGATGGGAATCGAGCCCTGGGCAGATTTAACAATTTGAATCGCTTGGTTCGATATGTCACTATCACTAACCCTCGGCGGTGAAATGGAGGGCGGCTCAGTGGCCTCTGTCTTTCATGGGTGATACGTCTGTCTGCAACGGGAAGGGAGCTCCTATCTTGGCTAAGCAGACGTGCTCCCAGTCCCATCTTGACGTTCGTCTGCTGCTGGCTGGTACAGCACATGTCTGACGGCGCCTGCTTCACTTCCCTCTTCCTCTCGGGGCTGCGGGCTGCGGGGCGGCAGAGCACAAGAGAGGAACAAAGCGGAGCAATTAGTCTGCTGAGCCACCGGGTTCGCATCCTTGTACGTAATTACATTTCACTTCAGTCACAGCATGTCGGCTCCTGCAGGAGAGCCAGGGGTGGACATCCATCTGCCTGCTTACCCAATGGAAAGCCCTCCCTGAATGCTGCCGGAGCTGCGCGTTCCATTCACGCACCTGCGCAGGCGCTGTCATATGCACAGCACAGCTAACTGGTGTTTTATTTTTATGAGCAAAAGTAATACAAATCCCACATTCACATGACGTGCACAATCATGAATGCACAAGGCAAAGGTACTGTGAGGTGTGCACTAATTCAGACAATATTATTTGTGAAAGAACACCAGATTTAACATTCGTACAGCTACCGAAGCAAGAATTGCGGCTGCAGTACAGTAGTGAGCTAGCCTTCAATATAGCACCAACCATGTTACTTTTATTTCACTTTGCAGCGCTTTGGTAAACGGGTATTGAAAACATCTACAGGAATAACATAGAAGAATCTGTTGCCTGAGCACTGAAAGGATTGTAAAAAACAAAAACGCCTGCGAGTGGTGCACACGTGCTCCCCACTGCGAGCATATGTTTTCAATTATCGCTGCAGTGTCTGGCCGCGGTAATTGAAGACATATGGCCTTTGGTGCGCGTAACAGACACCAATAGGCCATGGGCGGAGCTACGCGACCTCCCATGGCCTATTGCGTGTTCTGTTTTAAAAATACACGCACACAAAGCCCAATGAAAATGGACCTAGAAAATAACACGCACAAGCTGTGTGGAATTTCTAGGTCCAATTTCAAAACGCGTACAAAAGGACTCTGTCTGCGCGAACACTGCTGTGCAGTGTACACTAGGCCGAGACCAAAAAATGGCCATGGCAGTAAAAACAACTTGTCAGATGACAACCCTATCAGCAAGAGTCCCCCTTTTCACTGACACCAGAAACATGTCAGCCCGAGATGTCCCTGTCACTGACCATAGAAACATGTGCCCTGACTGTGGCAGAGCCCTTCTTTCAGTGACCACAAAAACACATACATGCACTGTCAGCACGAGATGTGCCAGGCACTGACCACAAACAGGTACACTGGCAGTGGGGCTCATCTCTGACCACAGAAAAGTACGTATACTTGTAGTATACTTGTAAAGTGCACAGCTGCCCCAGCAACGGGGCGTCCCGGCGCTGTATAACGCTGTGGAACCCTTCCTGGCTCTCCCTGTGAGATGCCCCTCCTGGGCACCCCCAAGGTGAAGCCAGGCATCCCAGCGCTGTTGGGGCCGTTGTGGAGATTAAGCAAGCTATTGCCCAATATACAATTGATTTGAAGCACTATAGAAAAACTGCTTTTTATTATTATGAAAATATAAACAAACAGTGAGAGATGTATCTCGTGGGCTATGGGAATCTACATAAAAATGTGTTACTGTCCATGTATATCAAAACAATAGCCAACGGATTTAAAAGTACAATTTTTTTTTATTTGAATTGGAAGGGATCAAGCACCCAGGAGCTTATTTTTGCTCTAAAGGGACAAACCGTGTTGCCTTTATACTTAGATACGAAAACACCAATGACTATTTAAATACTACGTTATAGTGTTTATAGAATTCGTGCCAATTGTAAAGTAATCACAGTAACACTATGAAGAAATAACGTGTTATTGTGACAATCTGCATTAAAGTACCGCCCTCTTGCACTCACATTTTGATTGACTGATTGGGTCCAAATTTATACTTCTGACTAGAACTAGCACCAATAAAGGCAGCAAAGCAACTAAGGGCCAGATGTAGGTGGCCCAATACCGGTCGGTAACGGCCGAAATTACCGAACTTCGACCGTTACCGACCGGTATTGGGCTTTTTAGATGTAGGTGGCATTTTTGTAGGATTCTGTATTTTACCGAATCAGTAATTTAAGGATTCGGTAAAATACCGAATTCCGGGATGTAGGGAGCACTCAAGTTAGTGCATTCTTTAGTTAAAGATTCGTTATTTACCACCAACTAGAAGTTGGTGGTAAATAATGAAAACCTTAGAAAAAGCATTTTTTTTTGCTTTTCCAACAGTGCCATGTTGCAGACATACATGCCCATAGGGCATGTATGTCTGCAACATGTGCACCCATACACAATTGAGGGGTGCAACTGGGTGTCAAAGTGACACCCTGCCACCCTTCAATGTTTCCCCCTTTTACCGAATCGGTATTTACCGTTTCGGTAATTGACATTCATTCCTATGGGCCATTCCTATGGGACAGACCCGCATGGCTTTATATCTCGCTTCCATTCTTTCTGAGCAGTTATGACAAATATGCTGGACGGAAACTCTGCCAACAACACCCAATTATTTGGACATAGAAGGCCAAAATTAAAAAGAAAAAAAATAATCTAGCAATAGCAGACAGGGGTTCTGTAAACAGAGCTGTTGGGAATTCTACACTTAATGAGCCCTGCAGATAGCAAGGATTTCTGAGAAACCGCGTTTAGATCATTATCCTGAAGGGAGATGTCAATTATTTCACAAATTGATTCCCTGCTCGCAGGGGAATATGAATCAATTACCAGCCTGGAGTGTTTCAGCGCAAGATCTGCTGCACAGAGCATCCCTGCAGTCAGCATCTTCTTGGGGTGGTGCAGGAAGCCAGAGGTACATCTGCAGAGACGTCCCCCAGGGTTATCTTTGGCGGAGAATTGATCACTCTCGCGATGGTCAATTTAACCATGATCAGATCAAAAGCCTTTACCGCTATGTATCAGGCGATTTGACAATAACGACAGGACCACCTGCGGAAGATGGTTCCTCGTTGCTGTACGCTGAGGCTGAAAATACAAAAGAGAGGGTCCCTGGATTCCAAATATAGGGAGAGGAGGGCAGGGAAAGTCACAGAACAACAACAACTAACTCCTCCCCCTATGCATTACTTAATATACAGGAGGTACATCCTATATTAGAGATAACATCATTCTCCCACAGACAGTCATAATTTTCTTATATCAAAAACTTGTTTTTTGTAATTATACAAAATCTACAAGGACATAACAACACCACAGATCGCACGCACACCAAACATACCATACACAGCTCAATAAAGAAAAACAGCCACACAAAAAGCGCCAACACATGTTTTGGAGTGGAAGTTAGACCAACAGTTACTTCATCAGGGCGCAGAAGCAGCAAATCATGAGGTGGTCAGGTTCTGTGCCCTGATGAAGGAACTGTTGGTCTCACTTCCACTCCGAAACTTGCGTCGGCGCTTTTTATGTATTGTTTTGTCATGAATTTTGAAATGTTAACTGTGTTATTTTTCTATTGATGGTCATTTGGATGTATGATTGTTTTTCTTTATTGAGCTGTGTATGGTATGTTTGGTGTGCGTGCAATCTGTGGTGTTGTTATGTCCTTGTAGATTTTGTATAATGTTATGGTGGGGCTGCTCCATTTAAATCTGTCTATAGTAATGAATTCTTTTATAAATGAATTTATATATATATGATTACAAAAAAAAGTTTTTGATATAATAAAATAAGAAAATTATAACAGTCTGTGGGACAATTATGTTATCTCCAATATAGGATGTACCACCTATATATTAAGTAATGCATAGGGGGACGTTAGTTATTGTTGTTCTGTACGCTGAGGCTGGCCACCTTCGTATCCTACCGTTTTTTTAGCCCTTATGATTCTGGAGTTATTATATAAAAATGTCTCTGTTCTGTATGTCTTCAATCCAGTTTCCTAGTGCCCATATATTTAATCATAAAGCACAGAAAGCGTCACCCAAAGGTATCATGGCGCTAGAATAAAAAACAAGGCAAAAAAAGGCTGGTTGAGGGATCAGCAGAATACCCATATTTCCAGCTTTTTATGAAAAGTCAAAAAGTGAGAGGCCTGTGGCAGTTCCAAGGGCAGCGCATTCCAGAGTTTGGAGCCCAAGACACAAAAGGTTCAACCCTCCACGCGGGTTCCTTTTTGTAGCGTGGGATGTTTAGGAGGGAGAGACAGAGAGGGCTGAGGGGCATGGCCAGAATTTTCTGTTCCTACTGGTGAAAGGCCGAGTGAGCCAAGCATCGGGCCAAAAGTGAACGTGCTTTTAGCCGACAGCCGGTGTTCTATTTGTCGTTGGAGATGTGATGGAAATCTGAGCCTCAAGAAGCCCAAGACAGACCGCATTAGCCCAGTCTAAGCGAGACAGGACAAGAGGTGACCATCAACGCATGATACTAGGAAGGAAAGGCAAAACTTTTTTTAAACCCAGGCTAGCTGAAACATGGGGATGCAGTGGAAAGATCTGTGTCAAACTAGACACCAAGGTGTTTAACTCTGAGCAGGGTTGGGTAGGTTTCTCCTGGAGGTGTGCTCGAGATCAGAGGACCAGCCACTCCGGTTGTCCTCCCACCGACCACATAAACCTACACCGACCGATGGAGAGCCACCTCTCACCGACCATAGAAATGTACACTGATGGCAAGAGAGCCACCTCTCACCGACCATAGAAATGTACACTGATGGCAAGAGAGCCACCTCTCGCCGAACTATAGAAACGTACACTGATGGCAAGAGAGCCACCTGTCACCGAACTATAGAAAAGTACACTGATGGCAAGAGAGCCACCTCTCACCGACCATAGAAATGTACACTGATGGCAAGAGAGCCACCTCTCACCGACCATAGAAATGTACACAGATGGCAAGAGAGCCACCTCTCACCGAACTATAGAAATGTACACTGATGGTAAGAGAGCCACCTCTCACCGACCATAGAAATGTACACTGATGGCAAGAGAGCCACCTCTCACCAACCATAGAAATGTACACTGATGGCAAGAGAGCCACCTCTCACCAACCATAGAAATGTACACTGATGGCAAGAGAGCTACCTCTCACCATCCATAGAAATGTACACTGATGGCAAGAGAGCCACCTCTCACCGACCATAGAAATGTACACTGATGGCAAGAGAGCCACCTCTCACCGACCATAGAAATGTACACTGATGGCAAGAGAGCCACCTCTCACCAACCATAGAAATGTACACTGATGGCAAGAGAGCCACCTCTCACCGAACTATAGAAACGTACTTGGAAGAGAAGCCCCTCTAACTGCCCATAGAAACGTAAACTGATGGCAAGAGTTGTGCCTCTCACAAACCATATATATGTATTTATAGTGACTGCAAGAGGCTCCCCCCACTAACCCTAGACACGTACACTGCAAGGTAGATGCCTCTCACCGACCATAGAAATGTACACTGAGTGCAAGAGAGGAGCCTTCCACCGACCATAGAGACATATTTACTGGCAGTAAAAGAGGGTCCTCTGACTGACCCCATAAACATATACTGGCAGCAAGAGAGGAGCCACTCACTCTAGAACTCTACGTATGTCAAATATGATGGTTTAGAGAACGAATGCATTCACCTCAGGAGCCTGTTATCCTCCTCATGGTCAGAGGTTCAAGTCCCGGTGGATTGCACAGCCTTTCATCCTTCTAAGGCCTACATCTATTTGTTGTGTGTCATGGGTTCTAGTGCAGGGAAGGGAATGGGCCCCCGGGCTGCAGTTTATTTGATAGACTACAGCAATAATCGGGGTTCAGTGAGCCCCTCTGTGGTCTGGTGCCGCTGCACCTGCTGCACCAATGGTGCCAAGATGCCCGCTGGTTGAACTTGAGGTTTAACAATACCCCTTATGTCGGACAAACAAAGCTATGGCCTAGAACTGTGTTTGGGTCTGGCCACACTTGTGCAAGTGCCCGAAAGAACAAGTATTTTCACATGACCTCACAGGAGGCAAAGCTCTGGAGAAAGCCTCATGCAGAACAGTTTAATTACGGCGTGAACACAATAAAGCAAGTACACGCTGCATACATGCAAGCACTTGCTTTTTACAGAGCCTCGCGTTTGACATTGAGATATTTATGTCACTCACTGGCAGCGTTCTAGGGTAATATGCACACCTGTCTGATAGCCGCCAAAGTGTTCTCAGGCGCATTGTGAGCTCCTCCGCGGTGAGCGATCACAGATACCATTCCCTGGGAAAATTTGCAAAGTTCACGATGGGCCAAGATCAGGAGAGTACTCAACAGAGTTGAAAGAACCATTGCACACATATTTTTTGTACTTTGACAGGACCAGCGATACATGTCATCTGGGGATAGTAACCTAAGATGGAAAGTTATGTGTATCATGAGAGCCTAAAGCAGCTTTAACCTTTGTGTCCTACCTGTATTGGGTGAGATCCTGAGAATGGACAGCTCTCTTCAAACCTGCGTTTCTCTGGGTTCTAGTGCAGGGAAGGGAATGGGCCCCCGGGCTGCAGTTTATTTGATCGACTACAGCAATAATCGGGGTTCAGTGAGCCCCTCTGTGGTCTGGTGCCGCTGCACCTGCTGCACCAATGGTGCCAAGATGCCCGCTGGTTGAACTTGAGGTTTAAAAATACCCCTTATGTCGGACAAACAAAGGGGTGCCCTTCAGTGATGATATAACACCCTCTACTTTCGTGTAAATATTATGGAGCATATTTACTGAGGACTTGCTTTGCCCTAGCGTGACCCAAGTCATCGAGAGGCAATGCAGGACATTAAGTGGTAATTACGAAGCCACGTAAAGCCGCTTTGCATGGGTCTGTGAGTTTTAGTGAATCCAAAGTAATACAAGGCAGCACATACCACTGCTTTGCGTTACCTTGCGGCAGGGGGAGTTCCATGCGCGGGTCGTGGGCGTGCCCTTGTATCCTACCATGGTTTTTGGCTCAATACCAGATTTACTAAGTTAATAAACCTGGCATTGTGCCAAAAAGCTGTGCCTTCCTGACTGAGGCGTAACACAGAAATATCTTTAGTTCTCCTTGTTAACTCCTCTTTCTATGTGTGCCGCAGAATGCAGCGCCCACAGAAAAGGAAAAAAAATGCCTGAGTTTTGTTTTTTTGCATAAAGTTGTCCCTCCCTTCACAAAAACAATCTTGCTATTAACCCTTTCGCAGCGGCGTCAATTCCGCCGCAGCGCTAAGGGGGTGGGGCGCCTCGCGGCGCTCCGACGCTTATGACGGAACCGCTCCGTCACGGCCCTCGGGTGGGCTGTGCTTGTGACGGAGCGGTTCCGTCATGGCCCCGCCCGCTCAATGAAACGCGCCGCGCAGGCGCGAAATCAGAGCGGCGCAGCGAGCGGGCTATGACGGAACCGCTCCGTCACCAGCACAGCCCACCCGAGGGGCGTGACGGAGCGGTTCCGTCATAAGCGTGGGAGGGGTTAACGCAGGCACCCATGCAGTGTGGGACAAGGAAGCCTGCGTTGGCGCTAGGCTGCCACAAGTGCGCCAGCGCTAGGAGACACAAGAAATGCGTCATATCTATGTAGACATGGAGCACGTCACACACCAAGTTGTCTTGCTGCGTTGCGTGAAATATTAGTAAACATACCCCTATATTTCACTGAAGCTGTGCAATCTTTTAAAGGCAGGAATAATGGCTCCTGCTGTGCTTGGCCTCTTCTACTTCCGGAATTAAAAGCAATTTGCCAAGGAATCCGAGCGTCACAGAAACACAAACAGAATCTTCTCATAAACTGCGGGCAAAGGTCTCTCCAGGGATGTAAGGGTGGTGCAGGTACACATGTCTTCAGGGAGCAGGCAGCAACGTCGAAAACATGTTGTTTTCGATCCCTGCGGCATCTGGGACATTTATCCAATTAAGCCTCTGATGCCGCCTGCAAACAACAATCGCAGGCGCTAAAAATACGACAAAAATAAAAGCAGAAGGCGCGCAGACTCCCTCCCGAGCAGCTCCTGCCAGACTCCAGGCGGCGCCCCGCTGGGGAAGGCGTTAGAGGGAACCTCCGGCAGCTCACCGGATGCACGTGAGTGCGTCATGACGTCCTGAGAGGCCACTCTTGTTATTGTTCAATTAAAATAACTTTCCTCTAGCGTTGCCGCTCTTCGCTTCTCTTTTTGATCCTGTCCGCAGTGGGAGACAAGTTTACGAATCTTGGGCTTTGTTCATCTTCCTTGGCATGAGGTTTTATGAATGGCAGTGCCAGGAAGTATTCATGTGGCTTAAATTAATTATACCTATTTTATTTATGTCTTTAGTCATAGGGCAGATTAACCAATTGAGTGGCCTAGTGCAGTGTCGAAGCTAGAGTGCAATATCAGTCAGGGCACAAATCCTAACAAAATAAGTGGGGGGACGCTCCAAGGTAGGTGGTGTCACCGGAAGTGATGTTGTGACAAGAAGTGATGTCATGAAAGGTAGTCCCCTCTTATTACAGCCTGCCCTTGGACTCGCTGACCAGGGAGGTCTTTGTTGAGTCATTAGGCCGCAAGCGCATGGTGGCAATAGCGCTGCGGCGGGAATAAGACTCGGGACACACAGTTTAGTTCACCGCATGGTCCGGACTGCATACGCCGGCCACGCCCCTTTATTATGAATGCGAGCCCGTTACGTCACGCGCTCGCGTGTGCGCACCTTTTGGTGCACGGCCAACTAGACCGCTAACAAGCGGCCGCGAACATTACATTCCTTCTAACCTTTATTTTAAAACAAAAGAAAAACATATATGAAGTCACTAGAGTCACAGTAAATGGGAAACAGGGCCATCCGGCCAATTACCAGTGCGATGAGAAGATAGTTCGTGATCAGCCCACAGCAAAGTCCGCTAGCTGGGAAGACGGAGCCGGATTCCCCCGCAGCCCATATCCCGCTGCTTCTCCCCAGGTGGGGGCCCTCCGTGGGGTCACCTGAGGGGACCCTCGGGCGCCCCGGGGATCGTCCGGGGATCGGGGGGTGCTGTCTCTGGGGGTTCCAGATGTCGAGGGACTTGCCGCCACGTCTTCGCCTAAGGCATCGCGATCACCTCCCTCTGGACTGCTCGGCCCTTTAGGTTGGCTGGAGGTTTCGTCTTCTGGTTCTTGCCCCTGGGAGTCTGTGGTGCTTGGGTGAGCCTTCTTGAAAAAGGATACATTGCGTGTGACTGTTTCGGGTCCTTGTTGAGCTGTCACCATGGTGCCGGTATGGCGCATAACGGTCCACGGTCTGGTCTCGAATGGGAGTCTCGGAATTTGCTTCCCGGATATCTGTCCTTCACATAGACACGATCTCTTTCTTGGATCTTTGATGCTTTAGCTCTTCGCCGAAAGCTGGCATAGTTATTGGACCGGGTTCTGTTAGATAAAGTCCTTTGTGGGTCCACCTGGTTCGGGGCCCAGTCAGGGTGACTGGGGAGGGTGTCCCTGACCACTCGTCCTATGGCAGAGGGACCTGGCGCAACTTCCGTGGTACGATGTGGTGTTAGTCGGTACTCTCTCAGGAAACTGTAGATTGCTCTTTCCAGGGGATCTTCTTCTGCATAGGCTATTCTTATGACTTTATTTAGTGTGCACATGAACCTCTCTACCTCCCCGTTGGCTTGAGGCCAGCTGGGGGTCACCTTCCGGTGATGGATTCCCCAGTTCTTGAGATATTCAGCAAACTCTTGTCCCTGGAAGGGTGGCCCATTGTCGGTCTTGATACTCTCAAAAATGCCATGCGTGGCTATGGTTTTCTCAAATTTTGCAATGACCTCCTTGGCGGTGAGAGTTGCTACGACCTCAACTTCAGGGTATTTTGTGAAGTCGTCAATGATGATGAGTACATATCTTCCATCTGGGAGGTGCCCGAAATCTGCACTGACACACTCCCACGGCCTCTGCGGGTTGTCTTCTGTGAGGACTGGGGGCGGTCGCTCGGGTTGCCCCGCGGCCTGGCACCATCGGCACATCCTGACTGCTTGTTCCACCATGATGTTTCATTTCCGGGAACCACACCTTGGCTCGAAGGCTGCTTTTGGGCTTTACCATGCCCTGGTGTCCTTGGTGGGCTAGCTCCACCGCTTGCCGGGTCAGACTTTCAGGCATCACTATCGGGGGTCCTCTTAGTAGGCACCCCCGGTTGTCAACCGATAGTTCTTCTTTCACTCTCAGGAAGGTTTCCAGGGAAGTCTTGGCTTGTGGTGTCCTCTTGCTCAATGAGGCTTGAACCGCTCTCCAATCGTTTGCTTGTAGGGCACTCACAACCAGCTAGAGTACTTTGTCGTTACGAGTGGCCTCAATAATCATCTCCAGACTCATGGGTAGGGGTCTCGATCTCTCCAGCACAACTTTCACATATTCTTCGGTCTCCTCCGCATCTTCTTTTTCCACGTTGGTGGCAGCGCGAGGATGTCTGGAGAGATAGTCTGCTGGGTTTGTCGCTCCCGGCTTGTACTCTACTTGGTAGTCGTACTCTTGCAGTTGGAGAATCCATTTTTCGATCTGGGGGGGTGGCTTAGATACTGACCCTCGGAATAGTGGGATCAGAGGCTTGTGATCCATTGACACTGTAAATGGGTGCCCGTACACATAGACGTGGAAGTGTCTGCAGGCCCAGTGAATTGCAATCGCCTCCCGCTCTATTTGGGAGTATCTTTGCTCCATGTCTGTTAAGGATCGACTGGCCTAGGCGATGGGGGCCCACTCATTCTCGCCTTGGCGTTGGGTCAGCACGACTCCCAGGCCGTAAGAGCTGGCATCCACTGCTATGTTGGTAGGCTTCGCCAGATCAAAGTACGATAGAGTCCTGTCTGCGGACAACGCCGCTTTAGTGTCGCGGAACGCCATCTCCTGTTCTTCGCCCCACTGCCAGGGGGTGGTTGATTTGGTTAATTCTCGGAGAGGCCGGGTGAGGTTTGATAAGTCCGGGATGAACCTTCCGCAGAAGTTCACCATGCCCAGGAAGCTCCTCACTTCCGATATATTGGAGGGGTCGGCACATCCTGTACGTCTTTTACTTTATCCGGGTCCGGGGCTATCCCTTGCTCTGAGAAGGTATAGCCGAAGAAACTGATTTTGTTCTGGGGAAATTGGCACTTCTCACGGTGCAGTATCAGGCCTGAGTCCTTGATTCTCTGTAACACGCCTCTCAACCTTTGGTGGTGTTCCTCGATCGAGTTGGCATAGATCAGCAGGTTGTCGCTGACGTTCAGGACTCCCGGGAGTCCACTCAGGACCTCCCTGATGGTGTTCTGGAAGACCTCGGCGGCACTTGAGATGGCGAAATTGAGACGACGGTAGCGTCTTCGGCCTACGTGGGTGGAGAACGTGGTGATATAACGGGAGTCAGGATGGAGGGGCAGTTGGTGATAGCCCGAACGGAGGTCCATCTTAGAGAACCACCGTGCACCGTTTAGTTCTCCTAAAATGTCATCGATTGTGGGAGTCAGGTGCCTCTCTCTCTTGACTGCCGCGTTGGGTAGACGCATATCCACGCATATGCGGACTTGGCCAGGCTGCTTTGGCATGCGCGCCACCACGATTGGGGACAACCACGGAGTAGGTCCACTGACCTTTTCAATGATGCCCTGTCGTTCAAGGGCTTCCAGTTCTTCCTCCACTTTCTTTCTGAGGTGGAAGGCTATTCTCCTGTGCCTGAGTGCGACTGGTTGGATCGATTGATCCATGTGGAGGGACACCTCCTTTCCTTTTAGGCACCCAATACCCTGGAACGTATCCTCAAACTCCTCCAGTATCATGTCTAGCTCTTCCGTCAGCACGGCCATGGCGAATGATATCAGTCTGAGTTCTTCTGCCGCCTGCCCGCTGATGAGCATGCCGCTGCCCTCTTTGGTGTCATAGACGGTCGTCGGGACTTTCAGGCCCTGATGCTGTAGTTCAGTCTGGAAGCATCCTATTAGTGGAATTGGTGTCTTCTGCTCATACGCAAACACTCTGATCCTAGCTGCCTGCAAAGGTGGTTTGGTCCTTAGCTGATTATACACGTTCACCGCCATGATCTCAATAGAGGCTCCTGTTTCAATTGTGGCCCTCACTTCCTGTTGGTGTATCTTTATGCGACACTTCGGGAGACGCCTCTTCTTTCGCTGCGGTTGGTCAATGGCGAACACATAATGGACGGGGTAGTCATTGGATTCATCGTCCATGTCTTCGCTGTCCCGACTTTCCCTTATGGCATGGGCAGCCTCTTTCTTGGACTTAGTCGACCATGATACCGCCGCGAAATGGTTCATCCACCCACATGAGCTGCATCTTTTCCCTCGCGCCGGGCAGTCTTGAGCGCGGTGGGGCTGGCCTCCACAGTATCCGCATTCTCTGCGCTTGTCTTGCGGCTTCTTCCCACCGTATTGGCGTGTTTTCGGTCGGACGACATTGACTTGCTCAGCCGTGTTGACCTGCTCCGCCTTCACCGGCCGGTGGAGAGCCGCTTCCATGTGTGACGCTCTTGCTTGCGACAGTTCTTTGGAGCGCCCCAGCTTTAAGATGTCAGCCAGCGGCTTCCCATCTTCTTGCAGAATCTTTACTCTCAGATTAGAGGAATAGCACCCCTGTATTATCTGTCCTCGTATTTCCTCTTGCTAGTCGCGGAAACCACAGGTGCTGGCCGGTTCTTTCAGCCTGCCGTGGAAAGCGTCAAGTGATTCCTCTGCTTCCTGTTTCGCTTGACGGAAGATGAACCTTTCATAGTCTTTGCTAGCCATGGGTTCGAAATGCGCATTGAGAGCATTGAGGAGTGTGATGTAGGTCTTGGGTGTAGCCTCCACTAAGGTCTTGTAAATCCTGTGGATG
Source organism: Lissotriton vulgaris (assembly GCF_964263255.1). Lineage (NCBI taxonomy): Eukaryota > Metazoa > Chordata > Amphibia > Caudata > Salamandridae > Lissotriton > Lissotriton vulgaris. Next base: position 1,944,436,894 of record NC_141693.1, read on the forward strand.
TCTTTCCCGCCCAGGTGTAGAAGCAGCGCCCTACGGCGTTCCCTTGCCGTGCCTGCACCCTCAAAATAGATCTGTAGACGGTCCGTCCAGTCTTTCCAGCGAGGCGTCAGGGATGCTGGGGCACCGTCCACTACAAATTGTTCGATGGCGGGAATTGACGCCATATTGGCATGAGGAAGGGCCTAGCGCACAGCCCGGGTCACCCTTGATCGTGGCACTCCGGTCCTAGCCAGATACGGCCTTGCCTGGGTTGTTTCGCGTGATGGGGCGAAGTGGGCTGCACGTGTGCTGTTGAATTGAATCGACTGGATTCCCCACACGCTGGCACTGACCTTCCGCCTTCTCGATGCACCGGCCAGTCACCCTGGCTCGGGCTGCGGTGTTGGAGTAGGCCGCACGCACACTCCCTCCTTTCGGGCCTCACGCCGGGGGTTGCTCCTCCGGGCCTGGGTATCAGCTCTGACCCTCGGGGCCACACAATGTCGATCGGCGACGCCGTACGCTGTGTGGGGATGTCCCCACCCAATCATGGGGATGGGCGCACGTGGTTGCTCCACTCCTCTGGCACACGTCGCGGGATGAGCTCCCCGCGCCGGCTTGCTGATTGATGGGGGTAGTGCTTTGCCGTGTGCTCTCACTTTTCGGAGCCGGCAGAAAGTTTGGTGCTCTGGGGCACTGCATGGGCTCTCAGACCCTCGTCGCCAGTGTTGAGACGTTAGGCCGCAAGCGCATGGTGGCAATAGCGCTGCGGCGGGAATAAGACTCGGGACACACAGTTTAGTTTACTGCGCCCCCTTTATTATAAATGCGAGCGCGTTACATCACGCGCTCGCGTGTGCGCCCCTTTTGGTGCACGGCCAACTAGACCGCTAACAAAGCGGCCGCGAACATTACATTCTTGAGCTCGGCCAGATCCCGCTCACTCGGAAGCGAGAGGAGAAAAGAGCACTGCCGATATTGTAAGAAAACGAGTGGAACCTTTAACCAAATCCAAAATATCCTTAAATCAACAAGTCTTTAAATCAGACAGGCTACATCTCTAAATCAGAAAGTATGTCTCTTTATTTTGACGCATGCCCTTCAATAAAAACAGATTTTCCTTTTCATTGAATGTCCGTGCCAACTCTGTTGTTAAACATATCACATTTGTCTGCGAATCTTAACCCTCAAGGAACAAACGGCCTTTCGAAAACCTATCTTTGGGCTGACATTAACAGTGTTTCACCTGAAGTGGAGAAATATTTGCCGCAATTGACGTATTCATAGTTTTCATTTCAACACATGGCTGCCGCTAGTAAAAATGAGTAGGACTTGTATGTCACACATAACAAGAGACATTTGATAGCTATGGCCTAGAACTGTGTTTGGGTCTGGCCACACTTTTGCAAGTGCCCGAAAGAACAAGTATTTTCACATGGACACACAGGAGGCAAAGCTCTGGAGAAAGCCTCATGCAGAACAGTTTAAATATGGCGTGAACACAATAAACCAAGTACACACTGCATACATGCAAGCACTTGCTTTTTACAGAGCCTCGCGTTTGACATTGAGATATTTATGTCACTCACTGGCAGCGTTCTAGGGTAATATGCACACCTGTCTGATGGCCGCCAAAGTGTTCTGAGGTGCATTGTGAGCTCCTCCGCGGTGAGCGATCACAGAAACCATTCCCTGGGGCTTTAGCATCAGCTGTGCCCGAGACCCAGGTACGGGATAGAACCTAAAGGTTACCAGCAGGAAGTAGAGAATGCCCGTAAACCAAGATTAAAGTCCCGTAGCTGGGGGTGTTGACACTACGTGGTAGCCAGCCCTGTCGTTGGGAGCGGCAGTGCGGGCAAGTGACGCCATCCCAGAAAGCCCAGCTTTTGAGCAGGGGGGACGGTGTCCACCCGGTAAAATAAGTGGGGGGACGCCGTCCACCCGCCTGGTACCCCGACTCGAGCCCTGATGTCAGTACATAGATTGAAGGCCACAAAGGTCGCCATCTTGGTTTGGGCAATGCTCGGATACTTGCCTAGTATCTCATGTATGTGACGATGGTGGAGCTTAGACTGAAGCACATGGTCGTTTATTTCTGTTATTAGCATTTCTTTCAACAGTCCATTGCCTCTCTTGTGTTCAAGTTTGCCTTGGTAGATAGGAGTCTGATTCGTCTTGTGGTGAGCGTTGCTGGTATTGTGTTCTGACCCTATTCTTGGTTAGGTGGCGAGGTCTTATTCATTGAGTTGTGGGTATACGATTTTGGATTTTTAAGGGATAAAACAATTGCAAAGGAATCTTCTGGACCATTGGGCATACCCATTCCAGCCTGCAAAATGGAGAGATGTATTGTTGGGTACTCTCCAAGAGACGATTTTGTGGCTTTGAGTATATTTTAGGAGTTCTGTCCAATGTTCTTTATTAGCTATTAAAGTGTGGGTATAGTACTGTGAAGAGCTGTGGTGAGCGTGGCCATAGCCACTACTGGACATATCTGTGTTGCGTTGGGTGTATCAAAGGTGGTCTGTTGATTGTATTCTGTTGGACGTTTTTTTTCTTTTGCTGCCAGCTGTACCAGATCATTCATGGCTGTTTATCTGCAGGTGCATGGACTTCTTTTGTGCGGATTGGAATCTACATAGTATAAACTTGGACAAAAGACAGAAAGAGGGTAATCGCAGTAGGCCCAGTAATGCATTTGGTAATATGAGCAGAATCTGTGCAACCTTTTAATGGCTGCGCCCCCCCCCCCCCGCCACCCACTACACTGCTGGCAAATGAATGAGGTAAAATCTAGAGCAACCATCCATTTTGATGACCTGCGTAGACTGTGTGCCCTTTCAAAGGCTGAGACCTTGAATGCGGGGTGATGTGGCCATAGCTGGCTTCGGATGTGCCTGAGGTTGGATCCTGGAGTCCGTACATCCTGATGGTGAGGGTCTTTGCAGCATCAGTTTAAGTCTCATGTACATTATGAGGATGGGTCTTCTGGCCTCAGTTTGAGTGGTGTATACATACATCACAAGCGTAGGTGTTATGTTATCAGCATTTATATAGCCCAGGTCTGTGATCTGTGCGGTCTCACAGCGCTTCATGACTTGATGTCCTTGGCAGACAGTTCTGTGAGTTTCTCATTGTCCTGGTGATTTGATGTTATTGAAATTGATAAGTAAAGACTCAATGAATTGTTTAACAATGGTCAGTTTTGATTTCAGAGGAGAAATATGAAGTATCCTGGTAGGGATTTTGCTAATGTGTTGTGCATGGGTAGGTTGTCCATGTGACTGTCCCTTTTTCCATTCTGTACAGTGATTGCCCAGCCTGAGGTAGCTCTTCTGTTGACCATCGCATTTCCATTGTGGTTGAAGCAGTGTTGTGCATGTGTGGGTGTTTTTTGGTTTTCCTAACGTCACGCCTTGTGGCTCTGAGATGCAAGTTGTTATAATAAGAGGGTTGTGCTGCTGAGTCAGAAGTGGCTCTTTGCCAAGTGTTGTGTGCAAGAGAGAGTGTGGTGACCTGATCGTGTTTATAGCAACACGTGAACTGTACATATATGCGCACAAGACAGAAACACATTCATTGATTGATTGTCCGAGGTAGATGCTGTTTGGAGGCTTCTTATAGCCAGCAATGGTTTTGATTCCTGGTTCGTAGAAACAATTAGTTTTTCAGTAGTGGTCGCACTTGGTCAACTTTCCCCCCATACATTTCAGCAGGTCAAACTTGCCAAAGTGTGTCTGTGTCCTATGTGAGTTTAAACACCTGTCATAAACCCGTCTTTCTACATGTAATTCCATGTTTTCCGCAAACAAACATGGTACCATAAGGTATTTACTCCGTCTATCAAATACCTCATCCTGGTCTACTGTAATTCATTGATTGCGGTAAATAAATGCGTCTGATTTCCGCCACCCCCATAATCCGCTCTGAGGCTGCGGTGGGTGTGTGTCGGTTGTCTCTCTCTCATATGTTCGGTTAGAGGTGTGCAGTGTTTCTTTGCATTGGGTGCTGCTGGGGGCACCACAACAGCCACCTGCACCCTGAGCTATGCTCCTTTTGGTGCATGAAAAGTATTCTGTCTGTGTTGTACCTGGTTGTCATGTGGTAGCAATGCAAGCAGTGCCAGGAGTGCAGTCACATGGACTCAGATCAAACAATAATCATTTCATTAAGATAGTGTTCAGTAAATAAGATAGCACATCAGTAGTGCATTAGCAGACCTTACGCATAGCAAAGAGCTGATTAAATTATTTTTTGTTGTTGGCCTCACTCCCTACTCTCTGTCACAGCTGTAATAAACTTCTGCACAGCTCTGGTCATACACACATACATGAAATAGATGTGTATCATGTATGCTGATAGTTAACCAGGATTTAAGGAACTTTAATGCAAGTAGAGAAGTTGGTGATGTATGGAATAGGACTGTGAGTAATGTATTCAAAACCAAGACAGTATTTTTGTCGACCAACTCCGATTCCAGAATACCATATTGCGGGACTAGCCCAGTTGTCCATTACAAAGAGTGTAAAGCCACACCCATTTCTCCCAACATGTATTAAGTTGGACTTTTTGATGTAGTAGGAATATGGAGATTTAAGAGTTAATCCATTCCTAAGAAAGTCATTTTGTAAGTTTGAGTAACTGAGGTGTAGTTTGCAAGAGCCACAGAGAATAGCCCCAAGGCAATACCCCACGAGGTAAACGCAGAAGGACTTTACAAGGTGTAGAGATACATTTTTTGTTTGTTTGTTTAAGAAGTTTTTATTGGGTTTTCAATTACAAGAAACAGGAGAGAAATTAAGGACAATAAAATTAAAAAGTAAAAAAAACAATCATAATATATACAGCATATTATAAAACATAGGTAAAGAAATAACATAATGGTTTAATATAAGCATAACATTAGAGAAATAAGAGGAAGGAAAGAAGAGGAAAGAGAGGGGAGAGATAGAAGAGAAAGAAAAAGAAACAGAAGGGTAAGAAAGGTCTAGAATCTGTAGAAGAATAATATAAAAGAAAAGAGAGGGAAAAGAAAGAGTTAGTGTACAGGAATATGAGTAGATAGATATGATGAAATGGAAGCCAAAGAAGATCAGATTTAATTTTTTGACAGATAAAAATGGAGGAAACATTAGCGATTCTATGCTCATCACAAATAAAATTCCACCAGGTTTATGAAGATAGTTTAGAATTATCTTTCCAGGATGATAAGATAACTTTAAAAGCTAATGCAATAAAAAGGTCAAATAACAAGGAAACAGAAGATGAGTCCTCAAAATCAGGTGAGGAAGAACCTAGAAAAACATTTTGTAACGTTAATGTAAGATCACACTTAAATTTTTTCATGCATATAGACCAAACAGATTTTCAAAATGTAAATACATTAGCAATCATAAAGTTGATGTCTCAATGTACCAGTATCGTTAGAACAGGACCAGCATAGAGGAGAAGAAGATGGACACAACTTAGAAATACCAACAGGAGTTATAACAGCTCTATTATAAATGAAATACAAAGATTGGGTAATATGAGCAGCAGCAGAAACGTTAAATAACTTAGACCACAATTTATCCCAAGTTGTAATGGGAAAAGAAACGGACAATTCAGTTTCCCATGCAATTTCAATAGGGGATTTGGGTCTCTCAGTAACATTTGATAACAATAACTTATATAGAAGAGCAGCTTTAGGTTTGTGTGTGGGAAATAAAGGATATAAAGGAGAGGATGGGGTAAGAGAAAGGTGCATCAGCTGGAAGGTCAAAAGTAGTTATTTTGATTGTAAGGCATTGGAAATTACAATATATTCAAAAATACAAGAATCAGGTAAATGGTATTGTACTTGTAGAGTAGAAAAAGGAATAACAGAATTTTGATAAACCAATTGGTAAACAAAAATAAGTCCCTTCTCTTTCCAGAATTTGTATTAGAATGATTTACCTTTATATTTAAGATATTTGTTTGTAAAAAAACACTGAAAGGGAGTGAAACCATTAGAAAATGTATTATATAATAAACTCTGGGAATATTTTAAAATAGGGTTATTTGACAGGAAAGGGCTGTTGGACATAAAAAGTAAATTTTGAAAAGAAAAGCCTTTTAGTAAGGAGCATTAAAAAAATCCATCTAGGAATAGGGATGTCAGCAAAATCAAAGGATAAAGCAAAGGATTGCTTGATCAGAAAAGCCGAATGATACGCTCTAAAATTTGGAAAACGTACACCACCCTCAGATTTAGGATGAATAAGCCTGGTAAGAGTAATACGTGGATGTTTCTTGCTCCACAAAAATTTTATACAAATGGAATTAATTTGAGAAAAAAAGGAGATGGGAATTCGATAAGGTAACATAGATAATGTGTAGAGAACATGAGGTACAATCATCATTTTAATAGTATCCAACCTACCCCACCAGGAAAGATATAGGGGAGACCAAGTTTGAAGAAGCAATTGAATTTTAGTGAGTAACGCATTAAACGTGTATTTAATTGTGGCGGGCAATGAGGTGAAAAACCAAATACCAAGGTATTTGATTTTTGTAGGACACCAAGTAAAATCAGTATCATTGAACATAAATTGGTAACATATGGAGTTTAAAGGTAAAATAAGCAGATATTTTGGTTTCAATGGAGTTATGAATAAAGCCAGAAATATTTGAGTTAATACGGATACGCTCCAGGAAAGGTTCAAGGCATAGAACAAATAGTAAAGGTGAAAGCGGGCAACCCTGTCTTGTACCTCTGGATAAAGAAAAAATTTAGAAAAATTATTATTAACAAAAATACTAGCTCAAAGACAGGAGTATAATATTTTAATATAAGAAATAAAGGTAGGGACAAAACCAAACATAAATTGCCAGTTAATGCAATCAAATGCCTTTTCGGCATCCAATGATAATGCTGCAAGGGGAGATTTGTATTTTTTACCATATGAAATAATATTTGCGAACATTTGTGCATTATCTGATGCCAATCTACCCTTCACGAATCCGACTTGGTCAGTTTTAACCAATAAAGGAATAATTGTTTCAAGTCGATGCAAGAATCTTGGCAAATATTTTACAATCATAATTTATTAAAGATATAGGACGAAAATGTTTACAATGAGAATGATCTTAATCTGGTTTGGGGATGATAATAATTAAGGCATCCATAAAAAAGTCAGACTCTTTGGCATTTGCAATAAAGGAATTACAAAGTGCTAAAAGGTGAGGAACAAAATGGAGGTAAAGGTAGCATAAAATTCAACAGATAGACCATCAGGGCCTGGGGCTTAGGATTTTAAAAAAAGATTTAATAGCATTAATTATCTCCTGAGATGTGACCTCTCTTTCTAATGCATTAAATTCATCAGGAAGAGAAGGGGGAGAAGGGAGGCCCGAGAAAAAGGTATCTAAATTTTGATTAGTGGGAAATGTGTCATCAGAATAAAGAGAGCTTTAAATACTCATGAAAAACCTCGGCGATATCTTCATCTGATGACACCATTGTTTTAGTAGACTCATTAAAGATGGGACCAATATTTTTACGTTCAGACTTCATTTTCAAATAATTGGCTAGCATTTTACCCGCTTTATTTTGACCACCATGATATTTGGATTTAATTTTGAGAAGAGTATTACAAGATTCAATCGTTACTAATTTGTTGAGTTCAAACTTGGCCTTAATTAATTCATGGAGAGTGGAAGGTCATGTGGAAGTAAAATAAGTATGTTCTAGTAATTTGAGATGGTGTAATTGGTCAGCATATTTTTTCCGCATGGCATTCTTTTTATTCGAGACATATGAAATAGTGAAGGCACGAAAAGAGGCCTCGATGGCATCCCAGTTATTAGAAACAGAGGTGTTCAGTGGGTTATTAAAGTTAAAAAAAAACATTAATAAAAGTGGTGGCTTCTTTAATGTAAACCGTGTCAGATAATAAAAAACGATTAAGTTTCCAGCGACTAAATTGAAGGGAGGTAAGTGAGAGGTCAATTACAGCATGGACAGGAGCATGATCAGAAATAAAAATGGATCTAATTTCTGAAGATTGAATAGAAGGGAGCAGGGGTTTACTAACCAAAACATAGTCAATCCTAGAACGAGTGTGATGCACATTAGAGAAAAAAGTATATTCAAGAGACTCACGATTACATGTCTTCCAAACATCATATAGTGGACGAGAGGCAATGGCTGATTGAAATGCTTTGTGAGATTTATCAGGGTTAAACTTACATTTAGATAATCTATCAGAGAAAGGGTCCATCCATTGGTTAAAATTACCAGCAACAATGATATTAGGACAATCTATGGAAGAGAGTAAAATGTTAATGTTGTTCCAGAACTTAGGATCTGGTTTAACAGGGCCATAGATATTTAGCAAGACTCGAGTCTTGTTGTGTATAACAACCTTTACCATTACCCATCGTTCATCATCATAATTCTGCATAGACAAAATTTGTACAGATAATGACTTATGAAATAATATAGCAACACCCCCTTTTTTACTAGATGCAGGAGAATAAACAATTTGCCCCACCCAATGCCATTTCAACTTAAGAGACTCTGCATCAGTACAATGAGTTTCTTGGAGAAAAGAAACCTGAGAGTCAAGCTTGGATAAATGAGATAATACATTTTGTCTTTTGACAGGGTTTCCAAGACCACGAACGTTCCATAAACTTACACATAATGGAGGGTTAGGAGGGTAAGACACGAGTGGAGTTGATACACATCAGGAGTACAGCTACCAAAAATAAAACACCACACATGAAATTCATATAAAGAAAACATTGCAGAAAAACACACAGTACCAATATACACAAACATCAAGTTGAGTAGAGTTAATAACACAAGAAAAACCAACAAGAAGATAGGAAAAGATAAAGAGATAGAGAGAAGGAGAAAAAGAAAGGAAAGAAATGAGAAACAGAATTGAAAGCAGTGAGGAAATAAAAGGAAGAAGCAAACAAACAGATCAAGGCAAAACAACCATATCTGTAAGAAGAAAGGAAGACAATGAAGAAGGAACATAGTGTTGCAAGGTAGAGCGGACCTCAGAAATAAGAATAAAAGAGATAATAGAAAGAGAACCTCAGGCTAATGAGAAACAAAAAGAGAATAAAGCAATTTGTGTCAGAGAGAAGTGAATAAAACATAACAAATGAGTTTAAAGAGGCAATTCTGAAAAGCTAGGAAAATCAGGTGTTAGTATCCATTCCATTGGAAGAGAGGTTGTGGAGAAACAGTTTGAGTTTTTCCGGATCATCGAAGGAGAGTGAACTCCCATCATGGGAAATCTTGCAAAGACAAGGATGGAGTATTCCATATTGAATATTAATATGTCTTGTCTGAGGACGCAGGGTGAGGAATTCTTTACGACATGCGTTAGTTGCATTAGAGATGTCCTGCGAAATGAAGATATTATGTCCAGACCAAATAAGACAGCGTTTGAGTTTAGCTGCCTTCAAGATACTCATTAGTTCAGTAAACTCCAGTAAAAGCATGATGATGCCATGTGGTTTCGTAGCATTAGTGTTTAGGCGCCCCAAACTATGAGCTCTTTGTATGTTGAGGGGAGTAGTTGAAGATGGAAGATCTAGAAGCTCTGGAAGGAATTTCTGAAGAAACAGTACCATATTTGAGCCTTCAACATTTTCCGGAAGGCCATAAAGGCGTAAGTTGTTTCTACGATTTCGATTTTCAAGGTCTTCTGTGTGGATTTTCAGTTTATAAATTTCCTGCTCTAGTATTGTAATCTTTGTAGATACATCCTGTAGGTCGCTAACACGTTGTTCCAATTCTAACACTTTACCTTCCATAACAATCCATCTCTCCTCAATTTGTTTTAGTTTTTCATTTGTTGTAGAGATAAATGGTTGAAGACCCCCGAACTTCATCTAAGATAGAGTCCAGAACCGGGTTCTGAGATGAATGAATAGGAGACGGTGGGTAATTTTTATGTCTCTTTGGTTTTGTACCCGTTACAGAGGACCTGGCAGAGAGGGTATCGTTGGCCATTGTAACATAAAAAAGGAGACACAATAAAGAATCCAATGGGAATGGAACTGGAAGTGAGGACACGAGTAGATAGAATCTCGAAATGCACAAGAACAATTCCTCAGAAAAAACACAGATGATAAAGGTTTCTTCATTTGACAGTAGCGTAAGGAAAATCAAGCACAAGTGTAACAAATTGGCATTCGTGAAGAGGCAATTGGTACTGGAAACACAAGGCTGAGTCCATATCTAATTCAGAAAGAACTGCACGAAATATATAATGTAAATGAAAGCATGGTAGCAATGGTGTAACAGCAATGGCATAGCAAAAAAGTATGAGGAAACATGAGCTCAGTGACTAAAAATGGCGGCCGCCCACATCTCCAATATGAAAAATATTGCCATAAACCATGATGGGCTTAGGTGGAGTAAAATTAGAAACAATGCAGACTCAAATCGTTTCACATGACCAGCAAATCGAATACAGCACTCCGTGTATTGAAAAAAGCCTTTCAGTAAAGATATAGCTTCCTGTCAAAACAAGCGGAAGCACACGCTGGAATAATATGTAAGTCTAAGCACTATTGCCTCCCAAGAGCATTTTGACAATAGGAATCAACAAACCAGGTTACAGGTTGGAAAGTTCCTTAGAAGAGTATATAAAATAAAATTAACAGGCTGATGAGACGTGGCGACCTAAAATGGCGGCTGGCCGTGTCTGAGATGATGAAGAGATTACTGCAGTCTGTAGCGTGGAACTGAAAGCATGAATGCAGTCCAAATGTGGTCCAGAGACTCACCGCATAATCCGAGATCGATGCCCCACATTCCGGTTAAAAAAGCGTCAGAGAAGAGGCTCTAAAGATGACTTCGAGTCCCGCTGAGGAGCGGAGCTCATGCTGGATCCGCCATTTTACCTCGGCGTCCAAGCCACGCCCCGTGTAGAGAGACATTAATCTCAGAAAGGATTTACATTTGATGAATCCAGCCTTGCTTGATTTCTTGGGTTGTGTGGCACTCCTCAGTGAATTGAGGTAATGCAGAGAGTTAGTCTGTTCCCAAGTACATATCTGTGAGCTTAATTCAGATAGATTTCCTAGAGAAGTAGAGAGTTACCAATTTCCTATTAAGAGTTTTTTTTATTTGAGAGGCATGTAATCAGTTACTAAATTTCCAAGAGCAAATTGAATTTGAGAAGCCTATCAGGTACAATTTTCCATCGGCATAGCAAGTTGGATAGATGCCATGATGCAATAAGGGAGGGTAACTTACATGTTATATCAAATAATGTAAAAAAACTACAACGCAGAGATGCTGAGAGACATTAGATTTCCAAGACGAAAGCTGTGTGGCCAAACCCGGAGTAACCAACAAGGAGCTGCAAGAACTCCTCTGTTCTGGCAAAATATTTATAATTGAGATGATTGCAAAGAGTCTCTCTCCTCAGATAGTATTTTTTTGTTGCACATCATCCTGAATGTATTTGACTAGTAATGTCAAGAGTTTCCTTGCATAGAGTGTCATGTGTTTTGCATCTGACGGATCGCTCTCTACACCATGAGGGTCAGTTTTGGAATCTCAGGTGGACGTATGTCACAAGAATGGGTGTTGTAGTCTGATGCGCCTGATGTTTGGTTTTGTAGCCTTGGGAGGAAATTGTGCAGGTGGGGACTGATAGCTTAAGACTGAGTATCGCGTACCTCGTGAGAGTGAGGTGTGGCAGTCTCTGAGTGAGTTTCATAAACATCATGAGGGTGGGGTTTGAGGTCTGTGATGTAGTCCCTCATACAACATTATGGTGGTAGTTGTAGGCTCACAGGGAGTCCTCTGTGAGGGTGGGGTGGAGAGTCAGATAGAGTGCCACACAACGCAAGGGAGAAACGTTGCAGACTTAGATGATGTACATCACGAGGGTGAAGCGTTGTAGACTTAGGTGATGTACATCACGAGGGTGAAGCGTTGTAGATTTAGATGAAGCTTTATGTACATCATGAGGGTAAAGCATTGTAACTTCAGATGGAGTCTCATGTGCAGCTTGGGTGTAGGTGATGCAGCGTTGGAAAGACATCACGGGGGCGGCCTATCATAACCTCCGATGCAGTACCACGCATCATGAGGCGGAGTCTCATTTATATCATGAGGGTGTAGTATTGTCTCTTAAGATGGAGTCTCATGTACATCAGGAGAGTGAGATATTGTAGTCACCGAGGGAGTCTCATAGACACCGCGATTGTGCGTGTTGTGGCCTTTGATGGAACCCTCAGACAACATGGCAGCCAGTGTTGGAACCTCCAAGGGTGTCTTCTGCACACAGTGAGGCTGGTTGATATAGTTCCAAATGAGGTTCCACACGTCATGAGTAGACCCAGGCGAACCTTTCATTATGACAGTATAACTTAGCATAATTTTGCATGAATATTGTTACATGAAATTTCTCTATTATGCCACATCATGTTAATTGTATGCAATATTCAGGAAAACTTTACCACAAATGTGGCATTCATGGTAAATTTACAGTAAGCTCACCGGAAGAACGCAAACAACATATTGTGAACATCTGTTGTTTGGGGTGCTTCTGGTGCATTGTCCACATTTTTGTTTAACGCAATATACACCGTTTGTGTGAACATGAGGATGCATTTCACAGGTAAATACAGTGCTCAATGCCAGTTTTGCATTTTGCGTAATTACACAAAAATTGCGTGAAAGCAAATTTCTATAAATGTACACCCCCCCTAATGAGGATGGTTGTTCTAGCCTCAGCTGGAGTCTCGAATGCAACAGGAGGGTGAGCGATTGAAGACTAATACACGCACCGTGGAGGTCGGTGTTGCAGTCTTGGAAGGATAATGTTTGGTTGGGGCATTACAACTTCAAAAACTGTATCACGCACCATAATGGTGACGTGGAGCCTCACGTCCATCACAATGGGGATGTTGTAACCTCAGAAGGTGTCTTCTATAAATTGTTCTGGTGGGTAGATACACTTCAGGGGGGGTCCCGCCCATAATGAAGATGAGAGTTGTATCCTCCTATGGACTCTCACCTTAATCTGGGAAAATTTGCAAAGTTCACGAAGAGCCAAAATCAGGAAAATGCTCAACAGATTTGAAAAACCCTTTGCGCCCACCTTTTTTGTACTTTGTCAGGACTAGCAATCTATGCGATCTAAGGATAGTAGCCTAAGTTGGAAAGCTATGTATATCATGAGAGCCTAAGCAGCTGTAACCTTTGTGTCTTACCTGTATTGGGTGAGATTCTGAGAATGGACAGCTCTCTTCAAACCTGCGTTTCTCTCCTTTGCATACTTTTACAATATATTCTTTTCACCGTGAAATGCTGTAGAATGCCCATTGTTTGATTGTGGCTTCGCTTTGAGTCTCCGCTGAAAGTAATCCTTCAGAATCTGGACAGAAAGGAAACCATAACAACCGAAAAGGGCAACAACTATAATTTCTGTAGTTTGTGGTCTTCCGATAAAGGGCGATGATGGTGAGTGCCCTTTAACGGTGCCATTATGTGAATGATGTCACAAAAGGTTTCCAAACCCAAGCAGACATCATTGAACAAAATGAACATTCTGGAATGCGTATTGTTGGTGATTGATAGCGATTTGTTTCTGAAGTCTGGATTGCTCTTTTATAGCCTCAGAGGCGGACATCGTGGGCTCTACTGGCCATTAAAGGCCAGCTCCAGCGTTCGGTGAGGGCCTTTAACAAGGGAGCATGCCTTTAATGGCCGATAGAGCTCACTACGGAGGGATCTATGGCTATTAGAGCTCCCCCCCCCCTGGAGAGCAGAATATACTAATTTGTAAAACAAAGGCCTCACGAAGCCCGAGGGGGCTGAAATTCCTTAGGGGTCCGTGAGTTCTTTGAAAAAACATTGGAATGTTGATGCTCCAGGCTTCAACCGGACATTATAAACCTGGAGCTCTCCATTATCTTCAACGAAGCCCCCAACATTGCAATGTCCTGATAAAGTTTAAGACAGTGAGCTTGTGTTGAAAAGAATATTTATACAAAAGGTAAACGTGTAGAGGAAAAATATATTTTTAAGAAATTTTCTATCTTTACTGGGTACGATTATAGTGAAAATTGTGTTGGTATGCTGTGAAAGTTGTGTGTAATGTGGAGAAACGCTTCAGAATTAATCTGGGATCTTCTGCAACCACGGTGAAAGGCGAAATCCGTAAATTAACAAATCAACCTCACCAGTGAAATAAGAACTTAATCTCCAGAAAAAAATACATTCTTTCTGATGTTTGCAAAGTATCCATTTATTAAAAGTTGTGTTCCCTTGTCCAGCTGTCACGTCTGCTCTTGCTGTGGGGTATTTCTTAAGTCTTTGCATCACCTCTTCAGCTGGTTCCTTATTCTTCTGGCTGGCACTCATCTTTTTGGCATCATGGCGCCTGTCTGTTAAAATCTTTGCAAGGGCCTCATACTTCACACTGCTGTGCTCTTCTGGCTGTTTGAGCTGGCTGTGAGCCTGCTGCTCCCTTCACTGTGTATGCGCGGAGACAAGCCCAGGGCGCTTATGCAGCCCCAGCTTCGCTTCCGGGCCTGATCCGGGATATGGGTCATGCTGGGTTCGCAGAAATGCTTCCCTCCGCTTGGAGAGCCATGCTGAAATCTAGAGCCCCCCTCAATGCATGACAAAGCCAATGCAATAAAGGAAAGCACAGGCTGGCATACTCCCAAGGGGTAAAGCAATCTCTTCCCAACACTGCACAATCACCATTCCAGTCCAGCCAGTCTGTGGGAATAACCTGGAGCTCTGCGGGGATATCACTTCCTGGCACTCCCTGAGAATGTGTGCTGGTTTACACGTGCTTTGCCTCGCTAGCCCTGATAACCATGGCTTGCATGATGCTGAGAAGCGCGTCTTGTTTCTCCACATGGAGTACCCCTTCCATCGTTGACAAGTGCGCCAGTCGATGTGGAGAAGGGATGTCAAGGCGTAGAAGTGTATCAGTTCAGATGTTAGATGCCTGCGCTCTTCATCGGTTTGGGATTACTGTCCCCTATGATGGAACTGGGTGTTCCTATAATCGTGGTTTGGAATTGTCCTTCAGTCGGTTATGAGGTTCTGGTAGTTATGGGGTCTGGAATGGCACTTAAGTCTGAAAAATGTTAAAGTTTGGGTTTTGATACTGTTAAGTTTGAAGGTCTTTCTGGTGTCGGGTTTGGAACCATCATTGTGCATACATTAGTCTCATAATGATGGGTGTGGTTTATGGTAGGGCTGAGTGATGTCTCTTCAGAGTGCTTTCTTTGTAGTCCTCTATGCAGGGTTCGGGGTCGGCACATATTTTGGGTTGGGAGTCTTCACAGTTTTTTGTTAGTAGCCATCCCCGGGTTGGGGTTTGGGTAATGATGGCATTTGGTATCTGTGGGTCACATTGTTTTTTGGTCTCTACAGGTTGTTAGGTGTTGAGCTTAGTGTTGAGCTTGAGGTGGCCTTGGGTTTGCATTTGTGACCACCATATTCCTAGGTTTGTGGTTTATCACAATGCTGGGTTTACAAACTTCACTGGTTTGTACATTTAAAAAAAACATATTTCGTTTTCTTTTATACTAAAAGTTTCAAAAAGAGTAAACATATCAATAATACATGCTTCTGTTTTTAAACATTTAGTATATCTTCAGCGACCTCTTAGTGTTGTCCTTTAGGCTGGAAACATATATCTCCTTATTTGTAGTTCCAAGAATATTCTAGCGATTGAACATTAAACGTTGCTTGCGGTGTAGTATTGGGCGGCCTGGAACATCACGCTTCGCTGTAGCCAGGTCGCCAAAGCTCTAACCGTAAACAAGAGTGCTTTAAGAGGACAGCGATCTTCACTCTCCGTAAACATCTACAGTGCTTCAGGCGGAGCAGCAGAATAGTGGCAGAGGAGAGAGGACTAATCAACCCTACAGTATGATGGATTATTAAAAGTGGATGCAGGCTGTCTGGAGACCAGGAAGCGCAGGAAAGCTAGGGAGGTCCTCACGGGATCCATGACTGTGGGTGTTTGAGAATTCAAGGGCGTCGCGAGTTGCCCTTTCTGGCTTCCTGGAGCTGGAGTAGCTTGATGTCCCACTCCATAGAGGCGGGATGCTTGCTGAGCCTCTTTGCCTCCTCGCGCCTCAGTGCCTTGCTCTCAGCTTCACCCTAGCGGGTTAGCGATTGTTGCCATGAAACCTACGAGGGGGGTGCTGTTGCTCTCCATTTTAATGTGTGGGTGCGTTTAGCTATTAATAATGGAAAGTCAACAATGCGAACTTCCACCCTGTCCCTTTTAGAACACTTAAACCTATTGCGCATGGTTGCCAGTTGTCAAGGCCATGTCACCGGGTGATTGTAGTTAATATCTGACCCACAAGGCGCCAATACTGCCTCAGAGTGGGACAACGCCACTGCATATGATGTAGATCGGCTTAGGGAGAATTGCCCTGGGGGCACACTAGGTCGGCATCAGGAAACGTGATTGAGTCATTAGCGGCTACTACCGGATGGGAGTGGTGGGGCAAGGGCGGGGTCTTTGTGGGGAGGAAATGAAATTAAAAAACACTTATCTGGGTTGGACAGCCGCCGTTTCCCCTCAGTCCTCTTCCTTCTTCCTGTCTTCGCCGGCAGCAGAAAGTACCCGACTCCCAGTCTCCCCATAGTCAATTAAAATGCTGCAATGCAATGTTGTGATTGGTCTGAGCACTGTGGTTCGGCGCTCAGATGGGGACTGGGAGGCTTTGCATGTTCTTCACCAGGCTAAGTAAAGCAAGCCTGGTGGGGAACATGCTAAGTGCGCATGACTGTTTGGCTGGCCTAAGAGGGCTGTTAAGCAGCCATGCGCTCTAAAGGAGTGCAAACCACTCCTCTCCCTGCTCTAGTCTGCCCCGCCCACTCCGCCCGAACAGCCACTGACTTCAATTTGAAAAAATAAAATGATAATAATACATTATTATAATTTTTTTGAGCAGTTGGGCGATACTCATCCACCACTGGATTTAGCTTATCAGGGGAATGGGGGCCACCTCCAAAGTCCATGCTGTCAGCAGGACGTGCAGGCCGAGAGGAAAAATGCATGGTTTTGAGAAGTTAACATTTAGTCCCACCACTCTGCCACATCTAAGCAGAATAGAACCTACAATATAGTGGCCAGAGTCAATATTTTTCTAATAGAGCAACTGTTGTCCACATAGGATGAGACAGAATGTGTCCCATCCTCCCCAACGCATAACCTCTTGCTCATGATGGCAGTTAGTGGTTCCATGGTGAGTGTAAAAACACTGGTTTGTACTAATGTGAGGTTTGGGTCATCTTAAAGTTGACCGGTTCTCCATGAGATTGTTTTCAGGGCTCTCCTAATAGTACTTAAGTTAGTAGTTGCCCTAGAATTTGGATTTGAAATGTTCTTAGTGTTTGGTTTGTGAAGTGTTGGGTTTTTTTTTTTACAGTGCAGCACTGGTTGTTTAGGTTTGTGCTAGGATGTCTCATAGCGTTGGCTTTGGTGTCCTTCTCGGTGTTCGGTTTTGAGTGTTTTACAGTGCAGAGGCTGTTGTTTTTTTCATACCACTCTTTATACCAATAGAAGCCACTAGAACCCACAGCTTTGAATAAAACACTTAGTAAAGTGCAAGTCAAGAGGTCCACCATGCAGCAGTGAAATGTGTACTCTACTGGGAGACCCGGCATCTCAAGATCACCGCGTGAGTGAAAGGTGTGTGGACACAGGAGAGGAGGAGGTGAAACCTACTTCAAAATGTCGGTTGCCAAACCAATTATAAGCCTTTGAGGGGCATCCACAGGAACAGAAATTCGTACCACTAGCAGCCTTGTATTGCTATTTCTGAGTTTCTTCTGCTGTTGGGCATGATCGCCATGTTTTTTTTAATATTCAAGTTATACTAGTGATCTGGGAGTAATCCTAGAATTGTGGTTGGGATTATGTTAGTTTTAGCTTTAGCCTTATGAAAGTCTTTGGCATCACTAGTTGTTGGATTGTCCTAGTATTGAGTTTGGTTTGTATAATTTGAAGTTGAGCTTTCCTAGTCATTAGTCTGGAGTCATGTTACTGAGTTTTGGGAATCTCCTATTGTTGAATCTTATGTCTTGATATGGCTGGAGTTTTGGATTAACGCATTGTGGTATTTGGTCTCATATTCTTGGGTTTGAAGTTTCCCTAGATTTAGCTTTGTAGTTTCTCTAGTCTTGGCTTTGGTCATATATTGCTGGGTGTGTTTTGGCTGGGTTTCTTCTACTGTTGGGTTTTCAATCACACCCGGGTTATAGTTGGTCTTTTATTGCTAGGTTTGGGTATAGCTTGGTCTTACATTTGGGTTCATACTGATCAATTTGTGGTTATTCTGATCTCAAGATTGCTCCTGTTGCTCTGTTTGATGTTCTCCTAATGTTGGGTTTAAGCTCTTCCTAGTGCTTAATTTGGGGTTGGGGTTATACCTGTGTTGAGAATGTGTTAAATTGCTCACTTTAGGGCCATCCCAATCAAGGGTAAGGAATTCTCTTGTGCTTAGGTTTGGCCTGATCATAGCCTCCTGGTTAGTTTTAGATTACTGAGTTTATGGCCATTCCATTCTTATGTCTGAGGCTTATCAAAGTCTTAAGTTTAGATTGATCAGTTTTAAGGTTGGACATTTCGTAGACCTGGGACTAGAGAAATCCTAGTTCTCTTTCATGTGACAGAAGGACATCTGTGTTGGCTACCTGTAACAACCAAAAATACTCTCATTTACTGACTCCTTCTCTAAGTCTTACTCTCTTTTCTCACAATAAGTTGCCGTCTTACCTCAAGTGACAGTTTCAGTACACCGTGTATATGCAATCCCATTCACTCGTTTAATTTCCGCCTGCGTTCCCTGTCGTAGCTAGCCTCTGTGGAGCCTTGATAACAACCTGTATATAATGCACCAAAATTAGTAAAACCCTTCCGTGCAATCTCGCATTAAAAGCTCACTCGCTTCTACCTGTGCTTACCTATGCGGTGCGTATTCTTTCCCCAATCATCCAAACCGTGGATCGCTTCAAAACGCCAAGCTTTCCTTCCGGTATAAAACTAGCTACCAACCTGAAGGACGGACTATGCACGCTACCCAGTAATGAAGACTCCATCTTGGAGTGGTGTAGTTGGAACGCAAACTTAACTATTGATCCACTAAAAAGCATAACTCGTAATGAATCCAATGGCTGTCTTGCCTCGTAGCGACATACTACATGAAAAGAATGCACTAAATATAGTTTCCCTTAGTGTAACCTCGGTTCGTTCCATGAACACTATGTCCACCATCATGTGCACCGACACTCGATTCAACCCTCCAACTGTCACAGTGGCAATAACCTGAATTAGTCCCATTATTAATTTCATAGGACTTAACATTAGGTATACTCTGATTTATATGTAAAAAATTGTTCCTAAATAAGGATTAGGTGTGTTATTGAATGAACAAGATCTTACTGTTTATGTACTTTTATAAGAAACAAACCATATCTATTTTGTCATTGAGACCATACGGCATTAGCGTGTGGAGTGTTTTTATCCAAAATATTTCTCTTTGTAGTAATCTTTAATTGAGCAATCGTATGTTTTGCTTGCACTCAGTGTTCTGCAAGGCTTGAGCTGCTATTTTTGTTTCTGATTCCACTTTTGTGAAAATTAAAATGACATGAATTAACATTTTTTTTTTTGAAAACTATAATTAAACTGTGAATTTGTGGTATAATTGTCAGTATTAACCCCTCTAGCTGTGCCTGTGTGAGTTCAAACCGCCTCACGGGGTTTTACCACTTTCACTGTAGTTCACATGTTAGGCTAACATGAGTCACACAGGGCACGCATAACAGTTAAAAACTATTTAAATAGGTTTACGATCAGTTAATCCATAGGAGTGCACTCTCCACACTTATTTAACATAGGGGAAGTGAAGCATGTACATTGTGTGCACAACAGGTGATGGAATTATTTTGATTGATTGATTCCATACTACCCTATAAATGTAAGTCTCTAGTCTTTATAAGCGTAATAGATTTGACAATGGTGCGTTATGCTGTATCTGAGTTGTTATCCCTCTACCGCTCCCTGGGGCAAGCCTTCTCTGCTTGCTATCGCTACCTTTGGTGAGTCAAATTCACAATGGAAGTAACTTGATTATTGAATTGGAATGAAATATAATCTTTGGCCTTACAATCTCCTTGTGCGTTTAGGCTCTTATCTGTAAACATTAAGGGTGCTTAGAAACGTGCTCTGTTACGGTAGCAAGTGCTATAAAAAGATCCTTGACCCCAACAAGGTGTTCAATTCACTGAGGTGGGCAGACACAAACACCCATCCTCCACCGCTAGACGTAGGAGAGTGGGGAAGTTTTAGGTAACCGTGGGCGGAGAACTCCGCTCCGCCCGTGGAGTGTGCGGAGCTGTGCCTGCTCCACGTCACGCGGAGAACGCGGAGTGGGCAAAACTCCGCACACTCCGCAGCGGAGCCAAGTTGGCCCACCGCCCGCCTCCACCCCCTATTAAGATATAACTTAAGAGTACATTAAAACAATTAAAAAACACCTTAGTCAGGGCGTCCACAGGCTGCTCTCCTCCTCTCTTCCTCCACATTCGTATACAGCTTAAGAAAACTGTGCATGCGAGCATGCCCGCGCATACACGCACGCCCGCACATGCCGCAGTTAAGGTAAGTGGTTTTTAATTGTTTATATGTACTCTTAAAGTATATCTTAATAGGAGGGTGGAGGCGGGCAGCGTAGCAGAACTATGCGGAGTTCCACAGAGTTTGTTGCAACCTCCGTGGTACTCCGCGTAGCCCCGCTACACACACTATGCCCAGGGTTAGTTTTAGCCATGTTACTATGAGACTTGACATTTAATCCTGGCTGTACCACTTTACCAAAATATGGTGGTTGTGAAATCTGTATTTAAAGTCTGAGCACATTCCACAGCATAGTGGCATAACTTTGGTTGGAGTAGTCCATGAGTCTCACCATCATTACCACTCATGCTCCAGTTTTTGTGCAAGATAGAAACTGGAACATGAACTCCGTCTCCGTTCCTCATGGGCCATTGCTAAGTGGCCCTGGGGGCATATGTAGTGCCTCCACACATACCCATGCACCGTTTACCATGTACCACAAGGTGCATGGCACACAGTGCATGGATGTACACAAAGTGCTGTTCTACACTGCGGCTTGCGCTGTGGCCCTTTTCCGAGGCCGCAATACAAGCCGCTGTGTTAAAGAGCACTTTTCAGAACGCTAGTACGGCGGCCCCATCATAATTCGACGATCGTACCACCGACTGCCTGTCGGGCGGTCTCGTGACTGCCACGATAGCAGTTGGCAGTCCGACCTTGCGGCATCGTAATGATGCCCTTAATTCTCAGCACCGACTCTAGTGACAGTCCACCACATAGTGCAACAACCATGTTTATTAAGTCGAACTGCATTGAAAATTAATATTAATAGCCTCTCACGCCATGATTGTAGCTTTATGTGACCTGAAATAGTCTGAATTGTCACAATTGTAGGAGTGTGATGGTTAAGTGTTATGCTCTTACTGTCATTGGCCATGCTGGCCGGGGCAATATGTGGTGCAGGCTGCAGTGGCCTCCCCACAAGGCCCCATCACTTAATTGTTTTTTTACAAATTAAGCACTAGAACCTAGGCCATTGTTTTATTTCACTTTGCCTCCTTTTTCTTGATAATCACATTTGAGAGTACCTTGAAATACATGAGATCAGGAAGTCCCCTTGTACAATACCTCTTGTTAATAAATGAGGCCACGTAGCGGGTGCACATGACAACTGACTTGCCTCTTGCTTAATTTAACTAAAGCCATTGTTGTCAGTTCAGGAATGGCCTGAGTGTTTCTGAGCTCATGTTTAATAACCACCACTTTTAATTAATGCCTTTCGAGGCAGTGATATATTCTGATACGGTAAGTTGAAAAGCTTAACACGGTAATAAAACACGCTTTCTTCAATTTTAAAGCGGTAATATTATATTTTTTCACAATGGCTTTAAAATATAAGGTATTTCTGAAGCTCAGTACTTGGTCTTGTGGCTTAGTGTACTAATGCATCCACTGCAGGGGCCTATGTTCGACCTCATGGTTACAGGTTCAAATCCCGGCGCCTCTACTCATCCATTTGAGGTCGATAAAATGAGTACCATTATGTTGGGTAACAATAAACATCTGTTATTCAGCGCCTTGAGACACATGGGTGATAAGTGCGCTTTACTAATACACTTGTTATGTTATGTTTATGTTACTGCAGAACATGCTGCATTTGCTTTTACCTCAATTAATGGGTAAATACAGCTCTGTGAATGTCAGTGCTAAGCCAAGTAAACAGCAGCCCGGTTAGTTGGGTGGTGGCGGGGGCTGGTGTGAGGGTTGCCACATGCAAAGGGCAGGAAGACCTCCTGCAGCCCTGGGCCCTACTTTAAATATCTCTACTCTAAATATTGGCTTGGGAGGTCGGTAGGTATGAATTCATATTGCTGAGCTGAAGTTTTTTAATTTGGGACGGGTCACTTGCTACCATGTTTTTGGGCTATTGCAGGCTTGTGTTTGTTCATATATCAGTGGGCTCATGTTTATCCTCCAGCAAGGCATGTGGGTTAACCTTGACTTTGAGAATTTCCTCGCCTTGGCGTTAGAGTCTTTTGCGTTGGCTTACACTTTCTTTAGTTTTGTGGTTTGTGAGTTTCTCGTAGTATTAGGCATGTTTTACTCAGTGTTGGGTGTTGGTGTCCTTCCATTTGGTCCTGACATAAGTCTCATATTACTGTTTGTTGGCTTGCAGCTCTCATAGTTGTGGTTTCTCACAGTATTAGGGATGCATTACTCAGTGTTAGTTTTAGTGTCCAATTTGGTCCTGAGGCCGGTCTCATTACTGGGCTTGAGGGACTCTGGGCGCTTGTTGGCTTACAGTTCTCATAGTGGTGGTTTGTGGGTTTCTTTCAGTATTAGGGATGTTTTACTCAGTGTTATTGTTTGTGTCCTTCTATTTGACCGGTCTCATAATACTGGGCTTGGAGGACTCCTAGTGTTTTTTAGCTTACAAGTATCATAGTGGTGATTTGTGGGTTTCACGCTGCATTAGGAATGTTTTATTCCATGTTAGTTTTGATGTCCTATTTAGTCCTGAGGTCAGTCCTGTTATTGGTCATGGAGGACTCTTGGTTCTTGTTAGGTTACGCCTCTCATAGTTATGGTTTGTGGTTTTTTCACTGTATTAGGAATGTTTTACTCGGTGTTAGGTATGCTATTCTTCTATTTGGACCTGAGGTTGGTCTCTTATTACTGGGCTTAGGGAACGCCTAACCTTTATTGGTTTACAGTTCCCATAGTGGTGGTTTGTGGGTTCCTATCAGTATTAGCAATAATTTACTTGGTTTTCTATTGGCTCTTGAGTTTGGTCTCATATTCCTGTGTTTGGGTATTCTAGAGTTTGTTGTATTACAATTCTAAAATTGCTGGTTTGTCGATTTAATCGCAGCATTAGGGATGTTTCACTTGATGTTAGTTTTGGTGTCCTTGAACTTGGTCCTGCCGTCGGCCACCTATTACAGGGCTTGGGGAACTCCTAGTGTTTGTTGGCTTAAAGTTCTCATAGTAGTGGTTTGCGGATTTCTCGATATATTAGGGATGCTTTAATTGATGTCAGTTTTGGTGGCCAGCTATTTGGTCCTGAGGTCTGTCTTGTATTATTGGGCTTGGGGAGCTCCTGATGGATGTTGGTTTACAGTTCTCATAGTGGTGGTTTGTGGGTTTTTTGATACATTAGGTATGTTTAACTTGATCTTAATTTTGGTGTTCTTTGATTCAGTCTTGAGGTTGGCCTCATTTTACTGGGCTTGGGGGACTCCTAGTGTTTGTTGGCTTACTGTTCTCATGGTTGTGGTTTGTGGATTTCTTGCAGTATTCGGCATGTTTTACTCAGTGTTTGTTTTGGTGTCCTATTTTAGTCTTGAGGTCGGTCTCATAACTGAGTTCGGAGGATTCTGGGTTCTTGTTGGCATTCAGTTCTTATAGTTGTGGTTTGTGCGTTTCTCGCTCCATTAGGAATGTTTTACTTGATGTCAGTTTTGGTGTCCTACTTGGTTTTGAGGTCAGTCTCATATTACTGAACTTAGGGGACTTCTAGTGTTGGTTTACAGTTCCCCTATTTGTGTTTTTCGCTCAGTATCAGGGATGTTTTACTCAGTGTTAGTTTTAGTGTCCAACTATTTGGTCCTGAGGTCGGTCTCATATTAGCGGGCTTTGGGGACTCCTAATGTTTGTTGCTTTATAGTTTTCATAGTGGTGGTTTGTGAGTATCTCGCAGTATTAGGGATATTTTACTTGATCTCATGTTTGGTCTTGAGGTTGGTCTCATATTCCTTGGTTTGGGGTTCTCTTAACGTGTATTGCCTTACTTTTCTCATAGTGGGTTGTGTGTGTGTTTCTCGCGCATTCAGAATGTTTTACTTGATGTCAATTTTGATGCCTTTCTGTTAGGTCCTGAAGTCGGTCTCATATTCCTGGGCTTGGAGGACTTTCAGTGTTTGTTGGCTTACAGTTCTCAGAGTTGTGGATTTTGGGTTTCTTGCTGCATTAGGAATATTTTACTTGATGTTAGTATTTGTGTCCTTTTATTCAGTCTTGTGGTTGGTCTCATGTTACTCGTCTGGAGGACTCCTAGTGTTTGTTGGCTTACAGTTCTCATAGTGGTGGTAATTGGGTTTCTGGCTGCATTCGGGATGTTTTACTTGATGTCAGTTTTAGTGTCCTTTTATTCAGTCTTGAGATTGGTCTCGTTACTGATCTTTGAGGACTTCTAGTGTTTGATGGCCTACAGTTCTCAAAGTGGTGGTTTGTGGGTTTTTCACTGCATTAGGGATATTTTACTTGTCAGTTTTGGTGTCCAACTATTTGGTTCTAAGGTCGGTCTCACATTATTGAGCTTGGGGAACTCCAGTTGTTTGTTGGCTTACAGTTCTCATAGTGGTGGTTTGTGGGTTTCTCGCTGCATTAGGAACATTTACTTGATGTCAGTTTTGATGCCTTTCTATTAGGTCCTGAAGTCGGTCTCATATTCCTGGGTTTGGAGGACTACCAGTGTTTGTTGGCTTACATTTCTCTGAGTTGTGGTTGTGGGTTTCTTGCTGCATTAGGGATATTTTATTTGATGTTAGTATTAGTGTACTTTTGTTCAGTCTTAAGAATGGTCATATGTTACTGGTCTGGAGGACTCCTAATGTTTGATGGCCTACAGTTCTCATAGTGGTGGTTTGTGGGTTTCTCGCTGCATTAGGGATATTTTAATTGATGTCAGTTTTGGTGTCCAACTATTTGGACCTGAGGTCGGTCTCACATTATTGTGCTTGTGGAACTCCTGATGTTTGTGGCTTACAGTTCCCATAGTGGTGGTTTGTGGGTTTCTCGCTGCATTAGGAACGTTTTGCTTGATGTCAGCTTTGGTGTACAACTATTTGGTCCTGAGGTCGGTCTCGCATTACTGGGCATTGAGGAACTCCTGATGCTTGTTGGCTTTCAGTTCTCCGATAGGTGGTTAGTGGGTTTCTCGCAGCATTGATTATGTTTTCTCCGGTGTTGGTTTCAATGTCCCTCTCTTGTTTCTTTTCAACAGCTATATTTTGGCATGACTTTCCTTAATGACAAACACATTACGCTCAGAGCCGCCTGCTGCCAATGTGCTGAAAAAACAACTTCTTAAATCAAGAAAAAAACATCCAATTTCCGCTGCGAAGGCAAACAGCTCCTTGTCCTCCATCTGATGAGGGTGGATATATTTAGACGGTGCCATTAGCACAGCCCTTGTTAAATACCAAACTCCCCAGCGGAGCCCAACGGTGGTGAGTCACTTGGAGGTCACCCTGGGAGGCCGTCTCTCAGAAACACTTCCATTGCAGAGCCCAAGGCATGAAACGTTTCTTTCCATCTGTTCTTTCTCTGCTCATCTGTGGCCACTGCGTCCTTCCTTGTCCTTGAGGACTAGAGTCAGCCTGGCTCTCTATAGGGACATCTTCCTTGTTGTTAACAAGAATGAAGACAACAGCTTGTTTGATATAGCGCTTCATGTTACTGTTCTTATGTCTCAAAGCCCTGTAAATAACAAGAGATCTAGGTTCCCACTTCCAGAACTAATAAACTTCAGCTCTAAGTATAAGTCGCAGCCGGTATGACTTCCGGGTGGGAGGCGAGGAGGCGGAGGGAGGGGTTTGTGCAGGGGGGGGGATTAATAATTAAAAAAAAATCCATTCACTCCCCCTTGCCTTCCCGTCCCACGTCGTCGGCACATAGAGAAAATGCAGAGTGCGTATGACTGGTTTGGTCGGCCGACCAAACAGTCAGCACCCACAACAGTGGGCATGCCACTCCTCCCATGCCCTAGAGCAGGACCTAACACCCACCCGCCCCCAACCAAAGATTGCCTTCTGCTTTCTCGCAGTGCAAGAAGCAGGAAGATAAAATGGTGTTTAAAATACCATTTTATGTTTCTGCTTCTCGCACTGCGAGAAAGCAGTGGAGCGACGCTCCTCCGCCCACATGGAGGAGCCGCCCCTGCCTAGAATCCTCAACTGTGCTGGATAAAAAAAACAGCTGGCTAGTTATCACCATAGGTTTGCCTTCTTTGCTTAAAGCAGGAGTATTAGCGCCCACATGTGAAAATGGCACTCGTAGCGCCAAGAAGCTCAGGCAATAGTGCGCTTTAGAAATCCTCCATAACATCACACGCTTCTAAGCAGCACTTTCTTTTCAACTATGTAGGTATATGAACACATATTTGTGGTCATTGCATGTTACTTATTAACAGCCCTGTAGTCTGGTAGCAATGTTCATAGATTGATGATTACTTTATTTATGCTGGTGGAAGCAGTAACCCAGTTTTCTCCTTTGGCAGCTTAGACCTGGAATTACCTCCCCCTGCATCTCAGAGCCTCACCATCACTCCAGCAGTTCAGGAAGGACCTCAAAACACAGATCTTCAACCAATCGGAGAACTGGCAGCATCATCCCATAGCGCCTCAAGACTAAGTCTGGGTGGTGAACTCCTCTCCGCTCGCGGAGTTTGCAGAGGTTTCCGCTCCCCACGTTACGCGTAGCTCGGGAAGATCAGAAAAACTCTGCGTCGCATTGCGGAGCAGAGTTTTATTCCTCGCTCGTGTTTGTCAATGTCCAGTTGGTGAGCGCGAGCGAGGAAACTCCTCCTGTCGGCGAGATCTTTCGTTGTTCGCGATCATCAACATCAAGTTGGTGAGCGTGAGCAAGGAAAATCAACCTCCCGTGAGATTTCTCAATGCAGGTGTTAAGATTTCTCATTGCGAGTGGTCGCCCATGCTCGCAACCGCTCGTGTTGAGAAACCATCCCTTTGCGTTGAGAAAGCCGCTTCTCGAGTAAAAATCTACTCGAGCGTCAGAAAGGAAGCAGTGCCCGCTTGCTCTGTGCATGGTGCCGTTTGAGATGATTGCACAGTGTGTACAAGCACCTGCAACTGAAAATCACCGCCAATAGCATTTATCTAATTCACTCCGCAGCTTGCAGAGCTCCGTGTAGCCCGGCAGAGTATTTTTTGCACTCCGCCCAGGCTTACTCGAGACCCTCACGGGTGAAGCAGCTGCATTCTACAAATCCTGATTGATGGTTTCATGGCTCAAACCTTTGACCTTCAGGGTTGCCCTCAGTTTACCACAATAGCAGCATTAAACACTCTGGCTGTCTTACCAACTCCACCTGCTCGTAAAATATACCTGTTGTTAAGACAGCTTAGGGGGTTACAGCACCTGCTGTATAGATCTATATGTTTTCCAAAACTCTCCGCAGGGTATCATACTGGTGAGCTAGCTCCAAAGGTCATTGCACTTGCGTAGGAGTTGATCACATGTTTTAGCACCAGTCAGAACACGTGCCTTCTGCAGCACACTGTATGTAAACTGCAGGCCACATATCTGAGTCGTTCTAAGGCTGTGCAGTGGGTTTCAATTGTTCTAAACTTCCTGGCAGGTCAGATCACGCTATATTGTTCAGTAGGAAATGCACCTGCTGAAAACATCTTTACGCAACCATCGTGCGTCCTTGTGGTAACAAATCGAAATTTCATTTAAATGAGGACGCGTGGTAATTTACACCTGTTAAGTATAAGATTGAACTCAGTGTGCATTGTGTGCTGTGAAAATAGTCATTATTGTACAATCATACACTAACATATCAAAGCAAAGGACACACAACATTACAAATTATGGGCCAGATGTACGATGGCCAAAATAGCACCATGCAAATTGCGAGTCTTTTGTGACTCGCAATTTGCAGGGCGTTATTTTGGATGTACAACAGTGTGTAAACCACTGTTAGCGATTCCCAATGGGGTCACAAATAGAGAGGCTCATGAATATTAATGAGCCTCTCGCACTTTGCAACACCATCGTGAATGGCAGGCCCTCCCAGGCATGCTGAGCTCAGCAGACCGCCTTGTCTGGGACTGCTTATAAATAAAGCAGTTTTTTTTAAATGCAGCCCGTTTTCCTTAAAGGAAAATGGTATGCATAAAAAAAAATTGAAAAGTTTCCGTTTCGTTTTTTAACCCCTGTGTGCTCATGACGTGACCAGGCCGTCATGAGTCACAATTGAGCCGTGCTATTGACTGCTTGGTCTCGTCAAAACGCCGCCGCTCCGCCCACTCGCGGTTAATTCCCTGCCTGTGGAGAAGAATTAATGAGTAGGCGGGGTCGTGGTGAGATCAGGCCGTCATGAGCACAGCTCAATCGTGACTCCTGACGGCCTGTTCTCGTCAGGAGCCCCGCGGTCCCGCTCTCCCCCGCACCGTGGGGGAATTATCCACACAGGGAAGGGGTTAAGGGCAGGCAGTGGTTTCTGGACCACTGCCTGCCCTTAAAAAATATTTTCCCCTGCTATCACCCTTTTGAAGAGGGTGTTAATTTGCGAGATTGCCGCATACCTTGCAACAAGGAAATGCTGCAGTATAATTTGGCTTTACAGGACGAGTCTGGGTAGCGCTTGCGCTGCTCTGCAAACCATGCTGTATTGGAGTATGTATTTGAAGCCCCACCCACTCTACGCCCATATTTGTCATTGGCTTGTGTCATTGTCCTTCGTAAATGCTAGCTTTTGATTTGTCATTAGGCTTATTAGTCCCGCCTAAGTACCGCCTTGTCTTCATTTGTAACCTCCCATGAGGACTGGCCCTTTTACTTCGGTTGTTACATGGTAAGCCTTCTTTAGTCTGCAGCACTGTTTTCTATAATGAGTTTCTCTACTGCAGGAGGGTCTCTCGTGTGCAGTTGTGACCACCGGCTTGGTTAAGGCTAGCAGGCCATGGGAGACAGATGGGGCAACGCAGCGATGCGTTCAAGCATTTGGAATGCTATAGGTCTCGCATTTGCGAGAGTTTAAGCTATTGGCATCGTAAATGACAATGCCTCTAATTTATGATTTAAAAAACAAAATATAACTAAAAGGCAATAACTGAAACTCCCACAAATGCGAGACCTATTGCATTGCAGATGCTTGTCTACAAAATTCTCAAGTCACTTTCGAGAGCTTGACAACAAAGAACAGTTTGCTACGGGTTTCAGCTCGTGGGGAGCGAGTCTGTTTGATTCCTTGGATGGTCTGTTGAGTCTGGGTGCCAGGCGTGACAGCGTCCAGCTGTGCTAACCATCCCCTGGCTCCTACTCCAGGACCTACTCTGACAGGAGGCAGTAGCGAGTGCCCTTCACGTGCGTGGGCCGCGTGCCTTCTTTCTTCCCTTTCACTCAGCACTCATCTGGGGGCAACGAAAGAGAAGCGACTCTGGTCAAAATACAGAGGGCGGGGCGCCTGGGCCAGCCTGGCACGTGGCACCTGTTGGCAGCCATGTCTGTCTGATGACGGGCAGTCCAGATTAGTCCCTTCTCTATTTCCGGGAGGGCGTCTTTCTCAATCGTTCTCCTTCTCTCTCTTCTCTCTCTTCTCATATTATTCTCCTTCTATCTTCCTCTCCCCCCCTCTCTCTTCCTTTAAACCAGGGGTCTCCGTTGAGTAGCTCTTGAGCCGCTGTTCTCTCCATCTACCTGTAAGTAGCTCCCCTGCATGCAGCCCAGCACAATTTAGTGGGCTGCTAAATTAGAAGCTCTTGTTTGGTTGAATTAACATATGTATGCCAACATCGAAAACCGTGTACAGGAGAGGAAATTGTGTGTATTTTTAGAACTCACATGCTGATGTTTGGACAAAAATGCCTGAATTTGCAAAATATATTCAAAGCTCATATTTGAGTTTCACATTTTGTGGCACTTCGGAGGCTAACTACCCTGGAGCCAGGGCGGTGCAGGTGTGGCTGTGCTGTAATATCCCCCGAGAGGCTTTCAGGCTCCTCCCTTGGGTGTGGCTTTTCCATCCTTCTCTTGCTCCTCCTTTCCTGTTATTGTAGTTTTCCCTCTCTTGATCTTGGGAAATGTCTGATATGGGAAATAAGTACTGGTCTCTAAAACTCAGTACTGGTGGCCCCCACCGGCAACCACTGGCTCAAATTAAGCACAGCTGTATATCTGGTTTATTATTCCAGGACCACAGATCGAAGCGGATGAAAGGGCATTGGACCTGCCATTTACATGTATGCTGCATACTAAACTGACCACAAGGGGCACTTTCTAACACAACTTGCTTAAACCCCCAACTTGATTTACTGTCATAGAATTCACAGTTTATATAGTATTCTGCTTGACCCTTGAACTTTTAGAGGACTCCATTTAAAGTTAGAGAAGCCCACTAGTGGAGAATTCTTCCTTATGTCCACAGAAATTTTGCATCTTCAGATAGGTCATTATTTGCCCCTGCTGGTGAGAAATGAGATCTGTCGCTTTGGCAAAGTCTGCAAAGTCAAGTCAAAGTCAAGTCAAAATGTATATAGCGCGCTACATACTATCAATGAACTGTAGTTGTAAAAAGATGCAGCGGCAGCATGTTGCCCTCTAGTGCAGGAAATTAAAATGACTGTTATATCTAACATCTGCCCCAGGTGGTAGGAAATAGGAACTACCTCTCTCACATATCCCAGCAAGTAGTGCCATGAATGTGAGGAAAGATTTGGAAGGGTAAAAAAGTTGTAAGAGATATTAACCTAGGAAGCTGACAAATCCAGTGACAGAGGTGAAAAAATATCCCAGTTCTAACTGTTTTGTTTTTTGCATTTGCAGATGCTGAAAGCTTTTAGCCCTTTGCGGAAATCGGGGTCCGAGAGCTGCCTTAGTGAGTGTGACCAAATCTCATGGAAACGAGCGGCCATCCGGAAGCGGAAACCCTCAAGCACTTCAGATGAAGCCCAGGAGGAGGCCGTGATGCTGTCACCGCCGCCTCAGGAGATGCTTGCTCCAAACCTCTGCACTGCTGCTTCCAAGGGACTGGACGGGGAAGCCGATGTTGCATCTCCGAAGACAGACATGGTAATACCCGAGCTGCGTGTTGACAAGGCCTATAGCCTAAGCGTTGACACCCTGCAGTGCTTGGGCTATGAAAGCTGTGATGAATCTGATGGGGAGCGCAGCCGGGAGAACCTGGCACGGGGAAAGAGAAAAACAAGCCTACATGCAGACGGTGGGAGCGGCGGGATGGTTTGGCGGACTTACAGTGAGAGCCACCTGAACCGGGTGGATAGTGTGGAGGTGCCTGATGGTTTGATCAAAAATAAGGAAATGAAGTCAACTGGCAGTGGGTGGAGCCTCCCCTCGCCTAAGTCAATGAGGAAGAAACGGCGGGCGGCCAAGATGGCTGCCGCCAAGCAGCACCTACTTTCGTTCTTCGGTGGATCCAGCAAGGTAAGACCTCTTGGTGATGCAGATGTGGTGTCTACAGTGGTGTCAACGACTAGTGAGAAAGTGGGGGATGCCTTAGTGAACATGGGGTGTGATACAAATGATTGTGCACTTCAAGAGGGTGGAGGCCTGCTTCATAGTCTCAGATTGTGGAGGTTTAGGAATTTGGAGTAGGGGTGTATCCTGTGACCAGCTGGTTGATCTCTCGCATATAAGGAAAATTAGCCTCCTAGGCATGTGGTGTTTCTTGTTGAAGATGGTCTTTTAGAAGAAGCCAAAGCAGGTAATATCCTACCTCTGAAATCTTCGTAGCTACCCAAAAGTGATGGAAAATTACCCAAATTCACTTATATTTTTATGAGTTACCAAGAGCTGCCTGACTTGGACAATCCGCGCTTGAAAGCGCTTTGATAGCAATCAAGGCAGGAGTTTACTTCCTGTTCAGTTTATGTGGAGGACCAAAGACCATAGAGAGGAAGGAAAGGAGTGGCCTGAGGCAGTTTGCATGCGTCGTTTCCTATGTTTTTGGCCTGAGCTGCGCCATCGGAGCAGCAATGTCTGCAATTCAACATTACTACTTTTCAACCCTTCCTAAAAATACTTAGGGGATTCAGAACTTCCCCTTAAATATTCCAGGACTGGAGTTAGAATAGTAAGGAAGCCTCCTGGAATATTTCTGTGAAAGTTGCCCTTTTCCCATTTATTCCAGGACTGAAGTTCGAATAGTAAATTTGACCCCCTTGTGTTCGCCACGCCCACTCCTGCCGCGAGGGTGCACTTCAAGGTAAGAAACACAACCCTGCCAAACTGCCATGCTTCAACTCTGAGGTCTCTTCACTGCTGGTAGCGGCCGGCACAGGTAAGAGCGGTGGGGCTCTGGGGCGGAGTGGGGTCGGGTAAGTCGGCATATGACGGGAGAAGTAAAATTAAATAAAAACACTTACCTTGCACTCAAGGTAAGTGGTTTCTTTTTTATTTTATTTTATTTTACTTCTGCCGTCCAATGTTGACTTACTTGACCTCCCACCGCCCCACCGCTTCACCGCTCTTACCTATTCCGGCCGCTACTGTTCACTGCCCTAGATAGAGTTCTGGATATTTCTGTGATATAAGGAGCATTAATACAATTACGTTTTAGTCACAATGTTTTCAGCCTAATTTGATCACTCACTTTTAATGCGATGCAAAATAACTAAGATCTGGATTTCATTAGCATGTGTTTGCATAACTTCATAGGTGTTTTTATGTGGAATAGTTGATAGTGGTTCATCTTCAATATGGGTATATATGGTATAAAAATAGGGATTTTGCATGGGGTCTCCTTACGAAATAAAGTGAGAGCCACTACTGACAGGTTGCATTTTTACTTCAGAATTGATGTATACAGATTGACAGGGTGAACAAGGTAAAGAAATGAAACCAGTAACGGGAATCACCCTTTAAGTTCTGACATTTAGGTCACTTTAACCTATAGGCTGTGCAAGAGTATTCTTTTCTTGTAGATTACAAGTTAGGGAGAGTCCGGAGAGCAGGTTCTCAGTATGCATCAGCCATCCACCTGCCCAAGATCACACGGGACAACTCAATTAAGCTCACTTCTTTACTAGAGAAGACAATATCATGATAGCAAGGGCACCACTGGAACTTGTACAAGCAAGGAAAATGTTCCCCTACAATAACCATGGCTCAGTGGGCCAGTGCTTAATTTGTAAAATAAAATAAGTGCCCGTGCCCTCGTTAGGAGGCCACTGCATCCTGCACCACACATTGAACCTCTCAGCGCTGCCACTGGCAGTACCAGCGCAATTACTAACCATCACACATTAAACAAGTCAGCCCGCTCTAGGCCTCCAAAGCTAAAAGAAGGGCTTGGGCGGCAGTCAATAGTCATTTTTAGCAGCGCCACCATGTGGCACACTGGTACAATCCCCGGTGAGGACAATTAAGTGCCGTGCTGAGCACCGGAAACCACCGGCTTCAATTAAGCACTGCAGTGGGCCCTTCATACCTTAGAGCCCCGGTACCACTGCACCAGCCGCACCAATGATAACTATACCGCTGAGAGAAAACTTGAATGATCAATTGAGTTTCACAGGTTAAGAATCCTCAGGACCAATGACAAGCATGCTTTTAAAAGCGGCCAATGTTTTACACCTGTTGCAGTAGGCGGATATTCCAGCAGTGACAGAGGGCTCCAATCAGGAGCAGGTGTAGAGCAGGTGATAGAACGCCAAATGAGAAGTAAGAATCTGCCTTGAAACTCTTGAAGTTGCAATCAGGGGATGGCTGGAACAGGTTGTGTACCGTGGGCTGACTTATGTGCGCACTAATACATAACAGAGGGACTAGCTCCCAATGATAAATGTACGTGTGTAGATTTACTCATGTGTAAATCTACTCCTGAACCTAAGTGCAAATATGTACTTTTTTTGTATGTTGGTATTAGCATGTCCCTCCTTAAAACACTCCTTAAATGTTCTTAAATCTCTACCATTTAGTGGTAGTTATTCCCCCATTTTTTCAGAAATCTCCCCGAACCCTCCCACGTTTAACACTAAGTAGTAAACTTACACATAGGGTGATCTCCCCATGTCTGGGGAGTTGGAGCTCTCCGCCCGTAGAGCTGTGAGTTGCATTTTGTAGTGAGCACTACTACTGTAGTACTACTTTATATACTCACAAAATGCAGTTTGTGAATCGAGCTCAATGTATGGAGGTACATATAGGTATTCAGAGCGTGTGAACCCAGCCAGAGAGTAACAGAGTGCTGGACATGGGTGCAAGAAGTGAGGAGCAAAAAAAATTGTGTCACCAGAGGCTACTGTCTGACAGGCCACAACTCTAGGAATCTCCCAAATTCAAATGATAAATTGAAGCAAACAAGAAAGGTGCATATTAAAGAAACGGAAAAACCAGCACAAGCAGACAAAACACAGGGAAGACACCAGGCAGTGCTTAATTTGAGGCAGTGGTTTCTGGTGCTCGGCACCTGCACTTAATTGCCAGCACTTAAGACAATCTGCCATATGGCGGCACTGTTTGTCTTATTTGGAGACCAGCACAGCAACTGTTATTTATTAATTCTATATACATAAAAAAAATTACTAATACCTGCCGCCATTCTTATAGGTTTGGGGCATGGAATAGTTAGAATTGTCACACTTGTACAAGTCTGATGGTTAGTAGTTTGGTTCATTCTGTAATTGGCAGAACTGGTGCAAGAGTAAGTAGCCTCCTGACAAGGGCCCTGAATTTTCTTTTTGGCTTTAGATATTAAGCACTGTCACCAGGTGTGTATTACCAGTGCCTTCTGACCTGGGAACTGCAAGAAACAGCTTAGCAGAAAATTAGCGGAGTGGTCACTGCTGGACGCACGGAGAATATAGGAAGAACTAAAAACAGCCAGGATCACTCCGTGCCCAGCTGGTAGAAGCAGGCAGTGGCTGGCTGGTGCAAGAACAGGCAGAAGCGGGTAGCGTTGGATGGCATAGAAACCGTTCAGAAGCAAGTAGGGTCAGTCTGTCACAGGAAACATAATGTGTATTTGTACAGCGCACGTTCACCCAGATGGTTTCTTGGCGTTGAATAACATATATTTATTGTTACCCAACACAATAGTACTCATTTTATCGACCTCAGGAGGATGAACGTTTGAGTGGACCCGCTAGGATTTGAACCTGTGACCATGAGGTCGAACATGGGCCCCTATAGTGGACACATTAGTCCTCTGAGCCGCCGGAGCAGGCCCTGCTAGATTGGCAGAGTATCTCCAGAATGGTTAACTCCGAGGACAGCGCTGGAGCGTGTAGAAATCACTACACAAGGAAGGAGCACCAAACCAGAACTGCAAATGTAGAGTCGTTTTTGATGCACAGAATGATGCGTAAGCAGGCCTGCTGCGAGCAGACATGTCTCATTGGGTTCAGAGTATATGGTCCCACAGGCGTGTGAATCTGTGGTCTCGTCTGGAAGCACCATCCTAGAGGATTCTGGGAAATGGAGTCCAGCACAGAGAAGGCCACAGACACTAAAAGTACTGGGGGCTCATTGACCGCCTTGGAGAGAGCCGAGCGAGGGGTCTGGCGTGGCTGTAGGAGTAATCACGAGCTTAGTCACCATAAGATATAAATCAGGCAACAAATATCATGGAACAATAGGATATATACTTTAACATGGACAACATTTATTTTCAATATTTATGAGTGTCTCAAGTATATACGATTACATCACTAAATTGAGTCATATTTATTGAAAGTCATTTTTTCATAAAAATTAAAACATTCCAGGGTGCCACAGAACCGGATGATGTTGCCGAGAGTGACCTAAAATGTGTCAGTTTGTCAAGTTCTCTATTTATAACCTGTATTGTTATAGTATAATCAAAGTAAGATTATTTTATATTAACCATTTATAATGTATATTTGTATCGTGCAGATGGTGTACTGAATTACTCCAATGTGCTTTGTAACTGGATGGTTAAAGAAAAAATAATATCGAGAGAAGTAAAGCAATGAGCTGTAGATTACACATTTTGGCCAAGTGGATAAGCTGAGATTTGAGTTCCAAGATTGCATATTGTGCAGTTTAGCAATTGCAGGCTCACATCCTTCCCTAGTCCGCCTGACACTACAGATTAGAGTTTCGTGTCATTCAGTTATGGTTATCCAATTAGTGTTAGTTGACAGGGTTCAATAAACACACTTACCTCACCTTCCATCAAAGTGACACCATGAACACCCTTCTATTCATGTGCTAATCATAAGATTAAACGTTGTGTTTTTCCGTTCGGAATGTTTACACAGACTCCAAAGATCTAACACAGTGACAAAACATACCTGAAGGAAATAATGCGGCACTTCTGCCCCTATGAAATTATGCTGCATTTCTGCCCCTATGAAATTATGCGGCACTTCTGCCCCTATGAAATTATGCTGCATTTCTGCCCCTATGAAATTATGCGCCACTTCTGCCCCTATGAAATTATGCTGCACTTCTGCCCCTATGAAATTATGCTGTACTTCTGCCCCTATGAAATTATGTGGCACTTCTGCCCCTATGAAATTATGCGGCACTTCTGCCCCTATGGAATTATGTTGCATTTCTGCCCCTATGAAATTATGCTGCACTTCTGCCCCTATGAAATTATGCTGCACTTCTGCCCCTATGAAATTATGCTGCACTTCTGCCCCTATGAAATTATGCTGCATTTCTGCCCCTACGAAATTATGTGGGTCTACTAATGGGGAGGGATTCTGTTACGGACTGTGGAGGTTGGAATCAAAATTAAATCGCTTCACGGTTTAATGCCTCCCAGACCAAAGATTGTGTTTATTTCATCGAAAGAGAACTCTCTATCATTGTTCAACCAATGAACTGTCCATAGTTGGATTGCTTTTAATGAAAAAAACTGGTGTTTCCCGTATCTTACTTTAGGTGTGTAACCCAACTGGTTTTGTCAAATGAATACTCACGTGCCAGGTTATTCACTTGGTTAGATATTTATCTTTTTCTGTTCTTCTAGATTCAATCTCACGTTTTTACACTTAAATATAACAGTAACACATTTTTACACATGACTCAATGACGACAAATTGCAAATACAGAAGTAAATGAAATAATGATTAAAACATAAAGTGACAATACATTTTACACACAGACATTTCGTGTACAATGAGACGTGACTTACTGCAATGCACACATCCAACACAGAATTACAAATCTTGTGTGCCACAGCATACATTAGTAATTTAGTGTCCAACTGACATTTGAAATTGGGACCTTTTGCCCTTGTTTCCATGTGCAGTTTTGTGGTAGTATGATTGAGGTCCTGTAGAGGTCAGAGCATAGATATATGGATTCCTGTCTAAGTGATCTTAATTATGCTTTAGTTTATGGTGCCTTTTGTGATCCAATCAATTGTTCATGGTGACTCTTGGTCTCAGGTTGGAACGTGCCGACGCGTTTCGACCTTCTGAGTTGAACCTAGGTCTAAATTCGGTGGAAGGTCTTCTTCAGGGCAGTGTGTGTTCTTGTGGGACACATAGTTTATCTTTTGGAAGCCTTCGGGTTTCCTAAATTTTGTTCATGGCCCAGCACAATCTTCCATGAAGGGTGGTGCAGGGCAGGCGTGGTGCCTTAAGTTTCTTTGTTCTCGTACTTGGAATCGAGCGTTTGCTCCCCGGAGGCTGCCTCAATTAAATTATGCCTTCACTTATGCACATGTGAAATTATGCGGCACATCTGCTCCTATGAAATATACTGTACTTCTGCCCCAATGAAATTTGGCTGCACTTCTACACCTATAAAATTATACAGCACTTTTGCTCCTATGAAATATGTGGCACTTCTGCCCCTATGTAATTATGGTGCACTACTCCCGCTCTGTAATTATGCTGCACTTCTGCGCTATGAAATTATGTTGTACTTCTAGCCCTATGAAATTATGCTGCAGTTTTCCCCTGATGATATCATGCTGCACTTCTGCTTGATGAAATAATGCTGCACTTCTCCCGCTCTGAAATTATGCTGCACTTCTGCCCATATGCAATTATGCAGAAAATTACAAAAAACAATTTGATGGACAGAATGTAGATCAATGTCTTACATTCACCCCAGTACAATGATCTGGGCCTAAATCCATCGTTTTTTGCACTCCACACCACCCTGGGTCAGATAATGGCTTTATGCAAATCAGCTCTGACCCTGTGCCCCATGGGAACAGTCCAGTCCGAACTACACAGCCATATCTTTCCCAGACCGGAATCAAGCATCCGAGGACCGGACCGGTTTCGAGGTAACACCTCTCATCAGCCCGGCTAGCTTGACTCCAGTGGTGTGGAGGCTCTGGGACCCACGGCTGAGCTACCCCAGTACACTCAGGGAGAAAATTACAAAAAACAATTTGATGGACAGAATGTAGATCAATGTCTTACATTCACCCCAGTACAATGATCTGGGCCTAAATCTATCGTTTTTTGCACTCCACACCACCCTGGGTCAGATAATGGCTTTATGCAAATCAGCTCTGACCCTGTGCCCCATGGGAACAGTCCAGTCCGAACTACACAGCCATATCTTTCCCAGACCGGAATCAAGCATCCGAGGACCGGACCGGTTTCGAGGTAACACCTCTCATCAGCCCGGCTAGCTTGACTCCAGTGGTGTGGAGGCTCTGGGACCCATGGCTGAGCTACCCCAGTACACTCAGGGAGAAAATTACAAAAAACAATTTGATGAACAGAATGTAGATCAATGTCTTACATTCACCCCAGTACAATGATCTAGGCCTAAATCCATCGTTTTTTGCACTCCACACCACCCTGGGTCAGATAATGGCTTTATGCAAATCAGCTCTGACCCTGTGCCCCATGGGAACAGTCCAGTCCGAACTACACAGCCATATCTTTCCCAGACCGGAATCAAGCATCCGAGGACCGGACCGGTTTCAAGGTAACACCTCTCATCAGCCCGGCTAGCTTGACTCCAGTGGTGTGGAGGCTCTGGGACCCACGGCTGAGCTACCCCAGTACACTCAGGGAGAAAATTTCAAAAAACAATTTGATGGACAGAATGTAGATCAATGTCTTACATTCACCCCAGTACAATGATCTGGGCCTAAATCCATCGTTTTTTGCACTCCACACCACCCTGGGTCAGATAATGGCTTTATGCAAATATGCTCTGACCCTGTGCCCCATGGGAACAGTCCAGTCCGAACTACACAGCCATATCTTTCCCAGACTGGAATCAAGCATCCGAGGACCGGACCGGTTCTGAGGTAACACCTCTCATCAGCCCGGCTAGCTTGACTCCAGTGGTGTGGAGGCTCTGGGACCCACGGCTGAGCTACCCCAGTACACTCAGGGAGAAAATTACAAAAAACAATTTGATGGACAGAATGTAGATCAATGTCTTACATTCACCCCAGTACAATGATCTGGGCCTAAATCCATCGTTTTTTTCACTCCACACCACCCTGGGTCAGATAATGGCTTTATGCAAATCAGCTCTGACCCTGTGCCCCATGGGAACAGTCCAGTCCGAACTACACAGCCATATCTTTCCCAGACCGGAATCAGGCATCCGAGGACCGGTCCTTCGGATGCTTGATTCCGTTCTGGGAAGGACATGGCTTTTGTAGTTCGGACTGGACTGTTCCCATGGGGCACAGGGTCAGAGCTGATTTGCATATCGCCATTGTCTAACCCAGGGTGGTGTGGAGTGCAAAAAATGATGGATTTGGGCCCAGATCTTTGGACTGGGGTGAATGTGTGACATTGATCCACATTCGGTCCATCACCTGTTTTGTTTGCATATGCAATTATGCAGCACTTCTGCCCCAATTAAATTATGCTGCACTTAGGCCCCTGTGAAATTATGTTGCCCTTATGCCCCTGTAAAATTATGCTGCACTTATGCCCCTGTGAAATTGTGCTGCACATCTGGCCCTATGTAATTGTGCTGCAGTTCTCCCCCTATAATATTATGTTGCAATTTTGCCCGATAAAATAATTCTGCACTTCTCCCACTCTAAAATTATGCTGCACTTCTGCCCGAATGCAATTATGCTGCACTTCTGCCCCTACGAAAATATGCTGCACTTTGCAATGTCTCCTTGAACAGCTGTTATCTAAAAGAGACTACTTCTGTGGAGGTTATGAGACCTAATAATTTATTTTGTAAATATTTAATTGCTGTCATTTAGTTCACCAGGTACTAAAATATTTTTTTCTTAAATCATCTGACCCTGCAGAAACATTTACATAAAACAGAATTTCTTGCCTTCCCTGCCTCTGCTCTCCTGACGCACAGACTGATGGCTCAACACCTCAATGACCCTCATTAAATAATTAACAAAACACAGACGTCTTGCAGCCCCCAGAGAATGTGATGCTCATATTCCAGCACTTCATAGAGGCTTAGGAAATGTGCAGCTTGTCTTCAGAGAGACTTGTTCTGTCTGACATTGTTTAATCTTCAGTTTCTACTTCAAAATCTAGGCCAGGGAGGGAGATATTTTGCTCTGCAACCCATTCCAAAATATGGGGATTAAGGGAAATAAATCCACTTGTCCCCCACACTTACAAAGACTTTGAGCACAGAGTTGTCGCTTGGGTAGACATCTTGCACTGCCTCACATCAGCCAACTAGCAAACCCTCCCTAACTGGTGCTGTGGCCCAAGTGAAGGACATAAAAGGCACAAGAACAACTGTACCTCCTGTAACCACAAAGAAAAAGAGCATGCAACAATCATGTTATGATTAAGCCTGGATGGAGTTCGCGAAGTTCTGCTAAAAAAAACTCAGCCGCGCTACGCGGAGCGCCGCAAGTAGCAAAATGCTTTGGATAAATGCTGTTCGCTGTGATTTTCAGTGCCAGGTGCTTGTCTGCATTGTGCAATCATCGCGATTGGCACCATGCACAGTGCAAGTGGGCACTATTTCCTTTCTGCCGCTCTAGTAGATTCTTCCACGAGCAGCCGCTTTCTCAACGCGAGCGGGCAGTTTCTCATTGCGAGTGATTGCAAGCATATGCGACCACTCGCAATGAGAAATCTGACTGCCTGCGTTGAGAAATCTTGCCAGGAGGTTGATTTTCCAAGCTCGCACTCGCTAATTTAATGTTGAAGATCGCGACCGAGGAAAAATCTCACTGGGAGGTGGCTTTTCCTCACTCGTGCTTGCCAACTTGACATTGATGAATGAGAGCGAGGGAAAAATCTCCTCTCCGCGGAGCAGAGTTTTTCAGAACTCTGCGAGCTACTTGTAACATGGAGTGCGGAAATCTTCGCAAACTCCGCAAGCAGAGCGGAGTTCACCACCCAGATTTCGCTATGATTAAAGGGAGAGTACCTCTAAATCCGGCAGGCGGATGCGTCAACCTAAATTCTGTATCAGATCCAGTGAATTGAGTCTCCAACCAACCTCACCCTTAATCTGTCCCTAAATAAGGTCCCTTAAATCAGACTTCAAGAAAACCTAGTAGCAGTTTCCCTAGGACTCAAGGTGTGCACAATCGTGACTTTGTAGCTTGCATTGATGATGGATTTAAATGTGCTTCTTCTCAAAATTGAAAAAGTAGCAACTTTACAAATCTGTGCTTGGCTGAATGTTCCTACAGAACAATGTTTAGCCTCAGAATTTTTCCACAAACTGTATCTGCAGAACGTTCTTGTATCTTTATTTTTCACCTACTATTTGTTTAAACTTCACCAATGTTGTGAAACTGGAGAAGTTTTAAACAATGCTATCCTAGTTGGTGAAGCCCATCTTAGCTTCCATTGACTAGATGATCAATAGGCTAGCTGTGCCGAACCAATGAGCACTCAGCGACTTTTAACCCCAGCTCCACATCTGCTTGCGAGATTTGAAAGATTAACCTATTGCGGTGAAGGAGTGAGCCCAGAACTAGGGGTC
The DNA here is from genome assembly GCF_964263255.1 of Lissotriton vulgaris. Lineage (NCBI taxonomy): Eukaryota > Metazoa > Chordata > Amphibia > Caudata > Salamandridae > Lissotriton > Lissotriton vulgaris. Next base: position 1,944,479,085 of record NC_141693.1, read on the forward strand.
TTCATGGAAGACTTGTCTCACGTAGGAGCGCTATCTAAACTGAAAGGAAGTAAAAGCAAGATGTCACCTGAGGCTGTAGTGAGCCCGGATTAGTATCCACCTTCAGCAAGGTCCATAGCAGACAAAGGTGCGTGGTTTTACTATGAGAAGGTCAGAGGTGGACCCGTAAGTGGTGCCTGTAGCAGGAGTATGAGCTGTAGACCACATACACCTGGAGCCTTGGAAGACCTTGTGATGACCAAGCGGCAGCGAATTTGAATTCAGCTTTTGCGGATATCGTGAAACTTTGGGCTGGATCTAGATAAATACTGAATACACCTCGCCTATGGTGTCACTTCAGGTAAGGGGATGAGCAGTGCAGAATGAAATGAAATGAAATGAAATTTGATTTATAAAGCGCATGGCTGCCCAAAAGCGTCCCAGAATGCCCTGGGAGCTTTCATCAGCTGTCATTCTTTAAAGTATCATCATTCAGCATTCACTCCCAAGTCATGGAATGAGGTGTTCTAAGTTAGAAACAGTCCCTTTCAACCTTACGGTAAGTTAGAAAAGGTGGCGAACATACTCGTATATATATATATATATATATATATATATATATATATATATATATATATATATATATATATATATACACATACATAAAGGTATATATGTGTGAAGCTAAGTGTAGTACACCTATACTTACCTATATGCACAAACCTTAATGATCAATTATTTCTCGTTATTTAGGCCTCAATATATATATATATAGTTCTATCTATCTATCTATCTATCTATCTATCTATCTATCTATCTATCTATCTATCTATCTATCTATCTATCTATCTATGTAGATATATATCTATATCTACATATATATATATATATATATATATATATTTATATATATATATATATATATATATATATATATATATATAAATACACACACACACACATATATATCTTCAAGCTACGTAGCTGTGGAGTTAAAATAGTGAATCTTTAAATAAATCTCATAATTGTAAATTATATATATATTATATATATAATTGTAAAGCGTGAAGCTAATCACTCCAAGGCGCTGGGGGCCGCCGGTGAGATTAAGTGAGCTAGTGCCCAGAGTCACATGATGCTGAGCTGAGCTGCCGCCACCGATCGAACCGTGAGCCCCATGCTCCGGAGCCTGCCTCTCTGGCCACTCTGACACACCTCTCCCTATCTATACTTACCTAGGCGCACTTACCTTCTTCATATTTTCGTCCTCGATATCCAGATCTCTATATTTTGGCCTGTGATATTGTCATAGTCCATATTCTGTCATACAGCCTGTGCAGTTGTAAACTCTACATTAGTCATTTGAATCTATCCTATCTACTCCCAGCTCTTTTGATCAAGGAAGTTCACTCAGAAACGTGGTACATTCAGAGTTTGCAAATATGCAAATGCTCACTCTGTAATGCTAAAATATTTGCATCAGTACTTCGAGAGTAATCTGCCGCTTTACTGATGCAAATACCTGGGTGTTACGAAGGCTACGTTTACAGGTATGACAAATCGTTTAAATAAGGAAATAACTTAATAGGAATGTCACTTAAATGCCTTTTTGTCAACAACATACACTTATCTCTCCCAGATGTTCAACAATCATAGAATACTTTGAGCTGATGTGGTAAAAACCATGCTGTGTGCTTTTGTGCCATGGCTGTCCTGTCCCAGAGGAGACCGGCCCAATGGCAACTTTTATAGATTTTATGGCTTCCTCCCTCACTGAGGGCACCGACCTGTTTAGGTGCGAATGAGGAGGGGGATAGATTTCTTACCTCCTCATCCGTATTCCTTACCTCTTCATCCGTATTCCTTGTCCCAGCCCTTACTAAATGAACCCTAACCGCTGCCGTCAGGTGCCTAGGTATGGCCCATCCACTTCCTGTCTGTGACAGGAAGGAGCGGGGCATCACACTTTCTACACCACCAACCACACCAGCCTCAACCCCCAAGAAGGACTCAACTAAAGAAAGAAGGAAGGATAGGACTGTGAAGAGAAAGGGTCAGAGTAATAAAGGTATTGGTAATTAACTGGGCATTTCCATCCAAACAAAAGAGCACTTGTAACTACATGTAGCTATTCTGATGGCCAGAGTGGAATAAACCACCATTTTCCATGGCATTGTCCAAAACCCATAACAGAAATCTCTCTGCCAGAGTTGTGGTCCAGGCGTTAGGCATAGTGTGTCCCGGGAATTGGGAGGTGGGAATCTCGATGGTATCAAATATCTTGGGCATAATTTTGAAGGGCAAAATATTGAAAGGTAATTATAGATTTTCTATACCTAACTCCACATATATGCACCTCACGATATACATTTGTGATCAAGGCTGGTTCAACAGCCAAAAAGCCCAGATGCCGCTACTGCTGTGTGTTCACTGAATAAACAATTTTGACACCACAACTGAGTGCCGTAAAAAAAAATGTAATCCGTATTTGTAAAGCACAAACTACTCACCCTTACGGGTCCCAAGGCGCTGGGGGCCGTTGTGGAGATTAAGTGAGCTATTGCCCAGAGTCACATGGTCTGGGTTGAGCTGCTGCCGGAGCCAGGGATCGAACCTTGAACCCTGTGCACCTAAGTCAGCTGCCCTGGCTGCGGCACCACACCTCTGCCGTCCTCCTTGGTGTATATATCCATCGCGGGGCATGGATGTGAAGAATAGTACATCTTTACTTCTTCTATGTGCACTTACCTTCCGTATCGTGTCCCTCGATACACTGTCCGCGATATCAGTGTATCACTCCATTTCGTAGCACAATGTCAGAGAATGTGTTTACAGCAGTGGGAGAAAACTTCAAGAAGGCAATGGAGAGTCTTTTGAATAAGAATATGTGGAATAAAATGAGAAACAGTAATATGCACACACCTGAAGGTACACAGAGAGTACCCCTATCCCCTCTGCACAAAGCCAGGCAGAATTTAACTGGTAAATAGGAATTCAAAGTTATGGGGTCAGAAAAAATGGCTCTTTTGTCTTGAGGAGAGTTTGTTTTAAACCCAATTAATACAGTTGTAGGAGAAAAACTGGATAAAGAACATTGTAGTGAGCAGTGGCGGCTGGTGACTTTTGAAAGTGGTGGGGCGAAAAAGTTGGGGGTGGGTGCTTTGTCGCGCGCGAGTCCTACCGTCATAAGGTGAGTTTATGGGGTTCTACCCACGGGAATATTTTGGAAATAGAGTGGGGAAATGGTACTTTAAGCTAACTTGAGGAAGCATTAAAGTTTATAAAGCAATGGTGAAAGTGCAGCCTTGAAATATTTAAATAAAATGAACACATAACAAATGCTACGTATCTTATTGAATTAAAACTGTTTATTGTGGCAAGCAAGGCTTTCAGTTATCTTACCTGCACAAGGGTTGACTCTGCACCTATTTATATTGTTTACACTGCAGCAGAGCAAAAACGCTGTCTTTTTGGCCAAATTTTAGTTATACAAATTACTATCTCTACAGGCCCCATGTTTATTATGCCCTGACAAAAGGTTGTATTTATTGCTTGCATTTTGAAAGGGGTGGGGAAGTGCCTGCTTCCAGCAGTTTTAATCAGGTTTCAAGCCATTTGTTCCATATAAACAGCGGACTCAGGCTCAGCGCTGTATTTCGATCCAGGAATTCTAAAGTGCTTTGCCCAGAGCAGGACCAAAACAGTCGCTCTCCAATTGGAACCAACAGCAAAACAGGAAAGAGGAGAAACATCCCCTCTACTTTGCATTCAAAAGCAGCACTTTTTCGAGGAGTCACTCTGAACTGAAAGTTAACCTCCTCCTCTTGGTGAGACGGCAGTGACAACAGTTTGTAAATAGTCTGACCGAGTAGTGCTGCTACTGCTGATGCAGAAGGTGCCCAGAATACGGCGTCATCGCAGAGCTTCAGCAATCCACACATACAAGAAACAACATGTTAAGCACATACCTACCGCTATTAAAATTGCAAAAATATAATGCCACAATCTCTACAATAGTCACTTGCAGCCACGCACAGTCTGCCAAAGATCATCATCAATACAGTGAAGATAATGAACAACAACATACACTAGTTGAAACTAACCGACAGGGAAGAGGCCCAAAATATATATATATATATATTAATACAGTTCCATGTCAGACGGTGAGGTCATGTCAAAGATCAGGAAATTGCCACCACCTACAGAGCAAACAGGAAGCAATGAGGCAGAGGTCCCTGCGAGACCGAGAACAGTGACACATTCATCACACTGCCCTTCTCCTCTAGCAGTTTCATAATGCAGGTCTGCCCTCCTCACCCTTACTGCCAACCGGTGAAAAAACGACATTTGTGCCCAGTGGAGCGACTGTAACTCTGCACCCACGCATACAAAATATAAAACTTCAATGGTCTCTGCTGGTGGATTGAAATGAAAACACTCCGTTTTTCAAAGCCATGCATGCAGCTGATAACAGTTAAATACAGCGTTGCGCAGCTAGTGACAAATGTGCCGAGCAGCACTATATAAAAACACACGTTTCTTCTTATTACAAAGACACTACAGTGTCTTGTGCAATAACCTGCGGCGAGCTCTTTAAACAAATTTGGCCATCGGCAAACTCAAAGTGCACACTGCAAGGGCTGCCGAGATGTGGGTTCGTTCGTTCACAAGGTCACACAGTGGTGAATCCCTGCCCAGCCATCCCAGCCTTTCATCCATCCGAGGTGATCCTGAGTTAGTACCACGAGGCTGGGTAATCGCATTATCAGTTAAATACAGCGCTGCACTGCCAGTGGCAAATGTGCCGAGCAGCACTATATAAAAACACACGTTTCTTTTTATTATACAGACAACCTTATCACTTGGATAATAGCAACATACCGGTCCGGGGGAGGCGTTTACTTTAATGATTATAAAAACAAATAAACTTACCTGGCATCTCCGGCTTTGGTCCCGCCGCGTCACATCACGTCAGAGGAAGTAACTTCTCCCCGCTCTTTTCCTTGAACTTGACTGGCAAATCAGAAGAGGACTGGATGCGACTGCCGGCTACTCTGCTGTATCCTGGCTTGGGACAGGACACAGGGCGACTGTACTTCACCGCCCGAGCAGGATCCCATCTCCAGACTCCAGCACTACACTAGGCATGCGCAGCATGCCTAATGTAATGTCAATGCAGTGGGGGTGCTGAAATAAAAAGCGCCCCTCGCAGATGCGCAGTCGGAGTCTGGAAGGACTCCTACTGCTCCTGCGTGCTCTGTGCATTTGTTACTCTGGCATGCGCACATGAGGCAGTGAAGCAGCTGCCAGCACACGGGCGGAAATGTAAACAGACGAATTGTCAAATTTCTTTGTCAATTTGTCTGCTTACATTCTTGCTTTGCTGCCCGATTCAGTGCTTCGTGATTGCCTAGTGGGGCGCTGCCCCAACGCCCCTATGGACCAGCCGCCCCTGCACCACATCCATGTAGGATGGCTGGTGGTATAATGCTATTTACTGTCGGTTGCTCTTTGTCTTTCCTGCGTGACCATTGAGCCCATTGGAGCCTATTTGTGGTAAGCTGTATAATTACAGTTTCTATGTGGTGCTCCTGTAACATCGTAGTGGCTTCTTCAAGTAAATATTATTGGTGCTGGCATAATGGGTGCTCTTCTGTCCCATTCAATACAAGTAAGGGAAGAGGGTCAACCGTATCTACAACTCTACCACCCCGAATCCCCTGAACCACAATCATACACACATGGAGGGGTGGAGAGACTAAAAAAACAAAACACACATAACACCACAAAACAGAACAAATGTAACTGTTTTGAAAATACTGCCCTCACTCACACACCGAAGTGTGTGACATGCTTCATCATCAGGTCTGCTTACAATACACCCAGGTGTAGCCACAATCTGGACGGAGCATAAGGGAGGGGTTGAACATAAAAGACCAAAAGATACAAAACCAAACAACATATATACACAACAAAAAGTGATCAGTGAATGTCACCCTGTGACTAGAACTGGTGTACAACACGTGCAGTTAATAGGGAAGTGTTTGAAACTGGTTTGGGGATACCAAACAAAACTTTATTAATAGGTTCGACAACCAGGATTAAAAGGAGAAAAAAAGGATGGGTAGTGTTTCTAAGAGAAAATGAAGTTCTCAAAACAACCCTCCTGATACCGCTAGTGTCAACATGTTTCGACCGAGAAGGATCCCTGGTCTTTTTCAGGACGTATGTTGCTACCAGTCCTGCTATTGGTCAAACCGTAGTTCGGTCAAAGTACCAAATAACTGATCACACGCGATTCCAGTTGAATCAACGTGTGGAGGGGATCCCAACAACACGGGAAACAAAAACTGGAATGATAATAATACTATATAAATATGTTGTAAAAGGGTGTGTGCCTAATATAATTCAGCCACCCCATTGATTTTGCCAAGAAAAGGATCCTAGAATTGGTCCGTTTAATATAGCCTAAGGGGATAATGTATTCATCACCCATCAATTTGAATCAGAAAACTATTATGTGCAATGCTTTAAACATACAGAAATCTACATATCTTCATAAGTCTGGGACATGTATCCAGTAGTGGTATTAACTTACAGGATATATGACCCACATGCAACGTCACTGAGAGATGTATACTGTGATTCCTATTCATGTACTCACCGAGTTTATTAAAGATGTAAACTCGACATGGCGCCCTGCAGGTAGGTGTGAGTGAGAGCAGTATTTTCAAAACAGTTACATTTGCTCTTCTGTCCCTCCACGGTGGACTCATCAGAGCACATACTTACTTGGTTGCATAGGGACCATTCCTATTGGATGCCCCCTGCCATTCCTAGATGGACTTTTCATAGCATATCCTGTGGATGGGTGTATAATGCATTTTCATGGGTTTCTCCTTGCAACTCTAGGTGAACACTGTGTAGTTTATACCATGGTCAGGTGCACAATTTCCATTCTTATTGGTTGCTCCTTTGCTGTTCCTCTGTGAACTCTAAAGCATTTAATATAGTTGCAGCTCTACCGTACCATAGAGCCAGTTCAAGCTGATAGGTATTTGCATATTAGCTCAACAGTGTATTTTCTAACTTTGTCTCCTATACCCATGTTTAGGTGCAAGTAGTGTTCCTTACTCCCATGACACCCTTACAGGTCACACACCCCAAACGCTTTACGTCCATCCATACATTGCATCTAATGTCCAATTGCTCAATTATTTTCTGCTTAAACTTCCTGCATAGGTGCAAGAACAAAAAACGATAAGAGTACACAACACAAAAGAACTCTTCAAAATAGTCAAGAAATTCTCGAACCCCCGGCAGCCACAGAGAGCACACTCCACCCCTCCCAAGAGCTCTTTAACATCCTATTGGACTACTTCCACAGCAAGACAGTCACCATCTACAACAACTTCGACCCCCAACCCACTGCTCTTGACCTCAACAGCCTCGACCACACAGCACACACCAGCCAAATGATCACCACCTGGTCTCTGCTCACCACCCAGACCACCATAGCCATCATGTCCTTCATTCATTCCAGACTGTGAACAAAAGAAGGTATTGGGTCCTACAACTGACCAGCCCGGACCTCAACAATTGCAAAACAGAACAAGGTGGCTAGTCAGGTTTTTTTTGTGATAAGTTAAGACACCCACAGCCAGTTTGTGCTGCGTGAACCACACGTTTTGTGTTACAAAAGATTTATTTTCATTTTTAATTAAATTTCATAAATCCAACCCTATGTCTTCAAAGGAATATCCTGTCAAATCAGTCGAATCAACAACAGACAATTGTGTGCGCAATATATACAGTTGTAGGTTCACAGTGGATACTCAAAATTCACGACACCAACATACAACTTATTACATAATTGTTACATACAAAACAAATTGCAACATGAGAGACATTAAACGAGGAAAAGCATTACACAAAAAGAACTAGTCCTTCAACTTGAATACCAGTGGACAGGCGGAACTAAGGATACAATGAAACTGCCTGCCTGTCTCACAAAACCTGTGATAAAGTGTTTTCAGGATTGACAGCTAGGGCCCACTGCAGTGGTATTGATTATTCCCTGGCTGCACCCTTCTTTCTTGTCACAGGCTGAGGGTCAACGCCTTTCGAACCGTAGAAATTGAAAGGTTCTCCTCAGGACGGGGACTGGGTGAGATCTTCACTGCAAGGAAATTAAGGAGTGGTGTCAAACTAATAGTGCAACAATGTAAGTGCCCTCTCTGACTATAAAAGGAAAGGTGATTGCAATTTACCTGCACAACTTGCACAGAGGCTGCAGGAGTGGAGATTAACTGCACATCATGTGAATTTTTCGGGAAAAACAAGGGAGGTGGCAGTCAAGCACCTGCTGCCAAATTCCTTGCCTCCAGCTGGATTGCCAGAAACCGGTCCTCGGAAGCTTGTTTCCGGTCCAGGGAAGGCATGGCTTGGCAGTTCGGGCTGGACTGTTCCCATGAGGCACAGGGTCAGACTGATTTGCATATAGCCATGTCTGAACTGGGGTGGCAGAGTGGGCTAAAGAACGGTGATGGATTAAACCCAGATCTTTTGACTGGGTGTGAGTGTTTGATTGGTTCAGATGCTCCGTCCATTACCACCCCCTTTTGTCCAGCAATGTCCAGGCAACAATAAAAATGTTGAGATAGTTACAGTGATTAATGTTCTGAGAGATCAGCGTTTTGTTTACTTGAGGTTTTGACTGATCATAAAATAGCACATATGATTCATATGCCTGCTGCAAAATACATGTACTATGCAGATCACAAAGTGCATATAATATAAATAGGTCAAGGGGTTACTGCTTTTCTAAAAGACATCCTTTTGTTACTTGCAGTTTTTAAATTAAAATCCTAATATAGAACAGTGAATTGTTAACTGTCATAAAAAAACTGTATGCACATTGCAATGTGTAGATGAGAGCATAGATTATGTTGCAAAAAAAGTTCATTTGGGTAGAAATCAATTCTTATTATTGAAGAGAACCCCCAACTATGGTGTTCAATTTTCAATTCTGAGTTGACGCCTCTCCAGATAAAGCACTCTTAAACTATATTGCCAACCAGTATGGATGCATGTCACTCCTACACCTTGTAGTCCTCTGACTTATGTAACATTTCCTATACGCTGATTTACACATGCATGATTGATTGTCTCTGTTTAATGTGTGTGTGATACACTGGTATGAGGCTGGTATTGGGCTATATATAACTAATTAAATGCATCTGAGAGTGGTTATGGCGACTTAAGGGGCACTGTTAAAAGGTGGTAGTGACTTGAGATTGTGTGACGGAAGGAGTGTTAAACATCAGATCATGAGTGGACACAATGACCGCAGTCTGGACAGATCGCCCTGGACTTCTAGTTATGCTGCAAACCTGCCTACTACTGACTTGCCCATTTTATGGCTCATTGAACCTAACCAATACGCCAGCTGTGGAAAAACCCCCAAATTCATTCAAATTGGTTGCTTGTAAAGTGCTTAGTGCAGCCCTGAGTCCACCCAAAGCTCTAGGATGGGGTGGTAAATGGAGGGCTCAAGGGAGAGGGAATGATTTAGGCGTCTTATGACCAGAGTGAGTTTTCCAAAAACACTCAAAGGGGCTGGCAGAGCTCAGCATGGGTGCCTTTGGTGGGCGGGCGGCAAGGTAGGTGCTAAGAAGGCTAAACTGGGGCAGGAGCTGCCTGAAAGGGCCACAGAGACTTGATGTAGCTTATGATGGGGAGACTTTTATTGTGGATGCATTTATCTCATGGTCGAAACACTGAAGGAGAGTTAGAAATGCACTTGCAGATGGGTAGCACGCTACTCCAGGTTGTGCTATGAATGCAGCCTACACTGGTAGTGCTTTTTTTTATGGTGTGCATGAGGACCAGTGATGTACTCTAGTTGTTCTCCCACACAACCTATGCATGCATTTAAAGCGACAAGGAGGGGAGGACACTTAGTAATAGATACCAGTGTATAGATGGATAGAGACCGTATGTGTATGTTGCACTTGTAGCTCCGCGTATACAAGTGTAGGTGAGGAGTGTGAGAATAGATGCAGTTGTACATGCGCACACCTGCCAAGTAGTCTGTATCAACTCAAATGGAATATGTAAGCGGGAGAGAGATAGTGTCCAGAGTAGGGTGCCATCCCTAGGAGGGGCAACTACCGTCTGTACTCTGTGGAATCCAGCCAGGTGCGGCAGAGGAATGGGCATTCTACAACCGGCCTTGGTACATGCTCTGTGGAGTCCACCCAGGTGCGTCAGCGGAGCAACTCGTAGGAATGGGCATTCTACAACCGGCCATGGTGCATGCTCTGTGGAGTCCACCCAGGTGCGTCAGCGGAGCAACTCGTAGGAATGGGCATTCTACAACCGGCCATGGTGCATGCTCTGTGGAGTCCACCCAGGTGCGTCAGCGGAGCAACTCATAGGAATGGGCATTCTACAACCGGCCATGGTACATGCTCTGTGGAGTCCACCCAAGCATAGCAGGGAGCAGCCTATTCATGTGGGCATTAGACGGCCAGCTTTTGTATGCTCTTGAGCAGTCCAACCAGGAGCAGTAAAGAGCAACCACTGTACAACACGCCATAATATATTATTGAGGAAACTATCCAGGTGTGGCAGAGGAGCAAATATTATAAAAACATTCATAACCTATTCCCCAGGAATCCACCCAGGAGTGGCAGAGGAGCAACTCATAGGAATAGGCTTATTCAACTGCCCATGGTACATGCTCTGCTGCATCCACTACGGCATGGCCGGTAACAGTCCATTGCTGTAGTATGTCCCAGAGGGGTCCACCCAGCAGTGGCAGAGCAGCAGCCAATGTACAAACAACTATGAGATATTATTGAGGAGTCCACCCAGCAGTGGCAGAGGAGCAACCACTGTTCAAGCAAACCATAAAATATTATTGAGGAGTCCACCCAGCAGTGGCAGAGCCGCAACCACTGTTCAAGCAAACCATAAAATATTATTGAGGAGTCCACCCAGCAGTGGCAGAGCCGCAACCACTGTTCAAGCAAACCATAAAATATTATTGAGGAGTCCACCCAGCAGTGGCAGAGCCGCAACCACTGTTCAAGCAAACCATAAAATATTATTGAGGAGTCCACCCAGCAGTGGCAGAGCCGCAACCACTGTTCAAGCAAACCATAAAATATTATTGAGGAGTCCACCCAGCAGTGACAGAGGAGCAACCACTGTTCAAGCAAACCATAAAATATTATTGAGGAGTCCACCCAGCAGTGGCAGAGCCGCAACCACTGTTCAAGCAAACCATAAAATATTATTGAGGAGTCCACCCAGCAGTGGCAGAGCCGCAACCACTGTTCAAGCAAACCATAAAATATTATTGAGGAGTCCACCCAGCAGTGGCAGAGGAGCAACCACTGTTCAAGCAAACCATAAAATATTATTGAGGAGTCCACCCAGCAGTGGCAGAGCCGCAACCACTGTTCAAGCAAACCATAAAATATTATTGAGGAGTCCACCCAGCAGTGGCAGAGCCGCAACCACTGTTCAAGCAAACCATAAAATATTATTGAGGAGTCCACCCAGCAGTGGCAGAGCCGCAACCACTGTTCAAGCAAACCATAAAATATTATTGAGGAGTCTTCCCAGCAGTGGCAGAGGAGCAACCACTGTTCAAGCAAACCATAAAATATTATTGAGGAGTCCACCCAGCAGTGGCAGAGCCGCAACCACTGTTCAAGCAAACCATAAAATATTATTGAGGAGTCCACCCAGCAGTGGCAGAGCCGCAACCACTGTTCAAGCAAACCATAAAATATTATTGAGGAGTCCACCCAGCAGTGGCAGAGCCGCAACCACTGTTCAAGCAAACCATAAAATATTATTGAGGAGTCCACCCACCAGTGGCAGAGCCGCAATCACTGTAGAACCAACCATAAAATATTATTGAGGAGTCCACCCAGCAGTGGCAGAGGAGCAACCACTGTTCAAGCAAACCATAAAATATTATTGAGGAGTCCACCCAGCAGTGGCAGAGCCGCAACCACTGTTCAAGCAAACCATAAAATATTATTGAGGAGTCCACCCAGCAGTGGCAGAGCCGCAACCACTGTTCAAGCAAACCATAAAATATTATTGAGGAGTCCACCCAGCAGTGGCAGAGCCGCAACCACTGCTCAAGCAAACCATAAAATATTATTGAGGAGTCCACCCAGCAGTGGTAGAGGAGCAACCACTGTTCAAGCAAACCATAAAATATTATTGAGGAGTCCACCCAGCAGTGGTAGAACAGCAACCACTGTACAAGCAACCATAACATATTATTGAGGAGTCCACCCAGCAGTGGCAGAGCCGCAACCACTGTTCAAGCAAACCATAAAATATTATTGAGGAGTCCACCCAGCAGTGGCAGAGCCGCAACCACTGTACAACAAGCCATAATATATTATTGAGGAAACTATCCAGGCGTGGCAGAGGAGCAAATATTATAAAAATATTCATAATCTATTCCCCAGGAATCCACCCAGGTGCGGCAGAGGAGCAACTCTTAGGAATAGGCTTATTCAACTGCCCATGGTACATGCTCTGCTGCATCCACTACGGCATGACCGGTAACAGTCCATTGCTGTAGTATGTCCCTGAGGAGTCCACCCAGCAGTGGCAGAGCCGCAACCACTGTTCAAGCAAACCATAAAATATTATTAAGGAGTCCACCCAGCAGTGGGAGGGGAGCACCCACTGGACAAGCAACCATAAAATATTATTGAGGAGTCCACCCACCAGTGGCAGAGCCGCAATCACTGTAGAACCAACCATAAAATATTATTGAGGAGTCCACCCAGCAGTGGCAGAGCCGCAAGCACTGTTCAAGCAAACCATAAAAAATTATTGATGAGTCCACCCAGCAGTGGGAGGGGAGCACCCACTGGACAAGCAACCATAAAATATTATTGAGGAGTCCACCCAGCAGTGGCAGAGCCGCAACCACTGTAGAACCAACCATACAATATTATTGAGGAGTCCACCCAGCAGTGGCAGAGGAGGAACCACTGTACACGCAACCATGAAATATTATTGAGGAGTCCACCCAGCAGTGGCAGAGAAGCAACCACTGTTCAAGCAAACCATAAAATATTATTGAGGAGTCCACCCAGCAGTGGCAGAGGAGCAACCACTGTTCAAGCAAACCATAAAATATTATTGAGGAGTCCACCCAGCAGTGGCAGAGCCGCAACCACTGTTCAAGCAAACCATAAAATATTATTGAGGAGTCCACCCAGCAGTGGCAGAGGAGCAACCACTGTTCAAGCAAACCATAAAATATTATTGAGGAGTCCACCCAGCAGTGGCAGAGCCGCAACCACTGTTCAAGCAAACCATAAAATATTATTGAGGAGTCCACCCAGCAGTGGCAGAGCCGCAACCACTGTTCAAGCAAACCATAAAATATTATTGAGGAGTCCACCCAGCAGTGGCAGAGCCGCAACCACTGTTCAAGCAAACCATAAAATATTATTGAGGAGTCCACCCAGCAGTGGCAGAGCCGCAACCACTGTTCAAGCAAACCATAAAATATTATTGAGGAGTCCACCCAGCAGTGGCCGAGCCGCAACCACTGTTCAAGCAAACCATAAAATATTATTGAGGAGTCCACCCAGCAGTGGCAGAGCCGCAACCACTGTTCAAGCAAACCATAAAATATTATTGAGGAGTCCACCCAGCAGTGGCAGAGCCGCAACCACTGCTCAAGCAAACCATAAAATATTATTGAGGAGTCCACCCAGCAGTGGTAGAGGAGCAACCACTGTTCAAGCAAGCCATAAAATATTATTGAGGAGTCCACCCAGCAGTGGTAGAACAGCAACCACTGTACAAGCAACCATAACATATTATTGAGGAGTCCACCCAGCAGTGGCAGAGCCGCAACCACTGTTCAAGCAAACCATAAAATATTATTGAGGAGTCCACCCAGCAGTGGCAGAGCCGCAACCACTGTACAACAAGCCATAATATATTATTGAGGAAACTATCCAGGCGTGGCAGAGGAGCAAATATTATAAAAACATTCATAATCTATTCCCCAGGAATCCACCCAGGTGCGGCAGAGGAGCAACTCTTAGGAATAGGCTTATTCAACTGCCCATGGTACATGCTCTGCTGCATCCACTACGGCATGGCCGGTAACAGTCCATTGCTGTAGTATGTCCCTGAGGAGTCCACCCAGCAGTGGCAGAGCCGCAACCACTGTTCAAGCAAACCATAAAATATTATTAAGGAGTCCACCCAGCAGTGGGAGGGGAGCACCCACTGGACAAGCAACCATAAAATATTATTGAGGAGTCCACCCAGAAGTGGCAGAGCCGCAATCACTGTAGAACCAACCATAAAATATTATTGAGGAGTCCACCTAGCAGTGGCAGAGCCGCAAGCACTGTTCAAGCAAACCATAAAATATTATTGATGAGTCCACCCAGCAGTGGGAGGGGAGCACCCACTGGACAAGCAACCATAAAATATTATTGAGGAGTCCACCCAGCAGTGGCAGAGCCGCAACCACTGTAGAACCAACCATACAATATTATTGAGGAGTCCACCCAGCAGTGGCAGAGGAGGAACCACTGTACACGCAACCATGAAATATTATTGAGGAGTCCACCCAGCAGTGGCAGAGAAGCAACCACTGTTCAAGCAAACCATAAAATATTATTGAGGAGTCCACCCAGCAGTGGCAGAGCCGCAACCACTGTTCAAGCAAACCATAAAATATTATTGAGGAGTCCACCCAGCAGTGGCAGAGCCGCAACCACTGTTCAAGCAAACCATAAAATATTATTGAGGAGTCCACCCAGCAGTGGCAGAGGAGCAACCACTGTTCAAGCAAACCATAAAATATTATTGAGGAGTCCACCCAGCAGTGGCAGAGCCGCAACCACTGTTCAAGCAAACCATAAAATATTATTGAGGAGTCCACCCAGCAGTGGCAGAGCCGCAACCACTGTTCAAGCAAACCATAAAATATTATTGAGGAGTCCACCCAGCAGTGGCAGAGCCGCAACCACTGTTCAAGCAAACCATAAAATATTATTGAGGAGTCCACCCAGCAGTGGCAGAGCCGCAACCACTGTTCAAGCAAACCATAAAATATTATTGAGGAGTCCACCCAGCAGTGGCAGAGGAGCAACCACTGTTCAAGCAAACCATAAAATATTATTGAGGAGTCCACCCAGCAGTGGCAGAGCCGCAACCACTGTTCAAGCAAACCATAAAATATTATTGAGGAGTCCACCCAGCAGTGGCAGAGGAGCAACCACTGTTCAAGCAAACCATAAAATATTATTGAGGAGTCCACCCAGCAGTGGCAGAGCCGCAACCACTGTTCAAGCAAACCATAAAATATTATTGAGGAGTCCACCCAGCAGTGGCAGAGCCGCAACCACTGTTCAAGCAAACCATAAAATATTATTGAGGAGTCCACCCAGCAGTGGCAGAGCCGCAACCACTGTTCAAGCAAACCATAAAATATTATTGAGGAGTCCACCCAGCAGTGGCAGAGGAGCAACCACTGTTCAAGCAAACCATAAAATATTATTGAGGAGTCCACCCAGCAGTGGCAGAGCCGCAACCACTGTTCAAGCAAACCATAAAATATTATTGAGGAGTCTACCCAGCAGTGGCAGAGGAGCAACCACTGTTCAAGCAAACCATAAAATATTATTGAGGAGTCCACCCAGCAGTGGCAGAGCCGCAACCACTGTTCAAGCAAACCATAAAATATTATTGAGGAGTCCACCCAGCAGTGGCAGAGCCGCAACCACTGCTCAAGCAAACCATAAAATATTATTGAGGAGTCCACCCAGCAGTGGTAGAGGAGCAACCACTGTTCAAGCAAACCATAAAATATTATTGAGGAGTCCACCCAGCAGTGGTAGAACAGCAACCACTGTACAAGCAACCATAACATATTATTGGGGAGTCCACCCAGCAGTGGCAGAGCCGCAACCACTGTTCAAGCAAACCATAAAATATTATTGAGGAGTCCACCCAGCAGTGGCAGAGCCGCAACCACTGTACAACAAGCCATAATATATTATTGAGGAAACTATCCAGGCGTGGCAGAGGAGCAAATATTATAAAAACATTCATAATCTATTCCCCAGGAATCCACCCAGGTGCGGCAGAGGAGCAACTCTTAGGAATAGGCTTATTCAACTGCCCAAGGTACATGCTCTGCTGCATCCACTACGGCATGGCCGGTAACAGTCCATTGCTGTAGTATGTCCCTGAGGAGTCCACCCAGCAGTGGCAGAGCCGCAACCACTGTTCAAGCAAACCATAAAATATTATTAAGGAGTCCACCCAGCAGTGGGAGGGGAGCACCCACTGGACAAGCAACCATAAAATATTATTGAGGAGTCCACCCAGAAGTGGCAGAGCCGCAATCACTGTAGAACCAACCATAAAATATTATTGAGGAGTCCACCTAGCAGTGGCAGAGCCGCAAGCACTGTTCAAGCAAACCATAAAATATTATTGATGAGTCCACCCAGCAGTGGGAGGGGAGCACCCACTGGACAAGCAACCATAAAATATTATTGAGGAGTCCACCCAGCAGTGGCAGAGCCGCAACCACTGTAGAACCAACCATACAATATTATTGAGGAGTCCACCCAGCACTGGCAGAGGAGGAACCACTGTACACGCAACCATGAAATATTATTGAGGAGTCCACCCAGCAGTGGCAGAGAAGCAACCACTGTTCAAGCAAACCATAAAATATTATTGAGGAGTCCACCCAGCAGTGGCAGAGCCGCAACCACTGTTCAAGCAAACCATAAAATATTATTGAGGAGTCCACCCAGCAGTGGCAGAGCCGCAACCACTGTTCAAGCAAACCATAAAATATTATTGAGGAGTCCACCAAGCAGTGGCAGAGGAGCAACCACTGTTCAAGCAAACCATAAAATATTATTGAGGAGTCCACCCAGCAGTGGCAGAGCCGCAACCACTGTTCAAGCAAACCATAAAATATTATTGAGGAGTCCACCCAGCAGTGGCAGAGCCGCAACCACTGTTCAAGCAAACCATAAAATATTATTGAGGAGTCCACCCAGCAGTGGCAGAGCCGCAACCACTGTTCAAGCAAACCATAAAATATTATTGAGGAGTCCACCCAGCAGTGGCAGAGCCGCAACCACTGTTCAAGCAAACCATAAAATATTATTGAGGAGTCCACCCAGCAGTGGCAGAGGAGCAACCACTGTTCAAGCAAACCATAAAATATTATTGAGGAGTCCACCCAGCAGTGGCAGAGCCGCAACCACTGTTCAAGCAAACCATAAAATATTATTGAGGAGTCCACCCAGCAGTGGCAGAGCCGCAACCACTGTTCAAGCAAACCATAAAATATTATTGAGGAGTCCACCCAGCAGTGGCAGAGCCGCAACCACTGTTCAAGCAAACCATAAAATATTATTGAGGAGTCCACCCAGCAGTGGCAGAGGAGCAACCACTGTTCAAGCAAACCATAAAATATTATTGAGGAGTCCACCCAGCAGTGGCAGAGCCGCAACCACTGTTCAAGCAAACCATAAAATATTATTGAGGAGTCTACCCAGCAGTGGCAGAGGAGCAACCACTGTTCAAGCAAACCATAAAATATTATTGAGGAGTCCACCCAGCAGTGGCAGAGCCGCAACCACTGTTCAAGCAAACCATAAAATATTATTGAGGAGTCCACCCAGCAGTGGCAGAGCCGCAACCACTGTTCAAGCAAACCATAAAATATTATTGAGGAGTCCACCCAGCAGTGGCAGAGCTGCAACCACTGTTCAAGCAAACCATAAAATATTATTGAGGAGTCCACCCAGCAGTGGCAGAGCCGCAACCACTGTTCAAGCAAACCATAAAATATTATTGAGGAGTCCACCCAGCAGTGGCAGAGCCGCAACCACTGCTCAAGCAAACCATAAAATATTATTGAGGAGTCCACCCAGCAGTGGTAGAGGAGCAACCACTGTTCAAGCAAACCATAAAATATTATTGAGGAGTCCACCCAGCAGTGGTAGAACAGCAACCACTGTACAAGCAACCATAACATATTATTGAGGAGTCCACCCAGCAGTGGCAGAGCCGCAACCACTGTTCAAGCAAACCATAAAATATTATTGAGGAGTCCACCCAGCAGTGGCAGAGCCGCAACCACTGTACAACAAGCCATAATATATTATTGAGGAAACTATCCAGGCGTGGCAGAGGAGCAAATATTATAAAAACATTCATAATCTATTCCCCAGGAATCCACCCAGGTGCGGCAGAGGAGCAACTCTTAGGAATAGGCTTATTCAACTGCCCATGGTACATGCTCTGCTGCATCCACTACGGCATGGCCGGTAACAGTCCATTGCTGTAGTATGTCCCTGAGGAGTCCACCCAGCAGTGGCAGAGCCGCAACCACTGTTCAAGCAAACCATAAAATATTATTAAGGAGTCCACCCAGCAGTGGGAGGGGAGCACCCACTGGACAAGCAACCATAAAATATTATTGAGGAGTCCACCCACCAGTGGCAGAGCCGCAATCACTGTAGAACCAACCATAAAATATTATTGAGGAGTCCACCCAGCAGTGGCAGAGCCGCAAGCACTGTTCAAGCAAACCATAAAAAATTATTGATGAGTCCACCCAGCAGTGGGAGGGGAGCACCCACTGGACAAGCAACCATAAAATATTATTGAGGAGTCCACCCAGCAGTGGCAGAGCCGCAACCACTGTAGAACCAACCATACAATATTATTGAGGAGTCCACCCAGCAGTGGCAGAGGAGGAACCACTGTACACGCAACCATGAAATATTATTGAGGAGTCCACCCAGCAGTGGCAGAGAAGCAACCACTGTTCAAGCAAACCATAAAATATTATTGAGGAGTCCACCCAGCAGTGGCAGAGGAGCAACCACTGTTCAAGCAAACCATAAAATATTATTGAGGAGTCCACCCAGCAGTGGCAGAGCCACAACCACTGTTCAAGCAAACCATAAAATATTATTGAGGAGTCCACCCAGCAGTGGCAGAGGAGCAACCACTGTTCAAGCAAACCATAAAATATTATTGAGGAGTCCACCCAGCAGTGGCAGAGCCGCAACCACTGTTCAAGCAAACCATAAAATATTATTGAGGAGTCCACCCAGCAGTGGCAGAGCCGCAACCACTGTTCAAGCAAACCATAAAATATTATTGAGGAGTCCACCCAGCAGTGGCAGAGCCGCAACCACTGTTCAAGCAAACCATAAAATATTATTGAGGAGTCCACCCAGCAGTGGCAGAGCCGCAACCACTGTTCAAGCAAACCATAAAATATTATTGAGGAGTCCACCCAGCAGTGGCAGAGCCGCAACCACTGTTCAAGCAAACCATAAAATATTATTGAGGAGTCCACCCAGCAGTGGCAGAGCCGCAACCACTGCTCAAGCAAACCATAAAATATTATTGAGGAGTCCACCCAGCAGTGGTAGAGGAGCAACCACTGTTCAAGCAAGCCATAAAATATTATTGAGGAGTCCACCCAGCAGTGGTAGAACAGCAACCACTGTACAAGCAACCATAACATATTATTGAGGAGTCCACCCAGCAGTGGCAGAGCCGCAACCACTGTTCAAGCAAACCATAAAATATTATTGAGGAGTCCACCCAGCAGTGGCAGAGCCGCAACCACTGTACAACAAGCCATAATATATTATTGAGGAAACTATCCAGGCGTGGCAGAGGAGCAAATATTATAAAAACATTCATAATCTATTCCCCAGGAATCCACCCAGGTGCGGCAGAGGAGCAACTCTTAGGAATAGGCTTATTCAACTGCCCATGGTACATGCTCTGCTGCATCCACTACGGCATGGCCGGTAACAGTCCATTGCTGTAGTATGTCCCTGAGGAGTCCACCCAGCAGTGGCAGAGCCGCAACCACTGTTCAAGCAAACCATAAAATATTATTAAGGAGTCCACCCAGCAGTGGGAGGGGAGCACCCACTGGACAAGCAACCATAAAATATTATTGAGGAGTCCACCCAGAAGTGGCAGAGCCGCAATCACTGTAGAACCAACCATAAAATATTATTGAGGAGTCCACCCAGCAGTGGCAGAGCCGCAAGCACTGTTCAAGCAAACCATAAAATATTATTGATGAGTCCACCCAGCAGTGGGAGGGGAGCACCCACTGGACAAGCAACCATAAAATATTATTGAGGAGTCCACCCAGCAGTGGCAGAGCCGCAACCACTGTAGAACCAACCATACAATATTATTGAGGAGTCCACCCAGCAGTGGCAGAGGAGGAACCACTGTACACGCAACCAAGAAATATTATTGAGGAGTCCACCCAGCAGTGGCAGAGAAGCAACCACTGTTCAAGCAAACCATAAAATATTATTGAGGAGTCCACCCAGCAGTGGCAGAGCCGCAACCACTGTTCAAGCAAACCATAAAATATTATTGAGGAGTCCACCCAGCAGTGGCAGAGCCGCAACCACTGTTCAAGCAAACCATAAAATATTATTGAGGAGTCCACCCAGCAGTGGCAGAGGAGCAACCACTGTTCAAGCAAACCATAAAATATTATTGAGGAGTCCACCCAGCAGTGGCAGAGCCGCAACCACTGTTCAAGCAAACCATAAAATATTATTGAGGAGTCCACCCAGCAGTGGCAGAGCCGCAACCACTGTTCAAGCAAACCATAAAATATTATTGAGGAGTCCACCCAGCAGTGGCAGAGCCGCAACCACTGTTCAAGCAAACCATAAAATATTATTGAGGAGTCCACCCAGCAGTGGCAGAGGAGCAACCACTGTTCAAGCAAACCATAAAATAATTTTGAGGAGTCCACCCAGCAGTGGCAGAGCCGCAACCACTGTTCAAGCAAACCATAAAATATTATTGAGGAGTCCACCCAGCAGTGGCAGAGGAGCAACCACTGTTCAAGCAAACCATAAAATATTATTGAGGAGTCCACCCAGCAGTGGCAGAGCCGCAACCACTGTTCAAGCAAACCATAAAATATTATTGAGGAGTCCACCCAGCAGTGGCAGAGCCGCAACCACTGTTCAAGCAAACCATAAAATATTATTGAGGAGTCCACCCAGCAGTGGCAGAGCCTCAACCACTGTTCAAGCAAACCATAAAATATTATTGAGGAGTCCACCCAGCAGTGGCAGAGGAGCAACCACTGTTCAAGCAAACCATAAAATATTATTGAGGAGTCCACCCAGCAGTGGCAGAGGAGCAACCACTGTTCAAGCAAACCAGACAAAATTATTGAGGAGTCCACCCAGAAGTGGTAGAGGAGCAACCACTGTTCAAGCAAACCATAAAATATTATTGAGGAGTCCACCCAGCAGTGGCAGAGCCGCAACCACTGTTCAAGCAAACCATAAAATATTATTGAGGAGTCTACCCAGCAGTGGCAGAGGAGCAACCACTGTTCAAGCAAACCATAAAATATTATTGAGGAGTCCACCCAGCAGTGGCAGAGCCGCAACCACTGTTCAAGCAAACCATAAAATATTATTGAGGAGTCCACCCAGCAGTGGCAGAGCCGCAACCACTGTTCAAGCAAACCATAAAATATTATTGAGGAGTCCACCCAGCAGTGGCAGAGCCGCAACCACTGTTCAAGCAAACCATAAAATATTATTGAGGAGTCCACCCAGCAGTGGCAGAGCCGCAACCACTGTTCAAGCAAACCATAAAATATTATTGAGGAGTCCACCCAGCAGTGGCAGAGCCGCAACCACTGCTCAAGCAAACCATAAAATATTATTGAGGAGTCCACCCAGCAGTGGTAGAGGAGCAACCACTGTTCAAGCAAACCATAAAATATTATTGAGGAGTCCACCCAGCAGTGGTAGAACAGCAACCACTGTACAAGCAACCATAACATATTATTGGGGAGTCCACCCAGCAGTGGCAGAGCCGCAACCACTGTTCAAGCAAACCATAAAATATTATTGAGGAGTCCACCCAGCAGTGGCAGAGCCGCAACCACTGTACAACAAGCCATAATATATTATTGAGGAAACTATCCAGGCGTGGCAGAGGAGCAAATATTATAAAAACATTCATAATCTATTCCCCAGGAATCCACCCAGGTGCGGCAGAGGAGCAACTCTTAGGAATAGGCTTATTCAACTGCC
This sequence comes from Lissotriton vulgaris, assembly GCF_964263255.1. Lineage (NCBI taxonomy): Eukaryota > Metazoa > Chordata > Amphibia > Caudata > Salamandridae > Lissotriton > Lissotriton vulgaris. The sequence continues at coordinate 1,944,501,230 of NC_141693.1, forward strand.
CATGGTACATGCTCTGCTGCATCCACTACGGCATGGCCGGTAACAGTCCATTGCTGTAGTATGTCCCTGAGGAGTCCACCCAGCAGTGGCAGAGCCGCAACCACTGTTCAAGCAAACCATAAAATATTATTAAGGAGTCCACCCAGCAGTGGAAGGGGAGCACCCACTGGACAAGCAACCATAAAATATTATTGAGGAGTCCACCCAGCAGTGGCAGAGCCGCAATCACTGTAGAACCAACCATAAAATATTATTGAGGAGTCCACCTAGCAGTGGCTGAGCCGCAAGCACTGTTCAAGCAAACCATAAAATATTATTGATGAGTCCACCCAGCAGTGGGAGGGGAGCACCCACTGGACAAGCAACCATAAAATATTATTGAGGAGTCCACCCAGCAGTGGCAGAGCCGCAACCACTGTAGAACCAACCATACAATATTATTGAGGAGTCCACCCAGCAGTGGCAGAGGAGGAACCACTGTACACGCAACCATGAAATATTATTGAGGAGTCCACCCAGCAGTGGCAGAGAAGCAACCACTGTTCAAGCAAACCATAAAATATTATTGAGGAGTCCACCCAGCAGTGGCAGAGGAGCAACCACTGTTCAAGCAAACCATAAAATATTATTGAGGAGTCCACCCAGCAGTGGCAGAGCCGCAACCACTGTTCTAGCAAACCATAAAATATTATTGAGGAGTCCACCCAGCAGTGGCAGAGGAGCAACCACTGTTCAAGCAAACCATAAAATATTATTGAGGAGTCCACCCAGCAGTGGCAGAGCCGCAACCACTGTTCAAGCAAACCATAAAATATTATTGAGGAGTCCACCCAGCAGTGGCAGAGCCGCAACCACTGTTCAAGCAAACCATAAAATATTATTGAGGAGTCCACCCAGCAGTGGCAGAGCCGCAACCACTGTTCAAGCAAACCATAAAATATTATTGAGGAGTCCACCCAGCAGTGGCAGAGCCGCAACCACTGTTCAAGCAAACCATAAAATATTATTGAGGAGTCCACCCAGCAGTGGCAGAGCCGCAACCACTGTTCAAGCAAACCATAAAATATTATTGAGGAGTCCACCCAGCAGTGGCAGAGCCGCAACCACTGTTCAAGCAAACCATAAAATATTATTGAGGAGTCCACCCAGCAGTGGCAGAGCCGCAACCACTGCTCAAGCAAACCATAAAATATTATTGAGGAGTCCACCCAGCAGTGGTAGAGGAGCAACCACTGTTCAAGCAAGCCATAAAATATTATTGAGGAGTCCACCCAGCAGTGGTAGAACAGCAACCACTGTACAAGCAACCATAACATATTATTGAGGAGTCCACCCAGCAGTGGCAGAGCCGCAACCACTGTTCAAGCAAACCATAAAATATTATTGAGGAGTCCACCCAGCAGTGGCAGAGCCGCAACCACTGTACAACAAGCCATAATATATTATTGAGGAAACTATCCAGGCGTGGCAGAGGAGCAAATATTATAAAAACATTCATAATCTATTCCCCAGGAATCCACCCAGGTGCGGCAGAGGAGCAACTCTTAGGAATAGGCTTATTCAACTGCCCATGGTACATGCTCTGCTGCATCCACTACGGCATGGCCGGTAACAGTCCATTGCTGTAGTATGTCCCTGAGGAGTCCACCCAGCAGTGGCAGAGCCGCAACCACTGTTCAAGCAAACCATAAAATATTATTAAGGAGTCCACCCAGCAGTGGGAGGGGAGCACCCACTGGACAAGCAACCATAAAATATTATTGAGGAGTCCACCCAGAAGTGGCAGAGCCGCAATCACTGTAGAACCAACCATAAAATATTATTGAGGAGTCCACCCAGCAGTGGCAGAGCCGCAAGCACTGTTCAAGCAAACCATAAAATATTATTGATGAGTCCACCCAGCAGTGGGAGGGGAGCACCCACTGGACAAGCAACCATAAAATATTATTGAGGAGTCCACCCAGCAGTGGCAGAGCCGCAACCACTGTAGAACCAACCATACAATATTATTGAGGAGTCCACCCAGCAGTGGCAGAGGAGGAACCACTGTACACGCAACCATGAAATATTATTGAGGAGTCCACCCAGCAGTGGCAGAGAAGCAACCACTGTTCAAGCAAACCATAAAATATTATTGAGGAGTCCACCCAGCAGTGGCAGAGCCGCAACCACTGTTCAAGCAAACCATAAAATATTATTGAGGAGTCCACCCAGCAGTGGCAGAGCCGCAACCACTGTTCAAGCAAACCATACAATATTATTGAGGACTCCACCCAGCAGTAGCAGAGCCGCAACCACTGTTCAAGCAAACCATAAAATATTATTGAGGAGTCCACCCAGCAGTGGCAGAGCCGCAACCACTGTTCAAGCAAACCATAAAATATTATTGAGGAGTCCACCCAGCAGTGGCAGAACCGCAACCACTGTTCAAGCAAACCATAAAATATTATTGAGGAGTCCACCCAGCAGTGGCAGAGCAGCAACCACTGTTCAAGCAAACCATAAAATATTATTGAGGAGTCCACCCAGAAGTGGCAGAGCCGCAACCACTGTAGAACCAACCATAAAATATTATTGAGGAGTCCACCCAGCAGTGGCAGAGCCGCAACCACTGTTCAAGCAAACCATAAAATATTATTGAGGAGTCCACCCAGCAGTGGCAGAGCCGCAACCACTGTTCAAGCAAACCATAAAATATTATTGAGGAGTCCACCCAGCAGTGGCAGAGCCGCAACCACTGTTCAAGCAAACCATAAAATATTATTGAGGAGTCCACCCAGCAGTGGCAGAGGAGCATCCACTGTACACGCAGCCATAAAATATTTTTGAGGAGTCCACCCAGCAGTGGCAGAGCCGCAACCACTGTTCAAGCAAACCATAAAATATTATTGAGGAGTCCACCCAGCAGTGGCAGAGCCGCAACCACTGTACAACAAGCCATAATATATTATTGATGAGTCCACCCAGCAGTGGCAGAGCCACAACCACTGTTCAAGCAAACCATAAAATATTATTGAGGAGTCCACCCAGCAGTGGCAGAGGAGCAACCACTGTTCAAGCAAACCATAACATATTATTGAGGAATCCACCCAGTGGAGCACGCATTACACTACAAACCACATTATCTGCTCTCCCGAGTCCACCTATAAGTGACAGAGGAGCAGCTATTATACAACCAGTCGTAGGATACTCTGGAGGAGTCCACCCAGGAATAGCAGAGGAGCAACTATTACACAACCCGCCGGATCATCTGCTCTCAGGAGCCCACCTGCTGCGAGTGGCAGAGGACTGTGGTGGGTTTGGGAGCCTAGAATGTTCACCCTATCCGAGAAAGCATAGGATTTAGTATTTCCAACTTGTTCATATTTATTTACTATTTATTTTACATCCAGTAACCACTTTGAATTTCTCTACTTGCTTTTTTAGTTGCTTAAAACAGATATATAGTGATGTTAATGACAGCAGGACGTCGTCAGCGGTCCACGTCATTTAGTGGTCATCATTGACGAAGAGGGTGCCCTTCGTCTACTCATCCGCTCTGTTCTTATCATCTCAATAGTAGCGAGCCAGTCCAGCAGCATGTACAAGCCTGCTTCTATAAACAGCACTTAGGGGCTGCCAGGGATCCCCGCTGCGACCCCTGGCATGCCCGATGCAGCCCCTGGCACTTCTTTTGTAACTCCTGGACTCAGTAGTGGCAAAATCAGTGCCAAGAACACAGGGGGGAGGAGGGAGGCTCTGCATTCCTCATATCCAGATCGTTTTTCATTATCCAAATAGTGAATAATGATAATAATCTATTATTCACTATTGGTGGAATAAAAAAAGAGCACGCTTATCTAGAATGGGACATTTGGTGGCAGTTGTGGTAAGTAAAAATGGTTTTAAGTGTATGTTGTGTGCGGGCTTGCGGGTGAGATTGTTTTTAAGTGAGACAGCATGTGTATGTGTAGGCAAATAGGAGTGGGATTGTGTGCAATTGCAACCAAAATGTATTAATCTTTGAGGCCAAGATTTACTCTTCGTTGACACAAGGTAACCCTGCACGAAAGTTGCCGCGCCACCTTGTGTCAAATAGAGGGGGAACATATGCATCATATCTACTAAGATATTGTGAATGTATGGTCTCCCTATCTGCAGGCACACTTTTAGCAGCCATGCACCATTGCCCGCATCCTTGTTCGATATTGCAAGGGTATGTGCGTTCTCGGAAGCTTAAGTTTTGTACCGGAAGAGGTCTGTGTGCTCTAAGGCTTTCCCACATGTTTCGTATATGTTCAGTTGGAAAAACGAGGAGAAATGAACATTTTCCTCCTAGTTATGCCTCCCTGTGGAGGTGTAAGATATTTTATTTATTTATTTAAAGAGTTTTATATAGCGCTGGCTAGACCCGGAGGTATCAGAGCGCTTTACCTGAGAATTAACAATGTAACATCAAAAGTTCAACAATTACACAATAAATCCCCCCCCCCCCCCCCCCCCAAAAATAAAAATATGCAATACAATTAGGAGATGAGATTAAGGAGAGAGAAAAGTAGTGGAGGGGCAGGGTAGGTGGGAAAGGGAGGATAAGGGAAGAGACAGTACGGAGAGATGAAAAGAAAAGCACAAATTCCTTTCTGCCAATGTTTGTAGATTCAGATTTATGTCAAAACCCAGGGAACACCCCCTCGTCACAAATTAACACAGAGCAGCGCATAATGCAAACAAATCCTGATTTGTCTCGGATAGTAAATCCAGCCCTAATACTTTGTGGCAGGTTGCATCACAAAGTGTTTGTAAAGTTGGGCCTGAGGGCCTCAGTCACAAAGGTAACTTACACTTTTGCACGTGTTTACCCTTTTGAGTAGGCTTATTACTTTTTTGCATTCACAAGTTGCATATTTGTAGTAATTTACACGTTTATAGTAACTTAAACTTTTGTAGTAAGTCCAGCGCTACAGATGGGCAATCACTGATAAAAACAGCACTCTCCCACAGAAAATAATGGTGTTTGGGACTTACTACAAAAGTGTAAGTTATTACAAAAGTGTACATTACCACAAAAGTGCAGTTTGTGAATACCGAAAAAGTAGTAAACTTACTCCAAAGCGTAAGTTACTACAAAAGTGCAGTTTGTGAAAAGCATTTTGTAGTAAGTTTTGTAATACTAATGTAGTACTACAAAACTTACTACAAAGTGCGGTTTGTGGATCAGGCCCATTGTGTTTGTAATTCTTCTCATAAAGGGCACAATGGTAAAATACTGGTACTAGCGCACTAGAGGTAATTCATGGCATATACAATGCCCATAGCAAAACACTGGTATACTGAAGAGGATTCTTGGCACGTGGACAACAGTGGAAGAACGGTGATGCTGGCACAATAGAGGTAATTCTTGGCATAAAGGTGGGAAACCTGGCATAAGGGAGGGTGGTAACCATAACAATATGCTGGCCCTGACATACTGAGGTAGTTTTAGACAAAAAGGCCACCAATGGTATATGGTTGGCATCAATTGAAAAACTCTGGCATTTGTTGGCGTAGGAGTTAATGGCACCAGGACTATCTATAGTTAAAGAGAGAGATGGAAAAGGACAGAAAAGGAAAGCAGCTGAGAGAGAGTAAGTATAGTGCACAAAGCAGCCTGCGGGGCTTCTTGAAGTTACGCCCTTGCCTGGTAGATAACACCCCTTTCTTGCTCCAGTAGTGCCTTTTGGCGTTTCTTCTGCCTTCCTTTCACGCCAACGCCCAACACCCAGAGTCAAGTTGGGTTAGATAGAGGAATGCTGCCTGGCCTCATATTTGGTCTCAGCAGAGAGGCTGGTAAGAGCACACACCCCACCCTACATGACGGCAGCTCTTAACACATACCAGAGCCGCAGATACCGCCATAGGCTGATGGATAGGTGAGGTGCAGGCCAGCTGCAAGGGGTAGTTGTTATAACATTGTGTTACAGGCTATAGACAGGTACTTTGTTACATGGAATCCCACAGATTGTAGTAGTAGGCAAGGTTTTGGCGTTGGACACCCACTCTGGCAAACCTGGGTGTTTCATTGTGATGAATCTTGTTTGGCCCTGTTGAGAGGTGTTTGTTGTAAGCTGTTGTGCAATCTGCATTTTTCTGCACATGCCCTCGAATCGGCCCGTTTTAGGTATAGTGGAAAGCCAGTAGAAAAAGAGTAAAGGCTTCCTCAGTCCATTGCGAAGTCGTGCCAGATTTCATAGGTGTTTTCTGTTTATCATGAAATGTTATAACAAAGCCAGTAGGCCGAGCCTGCTTATTGTTAACACGTGTTGAAAGCAGATAGCTTTTAAGGCGTTATTTATTGCACTGCGCTAAAGCCTGTAGGCAGGTATTTTGTTACATGGAATTTCATAGATGACTGTAGTAGCCAAGGGTTTTTGGCATTGGTGATCCACCCGGAGGAACCTTTCCACTGCAAGAATACTTGTAAAGCCATGTTAGGGTAGATAGTAAGTAATTTTATTTGCAGAGTTAATAAAAACCAGTGCAGTACAGAAATCATAAGAATGCATAATAGTGCCTGGTTAAAAATGAGTGAAAACATGATAAAAACACAACTTTACATCAATTAAAATGACTCTACAACCTTTAGAAAAAGCAGATCGTTCTGCTAAAAAAGCTGATGTGTAAACAGTCCAATTATATGAGCCAGATGTGCCGCATTATCAGTATTCCAAATATGCTTCTGGTGATGGTCCAGTAATCACCCGAGAGATTGGTCCATAATGTGGAAAGCGCAGTGTGCCCGCTGAGAAAAGGATGTTCCTCCTTGTCAGCTGTGTCCTGAGAAAAACGATTCTTGTGGGCCAAGGTCAGAAAGAGCGAAGTGCAGTGCATCCTTCTGAGATCAACCTCAGTGTCGGTGCTGGAACAAAGCACATGGACCTGACGTCAGAGGGCCATAGGAGAACAAGGATGCTTGGATTCAGCTGCTCGCTTCCGTTATGACATCAGGTGCAAGTAGTGCCGTGTGCACGTTGGCTGGTGGCTTTTTCCTTTTCACCAGCCCAAGAAATGTTACCAGCCTGCTGTTTAGCTGCAGGTCTCCAGGCTTGAAGCAGGCCAGCACTGCCTGTCTCCGGGTCGAATCCCTCTGTAGTTAACCACATGGATGCTGGTGACGAGCTCAGCTCGTCATGAGGCGTAGCGGAGCTGCACTCATGACGAGCTGAGCTCGTCACAACCGTTGGAACGTTCGCACGCGGGGGTAATTACCCTGCTGTGCTGAACGTTCTAAAAACGGGTGCGGCCGTGACGAGCTCAGCTCGTCATGAGTGCAGCTCCGCTGCCCTTCATGATGAGCTGAGCTCGTCACCAGCACGGCGGCGCCGTGCACAGCCCCCCTGCCCCCCGCACAGCGGGGGGAAAACATCCAGCAGCGAAGGGGTTAAAAGGAGCTTTGAGCAGCTCTTTGCAAATACATAGCATAGCAAGTGCGGCTGGTCGTCTGTTCCTTTGCCGCATAAGCAGCAGGAGGATGAGGTTGACTCCCACTGTTAGGGTAGATGGAATTTTCTATGAAAACTGTCATTTTGAATATGTTTCCAGTTTTATGACTACATGCCTGATGGTTGCTTTGTGGGAAAGCTGGCACTCAGTACGCAGGCCTGAGTTGGTTACGGTGACAAGCCCGTGATGACAGCTGTAGTCTTCATTCGTGTACATGTAAAGGTTACGCCAGATGCCACGGATCTGGTGTGCTTATCATGAAACATTATTCCTAAGGCAGTAGGCCTGGCTTATTTGGTGTGAAAAGCATATGTTAAATCCGAAAGGCCCCTACCAGTAGATAGTTATCACATTATGTTACAGGCTGTAGAAAGGTATTTGGTTACGTGTAATCTGACAGATTTCCATCATAGGCATGAGTTATGGTGTTGGTCACCCACTCCGTCAAACCCTGGGAGTCGCATTTCACTGTGATGATTCTTGCTAAACCTTATTGTAGGGATGTATAATATACTGCCAACTGTAAGTACGTAGATATGTGTAACTGTATGCATAATGGTTTCCAGCTTATGCACACTTCAGCGGGCTTGTGTTGTGTATATAGTGCCAAGTCACTGGTGCATGCAACAGGCCTTATTTGTTCATTAGGAAATGTTATATCAGATTCCTTAGCTGGGATCTGTTTATAATGAGAAGTTATGACAAAGCAAGTAGGCTTTACATGCTGTGAAAAGAACGTGTTAAAGGCAATTCGTTTTTACGGGTGGATTGTTATTACACTGTGCTAATGCCTGTAGGCGGGTGTTTTGCTACATGGACTCTCGCAGATCACCTAAGTAGCCCTAGACCAGGGTTTTGGTATTGATGACCCACCTGATCCAACCATGGAGATATACAATTTGCACTAGAGTAGTCCTTATTAGACTCTAATAATCATTTGTTTATATTGTTTTGAATACTGCATGTTGTACAAATGTGTAATATTTTATTACAGTATACCTGATGGCTGCCTTGTGGGAAGGCTTCTGACCAACACAGTAGGTCTGAGTTGGGTATGATGACAAGTCGATGATAATGGTTATCGACTTGATTGCTTATGATGAAGTTACAATAAAGGCAATAGGCCTGACATATCGATTGTGAAAAGCTTATGTTAAAGTCAATGGGTATTTGAGTAGTCTATAATCTAAAACCTACTGGTAGGTATTTTGGGTAATGGAATCTCACAGATTACCATGGTTAGCAAGGGTTATGGTGCTAGTTAACCCCCGCCAACAAACCATGGGTATAGAAGATTTGCACTGTCAACATCCTGAGTATGTCCTTTTAGGCGCGATCGTATTTTGCTTTGCCAACTATAATTTTTATAGTATGTCATTTTATGACTGTGTGTCTGTGTGCCTTGTGAAAAGCTTCAGCTCAGTCGGAGAGACCTCAGTAATGATGACTAGTCAATGATAGCAACTAAATGCCTAGTTGGTTCCCTAGGAAAAAATATTTCTGATGCCGTAGAGCTGATCTGATTATTAAGAAAAGTTATGGTCTCTATCTTGGGCTCCCAAAAGGAGAGCTTAAACGCCTCCAGTTGGTTCAGAATCAAGCAGCCAGACTTCTTCTGAACATCCCTAGAAGGCAATCAGTCAGATCTGGCCTGAAACAATTACACTTGCTGCCGGTGGAACAACGTGTGGCCTTTAAAGCGGGCTGCATTTTATTCAAATCCCTACATGATACTGGCCCCCAATTCATTAGGGACCTATTCCATAAATACAGCCCCTCCCGACATCTCCGGTCCACCCATAAATCCCTTTTGATTGTGCCGTCGTACAAGACGAAACGTCTCGGAGGCAGCTGCTTTGACCATCTCGCAGCTGCCTTCTGGAACTCTCTCCCCCCTCATCTAAAACTAGGCGATAATCTCCTCAGTTTCAGACATCTTCTGAAGACCTGGCTCTTTTCTCAGGCACATCATTGAGCTGCTTCCTTCTATCAAATGACTGACGCGCCCTGTTCCTTCCTACAGCGCCATGAAGCCTCCGGGCGTACGAGCGCTCAATAAATGCCAGTTAACATTAACATTAACATGGTAAACACATTAGGCCTGACATATTGACTGTAAAAAGCATATTTTAAAGTCCCTAGGCATTTACAATTTATTTTATGTTTATTTTATGTTCTTGTAAAGCGCCAGAATAGTCCCCCGAAGGGGTATCTCCGCGCTGTTGCTGCAAAAGGACTGTTTTATAATGGTATGTCCAGTGGTGGTATGTAAGCAAGAGAGGCATTAATTACTGGGATACAGGTATGTTTTTAAGGTTTTCCGAAAAATCAGGTGACTGGTAAGTGATCTTAATTCTGAGGGCAAAGAGTTCCAGAGTACTGGTCCAACATGGGCCAGCGCACGGCCACCTTGTCTGGTCTTCTTTACTCTAGGTACCTGCAGTAACTGCTGGTTACTGGAGCGCAAAGAACGCCCGGGGATATAGGGCTGGAAGATTTCAATCAGATATTTAGGGCCCTCCCCTATCATACTCTTGTGGATGGTGCATAGAGTTTTAAACTGGACTCGTTTCCTCACTGGGAGCCAGTGGAGTCTAGTCAGTAGGGGACAGGAGGGAGTCTTTGGTGGAGCGTTCAGGACAATCCTTGCTGCTGTGTTTTGGATTACCTGCAGTTTGTTAAGTTGTTCCTCGTTTGCTCCAAGGAGCAAACCGTTGCAGTAATCCACCCTGCTGATGACAAGAGCCTGTACAAGCGTTTTCCTATGATGGTCCGGTAAGTAGGGGAAGACTCGTCTTAACATCCCAATAGCCCCAAAGCAGGTACCGGCAACTTGATTTACATGATCTTTAAATGTAAGTTGCTGATCAAGTAGCACTCCCATGTTCCTAACCGTGCTCTTCGGAATGGGGACGGGGCCTAGCTCTAGGGGCCACCAGTCAGATGACCAGTGTGTTGCCGCTTGCCCGAACAGCATGACCTCAGTTTTCCCTACATTACACTGCAGACAGTTTGATAACATCCATTCTGCAATGGCTCTCATGCCATCTGCAAAAGATCTTTTTATTGTAGGTGTAAGGTTTTTGAAGGGAAAAAGGAGTTGGGTGTCGTCAGCGTACGACACCGGGGTGAACCCGAAAGATCTTGCTAAGTTGGCTAGGGGGGCCACATACACGTTGAAAAGTGTGGGGCTTAAACAAGAGCCTTGTGGCACTCCCTTGTTGAGCTCCCTGTGAATGGATTTATGGGAGCCCAGCCTAACTTCTTGGGATCGACCAGACAAAAAGCTCTCCATCCATGCCAGAGCCCCTCCCTCCACGCCTACCTTCCTTAGGCGGTTGAGAAGCACCGTGTGAGACACCGTATCAAAAGCGGCGGAAAGATCCAGCAGCACCAGAATCATAGAGCTGCCGTCATCCAGTGCCATTTTGATGTTATTGGTCACTGTTTGAAGGGCTGATTCTGTGCTGTGGTTTGGCCTGAACCCAGATTGTGAATAGTCCAGGCCTTCCGTCGCTTCAAGATGCTGGGAGAGATGGGTGTTCACGTGCCTTTCCGCGACCTTGCCTAAGTACTACAATTCAAAAGTATTTATGAAGCTCACAGCTCACATGCTACCGGCATGTAGACGCTGAAAGGCTATCTGTCATGATTATAGGTTAAAGTTAAAAAGAAGCATCTTCAAGTTTTCCCTGAAAATAGCTTTCGAGGTGCTACATGAAGACCTAGCAGGAGTGACTTCCAGAGCTTAGACGTGAGATAAACAAAGATTCTGGAACCTCTCCTGACTTTGCAAAAGCGAGGGGTGCATAAAAGCTTTAAGCTATTAGATCTCAAGGACCTAGACTGAGAGTAGGCCTTGAGCCTCTTCCTTAGGTAGAGGGGACCTTTGCACTTGAAGGTTCTGCAAGGAAAGGCTAGGGCCTTAAACTGAATCCGTTTAATAACGGGAAGCAAGGGAAGTTGTCATAGATATGTTGAAACTGACAGGTGTGCAAACTTTTTCAAGACTAAACGCTTTACCGCATTTTGAATAATCTGAAGATGCTGGATCAGGTAACCCAGCATGCACAAGGAAACTTTATTTGAATAGTGCAATTTTGAGTTGACCAGAAAGTGAACAATGATCTTTTGAGTTTTCTCTGGGACCAGATAATCCATCCTCCTCAAGGATTGGAGTGTTGTAAGGCAACTATCAGACATAGCTTTAACATGGGGTTCAAAAGAGAGATCCAAATAAAATCTGATACCCAGGTTTCCCACAGTCAGTGTGGGAGAAGGAGGGGTCCCCCACTCCGAAGGCCGCCAGTTACAATCAGGGCAATATTTAGTTCCAAAGAAGAGAATCTTCATTTTATCAGAGTTGAGCTCAAGACAATTACTTCTCATCCCCTCACTGACAGATTTATTACATAGCTTAAAAGAACTAAGAGCTTCAATGTCATTGTCCTGAAAGGACAAGAGGACCTGAGCATGATGCATATAAGAGATCACCCGCAAGCCCCAAGGTTCAGTGAGACTCGCTAAGGGCTCCCGGTAGACATTAAAAAGAGTCGGATTCACAGTGGAGCCCTGGGGAACCCCTCACTCGAGGGGTTTGGACGAAGACGCAAAAGGAGACAGAAAAACACACCGCAACCTATCTTCCGAACACACTGTAAATCAGGCCAGGGCCTAAGCTTGGATTCCCATTTTACCCTGTATACCTAAAAGAAGAGCATGAAATAATGTGTCAAAAGCTGTAGATGGATCAAGTAGTGCCACCATTGCCAAGGAATTCTGCTCAAGATTGCTCTTAATGAATTCTGTGACCTAAAGCAAGTTGGATTCCGCACCAAGAGCCAGATGTAGGTAAATCTAATTTACCCACTCTTAAATACCGAATCATACCGATTCTGTATTTATGAATCGGTAAATTAGAAGGAGGGAGATGTAGGTAATTTTTTATTTTGAATTACCGATTCTGTAACATTCGGTATTTACCGATTCGGTATTTACCGAATCGGTAAATACCGAATCCAGCAAGGGTGCAGGGGGTGTCACTTTGACACCCTCTAGCACCCCAAGTGCAGGCTTGTTTGCCATGTGGCACACAGACATGCCCTAAGGGCATGTCTGTGTGTCACATGGCACAGGTGTGCATGCACAGATGTGCATGCACACCTGGATTCGGTATTTTACCACACAATAGAATTGGGTGGTAAAATACCGACTCTTAAGGGCCTGTGGCACTCTGTGGAGTGCCACCTACATCTTGATTTACCGAATCTGTAAAATTACCGATTCGGTATTTTACAGAATCGGTAAATTTACCGATTCGGTAAATTTACCGATTCTGTAAAATAATAGCCCCTACATCTCAATCACCAATTACCGGTCGGTAATGGCCGAATTCAGCCGTTACCGACCGGTAATTGGCGACCTACATCTGGCCCCAAATCCTGTTCTGTAGCCAGATTGAGAATCATGGAACAACTGATTAGATTCCAGAAAAAGAGAGTTGGCTATTCACTAGCTTCTCAAGCATTTTTTCCCCTGCTAGCAGAATTGAAATGGGTTTATAGTCACGTAAAATATTTAAGGGTGTATTGTTATTTCTCTGCATTAAAGCCTACAGATAGGTATTTTATTACATGAAATGTCACAGTATCCTTGTTGGTGTTGGTTTCGCCTCTGACAAACCCTAGAGGGAAATTATTTGCACTGCAATAGTTCTTGCTGGAATCTCTTGGCTGTCTGCCAGGGTCTTGTATTAAGAAAAGATAGAGGGCCTTTGGGTCATCTTTGTTCTGCCAGCGGTCTGTCTGAGTGCCATTTACTCTCTGCTTCCCTCCGTCACAGCAGCCTGGTGTATTGGTTCAGTCCGCATTAGTCATTGGCTCTTTTGCCCTGTGAATGCCGGCATTTTCTGATCACATGTGTACATCCACCTGGAAATGCGTTCTCTCATCATCAGGGTTGTTTGGCCAGTCGTTTACTTTTTGAAATTCTCCTTTTATAGTTCCCTTTTCATTTCTTCGCTTCTCCTCTTTTTATTTTAATAATTCTTAAGAGGATACTTCAGCTCTGCAGGCAGTGCTAAAGCATCGCTTGCTTGTCGCTCATTTCCTGTGTATTTACCGGCTGGACCTCCGAGCAGAGCGCAGATGGCTTCAGTTGGGCAATTCATCTCCTTGATCTATCTCTGTAGAATTGGTGCCAATGTCCTACGAATTGCGTTTGTAGCTTCCATGAATACATACGCCAAACTATTTTTTTTTTTAAATGGTTGCTTGTTTATTTCTCATTTTTTCAGCACTGGCCATTTTCTGTCTACAGTGGAAAAACGGCCAAATGACAAGTATTATTCGGATCTAAGATCCTTGCATCGTGGCCTCTTCCTTGGCCTACATTTTCCCATATGGTGCTGGCTGCACTCGCTTTCTTCTGTCGCAGTTGAATTCTGCGAATGAATACATCTTTATTTTTTTCAGTTAGTTAAAACCTTTACAAAAGATGTAAAAAAAGAAGTAAAAGAAAAGGCTAATAAAACAGAAAAAAAAGGTAAGTTATCCTATTTTCTGCAGGTAAGAGCTAGTACACAGTGACATTAAAAAAAAAGATAACTTAATCAAAACACAGCAGATAGCATAAATGTTCAGAGGACGAATATCTCCAAAGTGACTAAGTGCATGAGTACACAATTCCATACGGTCAGTAGATTGGAAAAGGGTCTTTTGTGTTCACCCCGGTAATAGAGTAATTTCTCTCATTTCAGAGCATTGGCCAATTGAATTCTGCAGACTAGGATAGCTGGGAAAACCTCGTGCCACATTGACATACAATAGATATTGCAAAATGAGCAGCCCGCCTTATGTCTCAGTTTGCTAACTGGGTCCCATCATCTTGATGCGTTGGTCTCTTGGGCTCCCAATGAGACATGGAGTTATCGTTCACACTGTCGGGCCCTTCTAAAACAAGGCCCGACGTTTATTTATTCATTCATTCATTCATTTATTGATTGATTTGGGCATTTTCTGTAGCACCAAAAGGATGCTTTACAGCCACTACAGAGCTCTGAGAAAGAAATCCTATTAGAATTACTATCAAAGCTTTTCATTCCTACAGGATCCTTCAAACCAGCACGATTACTTCTGGTGGTAGTCCCAAAGTTTGTGGACGTGTATTTCCAATCTGGCAACCCCCTGTAGAGCTGAGTTCTAAATCTGATATTCACCTGTAGGTCACTCAATTCAGGACCGGACCGCAGGGCTGACCATCAAAGAACGCACAGCATTGATTGTACAACGCAAGTGTGTTATTGAGTTAACTCATCGGAGACCTCAAGCAGTCCCAGTGTCATTTATTTATCCTGAGTATCCTACATCTCCGGCTGGCCTGTTGACGCCAGGTGGCTCACTACACTAGAGAGCCAGCTTTCCGGAAGCATCGGAGCACGTGTCCCTTACAACTTCCAACAATTCAGAAGTTATGGTGGTTGAGCTAGGGGCAAACTCCAACCTCTGGCTAGACTCGCCTTGGCCCACATTGATGGCTAAGTTCCTCATTCTTTTGAAGACAGTCCTAAACACAGGGGAGAACGAACCAAGCATGGATGGTACCACAGACTTCTCAGTCGCGTCTTTTGAACATGCAGTGGTATAACACAAAATAATGCCCCCCAACCTGTTGGGCCAGAGTCTTCCATATTTTACAGTTATTCATTGGCCCTTGTCTGAAAGGGGCCCCCTAAAGGGTCAGCGGTCTACTGGAGGGTTGGGGAACCCCTGCAGGGTCTCAAGGGGCCTGTGTTACACCACTGTAAACACGCCATTGTTATCTTCATGGACTCAGGTGACGAGGGTGGACATTTGAAGCTTATGCCCAAATTACTGCTGCACCACACTCTGATACATCACAGTCTTATTCATCTTGAGCCACCACCCTGCCCCCCCCCCCAAACTCGTTCCCCAATCCCTTCCACCCCACTTCCCAACTCCAGCCCCACGACATCCCTACTGCGACAAGTCCACCAGCTTCTGATCCTGGCTGAGGTCCTGTGTCTACAGGTCTACCTACAGCAGCCCTCTAGTAGCCCTAAAGTTTGTCTTCCGTCAACATCCCATGATTTGCAGACATCTCTACATTAAAATTAGAACTCTCCCAGCTAATTTGAGGAGTTTCGAGGAAAAAGATGGCCAACATCTATCCAGTTTCAAAGTCTCAAGTTATCTTTTGAAGCTCCATGAACTGGACCTGCCAGCACTGGCAAGGAAGTGAAGCCAGTTTGGGAAAAAGCCGTGCTATGCCCTGGTCGAATGATGGCCTGGGGCTATATTCCAGGATCCAGCGTGCTCTGTTTGTTTGCACCAGACGCACCTTTCAAAAGGTACACCCTGCGCAAACAAGGAGAGTGCGCCATATTATATTGAATGCGCTGCACTCAGGGCAGCCGGAAAGTCGTGCTGCCCTTGGGGCAGCACATTCAAGTGAAATACGGAGCGGCTTTGAAGCAGCCGCTCCATGTTTCACTGAGCAGGCAGTGTCCAGCCTGCACTTTTAAGGGGGGATTAGGGCTATCCTTGCAGGGGGGTGCAGTAAGTGACTGCACCCGCCTGTCAGGGGATGTCTTGGGGTTCCATAGGACCCCCTTCACCACTTCCAGAGGGCTGCCATCAGGTTCTCACTGACAGTGCGCCATCTTTTAATTGTCTGTAATATGGCGTGGGTGCAGAGGTAAGGGATTCCCTCATTTTCAGTGGGCCATGCATCTTTGATTTCTTGGTGCCAAGATGCCTCAGAAGGCGTATATGTGGCGCTAAATAAACTATATCTATTTATAGCAGAAAGACACTTACACCACCGCCCATAATTTAAGTACAGGGGTTGCGGGAGGGGTGTAATTTAGATTCTGGCCTGCCCTCACATGCGCGCCTACAAATCCCGCTCCCTTTCAGAAATCAAACAACGTTTTCCTGTTCTCTCCTTCTATTTTGCTCGCCTTTGTGTCCTTTATTGCCTCTAGATGGAGAGAAGCAGAGGTAATCTTTTGAATATTTATGAAGGGATGTTCCCAACTCCCACTCATCGCGGAGAAATCAAGGGGTGTGACTGATCACACGAAGGACCCCCCTTTGCCCTCACACCTCTGCATTGATGTTTGTAGTGTCTCCCAGTGTGCAACTTGCCTGCTGTCACCAGGCCACCCTTGTACTCTCTCATTTCATCTGCACTTGGGTTCCACCTCTTGTTACCTGGCTTAAGGGGGCGCTGTTCTGCTACTGGATGCAGCTCTTGACCCACGCTTACTTCCTGCCAGTAGCTCTATGGTGCCAAAGCCCCGCCCCTTTCCGCCATTGATTAGAATCCTATTTGTTTATGCATTTTTATATGGCATGGCCATTACCCATAAGTGTTAGAGCACTTTACAATAAGCCAAGTTTCATGACAGGACATACAGTTTTGCAAAAGCAGATCTCTATACAGAGATTGACGTCAAAGGCTGAGAAATGAATTTGGGGCCACTTTTTTCTTCAATATGAGCTGACAGTTCAGTTTCAATAGGATAGAAAAAGTGTGGGGGGTCTCTAAAAGAGACATGTCCTATGTTATTAAGGAAGTGGCTTAAACACACAAACAACATTTCTTTGATACCCATAGCATGCCACCCAACAAATGTTTTGGTTCTTCTCTGAGCTTTCTGTTATTGCATCCAGATATATAACACAAAAACTGACTTGGCTTTGTCAGTGCTTGTTTATTGTTTAAGATAAATAAATAACAACAATGATTTTGTTGTAAATAACTTATATTTTTAAAATGTTTCAGTTCTGTAACTATGCACCTGTGATTTAAAGATTAGAGGCCTTCTGAAGGGGTGGTGCTCTTAAGAGTGTCTCAAGCGCTCCAATTGACATGTGTGCCCTTTTTCTCTGCATGTCTCACACCTCATCTCGTTCCTCTTCAGCGCCCTCTTTCCACTCTCTCCTGAATGCCCTTCCTCACATCTCCTTCAGTTCACCACAAACACACAACACGTTCACTCACATGTGAACTCTGCATATTCTATTACTTTTGCACTGTCAATATTTTGACAACCATCCACTGCCTTAGTAAAAAAAACGTTTTATTTTATTTTACAGAGTTTTATGTAGCGCGAACTTGATCCGAATCGGGTACACAGAATCACAATTGCAACTGGAATACGTGACCATTGGTCTGTGTACTCTGCAGAGAGGCCAGGGATTCAATGAGTGTGTATTCTGAACACCGCTGTGATCCGCTCACTCACAGGCACCATGAGAAACTCGCTCAACACTCGCTCAGCACTCGCTCAACACTCGCTCAGCACTCGCTCAGCACTCGCTCGGCCTTCAACCTCAATTACAGACCTCTCAATCGTGGCCCGTTATAAACACCTGGAGGTGACTCAGAGGAGAGTATTCACTGTACTGGAATAATATGCTACAAAAATGAAATACAGAAACATGACATCCTTGAATCAATCAATCAATCAGGGGTTTATAGAGCGCGCTACTCACCCGTGAGGGTCTCAAGTCGCTGGAAACAGCTTACCCCGTCGGGAAGGCAAGATTGAGTGCAGGTGTGAAATACAAGCAGGAACTAGACCGCTGACATGGATTACCTTAAGTTCATTGTTCAGAAGTCGATCAGTGTTTTTGCCAGTAAAGTTAAGAACTTGAATAGAGGGCCCGATTAAGACCTGTTGCAGTGTCTGTTTTTAATTCGTACAGGGTCGGAGGCCCAGCCCACTTAAAGCCCGGGTTTAGGGCAAAATCTCACCCCTCCCCATGACCTGAGAGTTGAGACCCAATCCTCTAGTAAAAGGCCTGTGCCTGGTTCTGCACTTAGAGGCCAGCTCCAGCTGGGCGTGATGAGCCCTCTGCAGTGGCCTAGGTGTCAGGCGCTGCCTGGGGCTTTCTGCACCTCCTTCGAACCTAGAGATGGCGGCCCACCCTGATGGGTCCTTCCAGCAGCCAGTGGACTCTCCCCAAACTGCCCTAAAGCGTCAGTCTGCTTCTGACCTTGTAACTCTGTAGACCTTTGTTGTATGTTCCGCTAATGACTTCACGTGAGTCGTTCAAAGCCCTCAGAAGTAGACATGTCATTGACACCTTTGACTGCTCCGCAGCCCTTGAGTTTAGTACATCGGAACAATGGTCCCAGGAAGCAACAAAACAATGTACAAAATCAAAACATATATTCAAAACGAAACATAAGACACAAGGTATTTGTTGCACACAGTGTTTTAATCACACTGAGCATTGATCTCTTAGTGAAGGTATTTACACATTATTACATGTGACAGGCAGCAACATGATGGGGGGGGTTAGGTGATAGTGGTTCAGTGAGGATAGGGAAGTGATTGTAGGATAAAGTGTCAATCAGAAACAGGGCATCACTTTTAAAACTATGTGGCTCATTCATCGAGCCTATTAAACACAGTTTAACAGAAACAATACGCAGCCATGGTTTAAATAATAACACAGTAGGAAATATCTGATGTTTATGCTGGCTACACAGCCAAATGTCGACGAATCGACCCCAATAGAACAGTAGGCTGTTGTATCCCTTACGCCGGGTCTTCATCAGGACAAAAGTGTGGGGATGAGGGAGGGGCTGATCATAAACAGCCTCTGCACAGAGGCTAAGGGCGTAAAAGGGCGTGTGGGCTCCTGATGCATGAAAGCGAACAGGAACTTCATAAGATGTTGAACTTGGACTATGTCATACCGGATAAGTTGGATGTCACTGACATAGTGAATAGGATCTGAGTTAGCGGGAAAACGCACGGAATCCAATCCAAGTAAATTTGCGCTATGCAGGGCGGGCCAGATGGCTCCTGTTTACTTTACGTCTCTGCTGTGCGTGGATGCCTCCGTTCAAGTAGAGTGAGTGAGTTTAGCCCGGTGAACCCATGGTAGTCATTTGCATGGTGTTGTTGCCGCACTCCTGTTTTTGAGAACTGGCCAGAGAACTCTACAGGGCTTGTGGTTTAGAAAGGGCCGGTTGCAAAGCCGGCTTCGATTTTTGACCTTTTCCTAACACACCGTGGTGCAGGATTTATAAATGGTGGCCATCAGTTTACCAGACCCTGCTCTGGGACGCGCCCTTGGAAAGGTCTATGGCTTTTGGCGCTGAAGGGATTGGGAAAACAAAAAAAGTGAAGACTGGAATGCTTGAATTAATCTCAGCCACTGGTAGTTGTGGATCACGGTACTCTTTATTTATGTAGGTTTGTGAGTCATGACCCACTTTTTAAAGATTTCTGGGCCATAATCTGCCCCTCGCAAGAGATATACAAACTGCAGTGTTTAATGATGAACTGGTATTGAAAAAACACGCCGCTGTGGAAATCGATAATTGTCATTGGTTTTCAATGCGCGTTTCCAAGAAGTAACACGACCGAAAACTGCTATTGAGAAAAAAGTGGTTTGGTATTCGTCTATTAAGGACACACCGTCAGTTTGGAATGGACATACTCACCTGTGATCAAGGCTCCGGAGAGGGCTGAAACGCGTAAGGAAGATGAAAGTGATCTGCGGCATATCTCCAAAGTGAAATAAAGCGCATAAACACTTTGAAATTGGAGTTGATGCTCTTCTTGTGAAGAGGAGTGATTTTGGTAGATATATATATATATATATATAAATATATATATATATATATATATATATATATATATATATATATATATATATATATATAATATATATCTGCTGAGGTGGGATCAGGACTCCATGTCACCTCAAAATACAGAAGACTCTTTCCCACACTGGGCAAATCACTGGCTTGCGTGCAGTACCAAAATGCAAGATATTGAAGGCTTGAGTCGAGAAAACGTGCATTTAAATGACATGATTGAGACAGAGGTTACAAATGTGCGTGTGTGTGTGTATATATATATATATATATATATATATATATATATATATATATATATATATATATATATATATATATGGTATAATTGAAGGCCAAGTTTTTATGCACAATGGGGGATTACATATAAACTTAAAAAGGAAGAAATTACCTGTTCAGACTCTTTTTCTTGGTGCTGTGAAGTCCTTGCTGACACAGAGGCTTGGACCTTCAATATTTCACATTAAGGATCAGCCTAGCACTGGTGGAATAGACAGAGACCATCTTTGAAGGGTGATGCATCCCTAGTTCCTTGTCAAAGCGATGGTGCCTGGTTGTTGGCAAGCAAACCACGACGGGTGCCTAAATGTCCACATGACCAGCGGCATCTTGGAGTTGCCCTACTCTTGAATAGAATTGATGCCACCAACCTGTCATGAGGTGTTGTTTCAAGGTGACAGACTACCAATATGGTGCACAGATCAACACACCAGGCCTATGTAGCCAGACTTGAGCGTTATATATTTGCAGGAAAAGAGAGAGAGAGGTAATGGAGCTCTTTAAACTCTTTGTTGGCAATGGCATAACATCAGAATTTGAGCTTGTGAGTAGCTTAGAGAGGCAGGGATCAGTGTTTAAAAATGCTCCTTAGAACATAAAGTTTAATTTACTCAGCAGTCTCCCAGAGTCCAAGAACAAAAAAGTAAATCATTTTTGTCGACAGGACCAGGCTCGCTGAAGACTTGTGGTTTACACTTGCTGCATACCCCGGGTGTCTGACTAACGACACAGTGAACGCTGAATAAAATATTTACTCTGGCGGTACTTGAGTCCAATTAAAAATATTTCAAAATATTTATCCATCTTTAATAAG
This sequence comes from Lissotriton vulgaris, assembly GCF_964263255.1. Lineage (NCBI taxonomy): Eukaryota > Metazoa > Chordata > Amphibia > Caudata > Salamandridae > Lissotriton > Lissotriton vulgaris. The sequence goes on from NC_141693.1 coordinate 1,944,522,423, forward strand.
CACTCGTTTATTAATCTCATTTTTCTAGTACCAGCTGGCCGATGAGTGCATTGTGGTTTTACAACTTAATCCCGTGTGACACTAAGAACCAACACCAAAGTTTCAAAAACAGGGAGGCGTGCCTGACCTTTGACACCCCCCAGATAGTGATAACTCTTTCACACACCCTGATGTAATACTAATGACTGTTCCTGGGGGCAGTGTGTACCCTCAGGTCTTCTGACAACGAGTCAGCAGTAACGCTACTGTATATGCGGGTGTAGTACTAAGAATTGCTTCTAGGGGGCAGTGTGTTCCCCCAGGTCTTCTGACAACGAGTTAGCAGTAACGCTACTGTATACGTGAGTGTAGTACTAATAATTGCTTCTAGGGGTCAGTGTGTCCCCTCAGTTCTTCTGACAATGAGTCCGCACTGCCGTAACGCTTCCACATATGCGGATGTAGTACTAAGCATTGCTTATAGGGGGCAGTGAGTTTACTTCTGTCTCTTAGTGACATTTTGCTAGTGTTTGTGAATGTTTTTGTAAAACTGTACAAGTGGACTACTTTTTTTGTGTGCAAGTGCACATTGTGCTACAGTGGAATGCAGTCATTCGCAGGGAGACAAGCCAATGGCTGAAGTGGGCTGATGCTGTGCGTCGTTGTGTATGCTGTGGTGTTCGGAACAAAATTGTGAATGGAACATTAACAGACCAATGGATAAAGAGAGGTGGCTGAATGCCTTGATAAGAAGCATATTACATATATAATGTTATTAAAATCAAAAGGTCATAGCTAACGCCACACCTAAAAACAATGGTTGTGTGGAAGCCAGGAAATGCCTACTGAGCTACAGCTGAGGCACAGCTGAAAGCCAGTTCATAAACTAGCTACTCTGTTACAGGCAGCAGAAAATAGCGACTGAGTTACAGTTTACAATAGTTACTGAATTACAATGCGCGCACAATTAAAAATAGATTTTAGCACAAAATAGAAACGGGTCATAATTGTTGCTGAATTACAGTTTACACAAAATGGCTACGTGGTAACAGTTAGCAGGAGTTAGTACTGGGTTACATCTCAGACATAATAGTTATTTAATCACACCTTTTACAAACTAACCACAAAGTTGCAATTTACACGAAATAGCTACTTGGTGTAAGCTCACGTGACACATCTTCAAGCTACAGTCCACAAAATGGCGGCTAAGTTACTACTCGCAACAACAGTTATTGAATAGCTAACATCCGATAGTTACTGAATTACAACACACAGACAATAGCTACTCACAAAAAGAGCTCTTTCTCAAAATAACTGCTGCTAAATTCCTAAATATGGCTAAAAACGTAAATTCCCATGGCAAACATCCTCTCCTAGAGAGAGCATGAGTTAATTAGGGGAGGAGGTCGTTGTGGAAATCCAGATGAAACTTCTCTAATTGGTATATCCCGCTGTTGGCGCATACGGCGTTGCCATATGTGTTTCCGCTGACCATCACAATAACAGCCCAGAAAAACATTAATGCTGTATAGGAGTTTGCTTTTGCTGTGCTGTCCGTCATTCAGAGCTTTGTGCTAAGAGTTGCCATGACAACCTGGCTTTGTTGAGGCGCGCTGTGGCCACGTCGCTGCCAGCGGTCTATCTCTTTGCCAAGGCTTTGGCCACTCAGCGTGTTGGCATTCTCCAAAGGTCTATAATTGAATCCCATTGAACAGCAGGCCTCCGCTCCTATTCTTGGCGCCTTCGTCATGCTAGACTCAAACAAAAGGTAAGTTTCCTGCGATTAGGCCCTGGAACCGACAACAAGGGTTCAACTCCTCGCCGGAGTGCTTTGTTTCGTAAAGAGGCCTTTTCGTTGATAAGGTCGGGTGGAAAGTGATGGAGAGATCTGCGGTACCTTAGAAGAGAGACGTGCAGGAGATGTACACCACTGCGTAGTACGACCGTGTAGGCCTTGGGAGCCCCTTAATTCTTTCACCCCACAAAGACACCTCAATAACACAGCATGGGTGGATAGACCGGTGGCGTTGTTGAAACTCAATTTCATGAGGTAATGTGTCAGAAGATAAGGCACAACACGACATATCAAGAACACCGTCAGTTAAGTAAGGGCAGACTCAATGAGTGAGTTCTAGTATGAAATTTGAATATTTAAAAGAGTTTATTACAAATATTCATAAGGTACAATAGAGAAATGGTAAAGTGCAGATGCATAAAGTTGTTGCCACTAAGGCTCTCAGAATTAGAGCAATACAAAAATAGTAAGTAAAATCACAACTATTCTAAGAGCAAAATGACAATCAAAATCATCCCTCGTAGCAACAGAAAGGTCCGTGGCACCCCCCAAATTTGAGGGTTTATGTAGGAAATCTTCTCATAGGAATATATTGTACGTGCAGTTTTATGATGGTGTGAGCAAAAATAATACAGTCCGGCAAATCCGAGCACAGAATTATTAAACATCATATAGCCTTACCATCTGAGCACTATTTCACTGCATGAATATAGATTCAGTTCCTCTTTGCTAATGTCACCCGGAGATGACCGAACAAATTAGTTGTAAGATGACCGTGAACTATTGTGGTCATGGGTCATTGTTTCAGATATACACAATACGGCCAGTGCTATTAGGGCTGACACATACTCCTCAGTAGTTTCATCCTCCTCCTGTGCGAGTGAATAAAGTTTGTACATGTGGCTGGGCCCTCTTTATGGAACAGTCTCCCCAGAGCTCTCAGACAATGCTCAGAACGTTTATCATTTAGGAAACAACTTAAAACTTTTTTGTTCCAATTTTAGCATACATTCTACCTGGTTTTCCTCCCCCTTTGTTGTTGTGACTGCCAAAGGCGCAGAGATACTCCTCCGGGAGTCGAATCTAGCGCGATACAAACCCGCAAATAAAATAAATAAATACATTTCCCTCACAGTATTATGTTTTCTCCTGCATCTCATGGTCAGCTGTTTCACATGATACTCAAAATAATCAATTTTTCCTGCATTCTCCAAGGGAGGTAAGTTCTTAAATTCCTTATGACCAGATCTTCTTAAACCGTGCTTAACAAGCGAGAGCTTTCTTTGAGGTGAGCCTTCTTCTCCTTCTAGAACCTCAACGTAAGCAGAAAAATAGGATAGCACCCTTCCCGTTCATTGAGAGGTTTCCCCGCTGTTTGAACAAGGAAAAGGAGGAGCAGCAACGCGGGCCATTTTTGGCACTATTGATACCAAGAACGCTCATTAACAGCAATGAAGGAACATTGTGCCCCACTGGTTGCACTATGTATAAGGTGGTACAAGGAGATGCTCGGATAAGACCAAAAGCCTCCTGTAGCAGCCCCACACAAAAAAACAATTGTCTGTGAATAGATACCTTACTTTGAGGCATATCATTAGTGCCAGTACAGTTCTCCAATGGATATTTGGCTGCTAACGTTGGATTCATAAAACAAAGAGCAACTGTGTTTGGATGCTGCATAGAATCCTTCCTGCTAGTTATCAATTTAGTTAAATTGCAATAGCCAAGCTTTCCTTGTACGATGACCGGCACCCTGTTGTTGGAACGTGTTGTGTATGCTTGTAAGATGGCCACCTCTCTGATATTGGAACATGATGCGTGTACTCGACTCAACGTCTGTGCCTAATCCCGATGAACTGACTGAATAGAGCGTTACCGTGCACATACGCACCAACCCACGCGAAGAGAGGACTATCAAGCCGCCATGAGCCATCTCGAGCTCACTCCGGCTACACATCTCTACTCTACCCCGGAGTAAACGTCCTCTCATAGGGCTGTTCTCTTAACTCCGTGCTGGTCCATCTTCCATCCAGCTCGGTCACCTCCACTAGCTAGCTGCGATGAGCCCTTTACAGGCATGAAAATCAGCTGCCGAGCACAGTTATGGAGGGTCCAGCACTAGTCTACTCTAGGGGTGGGCAGACTGGCACAATTTGGCGAGTAACTCAGCTGCTCTTCGCCGCAGGTAGGATTTTTTACTGCGAGGCTCCAGAAATGCGAGTGAGAGTAATAGTTGGCGTCCCTTAGCGCCATTTTCTAATGAGGGCCGTCGCAGTCAGAGGGCTGCTTGTCCAGCAGATTAACTGACGCATGAGTAGATTTTCTTCTCGAGCAGCAGCAAAATTAACTCGAATGGTTGGGCGCACGGTGCATTTGCGCTGACTTTTCGGCACTGTTTGCACTATTGATGCTAAATTGGAGCAAGAGCAGCACAACGTGCTTATTTCCTGCCCATTGGCAGAACTCCGCAGCATCTCACAGAGTTTTTATGTAACTTCTTGCCTGCTCCTGTGTTTCCTGCTTGTTGACAAAGTGAAAAGACACAGGGTTACACAGTGAGTAAAACCCAAGGTATGTTTATTCCATTTAACTGGAGCAGACTAGCGGATCGGCCAGTCTGGTGGGCTTCACCAACTGCCTGCACAATCAATCAGGGTCGGTAAAGTGCAATTACTCACCCGTGAGGGTCTCAAGGCACTGGGGGGGCAACTCCGTTGAGTGCTGGGGTCATCCGAAGAGCCAGGCCTTGAGGTCCTTCCTGAACTGGGGCAATGTGGGAGCTTGCAAGAGGTGGAGTTCGTTTCCGGGCTTGGCTGTGAGGTAGGAGAAGGACTTTACTCCTGTTGTGGTCTAGTTGATGCATGGGATTGTCAAGTCAAGTCAGAGAATTTATATAGCGCACTACCTACCCAGAGGGTCTCAAGGCGCTTAGAAAGGGGAGAAGGATTACTTGTCAAATATCCATGTTTTAAGTTGCTTTCTGAATGCTAGGTGGTTCTGGGTGAGGCGAAGGTACGCGGGGAGTGAGTTCCATGTTTTAGCAGCCAGGTAAGAGAAGGATCTGCCTCCCATGGTGGTCTTGTTGATGCGAGGTACAGTGGCGAGGGCTTGGCTGGAAGAACGTAGTTGGCGGGAGGGGGTGTAGAAGGACAGTCGTGAGTTGAGGCATTCTGGTCCGATGTCGTAGAGTGATTTGTGTGCGTGGGTTAGCAGTCGGAAAGTGATTCTCTTATTGACGGGTAGCCAGTGGAGGTCTTTCAGGTGACCAGAGATGTGTTCGTTGCACGGGATGTCTAATATGATCCTGGCTGAGGCGTTTTGGATTCGTTGGAGTTTCTTCTGGAGTTTAGCGGTAGTACCTGCGTAGAGGGTGTTTCCGTAGTCCAGTCGGCTCGTGACTAGAGCATGGGTGACTGTTTTCCTTGTTTCGGTGGGGATCCAGCGAAATGTTTTCCTGAGCATGCGAAGAATGTTGAAGCAGGATGAGGATACGGCGCTGACTTGTCTGTTCACTGAAAGTGAAGAATCCAGGATCACGCCTAGGTTCCGTGCGTGGTCTGTTGGGATGGGTGCTTTTCCAAGGGCTTCCGGCCACCAAGAGTCGTCCCATGCAGAGGGGGATGTACCTAATATGAGGACTTCTGTTTTGTCTGAGTTCAGTTTCAGACGGCTTTGTTTCATCCATTCGGCAACTTCTTTCATTCCTTCGTGTAGGTTAGTTTTGGCGGTGCTGGGGTCATTGGTGAGAGAAAGGATTAGTTGAGTGTCATCCGCGTAAGAGATGATGTTGAGGTTGTGTTGGCGGGCGATGGCCGCGAGGGGGCTCATGTATACGTTGAAGAGGGTGGGGCTGAGTGAGGATCCTTGTGGTACGCCACAGATGACTTAAGTGGCCTCGGACTTGAATGGTGGGAGGCGGACTCTCTGGGTTCTTCCGGTGAGGAACGAGGTGATCCATTCAAGTGATTTTCCTTGTATTCCGATGTTATTGAGGCGTTGTAACAGGGTGCTGTGGCAGACTGTGTCGAATGCTGCAGAGAGGTCGAGGAGGATGAGGGCGACTGTGTCTCCATTGTCCAGTAGAGTTCGAATGTCGTCTGTTGCTGCGATGAGGGCGGTCTCAGTGCTGTGTTTTGCTCGGAAGCCAGATGGTGGCCAGAGAGAGATCGGCTGATCGGAGGTGTCTTTTCGGGGGGGGGGGAGGGGGAGAGAGGTGGTTGTTCAGGTTTGTAGGTCCGGAGTTGTGAAGGGGCCTTGTTTGCGTGGTCGAGGAGTTTGAAGGTTATTATTCTTTCGGCTGGAAGCCTGTAGAGATCGCAGAGGTGTTGGGTGATGTGACCACATAACAACAGTTATAGAATTGAAGATTGGAAATGCCCGCTCTGCACTGGCAGAGTAGGACAGACTACAACACTTTCAGCAATACACAGCTTCATGAACTGACCAGTGTGCCAGATAAAGCAATGGTTACAGGAGTCCCTCACATTTGGAGCAGAGAGTGGACGCTAAGACCCAGGAGGAGCTCTTTCAGGTGTGCTTTTTGCAGTCAAAGCAGAAACTGGGCCAGGGTTTGATCAGAACAGGACATCCAGGATGTCCGTCCATCTGTACGTTTCATGGTGGTCAGCGAGCCTTCTCCACTGATGTGTTTACTTCTCTTAGGTCTTCTGAGTTTACGATGCGTTCTGGCTTGTCAGGTCCCTGCCCTTGACACCCCCTCTCCTTTGTCCAGCTTTCCTTCTGAATAAGCTCCCTAAGTCATTTGATGTATATTTGTTCAGTTCTTCTATTATTTTACTCTTGTAACTCAGTCCTTTTGACTGACTGCAAATAATATCCTAGGGCCTTGTTTGTGCTATATACTGCTACACAATAAATACTCCTGATACACCTCTGGGTTCAGAGTGCACGCCTGCAGAGTGAAGACCGGGGCATGCCCCTGCCCCTGCCGGCAACTCTTAAGAGGTCAGCCATGGCATGGCATCAAAATGTGACGTCAAACGGGCTGGCAGCATGAGACATACACTTTGGCAACTCAAAGTCATGTTATGTTGTGTTATGTTGTGTTATGTTGTGTTATGGTGTGTTATGTTGTGTAATGTCGTGTTGTGTCATGTCTTGTGTTGTGTTAAGTTGTGTTGTGTTGTGTTATGTAATGGTGTTGTGTTATGTCGTGTTGTGTTATGTCGTGTTATGTTATGTTGTGTTATGTCTTGTGTTGTGTTGTGTTGTGTTATATTGAGTTATGTTATGTTGTGTTATGGAGTGTTATGTTATGTTGTGTGTGTTGTGTTGTGTTATATTGTTGTGTTATATTGAGTTATGTTAAGTTGTGTTATGTCGTGTTGTGTTATGTCGTGTTTTATGTTGTGTTGTTTTATGTTGTGTTGTGTTATGTCGTGTTTTATGTTGTGTTGTTTTATGTCGTGTTGTGTTATGTCGTGTTATGTTATGTCGGGTTATGTTATGTCGGGTTATGTTATGTCGGGTTATGTTATGTTGTGTTATGTTTATATTGTGTTATGTTGTGTTATGTCGTGTTATGCTATGTTGTTTTGTAGCTCTTGTGCAGTTCACTTTCACCAAACACCTTCGTGTCGCAAACAGGTGAAGTAAGCACAGAAGGTGAACAGTAGTTCCAAAGGTGTGAGGGGAGGGCGGGCTGCCGTTACCAGGACACAAAGGCCCTTGCGCGTTGACCAGCAACTGGTGCGATGATTTATGATGGGTTAAAATGTATCAGGTGCAATAAATACCTCCCAGTTATATCTGCCCTGATAATGAGGAATAACCTGCAGATGGTGGTGCTTACTATACCCTAGTCCGCATTTCCCTATGTCTACCTTGCTTTTTCCCTTCTTAAATATTGCCGTTTGACCTGCTGAGGATGCAATATTTATCACAATACGCGTAATTTTGATATGTGCAGTAGCAGGAGTTTACCAAGATGTCGAGAATAAATGTCCACCTTGTAATGATGTCCAAAGCACCAAAGCCCGTTTAACACATAACACACCCACCACTCAAATCACGTTCATATTTCACTATATTAAATCACCACTAATCCTTTATTGATTCCGGACTGGGGTGGACCGTACCAAAAATTTGGGGGGGACGACAATTCTTCCAATGGTAGTCAGAGTGGAGATGCAGGGGCTCTAAAAAGAGGTGCAAAAACAATAAAGCCTCGTTAGCAAGTAAATGTTCTTTTAAAGACCTGTGAAGTACTCGGGTGCGTCTGTGTGTGTGCCCGGGAAGCTGTCTAAGCCAGGGCTGCCACACACGACCGGGGCGTGGGGAGTGGGGGGGAATAGCGGGTGGGGGGGGTGCTATTGCCCTTTGAGCCCAACGGGCGGTCCTACTCACCGAAAAAGCGCTTTGACTCCTCGTCAGGGGTAGTAAGCGCTTTATAAATGCAATTCCAATGCAGTACAGTCCATCCGGAGCAGAAACACAGGTCGTTGCTGAGAGGGGCTCCACAGACGGAGTCGGGCAGACCTAGAACTCCATAGATAATCGAAAGTGGGCTGAAACTGTTTGCACTGTACAGAGAGTGGGGCTGAGGTGTCACACTAAAAGACACAGGACTTAATGCTCTGCTAATGTTGTTTACCCCCCCCCCCACCCCCCCATCGCCCGATGACAGCGGAATTAAAACATGAAAAATTAGGCTTTCTACCCAGAGGGTGTTAATGTATGCCAAGTGCACCTGGTGATTCGAAGAGTGTCTGTGGTTTTTTTTTTTGGGGGGGGGGGGGCGGGACAAAACAGGGTAATCAACCGCGTGATTAGGAGGACTTCAGAGCTAAAATTAACTAATAGCAGGGGCGGGGAGACATCGACCTATAAACCTCTTCTAGTTCCCGGTCTTTTCCTTGAATAGTATTTTTTGTCCCTTTACAACTTTTGGTTCACTGTGGAACTAATTCATCAGAGCAGAAAAAGGCTGATTTATAAACCAGTTCAGACTGGAGTTGAGGCTCCCTCCCACTCAGCTGTGAATGCCATTTATGCCCGCTCTGCCAGTCTGGGGGTTTTTATTACTTAATCCCCTCCCGCAGAAAGCTTGATAGCGGGGCACCAAGAATTTCAGGTCGTGGGTGGAGGCCTTTTATGTTTTTCCTTCGAGACATTATGCAGACAAGGATCATAAAGTTGTCTGAATAAAAATACTTTGGAAGGCAGACCTGTGAAGAGGGGCTTGGCACACACCCCGAAAATATCCTGGAAGGCGGCACTCCCGCCGACTCGCGGCCGTGTTCCTTCAATCTCTCTCGAGTGTGTCCTGGTATACGTTACCGACCCGTCTGCACTTGGCAGGACTAGTAAATAGATCCTGACATTTAGACGTGCGCGCCCCTACATGGCAGAGCCTTTGAAATGTCTACTGGCATTTGCACTGGCATCCGGACCTGTGTGTGGGCACACGCGATACAAGGGCGGGCACACGCGATGCCAGGGCGTGCAAGGCTGCGAGTACCATGGCATTACCGCCGGGTGTCTGTAGCAGTGGCGTCACCCTAGGCCTGGCAGCTCCATGCCGTAGGGCCCCCCTGGGTAAGAGCGCGCGGTGCCCTTGGTTCAGCAGGGCTCTGGCACTGAGACCGATGTTTACACAGCTCCAAGGAAGGTCACGGGGTCAGCAGTGAAACGAAGGAACCGCACGAGGCATATACCGCCGGCCCATGCGCCTGGTGGATTGTGCCACCAGGCGGTAGTGATTTCAGACAGCCATCCATTTCTGACTGGTGGTTTCCAAGGTGCCCTGCTCCAAAGTCGGCAGCTCTAGCCATTACGCCCCCCGCCCCACACACACACACTTTCAAGGTTAGCAGTTGGTTCTGTTTTAGGTGGCGCTAACTGGTGCAAGCTGCTTCCTGACAAGAGCCCCGGCACTTATGTTTTAATTATTATTATGCTGTTTTTCAACAGCAGCAGAGTTTGTGTGGCTTGTTTACCAATGAGTGACATTGTTACCAGTTCGGTCATCCTGCGGCTCAGGGGAGGGGTGGTATCCAGTCGCCTGTCTTCTGCCCCATGGGCATCCATTGAGTTCCACGATGCCAAGAATGACACCCACTATGCCAGCACCCTGTCACGGGGGCCCCTTATGCCAAGACCTGTCTATAATTAGCAGCAGCAACAGGTGCTGCTTATGCCAAGAATGATCTCGAGTATACTAGTGGCAGAAATGTGCCCTGGGTACCGCATATGCCAAGATTTACCCCCAAAATGCCAGTGTCACCATTGGACTAAGGGTGTCCCATAATGCAAGAATTATGTGCATTGTGCCAGCGGGCACATATTGCCACAAGTGCCCTGTATGCCAAGAATAACCTCTAACCAGCATTCTGTCACAGTTTCCCCTGATGCTAAGTATTACGTAATGTTAAGAGTGAGCAAAATGCGTGTAATGGCATGAATTGTCAGCAGAATTAGATGTAATTACACCGAATGCAAATGCATTATTCTGCGCTATATTTTAACGTGAAGTGCATCTTTGCGTCAGTTTTCAGACAGTCGGCTGTTCCCGAGCATTGGCAGTAAATTATTACTGCAAAGCTGCGAGAGTGGCATAATGGCATCATTTCAGGAATTTCACACAACAGGTATAAGGCAAAATTCCCCAAATTATGAGAATTTCACTGGAGTAATTGTAATTCTGCCCCAGCCTACCTCCCCTATTACAAATGAGGCATTTCACTACAGTAAGCCGGTCCAGCAGCAGGCCTACAAGTGCAACACATTCACACACTCACTGACTCATGCTCACTTACATTCACTTACACACACTCCTTCTCACTCACACACTCTTCCTTACTCCTCATCATTCATTCACACACTCACTGACTCATGCTCACTTACATTCACTTACACACACTCCTTCTCACTCACACACTCTTCCTTAATCCTCACCATTCATTTACACACTCTCACAATCACTTGTGTGCTCACTTACTCTGTCACTCAGACTCATTCACTCACAGGCTCACTCTCATTTATTCACACTCACTCTCATTCATTCTCAGTTTCACCACTCACTCACACTCATTTACCATCACTTTTTTCATCACTCGGCATTACTCACTCACTTTCAATCACTCACTCACCTCACTTACATTCAGTCACTCATTTTCACTCATGTCCTCACACTCATCTATTCTCATTCACTCACTGTCACAATCACTCTCAGTCTAACAGTCTCATTCTTATACAGTGTCACCTATTCATACATATTGTCACTCTGACTTACTCATTCTCATTGACAAATTCACTCACTCTCACTAACTTCCCTGTCACTCACTTTCAGTTACACACACAAACACACTCTCACTGATGTTCACTTATTTTCACACTAATGCACACTCACTCTCATTCATTTCACTCAGTCACTTGCACTCATATTTAGTCTCCATCACTCGTAATCTTAGTTTCACTCTCACCAATCGAGCGTACTCTCATTCACTTTGACTTGGTTTCAATAACTCATTCATTCTCGCCCAGTAGTTCCTAGTCACTTCCCTCACTCAGTTCCACTCAGACACACATGCTCTCACTGATAAATATTCTCCCTCGTGCAATCACTCTCTCTCATACTTGCATGCACAGCCACAAAATTGTACAGATATTGTCCCACTGACCTGGCTTGAGCTAGATGTGCTGAGTTGCTTCAGCTGCTGGTGCATGCACACTTAGGCAGGGGCACAACTCCCTCCTGTTTCAGCTGTTGGTGCGTGCACACTTAGGCAGGCGTACAGCTCCCTCCTGCTTCAGCTGCTGGTGCTTGCACACTTAGGCAGGGGCACAACTCCCTCCTGTTTCAGCTGTTGGTGCGTGCACACTTAGGCAGGCGTACAGCTCCCCCCTGCCTCAGCTGCTGGTGCGCGCACACTTAGGCAGGCGTACAGCTCCCCCCTGCCTCAGCTGCTGGTGCGTGCACACTTAGGCAGGTGCACAGCTCCCTCCTGTTTCAGCTGTTGGTGCGTGCACATTTAGGCAGGTGCACAGCTCACTCCTGCCTCAGCTGCGGGTGCGTGCACACTTAGGCAGGTGCACAGCTCCCTCCTGCCTCAGCTGTTGATGCGCGCACACTTAGGCAGGCGTACAGCTCCCCCCTGCCTCAGCTGCTGGTGCGTGCACACTTAGGCAGGTGCACAGCTCACTCCCGCCTCAGCTGCTGGTGCGTGCACACTTAGGCAGGTGCACAGCTCCCTCCTGTTTCAGCTGTTGGTGCGTGCACACTTAGGCAGGTGCACAGCTCACTCCTGCCTCAGCTGCGGGTGCGTGCACACTTAGGCAGGTGCACAGCTCCCTCCTGCCTCAGCTGTTGATGCGCGCACACTTAGGCAGGCGTACAGCTCCCCCCTGCCTCAGCTGCTGGTGCGTGCACACTGAGGCAGGTGCACAGCTCCCCCCTGCCTCAGCTGCTGGTGCGTGCACACTGAGGCAGGTGCACAGCTCCCTCCTGCCTCAGCTGCTGGTGCGCGCACACTTAGGCAGGTGCACAGCTCACTCCTGCCTCAGCTGCTGGTGCGTGCACACTTAGGCAGGCGTACAGCTCCCCCCTGCCTCAGCTGCTGGTGCGTGCACACTTAGGCAGGTGCACAGCTCCCTCCTGCCTCAGCTGCTGGTGCGTGCACACTTAGGCAGGCGTACAGCTCCCCCCTGCCTCAGCTACTGGTGCGTGCACACTTAGGCAGGTGCACAGCTCCCTCCTGCCTCAGCTGCTGGTGCGTGCACACTTAGGCAGGTACACAGCTCCCTCCTGCCTCAGCTGCTGGTGCGTGCACACTTAGGCAGGCGCACAGCTCCCTCCTGCCAAAGCGGCTGGTGCACGCAAACTTAGGCAGGCGCACAGCTCCCTCCTGCCTCAGCTGCTGGTGCTTGCACACTTAGGCAGGTGCACAGCTCCCTCCTGCCTCAGCTGCTGGTGAGGGCACACTTAGGCAGGCGCACAGCTCCCCCCTGCCTCAGCTGCTGGTGCGTGCACACTTAGGCAGGTGCACAGCTCCCTCCTGCCTCAGCTGCTGGTGCGTGCAAACTTAGGCAGGCGCACAGCTCACTCCTGCCTCAGATGCTGGTGCTTTCACACTTAGGCAGGTGCACAGCTCCCTCCTGCCTCAGCTGCTGGTGAGTGCACACTTAGGCAGGGGCACAGCTCCCTCCTGCTTCAGCTGCTGGTGCTTGCACACTTAGGCAGGTGCACAGCTCCCTCCTGCCTCAGCTGCTGGTGCGTGCACACTTAGGCAGGCGCACAGGTCCCTCCTGCCTCAGCTGTTGGTGCATGCACACTTAGGCAGGCGCACAGGTCCCTCCTGCCTCAGCTGCTGGTGCATGCACACTTAGGCAGGCACACAGCTCCCTCCTGCTTCAGCTGCTGGTGCGTGCACACTTAGGCAGGGGCACAGCTCCCTCCTGCTTCAGCTGCTGGTGCTTGCACACTTAGGCAGGCGCACAGCTCCCTCCTGCTCAAGCGGCTGGTGCACGCAAACTTAGGCAGGCCACAGCTCCTTCCTGTTTCAGCTGCTGGTGCTTGCACGCTTAGGCAGGCGCACAGCTCCCTCCTGCTTCAGCTGCTGGTGCACGCACACTTAGGCAGGGGCACAGCCCCCTCCTACTTCAGCTGCTGGTGCTTGCACACTTAGGCAGGCGCACAGCTCCCTCCTGCTCAAGCGGCTGGTGCGTGCACACTTAGGCAGGCGTACAGCTCCCCCCTGCCTCAGCTGCTGGTGCGTGCACACTTAGGCAGGTGCACAGCTCCCTCCTGCCTCAGCTGCTGGTGCGTGCAAACTTAGGCAGGCGCACAGCTCACTCCTGCCTCAGATGCTGGTGCTTGCACACTTAGGCAGGTGCACAGCTCCCTCCTGCCTCAGCTGCTGGTGAGTGCACACTTAGGCAGGGGCACAGCTCCCTCCTGCTTCAGCTGCTGGTGCTTGCACACTTAGGCAGGTGCACAGCTCCCTCCTGCCTCAGCTGCTGGTGCGTGCACACTTAGGCAGGCGCACAGGTCCCTCCTGCCTCAGCTGTTGGTGCATGCACACTTAGGCAGGCGCACAGGTCCCTCCTGCCTCAGCTGCTGGTGCATGCACACTTAGGCAGGCACACAGCTCCCTCCTGCTTCAGCTGCTGGTGCGTGCATGTTGGACAGGCCACATGACGGGCCGCTCTCCCCCGGCTCGACCAAGCCCGAGCCAGTCATACAAGCACCACACACCACCATTGCACGTCCTACGTCCCCTCAGGACACCTGCCCTCGGGCATGATAACCTCGTGGGTCCGATCCACGGCCGACCCACGCGCCCAGCCCGGGCCGCCATCTTGGACACTTCGCCACGAGGCCGCCTGGCCCCCGATCGACCTCAACCCTGGGCCTAGCCCGGCCTCAGACATTCCGGCACCACCCTCCACCCAGGAGGCGAGCGAGCTACTTGGCCAGTCAATGGGAGAAAGAGGTGTCGATGGTTCTCCCCCGGCCAGTGCCGCTCGCCCATCGCCTCCCCGGGCGCTGGCTCCACCCCCCTGCTGGGTGTCTGGACTCCCTCATCCCGGACCTCCCGACCTCCAAGTGCGAGGGTCCGGACATCAAAGCACGCCAGCCCTATAACTGGGGCAGCTCCAGAACAGGAAGGCAGTTGTATCTTGGAGTCGAGAGACGAAAGAAGAACTCATCCTGGACGGACTACTGGCGCTGCCGTAGCTCTGTCCTGTGCACCATCATCCTGCCTGTTGGCGCTGCCACAGCCGTCGTAACCTTCATCCTTCACCGTCGTCCGGATCTGCTGGCGAGGCCGCGGACCGTTGTAACTGTCATCTGCATCGGGACCTGCTTGGCTTCTCCACGGCCCGTCGACCATCCTTCATCCATATCGGGATCTGCTTGGCTTCTCCACGGCCCGCCGACCAACCTTCATCCATCTCGGGACCTGCTTGGCTCCTCCACGGCCCGATCAGCAACCACGCCGAGCTCGAGGATTGAGAGCTATTGAACTCATTGGTAACTAAGACTGTCCCGCTACCCTTTTCCTCAACCAGAGATCAGAACCGAGGGGACCCCTGAGTCCAGACCTCCTTGTATTATATCAACGTAACCTAAGAAGTGCATATAAAGTCTCGTTAACCTTCAATCTTGTGTGGTGTCCGTCTGTGGGGGGGAAGTTACTTATCTGTACAGTCGTTGGAGACGGCTCTCCCTGGAGACCTCTCCCCGTAATCTCGGCCGACCCTCCCGGTCCGTCTAACATTGGTGGCCAGCGGCGCGATCCGAATCACCGCATAACGTACAGAGAGTAGCTCACCCCACAACGAACAACAATGTCGACTAAAGAGAGCGGATCAACTGAGAAGTTCCAAATGGAAAAGCTAGAGGAATACAGCCATCGTGAACTAAAGCAGTTCTGCATCGAACTAGGTATCGCTACCACCGGACTAAGTACCAAGGACGATTTTAAGCATGCCCTAGAATCTTGGGCAGAGACCGGGGATGTCGAAGCCCCGGAGCAAAGCACCGCGAAAAAGACCAACACGGCCCCTGAAGAGCAAAGAACGGGTCTCTCGCAAGACGAGATCCAAGAAAGAGAAAAAGCCCGACTACACGAACTTGAAATGGCCCGACTCAAGATGGACATAGAACTCAAATTGGCCGAGCAAAAAATAAACTTAGAGCACCTTCGCCTCCGAGAAGAAAGAGAGGAGAAACAGAGGCAAAGGGAGCTCGAGGAAAAAAGACTAACGTACGAGCACGAGCGGAACCTAGCCGAGATCAACCTGCGCAAACAGAATAAAGAATTAGGGGTGCCCGACAGACCGTCCACCCCCGGGACCACGGACAAAAAAGTGCACATCCCCAAGGATGTGGTCCGAGAATATTTTCGAGAAGACGACATCCAGCAATGGTTTAAGGCATATGAAATCGCGATGACTGCGCACCGGATCGATAGAGCCGACTGGGGAGCCGGCCTATGGGGCAAATTCCTCAATGAGGGCCGCGATACTCTGTTACAGCTCCCAGACCACCAGATGACCTCCTACGACCATATGAAAGCGGCCCTCCTCACTCGCTATGGCCTCACGCCCGAGATGTACCGTCAGAGGTTCCGAGACTGCACACGCATTCCAGGTACAACTTGGGTGGACTATGTAACGTACTTCAGCCGAGCCTTCGAAGGCTGGATCAGAGGGAACAACGTCACGACCTACGAGCAGTTGTTCAATCTGATGGTATGGGAGCATCTGTCCAACAACTGCTTCATTGAACTACGCCAACACCTCCTCGACAGCAAGTTAACCGATCCCCGGCAGCTCGCAGCCGAAGCTGACCGGTGGGAGATCACCCGAGTGGGCCGGAATGGGTCCTACGAGCAGAACAGGAACAACAATGGTTACCACCGATCCAGAGGAGGAGGAGGGGGCCAAGGACGAGGAAGAGACAACACTCCGGCCGCCCCCACTACCAGCACCACCCCCCCGGCCAACCGGGGCAGCACCCCGGCGCGACCGGGATACAGAGCCAATGTTACATGTCACCGATGCCAACGAGTAGGCCACTATGCAAATGACCCAAGCTGCCCGCAGTATCCGAGCCCAAGACCCCGCCAGGTGGCCGCCGCGGCACTAGGGGAAGAACAGATCTCCGAGGAACCAGAAACAGACGAGCAAGAGTATCAAGGGTGGGAGCCAGCCGCCATGACTCTCGCGTGCTTAGGGGGAAGAGACATGGTCCCGCGGGTCCCCCTACCCGCTAACACCCAGAAGTACAGCCAATGGGTGAGCATCAATGGACAACGGGCCGAAGCCCTTCGAGACACCGGGGCCAGTGTGACAGCCGTCCGCTGTCATCTGGTGACCCCAGAACAATATCTACCGAACATTCTCTGCCCTGTACGATCAGCCGACAACTCGGAGAGTCTGTGTCGGATGGCCTGCGTCCCCTTTGAGTGGGGAGGGGTCTCCGGCATGTTGAAAGTAACGGTCCGAGACGACGCCCCCGTGGACTGCCTCCTCGGAAATGACCTGGAAAGCTCCCCGTGGGCAGCCGTGGAGCGAAAAGAACACTTGGGGATGTTGGGCGTCCCAGACTGGGCGTGCGTCACCACCCGGTCTATGGCCGCCCGTGCCAACCATCACCCGGAAGAACCAGAATGGCCGGCGCCTCCGCCTCCGGTCGCCCCCGCCGAGACCCCCGACCAGGGCATCCCCCTCGAACCTGCTCAACCTTCCGACCTTGCTAATCTCGACCAGTGGGCTCAAGAAGGGGGGCCCACACAAGAACAATTTCGTCAGGAGCAGAAGACCTGTCCCTCCCTTGAGGGACTCCGACAACAAGCGCTCGCCCAAAGCGCAGGGGATACCTCCGGAACTCATTGGGTCTACTGGGACAATGACCTACTGTACAGCGAGCAACGAATCGCCGAGCTGGGGGCCAACCGAGTACTAGTGGTGCCACTCCGCTTTAGAGACTTCCTGCTAAATCTGGCCCACGATGTCCCCCTGGCAGGGCACCTGGGACAAGATAAAACCTACAGCCGCCTAGTGACCCACTTCTTCTGGCCAAAAATGAGAAACGATGTGCACCAGCATTGCCGATCTTGCCCCACGTGCCAAGCCAGTGGGAAGAGCGGCCGCAAATTAAAGGCCCCCCTGCAACCCTTTCCCGTAGTCACGACCCCATTTGAGAGGGTCGGAATAGACATTGTGGGACCCCTAGACCCACGTACAAGACAAGGCCATCGCTTCATCCTAGTACTAGTGGACCACGCCACCCGCTACCCTGAGGCTATTCCTCTCCGGACCGTCACAGCCCCAGTGGTCGGCAGGGCCCTGATGGGGATCTTCTCCCGTGTGGGGTTCCCCCGAGAAGTCGTCAGTGACAGAGGCACGAACTTTATTTCCAAATACATGAAGTCCCTCTGGCAACAGTGTGGGGTCACCTACCGCTTCACGACCCCCTATCACCCCCAAGGAAACGGACTTGTTGAGCGGTTCAATCGCACTCTAAAAGGGATGATCGGGGGATTGGAAGAACCCCTCCGTCGCCAGTGGGACGTGCTGCTGCCGTGCCTCCTCTTCGCCTACCGGGAGGTCCCACAGAAGTCCCTAGGCTTCAGCCCATTCGAGCTGCTCTATGGGCACCCCGTACGGGGGCCACTCAGCCTGATCAAAGAAGGCTGGGAGTTGCCTCCGGCCAAGAGTCCTCCAGATGTCTTCCGGTACCTCCTCACCCTCCGCAACCAGTCCCAGCGGTTCAGAGACCTAGCGAAAGCCAACCTAGAGGCCAGTCAAGAGGACATGAAGAGATGGTATGACCAGAACGCCTCATCTATTGAATTCGAGCCGGGGCAACAGGTCTGGGTAATGTCCCCCACAGAACCGTGCGCTCTCCAAGACAAATGGACGGGACCCTTCAAAGTAATCGAGCGCAAGGGACCCGCCACCTATCTGATCGATATGGAGTCCGCCCGGAATCCGCTCCGAGTCCTCCACACCAACAGACTGAAACCCCACTTTGCACGAACAGAACTCAGCCTCTTGATGGCCACAGACAACGGGGTTGAGGACGACTCCGAGCCTCTCCCTGACCTCTTGCGGACCCAGGAGCAAGACGGCTCCGTGGATGGGGTCCGACTCTCGGAGACCCTCTCCCAGGAACAACGCCAAGAGTGCCAAGCCCTCCTATCACGGTTTGCCAGCCTGTTCTCCCTCACCCCAGGTGTCACTTCCTGGTGTGTGCACGATGTGGACACCGGAGACAGCCCTCCTATCCGCCACCGGGCCTACCGCGTACCTGATCGGGTACGGGCCTGCATCCAGGCGGAAGTAACTAAGATGCTCACGCTCGGGGTCATCGAGCCCTCCGACAGTCCATGGGCCAGCCCGGTCGTACTGGTCCCCAAAGCAGCCGCCCCCGGAACCACACCCGAACTCCGGTTCTGTGTCGACTACCGGGGCCTGAATGAAGTCACCAGAACGGACGCACACCCCATCCCCCGGGCAGATGAACTGGTCGACCGAATGGGTGCTGCCCGCTACCTCAGCATCTTCGATCTAACGGCAGGATATTGGCAGATCGGCCTCACACCCCGAGCACAAGAACGTTCTGCCTTCTCCACCCCCGATGGCCACTATCACTTCACGGTCATGCCCTTCGGCATGAAAAATGCCCCAGCGACGTTCCAACGGCTCGTCAATCAGGTCCTGGCGGGGCTCGAAGAGTTCAGCGCCGCCTACCTGGACGACATCGCTGTGTACAGCCACCACTGGACCGAGCACCTCCACCACCTCCAAGCAGTGTTGCAAGCCCTTCAGCGAGCTGGCCTCACGATCAAGGCCAGCAAATGTCAAATTGGACAAGGGTCAGTGACCTACCTCGGACACCAAGTGGGAAGCGGTCTAGTGGCCCCTCTTCAACTGAAAATTGCCGCCATCCAGAACTGGCAACCCCCTAACACTCAAACTGAGGTGCGAGCCTTCCTGGGCCTCACGGGCTACTACCGAAGGTTCGTGAAAGACTATGGTACCATCGTGGGGCCTCTCACCGAACTCACGTCGAAAAATCAGCCCAAGAAGGTGAACTGGACCCCAGAGTGTCAAGCGGCCTTCGAACAGCTAAAGGCCGCCATGTGTTCCGCTCCTGTACTCCAGGCCCCAGACTACAGCCGGGAGTTCGTCGTCCAGACGGATGCCTCCGACCAGGGCATTGGGGCGGTCCTGTCCCAGGTGAACACCGAAGGCCTTGATCAACCGGTGGCCTTCATCAGCCGGAGACTCCTACCACGGGAGCAACGCTGGAGCACCATAGAGAGGGAAGCCTTCGCTGTGGTATGGGCCCTCAAGAAGCTCCGACCCTACCTTTTTGGCACCCACTTCCGGGTGCAGACTGACCACCGACCCCTGCAGTGGTTGATGCATATGCGGGGGGAAAACCCAAAACTGCTACGCTGGTCCATCTCCTTGCAAGGTATGGACTTTACCGTTGAACACCGGCCTGGGTCTGACCACGCCAACGCGGATGGCCTGTCCCGGTTTTTCCGCCTCGACGAAGAGAGTCCCCAAGAGGATGGGTAACTCTCCCCGCCTTCAGCTGGGGGGGACGCATGTTGGACAGGCCACATGACGGGCCGCTCTCCCCCGGCTCGACCAAGCCCGAGCCAGTCATACAAGCACCACACACCACCATTGCACGTCCTACGTCCCCTCAGGACACCTGCCCTCGGGCATGATAACCTCGTGGGTCCGATCCACGGCCGACCCACGCGCCCAGCCCGGGCCGCCATCTTGGACACTTCGCCACGAGGCCGCCTGGCCCCCGATCGACCTCAACCCTGGGCCTAGCCCGGCCTCAGACATTCCGGCACCACCCTCCACCCAGGAGGCGAGCGAGCTACTTGGCCAGTCAATGGGAGAAAGAGGTGTCGATGGTTCTCCCCCGGCCAGTGCCGCTCGCCCATCGCCTCCCCGGGCGCTGGCTCCACCCCCCTGCTGGGTGTCTGGACTCCCTCATCCCGGACCTCCCGACCTCCAAGTGCGAGGGTCCGGACATCAAAGCACGCCAGCCCTATAACTGGGGCAGCTCCAGAACAGGAAGGCAGTTGTATCTTGGAGTCGAGAGACGAAAGAAGAACTCATCCTGGACGGACTACTGGCGCTGCCGTAGCTCTGTCCTGTGCACCATCATCCTGCCTGTTGGCGCTGCCACAGCCGTCGTAACCTTCATCCTTCACCGTCGTCCGGATCTGCTGGCGAGGCCGCGGACCGTTGTAACTGTCATCTGCATCGGGACCTGCTTGGCTTCTCCACGGCCCGTCGACCATCCTTCATCCATATCGGGATCTGCTTGGCTTCTCCACGGCCCGCCGACCAACCTTCATCCATCTCGGGACCTGCTTGGCTCCTCCACGGCCCGATCAGCAACCACGCCGAGCTCGAGGATTGAGAGCTATTGAACTCATTGGTAACTAAGACTGTCCCGCTACCCTTTTCCTCAACCAGAGATCAGAACCGAGGGGACCCCTGAGTCCAGACCTCCTTGTATTATATCAACGTAACCTAAGAAGTGCATATAAAGTCTCGTTAACCTTCAATCTTGTGTGGTGTCCGTCTGTGGGGGGGAAGTTACTTATCTGTACAGTCGTTGGAGACGGCTCTCCCTGGAGACCTCTCCCCGTAATCTCGGCCGACCCTCCCGGTCCGTCTAACAGTGCACACTTAGGCAGGGGCACAGCTCCCTCCTGCTTCAGCTGCTGGTGCTTGCACACTTAGGCAGGCGCACAGCTCCCTCCTGCTCAAGCGGCTGGTGCACGCAAACTTAGGCAGGCACACAGCTCCTTCCTGTTTCAGCTGCTGGTGCTTGCACGCTTAGGCAGGCGCACAGCTCCCTCCTGCTTCAGCTGCTGGTGCACGCACACTTAGGCAGGCACACAGGTCCCTCCTGCCTCAGCTGCTGGTGCATGCACACTTAGGCAGCCACACAGCTCCCTCCTGCTTCAGCTGCTGGTGCCCGCTCACTTAGGCAGGCACACAGCTCCTTCCTGTTTCAGCTGCTGGTGCTCGCACACTTAGGCAGGTACAAAAGGGGGTGGTGATGGACGGAGCATCTGAATCAATCAAACACTCACACCCAGTCAAAAGATTGATTCAGATGCTCCGTCCATCACCACCCCCTTTTGTACTGCACACTTAGGCAGGCACACAGCTCCTTCCTGTTTCAGCTGCTGGTGCATGCACATTTAGGCAGGCACACAGCTCCTTCCTGCTTTTTCGGCTGGTTCAGCACACTTAGGCGGGCACACAGCTCCCTCCTGTTCAGCTGCTGGTGAATGCACACTTAGGCAGCGGCACAGCTCCCTCTTGCTTCACCTGCCGGAGTGTGCACACTTAGACGGGCACACAGCTCCCCCCTGCTTCAGCTGCTGGTGCTTGCACACTTAGGCAGGGGCACAGCTCCCTCCTGCCTCAGCTGCTGGTGAGGGCACACTTAGGCAGGTGCACAGCTCCCTCCTGCCTCAGCTGCTGGTGCGTGCACACTTAGGCAGGCGCACAGGTCCCTCCTGCCTCAGCTGCTGGTGCGTGCACACTTAGGCAGGCACACAGCTCCCTCCTGCTTCAGCTGCTGGTGCGTGCACACTTAGGCAGGTGCACAGCTCCCTCCTGCTTCAGCTGCTGGTGCGTGCACACTTAGGCAGGGGCACAGCTCCCTCCTGCTTCAGCTGCTGGTGCTTGCACACTTAGGCAGGCGCACAGCTCCCTCCTGCTCAAGCGGCTGGTGCGTGGACACTTAGGCAGGCGTACAGCTCCCCCCTGCCTCAGCTGCTGGTGCGTGCACACTTAGGCAGGTGCACAGCTCCCTCCTGCCTCAGCTGCTGCTGCGTGCAAACTTAGGCAGGCGCACAGCTCACTCCTGCCTCAGATGCTGGTGCTTGCACACTTAGGCAGGTGCACAGCTCCCTCCTGCCTCAGCTACTGGTGCGTGCACACTTAGGCAGGCGTACAGCTCCCCCCTGCCTCAGCTGCTGGTGCGTGCACACTTAGGCAGGTGCACAGCTCCCTCCTGCCTCAGCTGCTGTTGCGTGCACACTTAGGCAGGCGCACTGGTCCCTCCTGCCTCAGCTGTTGGTGCATGCACACTTAGGCAGGCGCACAGGTCCCTCCTGCCTCAGCTGCTGGTGCGTGCACACTTAGGCAGGTGCACAGCTCACTCCTGCCTCAGCTGCTGGTGCGTGCACACTTAGGCAGGCGTACAGCTCCCCCCTGCCTCAGCTGCTTGTGCGTGCACACTTAGGCAGGTGCACAGCTCCCTCCTGCCTCAGCTGCTGGTGCGTGCACACTTAGGCAGGTACACAGCTCCCTCCTGCCTCAGCTGCTGGTGCGTGCACACTTAGGCAGGCGCACAGCTCCCTCCTGCCAAAGCGGCTGGTGCACGCAAACTTAGGCAGGCACACAGCTCCCTCCTGCTTCAGCTGCTGGTGCGTGCACACGTAGGCAGGTGCACAGCTCCCTCCTGCCTCAGCTGCTGGTGAGGGCACACTTAGGCAGGTGCACAGCTCCCTCCTGCCTCAGCTGCTGGTGCGTGCACACTTAGGCAGGCGCACAGGTCCCTCCTGCCTCAGCTGCTGGTGCATGCACACTTAGGCAGGCACACAGCTCCCTCCTGCTTCAGCTGCTGGTGCGTGCACACTTAGGCAGGGGCACAGCCCCCTCCTGCTTCAGCTGCTGGTGCTTGCACACTTAGGCAGGCGCACAGCTCCCTCCTGCTCAAGCGGCTGGTGCGTGCACACTTAGGCAGGCGTACAGCTCCCCCCTGCCTCAGCTGCTGGTGCGTGCACACTTAGGCAGGTGCACAGCTCCCTCCTGCCTCAGCTGCTGGTGCGTGCAAACTTAGGCAGGCGCACAGCTCACTCCTGCCTCAGATGCTGGTGCTTGCACACTTAGGCAGGTGCACAGCTCCCTCCTGCCTCAGCTGCTGGTGAGTGCACACTTAGGCAGGGGCACAGCTCCCTCCTGCTTCAGCTGCTGGTGCTTGCACACTTAGGCAGGTGCACAGCTCCCTCCTGCCTCAGCTGCTGGTGCGTGCACACTTAGGCAGGCGCACAGGTCCCTCCTGCCTCAGCTGTTGGTGCATGCACACTTAGGCAGGCGCACAGGTCCCTCCTGCCTCAGCTGCTGGTGCATGCACACTTAGGCAGGCACACAGCTCCCTCCTGCTTCAGCTGCTGGTGCGTGCACACTTAGGCAGGGGCACAGCTCCCTCCTGCTTCAGCTGCTGGTGCTTGCACACTTAGGCAGGCGCACAGCTCCCTCCTGCTCAAGCGGCTGGTGCACGCAAACTTAGGCAGGCACACAGCTCCTTCCTGTTTCAGCTGCTGGTGCTTGCACGCTTAGGCAGGCGCACAGCTCCCTCCTGCTTCAGCTGCTGGTGCACGCACACTTAGGCAGGCACACAGGTCCCTCCTGCCTCAGCTGCTGGTGCATGCACACTTAGGCAGCCACACAGCTCCCTCCTGCTTCAGCTGCTGGTGCCCGCTCACTTAGGCAGGCACACAGCTCCTTCCTGTTTCAGCTGCTGGTGCTCGCACACTTAGGCAGGTACAAAAGGGGGTGGTGATGGACGGAGCATCTGAATCAATCAAACACTCATACCCAGTCAAAAGATTGATTCAGATGCTCCGTCCATCACCACCCCCTTTTGTACTGCACACTTAGGCAGGCACACAGCTCCTTCCTGTTTCAGCTGCTGGTGCATGCACATTTAGGCAGGCACACAGCTCCTTCCTGCTTTTTCGGCTGGTTCAGCACACTTAGGCGGGCACACAGCTCCCTCCTGTTCAGCTGCTGGTGAATGCACACTTAGGCAGGGGCACAGCTCCCTCTTGCTTCACCTGCCGGAGTGTGCACACTTAGACGGGCACACAGCTCCCTCCTGCTTCAGCTGCTGGTGCTTGCACACTTAGGCAGGGGCACAGCTCCCTCCTGCCTCAGCTGCTGGTGAGGGCACACTTAGGCAGGTGCACAGCTCCCTCCTGCCTCAGCTGCTGGTGCGTGCACACTTAGGCAGGCGCACAGGTCCCTCCTGCCTCAGCTGCTAGTGCGTGCACACTTAGGCGGGCACACAGCTCCCTCCTGCTTCAGCTGCTGGTGCGTGCACACTTAGGCAGGTGCACAGCTCCCTCCTGCTTCAGCTGCTGGTGCGTGCACACTTAGGCAGGGGCACAGCTCCCTCCTGCTTCAGCTGCTGGTGCTTGCACACTTAGGCAGGCGCACAGCTCCCTCCTGCTCAAGCGGCTGGTGCGTGCACACTTAGGCAGGCATACAGCTCCCCCTTGCCTCAGCTGCTGGTGCGTGCACACCTAGGCAGGTGCACAGCTCCCTCCTGCCTCAGCTGCTGGTGCTTGCACACTTAGGCAGGTGCACAGCTCCCTCCTGCCTCCGCTGTTGGTGAGTGCACACTTAGGCAGGGGCACAGCTCCCCCTTGCCTCAGCTGCTGGTGCGTGCACACTTAGGCAGGTGCACAGCTCCCTCCTGCCTCAGCTGCTGGTGCTTGCACACTTAGGCAGGTGCACAGCTCCCTCCTGCCTCCGCTGCTGGTGAGTGCACACTTAGGCAGGTGCACAGCTCCCTCCTGCCTCAGCTGCTGGTGCACGCAAACTTAGGCAGGCGCACAGCTCCCTCCTGCTTCAGCTGCTGGTGCGTGCACACTTAGGCAGATGCACAGTTCCCTCCTGCTTCAGCTGTGGGTGCGTGCACACTTAGGCAGGGGCACAGCTCCCTCCTGCTTCAGCTGCTGGTGCTTGCACACTTAGGCAGGCGCACAGCTCCCTCCTGCTCAAGCGGCTGGTGCACGCAAACTTAGGCAGGCACACAGCTCCTTCCTGTTTCAGCTGCTGGTGCACGCACGCTTAGGCAGGCGCACAGCTCCCTCCTGCCTCAGCTGCTGGTGCGTGCACACTTAGGCAGGCACACAGCTCCCTCCTGCCTCAGCTGCTGGCGCTTGCACACTTAGGCAAGCACACAGCTCCCTCCTGCTTCAGCTGCTGGTGCACGCAAACTTAGGCAGGCGCACAGCTCCCTCCTGCTTCAGCTGCTGGTGCATGCACACTTAGGCAGATGCACAGTTCCCTCCTGCTTCAGCTGCTGGTGCTTGCACACTTAGGCAGGCGCACAGCTCCCTCCTGCTCAAGCGGCTGGTGCACGCAAACTTAGGCAGGCACACAGCTCGTTCCTGTTTCAGCTGCTGGTGCACGCACGCTTAGGCAGGCGCACAGCTCCCTCCTGCCTCAGCTGCTGGTGCGTGCACACTTAGGCAGGCACACAGCTCCCTCCTGCCTCAGCTGCTGGCGCTTGCACACTTAGGCAAGCACACAGCTCCCTCCTGCCCCAGCTGCTGGTGCCCGCTCACTTAGGCATGTGCACAGCTCCCTCCTGCCTCAGCTGCTGGTGCTTGCACGCTTAGGCAGGCGCACAGCTCCCTCCTGCTTCAGCTGCTGGTGCACGCACACTTAGGCAGGCACACAGCTCCCTCCTGCCTCAGCTGCTGGCGCTTGCACACTTAGGCAAGCACACAGCTCCCTCCTGCTTCAGCTGCTGGTGCCCGCTCACTTAGGCAGGCACACAGCTCCCTCCTGATTCAGCTGCTGGTGCGTGCACACTTAGGCAGGCGCACAGCTCCCTCCTGCTTCAGCTGCTGGTGCACGCACACTTAGGCAGGCACACAGCTCCCTCCTGCCTCAGCTGCTGGCGCTTGCACACTTAGGCAAGCACACAGCTCCCTCCTGCTTCAGCTGCTGGTGCCCGCTCACTTAGGCAGGCACACAGCTCCCTCCTGATTCAGCTGCTGGTGCGTGCACACTTAGGCAGGCACACCGCTCCCTCCTGCCTCAGCTGCTGGCGCTTGCACACTTAGGCAAGCACACAGCTCCCTCCTGCTTCAGCTGCTGGTGCCCGCTCACTTAGGCAGGCACACAGCTCCTTCCTGTTTCAGCTGCTGGTGCTCGCACACTTAGGCAGGTACAAAAGGGGGTGGTGATGGACGGAGCATCTGAATCAATCAAACACTCACACCCAGTCAAAGGATTGATTCAGATGCTCCGTCCATCACCACCCCCTTTTGTACTGCACACTTAGGCAGGCACACAGCTCCTTCCTGTTTCAGCTGCTGGTGCATGCACATTTAGGCAGGCACACAGCTCCTTCCTGCTTTTTCGGCTGGTTCAGCACACTTAGGCGGGCACACAGCTCCCTCCTGTTCAGCTGCTGGTGAATGCACACTTAGGCAGGGGCACAGCTCCCTCTTGCTTCACCTGCCGGAGTGTGCACACTTAGACGGGCACACAGCTCCCTCCTGCTTCAGCTGCTGGTGCTTGCACACTTAGGCAGGGGCACAGCTCCCTCCTGCCTCAGCTGCTGGTGAGGGCACACTTAGGCAGGTGCACAGCTCCCTCCTGCCTCAGCTGCTGGTGCGTGCACACTTAGGCAGGCGCACAGGTCCCTCCTGCCTCAGCTGCTAGTGCGTGCACACTTAGGCGGGCACACAGCTCCCTCCTGCTTTAGCTGCTGGTGCGTGCACACTTAGGCAGGTGCACAGCTCCCTCCTGCTTCAGCTGCTGGTGCGTGCACACTTAGGCAGGGGCACAGCTCCCTCCTGCTTCAGCTGCTGGTGCTTGCACACTTAGGCAGGCGCACAGCTCCCTCCTGCTCAAGCGGCTGGTGCGTGCACACTTAGGCAGGCGTACAGCTCCCCCTTGCCTCAGCTGCTGGTGCGTGCACACTTAGGCAGGTGCACAGCTCCCTCCTGCCTCAGATGCTGGTGCTTGCACACTTAGGCAGGTGCACAGCTCCCTCCTGCCTCCGCTGCTGGTGAGTGCACACTTAGGCAGGGGCACAGCTCCCCCTTGCCTCAGCTGCTGGTGCGTGCACACTTAGGCAGGTGCACAGCTCCCTCCTGCCTCAGCTGCTGGTGCTTGCACACTTAGGCAGGGGCACAGCTCCCTCTTGCTTCACCTGCCGGAGTGTGCACACTTAGACGGGCACACAGCTCCCTCCTGCTTCAGCTGCTGGTGAGTGCACACTTAGGCAGGCGCACAGCTCCCTCCTGCTTCAGCTGCTGGTGCACGCACACTTAGGCAGGCGCACAGCTCCCTCCTGCTTCAGCTGCTGCTGGTGCGTGCACACTGAGGCAGGCCCACAGCTCCCTCCTGCTTCAGCTGCTGCTGGTGCGTGCACACTGAGGCAGGCACACAGCTCTCTCCTGCTTCAGCTGCCGGTGCAGGCACACTTAAGCAGGCACACATCTTCCTTCTGCTTCAGCTACCGGTGCACACACACTTAGGCAGGCACAAGGCTCCCTCCTGCTTCAGCTGCCGGTGCACGCACACTTAAGCAGGCAAAAGGCTCCCTCCTGCTTCAGCTGCCGGTGCACGCACACTCAGACGGGCACACAGCTCCCTCCTGCTTCAGCTGCTGGTGAATGCACACTTAGGCAGGGGCACAGCTCCCTCTTGCTTCACCTGCCGGAGTGTGCACACTTAGACGGGCACACAGCTCCCTCCTGCCTCAGCTGCTGGTGAATGCACACTTAGGCAGGCGCACAGCTCCCTCCTGCTTCAGCTGCTGGTGCACGCACACTTAGGCAGGCGCACAGCTCCCTCCTTCTTCAGCTGCTGGTGAATGCACACGTAGGTGGGCACACAGCTCCCTCCTGCTTCAGCTGCCGGTGTGTGCACACTTAGGCCGGCGCACAGCTCCCTCCTGCTTCAGCTGCTGGTGCACGCACACTTAGGCAGGCGCACAGCTCTCTCCTGCCTCAGCTGCTGGTGCTTGCACACTTAGGCAGGCACACAGCTCCATCCTGCTTCAGCTGCTGGTGCGTGCACACTTAGGCAGGTCCTGACCCCACCTCATCCTGTGATAATAAGGGAGAGAGTGAGGTGACCAGGTGATTGATAGGTAGTCCCTGGTAATGCATGGCTTAAGCCTGGCGCGCACTGGGCTACCTGTGAGGGGGGGGGGGGGGCAGCTGTGCATCGAACTTGGGGAGGCCCTGAGGTGTCACAAGCCCCTAAGGCCTGGACTGTGACTTCAGTGGCCTCAACAGCCTGGCTGATGCAGGTACATCTGTGTGCCTGCACCCTCCATCAGACAGATGGCACTGTCTATCTCAGTCCTCTGCTCGGCCCACATAGCGAGGGTCACATTTCATCATGGAGAAGTGTGGCTCAATGGAGAAGTGTGGCTCAATGGTTAGAGCGGCAGACCTTGATGCAGAGCACTGGCCAGGGACCAGGGTTCGATTCCCGCCTCGGTGGGAACGGGCTTAAATTCCTCTGACCGGATATTCTCGCCTCAGTGCCGAATCTAAGCATGGGCCCCACGCTGCAACTCTGGGCAATAGCTTGCTTAGTCTCCACAACGGCCCCCGATACACAAGGGATGCCTGGTTTCACCATGGGATGCCCAGGAGTGGACACCTCACAAGGAAAAGCCAGGAGGGGTTCCCCTGTGGTAGGAGTACAAGCGCCGGGATGCTTACGGGTTACTGTTTGCGCTATACAAATACAACACATTTACACATTTACATCATTATATCAATGGTGTGTAACAGACAAATATTCCCTATTGGTGGAATAAAATAGGGGTAGAAAAAAGAAAAAAAAGAGAGCGGAGCACAACCTCAGCCGAAAAAGCGCTTCAACACCTCATCAGGGGTAGCAAGCGCTATATAAATGCAAAACTTGTTCCCTCTTCTATCCCTCCACTATCCTTCCGAATCCAAATAACTGACTGACATATCCATCACTCAAATCACTTTCATAGTTCAATATACTAATTCACCACTAATCCTTTATGGGGCCCGGGTAGGCGCGCTACTCGCCGAAAAGGTATATAAATGCAATTACAATACAATGCAATCAGGGCGGGCTGCCACTGGCGAGGACCGCGTCTGTAGGGAGTGATTGCATCTCTTGGCTGCACGGGCAGTACACAATCCCTCTCTCTCATGGACCCACTCTCCTTCCTTCCGGCTGTAATCTGTGGCGTTGTATTCGCTCCGCAAGTGAACAGCTTCCTTTGCAAACTTGATATGACCTGTTGATATAACTGCATTGAGTAATGTCTGCTTCTCAGCCCATCCCCAGCTGAGACACTGACAGACGCCAGGCGCAGCCGCAGCGCTCTCCCAGCAGCACTCTCCCGCAGGGAAGTTACGCCACAGCACAGGCTTAAAAGACCAAGACAGTACACAACGCCAGTGAGCACTGACACACCAGACATGGGACATCAGGCGACAGGACACACCACCAGGGGGCACAAACACACTAGACATGAGACGGCAGAGGACAGGACACAACACCAGGGCACAAACACACTAGACATGGGACGGCAGAGGACAGGACACACCACCAGGGGGCCAAACACACCAGACATGGGACAGCAAAGGACAGGACACAAGACCAAGGGGCACAAACACACCTGGCATGGGACAGCAGAGGACAGGACACACCACCAGGGGGCACAAACACACTGGACATGGGACGGCAGAGGACAGGAGACACCACCAGGGGGCACAAACACACTGGACATGGGACGGCAGAGGACAGGACACACCACCAGGGGGCACAAACACACTGGACATGGAAAGGCAGAGGACAGGACACAACACCAAGGGGCACAAACACGCCAAAAATGGGACAGCAGAGGACAGGACACAGCACCAAGGGGCGCAAACACACCAAACATGGGACAGCAAAGGACAGGACACAAGACCAAGGGGAACAAACACACCAGACGTGGAACAACAGAGGGCAGGACGCAACACCAAGGGGCACAAACACACCAGACAAAGTGCTGTTTTCCCACCTCTCAGCTGACAAGCCCTCCTGCCTCCCCAACATTACTTAATGGCATCCCTGATTGCAGGGCGCCAAAGGCATGTACATCTGCACTCAACCGCGCCTGGATTGCACCCGGCTCCATGGACTCCGGTTTCTGCGGGCCCCACTGCTATGACACCAGCACCCTCCGCGCACTCAACCCCAGACGCTCCATCACCTACCACCTCGCGTCACCAAAGAACACCCAAGGCACGTTCACCTGCCGCAACTGCACCTTCTCATGCCTCCGAACACCAGACCCACCGACCGCATGATCCTCAAGAACCAGACCGAACCTCAATTGCATTCACTCAAAACCTGCTCCCTCAAAAGACATGCTGTGGAGATCTGGGACCTACTCGACTCCATCACCCCAGACGTCATCTTCTTCACAGAACCCTGGATGGAAACCACCTCAGCCCCAGACATTGCAACCACCATTTCCGAAACCTACAAATCATCCACAAGGACCGCGTCAACCGGCCAGGAGGAGGCATTGCCATCGCACACAAAAACACCCTCCACCTCATATCCAGCCACTTACCCAACATGAAACACCTTCACTTTCAGATCCAGACCAACCCAGATGCCACCCTCCCATAGCACCCTCGTCTACAGACCTCCTAGACCCCGTCCCCCTTCAATGAAGCCATAGCCGACTTCCTCGCCTCAACAGACTACATCGTCCTTGGCGACCTCAATTTCCATCTGGACAACCTCGACGACAACATCACCTGATCCCTACTTGAGAACCTCACCACCATCGGACTCAAACTGGTAACCTCTCCAACCCACTCAGTAGGACACATGCTCAACCTCATCTGCTCCGCAAGCAACAGCATCTCCGTCAGCCACTCCTCCAAGCCAAGAGCATGCTTGTAGGTGCTCGGTCATTTTCAGTTGCTGCCCAATTCTTTTTTTTTTTTATAATTCATTTTTTTTTTATAATTCATTTTATCATTTTTGGAAACAAATGCAGCTATTAAAACAATACCGACAAATGCCAGGGAATCCACATTGAGTGTATTCCATGGTACAGCATTGCCAGAACAACTGTGCACGCGGCATCCGTCTGGTTCTCCAGTACCAATTTGAGGCCGACCACCACTGCGTCCACTTCTCCTTTACTAAACCGACGGTAAGCAAAAATGCCCACTGCTATCTTCGCAGAAGCTAGAACACGGTCACCGAAGACCAGCTAACCACCTCCCTCATTAAAACTCCACCACTGACGTCCATTAACACCAACGCTTCAGCACGCAAACTACACTGTTGGGTGTCCAACTGCACCAACACACTAGCTCCCCTCTGGCAAACAGCCCTGCAATAAATCCAGCTGGTTCTGTCCTGCTTTAGAGTCTAGGTGCACCTGCAGCTTGCTCGAGAAAAGATGGAGGAGCAGCAAGACTGCAGCAGATGACACAATCTTCAAAACCGCCATCACCACATCACCACATACCACCACCTCATCAGAACAACAAAGAAAGCAGTTATACAGAAATGCATCAATGCCAATGCACACAACAGAAAAGAACTCTTCACCGTGGTCAAAGAATTCACCAAACCCAACACAGAGACAGCGGACATTCCCACATCTCAAGACCTCTGCGACAACCTCGCCACCTACTTCCACCGCAAGATTAAGGAGAACTACGATAGTTTCTTAACCCAAGACCCACCCACCCTGCCCGCAACCATCGCACCCAATGGCTCCAGACCTCCGTAGACCCTGCCCAACTGAACCACACTCACCTCTGACAACGCCCTCAGGATAATGAAGAGCATCCACTAAGAAGCCCCCTCGGATCCCTGCCCTAACCATATTGACCTCACCTCCATCGCGCCTGTACTCTGCTGCACCATCAACTGCTCTATCAAATCCACCAGTTCCCTACAGTCTGGAAACACACCATTATCACCCCCTGCTGAAGAAACCCTCTGCCAAACCATGAGACCTCAATCGAGGTGAGACTGTAGCTCTCATCGTCCATCGTCTTAGCAGCCTTCAACACTCACCACACCCTCGGCACAAGACTCCACAATGCCGGCATCCGTGGCAAAGCCCTAAAGTGGATCCGCTCCTTTCTCACAGGCCGAACACAGAGAGTCAGACTTTTACTGTTCTACTTAGAACACACACAGATCAGCTATGGAGTGCCTCAGGGATTCTCCCTGAGCCCCACCCTTTTCAACATCAACATGGTCCCACTTGCAGCCATAGTCAGAAGCCACAGACTCAACATAGTCGCCTATTACGATGACACCCATCTGATTCTCTCCCTCATAGATCAATTCACAGCCACCAAGAGCAACTTACACAACGGGATGAAGGCTTCTCACTCTCAATGAACTGCCAAATCAACACCTTCTCATCCTCCAGCTTCCACACGCTCCATCTGCTTCAGAAGATCTTCAAGTGGATCCCCACCGAGTCCAGGAAAATGGTCACCCATGCACTCATCAGCAGCAGACTCAACTACGGCAACGCACTCTACGCCGGCACCACTCATAAACTTCTAAAAATACTGCAGGCCTCCAACAGAATCATCCAGAACACCCGCTGCTGAAGCCACATCAAGCCACATCAATGGTCACCTGAAAAACCTTCACTGGCTATCTGTCAACCAAAGAATTACCTTCAAGCTCTCCACGCACGCCTACAAAGCCCTCCACAACACCGGACTTGCATACCTCAACCACCGCCTCTCCTTCAATCCCACCAGACATCTTCGCTCCACCCAACTGGCCCGGTCCTCCTTCCCATGGATCCACAAGATCACGGCTGGAGGAAGGTCCTTCTGAAACCTTGCTGTGAAGAACTAGAGCTCCCTGCCTCTACATTTCAGGTAATCACCGTCGCTGCCTCAATTTAGGAAGGACCTCAAGACCTGGCGCTTCCACTGAACCGCAGATCCACCCTGCCCCGTCAGTGTCTTGTGACACTTACGGGTGAGCAGTTGCGCTTTACAAGAAATCTGATTGATTGATTGATTGACTGATTGATTGATTGATTGATTGATTGATTGATTTTCCAGAAAGTTTTCGACCCAACATCTCTTACTGCTGGAAGGGTATGCACGTAACGCTTATTGTGGTCCAGGACTGAGGTAGTCTTCTTACCCTGGACTGCAACATCTGGTTAGGGAAAAAGCCAATGCTCGCAATGATGAAATTATATGATGCTAATTCAGTAGCAACTGCAGTCTATGGTAGTGAACTTTGGGGTTATATGGCTTGTGAACAATTACAGATTGCAGAAAATGCATTTTTAAAACGCCTTTTGTGTCCCGGCCGCCACCTCCAACTTTGCAGTTCATGAGGAGTTAGGAGTAGAATATTTGAGCGATATTCTCTCCCTACGCCCATTGACCTGCTGGTTGAAACTGTGGCTGAGCCGAGACATCCCCCTAACACACCTGATTGTAAATGATTTAATCTCTCATGATAAGGCACTAGGTACCCCATGGCTGAAGTATTTAAAAACCAGTTTCTGTGAGCTGGGCCGCCCTGAACTATTTGATCGTCCGACTGAAATTGTAAAAGGGGATGTTGAAGCAATTAAGCAGTCTTTTCTCCTGAGACGAAAGGCCTTGAGGGAGGGTGCTGAGTTACAGAAAACAAGTGTAAGGAAATATATCATGGTTAAAACATGTATGACAATGGAGCCTTACCTACTCGGCACATTTAGTACCCATGAAAAGTTCTTGTTAACAAGATTTAGATTGAACTTGTTCCATCATCTGCTTATAAGACCAAAAAAAGATGCCTTTAATAAACTTCCTGCATCCTGTGGCTGCGACAGAAAGTCTCCACAGGATATGCTGCATTTTATGTTTTTATGTAGATTTTATGAATATCCACGTAAACGCTACCTGCTTGTTCTTTTAAAGAAACTTAATTTTAATCAGATACGACCAGACTTTTTATATTTACAATTGTTGCACAGTGATAGTATCCTCCAAATAATTGTATTTTTAAAAATGTCTCTTAGAATGAGAATTTGTCTGGATCAATGAATGTTAATATATTAATGAATTACAGTTCTGTAGAACTAATGTAGATAGGGAAATGTATCTTTGTAATTACACTTCACCAATGTTTTATGTATGTACAGTATGAAATGTGTACTTTTATGGTTGAATCAAACCAAAATAAAGTCTCATTTGAATTTGAACATCTGGTGATGGTATTCTCAATACCCTTATAAATCAAATTATGAGGTGGCCGAGGGCTCCAGAAGGCCATTTTATTATTTTATCTTGAACGTGGGGAGGAGGTGCATCTTTGTGACTAGAGCTGCCAACCTGTGAACTGGGGAACCGTGTGTGAATCCCACTAGCTTGAGCTTTCTCAACAGCCTTAGATTCTAAGCAAGTCACTGAGAGCCCGATTTAAGATGTAGCAGTCAGGCCGCACTACAACAAGGTGATGGAGTAATGTACTCTGTTGCCCTGGTGGAGGTCCCGATGACCACATTTTGAAATGTCCATCAGACAGTTGGACATTTCAGGCATTGACAGGAAGTGCTGTCAAGGTGCTTCCTGCCATTGTATCGCAACTTTGCTATATGGTACAGAAAGTTGACAGTTTTTTCCCCAAAAACAAAACCACAGAGAGTGATTTAAAAAAAAAAATACAATACCCCCCTGAAATGGGAGTTATTTCCCAAGGCAGTAAGGGGCATTGTGCAGTTTTTACTGCCCCTTATCGCTAGGGTGTCTGTCCACCCATCTAAATCAGGTGGGTGGACATATTGGCCAGCCTCCGATGGCCTTTACTCCATTGGAGGGGTGTAACTGCGGCCAAGTTGGTGTAGTCTCTGCCATCATTACACCAAAGGTCCTCCTGCCTTTAAATTGGGTGGACCATTGTGTTGGGGGAAAGGGTACACTGTCGCCGTTGCAATGGAGTACCCTCCATTTATACACCATTTTCTCTCTATCACAGCACAGTAGTCCATGCCTCGGATACAGCCTGCCACTGAGGGGGGCAGAAGCCTCCGTCCAGCAGCGGGCTATACCACTCTTGCCATTAGGAACCCAAGACCTGCCATTACCCTCTAGTGTCTTGAATCCACCCCGCCGTCCATCATTCTCACAACGCCTCCTTGGGGTCCATCACCATGGGGGAACTTGGAATGTCGGCCAAAGCATTGTGTATTCTTTGTCAATGCCCCTGGATGACTGGACAGCCCCTTACCATGTGATACAAAGTACCCTTCGCCTGTCGACGCATGTACAGACCAATTCTCTTTCAGCATCAAACTCCAGGCTCAAGGCGTTAGCCCCTTCACCGATGCAAGGATCCCTTCTATCAACACATCAAGTGACACAGAGGAAGGGTGCTTTTTGACCTGGGTATGGGTTCCATGTCTCTGGATCTAACAAATTCTAGAAAAGTACAAGCAACATTTTTCGGGGAGCATTAAAGTGCTTCTGTTTCTAGCGCCATCTGGGGATATGTTCCCTTTGTTGACAATCGTTGGGAGTCAGACACAACATCTGTTTTCATGGCTGCTCACAGATGCTTGATTGCTAAGGGTGTAAATTGACAGAGAAATCCCATAGCTAAACATTCATGCATTTTGTCAGTTTTCAGGCAGCTTTCTAGTGTCACTCAGAGGAGATGTAGAGCTAACTTTACTCTATCAAAAGAAGCCTTCTGAATGTTTCAGGTAAAACATACAACCAGCATGTTCAGCTTCCCCAAGCCCTCATCCAACTGGTCTTTAAAATCATTGGCAAGGCCAACAGCGATAATCTCCACAAGCACCACTAACCCTTGACTGCACAGACTCTATGCCATATTTTAACTTTCCAGTGATTAACCATCTCTTTTTCCTGCCTTAATCTGTTGTAATTTGTCCCCTTTGTGTGATCTGTTGAAATACCAGTGCAGAGCAGTGCTTTAAATGGGCCGGTATTGTCCGGTACAGAGTACCAGCACTTTTTTATTTTGCGAGGGAGAGAACCGGCACTTCTCAAGAGAAATGCTATACTTTTAATTGGAGTGGACTTGCACTTCACAGAAAAAAGCAGGTACTCTGTCACAGAGTATCTGCACTTCTATTTTTCCATTTCAAGCACTAGTGCAGAGTGATCATATTATATGTAAATTTCCCTGCTCACCAATTTCCCAAATTTTAACACAGTGTTCAAATTACTTTTATGCTAAGGGAATCTGGATCAATGTCCACTTAAATAGATCCACCAATGGTGAATTACCTTTGAAAATGAAAGTGCTTAGTTGGGCAATCAAAATCTACTCTGCATACCAAATATCACGTTCTTGTATCATTTATTCCATCAATTTGGTTAATATTTTCAAACTGTGTTTCTCAGTTTTTGCTGAAATATTCTCGCCAATAGAGGGAATATTTTAGCAAAAATTGTGAACATTTCCATTTACTAAGAATGTATTTATGGAAGAAATTTTGAGTTCGGAAAATGTTTAACAAATTGTTGGAATAATCAAATATTATTTGTAATGTAATGACCGAAATGTGATTCACCAACTAACTTTTTTTTTGTTTTCAAGGATGAATTAGTTATACCATTAGTGATTTCAAAGAAGCAATGCAATTTCTATTGGATATATGTTACTTTGTTATTCAAGCTGGCCTTACAGTTAAATAATAAGGTGACCCATATTTGAACTTTTACCGTTAACTTAAATGTTTCATAAAGAAAAGTACCCACCACACACCAAAGTTCGCTCGGTGTGGTCTGATCTTGGCCTTTATGAGTGGTAAAATCCATTTTCAGTTCATATTTTGCAGGAAAGTATTAGTGCAAACACCAGCAAAAGCAACACATTTTTTCATGTACCGTATTGCATTGCACGTGTTTATCTATGAGCACAATCTGATCCAATTCTTGGTTTGTATTTAAGGTATACCTACACTACATCTTACTGACCCTTTGTATGCTCTCCATTGGGCATCTTCTTCCCCTTTACAACCCCCCCAAGAACCTACTTTTTTGAGTGCCTGAAGTTGGTTAAATACTTGGTGTGTTGAAACGAACAAATTGTCCAGATCTCACCTACAACATTTGGTGATCTCAGCAAATATATTTTAACAAAAAGATTCATCAAAGGTTTGAGAGTTTACTCTCCCTGCACTGTTTTCTACAATAATGAAAGACTCATATATTGCTGCTCACACGCATCACTTAATCTTGGTAACTGTATTTAAAGTGGTCATTCCACAAATTAGTACTGACTTACAGCGACGGAAAAGGTAGGACTGTTTTTATTTCTTGGCTGCTTATTTTTAACAGATGAGATTATACACAGTGCAAATACTAATGCTTTAAGATCCGGAACAAAAACGTATTGCTGATGTGTAATTGTCCTGAGCACTTGACAGAAACCTCCATAGAATCTATATATTTTTTAAGTGTTTTTTCTAAGGGCTTTAGAACTGCATATGTTGCGCTGCTTGGAAGAGTCCACCCTTCTCCAAAGCCTGAATGTGAACCTGATGTCATTCCTTTAGACATAAATCTCATTCCAAAGTTTCTTAATTTCAAAAAATAACCTTGTGTGCATCTCCCTATTAACCTTTAACACTTTCTGTTATTATTTAGAAGATATACCTCTGCTTGCATGTAAAAACACTTCTCACCTTTCTTTAGTAAGCTATATTGAGAAGGTTTCCATGCATATTGATTTATATAAATGTGCATTTGTGAGCAACATTTCCTAGTCTATACAGGACTCCATTGTTTTTGAAAAAAATTAGATGTAAGTCTTACATGTGTGTCGAAGCCAAGCTCTGACTTTGACTGAACTCTTTACTTTTGCATTTAGATTCTTCAATACGCGATACGGTTTCTCTGGATCTTCACAACTTGGCTGTATATTTTTGTCAACTTCTCGTGTTTGAAGATAAGGAC
Organism: Lissotriton vulgaris; assembly: GCF_964263255.1. Classification (NCBI taxonomy): domain Eukaryota; kingdom Metazoa; phylum Chordata; class Amphibia; order Caudata; family Salamandridae; genus Lissotriton; species Lissotriton vulgaris. The sequence goes on from NC_141693.1 coordinate 1,944,560,454, forward strand.
CTTCTGGCTCTCCATTGCGCCATCTCTTGCTCCAGACATGCTCACTCATTGCTATCACTACCCTCTTTCTCTATCAGACATTGTTAAATTTTTCCATTGTTATGTCTTCCTCACTGAATATCAGCATGTTTGCGTCAAGAGGCAAATATTATGTGTAAACGCAATAGCAGTTGTCCCTGCCATGGTCGGTTGTCTGTAAATGCGGATAATAGTGCAATTCGGAATTTCTGCTTTTTCTCTATTATCTGTCGTACATTATCTTCATCTGTCCCAGATGGCTCCAACAATATCCGTCTTTGTCATTTCATTATCTCAATACTTAAGAGCTAAGGCCACAAATATTTGAGTTTTCTCTAATGTAGGAGAGGAACATACCAGGGAGATTAGTGCACAATGAAAGATTCCTTTTGTTATCCTCTTAATAACTCTCAAGCGGTTTAAGCCCCCGCTCCTGTCCGTGGGGTCTATCAGGGCAGTCATTGTGGTAACTGAAGTATTCTCAGGTCAGACCCTTTATTAAAAGGGCATTCTTGGATCTGCCTGACCCCAGGAGTTCTGGACATGGCAACTATACCGAACACAGCTGTCACGCGGGCTCTTATAAGGGTTTGTGATGTTTCTGAGCATGCATAGTATCTCATTAATTAGATTTTTATTTACCAAAAATACATCAGTTCGTTATTGACCCTTTTAAATGCACTGCTTCAAAACTGTTGTGTGTTTCATTGAAATGGCTTCAGTGCAGTGTCCCAGTGAAAAGCAGCATTTCATTTTTTTTAAAACTAAAATAATTGTAACAATCATTAAATAAAAACATCAATAGGATTAAACATTATCCCAAACAACATGAACCCCAAATCCTTAATCCTAAACCCCAGTACTTAACCCTATGTCCTTAACTCCTTACCCTTAATGTTAACTATAACCTCATATCTTAACCCTTACACACGTAAGCATATTCTGTCAATCCAGTTTCCCAAATTATTAATTCTGTACACCAAACCCTTAACCTGTGTCATTAATCCTAGAACCGGTCCTCTCAATCTCTGAATCCAGCCCTTAACATCCATCCTCTATTCCCTAGACACTTAACCCTTAACTGCTAATCCTTAAACCCTTACCAGTAACTATAATTTTCCCAACCCCTGATCCTAAATTACGAAACCTAGACCATTAATCCTATATACTTAACCCTATACCTTTAACCCTACGCCCTTAACCCCATACTCCTAACTTCTATACCCATAACCTTTTATCCTATACTCCAAACTCTTAACTGCAAACCCCAAGCCCATAACCCTTAACTTTTAACTATATACTCTTAACCCTATACCAGTAACACTTACTCTTATATCCTTAACCCCTATGGCCTGAGCCCCAATAACCCTTAACCATATACCCCATATGTTTTCCTCGGTATCCCTCTCCGCCTCACCATTAATTCCCTTACCATGTACCCTACATCCTTGGCCCATAACCCTTAACCCATTATCTCAGTTCACACTGCATTTATTTTTATATCTTTGGAAACAAACAATTGTGATAGTGTACATTTTTCAACCTATTTATCTTTACAACTTAAATGTGGGTGATATGTTTTAAAAGTGTTAATTTTGAAGTTTCGAGGCAATGCCTATAGTATGGGTTTGACCCTCGAAAGGATGTAGGCGACCCACCAGGACATCGGGCTCCATGATTGTAACGCTGGACTGGTCTATCGATTTCCATTGTACGCCAGGTCCCGCTTCTGAAAAGGCCATGGGGAGGTACCGGGTTTTAAGAGATCTGCTCTAGCTGGTTTAGCCAGATTTGTAACTGTTCCGTCCGCCTTGTTGTTTCCCCTGGAGCTCAGCAAGGTTCACACTTGTCAGCAGTTCTGTTCAGTATTTACCTCCAGCCCCTATACAAACTCCTGAGAACCTACTTTCTGCATACATTACTAGATGAGTGCCACTGATGCACGGCTGATCTAAAAGTTGACAAGCGAATGTCCTCAAGTTGTAGGTCAATAATCAATGTCATTTAGGAGTCACCAGGAGTTCCTGTTCCAACCCCCCTGTTCTTGTGATTCACCTCTGTGATACAGTGGTCTCTGGAATGAATCTCAGACATCCAGGGGGTCTGAGGAAGGAGAGGATTTATTCCCTCTTTTTATGTGGACCAGCATTGGAATGATGTTGAGGCTATGTTTCACAAGCATTCTCCTAACTCGTCCCAAGAGATCCTTTGTCGATGTTGGCAGGCACAGATATGGTCCAACTCATCAGTACTGAGCTGAAGGGACAAACAAGGTATGACCCACACATCTCTTTCAACACACCCCGAGATAATGCCAACTGGGCATGTAACGGTGCCAGAGACTGTCAGGCATATTTATGAATTATTGCTACAACAAGTGCACACACACAAGAAACCCACACTGATATCTTAAAGGCTTTAATATTGTTCACCTTTAGTGTAGAATAAATAAAATAATTACATAGATCAGATCTACATCTGCTTGCATCCAAAAATACTTCTCACCTTTCTTTAGTCAGATATATTTAGAAGGACTCCATGCATAATAATTTATGTCAATTTGCTTTTGTGGGCAAAATGTCCTGGTCTGTACAGGACTTGGGAGGCTTTCCAAAAATAAGACGTAAGACTTACATGTCTGTAGGAGCCAAGCTCTGACTTTGACTGGACTCTACTTTTGCATTTAGATTCTTCAATACGCAATACGGGTTCCCTGGATCTTCACAACTTGGTTGTATATTTTGGCCAACGTCTCGTGTTTGAAGATAAGGACCATCCGACTCTCCGTTGTGCCCATCTCTTGCCCCCAGACATGCGCACTCATTGCTATCACTACCCTCTTTCTCTATCAGACATTCTTGAATTTTTCCATTGTTATGTCTTCCTCTCGATGATTGACCTTATTTATGCTGAATATCAGCATGTTTCCATCGGGAGGCAAATGTTATGTGTAAACGCAATAGCAGTTGTCGCTGCCATGGTTGGTTGTCTGTAAATGCGGATAATAGTGCAATTCGGAATTTCTGCTTTTTCTCTATTATTTGTCGTACATTATCTTCATCTGTCCCAGATGGCTCCAACAATATCCGTCTTTGTCATTTCATTATCTCAATACTTAAGAGCTAAGGCCACAAATATTTGAGTTTTCTCTAATGTAGGAGAAGAACATACCAGGGAGATTAGTGCACAATGAAAGATTCCTTTTGTTATCCTCTTAATAACTCTCAAGCGGTTTAAGCCCCCGCTCCTGTCCATGGGTCTATCAGGGCAGTCCTTGTGGTAACTGAAGTATTCTCAGGTCAGACCCTTTATTAAAAGGGCATTCTTGGATCTGCCTGACCCCAGGAGTTCTGGACATGGCAACAATACCGAACACAGCTGTCACGCGTGCTCAAATAGAGAACTGTGAGGTTTTGAAGCATGCATAGTATGATTGTACCTCATAAATTTGATTTTTATTTAACGAAAATACATCAGTTCGTTATTGACCTTTTGAAATGCACTGCTTCAAAACTATAGTGTGTTTCATTGAAATGGCTTCAGTGCAGTGTCCCAGTGAAAAGCAGCATTTCATTTTTTTTTAAACTAAAATAATTGTAAAAATCATTAAATAAAAAACATAAATAGGATTAAACATTATCTCAAACAACATGAACCCCAAATCCTTAATCCTAAACGCCAGTACTTAACTCAATGTCCTTAACTCGTTACCCTTAATTTTAACTATAACCTCATATCTTAACCCTTACACACGTAAGGTCAATCCAGTTTCCCAAATTATTAATTCTAATCACCAAACCCTTAACCTGTGTCATTAATCCTAGAACCGGTCCCCTCAATCTCTAAATCCAGCCCTTAACATCCATCCACTATTCCCTAGACACCTAACCCTAAACTGCTAATCCTTAACCCCTTACCAGTAACTAAAATTTGCCCAACCCCTGATCCTAAATTACTAAACCTAGACCATTAATCCTATATACTTAACCCTATACCTTTAACCCTATGCCCTTAACCCCATACGCCTAACTCCTATACCCATAACCTTTTATCCTATACTCCAAACTCTTAACTGCAAACCCCAAGCCATAACCCTTAACTTTTAACTATATACTCTTAACCCTATACCAGTAACACTTACTCCTATATCCTTAACCCCTATGGCCTGAGCCCCAATAACTTTTAACCATATACCCCATATGCTTCCCTCTGTATCCCTCTCCCCACACCATTAATTCCCTTACCTTGTACCCTATATCCTTGACCCATAACCCTTAACCCACTCTCTCAGTTCACACTGCATTTATTTTGATACCTTTGGAAACAAACAATTGTGATAGTGTACATTTTTCAACCTATTTATCTTTACAACTAATATGTGGGTGATACTATGTTTTAAAATTGTTAATTTTGCAGTTTCGAGGCAATGCCTATAGTATGGGTTTGACCTTCGGAAGGATGTAGGCGTCCCACCAGGACATCGGTCTCCATGATGGTAACGTTGGACTGGTCTATCACTTTCCATTATACGCCAGGCCACGATTCTGAAAAGGCCAAGGGGAAGTACCGGGTTTTAAGAGATCTGCTCTAGCTGGTTTAGCCAGATTTGTAACTGTTCCGTCCGCCTTGTCGTTTCCCCTGGAGCTCAGCGAGGATCACACTTGTCAGCAGTTCTCTTCAGTATTTACCTCCAGCCCCTATACAAACTCCTGATAACCTACTTTCTGCATACATTACTAGATGAGTGCCACTGATGCACGGCTGATCTAAAAGTTGACAAGCGAATGTTCTCAAGTTGTAGGTCAATAATCAATGTCATTTAGGAGTCACCAGGAGTTCTTGTTCCAACCCCCCCTGTTCGTGTTATTCGCCTCTGTGATACAGTGGTCTCTGGAATGAATCTCAGACATACATGAGGTCTGAGGAAGAAGAGGTTTTAGTCCCTCTTTTTAGGTGGACCAGCATTGGAATGATGTTGAGGCTATGTTTTACAAGCATTCGCCAAACTCGTCCCAAGAGATCCTTTGTCGAAGTTGGCAGGCACAGATATGGTCCAACTCATCAGTACTGACCTGAAGGGACAAACAAGGTAGGACCCACACATCTCTTTCAACACACCTCGAGATAATGCCAACTGGGCATGTAACGGTGCCAGAGACTGTCAGGCATATTTATGAATTATTGCTACAACAAGTGCACACACACAAGAAACCCACACTGATATCTTAAAGTCTGTAATATTGTTCACTTTAGTGTAGAATAAATAAAAATAATTACAGAGATCCAAAAATACTTCTCGCCTTTCTTTAGTCAGATATATTTAGAAGGACTCCATGCATAATAATTTATGTCAATTTGCTTTTGTGGGCAAAATGTCCTGGTCTGTACAGGACTTGGGAGTCTTTCCAAAAATAATATGTAAGACTTACGTGTCTGTAGGAGCCAAGCTCTGACTTTGACTGGACTCTACTTTTGCATTTAGATTCTTCAATACGCAATACCGATTCTCTGGATCTTCCCAACTTGGTTGTATATTTTGGCCAACGTCTCGTGTTTGAAGATAAGGACCACCCGGCTCTCTGTTGTGCCCATCTCTTGCCCCCAGACATGCGCACTCATTGCTATCACTACCCTCTTTCTATATCAGACATTCTTGAATTTTTCCATTGTTATGTCTTCGTCTCGCTGATTGACCTTATTTATGCTGAATATCAGCATGTTTGCATCGGGAGGCAAATATTATGTGTAAACGCAATAGCAGTAGTCGCTGCCATGGTCGGTTGTCTGTAAATGCGGATAATAGTGCAATTCGAAATTTCAGCTTTTTCTCTATTATCTGTCGTACATTATCTTCATCTATCCCAGATGGCTCCAACAATATCCGTCTTTGTCATTTCATTATTTCAATACTTAAGAGCTAAGGCCACAAATATTTGAGTTTTCTCTAATGTAGGAGAAGAACATACCAGGGAGATTAGTGCACAATGAAAGATTCCTTTTGTTATCCTCTTAATAACTCTCAAGCGGTTTAAGCCCCCGCTCCTGTCCATGGGTCTATCTGGGCAGTCCTAGAGGTAACTGAAGTATTCTCAGGTCAGACCCTTTATTAAAAGGGCATTCTTGGATCTGCCTGACCCCAGGAGTTCTGGACATGGCAACTATACCGAACACAGCTGTCAGGCGTGCTCATATAGGGGTCTGTGATGTTTCTGAGCATGCATAGTATGATTGTACCTCATTAATTTGATTTGCATTTTACTGAGAATACTGTAGCTCGCTATTGACCCTTTAAATGCACTACTTCAAAACTATAGTGTGTTTCATTGAAATGGTTTCAGTTCAGTGTCAGAGTGAAAAGCAACATTTCAGTTTTTTTCCATAAAACTAAAATATTTGTAACAATCATTGAAACAGCTTAAATTAAAGGCATTTCCAATGGTGACAAAAAACAAATAAAAACATAATTAGGATTTATATTTATCCCTAACCACCCCGTGCCCTAAATCCTTAATCCTAAACCCCAGTACCTTAACGGTATGTCTTTAACCCGTTACCTTTAATTTTAACTATAACCTCACAACTTTACCCTTACACACATAAGTATATTCAGTCAATTCAGTTTCCCAAATTATTAATTCTATCCACCAAACCCTTAACCCGTGTCATTAATCCTAAAACCGGTCCCCTCAATCTCTAAATCCAGCCTTTACCCTCCATCCTCTACTCCCTAGACACTTAACCCTAAACTGCTAATTCTTAACCCCATACTCATAACTATCATTTCCACTATCCCTGATCCTAAACCTCACATGCTTTCCTCAGTATCCCTCACCCCACACTATTAATCCCCATACTTATACCCTATATCCTTAAACCGTAACTCTATTCGCTCAGTTCACACTGCATTTACTTTGATATCTTTACGAACAATTACTTGTGATAGTGGTCATTTTTCAACCTATTTATCTTTTCAACTAATATGTGGGTGATATTGTTTCTATAAGTGTTACTTTTGCAGTTTTGAGGAAATGCCTATAGTAAGGGTTCCCGCTCTGAAGGATGTAAGCGGCCACCAGGGCATCGGGCTCCATGATGGTGACGTTGGACTGGTCTATCGCCTATCCAGTTTACGCCAGGCCACGTTTCTGGAAAGGCCAAGGGGCGGTGCCGGGTGTTCAGAGCTCTCCTCCACCTGGTTTTGCCAGATTTGTAGCTGTCCCATCTGCTCGTGTAGACCAGGCTATTTCACCTGGAGCTCCGCGAGGCTCACGCGTGTCAGCAGTTCTCTTCAGTATTTACCTACAGCCCCTATGCAACCTCCTGAGAACCTACTTTCTGCATACATTGCTAGCTCGGTGCCAGTGATGCGCGGCTGATCTTTAAGTTGACAAGCGGTTTTGCTTGACCATGCCAATGTCCTCAAGTTGTAAGTCAATAAATCACAAGAAATCCAGACTGTCATTTTCAAAGGCTTTATTATAGTCCACTTTTAGTGGATAATAAATGATACAAATTAATTACAGAGATCAGAAAATGGGTAGTATCTGCATAAGTAGAGCCCAAGTATGTTGACAAACATACAACATATTATGTGCGGTGCCTTTTTAAGAATCCTTACGTGGCTAACGTTCAAACCTCAGATGGGTTGCTGAAAGAAGGATTCTTGTTTTCAATAGAGCCGCACACGGTCGGACCCGTACTTCATGTATGTTTGTCCAGTTCACAGGGCTGTCTACAAGGCAGACCTGAGGTGTCTCTGTGGACAGACATGTTCTGAGACAGACAGCCTGGATGCTCTGAGCTCCTCTGCTTTGTTGTCTATATTGTTATTGTATTCCTGGTCTCTGGTTTGGAGAGAGCTGTGAACAGCTGTTTATATACTCTATATGCTGTTTATTTTAAGAAAAATCAACCTCATTATCGTGATGTAAGGGGAGCAAAATACCCTGAGCTTTCCCTCGCACATGCATGTTAAAGCTTAAACTAGTATGCGTTCTCTATTCAAATGAACACATTTCTATGTGAATGAGAAACATACAATCTAAATGCACACTAAATGTAATGCATGTTGTGAATTTCGTTGCGAAATAATGAGAATAAATGCACCCGCTGCTGCAAAGGAATACCAACGTACATGACCTAAGCAAATGTGCAAATGCATGAGATAAGGGGGGCCTGGTAGACATATAGGATACAATATGTGACACGGCCCTTTGCAGCACAGTACCTTACGGCGGTGATGCCATTTAGTGGTCACCAGGGGCTGTAGTGGCACATCCTTCACCCCTCCGCGCATCTCCTTTAAAGTGAAGAATTTTAGCGTATGGATATACATTAGATTTTTTGTAGGATTCACGTCTTATTTCTGTGGTGTCATCAGATCCATAGATGAGAAAGACAGTGATGCCGCTTCCTGTGAAATCATCAGTAACCAATTCCATATGATTTCAATTTCTCTGATGTCGCCTCAAAGACACAGGCCATGTGATGTGACTCCTGCTGACACTATGATTTTTTGACCGCACACCTCTTCTAGCAAGCTCTTATCAGTGGTGCTCAGTAATTGTAGGCTTTTAATAGAATTCTGGGACTGATTTAGATCTCAGCAGGCGGGTTACTCCATCGCAACCGTGACGGAGATCCCATGCACCGAAATATATATATCCCATTATATTCCATGGGATTTGTATTTCGGTGGATGGGATCTCCGTCACCGTTGTGACAGAGTAACCCGTCCCTCAGGCCCTCTGTCGTAAAATCACCTACTGCTTCTGTTTGGCAACTAGCCATGCTGCAATCAATGTTCGGCATTTGGGGAAGAATTTAGAGGGCTGGCTTCACTCTGCGGTGTTACATTGAGGTGGAAAGTGATCAACTGATTGGATGATATGGAACTCATGTATAGAACACTAACCAAGGAGGTTTTAGGCGGTATCTTGTCCAAAGAGCACCAGTGTCGTTCATAAGCCTGGATGTAGTTTGCTGGGTTTTGCTACACGGAACTCCGCGAAGTTACAAAAAAACTCTGTGAATTTGCCCAGCTAGAAAATAGTCACACTTTACTAACTGTCAGGGACGTGGCTTCAGGGGATGGTGTTTGGGGGTGTTCACCCCCCCTAATGCATGTATTTTCTGATACAAAGTTGGGTGCACCAGAAATTGTCATATACACACAGACAAAACCTCACACACACTCTCCCACTCTCTGTTGTGAAAGTCACCCTGGTTCTTGTGCTTCATGCTAGGTAAAGCGCATTGATACATCTGGCAGTGGAGGTGAACAACCTTTACAACGAAACATTTACAACGCACTACCATTACAAGGCGGTCATTACAACGCAGACCATTACAACGCATTGCGCTGGGGGGCGCTCTAGGATAGGGAATACGTTTTCATTTTCTTTCCAACACCTTCCCTAGTGTCCACGGGGACTGGAGATGGAATAGAAAATTAAACTTTTCACTATCCAGCACCTCTAAGCGCTATGCGTTGTAAAGGTATGCGATGTAAAAACCGCGTTGTAAAGGCAGGCGTTGTAATAGCCTGCGTTGTAACGTCATACATCCGGCAGTGGAGAGTTTAAACTACTTCGCACTGCAACCACTTTCTAAAGCACAAGGGTCTGGACGCAGAAGTGCAATCGCTTGTTCTCTCTCGCTTAGACTGCCGCAATGCCCTTCTTATGGAACTATCTAAAACTTAATGAAGCTGCAGCAAAAGTAATTATGGTACAGCATAATTAATATCAACCGCCTGCCCTCCTTAAATTTGTTCCTGAATGGATGCATCTATAAAACAGCATGCTTCAAATGAGCTGACCATCTCCTGCTGCTTCAGGTGCAGCCCTTCAAGAAAACTCCTCACGCCTGTGGGTCTTCTTTGGCCAGTCGTTCAACTTATAGCGCGTGACCCACATCCATGAGACTAGCCAACTATAGCAACTAACTTAAGTACCCTCTGAAAATATACCGCCCTGAAAAATACCTCTGTCCCTCTTTCAAGGGCCCACACTCCTCCAGCGTTACTTAAGAAATTCTCCTAAACCAGAATTTGGTGGACGGGATACTCCATAATGGGTGATATCTCAAGAGGAAATAGTTCAAGAGCCTGGTGGGATGTTGCAACCACCGCCCTACACAGTATGAATGCAAGCTGGGCAGAGCATGAAAGGTGCCCAGCAGTAGACTTTAATGTAGGATGACCATCCAGTGATTGCCCTTCTCTCCCCTCATGAGGTCATGAGCAGTACTATTCATTGTGTATTCTGGCACTGTGCTCATGTATGTGTCTGGAAGAAGTGCGAAGGGAGCACAGGAGCACATTCCTGTGTACCCTGAATCACTGCTATTCTCCAGTCCCCTCAAGGTCCCACCCCGGAGGGTCCACCCATGGGCCAGTTGTTGTATACGGCGACCCACGGCACATTGAGCTCAAACTCCAGTTAGTAAGGCCATCGCGAGTTATTTGGCAGTCTCTGGTGGCTCTGTGGGATCAAGGATTATCCAAAGTCTAGAGGGATAGTAGCCACAGGACGCAAAGACCGATGTCACAGCCAGATGCGATGAAGCTGGCAATCCTGAGAAAAGAGTGCAGGGTCTCAGGAGGCCATGAGAGGGATTGGTGAATGTCCATCGGATGAGTTCCAGAGCACAGCATAGATCAAGTCTCATATGTAATGGAGGGAAGGAAGGATGGAAGACCAGTCTATGGGTGAGTGGTTGAGGTATGCCGCCCAAACCAGCGGAAGGTATGACCATAGTGGATCCAACGATGGCAGAGTGTTACTCACTTCGACCTTAACAAAGTGAGTAGCACTATTAGTGTTAGGCAGATAATCTATTACCTTGCCTTGGCTGTGTTGTTGGAGAGTGGTTGTTGTCCTCTATGTCACTGTTGATTTTCTGTGCAATTAATTTGCAGCTTGAGGTGGCAACAGTGTACGCACCGGCATTGCTTTGCATGAGGGTGAGTTTGCCATCATGTTGGAGTTCGGTTATATGTACCTTCCACTGAATTGCCTACCTCTGCATCCTCAATCATATGAGCATGGTGTGCTCTCCTGCATTGGTGGTGAGGAGGATTTTACTATTGTGAGTGTTTTGTGGCAGGAGGAGTTGTGGATCTGTGTCCACCAAGTTATATGTTTTTTGCACAAGACCTTGCATCCATGTGCCCTTCTGCAGTGGTATAGGAGTTGTTTGTGAGGATGCCTAGACGGTTTTTAGGGGCCTTTGGTTGCTGGTGCATTCAGTTTGCCTTCTGCAGTTGTAAATGTGTAAAAGATTTGTTTGGGGGTTACCTGGATGATTTGCAGCACCTCTGGATTCCTGGTGCATCCAGGTGACATCTCCAGTTCTAAAGTAGTTAGTTGAGGCAGTACCTGCATGGTTTTCAGGGGCCCTTGGTTGCTGGTGCGTTCAGTTTCCATTCTGCAGTTGTAAAGGTGTAAAAGATTTGTTTGGGGGTTACCTGGATGATTTGCATCACCCCTTGAGTCCTGGTGCATCCAGGTGACATCTCCAGTTCTAAAGTAGTTAGTTGGGGCAGTACCTGCATGGTTTTCAGGGGCCCTTGGTTGCTGGTGCGTTCAGTTGCCCTTCTGTAATTGTAAATGAGTTGTTTGGAGGGAACATGAATGGTGTGCAGGAGCCCTTGGTTGCTGGTGCATCCAGTTGCCCTTCTGCAGTTGTAAAGGAGTTAATTGGAGGAGTACCTGGATGGTTTGCAGGGGCCCTTGGCTGCTGGTCCATCTAGTTGCCTTCTGGAGTAGTACCTGGGTGGTTTGCTTAAGTCCCTGTTTGCTGGTGCATCAATTTACCTTTTGCAGTTGTGAAGGATTGGTTTGGAGGGGGTACATCTGCAGTTATAAAACAGTTGTTTGGAGGGACCTTTGGTTGATGATACATCCAGTTGCCTTCTGCCGTTGTCAAGGAGTTGATTGGAGGGATGCCTGGATGGTTTGCAGAGGCCATTCGTTGCTGGTGCATCCAGTTGCCCTTCTGCAGTTGTAAAGGAGGTGTTGAGATCAGTATCTATATGGTTTGCAGGGGCCCTTGGTTTCTTGGTTGCTGGTGCATCCAGTAGACTTCTGCAGTTGAATGGTTGCTGGTTGGAGGGGTACCTGTATGGTTTCCAGGGGCTCTTAGTTGCTGGTGCTTCCAGTTGAAGTGGACATACGCAGTTATTTGGAAGTTGTTGGAGGAGTACCTGGATGGTTTGCATGGGCCCTTAGTTGCTGGTGCGGCATGTTGAAGTTGACTTCTGCAGTTATATGGAAGTTTTTGGAGTGGTACCTGGATGGTTTGCAGGGGTCCTTACTTGCTGGTGCAGTCACTTGGCTTCTGCAGTTGAATGGTAGTTGTTGGAGGGGTACCTGGGTGGTTTGCAGGGGCTCTTAGTTGCTGGTGCTTTTAGTTGACTTCTGCAGTTATATGGAAGTTGTCGGAGGGGTGCCTGGATGAGTTGCAGGGGCCCTTAGTTGCTGGTGCTTTTCGTTGATGGTTTGCAGGGGCCCTTTGTTACTGGTGCTTCTAGTTGATGGTTTGCAGGGGCCCTTAATTACTGGTGCTTCTAGTTGACTTCTGCAGTTATATGGAAGTTGGTTGAAGGAGTACCTGGATGGTTTGCAGGGGTCCTTAGTTGCTGGTGCGTCTAGTTGAAGTTGACTTCTGCAGTTATATGGAAGTTGTTGGAGGGGTACCTGGATGGTTTGAAGGGGCTCTTAGTTGCTGGTGCTTCTAGTTGAAGTTGACTTCTGCAGTTGAATGGTAGTTGTTGGAGGGGTACCGACCCATGAGAAGGGACATACCCTGGATCTGATTTTCTCAACCACTCCCATAGAGATGCATGCACCTATTCAGGTGCTATGGTCGGATCACAGGCTGATTAAATATTATATCTCGGAGGTAAGGAAACTCTCTTGTGCCCCTCGGCAGGTTGCCCAGGGATTTAGGGCACTTCATCGGGTCACTCCGGAACTGCTGGCACAGGCATGTGCGGCTCATCCCTGCATCCTGACAGGGGACCTAGACGAGGATGTAGAGGGGTTGCAAGCATGGCTCCTGGAGAGGCTTGATGATCTTGCTCCTGTGAGGCCCCCTCGCAAGTTGGATAAACGTGCATCTGCCCCTTGGTTTACGGAAGCGCTGGTGGCTTCGCGTCGGCAATGCAAAGTAGCGGAAAGAGTATGGCGCGCAAAATATGACCCGACGGCTAAACTTGCCTACAGGTCTTTAGTAAGAGCTTATCACCGAGACATCCTCTCTGAGAAGAAGGGTTATTTCGCGAGGAAAATCGAAGCTGCCTCTAACTCTTGTAAGGAGCTATTCGCCATTGTGCGGGAGTTTACGGCTTCACGTGCTTCGTCGAATCAGACTCCTCCCCCAGAGTCTTGGGTCAGCGCGATTGCTAACTTTTTTACTTCTAAGATCCGGCTGATCCAGGACTCCTTCCCCGTGCAGGAGCCAGAGGTGCCCTGCCAGGTGGAGGATGCTCCGGCCGTCCTGTCCAGTGCAGGCCCGGTTCTGGCAGTCTTTCCCCCTCTTTCCACTGCCTCATCGTTGGATCTGATGGCCTGTCTAAAATCGGGCTCACCTCGGGATGCCTGCCCCGCCAAATTTATGGCGAAAATGGCAGTAGCCATTAACCCATATGTGAACCCCCTGCTGAACTGTTCTCTTGAGCAGGGTGTGGTTCCTCAGATATGGAAGCAGGCGAGGATTATTCCCCTGCTTAAAAAGCCCGGACTGGACGCGGAGCTGCTGGCGAACTACAGGCCTATTTCGCTGTTGCCTGCTTTCGCCAAGATTATTGAAAAACATGTGCATTAGGTGCTTGCCGATTATCTGGAGTCCCATGATCTACTGCACCCCACTCAATCTGGATTCCGCACCAATTTTAGCACCGAAACAGCTCTCCTGGAAGTTTCGGAGGCGATTAAGGAGGTGCTGGATGCAGGAGGCAAGGCGCTGTTGGTGATGTTAGATCTGTCAGCGGCCTTTGACACCGTCCCCCACGAGGGTCTCCTCGCAAGACTTTCTGAGATCGGTCTAAGGGGGACGGTGCTCAGCTGGTTCCGTTCGTTCTTGGCAGGCCGTCGACAAACGGTCTGGGCCTCTGCCCGCTCCGCCGAGATGTCGCCATTGGGTGTCGGAGTCCCTCAGGGCTCAGTGTTGAGCCCGACTCTATTCAACATCTTCATGACCCCTCTGGCGGCTCTGGCGGAGTCCTTCGGGGCTCAGATCGTTTCCTACGCCGATGACACCCAGCTCCTCTTTACCTGTGAGAGTGGTGCGGATTTCGACGGAGAGAGTATCCGGGGTTGCCTTGGGGCTGTTTTTCAATGGTTCCAACATAACAGCCTCAAGTGCAACTCGGATAAATCCGAGGTCCTCTTCTTTGGGTGCAGCTCAGATCCAGACTGGAAGGTGTGGTGGCCAGAGAACATGTTTCCACCAGCAAGTTCGTCCCAGGTGGCTAAAAACCTAGGGATTAAGATTGACAACGGCCTAACACTGCGATCTCAGATAATCGGTCTTACTGGCACCTGTTTTGGCCTGCTCTGGATGTTGCGCAAGTTTCTCCCCTTACTATCGGAGGAGCATAGGAAGATTACAGTGCAGGCGATAATTGGCTCGAGAATTGATTATTCGAACATTCTTTATCTCGGCCTGCCAGAATATCTGCTTCAACGGCTGCAGGTGGTCCAGAACTCGGCAGCAAGGGCAATCTTTGGACTATCACGCCGTGCCAGAGACTCGGGCCTCCTGCAGTCACTGCACTGGCTTCCCGTCCGGAAGCGGATAATTTTCAAGGCCTTGACTCTGGCGCATAAAGCTCTGCATGCCTCAGGAGCGAAATACCTTCAAAAAAGGCTTGCCTTTTACCATCCAGCCAGGCCCTTGAGGTCAGGATCCTTGTTCCTCGCCTCGGTTCCGCGTGTAAAAAGGGCTCGTATTGGAGGCCGTTCTTTTAGACTGCTGGCCCCCCAGCTATGGAATACACTTCCAGTGGCATTGCGCAGTACATCAAATTTACTGGCTTTTAGGAAGGGTCTCAAAACCTGGCTTTTTACTTCTTAGTTGTTCCCTGGGGTTGTTTTTTCTGGATCCTCTTTTTTTCTGTCTTTTACTTGTTATGTTATGAGATAGGTGTGCAAACCAAAGCGCCGGGACACTCTTTGAGTAGCCGTGCGCTATATAAAATCAAGTATAACATAACATAACATAACAATACCTGGATGGTTTGCAGGGGTCCTTACTTGCTGGTGCAGTCACTTGGCTTCTGCAGTTGAATGGTAGTTGTTGGAGGGGTACCTGGGTGGTTTGCAGGGGCTCTTAGTTGCTGGTGCTTCTAGTTGACTTCTGCAGTTATATGGAAGTTGGTTGAAGGAGTACCTGGATGGTTTGGTTACTTAATTGGCTTCTGCACGTGTGAAGGAATCGTTTTGCGGGTTACCTGGATGTTTTGCCCGGGCCTTTGTTTGATGGTTCCAATAGGCTGTCGCGCTCTGTTTCCTTTCCTCTTGCTGTGTCACTGTGTATGCTACGATGATGCTGGTAGCAGAAAACGGCTGATCAGTCCCAAGACGCACTGTCACGAGTGGGCTCGCAGGCTCAATCCATTTAATGAAGTGGCTGATCACCAAATTCTACGCATATAAATCTTTAATGCTGGAAAAATGAATTTCACTCAATGCAATTAATTATCTTCTGGCAAAACATCAATCCCTTTGAAGCGTGTGTTATCCAATACGTTTATGACTTAAATGGGTTCCGTCATTTAAAACTCCAAAGCCTAATAAAACTGTAAACATAAAAAGCAACCATTTAGTAATTCACAGTGGTGGGGATCAGAACGTCACACCTCATGAGCCAATGTGGAAATATGAAACAGAGTACTTTAACCCCTTCACTGCGGCGGCTATTCCGCCGCAGTGCTAAGTGGGGACGGCGGCCGAGCGGCGGGCGCATGCTGGTGACGGAACCGCTCCATCACCAGCGTCGGTTGCGCTGTGCTTATGACAGAGCGGTTCCGTCACGGCCCCGCCCTCTCAATAGAACGCTCGGCGCAGGTGCGGAATCCGCGCCGAGCGGGCTGTGACGGAACCGCTCCGTCATCAGCACAGCGCGACCGCGGCTGATGACGGAGTGGTTCTGTCACCAGCAGGGGAGGGGTTAAATGGAAAGTTTCTCACGGCGTGTGTTAAATCCCATCATACTACGCTGTCAAAGTTTATTGTGTTAAGTTAATAAAAACCATAACAATATTGCCATATATTCAATTCTACATAAATAACACAAAATCTTGATGCACGATTGATAATGATAAATACAAGTGCCATTGTGTTATTAACACCTGAACCCCTGGAAGGTATATTCATCAAACTGAGAAGTTGAAGTTGGGGTTTAATATCGGTAAGGTGCCGCTGTGCTGCTAAAACCTATAAAATCATTTACATGTATTAACAAATGAAGATTCGAATGCCCCTGATGTTAGAATGTCTTGCAGTAGAAGCACCTCATTTAAAAAGTTTGTCGCTAGTAGTATCTGATGTCAAATGTTAACCGGCCACGGCTGCAAACATCACAGTGTCAATAACAATGGGGGTGCTCACATGGACAGATAACACACCAAGACAGCAGGTTATACAAGTGCATTTATCGGTCTTCAACTTTGCATCGTGTGCGGGTGTCCCGTGGTGCCTGGAGTGTCTTCTTGGTCATTCCTCTCCCAGTAGCAGTCAGTCGAATGCTTGGGAACTTGATTTTCATAAACACAAGTGTGCGCTGTACTCTTTGCATGTGTTTCACTGATCTCTCACACGGCCTGCGTCTCAATTTTGGAGGGGCCGCCGCTGCGAAGCTACTGGCAGGGGCGAGGTACACAGCAGGAAGGAGAGGAACAGCGAGGAGCCGGGACGTTATTTACTTTTTTTTGTTTATTTTGTCGCTCGAAAGATTAAAAATTACCAACCGAAGACGGCGAGTCATTCTAGTAAATTAGCGGAACCGTCCGCTTGCTCCGAGTTCTGTTGCGCACCGCTTGCGCACCCTGCGCAAAGGGCCGCACAAGGGCAAGGCCCGATATAGCAGTTTCTAGCTAGGTGTGGGGTTACCCCCGCCCACCCCGGTCCCACTGCAGTTCGTAACTCTGTTCCAAACCAATGACAAAATATTTCTAAAATATGGAGGGAGGCAAGCGAGCTCGCCCACTCGTGTTGAGCGCCAAAGGGGGGCTTGCAGGCACTGAGCGCTATATAAACGAGTCACGTGATTCGTCTGTTCTGGGACTTATTATAAATACTGCTTGTTGTATTCTAGTACTGTGTGTACATGTGTGTGTGTGGGGGGGGGGGGGAGGGATGGGGGGGGGGTAGGGCAGCTCCCTCCCTCCCAACGGCCTGTCCCTCGCCTCCCTCCCGTCTCACGCATCTCCAGGCACGTACTCCCCGTCTTCCTCTTCCAACCCTGAGAACTTCTGCAGAGCAGCTGTGTTCCTGCGACCCTGGGGCCCCGAGAGAACGGGCCAGGGGCCTAGCACTTCCGGTCACAGCAGAATGAGCCCCTGTTCACTGCAGAGAGTGGGAAAGCCGAAGAATGGGGGTCCCAGTGCACCCCACCTAGACTGTGGTGCGGCACGAGGGAGAGGGTCAAGGGGGGGGGGGGGGCTGCTGTGGTCTACAGGGGCCAAGCTGAGGCACGCTTCTGTGCTCTCAACTCACCTCTTTCCTCATCAACCCATTCCATATAGTGCGAGCCAAGTGCACTCTGGGAAATGTAGTCCTGCTTTTCGCTACAACCAAGACGACTCCAAATCCTCTGACATTATTTCCACCACGGAAAATGGCAAGGTACGTAATTTAACACTGGCCGTTCTCTCTATTTTAAGTAGGGCAAAGGTCATAGTTTAAAATACATAAAAGGACTGGGTGAGATTACCGAATGGACCATCAAGTGTTCAGGCCTAGGAGTGAAATCCACACCCGGCTTCAGGGTAGGACCAGGCAACGGGCCGTGTACTGCGGTCCCAATGATATTACCCTGTCACTGAGGGCCATATGTATCAACATTCCGTTTTACGATTCCTAAATAGCGATTTTTAAGGAATCGCTATTTAGAAATTGCAAAATGGTATGGTTATAGAAAATCGCTTCTTTTCAGCGATTCCTTAAAATTCCATAATTGCGATTAGCAAATTGCTAATCGCAATTAAGGAATAATTTCCCATTCATTTCTATGGGCCAGGAGGCACATAGGAATGAAGGGGAAATTGCGAATCGCAATTTGCTTATCGCAAATTGTGAATATTTTCAAGGATGCAGGGGTGTCTCAAGAACACACTGCTGCACACCTGAAAATGACATGTGTGCGCATATGGCGCACATACATGCCCTAAGGCAGAGGTCTTCAAACTTTTTGATGCCGAGACCCCCTTGTAAAACCTTTTTAGGCGTAAGGACCCCCTTACGACAAAAGATTCTAGAAACTGGTACTCCTCATCAACAACTATCGACAACCATAAATGCGCCTGTTAGACCTCATCACATCCATCCATCCATCATTCATCCACCCACACTTTCACACATCCATCCACCCTTTCATCCTTCCATCCATACGTCCATCCTTTACCTATCCACCCATCTATTCATCCACCCACCTTTTCACACATCCATCCATCCATCATTCATCCATGCAACCTTTTACCCATCCATCCATACATCCATCCTTCATCCATCCACCCTTTCATCCTTCCATCCATACATCCACCATTTCACCTATCCATCCTTCATCCATCCACCCTTTCATTATTCCATCCATACATCCATCCACCCTTTCATCCATACATCCATCCTTCATCCACCCACCCTTTCATCCATCCATCCACCCATCATTCATCCCCCCACCTTTTCACACATCCATCCATGCATCCATCATTCATCCATGCAACCTTTTATCCACCCATACATCCATCCTTCATCCATCTACCTTTTTGTCCTTCCATCCTTCCATCCATACATACATCCTTCATCCATCCACCCTTTCATCCATCCATCCTTCATCCATCCACCTACCCTTTCATCCATCCATCCATCCATCCACCCATCATTCATCCCCCACCTTTTCACACATCCATCCATACTGTCATACATCCTTCATCCATCCACCCTTTCATCCATCCATCCACCCACCTTTTCACACATCCATCCTTCATCCATCCATCCCCCCTTTCATCTTTACATCCATCCACTCATCATTCATCCACCCACCCTTTCATCCATCCATCCACCCACCTTTTCACACATCCATCCATCCTTCATCCATCCATCCACCCTTTCATCTTTACATCCATCCACTCATCATTCATCCACCCACCTTGAATCCATCTATTCATCCTTACATCCACCCATCCATCCTTCATCCTTCCTTCCATCCATCCATCCATCCATCCACCCACCCTTCATCCTTCCATCCACACATACATTCATCCTTCATCCACCCACCTTTTCTGTGCCTCTCTCATGGGAGTGGGGTCAGTATCTCTCTGTGTCTTCTTCCTTCTTCCTCTCTCATGGAAGGGCATCTCTGTGCTTCCCTGCTTGGGGGGGGGGGGGGGGGGGGGGGGGGGGGTCAGACAGGCTGTATAAACACCTCACGGTGAAGAACAGTTTCAGGCACATTTCTCCTGCACAGGCGCCAGGTATGTGTCCTTCTGCTGTTTGCTATGTGTGTTTGTAAAGCGCTCTGATACCTACGGGTTAAGCTAGCGCTATATAAAACGTTAAAAATAAAAATAAACCCCACAGCTAAGTCCATTGATTGAACTCAAAGGGCTACAGCCTCCTCCCCCAGACACCCCCCCCCCCCCCACTCCCCAGCACGTGTAAGTGAGCCCGGCTGAAACAGCTTCGGGACACACAGAAAGGCACACCCGAGTACTTCACAGGTCTTCAGAAGACCTTTACTTGTTAATGAGGCGTGAATTAGGCCTCCACCGTGATCACCCGGCCTCAATCAGCCTGACGCCAGGAACTGCTGCACGCTCCAACAGAATCTGCGACCCCCTTCCCAGGACTCCACGACCCCCCTGGGGGTCGCGCCCCACAGATTGAAGACCTCTGCCCTAAGGGTATGTATGAGCGTCACATGGCACCTTTTGATTTTTAAAATAATGCTTTTTGAAAGAATTCGCTACTTACCACCAACTAGAAGTTGACCGTTAATATGGCAGTTCACATGGTCTCTGTGAAGGCACATGTGGAGCTAAAGGAATTATACAGTCGGGCCAGTGCGGGGGACAGCTGTTCCCCGAATAATTTATAAAAGGCAACTATAAAACCATCTTGTCCTGGGGCTGTATCTACTTGAAGTCTTCCTGTCGCATCGAGGACCTCTTGTATGGTTATGTCCTATTCTAGAGGCGCGGCTAAAGGTTCCATCAGTTTTGTTAGGGGGGCCTGCTCAATAAAAGTGGTGCCGTGTGCAGGCTGTAGATTCTTCTTTGTATAGAGTTGGGTATAGAACTGGCCGAATTCTGCTGTGATTTTGGCATCCTTCGCCAGGGAGCGTTGGTTTTGGTCTGTTAACGCTTGTACGCGGCGGGCCTGTGTTTGGGTGTTTAGTCTATGTGCAAGCAACCTGCCCGCTTTGTTCTCCCCAGCATAGTATCTCTGCTGTGTGCGGAACAAAACATGCTCCGCTACATCCATATCTAAGGCCTTGAGTTGTTTTATGGCGGTACTCAGTTGCTGCCATGTCTTGTGTGACCCCGTCAGCCTATGCGCTTCCTCTAGTTCCCTCACCGTCTCCTCTAGCTCTGTGCGCTTTGCCCTGTGCTCCCTGTTGTGCTTTGCCGCTATAGCTATGAAAGTTCCCCGCGCTACCACCTTAAGGGCATCCTACAGCATGGATATCAGCATATGTGGTGTATCATTGATGGCAAGACAATCCTGAATCACCCCCGGATCTCCTAAACATTGGAGTTGTATCAAAGTAGATTAGGGTTGAGGCACCACACCGTGGAGACTGTCTACGGTCGGGCAGGCGCAGCATCAGGGATATGGGGGAGTGATCTGAGAGTGAGGATACTTCAATGTCAGGTTTCGTTACTGACCCCAACAAAGAGGTGGAGACTAGGAAAAAGTCAATTCTGGCATATCACTGGTGTGCAGATGAGAAATGTGTAAACGATTTTGTAGTGGGGTGTTGAGCCCTCTACACGTCCACCAATCCCGTGTCTGAGAGCCATTGAAGCCCCTGTGGGGTGAGTGCTCCTGCTGGGCCTACTCTCTGGGGAGTCCGATCTAACGCAGTGTCTCGCACCATGTTAAAGTCCCCCCCCAACTAGAATGGAGTAGTGAGGATTGACCCAATTGCCTGACAAATAAAGGATTCTTGGTGGTCGTTTGGGGCATAAAGGCTTGCAATGGCGTAGTGGGGCTACACAGAAGGCCACGGAGGTACGAACAAACTCCGTGGCCCTCGTGCCCCTCCTCGTAGCCTCGCTACGCCACCCGCCTCCACCCTCCTAAATTATTAACAATGAATTATACATCTAAAAAGTAAATTTAAACCACTTACTTGAACTGCGTCGTCCCCAGGCTGCCCTCCTCTTAATCGCCGTTTCTGCTAATTCTTGCAAAAACTACGCATTTGCGCGTGCCCACGCATTTCTCACAAGAAATACACACGCGCATGCGCAGTTTTCGCAAGAATGAGCAGAAACGGCGATGAAGAGGAGGAGGGCAGCCCGGGGTCGCCGCAGTTCAGGTAAGTGGTTTAAATTTACTTTTCAGTTGTATAATTCATTGTTAATATAGGGGGGTGGAGGCGGGGGATGGGCAACTCCGCTACTTTGTGGAGTGTGCAGGATTTGCCTTCTCTGCAGAACGCGCAGGAGACAAATCTGCGTACACTCTGCAGGCGGAGCAGAGGTCTCTGCCCGGGGCTAGCATTGAAGGAACGGACTCCAAATTGTTGTTATGCGGCCCGTGATCTCAGAGTGCATTTGAATGACTCAACCATGAAAATGTGTAGCAAGTAATATTGCTACCTCTGCCTTCTTGCTTGGTTCGGTCGACCAGAATTGCCGGTCAAACCAATTTGATCGACTACTACTCCAATCCTTTTTAACAAGGTGGGTCTCCTGCACAAGGCATCTATCACATTGTGTTGCCTTCAGTTGTGACAAGAGTGCTATTCTCTTGGCCAGAGAGTTTAGGCCTCTCACATTAAGACTAACCACCTACACCATGACAAGGTTTCAATGTGAGGCTAAGCCATGGCTCCATGTTGTTACACTGTGTACCCCCACAATATGGTGGATCGGCACATGCAGAGGCGCATAGGTTTGCATTAAAAAAAATAGAATAAAACATAAAAACCAAAATCACCAAGTGGTGAAAAACTGGTAAATACGTAATAGGGGTCCATGTTATCGGCTAGCCTTGCGGGCCGTCTAGGATGTTGACAAATAGTTGAGATCTCCGTTGATGCAAGCTAGTGTTAAGACCCGAACCTGGGGTAGATCCTGGTGCCCGGCTTACATCTTTCATAGTCCGTACCCAGCTGAGGTCTGCTGTCCTCCTGCCATGGTCGGTCCACACCATGACCTCAGGGTTCATAGTATGGTACCTGTCTCAAGGGCAGTTATTTGTCTTCTTGCTCTGGTGTGGGGTCCTGCTTGTTGAGGTGTTGAAGCAAGGCCGATCGCTCACTGACGGGTCGAGCATGTTTATCCATTCCATATGAATAGCAGCAGGAAGGGGTGACCCCATCTGTAGCGCACTCCTTTGTCCCTCAGGAAATTTGTAATTGGCTTCATATTGCGGCGGCACTGTACAGTGATAGGGGAGAGGTGTTGGAATAGGCGCACATTGATCCCTTCAAACAAAACGTGGGTTTGGTCATGTACCACATTCATTATAAATTCTTTCTGGTGGTAGTTGTGTAGACACGTAAGAATATCCTGAGGAGTTCAGGTAGATTGGGATGGACGACCCGCTCTATGTGTGCAGTCCATGGGGATCTCAGCATCCTTCCGTTTAGGGACAATCTGGCACTGGCAGAAGAGCCATGTGACGTAGTCCTCTAGGCGTTTTCCATCAGCCTGGAGCGGAACCCCTTTGATTTTAATATTGGATCTCCGTGACCTGTTTTCCAGGTCTTCCAAGTAGCAGTTAAGGTCTGCTTTGCGGTCGTTAAGTTCCAGTATTTTGCTTCATCATAGTTCCAGTTCTTCTTCTCTGGCATGGCCTGACCTCTCCACGGTGTCCATCCGCTGTTCCAGTTCGCACACTTCACAGCGCAATTCCTTCATTTCACTGCCCATCTCTGTCTTCAATGTCGCAATGTCATTCCTCAGTACACCAAAGAGGGATTCCAGGAATCTATGTGTAACTGAGCACTCCTCACTTGCATCCTGTACCTGCATTTTCCACATTGACTGTCGCTCCAGTGAGGCTGCCTCCCGGGCCTGCCCCGCATGCTTGGAGGGGGTTTTAGTGAAGAGGTCCTTAATGGAGGGGTCTTTTTTGGTCCTGGTATTCGCCATTTCTCTGTCCCCTAGTGGTGTTGAGTGTGTGGACGCTCTTGGTCTGAAGAGCTATGTTTCTCTGTGTTCAGGTTGTTCCTCCAAGCGCTGATGCTATGTGTGGTGTGTCTGCACACCAGTTAGTGCAGCTGTAGTGATACTTTTGGGGGCAGACCAGGCATCGTGCAATATATCCCCTGATATTCCATACAGCCATTGATTCTTCCCCGTCTAACTTACTAGACCGAAATATCCAGGACCTGTTATGCAGCACGGGTTTCTCCTGCCATGGCCAATGGCCTTCACTGGCTCTGCACTGCTTCTGTGGAAGCACTAGCCTGCTGCCACAATACGGGTGTGTGGCCGGGCAAGATACCAATCTCCAGTTTAGGGCATGTTGCCCCACCCAGTCCTTGTATTATAGCCCTCTGAACAACTTGTCCTTATCAGGGGTGGGTGCTGGGGTGTGCTTCCTAAGTGCCCGCTGTCTGTCTGGACCTTTTCCTGTCATGGGTGCACCCTGGCTCCTCCAGACTGTGGCTCTCAGCAGTTCCCTCTCCTCTCGGCTCTCCCACGTGCCCCCTGCTAGTAACATCGCGTGGTGCAGTTACTCCCGGGCAGAGCAAGATGGGGTCTGCAAGCGGTTGTTCTTCCATTCATTTAAGGGTAGCCAGGCTGTCTGCAGTCACTTGTTCTGATGGGCTGCTTACCAGTATCGCAGG
This sequence comes from Lissotriton vulgaris, assembly GCF_964263255.1. Taxonomy (NCBI): domain Eukaryota; kingdom Metazoa; phylum Chordata; class Amphibia; order Caudata; family Salamandridae; genus Lissotriton; species Lissotriton vulgaris. The sequence continues at coordinate 1,944,584,724 of NC_141693.1, forward strand.
GCATAGGTTGGTGCCTACAGTTGAGTAGCTTGCGTGTCCGGGAGGTGCCTGTAATTCTGAAGGGCCAGCACGGACGTTGCGTTCCCCTATCTAATGGCGTGGCTCGTCAGAGATCTGGAGAAACCCTCCTACACGGGCGCCATCTTGGACACGCCCCCCAATTTCTTCAAGACAAATGTTATAGTTAGAATTTGGATTAGAGTTAACATCAACTGCTTCCTCGAAGATTTTGCTCAACGATATGACCCAAAAAAATGAAGGTTAACGTGTGCTTCAATACACATGTTATGATTTGCGTTCACACTTATAGGCACGGTTTCTAAACTGACTTCTCAAATGAATGGTGTTTGGGTTTTCTCATTAATAATACAGCCATTTTTTCTTATCCTCTTTAGCCTGACATTAAAGCACCAAATACATGGGAAGGGTAGAGCAAATTATCATGTCAACAGATTCTTCCCTTGAGGGTCTGCCCATGAGGTTCTTAAATTGCAAGAACTCACTCTCTTAATTACTTGAGAATGGTCACTGAAGAGCAAGGGTCTTTCAGCATTTCACTTGTGGCTTCAGGACTTTGGTCCCCAAGCAGTGGCGGCTGGCATGGATCGGAGGTGCCGGGCAAAAAAAATTATGCTTACCTCTTCACAGACGCCGCCTCTCCTCCGTCCTCGCTTCTTTTCCTGAAAAGTTCCGGAAGCAGGAAGCACCAGGCTCCCCATAGCCAATCCCGATGCTACTGTCAGCAATGTCGTGATTGGTCGGAGTGCTGTGGTTTAGCTCTCAGACAGGGACTTGGGAGCATGTGCATGTTCTCCACCCTGGCTATGCAACACAGCCTTGTGGAGAACATGCTAAGCGCACGTGACTGTTTGGCCGGCACAAAATGGCTCGCCAAACCGCCATAATCATGTAGAGAGTGCCCACTACTGCTCTCCCGGCTCTTGACTGCCCAGTCCTGCACCTACAACTGAGCCACTACGGAAAAATAAAATGTTAAAAACATTGCGTTTTTATCAATTTATTTTTTAATTTTTGCACTGATCAGAGAGCAGTGGGACGACGCTCCTCCACCTTAGTGGAGAAGCTGCCGCTCCACCCAAAAACGACATTTCAGGTGGCAGCATATGGCTCTGGGTCAATACTGCTCATCATCACAGTGCCTACACTTTTGTTGTAGAGTGAACAATGTTTTCACATTACGTAAAATACTATTTGTAACAAAAATGAAAGATCAAACAGAAAATACACTTTGCAATTCTTCAACCGGCCTTTTTTGCAAAACTTTGAAACTGTAGAGTTTAAGATAGTCTTAAATCTCTCCCGTAAACTGCCCGTCAGGTCCCTTGCCAAAATGTTTCATTGAATCTCCAGGCGGTCAGCCTGAGTCAAGGCCAGCGGAATTACTAGCCCTTCTGATCTAATAGAGGTATTAGTTTTTCTCCTCAAGAGAGTTTCACAGAGTAATTGAAACAGAAACATCCTTCTTTCACAGAAGGGTAAGCTGTGTGTACATGCATTATTTATGTATAACATTTTTGTTTTATGGAAATAAAAACAGCTTATTGTATTTTCTGCATGGCATATTTCTGTACATTTGAGTTTGACTAATGTTTCTGTTGGAATAAACATCTAAAAAGTGTCCAACTTCATAAAACCTCTTTGACTAAGTATTCTGCACATCCCTGCTTAAGGCATGGTATTGGAGTATTGAAATGTCAATCACCCAGGCTGTTTGTCCTTGGCCCCGCCTGATGTACTTTCCTAAGCTCTCAACTTTGTTTTCAACCTTGTCTTTACTCCCCTTTTACCTGATTTTAAAAGTTTATTTTTAAAGTGAATATTTATTTTTATAACCTTGTTTCTAAGAAAATGTGTGAAAAGTCGCCCCAAGACTGAAAGCCGGCCAAACAAACGGGTTCAGCTGTGAGAATTTGAAATATTTGTTCCGCCTGTTCTGCTTTAGGGGCTGCCCTGGAAAAACCCTGTCTGAAAAATTCAAAGAACTTATAAGACAATCTGTCAACATCTGCCCAGTAGACAATGATGTCTTGACAGGTTTTTACCAAAGTCAAATGACAAATATTTTACATTTACCGAAATTTCATCAGAAATAGACATTTCCAAGAAATACTGCAGTTCAATAGCTAATTGTTAAAATTAACAAAAGTGGCCCCCAATTTCAAATCAGGGCAGGTTCCAACCTGTAAAGACAGACTGCATACGGTTCTGCTAGTTGTTGGAGACTAGATGCGTGTGCTCGTGTGCTCTTGCAGCAGGCAATGATTGTTGTAATATCCAGTAATTCACCAGTAAAAAAACGAGGCTCACATCTCATAAAACAGACCCACAACAGTGCTTAATTTGAGCCTATGGTTTCCGGTGCTCAGCACCGGCAAGGCACTTAATTGCCAATATTGCACACATGGTGACGCTGTTTGAGTAATTTAAAGACGAGCAGAGCAGCAGCTCTTTATTAATTCAATATACATTAAGAAAAAGTGACGACTGCCACCCAAGTCATATTTAGGTCGAGCCTAGCAGCGCGCATGCGCTGCTTTGCAAGGCTTGGTGTAGTCTCCCTTTGAAGTTTGGCCACGCCCATCTCTTGTAATGCGCTCCTTTTAGTGCCCCTCTTAATATCTTACTGTTCTATGGTCCCTTTGTTGTCTTTGACCCCCCCCCCCCTTTTGGGGCTTTTTTCAGCCCCGTCGACTGACCCAGTTACATGGATCAGTTCATTTTTAGCCACTGGTTCACGTTTGGCGCACTACTTTTTGTTTTCTTTCAGCTCACTCGCCGTACCTACACCACCTACCGCCCGTTGCTGCCTTTCATGCTTTTGTCGACACTCCCGCCAGTGTGCATTCGTGGCATTAATGAGACAAAGCGCCACCCACATTGCGATTCTAAACACATTTTTTTCCGCAGTTTTACATCAGTGCAAACTCGACCGAAGGAATCGGAGCACTTTACACGAGCTCCAGTTGCGGTACAGACTGACACATTCATTTTAGGCACTGGAGGTTTAGTGATTTGCCCAAAATCACAGGATGTTCGAGCTAGGGTTACCAACTGGCAGGGTGCAAATTCAGGATGGTCAGTGTAAAAATTCAGGACAAAGGGTCAGAATTCAGGACAAAAATTTGGGACAAACATAAGTTTTACAGACATATCAGAGGAGGTGGCACAATAATATATAAGTAAGTAAATAGACAACCAAAATAAATACAAGTCAAAATAATTTTATATATGGTTGAGCCAATCGTGCACTTCACAGTTTTTCAGTATGCGCGCAACTTTGCAAAGCGACATCGAGCCCTTTCTGCAATCAAGATTTGTGCTAGCAACGATAAACATTAATAAAAAGTATTTTTTATTTGTATGTTGAAATCTGTCTTATAAATGTACAGTGAAAACGGAGTTAGTTATTTTATTTTTATTTTCTCCAGCATTGGCACCAAGACAAAAGCAGAATGCTTTGCCCTAGTCCAGAGGTCTTCAAACTTTTTGATGCCGAGACCCCCTTGTAAAACCTTTTAGGCGTAAGGACCCCCTTCCGACAAAAGATTCTAGAAACTGGTACTCCTCATCATAAACAACTATTGACAACCATAAATGCGCCTGTTAGACCTCATCACATCCATCCATCCATCCATCATTCATCCACCCACACTTCCACACATCCATCCATCCTTCATCCATCCACCCTTTCATCCTTCCATCCATACATCGATCCTTTACCTATCCACCCGTCCATCCAAACACCCACCTTTTCACACATCCATCCATCCATCATTCATCCATGCAACCTTTTATCCATCCATACATCCATCATCCATCCACCCTTTCATCCTTCCATCCATACATCCATCCTTTACCTATCCACCCATCCATCCATCCATCATTCTTCCACCCACCTTTTCACACATCCATCCACCTTTTCACACATCCATCCATCATTCATCCATGCAACCTTTTATCCATCCACCCATACATCCATCCTTCATCCATCCACCCTTTCATCCTTCCATCCATACATCCATCCTTCATCCATCCTCCCTTTCATTATTCCATCCATATATCCATCCACCCTTTCATCCATACATCCATCCTTCATCCACCCACCCTTTCATCCATCCACCCACCCATCCATCATTCATCCCCCACCTTTTCACACATCCATCCATCCATCATTCATCCATCCATGCAACCTTTTATCCATCCATACATCCATCATCCATCCACCCTTGCATCCTTCCATCCATACATCCATTCTTTACCTATCCACCCGTCCATTCATCCACCCATCATTCTTCCACCCACCTTTTCACACATCCATCCATCATTCCTCCATGCAACCTTTTATCCATCCATCCATCCATCCATCCATATATCCATCCTTCATCCATCCACCCTTTCATCCATACATCCATCCTTCATCCATCCACCCTTTCATTATTCCATCCATATATCCATCCACCCTTTCATCAATACTTCATCCACCCACCCTTTCATCCATCCATCCGCCCATCAATCATTCATCCCCCACCTTTTCACACATCCATCCATCCATCATTCATCCATGCAACCTTTTATCCATCCATACATCCTTCATCCATCCACCTTTTCATCCTTCCATCCATACATCCATCCTTTACCTATCCACTCATCCATCCATCCACCCATCATTCTTCCACCCACCTTTTCACACATCCATCCATCATTCATCCATGCAACCTTTTATCCATCCATCCATCCATGCATCCATCCTTCATCCATCCACCATGTCATCCTTCCATTCATACATCCATCCTTCATCCATCCAACCTTTCATTAATCCATCCACCCTTTCATTATTATATCCATATATCCATCCACCCTTTCATCTATACATCCATCCTTCATCCACCCACCCTTTCATCCATCCATCCACCCACCCACCCACCCATCCATCATTCATCCCCCACCTTTTCACACATCCATCCATGCATCCATCATTCATCCATGCAACCTTTTATCCATCCATACATCCATCCTTCATCCATCCATCCACCTTTTCATCCTTCCATCCATACATCCATCCTTTACCTATCCACTCGTCCATCCATCCACCCATCATTCTTCCACCCACCTTTTCACACATCCATCCATCATTCATCCATGCAACCTTTTATCCATCCATCCATGCATCCATCCTTCATCCATCCACCCTGTCATCCTTCCATCCATACATCCATCCTTCATCCATCCAACCTTTCATTAATCCATCCACCCTTTCATTATTATATCCATATATCCATCCACCCTTTCATCTATACATCCATCCTTCATCCACCCACCCTTTCATCCATCCATCCACCCACCCATCCATCATTCATCCCCCACCTTTTCACACATCCATCCATGCATCCATCATTCATCCATGCAAACTTTTATCCATCCATAAATCCATCCTTCATCCATCCATCCACACTTTCATCCTTCCATCCTTCCTTCATCCATCCACCCTTAAATCCATCCATTCACCCATCACTCATCCACCCACCTTTTCACAAATCCATCCATCATTCATCCATGCAACCTTTTATCCATCCATACATCCATCCCTCATCCATCTACCCTTTCATCCTTTCATCCACCCTTTCATCCATCCATCCTCCATCCACCCACCTTTTCACACATCCATCCATCCTTCATCCATCCATCCACCCTTTCATCTTTACATCCATCCACTCATCATTCATCCACCCACCTTTTCACACATCCGTCCACCCTTTCATCCTTCCATCCGTCCATCCATACAGCCATCCACCCTTTCATCCATCCATCCTTCATCCGTCCACCCTTTCATCCATCCATCCACCCATCATTCATTCACCCACCTTGTCTGTGCCTCTCTCATGGGGGGTCAGTATCTCTCTGCTTCGTCTTCCTCTCTCATGGGAGGGCATCTCTGCGCCTCCCTGCTTGGGGGGGGGGGGGGTGGGGGGGTGGCAGCCGGCTGTGAAAACATCTCACCATGAAGAACAGACTCTCAGCCACATTTCTCTTGCACAGGCGCCAGGTATGAGGGCTCGCTGGACTTGAACCAATGATATGATTGTAATGTCCTTCTGCTGTCCTTCTGCTGTTTACTGTGTATTTGTAAAGCGCTCTGATACCTACGGGTTAAACTAGCGCTATATAAAACGTTAAAAGTAAAAATAAACCCACAGCTAAGTCCATTAAACTCAAAGGGCTACAGCCCCCTCTCCCCCCCCTCCCCAGCTCCTGTATGTCAGCCTGGCTGAAACATCTTGGACACACACAAAGGCACACCAGAGTACTATCACAGGTCTTTAAAAGACCTTTACTTGTTAACGAGGCTTTGATGTTTTTCACACCTCGATGTGAATTAGGCGGCCTCCGCCTTGAGCACCCTCGATCAGCCCGACACCAGGAACTGCACTCTGGCAGAATCTGCGACCCCCTTCCCAGGACTCCACGACCCCCCTGGGGGTCGCGCCCCACAGATTGAAGACCTCTGCCCTAGTCCCTTGCAGGAGTAGGTACACCACATGCTGTCACTGCAATTGGGCCCATTAGCACTTATAGAATGACAATCAGCTGGAGTCTCAGACTGACAATGGGCCGCTCCACAGTCTGCACGAGGGAGGTCCGGGAGGGGCGGCTGCAGGGAACCTCTTCATTTTAAAAGATAAGAGCGAGAGGCCCGAGTGAAATCTTTTTAACTCACCTGGGGCCTCTCGAATGGGAAACAGCATTCCTTTCTGATTTTTCCCATTTCGATTTTAGTATGATGTCTGTAAGGCGTCGGTAATTTGAGATCCCCAAATTACGGACGCCTGGTGGACATCATAGTAAAATGACGGACGGTCCGTGAAATTTACGGACGGTTGGTCACCCTAGTTCGAGCCTCCCTCTATACACACTATGTATCCCCAGCTGCTCAGTCACTACTTTGTAATGAGCAACTGCTAGGGTGACCAGAATTTTACAGCAAAAAACTGGGACATTTCCAAAAAAATAGAAAGATGACTCCAATTTTACTTCAGTACAGAGAATGATGGTGCTCCTTAGCAGAAAATTACAGAAAAGGCAGTAAGAAAATACATAAATGCAATTTTTAAAGCCAGGTGTATGCCTGTTAATTAAATTCCTTTCATCACAACAGCTGCTAACTATTCTTGCTTTGCAAAACATAAAAAAATACCTCCCACCGTTTTCAGCCAACCCTCTCAAAATACCGGGACATGAGCTTAATTTCCTGAAATCTGCCGGGACACCTGGCAAAAAAACGGGACTGTCCGGACAAATTCGGGGCACCTGGTCACCCTAACAACTGCCCACTCAAGTTACTTTGGGTGAACAGATTTTGAAAACCAAAACCGGGGACATTTTCGGTGATAGAGAAGGACTACGCTTTTACTTCAGTCATGGGGCAGAAAATGACTTAAATGACAGTGCGCGTCAACACAGAAACACAGACAACGAGGCACTACGGAACGCAATTAAAAGCAACTTTTGAACCCAGCCTCATTAGTATTAATTCAGTTGTGAACTCGTCCTGACTTTGAGCACCTAAAAAACAACCTCCCTCCGTTTGCCGTCAAACCTCTTTAAAAACCAGGACATGAGCTAAATTTTTCAAAATCTGCCATGACAGCTGGAAGAATATCAGATGTGTCCCGACAAATTCGGGACGCCCGGTCACCCTCAAGTTACACAATTGCTACCTGGTATAGCCTTGGTACACTCTATATGGCATCTAAAATGTTTTACGTAGGAGCGCGTAATATAAGTGTTATCATCATGCATGCACACACCGTACAAGAGCAAGCCTGTATGTTTCGTCTCTCACCCTGGCTATGCAATTGAATTACTATATGGTAAAGCTGGATTGCGCAGCCGTTGCTTGCCAAATATGCTACAAATTCACATAAGAGATGCAGCTCACTACATACCCAGGGTGAGTACAGTCAGGGTGTAGACTGGGTGCAAAACACAACCACACGCCTCTTAGACTAGACAACCGCTTCATCGCAGAAAGACTGCACAGTGAATGGCTTTGACATCTAAAAGTTGTCCCAGTGTGCAGGGACAGGCAGCAGGCTAACTGCATGTCACAGGAGACTTCTGAGTATATTCACCCACACAACACTGCTAAAGTATACACTTGCACCTAAAGAGCAATTAGGGAAAGAACAACACAATTACCAAAGCACCCAGCTAAGATACACGTTGCAATTGTTTGTGTGATATACATGTGTCTTAATATTTTAATTTTTTTTTAAACAGTTTTATATAGCATGAATTTGACCCGAATTGGGTATCAGAGCGCTTTACATAGCTCCACTTGCATTACATGAGGACACATTCATTTTTGTTAGGCTTCATTGCCGAGACTTGAACCCAGTTCCCCAGATTCGAGGTCGACCACCCTAGCCATTAGGCCAACTCCTCTGATCTGTTATTTTAGAGATACGATCGCAATAACACACCTTCATCACGACAAATCACCTCTTTTAACTTAATAGGCAGTACTGCTTTAAATTGAAGCTCACATTGTGGGTTACTCGTCATAGCCCATTCACATATTTGATCGAAACTTTGGTGTTCAGCATTCAGTACTGAAATTATTCCGCCACTGTTATGTAAAAAAGAGTCCGCCTTGGCCCTAGACGTGCTTTCGCAGGTTCCCTTTTTGTTAACTTTTTTCAAGCTACCGAAACCTTGCACGTTATAAGTGACACAATATTTTATTCATAGCAAAAGTTCTATAAAAAGAAGTGGGGGGACTGGGCAAGTAAGACAATATGCAAATGACCCCATGAGGTCACGATGAAGCTCTATACATGAAATAAAATGGGGCTAAATGTAAATTTTAAACCTCTGCGCACTATTCATGCAGGTGCTTCTGAACGTGTCCCGGTGTCTGAAAATTACACCCGGAAAAGTTCAGCATATTTCTGTGGGGCCCAACTTCTTGGCAGGGGGGACGGCGCCCACCCTGAGAAAAGACTGGGGGGGACCCCGTGTAACTGCGTGTACCCTCCACTCAAGCCCTGCTTTATTTCAATAGCGGGGTCTGTAGTGCATTATGATTATGAACCCAGTATAACTGAGTCCTCTAGTCACATTTCCTCTCACTGTACTGTCATAATGTTTGAACAACTATCTTGGAACCCGCTTTCCCAGAAAAAAACACAAACTAAATCCTGGTAAATTTCCGAGTTCTGCAGACTGCATCGGCTGGAGTTCTACGGAACAGCGGAACCTCTGAAGATGCGAATCCCCAAGTACACCATTTCACTTTGGTTTGTGTCAGTAACTCCTTAGACCTAACAAGCTGGGCCTTACGGGCTGAAAAAAGTGGCGAGGGGGAAGGTAGTTTCTAAAGTGTGGGGGCCTATGTAATTAAGTCGGTTGATTGCACAGGTAAAGTAAACCTCTGAGTTCCATACTGTGCCGATTAACCGCAGCTTGCTGCATCTATGAGCTTTCTATTTACTGACTGTTAATTATTGTTAGCTCTTTAACACTGTGGCTGCTTGAGATAATCTTCTGCTGTGCTGGACCATAATAGAAATGGGTGTGGTCATGACGAGCTCAGCACACGAGCACCATGCCTCATGACGAGCTGAGCTCGTCATGAGCACGGAAGGGGTTAAGATGAAGCGCTATACAAGAGTAATGCCCCGGTTACTTACCGGTAATCTTCATTACTCCGAGTATAGTCTTCCTCGCCACATGAGTTACAAAGTGAGCTTCAGCTCCACGACAGAACCCTCCAAAGTAAAAAAAGCCTCCCACCTCCTCCCAACATGGCCGACCAGTCCCACCTGACCTCTATAAGAGGCGGGCCGGCCCAACCAACAGCCTGAACTACCAAGCAAACAATGAAGCCGATAGCCAGACAGGGAGGGGGGGAGGGAACTCATGTGGCGAGGAAGACTATACTCGGAGTAATGAAGATTACCGGTAAGTAACCGTGCATTACCTCCTCGTTAGTCTTCCTCGCCACATGACTTACAAAGTGAGCAAATACCCAAGCCAACAAAGGCTTCATTGACCACCATAAGAACATCACCACACGGTGATGCAGATAAACCAACACAAGGTCTATCCAGTACAATGCAAAGAAAACATGGTTTACAGGAAACCCGAATCAAGACATAAAGAAAAAATAGGCCATCAAGGAGCCGCAGCTCCTGCACTCAGAACGGCCCCAGCGAAGTCCCCAGGGACAGCACCCCCCAAGACAATGCGAAAGAGTACCATGAACATGTGGGGGGACGACCACGTCGGCGCCTGACAAATCTCCTCAGTGGAGACACCCCTGAAGGGGGCCCAGGACACAGAGACACTCCCCGAGGACCGACCCTGGACCCCCGCCGGTACCACCGAACCCAGTGAAGCATAGGAAAGGATGATAGCCTGTGCCAGCCATCGACTCAAGGCGGAAAAAGAGGGCTAGTGGCCAGAACGAACTGGACCGAAAGCCACGAACAGGCCAACACACCGGGAAAGGGAAGACGTGCGCTCAAGAGAAGCCAAAACAGCACGCCGGACATCCAGCATGGACAAGGAAGGAACCGTGTCGGGAGAGAAGGGCGGTAATGACACCACCCGAGCCCGGGTCACCAGGGAAGGGACCCCGGGAAGGAAACGGGGGACATGCCGGAGAAACAACCTGTCCGGCAAAACCCGCAAGAAGGGAGGGGAGCGGAGGAACGACCCCCGCACGCCCAGTCGCCCAGCAGACACCACCGCCACCAGGAAAAAACCACCGTAAGGTGAGGAACCGCAAAGCCACCGAGGCCAGGGGCTCACAGGGCGGACCCTGAAGTGCTAGCAGAACGAGAGGGAGATCCCAAGGGGGAGACAGGCAGAGCGTCCGAGGGCGACGGAGAAAACAACTCCGGAGCCAAGCGAGCCACCAGGGAATCCAGCCGGTCGAAAACCAGACTGCGGAAGGCCCGCAAGGCAGCCCACTGGGCCCTCAGGGAAGAAGGGGCCAAGACCAAGGAAAACCCCCAGCCAGGAACTCCAAAACCCACAAGGGGCCCACGGTGGCGGGGTCAGCACCAAGCCGACCGCACCAACGCGAGAAAGAAGCCCAGTGTCGGGCACAGGAAGAGAATGTGGAAGACCTGCGGGAGCCCAGCAGCAAAACCACAACCCCAGAAGAACAACCCCGAGCAAGCAGCGTCATCCGCTCAAGATCCAGGCCTGCAGATGGAGCCAGGCCTGCAGATAGAGCCGGCTCAACACCGACTCCGGGAGCGGGGGTCCCAACAACGGAACGGGAAGATCCGGGATCGGCCAGTAGGCCTGAACCGCCAGCTTGCAAAGGAGAGGGTACCAGGGGCGGCGGACCCAGCCGGGAACCACCAGAAGCACCCCGGCCCTGCCCAAGCGAATCTAGCAGAGGACCCGTGGTATCCGTGGGAACGGGGGAAACGCGTACAGCAGACCGAAAGGGCAAGCGAATGACAGGGCATCCACCCGCCCTACCCCCGGACCCGGGAGGAGAGAGCAGAACCTGGGCAGGAGGGCCGAGTCCCCGTCCGCGAACAGATCCACCAGAGGCAGACCGAGTCGAGGCACCAGGCGCCGAAACACCACTGGGGTCAGGGCGAGACAAGGCAACGAAGGAAAGATCCGACTCAGTCGAACCGCCTCCACATAGTCGGACCCCGGAGGAAAGACAGCCCGAAGGGACAGGACCGACGACTCCGCCCAAGAAAACAACCAGTATGAAAACAAAGGGAGCGAACCTTGCACCCCCTCTGAAGGCTGACACCGCTCCACACCACCAGGTCGACTGACCTGACCAAGACATGGGGACCTCGAAGCAAAGGAGCAAAAGACGGCAGGCCAGGAGGACTGCCAGCAACTCCCGAAGCACGAGGAGCTGCGTGACTGCAGGAGATCCCAACGACCCCCAAACGACCCGGCGCCAAAGGACGCCCCCCTCTGAATGAACCAGAGGGGAGGACCGGGTCCAGGCACACGACCCCCGAAGGAGGACAAGCCCGAGACGGGAACCGAAGGGATCACCGCACATAGAGCAGGGAGCCGATGGAGGGGAGACACCGCCTGACGTGAAGCCTCACCCATGAAAAAGACGAGGCCGAGATGTATCACACGTCCAGACAGGGAACACCAAGACCCCCTCCCGGCGAAGAAGATCCACCAGGCGGGCCAGGAGAACAGTTCACACCCACGAGCCAGAAGGCAAGCCCAACGGAAGCACCCGCAACCGAGAGTGGGAACCCCTACTCGCAGTCCGGCCTCACAGGCCAACCCATGGTCCCAGAAAACCCTTCAGTTCAGACAAGGGAAGGAGTCGGTACCCGAACCCGTCGAGAAGGTGGGACCCCGTGGAAAGTCCGCAAGACCAGCAAGACCGGACACCGGCCAGCAAGCCCGAAGAGCCCAAGAACCGAGACAGCCACGTCCCAAGACGGGACGTAACGGCGGCGACAGCCCCCCCCCCAGGGAACCCCCTGGAGTGAGATGGCCGAAAGCCAGGATCTAGGGGCGAAAAAGGGAGCGGCAGCACCAAGACGAGACCGGGAATAGCCGAAACTCGGGCCCGGAAGCCAAACCTGAACGCACCTCGTGAAGACCGACACCCTGTAATCCGGGTGGAATGGCCGAAGGACCCCACCCATGCAAGGGCGGGACGCCCTCACCCACAGGCGGACGAGGAGACCGAAGGTAGGCCGCGCCCAGGGGAGCGGGCCCCAAATGAAAGGACAGGAGACCGCCAGAATAGGCCACCCGAAGAAAACCCTGTCACCGCCGACAAGGACGCAGCCAGACCAGACGGCCGAGCCAGCCTCGCGGCCACCAGAGCGGGCAAGGTGACTAACCCACCTCCACAACGCCCATCACAACGGACGCCGACAGAGGAAGGGAGTCCGGAGACATGCGTAGAGAACGCACCCAGAGAAACCCCGGGAACAACCACCGCCGCCGGAGGAGGGAAAGCATGAAGAATAAGCAAGCGATTGCCCAGAGTTGCAGATTGGGTCCCCACGAGTGGAATAGGCACCGAGGCGAGAATTATCAGGTCCGCGGAATATAATGAACCCAAGCCCCGCCGAGGCAGGGAACTGAACCCAGGTCCCGGGCCAGACCACTGCATCAGGGCCGCCGCAAATCACTGAGCCACACTTCACCACTACCACTATTTGCAAATGTGCTGCCGAAGCGAGCACAGCAGGAAAAGGAAGGCCCCGCCAACGGCGACAGAAGAGGGGCCAGGACCCACGCCACCACGAGGGGACCAGAAAAGCACAGCCTCACAGAAGAACAGACTCACAAGAGTCCGGCGCCATGGAACACACGTCCTGATGGCTCAGGTAGTGCCAAGCCCCTACTACACAGCACACCTCCCCACCGGGAGAAGCACGGGCCCCCAGGACGCTGTAACGGAACTCCAGAAGCGGGGTCCGAACCCGCGCCTGATCGCGCCCCAGGTGCCGGGGAACCTAGCCGTGCATTTAGCAGAGCTGCCCGAGGACGTCCTCCACTAGCAGTGGTGGTCGGAGGATGTAAACAAACGGCCGGAGACGCTAATACCCCCACACACCGGAAGGCGAACCCCTGGACCCCATGGGCGTCTGCACAGCTCCGTGGGCCGCAGCGACCTGCCGCCAGTAAGTGCACCCTACAGCCCTGGCCGCTACACAGGCCGTACCTGGCAGAACAAAGCCCCGCCCACAAGGGGCGGGAGGCGGCCGGAGCCAACCCCAGCGCTGCAACCAGCCGCGGGTCCTAGGGAAGTCCACAGAAAATCCCGTCCGGAGGCGGAAGCGACCAGCGCCGTGTTCAGACCGTAAAAAAGAACACCCGGACCCGGCCAGCAGAGCCCCCGAGGACCCGCAGACCAACGAGGTAGGCCCGAGCCCAAGACCCGCCGAGGCGGGGAATCGAACCCTGGTCCCGGGCTAGATTCAGGGTCCGCTGCTCTAACCATTAGGCCCGCCCCCGCTGCCAGTAGATAGGAGCCGCATTACCGAAGAAGCCAAAACTCCCCAGCCAGAGCCCACATAACTCCGAGGCACACAACCCCGGTCATTGCAAGCACCGCTGCATAAGCAGCCCCGTCAGGCGAGGCACGAGAAACGCAGTCAATCACTTGTAAACCGGGACACCCGGAGACGTCTGCAAAGGCAGGGAAGCGGTAAAGAACCCGGGGTCACACACATGCGATGCGCCCACCGCTCAAATTTTAGCAAAAGCATCATCAAGGACAAGATCAACTGGTCCCCCATACAGAATGCAGGTGCAAAAAGGAAACGCGCCGCACCAACGTGGTAGACATGCATCCTTAGCATTGTGGGGGCCATTGTGACAGCGTGAGTCCCAAGGACCACGCCAGGCGTTTCAAAGGCAACCGGGGCCCCAGCATACACATAGGAGAACCCCCAGCGCCGGACCCCAAAGCCCACCTAGTGGCAAGGGCCCTACAGTAACGACCAGGGGAGACACGGGAATGCATAAACACCCCACATCCCCGGCCGCCCCCCCCCCCCCCCCCTGTAAACCCATGGCACGCTATTGCAGCACCTAACCGGCCCCACAGGACCGGGGGAAGGAAGAGGGGGGGGGATTTGAGTCCAAGGTAACAGGGACCGCTAAAGCAGGATCCTCAACCCCAAACCCCAAGGGCCAGCAACGCCGGCCCATCTTACCTGCACAGCGCCTCTGGAGAGAATCGCGCAGAACAAAAAAAACAGGCTGTTGGTTGGGCCGGCCCGCCTCTTATAGAGGTCAGGTGGGACTGGTCGGCCATGTTGGGAGGGGGTGGGAGGCTTTTTTTTACTTTGGAGGGTTCTGTCGTGGAGCTGAAGCTCACTTTGTAACTCATGTGGCGAGGAAGACTAACGAGGAGGTAATATACAACACGAAAATTTAAAAAAAAAACATACTGTAAATAGATAACACATAGAAGGTCCCAAAGACGGGACCTATTGGTTGTGCCAGTGCTTGTTATAGCTTTGGGAGCCTCGAACAGTCTGAATTGTCCAGCTTGTGAAAGCGTGATGGTTTGTAGTTGTGCAAGTGCTGTCTTTGACAGTGCTGACAGTGGCATTGAGTGGTGCAAGCTGCAGTGGCATTCTGACAAGAGGCCCGACACTTATTGTTACACAAATAAAGCACTGGTACCCACAAACAGCCAGAATAGCAGCCCACACACTGATCTGTCGGGTCAGCCCACAGGGCACTGCCTGAATGTCCTATAGGCCAGTCCACCCCTGGGGGCATCTGGCACTGACCCGGGGTGGTAGAATAGGAGAGATTTTGCACCCAAATTTTCTATTTGTTTTTTACGAAGTGACAAATTTAACCCTATTTGTGTTCTACGCTTGCCATATGCCTGCCTAGCATGTGTAGGGAGAGGTGTGGCGCCGCGGCCAGGGCGACTGACGGTGGAATCTGGGGATCAGGGTTCAATCCCCGGCGCTAGCAGCAGATTAGCCCAGCCCATGTGACTCTGGGCAATAGCTTGCTTAATCTTCCTGACGGCCCCCAGCGCCTAGAGACCCTTACAGTGATTGTTTACGCTTCACAAATGTGGATTATTAGTATTATTTGGGGCCAGGTTTATATCACCTGCCAGGGCCGGTCCTAGGATTTGGGGTCCTAGGATTTGCGAGGCCCTGGGCTAAAAAGGGAATGTGGGAGGCCCCTTGCAAGGAGACCATTCACAGACACTGCGGGAGGCCCATTGTCCAGCATTTTTGCGCCCCCAGTTTTAACTTTCAGCCCACAAGCAATTCTTACACCTTCAGCAGTATAGGTGTGAGAATTGCTTGTGGGCTAAAAGTTAAAGCTGCTGGGCACTAAAATGCTTGACAATGGGCGTCCCACAGTGTCTCTGAATGGTCTCCTTTCAATTGGGACAAGAGGAAGCGTCTCCCTCCCCTAGGCCTCCAGACACCATCCCTGAGAGGCCCAGGGAGGTGGGGCCCTCCCATGGACCCTAATTGCAAGGTGACACCTTTCTTTAAAATGGATCGCCAGAGAAACAACAGGACACACCGCCAGTGTGGGGCCCTGGTGGGCTGAGTGCGAGGCCCTGGGCAGCTGCCCACACTGCCCATGCCTAGCGCCGGCCCTGTTACCTGGACTCAAGCATGCCCAGGTCATATTCATCTTTCTGTTTACCGCTTGTTCTTTCCACCTTGTTAATTGTCTATTTCTGTTTTTGTCATGTCTTTTCATACTTGTCACAGTTCTATTTCTGCCTCCTTTCTCCTTCTCTTGGTTTCCCATTCCTCTTCTCTTGTTTATACCCGTTTCCAGCCCTGTCCTTTGTAATGTTGTGACCGCACGGTTGCGGTCTAGTTGATTAGCGTGCCAGTGGTGCCAAGCAGCGGGCCTCCCAGAAAACCCACCGCCAGTCATCACAGAAGTTGGCCCGGAAAGACCATGGGAACACGTCAGTGCCGATTTCGGTCACCTGCCCGATGGCAGACACATGCTGGTCATCATGGATGACTACACGAAATATCCAGAGGTGGAGATTATCACATCACTCACCGCAAAAGAGGTGATTGCCAAATTCGAGAAAACCATCGCAACCCATGGCATCTTCGTGAGAGTTAAAACTGACAACGGTCCCCCCTTTCAGAGCCAAGAGTTTGCGGAGTATCTAGCGGAGTGGGGGATCCTACACCGGAAAATAACACCCCGATGGCCGCAATCGAATGGAGAAGTGGAACGATTTATGCGCACGTTGAACAAAACCATCCGGATTGCCCATGCTGAGGGAACATCGGTGGAAAGGGGAATCTACTCCTTCCTCCGAGAATACAGGCTCACCCCACACCGCACCACTGAGGCAGCCCCAGGTCCGTCCACGATGGGACGAATAATCCGAGACACCCTCCCAAATCACCCCACCTGGAACCCCGCCAGTGCAGAATCTTGGAGGACTGTGCACAACAGGAAAAAGTCCAACGACTATGCTAGCTTCCGGCGGAAGTCCAAAGAGTCATCCATCGCCAAAAATGACCGAGTGTACGTCCGAGACAGGTACCCAGGAAGCAAGTTCAGGCTCCCGTTTGAGCCGCAACCATGGACTGTCACTGCCCGGAACGGGACCATGGTCACCGCACAACGAGAAGGAGAAACGGTCACCAGGAATGTATCATTCTTCAAAAGAGCTGCCGAACCCCAGAACGATCCATCCAGCTCAGAGAGGAAGGGAGGATCAACAGCATCACCAACCCGGCCAGAAAGCACTCCCGAAGCCGCCATACAGGAGTGGGGCATAGACTCTGCAGAGGAACCACGAGCCTCCGGCACCTCCAGTGCCGCTCTCCTCGAGAACCCCCAGAGCCCCCTGGGCACCAGCACTCCCTCCAGTGAACCACCCCGGAGAGTGCTGTTCCGTGGCCAAGCGGCCGGCTATGGGCTGAGAAGAAACCCGGTGCCCTCCTCCAGGATGGCTGACTATGCCGTGGGCTGAGAGATCCTGAAGCGACTGGTAACAGGCCGGATGGCCATGTTTTGTTATTTGTTGGGACACTCAGAGCAAGACTTTTGAAAAGGGGGGGGGGGATAGTTGTTCATACCAAAGGTGAAAAGGAATGTAATGTTGTGACCGCACGGTTGCGGTCTAGTTGATTAGCGTACGTAGACGTACGCATACGCGGTGGCGCACGGCGCCGCGTAGGTTACATAAATAAAGGTGGGCGGGTCCCCGAGTTAGTCGGGACCGCGCGACGAACTGAATAAGGTGTCCGCGTGAGTCCTTAATGGCGCGCCCTCAGCCTGCGCGCCCTCCAGGTCATAGAACCTGACATCCTTCTCCTGCAGTCTCACGTCGTCGCTTTTCACCACCGCCTTTTCTGTTTTTTTCTTCCCCTTTCTCTTCTCTCTCTCTCGCTGATGCTCTGCGCCCAGGGCCGGTCTTTGTCTCCTTTTCTCTCGTGTACTCCTTTCATCTTCGAGCCTCCTCGCGCCCTTGAAGCCGCACGCTCCAGTTCCCAACAGGCCTTGCACCTGGGAGCCTGTGGGGAGGGGCGGGGGCTCTGGCACCTATTGACGACCGTGTGTGTATGTTAAACCTGCCAGTTTGGCATTTCAGATAGAGGGGGCGAGCCGTCGAAGGCTCGAGCCAGAGCCTGGCTCGGCTCAAGGTCCACGTGGAACCTCGAGCCCAGAACGAGCCGAGCCGAGAAGGCCTTGTGTCTGCAGCTCTTGACCATACAGCATGGGAAAGTAGGTTCGAATCCCAGTCTCATCTCAGCACCATGTGATCTCCATGTGTCTGTTCTGTAGCGTTCTAATATCGATGTGCCAGGTTTGCCCCACCTAAAACTGCCCAAAATAAAATATGGACTGTGCCGGTCACCAGCTCGAATCTCAGCCTCCAAGAATTCACAACAAGCATTAACCTTTAATAGCAAGAGCCACCCATCTAGTGTATGAATTGGACAATATGAAACTGGAAATGTGGGATCAATCCCAGCTTTTCTGCTTGACCAAATGTGTGATCCTAGGCAAATGCTTTTCTTCAAAGAACCTCCTTTTCGTTCATGCTCACTTATTTGAGCATTTTCAAATAAGTGCGTTCAGGATGAGCGCTATACAAAACATTTTTCTTGTGATTGAGTTAATAACCTATAATGTGGCCCCATCTATACTACCTTTCTAGGCCACGTGTAGGATACACATGACAACAGACTTGAGTCTTAATACACTAACCGCGTTGTCATCGGGGTGGAAGCAGGAATGATGTTTATTTCATGTTTAAAAACGACCATTTTAATAAATACTTCTCAATGCAGAGATATCATTTGATGTAGTAGGGTGAGACACTTTCCTCTGCTAAATTCACTTTTTTTGAATTTTGAAGACACCTTATTATTTTCTAATATTGCATTTGTTGCATAACATACATAACAAACATTTTCAAGCTTGTGCTAGTGTATGTATGGGCTCTCGGAGCCCGGGCCGACCCTTGTTTCGGCTCTGCCTTGGCCCTCCAGTTAGTTTGCTGGTTCGCCCCCCTCTGATCTGAGATGGTACATCCCAGCGCAGCAGTGCCTCCTAAGCTGACTATAATCATAAGAAATGCCATAGAGGGAACCGCAGAGCTGTTCAAAGCTCCCAGCACACTCCCAGAACCATAACGCTGTGCCTCCGACTCCCACACCCTTTCATCCCCCACACCACTACGGGCCGCGTGCCGTAACACGATAACCGCACCTAGGCGGTCGTCACGCACGACATTGAAACACACTTGCCACTTAGGATCAAAGACAACACGGGTCCGACTATACTCCCTCCGTGGCGTATGCGCTTGTTTTGCTGATTTCTTAACCTCTTCCATGCGTCGGACGGCCGGGGGCCGTCCAAACTGCGCACGCGTAATTTTTTTACGCACTCTAATTTTTTTACGCACTCTGCCGTGGCAAAGCAGTTAATGGTTGTCAATTTCCTAGATACAATAGTTTGACAGGGTGATAGTAAAACCACAATATTGTGACATTAAATCAAATCCGACCATCACTGCCCGGTGAACCGAGTGCAAAGCTGGCACTGTTATATCTTGAACCCGTGATGCCGTTGGGCAGTGTGAGGTGATGCATTAGTGGGAAAAGTGAAAACCTGGCTCTTCTGAGCCGTGTGGGCAGTGGCTACTGTGGGACGGTGTGAAGGGGCCGCACTGATGGCACTGTAATAGTCTGGCCCTGCTGGGCAGTGTGAGAAGCCACCATTGATCTAAGTCTTGAGCATGTGGCACTGTTGGGCAGTGTGAGTAGAGGATTCTGATGGGCAGAGTGAAGATCTCGCACTGATGGGTGGGGTAAGCAGCTGCCTCTCTTTGGCAGTTTGAAGGAGTTGAGTTAGTGGACAGAGTAAAGATCTGGCACTGGTGGGCAGTGTGAGGAGCTGGTGCTGGTGGGCAGTGTGATGAGCTAGCACTGGTGGGAAGTGTGAGGAGATGGCACTGGTGGGCAGTTTGAGGAGCTGGCACTGCTGGGCAGTGTGAGGAGCTGGCACTAGTGGGCAGTTTGAGCAGTTGGCACTGGTGGGCAGTGTGAGCAGCTGGCACTTGTGGGCAGTGTGATCTGGCACTGGTGGGCAGTGTGAGGAGCTGGCACTGGTGGGCAGTGTGAGGAGCTGGCACTGGTGGGCAGTGTGAGGAGCTGGTACTGGTGGGCGGTATGAGCAGCTGCCATGGTTAGGCACTGGTGAACAGTATGAAGACCCCGCACCTGCGGGCACTGTGAGTTAGCAGTGTCCAAGGCAGGCACAACCTCTCCAGTGTGAGAAGACGATACTGAGCAGTGTAAGGAGGTGAGATTGGTGGGTTGAGTGAAAAGCTGGCACTGGTTGGCGTCATGCAGCTCTGGCACTGTTGTGCAGCACCAGAAGATGGCTCTGGGATGAGTGGGCTCTTTGAAAGTGTGATGAGCATGCACAGTTGTGGAGCACGCGCTTGTGTTCAGTGAGAGACGTGGCATTGGTGAGCAGTGAGAAGCGTTCAGTGATAGGTCAGAGTGAGTCGAGTGTGATGGGAAGAGATAGGTCTGCTGAGAAGGGGTTGAAGTGTGCTGCGGTTGGCAGCCTAGAGGGGGGGCACTAGCAGGCCTAGCATGGTCTGTGGCCCGAAGGGCACAAAGAGCAGAAAGTTCGCAGTGAGTACCTCCGTCATTGACAAAGTTGAAAATTTTAATTATCTGGGAAACCTTTTTAATCACAAATTAAGTTGGGCACCATTAATGAAAACACGAGTGCAGAGTGCTAGTCGCTCAATAGAGGGATTGTTCCGCTTTTGTGGCAAATTAGGCCAAAAACCCATTTCACATTTAAAAACTCTGTATAAAGCAAAATGTCTGTCAATTGCTACCTATGGGGCGGGGGTCTGGGGGACAGATAGCCCCGACACGATACAGATTATGGAAAATAAATTCCTAAAACGTGTCTTGGCTATCCCATCAGGCTCCTCAAATAAATTCGCTCACAATGAACTAGGCTTAAATTATGTAAGCGACATTATTCGTCTTTCTCCTTTGTTGTTATGGGGCAAAATATGGGTATCGGAGGACTTACAGCTTACTAAGGATATTATCCAGGACTGTTTGAAATTGTCAAATATGAACCAAATCCCCTGGTTATCCTATGTAAATGAAATGTTCCATAAAATAGGCTTGGGTGACACCTTTGACAACCCTGGAAACATACAGGGAGATATCAAAAATGTAATTAAATCGCATTACTGGAAATCATCGATTGTAAATTGTATGGACAGTCCCTATGCCCCCAAGGCTGTCTTACAGCATCAGTTCTATCTGACCTTTACAAATCATGTACAATGGCGTTTTTACTTGACAAGATTCAGGCTACATACTTTGCATTTTCTTTTTGCATTCCCCATACAGGGGGGCTGGTGTAAGGAACTCCCACCTTGCAACTGTAATTATAAAGATAGCCAAAACACAATGCATCTTGTTCTTTTTTGTTCCTTATATAAAGACCCGAGAACCAGGTTTATCAAACCGATTCTCAAGGAAGAACAAATACGCCATTATAAAGAGGGTTATGATTTCTTAATATCTCTGTCATCCCCTACAGTCTGCTGTGCAATGTTGAACTTTATACGAGTGTCACTCCAGATTAGGAAACGGTATGGCTAGAATTTTGCCCCAAGAACTATACCATTTGATATGTGCACTTTATAATCCTGCACTTTATAATCCTGTACCGTGATTCTTTTTATTATTTTTACTTGTTCCCAAAAACACCCCTGCCTGATAAAATTATGTATTATCCAGAGATGATTAACTTAAAGTAATAATATGGTTATGTGATTTTATCTGCCAATGAACTTTTATAGTGCCATAAATTGTAAAACTGTTTTCATAGCGAATTTTTAACTGTGTGTCCTAAATGTACTTCTACTTTTATGATTCTTGCATTGAATCGAATAAAGTTTTTGAAACGGAAACGGCACTAGCAGGCTGTGCCAAAGAAGACATGAGCAGAATATATAAAGTGGTGACACTGGTGCGCATTGTGAGCTGCTGGTGCAGATTGGCACACTAGTGCAAAGGTCTTCATGCCCTAGTGCTTGCCATTCAGCCACTTCCACAACCAGCAAATCCACCTTTGTATTCACGCCAGAAGCACATTGTATGACCAGAGGCACTAGAAGTAGGGCTGCTGGTGGGGGGGGAGGGGTGGCAGCACCCCCAAAACAATCAGGTGAAAGTGCAATATAGATTTTATCTCCATCTTGTCACATATGCGTGGGTTCAAAGGTCAAATGTCAGGCTATATATATCCTCTGATAAAAAACCGCCTATTTGTTAACACAGACACTTGTGTTCACTTTCCTGACTGCAAAGTTAAAGGATTTTGTAAATTGGCCCATGTGACAATGTGTGGAAGGAAAGGCTGTAGGATGTGAGGTTTTTATTATTAACACACAACAACATTTAAATACCTTTAAATTAAGTATACAAATATTTCGAAATATATCAGTAGCCAGGAAAGCACAAATGAAGCATTTAGTTTTTGGACGTAGCGTCCACCCCCAAATGGGGAGTGGACACCCAGCTTAGGATACGGGCCCCCGTGGGCATGGACCGACGCCCTCTGGCGGGATGCCGGCCACGGGCAGTTTCAGCCGGTTCCTGGTCTTTGTGCCTTCTGGCCACTCGCCCGGACTGGTGAGTGACCGGAACTGCATCATCGCTGAGTGCCACGGAGGGGCTGGCCAGGTGAGGGTATAAAGACCCTGGGCGCATTGGCCTTGGCCTTTCCTCACCTGGTCATCCCGTCTGCGCCACTGGACCGGCCTATCGTTTTTTCCCCCTCCCACCCATCCCTGATTCCTGATTTTTAGGCTTATTGTGGGTCTGCAGGGTATAAGAACACATAAGTCACCTCCACCAGTTAGTGGGGGGTGGGGGGAGTCCTACGGAAGCAGTCTCCTCCCCCTTCAGACCAGTTACAAGGGGGAATGGTTAGACAGTTCTGGGCCAACCAGAGGATGTACACCAACTTGTGGGAAAAAGGCGCACAGTTAGATCTTGGGGTCGGCATGGGGTGCCCTGCCCACCTTTTACGCAGCCTCTGGGGAGCTCGGTGTTCGAGTGGCGGTGCCCAGTTTGAGGACAAGGGTACAGGGGTATGGGACTGCCCCTCGCGGATGTAGGTGCGTTGCACCTTGTGTGGTCCAATGGTGTCCAGGATTGCATGGTTTACCCTCCTTGCGGTATGGTCTGTGAATGTGCAGGCAGTTATCGCCAAGTGAGTGTTTATATTTGTTCTTAGACATTAGTTATGGTTTTATGCACCTTTTCACGTGTGATGTTTTACATGATAAAGAAATTGTTTAATAAAAGACCCACAACTAAGCTCCTTGTGTCCTGTTCGTAACTTGTTGGGGTGTGGCTTGTGTCCGGCACTATCGGGGGTTCCGGGTCCTAATCATTCTGAAGTGTGATGGACGCAAAGCTTTTAATAGGATCGAAACAAATCAAGACACTTTACTTGGTGATGTGCAAATGGTAAATATTTGCTGAAACCCAATTTCCGCACATTATCATCCCTGTGCTATATATAGCTTTCAGTAAAAACGCAGGTTAGTGTGAATTTGGTGACCATTGCAATGGAAAATGTGCGGCCTGTAAATGACAGTGCGCTACCACACCATGCTATAGTAATACATTTGTGACAGTGTGCTCCCAAATGCACCAGCAGCTTCCCACCACACTCTCACCGCTCTCCTGCTGGATTGGGGTAGCGCATTGGTGTCACTTGTTCTCTGTGCGGCACTTGGATGTTGTGCAATCCCTAAGACTTCAGTGATGTAACATTGATGGCAACACCCTGTCTCCACTGTGCATTTCATAAAAAGACTCTGAGAGGTCAAAGAGATTGGGTCGGACAATCTTCGACTCATAAATGATATTTTTCAATGTGACAACACGTTACCCAGGAGTGGAGCCAAAGCAGACACTATATAAAGTTTTGCTAACAATAGGTCATCTAGACAGCTGAGGTTGAGTGTAGCCAGGCCTAAAAATGCACTTTGCTTGTCAGATCTTTATATGTTTATGAAGAATGATCTGCACGGGCAGCCAGTCTTTCACCTAAAGTGTATATATACAAGTGGACAATGAGGAATACTACACTCTGCGGCATTTGAAAAAGTCGATCCTGTGCCTGTGCTTGTGCCTGTGGTGTTCTAAAATAAAGCAAGTGCTCCTGGTACCAGTGTGGGCTCAATTCCTTTCGGCTGGAGGGAATATGGTATTGGAGATATATATATATATATATATATATATATATATATATTTACTGAAAAAACCATAGGTTATAGACCATATATAGTTAGGGATTAGCATTTAAAAAACCTTATTTTATTTGCACAAAACCATTGAAATTCCATATATAGTTAGTTGCACTAACTATATATCGCGGACCCGCAATCCACTGCTAATGATGTCACATATTACATCATTCATGACATGGTCAGTGACATCACTGATGACATCACTGATGACATCTCAAATGACATCACTGATGACATCACTGATGACATCTCAAATGACATCACTGATGACATCACTGACATCTCATTTGACATTACTGATTACATCACTGATGATATCATTTATGGGATAATACATCTTCAGACTCTACTATAACCTTTGATACACTCAGTGTAAACAGGCACTCACAGACTGTCACACATCCATGGAGTTACTCACACACCTATTCAGTCATGCAAAGAATCAATCACATCTCCATTTCCTTAACTATACAGTTATACACACCTTACTTATTCAAACATATACTAACACATATTTACTCTCTTATACAATCCTTGATACAAGTTCACAATGATTCATACAGCCACTCTCACATTCACTGACTCTTATGTTCAGTTATTTATATATGTCAACTCTCACATGGAGTGTGTTTTACATATGTACTTACTTTGACATGTAGAACTGAGATATCCATTCACTCACCAATATACTCATGCACACAGTCAACTGTCCATACAGCTGTTTCTACATGCACTTTTGAAGCCATACACCTAGGGAATCAACCGCTCACACATCTATGCACAGAGTTATACACCTCCCAGCCACCCACACACACACTCAGTCTCCCATACAAATACTTGGGCAACCATTCAATAACCCATATAGTTACTGATATAGCTACTGATTTAAACATGCAGCAGTTTACAGAAGAACATAAATATTGATTGCCAAATTAAGACACTTTAATCACTAACCCATGCACTCAGTGAGACACATTTAATCATTCTCTCATACAGTCAGTCATGCACCTACTAAATCCTTCATCCAGACACTTATACATCCACTCATTCTTCAATATGTAAGACATATTTTAACTTTACAGAAACATACAGTCACTGGGTGTTGTCATCAGTGATGTCATTTGAGATGTCATCAGTGATGTCATCAGTGATGTCACTGACCATGTCATGAATGATGTAATATGTGACATCATTAGCAGTGGATTGCGGGTCCGCGATATATAGTTAGTGCAACTAACTATATATGGAATTTCAATGGTTTTGTGCAAATAAAATAAGGTTTTTTAAATGCTAATCCCTAACTATATATGGTCTATAACCTATGGTTTTTTCAGTGAATTTTCAAGGTTTTGTAAATGCAAATTCCTAACTATATATGGTCTATAACCTATGGTTTTTTCTGTGAATTTCATTGGTTTTTTAAAAGCTAATATCTATAGCTGTAAAATATATTCTTTATTAAGTGACGTATCACGTAGCCCGTGAGACGCCTCATGATGCATCGCATAACCGTGACGTATCGTCTCTGCAGCGCAAACCAAACCCAAAACGTAAGCGCGCCAGAACACGCTTAAAGATATATATATATTTTTTTAACCTTAATTAGACAAAATCCACACGTGCACATATCACAAACGTTCAAAAAACACAATATGTCTGACTCCCGTTACGCTGCCGGTTAGCTGCCCGGTTAACGTACCAGGAAGCACCTTTACCGCGAAAAATCGCAAATTTTTTTTTTCACCCCCCAGGGAACTTTAATAGCCCCCTCATCAATCCTAGGGGTTCAGGAGGGGTCTGCCTTACCCCTTTCATTCATTTACACCTTTTTTTTTTCCACCTCTTGTCTCTCGATCCCACAGAGAGACAAGATGGCGGCCGCTCCAGACTGTTTACAATGATAACAGCCAATCAGCTTCTCCTCAGACTCCCGTTACACTGCCGATTAGCTTCCCGGTAGCTGCCCGGTTAGCTGCCCAGTTCGCGTACCAAGACGCGTCTCTACGGCGAAAAAATCGGATTTTTTTGTTTGTTTTTTTTTGGCCCCACATGGCTTTATAATATCCCCCTCATCAATCCTAGGGGGTCAGAAGGGGTCTACCTTGCCCTCTTTCCTTCATTTCCCCCTTTGTTTTGGCCTCCTCTTGTCTCTCGATCCTACCGAGAGACAAGATGGCGGCCGCTCCGGACTGTTTACAATATTGACAGCCAATCAGCTACTCCTCAGACTCCCGTTACACTGCCGGTTAGCTTCCCGGTTAGCTGCCCGGTTAGCTGCCCGGTTCGCGAACCAAGACCCGTCTCTACGGCGAAAAAATCGGATTTTTTTTTTTTTTTTTGGGTTACACTGCCGGTTAGCTTCCCGGTTAGCTGCCCGGTTAGCTGCCCGGTTCGCGAACCAAGACGCGTCTCTACGGCGAAAAAATCGGATTTTTTTTTTTTTTTTGGGCCCGGCGTGGCTCTATAATATCCCCCTCATCAATCCTAGGGGGTCAGAAGGGGTCTACCTTGCCCCCTTTCCTTCATTTCCCCCTTTGTTTTGGCCTCCTCTTGTCTCTCGATCCTACCGAGAGACAAGATGGCGGCCGCACCGGACTGTTTAGAATGTTGACAGACACCGGAGAGCCAATCAGCTTCGCTTCGCATAGTTCCGATAAGCGAAAAGTACGCGAACCGGATCGCTGCCCGGAGCGCTGTTACAGATATATATCTTGATTTAAACGTTAATTTCTCAAAATCCACTGAAGCACATATATTGAGACCTAGAAAAGGCACATCGGGCTAACAGTCCCTACAATTTTGCCAAGTTTCGTGCAAATCCATTCAGCCGTTCGAGCTAAAAGTGAGTCCAACCGCCCTATGGAAAACTCAATGTTAAAAACGCGTTTTGGGACCCCCCTTTTTTCTCAGCCCCCCCTTGACGAAACCCCCCCAAATTTCCAGGAGCTGCTCAGAAACAAAATGTGCCATTTTCCTGAAAATTTCAGCCGATTCCGTCCACAAACGCCAAAGTTATTAGACATAGAATTTTCAAAAGTCCCATAGAGAAAAAATCCTAACTATATATACCTACTGGCTATCGCCAGTAGGTAATATGTGTGTATATATATATATATATATGTGTATATATATATATATATATATATATATATATGTATATATATATATATCACAAAGTTCTCGCAACGCAAAAACACCTCCAATCTTGGAAATGACGATGAGTGGACCCACAAAAAGGTGTCGTTTGTAGTGTTATTTCAGTGCATAAATATTGCCCAGCAGTCCATCATGAGGCGTTTCGCCTCTACCTGAGGCTTGATCACATGACGTGTCATGGACATAGAGGAGAGTTTTTAAAGTGCAAAAAGTGCGCGAAAATAGCAGCTCATTTAGTTCAAACATTTCAAAATGGACATAGTAAAAATACTGTATATAGTTTCTCGACATTTGATAACAATGAAAGACATAGTGTCTAAAATCTCCTTAAATATCAGATAAAAAAATATATATATATAAATTCATAGCACGTATCAAAATTCTACTCTGTACAATGAATAATTTCATATATATACAATATATACATGATAATTTACAGACCAGTAATTACAAATGTGTACATATTTACAATCCCAATGGATGTTTCTATGTTATATCAATGTCTAAATCCAAGCCTATTTTGATTTCATAGACTTCATCAGCCTCTTTCCCGCTGATTAAATCTCAGATAATACATCCTATGTCCAACTAAATAAAGCCCCTGTGGACTTAAGTATGAAATGAGCCAGCTATTAATAATTATTAGTAAACGGCACTCCTATTCCTCTCTCACAAGGGTGCTGTTGATGAATTGAAAACAGTTAAAAAAATGTGCCAATACATAGTGATACTATAAACCCCACAGACAGACGATGTTTGATCCATAATTTCGGCTTTTTTGTATATGTATCATGGTGATCCTTTATGTTATTATTATGGTGTTTTTTAATTTACTGTTTTCATTTTTTCTAATGTATTGTACTTTTGTGGATACTTGGATATCCGAATAAAGTTTTTTGAAATAAACCCTACAGTTACAGAGCCGTGCCTTTATATAAAAAATCATTATCCTGATTGATTTTAGGTAATGAAGATGTCCCATTCTCCTAATTATTATTCATTTGCCGTTCTGACCTGCCTACCAGGCATGTCATCTTGGCAACTGGCAATCTTATTATTCCATATACTGTCGCCTACCCAGTTCAAAGACAGGTGTACAAGTCTTCACTGGCGTTCAGACCGCCTGGATTCTTGCTGTCCAATTCCAATATATAGCGAGTCTCAAGGAGACGTAATTTTGCTTCTCTATTCCCTCCACGTTTTAAAGGTAGAATAGTATCGATTACAAAATACTGGAAAAGTTTGGGGTCACTATCATGTTTTATTTCTAAGTGATGCGCTACTGGGTACGCTTTATCTTTTCCTAAAATGGCCCTTATGTGCTGCAGGATCCCTTTGTGGGCGGGCAGACGGGTACTGCCCACATATCTTAGCCCACATGGACACTGCAGCACATAGACCACATAGTCTGGTTTGCAGGTTAATCTCTTGGTGATGGGTATTGGTTCACTCTTAACCCCTTCGATGCTTGTGACGGAACCATTCCATCATCAGTCACGGTTGGGTTGTGCTGATGACGGAATGGTTCTGTCACAACCACACCCATTTCAATGAGGGGCAGCACAGGAGGGGAATTCCACTAGCAGCAATGGAGTTAAATGGACTAAAATAATGGGTCTTGTTACAACAGTAACGGCAAGCCTTACATGATGGACATTTCTTGAAACCTTTACTTAACGCCATCCATGTGCTTGAAATCGGGGCCTCAAGGTTACTCCTAACCAAGGCATTGCCCATAGAGGGAGATTTTCTGAAGGTCAGTTCGGGTTTGTTAGCCACCAAGCCGCCTATCGCCAGATCCCTCTTCACCAAGTTCCAGTTCTTGTAGAATAGTTTCCTGATCTCAGAATGCTGTCTACTAAATGTTAGAATGACTCTACTTTCCCACTACATCATCTGGTTTCCCAACACTGCCCTTGGGGATCAATGCCTGTTGTCTAGAAAAAATGTTTGTTCTTGCAATTGCTTTATTTATTGTCTCTTCTGAGTAACATCTCTCTAGAAAGCGCTTTTTACTGGCCTCTTGCGCGATGGCACATTCTGACTCAGAACTACAGATCCGTCTGATGCGCAACATCTCCCCGTAGGGGATGCTGCGGATCAGATGTTGTGGATGTTGGCTGGCCGCGTGCAATACTGTGTTGCCAGCGGTCGTCTTTCTGTGTAATCTTGTAGATAAGCCACTACTTCCACGTCCAATATATATATATATATATATATATATATATATATATATATATATATATATATATATATATATATATATATATATATATATATATATATATATATATGTAATTCAACTCGCCTGCTTCCAATTCCAAAACAGGCAATGGCACACTCCGGCTCGCTTAAAAATAGACTTTATTGTTGCTTCTGATGACGCGTTTCGACCTCCTCCGCGGTCTTTCTCACAACACACACATATATATATATATATATATATATATATATATATATATCTCCTCCAATCCCGCTTTCCATAAAAAACGGGCTGACACATGCTGGAATTGGTTTCAAATGGATTTAATGCCGCCAATTGCACCACTGCAAAATGTTCGCGCTGCCTTTTGCCTTCAGCTTTGGCAGACCGGTTTCGGCGTAGTGCCTTCTTCAATGCCGTTTTTGCTGAGAAGGTGAAGTTCACACGGACATTCATGGGCAGGTTAAATCACCAGGTGAGTCGTATCATTGGGCCAATTGGATGACTTCTCTGGGGGAGGACTTGTGGTGTTTCCCCCTCCCCTGGCCCAAGATGACTCGCAGTGTGCCTCCCACACACTTAAAGGAACCGCTGACATCCGAGGTTTAGTGAGCCAGGTACAGTGACCCCCCACAAGCACACAGTTGCGCTCTGACAAAGTCAGTTCTCAGCTTGCCCCGCTCCTTCATTCGTTGTGTGGAGCATGGCGAATTGCATCCCTCGAGCCAACTCCAAAACAGACCAGCTGTTACTCTTTCCCCATTGCTCACTCGGAGTCCAGGCTGGGGGGGCGCCACATTTGTGCAGTCCATGCACGTAATCCAAAAGTTCATCGGCAAATGCGGAGCACCAAACCAAGAGGCGCGTCTCTTCTGAGTAACATCTCTCTAGAAAGCGCTTTTTACTGGCCTCTTGCGCGATGGCACATTCTGACTCGGAACTACAGATCCGTCTGATGTGCAACATCTCCCCGTAGGGGATGCTGCGGATCAGATGTTGTGGATGTTGGCTGGCCGCGTGCAATACTGTGTTGCCAGCGGTCGTCTTTCTGTGTAATCTTGTAGATAAGCCACTACTTCCACGTCCAATATATATATATATATATATATATATATATATATATATATATATATATATATATATATATATATATATATATATATATATATATATATATATATATATATATATATATATATATATATATATATGTAATTCAACTCGCCTGCTTCCAATTCTAAAACAGGCAATGGCACACTCCGGCTCGCTTAAAAATAGACTTTATTGTTGCTTCTGATGACGCGTTTCGACCTCCTCCGCGGTCTTTCTCACAACACACACACATATATATATATATATATATATATATATATAACACCAGGTTGCCCCACTGGAGAGGTCGCACGTGGAAGGGAATCAGCACACAACCTCCGGGCGCTTCAGCGTAACCCTGTCCTTCACCTTTGCACTCTGCCAAACGCGTTTCGAGCTCCCAATAGCTCTTGGTGACTGGCTGCAAGAGATACACAGAAACAGCAATGGTGTGCTCAATCATATTTATTCAATTGCAATTCCTTCATAAAGTCACAGAAATAAAGCACCTCTTAATGAGTCATGTAAAAAACAACAATTAAATGTACTGTTCTGTTTCTAATGGGAAGAGATGCAGCATAATTGCCAGATAATCTGCCTTTCCCTGCTGTATAGTGTGGTACACCAGTGGCGTCTAGTTCCAATGACCCTGATTGTATGGATCATGAAGCGCTTGGAAGTGTTCTGCAGAGGGTGTTAGGCACTATGCAAACATCAACCTGAAACCTCATTGACGCATCAGTACTACTGTACTATCCTTTTTCTCCCCCCTCAGTCCCCTCCTGTCCGTTGCAGCGCTTTGAAGCTCACACTAAGCGCTATACAAGGACCAGTGTCACGTAATATTGTGATCCCTTTGTCGCCCTTCCCAACTTCCTCTTCTTCCCTCTTTGACCCCTCTGTTACCCTTCTGGTGCCAGCAACTTCACAATACCCAGCTGTAAGATGATAAAAGATCATGTTTCACTCCCTCCCTGGTTTCTTTAAACTACTTCCTTATTCTGCCTTCCCCTTTGCTCTCTTCCCCTTTACTCTCCCGGTCACCGCAGCGCTTTGAAACGACCCTCTGGCAGCATTAAGCGCTATATAAACACCGTGATTAGTAGTGCACGGCGGCCTCTCTTCGCAGCTCCTTAAATGCCAGTTCACCGAACCGAAGTGGAAGAACGGAAAATGTAGATTACATCTCATTCCGGGGCAAGAAGAGAAGGCAGATGCCTCCCCCGGCCCGGGCATTCCTGTCACGGTATGTAGGCCCCAAACAAACCTAAAATGGAGATGCTGAGATAGCGACAGAGTACTGTATGCCCAGCTGCTCCTGGTGCGAACAGTGTGTGCTGAGGCACACGGGTCCGCACATGCCTGACGCGGCCCCACACCTGGTGCATGTCTCCACCTGGCGGACAGAGGTGGAACTGCAGCTGAAACCTTAGTATCCATCACAAACTGGGTTTCTAATGGTGTATCTTCAGTGAACGCATTTAATCTTGTGTTTAAATGGCATTTCTCCATGCCAAGGCACAACCCAAGGTTCAATCCTTTCTCCAACCCTTTTCAGCTTCTACCTTGAACCCATCTGTACCATCCCTAGGGATTCTGGAGTCCTCTTCCACCTGTACACCGATGATACCCAATTCTACCTGAAGTACGTCCCCAGAAGACACCACTCTCCTATCCAGCACCCGACAATACTTGATCCTGGGTGTCAAATCACCACTTCAAACTAAATCCGTCAAAAGCAGAATTTCTTCTGATATCCCCGGAGAAAGCTACTCCTTCCGTTTGAGACTGCCTGACTATCTCCCCTTCCTACCATTATCCAGAATGCCAAGTCACTTGATGTCACTCTCCACAGCCATCTCCGCGTCCAGAGACCTATCGAAGCCATGGCCGAGAGCGCCCGGTTCCAACTAAGGCTGCTATGGACAATAGGCAACTTATTCCAGAACAGGACCTAAAAACAGTTGTTCGGGCACTGGTTCTCTCAAGATAGGACTACCGGATCGCACTTGTCTCAGGTGTCCTCAAAGTCCACCCACCCCTGCTCAGAGCAGTCCTACATGCTTTGTGACCGGTCACAAGAAACTCAACCGCCTCGCTCCGATCCTGCTCACCCTCCAGTGGCTTCCCATAGAGGCGAGAGGCCAATTCCAAACCACATGCAGAACTCATACAGGGCTGCCCTCCTCTTCTCCCTCATACCTAATCGAGAAATTAAAAAATGTGGGTGCCAACCGGGGGTCTAGAATGGTCAATCCTTTCTCCTTGCGCTCCTGTCTGCAGTCGAGAGCGATTCACGAGCAAATCATTCTCCGAAAATGCCTCAAGAATTTAGAACTTCATCCAGTGGTCCCACTTCCTGACCACATGCCATGCTACCCAGTGGCAGCTATTCCGCAATGGCGGAGGAGCGCCGCCCCACTGCCTGGTGCAGAGCCAGCAAACAAAAAATAAAACAGTGCTCTAGCATCCTTTTATTTTTGGTTTGCCGTTCTGAGCCAGCTTGTGTATGGAGGGGTGGGGCATGGGAGGGGGAGGAGGAGTGCTTGGGCACTCCCTAAGTATGCATATGTGTTTGGCCGGCCGCCTCAGGACGACCAAAACACACATGCATACTTAGGTTTCTCCAGTCCATGCATCAGCAGCCGGGCTGCAGAAACCCCACAGTCTCTATGACCTAAGTGGAGCGTCTGTCCTGCCCGCTCAGGCCAATCTCCGCATGCTGCGTCCCCCATTCCCCTGCGTTCCCTACACCCGCCCACCACTCTTTGTTAGCGGCGGCCGCCACTGATGCTACCTACTAAAAAGATCTCAAAGTATTTCTGTTCGATGGACACTTGGATTAACTCCTCTCATCTCCTCCCTCTATTAAATGCACGCTCTAATCTGAGGTTCTTTTTGTTACTTACAATGTGACTGTTTTTTTCTTGTCCTATTGTAAATGATATTCACAATGCGTTTGCTTAGTTTTGGTCCCTTTGTAAATTATATTCACAATGTGTTTGGTTAGTTTCTGTCCCTTTGTAATTTATATTCACAATGTGTTTGTTTAGTTTTGGTCCCTTTGTAAATTATATTAACAATGTGTTTTTTTAGTTTTGGTCCCTTTGTAAATTATATTCACAATATGTTTGTTTAGTTTCTGTCCCTTTGTAATTTATATTCACAATCTGTTTGTTTACTTTTGGTCCCTCTGTAAATGGTATTCACAATGTGTTTGTTTAGTTTTGGTCCCTTTGTAAATGATATTCACAATGTGTTTGTTTAGTTTTGGTCCCTTTATAAATGACATTCACAATGTGTTTTAGTTTTGGTCCCATTGTAAATGATATTCACAATGTGTTTGTTTAGTTTTGGTCCCTTTGTAAATGATATTCACAATGTGTGTTTTTTTACTTTGGGTCCCTTTGTAAATGGTATTCACAATGTGTTTGTTTAGTTTTGGTCCCTTTGTAAATGATATTCACAATGTGTGTGTTTTTTTACATTGGGTCCCTTTGTAAATGGTATTCACAATGTGTTTGTTTTGTTTTGGGCCTATTCTAAAGCGCTCTGATGCCCACAGGCCAGATCCGTGCTATATAAAATCACAAAACGACATAATAAGTAGTCGGGAAAAGAACTGAGGAGGTTACCTTTTGGGTAGAGCTGTGACCTTTGAACTCTGGTACCAGGCTCAATTTCCTATGATTCTGGGCAAATCATGTATATCTCCCTGTCCTAAAAAAAAAGTGTAACAAAATCTAATTCTCGGGGCCAAGTTTGTGGTAAAACCTAAACGCTGATAGGATAACTCCCGCTGCTGAGCAGAGGACAGAACTGCAGCTGAGAGGATAACTCCCCTTGATAGGCAGAGGACAAAGCTGAAGCTGAGAGGATAACTCCCCCTGATAGGCAGAGGACAAAGCTGTAGCTGGGAGGATAACTCCCCTTGCTAGACAGAAGACATAACTGTAGCTGGAAGGATCACTCCCCCTGCTGGGCAGACGACACAACTGGAGCTGAGAGGAGAACTCCCCTGCTTGGCAGAGGACAGAACTGCAGCTGAGAGGATAATATGCCTAGGTAGTGGACAGAACTGTAGCTGGGAGGATAACTCCCCCTGCTGGGAAGAGGACAGAACTGTAACTGGGAGGATAACTCCCCTTGCTAGACAGAGCATATAACTGTAGATGGGAGGATACCTCCCTCTGCTAGGCACAGGACAAAACTGCAGCTGAGAGGATAACTCCCCCTGCTGGGCAGAGACCACAACTGCAGCTAATAGGATAACATCCCCTGCTAGGCAGAGGACAGAACTGCAGCTGAGAGGAAAACGTCTCCTGCTAGGTAGAGGGCAGAACCGAAGCGGAGAGGATAACTCCCCCTGCTGGACAGAGCACATAACTGTAGCTGTGAAGATAACTCCCCCTGCTAGGCAGAGGGAGGACAAAACTGAAGCTGAGAGGATAACTCCCCTTGCTGGACAGAGCACATAACTGTAGCTGTGAAGATAACTACCCCTGCTAGGCAGAGGACAAAACTGAAGCTGAGAGGATAACTCCCCTTGCTGGGCAGAGGACAGAACTGCAGCTGAGAGGATAACTCCCCATGCTAGGCAGAGGGTAACACTGAAGCTGTGAGGATAACTCCCCCTTCTGGGCAGAGGACAGAACTGCAGCTGAGAGGATAACTCCCCCAGCTAGGCAGAAGACATAACTGTAGCTGGAAGGATCACTCCCCCTGCTGGGCAGGCGACAAAACTTCATCTGAGAGGATAACTTCCCCTGCTGGGCAGTGGACAGAACTGTAGCTGGGACGGTAGCCACTTTCATTGGGCAGACAGAACTCTGCCTGTTCACATGCCTGCAGTTCAGGGCCAAGCACTGTTTACATCTCACTTAACACTACCATTTGAAGATCACAGTCCTGTTAAAGAAAGCCTTTGGCAATATCAGTTCAAAGTATGAAAATGTTTATTTGCAAAATAAAACTATCTGTGAGTCGCAGAAACAGGCGACATTGGGACCCCCTAGCGCCTCAAATGGGCATGTACTGTGCAAACAGCTCAAGGCGTGTATTTATAGGTTTTTGTAAACGGCTCCAAGGGAGATCGTGCGGTGAGACTGAAACAAAGGAGTTACACAGGTGCAAGATTCTGAAGTCATGAGAAAGTATCCAGACGACCACAAAGCAAGCTCGTCAGAAATGTCTGCTGCAGGAGCCAAGCAAGGAAGCGAGGCTTTACACGTCATAGCCCGCCACAACTTGAATCATTGGTTACCATGAGCAGAAAGGAGGCTGCAACAGCTACGCTAAGGTAACATTTGAAATTTCATACCCACTTCCACCCACACTGGTGATGCAGGCACAACCAGTGCTCTGCAAAAACCTTAGGAGAGCTCCTATGCCACCATCACCATCCTTCTGGAAAAAAAACCCATTTACAGGCACAAAGATACTGCCCAACCACAGGCCCATTTGGAGCCTGCACTGCCCCAGCAAAATCACAGAATGGGAGGAGATCTGGCAACTTCAAGGACACCCAATCAAGATGCAGTATTCAGAGCCAACATGCCACAAGGGGTAAATGTGCTAATTACAAGTATATATTTCATACAGATGTCAAGAGCATGTGGCATTGAACCATCTGAGGGGTGCAAGCGAGCATCAGGGACCAGCTTCTTATTTTCTTGAATGAGGCATAGAAAAGTGCTCTGATTCTGCCCAATCTTGCCACTGCCTGCTCTTCTGTTGACATGGTACCCAATGGAAAGACTGGAGGATGGGCTGGCATGGCCGGGCACACTGTGCAGTGCATCAAACACCATGTGATGCAGTGGTCGCATCCTCCTTCTATATGCTGAGGAAGATTAAGAAGCTGCTGCCATATCTCCCTCCAGCGGCAGGAAAAACATTGATTACCACCCTCGTTTTTTCCAAGATGGATAATGGCAACGCTCTCTTCCTCAACACGCAAGAACAGGTTTTAACCAAACTGCAATCAGTCCAAAATGCTGCAGCCAGAATTCTGCTTGGCATCCCTGGTCACCGCCCCACCTCCTCGGCCATACGTCATCTGCATTGGCTAAGGGTCAAGAGTCGGATAAAGTTTAAGGCACTTTGTATCACCTATACGGCCATCCATGACTCAGGACCCAGGTTTCTTAAGGATGCTTTTTGTATCTATGCTCCAAAAAGATCACTTCGCTCATCTTGCACCCATCTTCTCCCTGTTCCACGTACCAGAACCACTACCTGGGGAGACAGACGTTTCTTAGTAGCAACCCCCAGGCTATGGAATTCTCTCCCTCTGTTCATCAAAACTAGTCCCACTCTCATCCTCTTCCGTAAACTTCTGAAAACCTGGTTATTCAATCAATGATCATCTGGCTGCTCTCTGTCCCAGGAAGTCCGACATGCGCCAAGACACCCCAGGGTAGTTGTGCGCAATAAAAATTTCAAAAACATAAACATCAAATCATTTCTCACCAAGTGCAGCCAACAAATCGGGTTTGGGTCGCTCGGGTCGTCCAAAGCTTACACGTAGCTCCCTCCAGAGTGTCCCCGATAGTACCCCTCGCTTAGTTTTCAATGTACCGGTGAGGTCCCTGGCACAGCTTCTACAGCAACACCTGGTGAATCTCCACACAACACACAGACCCACTTCTGACTCAATAATGGACCAGAAAGTTCATCCAACACTACTTCATGCTTCGATCATGTGCTTGAAAGTAAGGAATCCGGCGAAACGTGTTGACGCTGATCTTATGTCGGCTCCCTAAGTCAATGCAAGGAGAAGATGTGGTGTAAGGGCCAGAGCTGCCAGAACTGGAGAACAATGTTCGAGTCCCAACGTGGCTCATCACTTACTCTGTTGGGCTGAAAACAAAAAAACAACTGACCTTGTGTACTGTAATAATGCACTCATGTAAAGCGTTCCAATGCCCATGGGCCAAGTTCGTGCTTAAATAAAAAAAATGCAAATGCAGTGGTTAAGAGTGTCAACTGCAGCTGTCTCTACGCTGAAATATTCAACTATCCAGTGTTTGCTCCAAATTGCCTCCTAGTGGCGCAGACTTGTCATGGCATGCCGAGACTACTGTAATACTATCTGCACTGGCGTCCTCAATAAACTGACTGCCAGGCTGCAGTGCCGTCAGAACCTGGCAGCCTGAATGTTCTAGAACCGCAAAAAGTGTGACTGCGCCAAACCCGCCCTTCAAGTGCCTCATTGCCACCCTGTATGCCAGGATTACCTTCAAGGCGCTTTGCACTCCATGCAATTTACTGTGTTAAAGGCCCACGAGCCTGCTGGAACTGGCTTCACATTTTACCCCAATCAGAAACCTCTATTCCGTGTCCTGCCCAACTGATTAACCAATGATCCTACTAGAATCTGAAACGCGCAGAAAGATCTCTTTGGGCGAAAGTACACATGCTAGGGCACCCACAATCTGGGTTTTTAGGTCGAGCCTGGGCAGCGCGAGGCAAGTTGTATTCAGGTAGGGACTTGAAGCTCCACCCAACTTTTCAATTGGCTCCTGTTACTGTCCTTTCTAAATCGTTGCTTTTCATTCATGAATAGGCTTAGTAGTCCCCCCTTGGTACCGCCTTGTCTGCATTTGTACCTTCCCATGAGGACTGGGCTTTTTACTTGTGTTTTTACAAGGTCTTCTTTATCTGGGCTGTGAGCACTATTTTCTTCAATGATTTGCCCCAATTCCACCCCGATATGCTTTCCTATAAGCAGCATGCTGCCCGCTTTTATTTTAATTACTAATAGAGGTCCGCTTTAAGAATAGCGGCTGCGTTTCTTTATTTATTTACTTTAGCAGCGTGATCCGCTTTAAGTATAGCGGCCGTGCTTATTTATTTAATTAATTTGGCAGTGCAGTCTGCTTTAACTTTAGCGGCCATGCTATGAAACATTACATTTTGGTTTTTTTTGTGCAGTGACAGCCTCCATACCATGCTTTCACTTACATAGTGTCTGTGCCCTTTTTTTAGAAGCATATTTACAACAAGGGGTGGTGAGGGACAGAGTCTCTGAATTAAGCAGAAAGCTCTCACCCAGTCAAGAGATCAGGGCTAGATCCAACACCGTTTTTTAGCTCACTGCACCATCCCAGTTTCAGAACCTGGCTGTATGCAAATTAGTCTGTTCCTGTCCCAGTGCATGATGGGAACAGGGCAAACCAAACTACAAAAGCCAATTCTTACACTGGGAAGGAAACAAGCTCCCGGGGACCGGTTTCTGGCATTACAGCCGTCTTCGGCCCGGTTTGCTTGAATCCTGATGGTGCAATGAGCAAGGGTCTCACATCTGAGAATACCCTTCCACGCTTAGGGTGGACAAAAATATTTACAACAAGGGGTGGTGAGGGACAGAGTCTCTGAATTAAGCAGAAAGCTCTCACCCAGTCAAGAGATCAGGGCTAGATCCAACACCGTTTTTTAGCTCACTGCACCATCCCAGTTTCAGAACCTGGCTGTATGCAAATTAGTCTGTTCCTGTCCCAGTGCATGATGGGAACAGGGCAAACCAAACTACAAAAGCCAATTCTTACACTGGGAAGGAAACAAGCTCCCGGGGACCGGTTTCTGGCATTACAGCCGTCTTCGGCCCGGTTTGCTTGAATCCTGATGGTGCAATGAGCAAGGGTCTCACATCTGAGAATACCCTTCCACGCTTAGGGTGGACAAAAATATTTACAACAAGGGGTGGTGAGGGACAGAGTCTCTGAATTAAGCAGAAAGCTCTCACCCAGTCAAGAGATCAGGGCTAGATCCAACACCGTTTTTTAGCTCACTGCACCATCCCAGTTTCAGAACCTGGCTGTATGCAAATTAGTCTGTTCCTGTCCCAGTGCATGATGGGAACAGGGCAAACCAAACTACAAAAGCCAATTCTTACACTGGGAAGGAAACAAGCTCCCGGGGACCGGTTTCTGGCATTACAGCCGTCTTCGGCCCGGTTTGCTTGAATCCTGATGGTGCAATGAGCAAGGGTCTCACATCTGAGAATACCCTTCCACGCTTAGGGTGGACAAAAATATTTACAACAAGGGGTGGTGAGGGACAGAGTCTCTGAATTAAGCAGAAAGCTCTCACCCAGTCAAGAGATCAGGGCTAGATCCAACACCGTTTTTTAGCTCACTGCACCATCCCAGTTTCAGAACCTGGCTGTATGCAAATTAGTCTGTTCCTGTCCCAGTGCATGATGGGAACAGGGCAAACCAAACTACAAAAGCCAATTCTTACACTGGGAAGGAAACAAGCTCCCGGGGACCGGTTTCTGGCATTACAGCCGTCTTCGGCCCGGTTTGCTTGAATCCTGATGGTGCAATGAGCAAGGGTCTCACATCTGAGAATACCCTTCCACGCTTAGGGTGGACAAAAATATTTACAACAAGGGGTGGTGAGGGACAGAGTCTCTGAATTAAGCAGAAAGCTCTCACCCAGTCAAGAGATCAGGGCTAGATCCAACACCGTTTTTTAGCTCACTGCACCATCCCAGTTTCAGAACCTGGCTGTATGCAAATTAGTCTGTTCCTGTCCCAGTGCATGATGGGAACAGGGCAAACCAAACTACAAAAGCCAATTCTTACACTGGGAAGGAAACAAGCTCCCGGGGACCGGTTTCTGGCATTACAGCCGTCTTCGGCCCGGTTTGCTTGAATCCTGATGGTGCAATGAGCAAGGGTCTCACATCTGAGAATACCCTTCCACGCTTAGGGTGGACAAAAATATTTACAACAAGGGGTGGTGAGGGACAGAGTCTCTGAATTAAGCAGAAAGCTCTCACCCAGTCAAGAGATCAGGGCTAGATCCAACACCGTTTTTTAGCTCACTGCACCATCCCAGTTTCAGAACCTGGCTGTATGCAAATTAGTCTGTTCCTGTCCCAGTGCATGATGGGAACAGGGCAAACCAAACTACAAAAGCCAATTCTTACACTGGGAAGGAAACAAGCTCCCGGGGACCGGTTTCTGGCATTACAGCCGTCTTCGGCCCGGTTTGCTTGAATCCTGATGGTGCAATGAGCAAGGGTCTCACATCTGAGAATACCCTTCCACGCTTAGGGTGGACAAAAATATTTACAACAAGGGGTGGTGAGGGACAGAGTCTCTGAATTAAGCAGAAAGCTCTCACCCAGTCAAGAGATCAGGGCTAGATCCAACACCGTTTTTTAGCTCACTGCACCATCCCAGTTTCAGAACCTGGCTGTATGCAAATTAGTCTGTTCCTGTCCCAGTGCATGATGGGAACAGGGCAAACCAAACTACAAAAGCCAATTCTTACACTGGGAAGGAAACAAGCTCCCGGGGACCGGTTTCTGGCATTACAGCCGTCTTCGGCCCGGTTTGCTTGAATCCTGATGGTGCAATGAGCAAGGGTCTCACATCTGAGAATACCCTTCCACGCTTAGGGTGGACAAAAATATTTACAACAAGGGGTGGTGAGGGACAGAGTCTCTGAATTAAGCAGAAAGCTCTCACCCAGTCAAGAGATCAGGGCTAGATCCAACACCGTTTTTTAGCTCACTGCACCATCCCAGTTTCAGAACCTGGCTGTATGCAAATTAGTCTGTTCCTGTCCCAGTGCATGATGGGAACAGGGCAAACCAAACTACAAAAGCCAATTCTTACACTGGGAAGGAAACAAGCTCCCGGGGACCGGTTTCTGGCA
Source organism: Lissotriton vulgaris (assembly GCF_964263255.1). Taxonomy (NCBI): domain Eukaryota; kingdom Metazoa; phylum Chordata; class Amphibia; order Caudata; family Salamandridae; genus Lissotriton; species Lissotriton vulgaris. The sequence goes on from NC_141693.1 coordinate 1,944,626,183, forward strand.
TTACAGCCGTCTTCGGCCCGGTTTGCTTGAATCCTGATGGTGCAATGAGCAAGGGTCTCACATCTGAGAATACCCTTCCACGCTTAGGGTGGACAAAAATATTTACAACAAGGGGTGGTGAGGGACAGAGTCTCTGAATTAAGCAGAAAGCTCTCACCCAGTCAAGAGATCAGGGCTAGATCCAACACCGTTTTTTAGCTCACTGCACCATCCCAGTTTCAGAACCTGGCTGTATGCAAATTAGTCTGTTCCTGTCCCAGTGCATGATGGGAACAGGGCAAACCAAACTACAAAAGCCAATTCTTACACTGGGAAGGAAACAAGCTCCCGGGGACCGGTTTCTGGCATTACAGCCGTCTTCGGCCCGGTTTGCTTGAATCCTGATGGTGCAATGAGCAAGGGTCTCACATCTGAGAATACCCTTCCACGCTTAGGGTGGACAAAAATATTTACAACAAGGGGTGGTGAGGGACAGAGTCTCTGAATTAAGCAGAAAGCTCTCACCCAGTCAAGAGATCAGGGCTAGATCCAACACCGTTTTTTAGCTCACTGCACCATCCCAGTTTCAGAACCTGGCTGTATGCAAATTAGTCTGTTCCTGTCCCAGTGCATGATGGGAACAGGGCAAACCAAACTACAAAAGCCAATTCTTACACTGGGAAGGAAACAAGCTCCCGGGGACCGGTTTCTGGCATTACAGCCGTCTTCGGCCCGGTTTGCTTGAATCCTGATGGTGCAATGAGCAAGGGTCTCACATCTGAGAATACCCTTCCACGCTTAGGGTGGACAAAAATATTTACAACAAGGGGTGGTGAGGGACAGAGTCTCTGAATTAAGCAGAAAGCTCTCACCCAGTCAAGAGATCAGGGCTAGATCCAACACCGTTTTTTAGCTCACTGCACCATCCCAGTTTCAGAACCTGGCTGTATGCAAATTAGTCTGTTCCTGTCCCAGTGCATGATGGGAACAGGGCAAACCAAACTACAAAAGCCAATTCTTACACTGGGAAGGAAACAAGCTCCCGGGGACCGGTTTCTGGCATTACAGCCGTCTTCGGCCCGGTTTGCTTGAATCCTGATGGTGCAATGAGCAAGGGTCTCACATCTGAGAATACCCTTCCACGCTTAGGGTGGACAAAAATATTTACAACAAGGGGTGGTGAGGGACAGAGTCTCTGAATTAAGCAGAAAGCTCTCACCCAGTCAAGAGATCAGGGCTAGATCCAACACCGTTTTTTAGCTCACTGCACCATCCCAGTTTCAGAACCTGGCTGTATGCAAATTAGTCTGTTCCTGTCCCAGTGCATGATGGGAACAGGGCAAACCAAACTACAAAAGCCAATTCTTACACTGGGAAGGAAACAAGCTCCCGGGGACCGGTTTCTGGCATTACAGCCGTCTTCGGCCCGGTTTGCTTGAATCCTGATGGTGCAATGAGCAAGGGTCTCACATCTGAGAATACCCTTCCACGCTTAGGGTGGACAAAAATATTTACAACAAGGGGTGGTGAGGGACAGAGTCTCTGAATTAAGCAGAAAGCTCTCACCCAGTCAAGAGATCAGGGCTAGATCCAACACCGTTTTTTAGCTCACTGCACCATCCCAGTTTCAGAACCTGGCTGTATGCAAATTAGTCTGTTCCTGTCCCAGTGCATGATGGGAACAGGGCAAACCAAACTACAAAAGCCAATTCTTACACTGGGAAGGAAACAAGCTCCCGGGGACCGGTTTCTGGCATTACAGCCGTCTTCGGCCCGGTTTGCTTGAATCCTGATGGTGCAATGAGCAAGGGTCTCACATCTGAGAATACCCTTCCACGCTTAGGGTGGACAAAAATATTTACAACAAGGGGTGGTGAGGGACAGAGTCTCTGAATTAAGCAGAAAGCTCTCACCCAGTCAAGAGATCAGGGCTAGATCCAACACCGTTTTTTAGCTCACTGCACCATCCCAGTTTCAGAACCTGGCTGTATGCAAATTAGTCTGTTCCTGTCCCAGTGCATGATGGGAACAGGGCAAACCAAACTACAAAAGCCAATTCTTACACTGGGAAGGAAACAAGCTCCCGGGGACCGGTTTCTGGCATTACAGCCGTCTTCGGCCCGGTTTGCTTGAATCCTGATGGTGCAATGAGCAAGGGTCTCACATCTGAGAATACCCTTCCACGCTTAGGGTGGACAAAAATATTTACAACAAGGGGTGGTGAGGGACAGAGTCTCTGAATTAAGCAGAAAGCTCTCACCCAGTCAAGAGATCAGGGCTAGATCCAACACCGTTTTTTAGCTCACTGCACCATCCCAGTTTCAGAACCTGGCTGTATGCAAATTAGTCTGTTCCTGTCCCAGTGCATGATGGGAACAGGGCAAACCAAACTACAAAAGCCAATTCTTACACTGGGAAGGAAACAAGCTCCCGGGGACCGGTTTCTGGCATTACAGCCGTCTTCGGCCCGGTTTGCTTGAATCCTGATGGTGCAATGAGCAAGGGTCTCACATCTGAGAATACCCTTCCACGCTTAGGGTGGACAAAAATATTTACAACAAGGGGTGGTGAGGGACAGAGTCTCTGAATTAAGCAGAAAGCTCTCACCCAGTCAAGAGATCAGGGCTAGATCCAACACCGTTTTTTAGCTCACTGCACCATCCCAGTTTCAGAACCTGGCTGTATGCAAATTAGTCTGTTCCTGTCCCAGTGCATGATGGGAACAGGGCAAACCAAACTACAAAAGCCAATTCTTACACTGGGAAGGAAACAAGCTCCCGGGGACCGGTTTCTGGCATTACAGCCGTCTTCGGCCCGGTTTGCTTGAATCCTGATGGTGCAATGAGCAAGGGTCTCACATCTGAGAATACCCTTCCACGCTTAGGGTGGACAAAAATATTTACAACAAGGGGTGGTGAGGGACAGAGTCTCTGAATTAAGCAGAAAGCTCTCACCCAGTCAAGAGATCAGGGCTAGATCCAACACCGTTTTTTAGCTCACTGCACCATCCCAGTTTCAGAACCTGGCTGTATGCAAATTAGTCTGTTCCTGTCCCAGTGCATGATGGGAACAGGGCAAACCAAACTACAAAAGCCAATTCTTACACTGGGAAGGAAACAAGCTCCCGGGGACCGGTTTCTGGCATTACAGCCGTCTTCGGCCCGGTTTGCTTGAATCCTGATGGTGCAATGAGCAAGGGTCTCACATCTGAGAATACCCTTCCACGCTTAGGGTGGACAAAAATATTTACAACAAGGGGTGGTGAGGGACAGAGTCTCTGAATTAAGCAGAAAGCTCTCACCCAGTCAAGAGATCAGGGCTAGATCCAACACCGTTTTTTAGCTCACTGCACCATCCCAGTTTCAGAACCTGGCTGTATGCAAATTAGTCTGTTCCTGTCCCAGTGCATGATGGGAACAGGGCAAACCAAACTACAAAAGCCAATTCTTACACTGGGAAGGAAACAAGCTCCCGGGGACCGGTTTCTGGCATTACAGCCGTCTTCGGCCCGGTTTGCTTGAATCCTGATGGTGCAATGAGCAAGGGTCTCACATCTGAGAATACCCTTCCACGCTTAGGGTGGACAAAAATATTTACAACAAGGGGTGGTGAGGGACAGAGTCTCTGAATTAAGCAGAAAGCTCTCACCCAGTCAAGAGATCAGGGCTAGATCCAACACCGTTTTTTAGCTCACTGCACCATCCCAGTTTCAGAACCTGGCTGTATGCAAATTAGTCTGTTCCTGTCCCAGTGCATGATGGGAACAGGGCAAACCAAACTACAAAAGCCAATTCTTACACTGGGAAGGAAACAAGCTCCCGGGGACCGGTTTCTGGCATTACAGCCGTCTTCGGCCCGGTTTGCTTGAATCCTGATGGTGCAATGAGCAAGGGTCTCACATCTGAGAATACCCTTCCACGCTTAGGGTGGACAAAAATATTTACAACAAGGGGTGGTGAGGGACAGAGTCTCTGAATTAAGCAGAAAGCTCTCACCCAGTCAAGAGATCAGGGCTAGATCCAACACCGTTTTTTAGCTCACTGCACCATCCCAGTTTCAGAACCTGGCTGTATGCAAATTAGTCTGTTCCTGTCCCAGTGCATGATGGGAACAGGGCAAACCAAACTACAAAAGCCAATTCTTACACTGGGAAGGAAACAAGCTCCCGGGGACCGGTTTCTGGCATTACAGCCGTCTTCGGCCCGGTTTGCTTGAATCCTGATGGTGCAATGAGCAAGGGTCTCACATCTGAGAATACCCTTCCACGCTTAGGGTGGACAAAAATATTTACAACAAGGGGTGGTGAGGGACAGAGTCTCTGAATTAAGCAGAAAGCTCTCACCCAGTCAAGAGATCAGGGCTAGATCCAACACCGTTTTTTAGCTCACTGCACCATCCCAGTTTCAGAACCTGGCTGTATGCAAATTAGTCTGTTCCTGTCCCAGTGCATGATGGGAACAGGGCAAACCAAACTACAAAAGCCAATTCTTACACTGGGAAGGAAACAAGCTCCCGGGGACCGGTTTCTGGCATTACAGCCGTCTTCGGCCCGGTTTGCTTGAATCCTGATGGTGCAATGAGCAAGGGTCTCACATCTGAGAATACCCTTCCACGCTTAGGGTGGACAAAAATATTTACAACAAGGGGTGGTGAGGGACAGAGTCTCTGAATTAAGCAGAAAGCTCTCACCCAGTCAAGAGATCAGGGCTAGATCCAACACCGTTTTTTAGCTCACTGCACCATCCCAGTTTCAGAACCTGGCTGTATGCAAATTAGTCTGTTCCTGTCCCAGTGCATGATGGGAACAGGGCAAACCAAACTACAAAAGCCAATTCTTACACTGGGAAGGAAACAAGCTCCCGGGGACCGGTTTCTGGCATTACAGCCGTCTTCGGCCCGGTTTGCTTGAATCCTGATGGTGCAATGAGCAAGGGTCTCACATCTGAGAATACCCTTCCACGCTTAGGGTGGACAAAAATATTTACAACAAGGGGTGGTGAGGGACAGAGTCTCTGAATTAAGCAGAAAGCTCTCACCCAGTCAAGAGATCAGGGCTAGATCCAACACCGTTTTTTAGCTCACTGCACCATCCCAGTTTCAGAACCTGGCTGTATGCAAATTAGTCTGTTCCTGTCCCAGTGCATGATGGGAACAGGGCAAACCAAACTACAAAAGCCAATTCTTACACTGGGAAGGAAACAAGCTCCCGGGGACCGGTTTCTGGCATTACAGCCGTCTTCGGCCCGGTTTGCTTGAATCCTGATGGTGCAATGAGCAAGGGTCGTCTTTTTTTAGAAGCAGCTGCCATATTCAGGTTACAGCAAGCCGGGTCTAAAGAAAGGGGCGACGGTGAGCAGCTTCTAAAGAAAGGGGCACAGCCACTAAGAAAGTGGTCTGGCATTTGTGAGAGTTTGAGCTATTGGCATTAGAAATGACCATGCTTTTTATTTATGTGTTGGTTTTAAAAACACATAAGTAAAAGACATTGGCATTTACAATGCCGTCTCCTCGTCATGCTTCAACATCCTGCGCATGCTACGTAAGATCTTCCGGTGGATCCCCACCGAGACCAGGAAGACGGTCACCCAGGCCCTCGTCACCAGCCGTCTGGACTACGGCAACTCCCTCTACGCCGGAACCACCGCCAACATTCAGAAGAGACTCCAGCGGATTCAGAACGCCTCAGCATGACTCATCCTGGACATCCCCCGTCGCAGCCACATCTCCGGACACCTGAGAGATCTGCACTGGCTCCCGTACAACAAGAGAATCACCTTCCGTCTCCTCACCCACGCACACAAAGCCCTACACAACCAAGGCCCAGGATACCTCAACAGCCGCCTCAACTTCTACGCTCCCACACGCCAGCTTCGATCGACCGGCCACGCCCTCGCCTTCCCCCGCATCCGAAGAGCCACCACAGGAGGAAGGTCCTTCTCCTACCTGGCTGCCAAGACTTGGAACTCCCTCCCGACCCACCTCCGCCTGACCCAGGACCACCTTGCCTTCAGGAAGCAGCTCAAGACCTGGCTGTTCGAGCAGTAGCGGACCCCCCCTCCCCTAGCGCCTTGAGACCCTCCGGGTGAGTAGTGCGCTATATAAATGCTTTGATTGATTGATTGACAATGCCAATAGCTTAAACTCTCACAAATGCGAGTCCTATTACATTGAAAATGCTTGTTTTAAAAGTTGTCTCAGACCCGGAAGTAATTTAAAACATTCCTCGAAACTGGTTCCTTTCGGGTTCTGTATTCATATCCATAGCTATTCATGCAAAAGTAGTGATCGATTTCTGAACAAGTGCTTGTAAAAAACTTAAGTTGGTCCATATCGTTCCTGGTTATATTTCACATATTTGACTTAATTTTCCATTCCCTGTGAGTCTTTACTTTTTTCCAGGATATTTGGTCATTTTTTTGTCGGGCATCTTATTACTGTTCTGTACTACTTAATTTGCATTGAGTGGCATCCAGGTGTTTATAACAGGGCGCAATTGAGTTGCAGCTGAATGTAATGCAAGTTTCTCGCAGTTCCTGTCAGTGGGGCAAAAACCTGTTCAGAATATGTGGTCATCCAATGCTTGCCCTCGGTCACAAAGCCAGGGTTGTGGCATTTATTCAGATATCTACTTGTCCATGGGGCAGGTTGCTTTATAAATCTACTTGTCCTGTAACAAAACCCACTTGTCATTTGTGTGCCATGTATAGCGGCGACAAATTACAGCAGCAATCTATTTATATAAGAGCTCTGTAATAGCCTCTCTGATTACATGAGGGCTCCTTCCATAGTTGGGTTTTGTTACTAGCAATTCCATGATGTTGCCACATTTCCGCAGATCTACATACTAGGGCTAAAGGTAATGGTAAGCAACACTTCCAGGGTTGGAATGCCCTTTTGAGTCTGTGCAAACCAATTAACTTGCATGTTTGGGGGGTTTTCACCAACTCTTCTTTAATCGCTTCACATACTGAGAAATGTTGGAAATTTACTCCTGACAATGGCAAACATAAAGCTTCTTTCAGGGTTGGGGAAAAACAGTGGTTGGAGGGAAAGTGAACTTGCAAACACTCAGATTTCCGCATGAGCAAATCTACACCTGCATATTTGCTCGTGCTTAAATGCCCTTCACAAGTATTTTCTAGGAGTGCTATTTCTTGGCCTACTTCTGCAAAGTCTTGTGAATTCACGAAAGTCGTATATCTGCACTTAATCCAAGGACATGAGTGCACTTTATTTAATAAATGGGCCCCTAATTAGGTCTGGCGTTAACCATGACCTTTTTGTGTTTATTAAAATTCTGTCCCTCCCTTACGGTCTATTGGCTAGCTTCACTGTGAGGGACAGCATTCTGTTCTTACACAAGGAGCATATCTACACACAGTCTTTTTGTTCAGTGCCAGGAAATACTGTGCAATGTTTGCTTTTTGAGACCCAAACAATTTTTGCTTTGGCCAATGCTTGTTATATTGGTGAGGGCCCGGCAGCTCCCACACTAGTAAGGTTTTACAAAAACCATACCAAAACAAGTCACACATTGACAAAACCAAAGGGATGACCATCAATTTCAGACATACTGGCTTTAACAATGCTTGTTTATTTTTATGTTTCCCATAATCTTATTAAAACTTGTTACACCGATTTTCCATTATGGATATTTTTGGGAAATACTAGCATGCATCAACACATTTTAATAAATGATGCTGCAAAGAAATAATACCTAACTTTTTTCAGTAGTTTAGCAAAATGTTTTTGCATTTTTTTTGTGAACATTCTATTTTGAAAGCAAAGAATCACCAGTTTTGCTTTCAAGCTTCTGCAAATATTTGCATCTAATCAGAAAGCATTCTGGGAGCATTATCCATAGCCTCATATTGCTAAACATTGAAAACGTGTGTATACTTTTTTATACTCTGACCACTGTCAGTAGTGTAGTCAGAGGTTACAACATTTACTTAGAGTCCTCACCCTAATAATAAAGCCTTTGCACTAATGAACCATAAATACAAGTTTGAACAGCATTAACACATGGACACAAATATTACCTTAACTGCAGGCAATGCCTTTCCCTGATCCTTAATGGGGACTGTAAACTGGTAGCCCAAGGATAAAATACACATGAAAACTTGCTACTCTTGACCCCAAACAATATGTCCCACAGGGCAATAGTCATGTATGTCAGTTGCAGTTGTGATTATGTGCAAATATATGGGTAGAGTGGCACTGGATGCAAATTTTAGTGTACATGGTTCAGCAACACTCTTAATTATAAAGCCCCTCCCTTTTTGGGACCCCCTACTTTTTTCATCCAATTAATGCCCCATCCACGGGGTCTAATCCCATATTAAATGGTCCAAGAAAATGCTGAAAATAGTTATTCATACTTGCTTTAAAGTGAAATCCATAAAGACATGTTTACCCTGTCCCACTGGGCTGCAATCTCTTCCCTCAATTAATGTCTGTTTTTATCATGAAATCAGCACTCTAGGGTAATCAAAAGGCAACAAGGCAACACATAGCAATTGTTCTAAGTGAATAAATGGCTTTGATTTAACTCCCTCCTCTGGGCGCCGTTTTCCCCCCTCAACCCTTTGGTTTGTTTTCTTCTATCTCCCTCCCTGCCCCTCTAGGGACTGCTATCTCTAGTTAATTACATTTTTAAACTCTTTTTAATTGTGGTACATGGATCATTATTGTGCTTTGTGTTCGCCTCTTTATTGAATCACTCCTTCATGTCATCCAAAGGGCGGTACTCGCCTACAGCGATGTGCCAATATGGCCAGTTTTGGCCCCAACAATTCTGCCTCTACTGTTTGCTAAAATGTTATCCCGCCTGTATAAATTACGCTCTACTATTGTTCTCGTCTTGTGTGTTCATGTCTTGAATACAGCAGCAAAACAGTATGCATTCTTTGTAAAGTGCCCCAGCACCCTTTGGGATTTTGAAACACCATCTGCTGGGCAGAACTGCAGCTCAGAGAGTAAACCCTACTGGGAAGAGAAGGGACTGCAGCTTAGAGAGTAACGGCCTCTTCTGGACAGAGGCAGAACTGCAGCTCAGAGACTAAAAAATTGCACTTGACAGAAATAGTGTTCCAGCTCAGAGGATAATATATGCTGCTGGGCAGAGACAGAGCTGCAGTTCAGAGGGTACCACCCTCTACAGGGCAGAGGCAGAGCTGCAGCTAAGAAAAAGAACTACAGCTGCAAAGGTGATAGTGATTCTCTCTGGAGTGGGAGCTGATCAAAATCTAGTAGTATTGTGTTCTGGACCAGAATCAGGTTGTCTACGAATGATTTCTTGCCCCATGAGCATACCGTGCACTAAGGATGATGGAGGTGGCCCGCTCCATCCGTGCTGTGTTCCCCAAGCGAGTGGCTCTCTGCACTGGCCCGGTGGCCGGCTATCCCAGGCCACATATCTTCTTTTATTTCACACCTTAAGTCTGTCCAGCAGCACGGTCTGGCTCCTCACTCTCATCCATCTACCTCAACAGTGGTCTGTAGATAGCTCTGACCATATGTGCCCGGCTCTGCCCTTGAGGTCTCAGTGACAGCCGGGCAGCAGTGTAGGGCCTATTCAACGCACCCAAGGGGCAGTTTCCACTTGAGGTTTATCTGACACAAAGAGTGTATCACTGCATGCATCAGATATGAGGCCTCATTTGTTGAACTGCACCCTCTACTGGAGATTAGATCAATAACTCAGTCTCCAGCTGCCCAGTCCACCTTTAGCATGGTGTATCTCCATCTAGCATATCACATCCTATTGTAGTTGCATTATCTGCCAGTTCTGTAGGATACAGCCAGAGTATTGGTCACAGCTACAGTATTGTATCCAGTCCTCATTTGTTACATTGTGTCCATTTCTGGAGCCAAATCTAAAGCATCAACTTAATTTCCAGAGATTTCATCAATCAATCAGGGATTTGTGAAGCGCACTGCTCACCTGTGAGGGTCTCAAGGCGCTGGGGGCCAGAGGGGTGTCCGGCAGCTCTGCGTCATCCAAAAAGCCAGGTCTTGAGGCTCTTCCTGAATGCTTGTGTGGGGGTTTGTCTGATGCTGAGGGGTAGTTTGTTCCAGGTCTTGGCTGCGATGTAGGAGAAAGCCCTTCCTCCCATTCTGGCTTTCCAGAAGCAAGGGATTTCATCCAGGGCGAGGTCGGAGGAGCTGAGGTTTCTCTTGGGGGTGTGGTAGGAGATTCTTTTGTTAAGGTACTGGGGTCTGGTGTTGTGGAGTGGAATTGTAGGCATGAGTAATCCGCTTGAAGGTCACTCTGTTTTTGATGAGAAGCCCGTGGAGGTTCGTAGGTGCTGGGTGACGTGGTCTTGTCGTGGGGTGCCGAGGACGTGTCTGGCTGCAGCATTCTGGACGTCTAGAGTTTGTGGAGTAGACATCTGTTAATTCTGGCATAGAGAACATTCCTGTAGTCAGTCTGCTCGTTATGAGTGCGTGGTTGATGGTCTTCCTGGTTTGGCAGGGGATCCACTTGTAGGTCTTGTGGAGTAGTGGAGGGTGTTGAAGCATGTTGAAGATACGGTGTTGATCTGTTGGTTCATGGTGAGTGAGGAGTCTAGTATGATACTGAGGTTGTGGGTGTAGTCCGTGGGTGTGTGAGGGTTGCAAAGGGCACGTGGCCACCAGGTGTCGTCCCACCCTGAGGGGCTGGATCCGAGGACGAGAACTTCTGTCTGCTTGAGTTGAGCTTGATGCAGCTGGTGCTCATCTAGGATGCAACGCCGTTCATTCCTTCCTGGAAGATGAGTCTAGTGGTGTCGGGTTCCTTGGTGAGGGAAAAGATGAGCTGGAAGTCGTCGGCATAGGATACTTTGCTAAGTCCGTATTTTCTGAGAATGGTTGCGGGTGGAGTCCTGTAGATGTGGAAGAACCGGGGGCTGAATGAGGAAACTTGGGGTACTCCTCATCTGAACTCTGTGGGTTCGGAGAGGAAAGACGGCAATCTGATTTTTTTAGATCATTCCGCGAGGAAGGATCGGATCCAGTCTAGAGCAGTTCCCTGTATGCCTGCGTCATGGAGTCTGGTGTCTAGTGTGAAGTGGGAGACCGTGACGAAGGCTGCTGAGAGGTCCAATAGGAGGAGGGCCGCCGTGTGACATTGGTCAAGGAGAGTGTAGATGTCGTCTGTGGCAGCAAGGAGGGCGGTCTCTGTGCTGTGGTTGCTGCGGAATCCGGATTTAGAAGTGTTGAGGATCGAGTTGGATTCTATGAAGTTCATCTAAATTATTGTGTTCAGTTCTAGAGATCAAATACCACATCTAGATGGATAATGTAAAAGATATGTATATGCATTTGACTAATCTTCATGAAACATTCATCAACAAATTACATCCCCCTCAACTCCTTCCTGTAAAGTTTTGGGACGATCCGTGAAATGGGGCTGAGAAAAAGGAGGTCCCAAATCATGTTTTCCTCATGCGATTTCCCATAGAAACTTTAGACAACACTGCAGCCATAACGGCCAAATGGAATTACACCAAATTTCACAGAAAGCTAGATTTGTACCAGTAAAGCATACCTTTTGTGATTTGGTATAAATCTGTTCTGCCATTTTAGAGAAATTAAGCTTCAAAGTTTGTTTATATCTAGTGACACAGTGCTACTGAGGGAGTACCGAAGGAGTACAGAGGTACTAAACTGCAAATTAATCATATTGATTGACTGGCCGCAACATGAAGAGAAATGTGGCTACAGGGTAGGTAGGTAGGAGTACCTTGACCCCCTCCACCCCGTCCCTTGTGGGGTCCCTGAGGGTTCCCCCCCTTGGGTCAAACTAAAAAACAAATTGCGTCACCGCAGACTTTCAATACTCTAGCTCTATTTAATTTAATTTAAAGGAGTTTGTAGAGCGCCTGGTGACGCCTCCCGGCGTGTCCCCGCGCTGTGGAGAGAGTGTGAGATAGTGTAGAGGAAACCAATCACATGGTAAAGAGGCAGGTTTTCAACTTCTTCCTAAACATGATTTCATATTCTTGCTATAATCAGTGTGGAATTTAGCTAGAGTACCACAAAATTACGCCAAGATTACTGTGACACAAAAAAAAACATTGGGTGGGTGTCTGTGGGTTGTTGTGTGACCATGACAGGTAGACCAACAAATAGGGGTTGGCCACGCACAAAAGTTGTGCGCATGGCACAGGATTGGCAACACGCAGGAGCTAGGTCGCAGGGAGTTTGATGCCAAAGACTGTGATATGGTGCAGGGTAGGCCTACTTAGGTATGGCAAAAAAATATTACTTTACATAAAAATAAAGAAATTAATTCAGCAGAAAATGCAAAGGTTGAAGCGATGTTATAGTTAGGTGAAAAAGTCAGTTAAAATCTTACATTTTAAACTCTAAAAAACACTGAAATTCTCCAGTTATAGTTAACTTAAAGAACTATATCTCATTCCCTCGCCATGCACTGCTTATGACCTCACATACTACATCACTTGTTAAGTGTTCTATCACATCACTGATAACATCACTGATGACATCTGAAACATACACACTCACACATTCACACACCCATACTCACTCACTCACTCACTCTGCGGTAGTTAGGGAGAAGAGCATTTCTATAATCAAAACTGGGCTCCCTCGTTTAAACAAACTCTCTGAAGATATCACATTTCTGCAGATCTTTGAGTGTATTTATTTATTGTGTTGACATGTTTCAGCTCTATTTGATGGAACAGTAGTCTTCTTTAGGATATTCGAACAGTGCCGTTTTACATAATGATATGTTTTAGAAATGTAGCTTTTAAAGAGATGACTTTGAAGGTACCATCTTTGGCACAGAGGGGGCAGGGACATATTATATTCCATACAAAACAAATGTTGCCTGTTAATCCTTCAAAGAAAGTAGGCTTTGCTGCTAGCCTGCATTTTAATTTGTCTCACATTTGACCTCACGTGTGTGATTAACTCAAGTCTTCCTCGCAGGATTTAAAGACAGTCCATGTATTTTTGCTTTTGCTTCATTTCAGAAATATGACGTCACTGTGTTACACCCTCTGCTCTCTCTTCCTTCCTCTCTCAATCACTCTCTCTCCTTGTCTTACAGTCGTTGGCGTCCAGTGTGGAGTCGGACCTCGGGCTGGAGTGTGAAGGCGAGAGACCCCGGCATCAGCACAAGAGGTAACTGTGAGGGGAAGGCATATACTCCATTGAACACAGAGATGTCTCCTTAAAGTGAGACTCCCCGCAAACACCACAACCTCTGGGACACACACAGCTGTCTCTTAGAGTCTCTGAGAGGCGGCTCCAAGGTGACATACACTGCCTCTTCCTGTAGGGTCCTCTGTTAGACCCCGACATACAAATGTAGCTCTCGCTTTTGGTCCCCCTGTCTCTTAATGAGGGACCCTTCTCTCACAAACTGTCTCTTGTGTGAAACCCTCCAGCCCTCTTCTCACTGACTCTAACATACTTATCTGTGTCTTACAGCGAGACCCCGCCCTGACGTATACATCTGACCCTTATACGAGACACTCAGATCTAAAGAGCTGTCTCTTATAGCAAGGGCATCCTCTCCATGACACTGACATATACAGCTGTCTCTTGTTTGAGAACCCCATCTCTCCTCTCTCTGACTTTGATATACATCCGTCTCTCACTACGGGGACCTACTCTTTCTGACACTGACATTTATATCTGTCTCTTGTGTGATTGTCTCTTAATCAGTTGTCTCTAGGATAAGACATATACTGCTGTCACTTGTATGAGTCCCCCCATCACCTCTCTCTTTGACTTTAATATACACAGCCGTCTCTTAATATGGGCACATCCTGGCATGCACAGCTGTCTCTTGAATGAGACAAATACAGCTGTCTCCGACTTAGAGACACACAGCCGTCTCTTACTACGAGGGCCTCCTCTCCCTCACAGGGGCATATGCAGCTGTCTCTTGTATGAGAATGAGATCTGTAGGGCTGTCACTTTAAAAAATATTTATATTTTTAAGGAGTTTTATATAGCACTAACACTTGACCTGTAGGTATTGGAGCGCTTTACATGAACACCTGTCCCATTACACAAGGACACATTCATTTTGTTATGATTTTCCCAGAATCACAGAATGTCGAGTGTCCCTGCCGAGACTCGAACCCGTTTCCCCAGCTCCAAGGGGCCGTTAAGCCACATTCTCTCCCCTTAGAGCTCCACAGCCGTCTCTTACTGCAAGGGCCCCCTCCCCCCTCGCAGGGGCACACACAGTTGTCTCTTGTGTGAGACATATACAGCTGTGGCTTGTATCCTCTCTTCTCTCCCTGGCTTTTATATACACTTCTGTCTCTTAATATGTGCTAATCCTATCACAGACAGGCGCACTCAGCTGTCTCTTGTGTTTAGACCCTCTATATATTTCCAGGCGGAGGATAAACTAGCTTATCATGTTATAATGCAATTTTAAAAATAGTACCATCGTTGTGTTACGTTATGCTTTAATGTTTTTTTTTATAGTGTATAAAACTGCGAAAGGCTTCTTGGCAATAAAACTGACAGAGCAGACCTCCCAAAAACGAAGTGCCTGGAACCCTTCCCGGCTCTCAGAAGGCTCTAGAACAGGATGCAGCCTCTGGGCCTCAGTTTTAGTTGAGTGCCCGCCCGCACTGCCGCCGCCAACCCCTTTTGAAGGGGACTTTTCTGCGACAGCGCTTCCGCCCACAAGGTGGCAGCACTGTCGAGGAAAGTACACCCTGCTGACCGGCCGCCGCGCAGCACCGCGTGGGAAGCGCCGCCCTCCGTGGGTTTTTTTCAATTTTCAAAAGCAAGGTCTCAGTGCGCGAGCGACACTTTTCATCTTCAGACTTTGAAATAGAGAAAGGGAGCGGAAGGGTTTTCAAACAGAAAGAAGAGAAGTGCAGGAAACTCAAGGGAGAATTAGTGATGAAAAAGAGACTTCAAGAGTGAGGGAAAGAGACAGGAAGTGCAGTGGTGGAAGAAAGAGACTCGAGGTGGAATTGGGAAGACTAGTCAACGATGGTATACATTAGATAAAGAGACACAAACTGTAGGGTGAGAAAAAAAGAGGCAAGAGGCACCCATGGCATTTATGAGATAAAGAGACACGAAGTGCAGGGGTGGAAGAAGGAGGCATCAGTTGGAATCATGGAGACAGGGTCGGATTGGGATCACAATTCGGCCCGGGCACTGACGAAAAAAGTGGCCCATATTCAAGAGGCGTGGCCCATATTTAAGGGGCGTGGCCCACATTCAAGGGGCGTGCCCTTTCATGAAACACCATTTGCACATACAAGGAATGAAAGTGGGAGGATACTGTTCTTGCACACGACACAGGGCCAAGGTGACAATGGCCTACATGCTGAGCAACTAAAAAAAATAGCAAGGCCCCTTTTTGTCACAAAATTATTCCAGCCCTCTAGCGCAGGAGCACGTGAAAAGCAGCAAAGCCCCTGCTATTACTAACCTTCTCAGCCCTCCCCAGACCTTCAGCTCAGGAGCACATGAACAGAGGTAAGGCCCCTGCAATTAGTAAATTAATCAACCCTCCAGGCCTTGGGAAAATGTCCTGGCAGGGGAGCACAAAACACAGCTTTCTGGGTCATCCAAGGTAGCCAGGTAGCCAGGGGGGAGGCTGAGGTGAAGCTGGTGCATGGGAAGTGCCTTCCCTGTGTGTTCTGGCAGTTTGAGTGTTTACCATTTACTGTAGTATTACCCTTGTACCTGTGTATGGTACCCTTTTGTAACTTGCACACGTCACTTTTCTCTTGTAACACACTGTTTGCTACCTCTCACTTTTGTTTGCTTTAGATACTTGCACAAGTGCCACCATTGCCTACGTAACGTTTGTTCTTGTGCTGGAGTGTCTGCCATTAATTGCAGTATTTCCTCTACTTGTACTTTGCACGCTTTTGTAACCTGCACACATATCTATTTTTCCTCCTGTAATGTATCGTTTGCTCCTCTTGTATTTTGGTTGCTCACTATTGTCACTTTTGATTCATGTAATTTAACGTTTGCTTTTGTAATTTGTCCACTTATAATGTTCTCCTCATGTATTATTGCTGTTCCTAGTGTGAAGCGCTCTGACACCTTCGGGTAAAGTCCGCGCTATATAAAATCGCATAAATAAATAAATTAAAGAAAAAAATTCCAAACATCACCAGGCCCCCACAGCAAGACCCATTCTTCCTCGCCCACTATGCCCTGAATGTGAAGGGCTGTGGGCGCGGTGTTAAGACTAACACCGTTTCTAGGCTGCATGGGCCCCAGGGGGGCCGAGGTGAAAATGGCTCAAAGGCCAGAGAAACACCTGGCCCCCAGAGAGGCCGATTAGTGCAAACAATCACCCCTCCCCAGCCCAGCCTCAGCTTGATTGCTTGGCAGGGTAGGGGTGAAGGAGAGCCCACAGCTGACAATCGCTGTCTGGCCGCACAGCGAGGCTGCTTTCATTTTCCCAGTCTCTGTCTCCGTGCACCCTGTGGGCCGTTTTTTTTCTCCCCTTTCCTAGTCCACTCTCTGTGGACTGGGACGGGGCAGAAAAAAAACGGCCCACAGAGGGCACTGAGGCACCGGCCCTTCGGCCCATTCCCGAATGCCCGCCTTGCCAATCCGCCACTGCCTGGAGAGGATGTGGTCCGTCGGCTAGACTGCTGACTTTGGTGATGGAAACCAAGGTTCGAGCCTCAAGGTCGCGTCCACATCCTGTGATTGGGGAGAGGATGTTGTCCATTGGCGTAAACGCCCGACGCTGGTGCTGGAAACCAGGGTTTGAGCCTCGGGTCGCGTCCACATCCTGCGATTCTGGGCAAATCACTTAATCTCCCCTTGCCTGAATGTGTAATGTAAATACGGTGCTCATGTAAAGCACTCCAATACCTTCGGGTCGAGTTCGTGCTTTATAAAATATGCACACAAAAAAAAACGCCAGTCACCGATGGTACTCATGAGATGAAGAGGCAGGAAGTGTAGGGATTGTAAGAAAGAGACACACGGTGAAATCAAGAAGGCAGCAAGAAGACTAGTCGCCAATGGCATTCATTAAAGAGACAGGAAATGTAGGGGAGACGAAAGAGGCAGGAGGTGGAATCAAAACGACACAACCATGGTATTTATGAGGTAATGAGACCGGAAGAGTAGGGGGGTGGAAGAAAGAGGCACGAGGTGGAATTAAGACTAGTCACCCATGGTATTTATGGGATAGAGAGACAGGAAGTGTAGGGTGGTGAAAGAAAGAGGCATCAAATGGAATCAGGACTAGGAAACCTTGGTATTCAGTAACCTCGGTTGGTAGTGGTGGCTACTTATTGTGGGAATAGGGGCTTTGCCCCCTCATATTATTTGTTTTGGTCTCTCTGACCGGCGCTCTGTGCGGGTGCTAGGAAAAGTAGTGGTCTCTCTTGTCGCATTGCGTTATATGGAGGTAACATAGGTACAGAGGAGTTAACAGAAGTACATTGACCTATATGAGGTTAGCAGAGCAATACAGCATAGGGCCCAATTTAGCAGTGTTTAAGGAATGTTTAGGGGCAGAGCCGAAGTAGCCCACATGGTTGAGGGGGCTGAAGATGAGACCAGGAAACAGTGTCTATTCAGGCCCAGTCTTCAGTCTGGAGATCTACAAATGTGATAAGTGACATATAGGATGCAAGTGGTTGCCCCACGGTCTGCACACCCACCTAAACTCAAAGGCGGATGGGTCAGTAGGGGATTATATTCCGCAAAGAGAGAAGGGGCTCTCAGATGTTAACTATAGCTTGTAACACATGTTGAAATGCACTGGACACAAAGTAATATGCACACCCCTATTTGGGTACTATGTATTTTTTGTGAAAATATGTTAGGGTTAGAAAAATAATCTTTAAGGGTAACTTTAATTGTGTCCTTGTATTTAAGAAATTTGCTTTGCTCCCGCTAATAAGTTCTTGGTATTACCCAGTCTTCGCACCTTCCTAGCATGTGTTCAGTCTTTAGTTATTTTATGATCCCGTGATTGTCATTTGCGAGGGCGACAAAGAGAGGTAGTGGACCAGAAAGATAGGAAAGAAAAAGTAGGCAGAAAAAAAAATGGATGGATGGGGGAAGGAGTAAAGGAAGGGTAAACAGAAGGAAATATGGATGAAAGGAGGAGGTGGGAGAGGAGCTGCAAACCTTGGAACTGGGGAACCAGGTTCAAGTCCCAGCATCGGCTCCACATCCTGAGATTCTGGGCAAATCACTTAATCAAATTGTATCTCAAAAGGAAAGGTCTGACCTTGTGCAATGTAACCTGGTGCTAATGTAAAGCTCTCTAATGCCTTTCTTTGGGCCAAGTTCAATCTATATAAAAACGATTTAAAAAATGTTCATGATGCAAGGCACACCACTCGCCCTAGTGCAGGCATGTGTGGCTAGCACAAGCAGGCAGGGCGGGGAGGGTCTGCTTTCAAAGTGTAGTGTCAGAGGATCAGTGGTCTAAGTGGGGATAAAAAAGTAGGTGAACTGTGGGCAGAGAATCAGAGGGCGGGAATAACCTGAGGGTTGGATCAGTGGGCAGAGTCAGAGGTGTGGCCAGAATGTGCAAAACATCCCAATTTTTAGTATTTGTTTGTCATTTCACTGGCCAGTTATAGCTAATTATGTTATTCAGTTCAACCAATAGATACACATGATTATGTAAGGTTTATTTAATATGAGTGTTAGAAATGGGATCTCTGGTTGGCGGAGGCTAGCGCCAAAGCCAGGGAGAGACCACCACTCTGTCAGGGCTTGGGAGTTACACGCCAAAGATAACCCCTGCTCACCCCCTTGGTAGTTTGGCACGAGCAGTCAGGATTATCCCGGAGGCCATGTGTAAAGCATTTGCGCACGCACACAGCAACAACATCCCAGGCACACTATAAAAGGAACTCCACACAAGGTTATATAAAAAATAGCCTTTGTATTCTCAAAACACATTAGAATAGTAAATAGTTCAAGTTCAAGTTCAAGTTCAATAATTTGTATAGCGCACTACTCACCCAGAGGGTCTTAAGGCGCTTGAGGGAGGGTGGGTGCATTACTTATCGAAGAGCCAAGTTTTTAGCTGTTTTCTGAAGGAGAGGTGGTTCTGTGTGAGGCGGAGGTGAGTGGGGAGAGAATTCCAGGTTTTGGCCGCTAAGTAGGAGAAGGATCTTCCTCCCATGATGGATCTGTGGATGCGCGGAATTGCGGCGAGGGCTTGATTGGATGATCGTAGTAGGCGGGTGGGTGTGTAGAAGGACAGTCTTGTGTTGAGGCATTCGGGTCCTAGGTCGTAGAGGGCCTTGTGTGCGTGGGTGAGGAGACGGAACGTTATTCTCTTGTTGACGGGGAGCCAGTGGTGGTCTTTCAGGTGACCGGAAATGTGAGCTTGACGGGGGATGTCCAGTATGAGTCTTGCTGAGGCGTTTTGGATGTAATGTACACTGTGCCAACTGGCACTGGGCAATATTCACAAGGGAATATATACACCTGACAGGGCCACATGGACCACTGTCAGAACCATCACAAAGTGAACTTAGTAAAAGTAAACTAGATCATAAACATACAATGTGGGAGAGCGGGTTGATAAACAGGCAAGGAGGCTGTAGGCGGTCCTTCCGGGTCATTGTCGACACCCGCGTTTGTGGGTAAACAGGAGAGGAGTATGGATCTTGTCGTGTAGTCACTTCTCCCCATGGCGATGCCCCGATAAGTCTGTGATTGTTCTCCCGCTCCTCACATACAACCAGTAAACACTGGTAGCCACTATACTTAGCATCAGCCTGTGACATAAACTAAATTATGCCCAGTATCACATCAGGCACGAATTACATTCTGCGCCAACCTCACAAGTCTAAACACCTTAGACCCTAACTACCTAAGCATAACTCACATTAGGGGTATAACTCACACAGTGAAACATAATCTCACTAGCATAAACCATAATATGCAAAACAACATCATAATCTTAAACCACAGTTTAGAGGTATAACACAGGATGCGTAAAACATACTACACACAGTACATTTCCTAGCACCAAAATCACATTCAGCACATAAGTCACATTAGAGCCTGGTGCCCTATAAATCTAACAATCCCCCTGGCCAACTGGCCATCTCAAATAGGGGGGGGGGCTCAAATGCCCTATGTGCACAAAGTCAGGGCGCGCTGTCAATGCAGCGCAAGTCAAGGGTGCACAATCTGCGCAGGCCTAAACGTAGCAGCTGCCCACTTCTTCCTGGGCAGCTGAGAACCATAACATGAGGGCCTAAGCGGTGCAGCTGGCACTAATTGCTGCGCATCTGTAAAAAAATCAAATGAGGCATGGGCTCTCACTGGCCCTGGAAATAACTGTGACCCACGTTGGAGCCATCTGGCTCTGGAAAAAAGCATGTCCCCAAGCACTGGAGAAAGGACACTGGCCCCTCTGGCCCTGTAAACAATTATGTGTCCCCTTGGTTGGAGCCATCTGGGCTCTAAAATAAATCTGCAGAGTGGCGGAGCCATCTGGCTCTAAAACAGATACTGCGGAGCGATGGAGCCATCTGGCTCTGAAAATAAATCTGCCCCCATGGAGCGCTCTGGAAATATTCCTGCCCATCACTAGGGCCACGCGGGCTCTAAAACCAAAAGATGCCCCACTGTCGGAGCGGCCCGCAATGGCGGGACAGCGCAGGCACCAACACTGTGCCTCCCTACGCACTGGGAGCTTCTAAATCAAATTGGCCCCATCGCTGGAGCAGCCCCACTATCAAGTGGGGGCTGCTCAGGGAAAGAAGGGATCCAGCACAGTGCCTCCTCCGGGACACACACGGGAGAGGCATGTTGGAGCGGCCCACTGTCAAGTGGGGCCGCTCAGCATTGCATGGGTGCCTCGATCTGGCGCCCTCCCCCCCTCCAGGCAGCTCTACTCACCAAGCTGCTCTCCGGCGGCAGCGGGGGATGCTGTCTCTTCTTCACAGTCTGTGCGACGCGGGGTTCTTCCTCGAGCATGGGAGCCCCTGTGCCACAAACTCATGCCGGCCTCTTCCGGCTTGGTTTCAGGCCCCGCCCACGTCACAGGCAGGACTGCCTGACTTCAGGTTTTCCGCGAGGGCCGCAGCAGTGATTCTCTCGGCGGCAAGAGGGGTAGGCTCCCTCAAAAATAAATGTAGAAGCAGGTGGGCACCCGCTGTAAAGATAGAACTATAAGCGGGGTAGGCACCCGTAATTCTGAAACAGAGCAGCCATGTGGGGTGGGCACCCATGAAGCCTCGGTCATTTCGGGGGAATCCCTATGCTGGGGATTCCCTCCAGGCGAGAGGCAGCTTGGCGCTGCAAAGCCCACACTCTCCCTCAGCTGGGCAAGTTTAAAAGCAGAATAAAGCGCTCCTCAGGCGCTGGATGGCTATAACAAACCTTGGCAAATGCAAAAATAAAGAGCAACAGGTCCCAGGAGTCCTGGAGGCATCAAGGGGGTAATGTAGGGCCCAGGGGCCAGCACACAGGAGGCAACCCCATGGCGGTCCCTCCTGGGCCCCACCAGCAGCAAGCCCCCCTCTGTCAGGATCCAAAAGAGAACATTTTACATGGGGTCACAGCCCCTTCTTTTATACACCATTCTCCTTTGTCTACAACTGTAGGGCAAGGGGAGAACCAGATACAACTGGTTCAGCAGCACTTTGTTTTGCTCAGCTCCCCTCTATATTCCCAGGACAGGCCAGGACGCACCACAGGAGGTGGAGCCAGCATTGCGGAGGGAAGGCACAGCCCTATCCCAGGTGCAACTCCTCCTTCCCATCTACATGCAGATCTCCCTATTCACCACCGGGCAGACCCATCCTGGCTCCTGGAGCGAACCACACCAGCCAGCCCCTGTCAATCACAAGCCAGACCTGCAATTCACATCAGGCAGGCAGACGCACTGCACACAGAAATGCCAACTTCTAAAAGCGGCACTTCTCCACCAGTCACAATAAATCTGCGCACACCATTGCGCAGCATTTATTCTCATGAGTTCGCACATACCGAACCCCCCCCTGCACTCCTCTCATACCAGGAATTACCATGGACACACATATCCCCATGCATTCCATGGGAGGGCAGGCCAATCTCACCACTCTCACTCAGAGAGCGCACGCACTTTACACTGTGCCAAAGTACTAAAGTGCGCAGAGGCGACAAACTACTAGTATCAGGTCACATTAAAAGGCAAAAAGTTCAGGGATGAACCTGCCAACAATTAGTGAGTGCTTTTGCCTGAAAAGTTAAGGACATGACTGCAGGGCCCGGAAGGGACCCATTTCAATGGCCACTGCTTATATTTAGGGCTCTCGGTTTTATGGTATTTTTTTTTGTTGACATTTCCGTCTGTATTTATCTATATTTATTTTTTGTCAACTTTATTTGTATTTATCCATATTTATTATGGGTTTTGTGAGAAAAGTAAAGTTGAAACTGGTATAGTTCCACATTTATTTTTGAGCCAATTAATATGCAGTCTTGCTTGAATGCCTGCCAGGTTTCAGTGATATGAACACCCGCGGAAGATAAATCAATGCACTTATATGAAAATATGCACATTTCAGTATCAGCCATGTGCATATCTACTGCCGTTTAAGCCTCTTTACTAAATTTCTTTTTTTTATTACCCCCATTACCTATCAATCCACATAGTTAAAACAAAGACTGTAGCAGTAGTGAGCTCTGCTTGCCCCCAATAAAGCTGCCCTTTTCACACAAGGATTGTCAGGAGTGGTCCCTATCCTAACTTGAGATATAGCAGCCTTTTTTCTCCCGTCGCTTTAATTTCAAAGCAATAAATACTCTGATTTTAACAATTTTAAATGATATAACACACTCGATAATCTCAATTACCTCTAGGCGCTGATAACCGGTATTGTTGACACTTAATGTAATGGTACTCACTTTATCCGATCTACAAGGATAAACGGCGGAGCCTGCATGGGAGTGAGTTAAATATGTTCCTCTCGTTTATAGGCACTAGTTGCCTTTGCTGCTGACCTGGAATGTGTGCCATTTCCAAGGGGAGAGAGCGCACGCTCCAGAACACTTTGTAATCTGCCAAAAAAAAACTGCAGAGCTTCTCCCCAAGGTATTACAGCAGCAGCATGATTACACATCTCTGAATGTCATTGCCCGTAGTTACAGCCCCAGGGGGCAGGTCAAACAAGCCCACATCAGCTGCAGATGAAGGCACAGATGAAAATCACCTTGGCCTGCATTGGCTGCTCTGAGCTGTCTCTGCAAACTGTAAAAGAGCCAGTGACAGGTCTACTACAAGCAGTGGACTTGTCCTGGGTAGAATTCAGTGCTTAATGTGTAAAAAAAAAAAAAATAAGTGCCAGGGAACCTCGTATGGAGACCACTGCAGCTTGACCACACATTTCCCCAATGACTGTACCAACACAACTACTAGCCACCACACTCCTACAAGTGTGACAGTAAGGACTATTCAAGGGCCCAAAGCTAAAGGAATTGCTTGGGAGGCAGATATTAGTCATTTTTAATGTGTATTCTATTAACCCCTCCCATGCTCATGACGAGCTGAGCTCGTCTTGAGCCACGGTGCTCCGGTGCTCATGACGAGCTGAGCTCGTCATGGCCCGGGGAACGCTCGCACGCTGGGCTAATTTCCCTGCTGTGCTGAGCGTTCCATTAAACGGGCGTGGTCGTGATGAGCTCAGCCGTCATGAGCATGGGGGCGCTGTGCGCGCCCCCCGCCCCCCAGCACAGCAGGGGAATAGCCCCAGCATTCAAGGGGTTAATAAACAACTGCTGTTGTGCTCATCTCTAAATTACATAAACATCGCCACCATGTGGTAGATTATCATAAGTGCCGGTGTTGACAATTAAGTGCCGGTGCCGAGCTCCGGAAGCCACCAGCTCAAATTAAGCACTGCACCAGATTGTGCAACTTCAGTTTGGTTTGGTGTTCTGGGGGGTATCCTTCTCAGGCTCCTCTCCAAGGTGGTTTTTACACCTCACATGGGGCCATTTGAACCCTCTACAGAAATGGCGGAAGAGGGTGGAGATTAGAAAGAAGGGTAGATAAATGAGGGTGAGTCGATGAGCAAAAGAGGCAGCCAAAAGGGAGAGAGGGATGTAGAAGTAGTTGGATAAGGAAAGATTATATTGAGATTTAGAAAGCAATAGAGGGATCGGAGATGTGTAAAATGACGAGCAATCTGCAAGGGTGAGAGGATATGTGTTGATGCTCAGAAAGAAGGGAGGGAGAGTCGAGGATCTGACGCGGTGTCAGATCTGGTGCGAAGGGGTGTATATGCTACAGTTTTTTGTTTAAATTCTTGCGTTTTTGAGTTTTGTATTATAAAGTTGAAGGCACTGCTGGTATGGGAGAGCTTGAAGTATCTAAGGAATGAGAACAGAAAGAAGGGCCGATAAAGAGAAACCATGAGGCACTGGGTGAGACAGTGTGAATACGGGGCAGGCAAAATGAAGGGAGGGGAAGTAGGGAGAGGGATGTAGAGGGAGTAGAAAAAGAATGGAATGAACTAATGAGTAGTAGTGTATACCTGTGGAGAGGTATAGAGGAAGGGAAGGAATGAAAAAGCAGAGAATAGAGTGCATCTAGGAGGGATGGTGGCCCTGTCTCATAATCCCCTCACAGCCGCAAAAGCATCACTCCCCGGTCTCCATGCACCTTGTACCCCCCATGCTCATGTGTATCCATCTACAAATACAAGACTCCGAGCGGCATGGTGGAGGCAGGGTCAGTACATGGAACATGGGCAGCACATGTGAGCACTGTACTCATGATCCATGTGTGGCACTGCACAGAGAAAGGGCACTATGGGGACTTTTTGCTAAAACATGCACTAGTTTACTACATTTAAAAAAAAACTTTTCTGCGGGAGCTTCCCAATGAAGAACAGTGCTCAATGGATGACACCAACCCGGACACAAACCAAACCCTCTCTTCCACCAAAGAAAGTTACTCCATCTAAATAATTTGCTGATGAACCGGTGTTCCGTGAGCAAAAACTCCCACGGGTCCACAGACGGACACAGAACGTGAGATACTATTCATCACAGAAACCTGGTTGAGAAAAGATTGGACTCTAGGACTTCATGAATTGATCCCATGTGGCTATCAAGACATTACTCAGAAATGACAAGCAAAGAAAAGAGGTGGGCTGGTTACTGTCTTAAAGGATACCATAACAGCCAACAAAAGTATAGGTAACTATTTAGGGTTCTGAAGCCCTTCTTACTAGATGGGAACCCATTTCCACTTTTACCTGTATCTTGCTCTCCAGACTCCAACCCAACAACGGAGCCTTTACGGATGCTTCAACGACGCATTATCAGGTCTGGAAACCAGACTTACTAATGTACGTATACTCGGTGACCTAAACATCTGGTTCGATAAACCAAATATGCCTCAGCGATACGCCAAGGTGTCCGAGTTGAACAGAATGGCTGCGGATCAACCAACATAGCAAGTCATCCATAGGATGTCACCTCCTCCAACCCACAGTTTATCATTATTCAACAAAATGTACCATTCACATGGACCGGTTATCTTCTCCCTCAAGAACCCAAAGAAAACATCAGCTAAATCTCCCACCCCACAACAACTTACAGACAATAAAACAAATTAAGCATGCAGCAGTTGGAATCTCGCCTAACCAAAAACACACACAACATACAATAAAGTCAGCTGAGAAACGTTATGAATGGATGACCACATTATTTGGCACACTAAAAAAATCAGAAGTTCAAAGCAAGACAAAAAAAAAACTTCTTGGATGAATGAAGAGTTAAAAAAAAAATAAAAGGTTACATCCCAACAAAGATGATACATATGCCAGAACCCTCAAGACAAAACATGTCCACAAATGCAAAACAGTTTGTACAAATCATATATTAATAAAAGGCCACAAGAATCCAGTACTCAAACAGGATTGGCAAATGCCTAATGCCCGGTTAGAACTTCATAATATTCTATCACAATTTCACAATTAAGAAAGCGGTCAAATCTACATCCCACCATGACATGGCAGTAAACTAGCAACAAATTATTTAATACAAGTTGACACACTGGATTCACATCTAACAATCAGGAAAAACAACAAAACCCCAATTATACTGCCAAAAACAAGCTGAAAAGCAATCACCATCTGTTTAATCTTTTCAAGAAATGACACCATCAGATTTAGAGAACCCGGTAGAAACCAAAAACACAGATGGCGCCCATCAGACCCCCGCCATGTACTCATTAATAGGAAGATTCTTCAATCAACTCTGCTGGCCGTCCCAGCCAGACAGATTATGAATAACTCAGTCTCATGGAGAGAGCAGAATGTCTTCAGTTCTTGAATTTCATAGAAGAAAACAAAGTACTCTCAGACTTGCAAACAGGTTTCTGCCCAGGAAGAGGGATTAAAGGGACCTAGTCATAATGTGGGATAAAGTGAAAAACATAGGCAAACAAGCATTTACAATGCAACGGTTTCGCCTTTGAAAAAGTTAGAGCTATTGGCATTGTAAATGACAACATTTTTATTTATGTGTTGGCTTTGACAACATAAATAAATGGCATTGTCATTTACAAAGCCAATAGCCTAATCTCTCGCTCTGCAATCCCACTGCACTGCACACGATTAACTAACATGAGCTTGCTCATGTTAGTTAATGTTGGAAAAATCTTCTCACTAAACAAAGCCAAACTGATTGGCTTTGTCAATAGGTCTTTGAAAGTGAAAGGTACTCGAGTTTGTGACACAATATAGTCTCAATTTAACATCAAAATTAACTCGATCATTTACAGTGCATGGGTGATTAAAAAGATTTCATGATTTAAACAATCACATGTATCATTCTTGCGTCTAGTGCGAGTATTTCCATAAACCCAATGCCCAGCAATCGCTGCCTAAATTATATTTGTGAGTCGATTAGAACATCTGCAGTCGCCCAGCAGTTAAAGTGCATATGGTGCAGTGCAAACTTGTAATTTATTGAGGCGTAGGAAGGGCCCATTTCGAAACTGAGCAATGCATCTAGAATGGACGCTTCTAGTGCAGATGGTGGCGTCAGTAAAATGCAGCTAGTTATAATCCAGCCGTAGGTCAAAATCGCTTCTTGGGCCACTACTTTTAAATTATTTACAGTCGTTTAAGTGCATATGGTGTTGTGCACACTTAGAACGTATTAAGCAATAAAATACCCCATTATCTAAGACATGTCGGTGCCTATGAAACAGACGCTTTTGATACAGATAGCAGCATCACCCCTACTTGTGCCCACTTAAACCTAATTGCTGCCATAGGCAACACGGATCAAGTGCAAGTTATGTTATGTTATGTTACTAAGATTTTTGAGCGCACAGCTGCCCCAGCGAAGGGACGTCCCGGCGCTATAACTGGAAAAGCAACATAACAGGCAGAACAGAAAAGATCAGAAAATTTTAATAAGGCAGGGGAAAGAGATGCGTTTTAACAGCCTTCCTAAAAACCAGAAGATCTTCCAAGGCTCGAATGTGCCCAGGAAGCGCATTCCAAAGCTTGGCAGCCAATACAGTAAAAGAACGACCACCTAGTCTACTTTTTTTAAAGCGTGGAACAAGTGCTAGATTTTGACTAGCAGAGCGAAGACTGCGAGATGGCATATAGGGTCAAAAGATGCTGGAGGATGGAAGGGGTGTCGGTTTTAAGAATTTTAAATGCGAAACACATCGTCTTAAACTCTATGCGCCTGATTACTGGCAGCCAATGTAATTTACAAATTGTACTGCGGGCTGAACAGAATCGTGGCAGGCCTACCAGAGCCCTGGCAGCCGCGTTCTGCACCCGTTGGAGTCGCAGGACCTCCGCCTGATTGGCGCCTAAAAACAGTGAACTTGCATAGTCAAGCCTTGATGCTATGCTGGCTTGAATCACTAACTGGCGGGTGGGGGCATCAAAAAATTTGAGGATGGGCCTCAAACCACGCAGGATGCCAAAGCATGTAGATGCCACCTTCTTAGTGTGGCACGAGAAGGTAAGTTTGGAGTCAAGCCACACGCCAAGGTTTTTGAGTTCAGAGACCGGTTTGGGTGGGGGACCCAACTCGTTGGGCCACCAACTCGCACCCCACAGATCAGGATGTTTCCCTAGCACCATCACCTCGGTTTTGAGGGCGTTGAGCTGTAGACAGTTGGTAGTGAGCCAGCTAGCAACAGCCCTCAAACCATCCGCAAAGTTGGATGCCGACTGGTCAGAGTCCCCATTAAGAACCACTGCCAGCTGGGTATCATCGGCGTAAGATACCATAGTGAGACCCCAACTCTTCGCAACCGTCGCCAAAGGTTGGACGTATAAGTTGAAAAGAGTGGGGCTCAGCGCCGAACCTTGCGGAACTCCTTGAGTAATGGCGTGAGGTTTTGATCTGAATGGTGGCACTACTACCTGAAATGATCGTTCCGCGAGAAACGACTGGAACCAATCCAACGCCTTGCCAGATATGCCCGCCTCACCAAGCCTGCAGATAAGAATGGTATGGGATACAGTGTCAAAGGCGGCACTAAGGTCTAATAAGTCCAGTGCCGCCGTTTGACCTGCATCTAGTACAGAGCGGAGGTGTTCAACCATATATAAGAGTGCCGTCTCTGTACTATGGCCAGATCTAAAACCATTCTGTGTAGGATCTAGAAGGTGAGCGGAGTTCAGATGTTTCGTTAGGATGTTATTCACATGGGCCTCTGTGATCTTTGACACCCATGGAAGGAGAGAGATGGGTCGATAACTCTCCGGCTTCACTGGATCCAGTCCCGGCTTTTTTATGATGGGCATAACACAGGCCGCCTTCCAATTAGGTGGCACTGACCCGGTGGTGAGGGATTGATCCACCAATTTTCGAATCGGTGGGAGGCAGTTAGGCGCGGAGTCCAAAAACTGGGCCGGTCTCAGAGGGTCATCCGGCGACCCAGACTTAACCTTGGCTACTAGGAGATTAAACTCCAGTTCCGACGGTATGGGAAGGATAGCCAGGCATTGTGATGTACGCAATGTAAAGGTCGTACTGTCAGAGTCAGCTTTGGGAAAGGAGCGGTAGATGGTGTTTACCTTCTCCACAAAAAAGCTGGCTAACAAATCACAGTGCGCAAGGAAGCATATCTCCGTGTTAGGAAGTCTGTTTGCAGAGAGCTCCTTCAAGACCTTAAAGAAGTAGAGTTTAAGATCAAAATCGTTTATTTATGTCCGAGGGAGAATTATCGGGTACCGCACAATTTTAATAGAAACAGCGTGAATTTGATATAATTCATGAGGTTTTTAGTTAATTAGTTTTCTATAGATTGTCTGGAAAAAAAGTAAGGCGATTCGAACTCAGGATCTCCTGTTTACTAGACAGGCGCTTTAACCAACTAAGCCACAGTGCCACCTGTGCAAGCCAGCATTTCCACTCTAGCCTCTTTCTGTTTATAACTGTCCGGTGCTGCGTTTTCAGTTCTTGAAAATTTTCATATTTTTCACCTGTTCCCAACAAGAAGATGGAGAGGAAAACCTGATACAGGAATGGAAAAACTACAATACTCATGAAAAGTTTATGTCGGTACAGATTCATATTCGTATTCATTAGTAATATTTTGAAGCATGAACACCATGCACTGGACACCATGCACTGGCAGACGAAGTGCTTGACATAGAGAAAGGTACAAATGTAATAGAAAGGGAAATACTATAAAGGTCACTAATACGTATGAGCCACGTATATGAATGTCTACGTAACCTCTCGTAGCCATCAGACGCCCCCCCCTGTGCTGTACAGAGATCACTACATACCACAGGCTCTATCTGCAAAGCCCCGGTGAATGCACAAAGATACGAAAGTGTTTTGGGTGTTTTATTCGATACCTTGTCTTCGTCCCCTAAGATGAAATTGACAGGATTTTTTTTGCAGTTTTACATAGCGTGAACTCGTCCCGAAGGCATCAGAGCGCTTAACTTGAGTACCAGTTGCGTTGCAGGCGTCACTTTCTCACCAAAAAACACGTTTCAATTTTCCCGGTACAGCCGAGGAACCCGCCAGTCTCGCAAATAAAGGTGGGATCTAGAAGTGCAGAATGAGAGCCCCATTAAAACACTAACGAGGCTGGTGGTAACGATAGAAGCATCCACGTTGCACCAATTACAATCATTGTTAAACACCAGGCACCACATCACACGGTTATTTACCAGCATAAACAACAGTCCTCACTTTAGCGTGCCACTTTAAAACGTCCTGCACTGTGCATAGCTTTATTTTATGTAGATACATACAAAATACAAGCACCTACGGACACACGGACAGTGGGAATGGGGGGGGGCGGGAAGACGAACAGCGGGAGGGGGGGCAGAACGGACAGCGGGAGGGGGGGGCAGGAACGGACAGCGGGACATCGCAACCCACCCTTGAAAACGACACTTACGAAATGGCGAAAAGAAAGCTTAAAAAAAACAAGTCAAGTCCCTGGCCGGCAGCCAATCACAGCGCGGCCTGGGGAATGACGTCACGGGGGTGTCCCGGGCCGGCAGCCAATCACAGCGCGGCCCGGGACACACGGCATTAAGGGGCGGGGCTTAAAAAAAGACCCAGAAACGCCCCCGAATCGCGTTTTCACAGGGAAAGCGTGATTGACAGCCAATCTCTTCCAATGGCTAGCCTCCATTTATGGAGCTAGCCAATGGAAGACCTAGGCGGGACTAAGCCCCATAGTGCAGGATCATAAGATTTCGCCCTGGGCGTAGCACCTGCTTCGCAGGTGCTACGGCCAGGTCGAAACCTAAAAAATGGTGTAGCTGCATTCCAATTCAGTGGATCTTTCAGCAGCTTTTGACACAGTGTGTCAGCGTACATTAATTCTAAGACTCAAAGTCTGCTTGGTTGGTGTTATTAGGATTTGGATTTCTTCTCACCTAAACAACAGCTCCTAAAACTATTAAAACAGGAGTTTCACAAGCACCAGTACTCTCCTCTACCTTTCCATATATGCATGAAACCACTACCAGACCTTATTAACAGTTTTGAACTTGCAAACTGCTGTTAAGAGGATGACACACAGATCATTATCAAATCGGAAAAACCTAAGATGCCTGGAGATCCACAGATTAATGGATGCCGTGGAATCACCAAAAGTTAAATGCTTCAATAAATGAAATACTGATGTGCTATGTGCGGAAAAGTTGTGATTGGCTGGATTAACTAGGACCTCCATGCTAAAGAGGTATAAAATCGTGTACTTGTTTTTGATTCTGCACCTTCCATGAATGTTCAGTTGGACATGGTATTTATTTATTTTGGTTTCTTTTAAAGCAAGACTATCACCAGGAGGTATCTTGGTGCTGCAAAACCAACCAGGATAACAACCTAGTTTAACAAAACTTAAAATGGATGTCAGACAGACAGAAAAAAACACATCCTCGAGTTTTGAGAACTTATGGATAGTGGTTAGACATTCCAATATTTTGCTTCTTCCGCCGAGAAAAAAAAAAATAGTTGTACGATGGACTTTACGTACAACCACTCAAATGGCATGGACAGAGAGAAGACAACGCACAACGCTGAGGTCTGTCGAAAGCAAACTGTTCACATAAAGGTGACGAGTTTAGGATTGAAAAGGACCTTATGTACTAGACAGTGTGAATTGAACAAAAGACATTGCTTCACTTGAAGCCAAATGAAGGAATGCCATGACATCAGAGATGAAGTTGAGTGCTTCACTTGAGTTTTCAACCAATTGAAGCTTCTTTGGTGACTTAGTAGGTAGTTCCAAGTAAATTGTGTTACAGTAGTCCAGTTGTGCTGTGATGAAAGCATTAAGGATGTGTATCTTTTGGGAGAAAGAAATTATTAATCCTCTTGAGCATCAAAAGTTTTTTTTTTAACAGAATTTTATATAGCGTGAACTTGACCCGAATCGGGTATCAGAGCGCTTTACATAGCACCAGATGCATTACACGAGGACACGTTCATTTTTGTTAGGCACGGGCAGAATAAGTGATTTGCCCAGAATCACAGGATGTTCCGCATCATTCCGCATCATTCGGCGTACTAGCCATGATTGCCGAAACATGTCGACCTACATTGCTAACAGATATTATGTCAAATCTGTTATTCTTTTCACATAATTTTTAGATTTGGACGAGCTGAGAGAAAATATTAAAATCAAGCTTCTACTCAGTTCTATCCAATTTCATTCTATTTTCACTTACACTTGTGCACTGGTTTTTCAGCTGCCTTTCACATTAATTTAATCCCTGCACCACCCATTTGATAACACACTACTTAAAAGTGTGGTCACAGCCCTTATACCATCTATTAGCTGTGGCCATCTACTCCTGGGCAAAGAGAACCCAGATGATGTAAAAGGGCGGTACAGAACGGCAACTGATGGGAAAAAGTTCACCAATGTCCTTGAGTTTTTGCCCATGGTTATTTGGTTAAACACACTTGTACACTTGGGTTTCCACTTTATTATAAATTATTATTTGGTTGTGTCTTGGACGGTATTCTGAGTTGAGTTTCACCTTTTGTTTGACCACTAGATACTGTTTGTTGTTAAAGAAAACTCCTAAACCACTGAAGAGCTACATCGGTTATTCCCACGGCCGACAGGTGACTCCATAGCAGCTTATGGTGAACCCTCCCTGTCTGAAACCACAGAGAAATTAATGTAGTTTTACTGAAACTGGCTTATATTTTAATTCTGTCTCTGAAGCATTAACTCTTTTTAGTTCCTTTCTTTAAGAAGTTCTAAACCATGAGCTTCCTTTTAAGTAGGCCTCGGTGTAATTCTGAAGTTTCAGGTATTTTGCGTTACGTTTTTACTAGAAATCCCTCAAACTACAGCATTATACCACATTCCGTAATCCAGCGCCATTCACAGTAATAATTCAGTGCAAACACGCCATTCACCATCAAAGCATGGAGCAATAGAACACTGTTGTTTGCGATGCTTTTTTTTATTTTGCACTATTTTTTAGCACGAAATGTGTCCTCATGTCAAAAATGAATACAAGGACTCTTTTCTCACTAAAATATAGCGCAAAAAGGCAGGTTTGTACTTTGCATAATTTTGCTGAAACTTTGCATTATTATACGAAGGCAAATTTTACACACCCCTACTTTTAAGGCTAGGAAACTTTAGACAATCAAGGTGTTTCACCAGTGGTTCTCTGGCTCCTTGAAGAACCTTGAACTCCCACTCTCTCAGACAGCGCGAGCGTAAGTGAAGAAATTCCCATGGGGAAGCTGATCCTTTAGCTTATAAAGAACTATTACTCACTTATAAAAACAATGTAAGCAGGAAATTATATATAACATGTAAGTAGTTTTTAAAATTTTCAAGACCGGGTGCACTGCTCTGGTTCAACATTCTCAAAGTTTCTGTGGCAAATTCTTTTTGGGGGGAAAAATACATCTCATTTACTCAAATATCAAGAACCTGCAATCCGGACCTCTAGATTCCCAATTCATATCTTTACCCACTGGCTCCTCCTACTTATCAGTTTTTACTTCTACTTATTTTGATAGGATTACAGCTTTGTTTAAGCTAATGAAATTGGATTCTCCTGAGGATTTATGTCCAGAGTCCTTATTTCAATTCATTTGGTTATTATTTTAATTATGAACCTTTCCCTGTCTTTATATTCGGTTTCGATAGAATAGAAAACTCCCTTCATAAAAAAAAACAAATCTCCACATCTCTATATTTAATATTGATAGAATTTCTTATCCTGCTGCCTTTCTGTTGAAAACTTAGAGTGTGTGTGTCTAAACAACTTTCAAACTTCTTAGAATTCTGCCTTCTTCTGGGCACGTTAGCTCTTGTCCTGGCTAAAGCACTGAACCCCCTCTGTCCTTGGCTCTGGACAAACTAAGATGATTTGGGACTAAGGTTGCTCTGCTGTTCTTGTTTTGTGTGACCTGATTACGATCTTGATGGAGAGGGTTGCTCCATCACAAACGTGATGTATATCCTGTCCGCCAAATTACAATTCTATTACATCCTATGGAACTTGTAATATGGTGGATGGGATCTCCATGTGTCAAGATTGTAATCAGACCTGTGGTGCTCAATTGGTTCTCTTCCTTTCTCGTGAATCTGTTGCCATGCCCCCTTTATCAGTCCCCACCATAGTGTGGGATCCCCCAGACTCTTCTTAGTCCCTGAAAAAAAATAAAACATCTTTTTTTTTTAGTCCCTGATGCTTTTGAAGTTATATATCTGTCCTTTAATTTCTCTTATTAGATCCTTCAGTTGTAGTGCAATTACACCAACACCACTCAACTTATCATCAGACGTAACTCTTTCCCTCACTCCTCTGCCGCTGGTCTGTTTGCTGCCGTTAAAATGTTCAGGAGTGGATGTTGTCTAACTATCTCAAGTGCAAGTCTAACAAAACTGAGATTCTTCTTTGAGGCTAGAACTTACATCATCATAACCCCCCTCCCCCTCCCCCTCCACCCCACCCCCTGGATCGTGCTTCCAATACTCCTCCCAGCCCTTACAAAATTAAATCTCTGGGAGCTTAAATTGAGCAGGTCCTCACTCTCTCGGTGAGAATCAATTCTGTCTCTTCCACTTGCTTTGCCCTCTTAAAACACTTGAAACAGATGCTTCCTGCCCTGTCTCCTCAGTCACATGCTGAAGTGGTATCTGCTTCTCTTCTGTTCAGAGTAGAAAGCAGTATTCTATTTTTAGGCCTGCAGGACTCCTCACTGGTAAAACTCTGAAGAATCCAAAATCTAGCAGCATGACTAACCTGCAGCCTTTTAAAGTTCAGTCATGTAACTGACTCAAGCTTTAAGCTTCATTGGCTCCCTGTTAAACAGCATGTGCCCTTTAAACCTCTTTGCATTATGCATAGGCTTTTCTGTCAAAGCAGAAATCTTCCTTTCAGTATTGCTTGCCAGGACATCTTCCTGCTGGAATATTGTACTGTAGCTCTCAATACCTTTTCCGAGTTCCTTGTGTCAAATTTTTCTGCATGGTTGCCTATTCTCTGTGCTTTCTGGGCCCTAAATTGTGGAATAACCTTCCTAGTCACTAAGAAAATGACTTCCTCCTAAATGTCCTTTAGAAACTCTCTTCAATGTTTCTCTCCTGTTAGGTATTTCCTTTTTTGGTCTTCATGATACATCTGGGACTTACAGGGACATCTTAAGGATTTTGGGGGCCTTGGTCCAAATGTATTTTTGGGGCCCCTGTTCAGAACAGCTTTGAATGTATGATCCAGTTTCAGCTCTTTCATGCCCTCTTTGGCCAGGACACACTTGTCCATATTCTGAATGTGTTTACATCGAATATTCAGGGATAGTGATGAAAAAGCTTTGTTTAAAATGCCTCATGTTTAACTATTTGCGGACTGGTGTTCCATCTGGTTGCATTAAATCCGATAAATGGATTCCCGCCTAAAATATTTGAACACACCTGCAGCTCACTAGTCAAAGCCAAAGTCGAATCAACTTTATTCGGCTGAACATGCAGCCACAAAAGAACAAAATAAAAAAATATGAAAGCGGGTACCAGACATCAAACTACTCATACATTTGCGATTATTACAGTTCTGGGCAGTCTGCAATAACAGCAATACAAACAGCTTAAATAAAGTGCGATGTGCTTTATCAAAGTGCATGGATTGTCTGGAACGTACAGCGGCCCTTCAATATAAAAGCATGAGAAGCAAAGTAGATATGTTATTGTGTCGGCCGAAACAATAAAGAGCATTCCCTCCTTCCTCGCTTTGTACGCAGATGATTACTAAGGGCATTATCATGATCCTCCTGAGATACAGCAAAGTATAGGATTTTGTTGTTTCCGTGCTGAGCCTTTTGTTCCTGGCGCGGGTTGATAATAAAGGCCGGACTAGCTTCCTGCCCAGGGTGGCACAGGTTTCATCATTTGTGATTGCTTGAGGGCGATCGATAGCGGCAAAAGTTTATGAACAGAGGCCAGCCGTGGAATATCAAGGCCTTTGTCGCAAACTAGACGATCTTTTATTATATCTCTTGTAAGAGACGCCTCTTCATTTTTTCATATCGAAAGCCATAGCAAAGTGGGGCAAATTTGCACCAATTCCAGAGTCGCAACTAGAGCGACATTTTGGGGGGGTCTAAGAAAAAATTTCGGGGGGGGGGTGGGGCTGAAACTTTCAGCAATAAGCTGAGTGAAGCGGCAGGGGCTCTTGGAAGGGGTAAAACAACAACAAAGCCTCATTAACATGCACATGGTCTTTTAAAGACCTGTGAAGTGCTCGGTGCGGCTGTGTGCGTGCCCGAGAGCTGTCTGAGCCCGGGCTGCCACACACGACGGGGGGGCTAAAGCCCTTTGATTCCAATGGGTGTTGCGCGCCTGACCAAATCGCATAGGTGGCTGAATCCTAGCTCGATATGGCACATAAAGTGGAACAAGGACAGGGGACCAGAGCTTGCGGCAAAAATGATTTTCTTCTCTTTGAATAGCTGAAACATCCCTAATGCCCCAAACTCCCACCCATTGGTAGCAACTGGGGCGCACTGCCTGGAATACATTTTTACCATGGGGCGAACCCTCGACCTCCTGGAGGGGACGGTAGACTAAACAGTGATCCAGCCACCCTAGAGAGCTTAGTTTTCTGCTCAATTATGTTGGGAAGCCATGAACTATTGGAGACAAAAAGCATCCCTAGATAGGAGAGTGTACTGGTGCCAACTAGGTGGTTTGTTCCAACCAGAATGCCAGAGAGGTGATTTCCTCAGTCCATAAGCCATGGTAAAATATTTAGAGAAGTGACATGAGTGTTCAATATTGTAATTTACCTTTGTTTAAAAGGCCTCTTGTTTAGTTGTTTGTGGAGGGGTGTTTCCACTTGGTTGTATTAAATCTAATAAAGAGATCCCCCACAAAAAAATATTGTAACGCAGCAGCAGCAGCTCACAATATTACTGCAAATAATCTCTGTGATTTCCACCCAATTCTTATATGTGAAGTCCTGTTCTGATGTAACCTAAACTTTTCTTATAGATGTTGCATGAAACAAAAACACAATGTCTCTGCAAAATGTATGTAATAGATTCTCACACATCACCCCCATTTAGATAAATTAAAGGAAAACGGTATTTGAAACAATCTATTTAAGAATTAATCAAGGTAATCAGAGCAAGACTG
This sequence comes from Lissotriton vulgaris, assembly GCF_964263255.1. Lineage (NCBI taxonomy): Eukaryota > Metazoa > Chordata > Amphibia > Caudata > Salamandridae > Lissotriton > Lissotriton vulgaris. Next base: position 1,944,663,231 of record NC_141693.1, read on the forward strand.
TGCAGAACAGAGCTGGCTCTATAAAGGGGTGGGGGCATGAAAGGCTGGGTCCCTGGGCCACTGCCCCCTTTGCCCATGCCTTATAATGTCCCTGGTTACTTAGTGGCAAGATTCCCTTTGTGTGCACACCCCTGAGCGAGTTGTAATAACAATTGGTGCCCAGCATCACTTGAAAGTTGCTTAAAATGGCTCTTTCGAGAAGGTTATTTTGATTTGGAAGTTGGCAAATCAGACCACACCTGTCAAAATTCAGGACCTAAGGATGGCATTTTCAACAGTGGAATTATTCAGGCATGTTTTAATTCAGCAGGAATCAGTCCTGTCTTTATCTGGCTGATTGATGATCATTTGAACAAATCAGTTATCTTTTAATAAAGTTCTTTATGTAACTTGGCCGGTGGCACATCAGCTGCAGGACAAGATGGTTAGATATTGTTTTATCAAAGCAAGGCTTCTCTCCTCATTTTAAGTGTGACAATGTTTCTGCAGGAGGCGGGCCGTCGTAGATGTCTCCTTGTCTGGTACAGGGGGAAGTAATTCTGAGACTCCTGAGTTGAAGCCTGATAGGACTGATCCTGGGCTCAATATCAGATGTAATCGGCTAACGGATTAGATGTCTGATGTCTTTCTCTCTACACCTTAGCCCAGTCACCAAGCCCTCTCTTCCCAAAAACACCTGGACGCGCTCTTGGAGCAAGGTGGATGTGGCCGCTCTTTCCGCCACACTCTCCGCATCCAGTCCGGATCTTCACGGTCTGTCATCTTCCGCACAAGCAAAAAACACACAAAAGAGCAGACCAGGTCTGTAAACGGCATGAAGCTGCAACAGCGACCGTGAGACACTGATGGTGAGTGTATGAGACAAAGGATTGTGAAACAATTGAAGACTATTAGTCACAAAAGACTAAAAAAATTCCCATCAGACCACCCATGTGGTGGAGTTTGCGTCATGTGGGAATCACTGAACTTCCCATACCAGGTACGACCATATAGTGTCGAGGCGGGAAGGGTAGTTAGGACCATAGTCTTGTTGTGACACTCTAAGGTAGTGTAAGTGAAAAAAGTGCAGTGCTCAAAAAAATGTGTGATGATAAAATTGACTACCAAGACTCCGAAGAGCATTGCAGTAGAAGTCTAAGTGTCAAAGGTTAAAAGCACGCCAAGTAGTAAGACTACTCTATGGCGCTGTGCAGTACGGTCGACATGTTTCAGCTTTAAGAGCAATGAGCCCAGCTTTCTTCAGGACCTATAATAGAAATCAGCTACTGCAACCACACGTGATGTGTTAAAGTGAAGGTTAATAGACATGTACTGGTACAGAGTTACATGTATACCAGGAACTTGTATACTTATATGTCCACTGGAGGGAAAGTGTCTTCTTCCTATCAAGAGAAAAGGAACACAAAGACAGTGTGTCAGACAAAGCTAAGTCTTACACAACCACCTATCGTACACACACAGAAACCGTGCAGACACACCTACAGAACTCATTTAACATTCTGCATTATGAAAAGCATACTAGCTTCATCACTTAGAGGAATTACCTCTCTGTGATACTCACCCAGCTTTGTGTGGGTGATAACCTCACCTCACCCGGCAACCGCTCGGGAGTGTGAGGCCCCGCTCTGTAGTGTAGAAGTAAAAGACACAGTAAGCACACCACTTTACTATGCCCAACCCAATGGTTCTACACATATAACCCAACTGACGTGTGATAGTAGGCAAAATGTCACACCCAACACTAACCACTCAAAAGATTCCTACAAGGTACATAGGACTCGCTCACTTTGTGAGCCATGAAGAACACCTAGTCCATTGGTTTCAACGTGTATCTCAAGATGACTCATATTAAAATGATGATAATGATATATACCTTGAACTAAAACACAAAGTATTATGAGAAAATACTGTTCTCAAATGTATATAGTAGTTATCCTCAGATGTGTAGAATTACACGAAAGCTAAATGCCTATTGGGGACTTTAGCACTATTGCATAAGTGGGGGATTGCTGAGAGAAACCCCTACGTAGCTGCCTCGGTCACCCATATTAATGGGCTTATGACCTCTTTAGACATATCAACAGGCAGAGTACCCTGGCCCTAAGGCAAATTGAGAATTGGGGACCATACCAGGTTAAACTGAACTGGCTATTACATCGGAGATTTGACTATTACCGAATGTTAAACCAGAACTGCACTTCACTCATGAGCACTCCGTGACTCACCTGTCCGTCGGTGCCCTCGATTCAAATTCGAGCGGATGTGGAGGTGAAAGCCCAAGCGCCCTTACTCCTTATAAAGCTCCTGTTAATTGGGTGATAAAATCACCGTGGAGCCAGAATAGAACGTGAGATGTAGCATCCTCGCGGCAAATCGCGTTGAGGAAGTCGCTGCTCTTGCGCGCATGCGTGGAGACTGAGAACCATTAATTGTTTTATCAAAGCAAGGCTTCTCTCCTCATTTTAAGTGTGACAATGTTTCTGCAGGAGGCGGGCCGTCGTAGATGTCTCCTTGTCTGGTACAGGGGGAAGTAATTCTGAGACTCCTGAGTTGAAGCCTGATAGGACTGATCCTGGGCTCAATATCAGATGTAATCGGCTAACGGATTAGATGTCTGATGTCTTTCTCTCTACACCTTAGCCCAGTCACCAAGCCCTCTCTTCCCAAAAACACCTGGACGCGCTCTTGGAGCAAGGTGGATGTGGCCGCTCTTTCCGCCACACTCTCCGCATCCAGTCCGGATCTTCACGGTCTGTCATCTTCCGCACAAGCTGACTGTATTAACTCCTGGCTTCTGTCAGGTTGCGACTCTGTCGCTCCCCTTAGACGGGTGTCCTCTAGACGCGCAAACGACGCTAATCGCTGGTTCAATGAGGAACTCAAGGCCCTAAAACTCACAGTGTGCCAAGCCGAGCGGGCCTGGAGGCGAGACTACTGCCCCAACCTCAAAACCCAGTATACCACCCTCCTGTCTCAATACAAAAAATCAATTTTGGCAACAAAGACTGCCTACTTCTCCTCAAAAATCCTGGCGGCCAAAAACCAGCCTAGAGAAATTTTTTCTATTATTCACGACCTTGCCTACTCCGACAGAGCCACCCTCAAACCCTCCCCCTCCCAGACCTTATGTGACTCTCTCAACACTTATTTTCTGGACAAAATCTCTAACATCAAAGCAAACATCCCCTCTCCCCCCCTTCTTTCGTCGATCCCCAGATTCCTTCAGTCGGGGCACGCCTCGACTCCTTCCCTCTTTTGACAGAGGAGGCTTTTCTCTCCCTCCTCCCTATGGTCAAATCAGGTTCACCTCTAGACCCCTGCCCTGCCCACATCCTGAGGCACATCTACTCGGCTTGTGCTCAGCCCCCTCTTAAATTTCTCAACAGCTCACTGTCCCAGGGCATCGTCACCCAATCTCTAAAAACGGCCACTATTGTCCCTATCCTCAAAAAAACAGGTGCTGACCCCTCCGCGCTTGTCAACTATCGCCCCATCTCCCTTCTACCCTTTTTGGGGAAGGTACTGGAGCACCATGTCACCAGAGCCCTCAGTACCTTTGTGGAGAAAAACAGGGTGTTAGCCCCCCGTCAAGCTGGGTTTCGCCCCGCACACTCCACTGAGTCCGTAGTGCTATCGGTCCTTGACAACCTCAGAGCGGGCATGGACACTAACCACCTCCAGGCCCTGGTCCTCCTCGACCTCTCCGCCGCCTTTGACACGGTTGATCATTCTATCTTAATCTCCCGTGTCAGAGTGGCGGGGGTCGGAGGCTCAGCTCTAGTCTGGCTGTCCTCCTTCCTGAGGGACCGCACCCAGGCAGTACGCCTGGGCGACTTCTCGGCGGACCTCCGGAAAGTGCAATGCGGGGTCCCCAAGGGTTCCTCCCTTCCCCTCTTTTATTTAATTTGTACATTGCCCCTCTCATTTTTGCTCTACAGCAAATGGAGGTCTCCGTTTACAACTACGCGGATGACCTTCAGCTTATTTTTACTTTATCCCCCTCCTCTGAGTCCATGGAGAAATTCCAGTCTATCATGATCTTTATCTGGGACTGGATGAACTACAACCACCTGAAGTTAAACCCTGACAAAACCGAGCTGGTTCTGACAGGTGGTTGCTCCAGTCCCTGGACCCCTCTCTTCTGGCCCCCCTCCCTAGGTCCCCCCCTTCTCATTCTCCTTCTGTGAAAACCTTGGGAATCAAACTGAATGACCAACTCACCTTGCACTCCCAGGTCGGTTCGGTGGCTTCCTCCTCTTTTCTCTCACTCCGCACCATCCGTAAAGTCTCCCGTTTCTTTTCTTTCCCCGCCCTAAAGCTCATTGTCCTGGCAATGGTAATCTCTCGCCTAGACTATGGCAACGCTCTATACTGTGGCATGCCCGCTTACAGTATGCGGCGATTACAGCTGGTCCAAAACCAGGCTGCCCGCCTGGTTTACAACCTGGCCAAATTCCACCATGTCACCCCGCTCTTGAAGTCCTTGCACTGGCTCCCTATCCGAGAACAAGCTCAGTTCAAGATGGGATGTATCACCTTTCAGGCCCGGGCCGGCGCAGCCCCTGCCTTCATCTCCTCGGAAATCAAGGCCTACATCCCCGTCAGAGAACTACGTTCATCCTCTCAACAACTGCTGACAGTTTCCCGCTTCAGGCGTAAAAAGTGGGGGGGCACGAAATTCTCCACTCTTGCCCCTGCCTTTTGGAACTCTCTTCCTACCCACCTTAAATCTTCCACTCAATATTCGCACTTCCATAAGGCGCTCAAAACCTTCCTCTTCTCACAAGCTTTCCCAGTATAATTGCCCCCCCCCCCCGATCTTCCTGCCCTCCTGGGTTCAGTACTACACAGCACCATCGCTTTCCATCCTCAGTCATGCGAAGGCTGCGGAGAATTCAGCAACAAGACTACTTCGAAGTGTAAAGATGTGAACTCTGAACCTTTATGTCCCGAAGGCTCTCCACTGGCTCCCATTCTCAAGAAGACCCCCTTTCAAGATATTATGCATCTCTCACTAAGCAATAATTGGCAAAGGACCAAAATGTCTTAAATAGAAGATCACCAAATACGTCCAACGGAGAAACTTACACCCTAGGCTGGCACCGCATCTAATAATTCCAGCTTACTTGAAGAAATCTTTTGGACAGCACCACCTTCTTAGTTCAAGCAGCCAACTTCCTTTAAGTGATTCTCCGTGGCTCTAATCTTTGCAGGTAGAATTCAAAAGAATAGTTAAGATTTGGTTATGCCCAACATGATCCCCGGAGAACCTATATGACAAAGACAAAGGCCAATGCAAATTCTGGTTTCTCTGGCTGCAGAGAAATTCCCATGGGATCTAAAATCAAGGGAGTACCAAATCTGCAACTCCTCCTTACAAGAATCCTCTCACTAAGATCAGGGGAGAACCAGGACATAAAAGAATGATCACAACTAATCGCAGAGATGGTTCAATCGGTCAATCCCCCAAATCTTACTTATCATTTCCAAAGGACCAGCTATCTGGACTTGTAACATAGCACAGTACATCACATTAAAAAGAGCTGAGTCGAAAGGTTGGCAGCTACCTCAAAAAGTCTTTATTTCACTATGGGGCACATACATCAACATAAGGAATTTGCGATTACAAAAAAGGTGATGGCAATTTGCACATGCAATTTCAAGGGTGCTAGGGGGCCAAATGGCCACCCTGATGCACCCCCAAAATTCCATGTGTGCACACGTGGCACACACACATGCCCCAAAGGCATGTGTGCGCGCCACATGGCACTATGAAAAATGCAATTTTGTGAATTTTTCTAAGGAATTGCAAATTACCATCAACTTGAAGTTGATATTAATTTGTGAATCCTTAATGCAAAGTTGCATTCTGAGAATGCTTCTTGCATTGCACTTAGGCAATCGCAAATTGTGATTCCCTAACTGCATTCGCAAAATAGAGAATCACAAATTATGTGATTACCTATTTTGCGAATGGCTTTGGGCTTGATGCTTCCCAAAAGTCTAATTACCAGTCGCAACTGGGCCGATTCTGCAAATCGGCCCGATTGCTACCAGTAATTAGCTTGATGCATGTGCCTCTATATTCCTACAAACCATGCATGGAAAATTGACCTTCACATAAAACTATTGATTGCTCCCTCACCTCCTTTCTATTGAATGACCCTCTCCTTACCCATCGTCCATCCTCTTCCTGTTTCCTACTCTGTTGAATCGCTGTGTGCCTTACTCTCTATTACTGCTATTTCTGCAAACTGCCCAGCAATGAACAGACTTGAGCAAACACCTAACCAATAAACAAAGGTAAGGAGGTGGGACATGAGCATCCACCTTCAGAAGGATAAAACAATATTTATATAATAAATCAAAAGATTCTTCAACGCCAGATGACTCTGTACATAAAATGTCAGTCACACAAACTACAATTATAAATATTGTTTTTTTAAATAAATATTTGTACTGGATATGATGTTTGGGATTGTAGCCCATACATCTGAATGTGTTTTCTTTTATGCCTTCTTAATAAATACAAGTGCACAATAAATAAATGGATACTGGTATGTAGACTCAAAAATGTGTTGACTCATATGTAAATGCAGAATTATTTGCTAAAACATGCAGTAGTCACATGACATTTCCGGGAGCAGTTGCTCCAGAGTTACTCCTCAGAGTGGCAAAGGCATTTAGTCTACTAACGTTCATCCTTCAGAGCCCAAATGCAAACATCACATACTTCATTTTGTGATTAGTGAATCATCTCTAAGGACCAAATTAATGTTCAGTGTAAACTTTCCATATTGTTCTCGAGCAGTGAGTCCCCTGGGCCCTGAGTCTCACAGCAGTGCATGTACAAACCTGTTCATGAGCTAATGAATGCATAGAAATGGAACCACTTAAAAAAAAGAGGTGAAGCCCAACTTTGTTCATACCCTTATAGAATGTGCATGCATGAATATCATGATTTTATAATGTAATGTACATGTGAGGTGGATTTGTAGAGCTCTGCTTGTCACCTGTGAGGGTATCCAGGCGCTATCAATTCAAAAATGCATTTATCTGTTTCCCCAGGTATGTTAGTGGGTATATGTTCTTAAACCCGGAACGTGAATTCTATGGGATAATTATTCTGGCAATAAATAGCTATGCACTTTTTGTGTGACTTGCGCTCTTGTGCGCCAATTTTCCAATGTATTCTTCAACAATGTAGTACCAGTGCTTAATTCTTAATTTATAATCGCAAGGGGTATTATAGTCAGTTCGCCTCAGCAGCTTGCACCACACATTGCAGCTGCCAATGACACTATCAACATAACTACTAACCATCACCCTACTACAAGTGTGACAATTCAGACTATTGCAGACCACAACAACTATGAGAATCGCGTGGGCTGCATTTATTTGTGATGCGCATCACAGTATAAACAACTGTTTTTGTGCTCATCTCTACATTGCCCGAACAGCGCCACCATGTGGCAGACAGTCATAAGTGCCGGTATCGACAAATATTTGCCGGGGCCGAACCCCGAAAACCACCGGCTCAAATTTAGCATTGTGTAGTGCTTTACTTCCAACATAGTAGGCAGATAGGCAGGCTTACAGTTCAAACAAGAAAAATTAATTTTTCATGAAAAGACGTATCAATTCTCTTCATTGACTGCAAATATTCCAACGCATACTGAAAACCTGCCTGGAGCAGAGGTGCCAAAATCATAAGTTTACCTGTGAAGTATTCAAATCACATACATGCAAACATTTTATAAACCTGTTTCCGCTGCACAATTGTATTGCTAACAAATTGCAAGAGTATTTCTCTGCAACTCTAGATTTTTGTTGGGGTTGTTTTCTGTGAAATCTTTTGCAGAATGTTTTTACACACTATTTGTATTGAAATACATCACATTATTTGCAAACTTTAGAAAGCTTGGAAAGGTTTCAAAAGAAGGTCCCAGCATTTCCAGAAGAAAGTGTGTCCATTTTAGCAGTATAGTTTGTCTCTAGGCTGCCTCCACCAGAGCCAGCAAACCAGGAATGAGACGGAGAAAGCACAAGGTCAGTGGTGAGCAAGAGCTTGAGTCATGAGAATGAAGGGGAGCTGTAAGGAAACTGTCATTCTAAAGTGATGCTTAAACATGTATTCTTGCTGCTACGTTTAGGTGAAGAACTCAGACTGCTAGCTCTTAAGATGTAGTGGTGCATACTTCATGGTCAATAGGAAACGCTCATCCGGGTTGTGTGTCACCAAGGCAGGGTTACCTATTCAAAAGGCTTGTTGAGATAATGGGGTGGGTCGCCACTGGGATGGTGCCAGAGCGCAGGGCCCTCTCTCCAGGTTATGTTCAACTAACTGCATTGGGGGCAAGATGATGTGCATACATGGGAGTGGTGGTACTAGATCCCAGCCCCCCGTGGGAGTGGTGGAGATGCTGTGCAATGTCACAAAGTAATTCCAACAGCTTATGTATATTTGTAAATAGGTGCATAGTATTGAGTAGTGTGTGTCGTTAATAATTGTACTCTTACTTGTACAAAGCAAAGTACAGACTGGACAATCAGTTATTGAGTGTTATTTCTGCGCACCTGCTAATGGCGATTACTAGCTCACACCACCTCCCTTGAGTAAGCCTCAGACTGCTCTGCGACGCTACCCTCTGAGAGCCAGGCACTACAATTGGGTGTTTGGATCCCAGTGAAGGACAAATGTAGTCATGTTATTTGTGCAGGCCTCACAGATGCTGCCTCGTTTTCCAACAGTAGGTTACTAATAAAACACAGCACTCATGCTATACTCAAATGAAACTGAGCTCAGGCAGAAGTACCACAATTCCCAGACTGTAAACCACTAGCAGTCAGTCTGTAATGTTCCACAACGGTAGGAGACTCCATCCAGGTTGCATCATTGCAGATGGCAAGAGTTTAAGTATTGCAACAAAAATCAAAGTCTTGGAAAGAATGCTTCAATAAATCTCATCCAATGGTGACTGCTCTGGCTGCATACCAGTCTGTTGTTTTTTTTTACCAGCTGTGAAACTCTAGGCAGAAATCTGCCATAAGCAAATCAGTCTTTGCCCTTTTCCCATAGGAACAGACCAACCAAAATTGCTAGGCCAGGTTATCTCCAGACGGGAACACAAGCAACCCCAGACTGTTTTAAGCATACTTAGGTCTCATCAGTGAGGTATAGCTTGAGTCCTGCGGCACAGTGAGCACAGCATCTGCCTAGGAAGTAGTGCGTCTACCAGAATAAGCAACAAGGTGATGTATGGATTGCCTGAATGAATCTCAGCTACTGCTGTTAGCTTGGGGTGATTGGAAATACAGCTCAGGCCGTGCTACTCTTAGTCAATCTCCCCCGGAAAAAAAGGAATTAATGAAAGTATCAGTGCGACTCTCTAACTGATCCTAAATTTTGGACACTGATCTGAGTCACTTGATGCACAGGAGTTTCCCGGATGGTTTAAAAGCACTCTTTCAAAAACAAAGTTCCAAGTTGGGTTATGGCTGAGTATTTAATTGAGTGAATTTAGAAAGCTAGAATCCCTGTTTCTGGGCACATCGCACAATATTTCACCAAAGAACTGGTACAATCTTACTTTACCACCATTGCAAAGCATCTGTAAGGAGGTACTTGAGATGCATCGATTTGCTAATAGGCAGATCTGCAAAGAAGTTATTTTGTCATATCAAATAATGATCTCTTTCTCTGCAATGAATTTAAAAACCCTTGAGGCAATCCAAGACAACAGTGCACTTCCTGATCACATTTTCCTTGATGGTGTATTGTTTGTATGCCCCTATTCCTTTCCTTTTCCCAGAAGTTGTGTTTCTGGAGTTTAGTTTGCATGCAATGTATAACTCTTGTATACAGAGTCACCAGTAGTTGTTTGGGTGAGTTCTGTTGTCCGTGGGTGTCCATGACTGGGCACGGTTGTGAGCTTTGGAGTTGAGGCTGATGACTGTGCAAGTTACATCACTCTATGCTCTATATTGTGGTCGGTGGAAGCAAAATGTAAAAGCCTGTGACACTTAAATAGACCAATGGATGAAGTGGTCTGAATAAAAGCCTCTGTATGAAAATGTATGTATTTTTATTACGAATTTGTTAGTTTGGCTGTCCCTCGCTTCAGGCTTACCAGATGGGGAGTCAGGGCCTTTTCCGTCGCTGCCCCCCAGCTCTGGAACTCCGTGCCTATGGAGATTAAAACTCTACCTTCTCTAGACTTGTTTAAAAAGGCCTTAAAAACGTAGTGCTTTTCAAGAGCCTACTGAGGATGAACTGCTGGGTTTTTGTTATGAGCTGGTTTTTTGAATTAGGCGCCTTGACGCCCACTGGGCTAAGTTTGCGCACGACAAGACTCCTTTCGTTTCATTTCATTTCAATATTAGGCTGGCAAAAAATAAAGCTGGAAGTCATAACTAAAAACATGGCCCCATTTACAAAGATAAACTGAGACGAAGCCTAACTATACAACTTTCGGTATTCACAAAAGCATTTATGAGTAGTAAAGTTAGACTTTTGTCTCAGTTATACTTAAGTTTTGATCTTAAGTTCAAACTTAAGACCAAATCTTATGTTTAACGGAGGCAAAAATCTAACTTTTCTACTCTTATATGCCCTCTGTGCATATATCAGAAGTCATAAAGTTAGACTTTCGTCTCAGTTTACCTTTGTGAATCTGGCCCATGATATCTCACTTGCTTCACATGGGCTGTTTTAAGGTTGAGAGAGGTTCACTGTGTGAATGCAGTTGTAAATACGATATAAGCGCACATGAACTCACTTTACATTAACGGAACCTGCCATTTGCTACTACGAGGAGTGAGCATTTATGGGAAAGTTGTGAACCTCACAAATGCATTCATCTGGCAGCCCAAAGGCAATAATTGCAGCACATTGTTGTGGTTCAGAGGTAAAACTGGAAAGGAAAACAGTGAGCATTGGTCGGTCCCTCTGCCTAAGATCACATGGAGCTTCAGCTTTTGGGAGGTTGGCATTGGGACCAAGGGATGAAGAAGATATCTGTGTAAGGGGCAGTACAATCCTAGGATGAGATGCATGATGCTGATGTGGGCAGGAAGCACTCTTGAGCTGGGCTTTGAAGCTGTAATTGGAAACATTAGCTCTGGTTGTTAGAAGAGCTCTTGCTGTGAGGCCCATTTTATTACATGCGAACGGAAGGGATTTACAACTCTGTTTTCAGATGGTTTAGGAGGGAAAGAGACATTAAAACCTCTGTGCTTATCATTCTTTCACACATCAAAAGGAGCCTTGCAGGGAGCTGGGCTCGAGCTCTTCTGCCCTCTGCTTGTTCTCTCCAACAGTGTCAGGGAAGATGACAGCATGTAGAGAAGGTGGTGAAAAGGCAGAATGTCACTTGCAGAAGAGTTGGTGACTTGAGTGCAGAAGGTTTCAAGAGGAGCACTGAAAGGCATTGCTTGTGGGTAGTGATTCAGCACATTACAGAAAAGGTAATGGCTCCTTTTGGTTTGTGCACTGCTGGAAGGTGTTCTGGAGTTTTTCATCCTAGCAGAGACGAGTGATGTTCAGCTTTAAACATACAAGGTGATGAGAGGATGCTGGCAATAAGTCTAACCACTGGCAATCACTCGGGGTAGCACTCCAACTCATTGTTCTTTAGCTCACGTCGCCACCCCAGTTTGGACCCAGCCGTATGCAATTCAGTCTTGACCCTGCTCCTCTTAGGAAGAGTCCAGCCCAAACTGACAAGCCAGGCCCTTCACGATTAGGATCACAAGCAAGCCAGAACCAGTTTTGCCCTAGTTATGGGCTCATCAGCAGGGTTCCAGTGACACAGTGAGCATGGGACCCACGTCTGGGCATACCAATGACACTTAGGGCGGTACATGAAACGCACAAAAGGTGATGGGAGGCTGCTTGCAATAAGTCTAGCCATTGCCATAGGGAAGCATCCTAACCCATCTATCTTTTGCTCACCATGTCACCTTGGTTTGGACCCAGCCATATACAAATCAGTCTTGACCCTGCTCCTCGTGGTAACAGTCCAGCACAAACTGCCAGGTCCGGTCCTTCTTGAACCTGAACACAAGCAACTCACACAAGTGTACACAAAGCATCACCAATCACAAAATGATGTCAGGTGTCGGCATTGACACGTTGCGCTTGATCTCCAATTGTATTGTATTGTATTGTATATTGGATTTATATAGCGCTTATCACCCAGGGGTCTCTAAGCGCTTGCCTTGGGAACCCGTCCTGGCCTTTCCCTGTGAGATAGCCCCTACAGGGCATCCCCAAGGTGAGAGCCAGGCATCCCATCGCGGAGGGCCGTAGTGAAGATTAAGCAAGCTATTGCCCAGAGTTGCAGAGTGTGAACCCATGATTCGAGTAGGCACCGAAGCGAGAATTATCGAGTCCGTGGACATTTGAGCTCAAGACCCTGCCGCGTCAGGAATTGAACCCTGGTCCCGGGTCTGACCTCTGCTTCAGGGTCTGCCTGCTCTAACCAGTGAGCCACACTTCTCCACTTGCCAGGACCTGTGCACCTTGACTAGGTATGATCTAAAAAATAACAATCCTCTGCAAACCCCTTTTGAAGCACCTCTTTCCAGAGCACTTGTCATGTTCATGATCTAAGGATTTTGTGAAGATATTTGTGCAGTGTAGACTGCAAAATAATGAATAACTGATTGCAAAGTATTCTTTTAATAAAGAGTGTTTTTTCGAAAGATTGTGCTTGGTAGGAATTGTTCTTCTTTTTCCCCACCTGAGTTTTGCCAGCGCCACCCACAAAGTATGACAGTATTATTGCAGTGCCTTTAACAGTGGCAGCTGCTAATGGGCCGTGGTGGTTTGGCGGGCTGGGGGACCGTTGAGGGGCGAGAAAGAATGTTACGCTTACATGGCTGCCTCTCTCCGTTCTTCTTCCATCGACAACAAAGGAAGAGGAAGCACCATGCTCCCAGTCTCTCCCAGCAAATCACGGCGCTGCTAAAAGCAGCGTTGTGATTGGTCTGAGTGCCGTTGATCAGTGTTCAGAGAGGGAGTGGGAGACTGGGCATGTTCTCCACCTAAGCTGTAATGTAGTCTGGGTGGAGAACATGCAAAGTGTGCATGATGGTTTCAGCTGCTATTGGGCCGTGGTGGTGTGGCGGGCTGGGGGAGCGGTGAGGGGCGAGAAAGAATGTTACACTTACATGGCTGCCGCCTCTCCGTTCTTCTTCCGTCGACAACAAAGGAAGAGGAAGCACCATGCTCCCAGTCTCTCCCAGCAAATCACGGCGCTGCTAAAAGCAGCGTTGTGATTGGTCTGAGTGCCGTTGTTCAGTGTTCAGAGAGGGAGTGGGAGACTGGGCATGTTCTCCACCTAAGCTGTAATGAAGTCTGGGTGGAGAACATGCAAAGTGTGCATGATGGTCTGGCCAGCCCGAGACAGCCGGCCAAATAGTCATTCACGCTTAAGTGCACATACCACTTCTCCCCCTGCTGGCTGAAAGCCCAGCCCCACACTACTCCTTAACAAAACTGGGCAACATTATGTTATTATCATTTCATTTTTCATGTGGGGCGACTCTTAGCCGACTCTTAGCCTTAGCGGAATAGCTGCGACTGGTCTTTTAACCTCAAAGGATGGAGCCTGGAACAAACTCTGTTAGTTTGAAGCATCCTTCTCTTTTGATATCTTCCAGCTCTCATGAGCATCTCATCTTCTTTCCTCCTGCAGGGAGAAGCACAAGAGGAGCCACCTGACTCTCTTCAGACTCTGGACCCCCCTGTCCAGCCATATCCACGGCTTAAGGTACATGTTTTGCATCAACTCGTATCTCTTCCTCATTTTACTTCTGCTTCTTCCATGGATCTTTGTACTATTTCTTCCTCTCTGTGCTGCTTTTTTCTTTTAGATTTTTCTAAAAAAATATATTTGTATTGCTTAATTCTTTAGATGTTTTTCTACTCCCCATTCGATTATTTTTCTTTTACAGTTTCTTTTTTTTCCCAGTAGTATCATCTTTCACATTCTTTGGGGGAAATTTTCCAGCATCGCATTTCCTTTCATTAATCAATCTGTTGCAGTTTTTCATCAAAGGAGTTTTGAAGAAACTTCTCCAGTGAATGTATTTAAATCTGCTAATTAATCAGTTGCAAGAGAGAAGAGACTTTTTTAAGGGCATTATAGCGCTTTACATGAGCACCATATTACATTTACCATCCATCGCTGGCTTTATTTCCACAATGCATGTCATAAAAGCGTACATAGACATTTGGTGGTAAATGAATTTAAAGGCAACGATCCTGCCCCAAGTTGAAAGTGTGATTTCCTATCTTGGGGCACCGATATAGTGTCCCATTAGGCTTCCATAGAAGAGGTGGGTTTGAACTCTAAACACCTCCCTGTCAGGGACGAAGTTTCTACCACACGATGCTTTTCTAGGGAAATGGTTGACCAGTAGAGCTCTTTCAATTTTTCAGCAGAAGAGATTGGGGCTCCTGTAGGCTTATCCCACAGCTCTTTCAGGCCCAGATGTGTCAGTGTTTTAATGTATTGAAGCCGGGCTACCCAACAGGATAATGGTGTACCCTGTACATAGAGACACTGGTAGCCAAGTAGTATTTTCCAAGTCTTCTTTATTGATTCCAAGTCAAGGTAGCTTCAATCTCTGTCCAGCCAGCTCTGGTCAAGTACCAGCCATGTACTAGCCGTGTACCAGCCCCACCAGGAGCAGCCTGCCTAGCTGCTCAGCCCATCTCCAACTGTCACCACTCATCCACACAGGCACGCAGGCATTCCATTCATCACAGTCACACCAAGATTCCGTCACCATCTCTCACTCTGGCTGACCAGCTAGGAGACCTGTTTAACATGTAAATACAATACACAGGATATAACACTATCACTTTCCTTAGAATAAAAACAACAATGAAAAACTTCAAGAGAAGAGCTATGCACAATAAAGCAGTAATGTTCTAAACTCAGGGAAGCAACAAGTAGCAAAACATCACGAGAGAGTGAACAAGAAAGGATGGATAAAACACAACATACAGACTTATCAATATCCCCCATCCTACCCATGATAAATATTAAAACACTAGAAGCATAAACACATTGTAATATCATGTAAAGCGAAGCAAAGGGTAACCCACCTCGCAACACCAATGCTATCTAACATCATGGCGAGTGACACAAAGGGTAACACACCCAGCGACACCAATCCCAACTGCAAGGGAACAAACAAGTATATGGGACAGTGACCCATGGAAACTGTGTAAGGGGCCAACACATAACACACACCCTATGTAGGGCTGTACCTTAGTACTGCGCGCAACATGTAAATTGGGTCTAAACCCATATCCTAACCCTGTGTAAGGGTTATACCCAATAACAATTATGTATGAGAACTAACCCATGGCCCAAACCTCCTGTAGAGGTCACTAACTGGGACTCAAACCCAACCCAAATGTAAGGGTGTGCTATGGCCAAAACATATCCCTCATGTAAGGGATCAACTGTGATGTCCACCCACCAAACACATGGATGACCCATCCAATAAACAGCGTAAAACTGTGGTATCACTACATACTAAACTGTTGGAAAGAAAATACACATACAACTCCAATAATTGTAGAACATTAGTGAACTGTGCCCCACGCCGGTGAGCGATCACTCACCTGAGTTGTAATAAATAAGAACCACCCTTGTGTTGGGGTATCAATGCTTACAACACACTTATACAAATCGCGAAAATGAAGATGAGTTGTAACACCATAAACATTAACATAAGTAAGCAATGCTAAGCCCTTGACATATGTTATAAACAACACAATATGCAAAGATTAATAAAGCATGTTCTGTTGTGAGCAAGGACTCACGCATTTGTTAAGGCCGGCTCAAAACACTGACCGGTGACGGCATAGAAACAAAGTGGACTGCCAAAATTTAAAAATGATGAAAGTACCTTTACTTCATACCCAAATACTGTATCCGCCATGCACTGTGATTGGGCTGGAAAGAGGCAAAACGAAAATTAAAGTACGCTACGTAGCTCATAGTCATGAGGACTCCTGCACCGCAACTTCAAGCTTGTGAACCAGTTTAAAAGCTTCAAAGACGTATTCATAAAAGCCATCTCTTCTTGTTTAAAAAAGGCAGGCTGCTCCTGGTGGGGCTGGTACATGGCTAGTACATGGCTGGTACATGGCTAGTACATGGCTGGTACATGGCTGGTACTTGACCAGAGCTGGCTAGACAGAGATTGATGCTCCCTTGACTTGGAACCAATAAAGAAGACTTGGTAAATACTACTTGGCTACCAGTGTCGCTATGTACAGTGTACAACAGCTAAGTCAGTGTCTATGACGGTTCTTAAAGCAGAAGCATAGTGGACCATCTTGGGGGTAAAGTATTGGGCAGAGTCTTGCTTTGTTAACTGATTTCCCGCCAAGATCTAACAACAGTGGTTTGGTGGGTGTGGTTTGCGGAAGGCATGTCACACTCCTCAAACATGTATTTTCAGATGCTCTTAGGATAGATATGTTAGAGCAGCCCCATAGTTCAGAACCATGTCGGACCGAAACCAAAACTTTGGCATCATAAATTTGAAGAACTGCGAATAAGCTTAGTGAGGGATTTGTTAAATTCTTTGGTCAGTGCTCCTGTGATTTGGAGTTTCAAAGCCATAATTTCTGCCTGATAATTCCAGGGAATATTGGAGACGAGTCTAATACACAGATAGCTGAAAATGCCGTTTTTTTCTATGGGGTTTATCCCCCAATTTCACAGTACCCCTTAGGATTTATGCTGGTTAAATGTCATATATTTGATCTTGTCTGCATTTATTATCAGATCCCCTACATTTACAGAATTCTTCAAACCGGAGCAGAATACGCTGAAGACCACTTGGGGTTTTGGAGATTAAGAGCATGTCATCTGCAAACATTAATATGGGGGTTTTGAGGCCTGCCAGGGTTGGAGCTTCTGTAGGAAAACTGTTGAGAGACTGGACGATGCTGTCGGGAAATAATGAAAATAGAGTGGGAGCCAAGACACACCCTTGGCGCACCCCCTTAGTAATAGGAACATGGTCAGTGAGTTGGCCCTGAGCACCCCAACAAACCTGGTCAAAGTTATTATTGTTTAGCTGGGTCAGTATGGTTAACAAGACCGGGGGCAAACATAATTCAGATACAACTTTCCATAGCCTATTCCGGGAGACCAGGTCGAAAGCGGACTTAAGATCGACAAAGGCAGCATACATGCTGCCCTTGCCAATTACTACAGTTCGACAGCAAAGTAAAACAAAATGAAAGACCTGGTCTGTCGTACTGATACACCCACGGAATCCCACCTGAAAGGGAGATAGTTTATCATTGTCAAGAATCCACTTCTGAACTGAATTCTGGCTAGGACCATCTACGCCAAGATTTTTTTGACTGAGGGCCCGATGTAGGCAATCCTCATTTACCGACTCTAAAATACCGAATTTTACCGATTCGGTATTCTAGATTCGGTAAATGAAATGTAGCTAAAAATGTGGTATTTTTTACCGAATCGGTAGGATTTGGTAGTTACCGAATCTATATTTACCGATTCTGTAATTGCCATTGATTCCTTTGGGCCTTGAAGCCCATAGGAATCAATGTCAATTACTGAATCGGTAAATACCGATTCGGTAAAAATACAGAATTGTCAAGGGGAACAGCGTGTCACTTTGACACCCTGTTGCACCCCTGATTTTGGCTTGTGTGCCATGTGACACACATACATGCCCTTAGGGCGCTGGCACAGGTGTACATGCACAGATGTGCATGTACACAGGTATTCGTTATTTACCACCAAATAGTATTTTGGTGGTAAATAACAAATCGGTAATGGCCTGTGGCACTGTTTAAAGTGCCACCTACATCTGGATTTACCGATTCGGTATTTTAAAATTAAGGCCACCTACATGTCAAAACCCAAATACTTGTCGGTAACGGCCGAAATCGGCCGTTACCGACCGGTATTTCCCGCCCTACATCTGGCCCTGAGTCGTTAGGGCTTATGGACCTATAGTTGGCAGTTGTGGATTTGTTACTTTTTTGATAAATAGGAATTAACTTTGCGCCCTGCCAAGAGTCCAGTATAGGGGCACCGCGTACTATGGCGTTGGCCAGAATAAGATTATATCTGGACCCGTTACCTCTGTCGTAAAGGAATAGGTCTGACTACAGGAATACTGTGTGAGCCGGGTACTCTGCTGACCGTAACTTGGTCAAGGGCTCCTGATACTTCAGCTAGGTCAAGGAAATCCTCAACCAGGATATGTGAACAAATGCTAGTCATGATGTTCGGTGTGTCCTTCTCAGAATACAGGGATGAAAAATGAGATGCCCAAGTTTCGGGGGAAATACAGTTGTTAGGAGGGTGCGGCTTTCCGCCATTGCCCCACTTAACAAGAGACCAAAATGTAACTGAATCTTTGGGTTGGCAGTTTTTTTTAGTTCTAACCATCGCTCATTATCCCCATTTTTTTTAACTCTGACCTGAGAGAGTGTAATGCTTCCTAGATAATTGGATCCTGGGTAGATCTTTGGCTTTTATGGCTACTACTAATGTATTACTGGCATGCCTGCACTCTTTGTTAAACCAGCTACCCTTAGCAGATTGAGGCCTACGGTTCCCTGCTATAGGGATTTAAAAAATAAGATTTTATTTGTGTAAACGACTTGGAGTGGATTTCAGTAACCTCACCCTACCCTTTCTAACTGGTTAACTGCCCACCCAGCGCCGCTATGGTAGATGTAACTTCTTCTTGTATTGCAAGCAATATGTCTGGAATTGCCAGGACCTGAGACCACCTGATGTGCCCTATATCATTTGTTGGATACATGTCTCTGATTATAGTAAGTGGGGTGGGGTGATCTGCTCTTTTGGGACAAGGGACTCCAGGGTAACGACAATGGGTGTATGACATTACAATACATGCTAATACATCGCATGTCATTACATCGCGGTTTTTACAACGCAAGTCGTTATAACGACTTGCGTTGGAGAGCGCTGGACTTAGGAGTAGTATAATTTACTATTCCAACTCCAGTCTACATACAGTAGGGAAGGTGTTGGATAGTAAATTATGCTATTCCTTGTCCTAGAGCGCCATCCAGCGCAAGTCGTTGTAACGACTAGCGTTCTAAAAAACGCAATGTAATGGCATCGCGATGTAACGACCGCGTTGTAAACGATGTTTCCCAGCACAATGGGTTGTGATCACTTTCCATTCTTTCATTGACGTACATGTCGTCGAAGAGGAAAGGCCGCAGTGAAGTTAAGCCGAACGCAGTCAATATGACTGTCCTCAATATTATTATTAACCCTTTCGATGTTCATGACGAGCTGACAGTTGAGCTGTGCTGATGACGAGCTGAGCTCGTCATGAATAATGTAAAATATCAATGTCCAGCACAGGAGGGGGAAAACGCCTAGCAGCCAAGGTGTTAAAGGTGTTGGCTCCGCCCCTGTCAGAGTTGGACCTGCCATTTACTGCAAGGAGGCCCCACTCTAGGGAAATTGCTTTGAGTTGCAGGGCGGCTTCTGTCCATTTTTTATTTACTGGGAGTTCTGGTCAAAGGATACCTCACTGCTTATCCTCCTCAAGAGCTAGGTCAATGTCTTCAGAATCCAGTTGCTCAAACGTTGTGTTGGAGTCCCCCGCTATTATTAGATGTGAGTAATTGTGTTGCATCCTTAGATGGTCATCTAAGAAGGTTATGCTATTGGATTTTAGACCGACCCCCATCAGGGTCCTTAATGTGTAGGTCGCTAACTTTAAAATCTATACCTTATTTAATCCATATTGTCAGACCCCCATGTGGGTGCCCCATAGGTCCACGTAGCGCAGGGACAGAAAAGTTAAGAAATCCCATTTTAAACATTGGCTCTGTCAACCAGGTTTCTTGGAACAAACCGATATAAAATGACTCGATAAAATTAAACCAATCAGGTGAGGCTGCTTATGATCTGAGTCCAGCTATGTTCCATGAGGCCAGGGACAACAAAGGTAAGTACTTGGGAAGGTGTAATAGGGTCCCCGCTTATCAGATGAATGTCCGGTCTAGCAGAGCCAGTCTGAGTCAATGCATAATCTTGTGTAGTGAAATTTGGAGGAGGAGGAATCTAGAAATCAGTGTGGACAGAAAGTAGAAACCCGGGTGAGTGGGGCGGGAGTGGTTGTCAGTCGATGACCCTGGTGGGTGGTCTTATCTTGGCAGTGACATTAAGGGGTTGTAGACTAGTACCTGGGACTATTACCTGGGCAGTTGTATTTAAATTGGCTGGTCATCTTGGTCAGATAAGAAGTGTGGGGATTGAAGTCCAATAAAACTTCAAATAGGTCCCGATTACTAACTGTAAGTTCGATACTGTCGGATAGGAACTGTGCCGGGAGCGCCTTCGAGCTGCCAGTATGTCCTCTGATTATTGAGCGACAACCCTTCACCCTTCTTATCCAGTGAATGTTTTTTATTCATTAGAGATTCTTCATCTTCTATGTGTGAGGTCCCTGGGGCTTTGGTACATTGATCAAGAATATTGAACGTCTATGCCCTGAGCTCTCAAACTCTGGTTGGCGCGAGGAATGACGTGTGGAAATGGGCGTGGGCCTGAAAGGGTGTTCGTCCCTATGAGTTGTGCCAGTAATACCAGGATGGGAAAGTATGGGAATGCGAGTTTAGGTGCCCCTAATAGAAGTGGTATGGCCCGCCCATCCCTCCTTCTGAGACTCCCTGACAAGGGGGTCTTATGTAAGGGAGCTGGGAATCACCCCCCCTCCCCCCTATTGGATGGTTCTGTGGTACCTGGTTTCCCAACTGTGGTTTTTGTGCACAAAGTACCATGGATATTGGCTAGTATGGAGGGGCTTGCAAGAAGCAGCGGCCTGTGCAGGTAAGAACAGTGGGACAGGTTGGGGGGGGGGGGGATTTCGACATACGACGACGAGGGAATATTAAATATTTATTTTATTTTCCTTGTGGTTGTCTCTCGAAATCCCCCCAACCCAGCCTCACCGCTCGTACCTGCACGGGCCGCTGCTGCTTGCAAGGACACGCTGTAAGGTATTAGAAAAGGTAATGACCGTAGCTTTAAGATCTCCAATTCCCCCCTCCCCCCTAAGCTCGTCAATGTGACGGCATCATTTAGCTAATACAGACTCCTTTGTGGGGGATTGGGATACAGGCGCATGAGTCGTCCCCGCGGTCATCATGGACTGAGCGATTTCTGCAAGAAGAGAATAACGATTGCTGCACGAAATTACAGAGGGAGAAGGTAATGAGCGTGGAGTCAATGTATCAGCGTGCTCGTTAGCACCGGTAGGAACAGAAGGGAGGTAGGCTTGGGCCCAATTTGGGCTAATAGAAGCCTTTCAATTCTTACAGGTTTAACAGCCCTTTATTTGTTGGAAGGCTTCTGGTCTGATGTTTTCCGCAAGGCTTTTTCTTGGGGATGGCCCCCGCGCGAGGTAGAGATTTGGAATTAGCCACAGTTTGTTCTGAGTTTTGACAGTCTGGACCAATCAACTGTTCC
This sequence comes from Lissotriton vulgaris, assembly GCF_964263255.1. Taxonomy (NCBI): domain Eukaryota; kingdom Metazoa; phylum Chordata; class Amphibia; order Caudata; family Salamandridae; genus Lissotriton; species Lissotriton vulgaris. The sequence goes on from NC_141693.1 coordinate 1,944,684,764, forward strand.
ACCTCTTCAATCAGGTGGTCAATTTTTTCAAGAGTGTTAACGTTTGGATTAACTTTATGTTTGGGGTTTTTGGCTGTGCCCCTTGCCCAATCCAGAGCTTTCCATTAGCCCATTACCTCACCCTATAGTCGGCTATAATTGAAATGGGAATAAACGAAACCAATAAAAAACAACAAACCTAACTCATATCCTGAGCCATTAATATGGTTTAACAAGTCGATGTTGTTGAATAGGGTGAGAGATCTTAAATCCAGGACACAAGATGGAAGTTATTGAACGATATTAGTTGGATGAGACCATAAACACATACCTTAGTGCAGTTCAATTCACCAACCAATGTAAATGTAAATGTAAATGTAAATGTGTAAATGTAAAATGTAAATGTAAATGTGTTTGTATTTATATAGCGCCTTCTACCCAGAGGTCTCGTAGCGCTGTATTCATACCGCTGTGGAACCCTTTCTGGCTTTCCTGTGAGATGTCCACTCCTGGGCACCCCCAACGTGAAGCCAGGCATCCAAGCGCTGCTGGGGCCGTTGTGGAGATTAAGCAAGCTATTGCCCAGAGTCACAGAGTGGGACCCATGATTAGAGTAGGCGCCGAGGCGAGAATTATCAGGTCCGGGGAGATTGAGTCCAAGAGCCGCCGAGGCGGGAATTGAACCCTGGCCCCGGGCCAGACCGCTGCATCAGGGTCTGCCGCTCTAACCATTGAGCCACGCTTCTCCAATAGGGGGGGCTCAACCCAGCCTCTTCCAGGCTTAGCCTGGGCGCAGGAGAGTGATGGGCCCCTTGAAGGGCCTTAGTCCTGCACAGGTATGTGGGCAGAAGGAGATTGTGGGATGCAAAGTCTCCATCAACGATGGTGGTTACCATGGTGGCTCGACCCTTCGTAAGGTGATCCTCTGACGGCAGCAGAAAAATGTGGGCTGAATAGGAGCAAATACGGTTTTGGGGCATGTACCTAGTGTTAGTCGTTAAATTTGCCCTTGGACCCTTCTCTAAATGTGTTTGGTCTATGTAGGCTGAATAGGAGCAGCAGAACCTGGCAGCAATCTTTCATGACCCCCAGTACAGAGCAGGCAGTCAATGGAGCTCCCCCTTTTACACAAGATCAGAGGCTGTGTCTTTTAGGTATAGGGAGATTAAGTGATTTTTCAGAATCACAGGATATTGAGCCAATGCCGGGACTCGAACTGTGCTCAAACGTGGACAGATTTAGCCATTCGACCACATCTCTTCACCCTTTCTTGTTTCCATCCACCTGCCGCTGGTTTGCAGAGAGTCACTAGGAGGATTGTTCAATATTGCTTGAGCGCAAGGATAATACATAAAATCCAAACAAATTCACGTACCCTCAGTGATTTTACTGAAAATGTGCAAAGTTTTTATGCAATTATTTTTAAGATTGGGATACGCATGAAAATATGGAAGAATCAGAAAGTTACACCTCCTTCTTTGCTTTCTGTCTTCTCCTCATTTACCCTGTCCTGGTAAAACCTCTTTCTATCTTCCTCTGGATTGCCATATGTTATCCATGTTCACTTGGAGTTCCGCGTCTGTAACCTGCACACACCCCTTTCTCCAGTTCAGAGCCTGTTTGGTGGCTCACACAAACCTGTTTATTTCGCTACTACTGGGGCTTTCTCAAGTGCAAAGGGGGGGAGCACCCAACCATGTAATTTGTTGTAAACATAACATTTCAAAAAATATAACTCTCAGTGGGTATCATCCTTTAAAATAAAATCAAAAGTAAATCATTTTTCAAACAAAATTCTCTTTTGAACATGTCCTTGGGCACAACTGACCTGCAACGGGTGGTGGTTTTGCTAGTGATGGCCTTTAAATAAATTCTACTATTACAGTACTCTTCTCTGCCCCCTACTACACCTCCTCTGCGTACTAGCACCCCTCATTGTCCTCAAAGTGATCTTTACTCTTTTATTCACAGCAAGGGCCCTCAAATACCTCGCCCCGCCTCTGCCTAGCTCTGTACCCGGAGAACCGCTCTCTTCTGCATCCAGGCATAAATAAACCCCGTGCAATGTCCAGGCGGACTGATGCCCCCACGCCCCCCTGAATGCAGCTTTAGAAAGCTTCTGGCATTCTTTGAAAACTTGCGAATGGGTGTCTAATGTTTAGCCTTGTTAACTTATTTGAGGTTGATCCTACCTTGAAAGTTTGAAAACTTGTGTAATTTATGACACAATTTTGTTTTCAATTCTTAAATGATTTTGTTATCGCGTATTTTTTTTTTCTCCACATGATTTCTTTAGATTGTATGGCTTCTCGCTTTTTTTTTTAAACTTTTCACCCAACCCTGAGCAAATAGGACTATTTCTTGAAAATATTTTTCTACTCCTCAGTAGCCCTTCCATTGCGTTGCACTTCGGTATACTTTACATCCCGAGTGATCCGCAGCCCTAAGTGTCTACACTGCCGCAGCGTGCAGAGCTCGGGACCCTCAGACGGGCCTCTCTTAAGCCAGATGTGGGGGCGGAGGCCCAGCCAAACTCTGGTGAGACCCACCGACCCCAGAGACGGAGGCTGGTTAACCGGATGTGAAATCTGCAAAGTCCCCTGGGTCAAGTGCATCCTAATTTCCCAGGAGCTGAAATGAATATATATATATTTTTCCGGAGTTTCTTGTAATAATCAGCCAGTGTTTGTTTATATGTAAAGAGCTAAGAGCAGCAGGGGAGGGGGCATCCCTATCTTGTCTGCCCTTCAGTTATTAACCCTTCAGGGGCCTCAGTTTGCTTCCTCTGCCCCCCACAGGTGAGGATAGAAAGCCCTCCCTGATCCCTGGCATACCGAGCCCAGCCTCTGCTTCAGCCGTGACTCTCTCCAGATCATCTGTGGGTGTTTCATCTGTAGTTGTTTTCTGTGGGTTGTGGTGCTTTCTCCGCTTCCTTTCATGGCCTGGTGGGGCTCTGGCTGCCCCCTGTTTCTTATGTAGTGTCATTTCACTGGTCCTACTGTGGGATGCTTGTCCTTTCCTATGCTTTCCTCTTGCAGGTCAGATCTTAGGGAAGGTCGCCTCCTCTCTCCATCTTAGGCCGGGTCTGGTGATTCAGGGCACTGATACACTCACTGCAGGGATCTGTGTTTGAACTCATGGAAGCAGGTTCAAATCCCGTCGTTCCACTCAGCTTTTTTCCCTCCAGAAGTCAATAAAATGAATAACATTGAGTTAGTTGTCACCATCAATTATATCTCAATATACCAATTGAGCTGTAAATGTCTGTAGCAAATTTTCATGTCATTGTTTCCAGTCTTACAAATTAATTTCACATCTCGCTGCATTCTGGGATTTGTAGTCTTGCTTTCCATTCAATTGAACCAATATGGCTGAAGGAACTGATGCTTGAGCCGTAGCGCAGTGTCGACATGCTGCGAGCTGGGCCTGTCTCCTCCTTTGTGGGAGAACATTGGACAAACATCTAACTTAATTCCCAGTTTGTAAGCTTCATTCAATCCATCTTTACTGCACCCCCCTTCATCTCCCACCATCCTCACCTCCCACAGATGTATCTCATCAGATCAGGACCGGCTTTAGGGCAGTGTGACTGGTGCGGCCACACTGGGCGCTGACATGTGGGGGCGGCGATGACCTCAGGGGGGCGCTGTGTTTAGCAATAGCTTATGATTGGAGAGACGATGGGCGCTTTTGCCCGGTGGTAGTGAGAGAGGTGGTTATTGGGTGCAGGGGCGCCAAAAATGATTGTCGCACTTGACGCCACCAGCGCTAAAGTGGGCCCTGCATCATAATGTCTCTTCTACCGGACTTTGAGCTGATTAGCTAGACGTCTGTTGAGATGTCGACATGCTGTGGCAAAGGTTGGATAACATTCTTTCTCTGGGTGCATAGTTCGTTTAGGCATCTTTGTTGTAAGAATTTCTGAGTCCCAAGCATTTATTTTTTCCATTTGGGTTCTCTTCCTAGCCTAATGACAAACCCATGTTAAGGTAATTTGTTGTAGTCTAGCACCATCATGTGGCTTCTTGTTGCAATGCTCTAAGGCAGCTGCCTATAACCTCTTAAAGTCAGCACTGACCCCATGGGAAATTAGATTTTCTTGGGGTTGCTCTGTTCTACTTCTGCTACCTTGTGCAACCCATGTTAATACTTTTCCTGTGGCTACCCTTTTTTAGCAGAGAGTGGCCCAGAACTGAATGTACCAACATTCCAAATAATCTCACACTTCCATGGTGGAGGGAGGGTTTCTAGTGATCGATGGTAGGAGCTGGCCCCTCTCGCCTCCCTCCCTGCCAAAGTCACAACAGTTTTTTCTTCTGCTGCACTTGTGTAAGACTAGCAAAAGCCTTCTTTGACAGACAAGTCCCCCTGCTGTCGGTCTGTCTTACTACAAGTGCCTGCTCTGCCTGTCCTTGCCTGACCTCATTGTTTGTCTCTTGTTATTGGTTCCTGCAGGCCGCCTGCTCACGAAGCCTTGAAGTGGGGAGAATCCCTTGAAAAGCTGCTGGCGGATCAGTGTGAGTACTAATGGGGCTTGAATTTTACTGCATGTGAAAGGGTGCTGGGAGTGTCAACCACATCACAGGAGTGGAGTGTTCACGGCCTACTCTGCGACTCTTATGTGGAATGCAGCAAAGACTAGAATGCTACCTACCTGCAAATGCACTTCAGGGTCTCATCAGGGATTTGAGGCGCTATAGAAATGCAACTGCAATAGAAAATAACTCCTCTTGGGAACATAGCCAACCCATGAATAATTATTACATTTGCATACAAGAATCTTTGCATCTTCAAATATTTAAAGGTGATTTTAGTGACACTTAAAATAGGGCCCCCTACATGATCATTATAAACAGCAAACTTTTCCATTTCCTATAATTTACTATTTGGACAATGAAAAAAGAGCAAAAATTGTGGCTTTGATGCCATAGTAGTAAACAACAGTCTAACGTGCAGTACCTCCCAACAAGAAAGGAAGGAGGCCTCACCTCGGCTATACCAAAGGCCTGGCACATCCCCTTAGAGAATTTGTTTCCATAAGGCCTGAAGTGAAGTACAATGAAATGGTCTTTTGGCATCACAGCATATGTGCTTCATGACACTTTATGTATTCTACAACATCACATTCCACCTAAAACTCCTGGCAAGAGTTCCCTATGTCTGGTGTCAAGTTACAGGCATGGTGTCAATCGCCCGGTTACTTACCGGTAATCAACTCCAGGTCTTGCACACCACAGTCCTTGCATCATGAGTGGAAGCTCCTGTGGACATAAGGAAGCGCCAAGCACAAACAAACTTGTATCTGATTTCCATCCCTACCCAACATGGCCGACTTCCTTTGCCGCGACCACTAATTTATATAAAAGGGATATTGGCCCATGCTTTAATGTAAATGTAAATTTGTCAGACGGCCTGCTTTAGCGGCTCCATTTATCAGATGTAGAGACCTTGCTACATCTATTGCAGCCAGACTCCAAATGTGGATGAGGCGGTGGATTCTGACCAGTGTGGCGACGCTCCTCCACCATTACGGAGGAGCCGCCCCTGTAGAATAAGCTGCTTAGATACACCAGTCCAAGCTATTCACTGCAAGATATCATGTACAATAACACCACTTACGCTACAAAATAAAATGTTGAGTGACAGCACATTTGATATAAAACTCTAGGTATCATCAAACTTTATATACTAAGGTGTTAAATAAATTAAATATAACTTATTACATCTCACTGCATGTCTTAAGATGTTCAGTAACATGAAATGGTCTATATTCATATGTTTTGTGGCATCTAAGTGTTGCTGGTGAGAGGTTATCATCATTCTAAAGGTAGACAGTGATTGACGTCACATTTTATCTAGTGAGCGTTTGAGTGACAGTGCGAGCTTCAGTCATATCACATGGTTAATTATAAGACATTCTGTGACATAAGATGTTGAGTGAGGCTCAGGCCTCCAGTAACATGCCCTCCTATCCCTTCGCTCCCCAGATGGGAAGGCCGCCTTCCGTGGCTTCCTCCAGACTGAGTTCAGCGAGGAGAACCTGGACTTCTGGATGGCCTGTGAGGAGTACAAGAAGAGTAAAGCCAACGCCAAACTACAGGGCAAGGCGCGCAAGATCTTCGATCAATTCATCGCCATCCAGTCCCCCAAAGAGGTAGGTACCACCACCGTCAGCTGTTGTGTGCGGCCTCTGCCTGGGATGTGGTTGTATCTCTTGGGTGTCTGTTTCCAGCACAAGTTGACATCACACCCAACTGTCCACCCTCTGACTCTGGTCTCTTCTCAAGGTCATCTTTGTTTGTAGATGTGTGAATCTTGTCTTTTTTTTTTATTGAAGTTCTTAGTGACATCATTAATCATGACATAAAGGCACATTTAGCAAAAATCATAGCATATAACGAATCAGCCGGGGGATACAAGCATCAATTAACATTCATTTTTGATCTACAAAATCTTATAAACAATTAATCAAAATATGATCCCCAAATTTTTTCAAATTTTCTCACCCCCCCGATCCTCTGAGCATAGAATTGTTCGCTTTTTCGAACTCTTTTTATTTTCTGAAGCCATTCCTGCACCGAAGGAACCTGCTCTGAACATGTGAATCTTGTCTTAAGGTGCCTAACGCAGTAGGTTGACCCCCTACTGCCCACTTCAGTGGCTGCTGTGTCTTTCCTTGTTTACATGTAGCTGCATCTTGTATCGGCACGTAGGTATTTCGACCCCTGAATGTCCGCTTCACATGCTCCTGTGCCATTGGTATTAGGACTTATGGAGCAAATGGCTACCCAAAGGCTTCCCAGCGCTAGGATTAAGACATGGTGTAGCAAGGGAGGGGGAGGTTAGTTGCATTTGTTAAACAGCCAAGTTTTCAGTTTTTTTCTGAAGGTTGCTTCTGGGGCTGTAAATATGATCTCCCGCGGAAGTGAATTCCATAGTTTGGGTGCCAGGTGGGACAAGGCTTGTCCTCCCCATCTGGCCCTTTTTATTCTGGTGGTTTTTAACAGGCACTCAGTGCCTGACCTCAGACATCTGTTGAGAAGGTATAAGCTCACCAAATTTCTGATCTTTCTTGGCCCTCTGTTATTCATGGCTCTGTGGGTTAGGCAGAGCGCTTTGAACTTGATTCTCGCCTCGATCGGGAGCCAGTGTAAGTTTCTGCGATGTGTACTTACTGATTCCTTCATTGAGATTTGACACAAAAATATGGCCCCTGCGTTCTGGACTACCTGTAACCTGTTAATAACATATGTGGGTGCGCCCAGAAGGAGCGAGTTACAGTAGTCCAAACGTGATGTGACCAAGGAATGAATGGTTGTTTTGCTGAGCTGTATGGGGATTAGCTCAAGCATCTTGTGGAACATTCGTAAAAGCTCAAAGCATGTGCCTGCCACCTTCCGTGCTTGGGTCTCCATAGTCAGATCTGTGTCCATCCAGAAACCAAGATTCTTAATGGCAGTGCTCGGGACTGAGGAGATCCCTAGGGTCATCTTTTGTGCCATTGTGTATGTGCCCTGGTGTCCTTGTGTATCTGTGTACATATGTATGTCTATATGTTTGTTCTATGTGCCAGAACACTCTGCACTGGCAGGTGTGACCTACATTTGCTGATTTCCAATCAGAAGTCATCATTATCTGTGTATGTGTGCGAGTGTGTGTGAGCGCACGTGCATGCTTGCACGCGTATATGTATGCATGAATCCTGTGTCACTGTGTCTAATGCAGACAGTTTGACCACAGAATGACCACCTCTCTGGCTACAAGGCTTGTTTATGCATGGGTTTGTTTCTTGAGTCAGATCATGCAGTGCAGGTAGCTTTGACCTCGTTTCCTCCTTACCCAACGACTACCGGCTTCACTGGGTTCGATCCCATCCTCTGATCATCTATGTGTGTGTGTGTGGGGGTATACCTTGAGACATCCTGTCCACTGCAGTGGCTCCCAGGCCAGGTAGGTTTGACACACGTTTGCTCCCCTCAAAAGGTCTTGTCCCATTCTAGGACCATCTCCATCTGCCGGCATCCGTTGTGTGTGCATCTTACACAGGACGACTCCTGGTCCACCAGGTAGTCGTCACCTGCTCGTTTTTATCGTGAGGTGGAAGTGAATCTCCATTTTCCAGTGCACCGGCCTCTGTAGCCCTCTTGACTTGCTTATTCCATTTCCAGCACAAGTTAACTTGACCTTGGATGGTTCACTTCACTCACTCTCAGTTGATTCTAAGCTCATCTCCATCCGTGTGTGTCTGAGGCGTGTGCATGTCCAGGCATGTTGGTTTGACCCACGATTATCCACCTCACTGGCTCCCAGTACACTTGGGTCATCCTTGTCTGTACATATCCAATATGTGTATGCCTGTCCATGCACGCTGGTGTGAGCCACAATTATTCGCCGCACGGGCTGCTGGTCACCTTGCGTCTTCTTCAATGGTCTGACAAATTCCATAAGTGATTACTCGCTCCCATCATGCCGCTTTTTACAAATGCACATGTCCCGCCATGATTCAGATAGCTGTTCCAGTTGACTTGGGTTTACCCATAAGCAGGTTTTGCTGCTCAGTGGTGGGGTGTGCCCTGCTTGTCAATCAGAATTTGAGCTCTTCGTGATAGGTCAGATGCCCCACGTGCATGCGCAGTGGTGGCAGTAATGGAGAACCAAGCCAGTTGCTCTGCCGCCTTCAACGTCGCAGACCCTATTTAGCCTAAAGCTTAGGTTTTACTCTGTCATTCCAGTGTCCCCATCGCGTCTGTCTCAGGGGGTTTTACCTATGTCGAGAGTCAGCTGAAGCTTTCTTGCAGAGCTTAGACCATCTATACAGTTAGAGACGGTCAAATGCGGAGTGCCCACACAGCCATTCGTTGTTGTGTCATTCAAATTTTAATCCGCCCCCGTTCATCAGCCATTGGTTACTTGGAAAGGGCACTCATGGTGCAGCTATTTCACTGATGCAAGGGTGAGATTGTGTGAGGGAGGGTGAATTCTTCTTTTTCTGCTGTGCATCGCAGAAGATGTTACGTGGAGTGATGCACTGTCCTGCTCAAAGGTGCAGAATGAATGTTCTCCACTTTGGTCCTTGCAGACGTTTGGATGTGTTCAGAGAGTGGATACCAGAGGGTGAAGAGCACAAAAGGACCCACGAGGCCTGGAGAAGGCCCTGACCTCTGATGAAGGGAGAGAATGAAAGAACATCCTGAGGCCGCAGAGTGCGGAGCTTTGACTATATTGGCAGAGGGTCACACTGGTTGGAGAGAGGGTATCATTTAATGGGGACCTCTGAGGGGTGGACAGGACCAAACATCAGATAAATGCCCAGGAGACGACCTCTGGAGAGTGCAGTGGGGGAGAGTGCCACCTATGAGTAGACTGAAAAAGAGCCCTCTGTACTCTTGGAAATATGAGGACCACCTTGTAGAGATGAGCAGTAAGAGAACACTCTCAAAGGAAGGGGACAGGGAGATATAGGAGACTCGGGGACCCCTCACCCCATTCTGCATGAGGGCCCCATCACTTTGCGTTGCGCAACTGGGCGAGGGCATGTAGTGACGCGAAATTGTACCAAAATGAGCAAAACTGTTCACCCGCCTTTTTCTAGCAAAATCGACTGGATATCTCCAGTTTCAGCAGAAGCCAATGAAGGGGTTAACAGGAGATCCAATTTGTGTTGGGGACAGCCAGTGAAAGGACTAAAAGCTGCCTTTGCTTTCAGGACCGGGTCCCTTGGGAGATCCGGCCGCATTGGTTGAGCCAGGCAGGAAGCAGCGAGGGACTAATTGGATTGGCGCGCAGGTATGGGGGGGGATAACCTTGTTACCGTCTCACGATACATGCGCGGTGTCAAGTCAGCGGCGGCACCTACGGCGAGGCGCCTGCCTCTTAAACCTACCCTATGTGTGTGCCGCGGGCATACTTTGTGCACCTCTATATTCAATCTGGAATGTATTATTTATCTACAAGTTAGTTGAAATATTGAAATTTTGGCGCCATTTGCTTTTTATCGCAGGGTGTTGGACAAAATATTGAGGAGGTACCTCATTTTAAAGTTGGAAAGTTTTTTTTATCTAATAGTCACTATTTTAATTTATAGTTTTTTTTGCCATTCTGTAAAAGGACCTTTGAGGCAAAAAAAATGTTTTACACTTTGACTTGTATTGGATGTTAACTTCGAGTGGCTGAAGTCGATGGCCCTTCAAAGCATAATTGGCAGGATTTATTTCATAATCACTCAGTAGTACTTTGCATTACAGCTCCCTGCGACCTAGGAAGTCCAGATGACCACTAGAATCTATGCCCTAAAAATTAACTGATATATATGTCTATATATACATGCGTAAATGTTGCTGCCTGAAATAAATACTTTGAATACTGCAAATCGGTGTAGCTCATGGATCTTTATTTACTTTTGAACAGATTCTGTTTGTAGAATATATATATATAAATGTGTGTGTGTATATATATATGTATATGCATATATATTCTACAAAAAAAAAAAATATATATATATATATATATGTACATGTATATATACATATATATATACATATATATACATATATATATAGATAGATATAGATATAGTTATAGGTAGGATTCTGTTTCTAATGGACCTGCCTTTTTGTCGTTTCTAAAAACGTTGGCACCCTTTGATAAATCTCAAACAGAGAAAGTCATCCTTTCTAACCACTGCACTTTTTTTGTAACTTCCTTGCATCTGTTAACTGTAACAGAGGTAGGCTGTCATTGTAACTTGTGTATTTTTTGAAACCTTTCATCCCCATCAAGTGGATTTTAAATATTTCCCTGTTAAACTCTGACTTCCTAGCAGGACTAAACAAAGAGGTGTGCGGCCTTATGTTTTCTTTGGCACAGTAGACCTCAGTGCAGTAATGTCTGTGTCATGTACAGTTGGGGCACTTACTTGAAAGCATAACAGAGAAAGTGCGGGAAACAAGATATAAAACATGTAGTTGGCATCCTTAGCTTGAATAGTTAGAGCAGCGCAAGCAAAGCAGCAGAACATACAGCCTGATTCATCATTGGGAGGTTTTGCGAGTCTGAAATAGCGAATCATAAGGAATCGCTATTTCAGACTCGCAAAACGGGATTCATGTAGGAATAGCAACATTTTTTGCGATTCCTACAGATTCCTTATTTGCGATTAGCAAATTGCTAATCGCAAATAAGGAATAACTCCCCATTCATTCCTATGGGCCAAAAGGCCCATAGGAATGAATGGGGAGTATTCCTTATTTGTGATTAGCAATTAGCTAATCACAAATAAGATAGCGATGTAAAGGGTGCCAGGGTGTCCAGAGGACACCCTGTAGCACCCCTTAAATGCTAATATAAACAGGGGTTGCGCACACACATGTCCAAAGGACATGTGTGTGTGCAACATGCAACTCAGAAAAATGCTTTTAAAAGGATTTTTCTGAGTTTTCGCTATTTACCACGAGGTTTGACCTCGCTGTAAATAGCGGCCCGAAATTGCGATTTCGCAATTTGAAAATGGATGATGAATTGCATTTAAGGAATCTCAAATAGAGATTCCTTAAATGTATTACCTCGCAAATTTGCGAAATCGCTATTACCGATTTTTGCATTTGGGATGATGAATCCCAAATGCAAAAATCACACTCGCAAAGGGCCAGATTCTCAGAATCTGTCCCTTTGCGAGCCCAATTCAGCTTGATGAATCAGGCTGATAGTACCGACGATGGGTGGCCTCGGTTGAAGCACCGGCAAAATAAAAGAATGCATTAGCAGCAAAAAAGACATCATGAGATGCTAGTGGCCAGCATGTCTCTTTGTCGGTAAGAATGAAAATACCAAATTAATAAAAGATCCAACCTTCCTTTTCAAATTCCAATTTAGTTTTTTCTATATTGGATTGTGAACTAAATAGATCATTTCAATATTTCAGTGTTTGATTGCTGTATACCTGTTTCTGTAATGTTTTGAGGTTCAAATATTGGAAAATGCCTAGGCCGGGGATCCCTGGATTCCAATAATGGCACAGTGGGGGGTCCCCAGACTCTGGTAATAAAGCTTGTGTGCACCACAGAAGTTAAAAGGTTAAGAACAGCTGTACTTGATCACCCCATTCGTTTTCCAGATCACTTCTTTGGGCAGACTAGAACCTTCCCCTGGGCAAGCTTTAGACTTCTCATTCTGGACAGTTTCAAGCACACCATAGGGCGGAGGGGAGCATGCCACTGGAGGAGAAGAAGGCAGTCTGAAGCTCTTTTCTTAGTGTTGTTGTTTCTTAATTGTTGTCTTGGTGGACGTATTTATTTACATGACATATGACACTAGAGAGGTGTTCTGGTGTGGGGAGAAAAGTTTGTTTTTTCCCTCTATTTATTAACTTTTATGGTCTTCTGTACTACCTTCAAATTCCAGAATATTTCATAAAGCATATAGGCACGTTGGTATAATGAGATTTTGAATAGCTTATACTCATGTCTTGCTACTAGTTACCTAGTTATGCAAGTATACTATTTAATTTTACTTCGTCCAGTACTTTTTTTTAGAGGATGTTATTTTTAAATGTTCTTCTGACACACGGTGCGCAAACTTTGCTGCATAGTTTCACCTTGTTCCGAGTATGTTTTTCTAATGGGCACTATTTAAAACTTTTTTTTACACGATCCACAAATCTTGCTGCGCTTTTCAACAGTCAATAAACAGATATGGTACTGTTCTGCCTTCTTCCGAAGGTATTTGGCGCCCCCTCTGGCGGCAGATGGTTCTGCACTGTCAGGAGATCAGCAAATTGCATTGTTACAAAAGCCTCGGGGGGATTCACTGATACAGCTACGGAGAGCCTAGGAATGGCGGGAAAATGTCCTCATCAGTGTACGCCCCCTCCCCCTAGTAGTGTCGCAGTTTCAGAGGAAATGCATTTGAATGTAGCGGACGTTGCATAAAAACATAAACACAGCACTTGTCTCCTCGGGCTGGTCAGTAAACATGCACTCACGAGTTTGAGAAGGTACCTTGTTCACAGGAAGGGAAGGCAGAAATAAAGGCCACTTCTCAATGTGTGGAAAAGCAACGAATCCCCACAGCCTTCGAGTTACAGCATCAGGACCTTCGGGATGGAGGATAATCAGCTAAATTAAAATGGTGTCAGAATTCATATATTCACTCCCTCATCCCCCTCTCCAATCCCCGCAGTAATTCGAGCATCTGCTCCAGAGACCGCTCTGTATCGTGCATTTCAATAAAACCTAGGTCTGGGCGGAATTTTTACTCCTGGTGGTGGAATCGGAGGAATGTGTATAACGCAGAATTACTGATAATTCCGCCTCTCTGCAAGCGGACAAAACCTGCAGTTGATGTGTTTCTAAAACAGGGCTGGAAGAAGAAGCGGTCCCTCTATGTTTAAACATCACCGCAGATAATAGTTTAACCGCATCCGTGCGGCGCGAATTCCCCGCCCATGCTGACTCCGCCTTGCGCGGGCGGAGTCATGACGGAACGGTTCCGTCATCAGCACAGCTCAACCGACGCTGATGACGGAACCGTTCCGTCATCAGCATCGAAGGGGTTAAACACTCCCTCCTCCCACCCTGTTTAGAGATCACTGGAGTGCACACCCCTCGGTGCCCTTACACTCTTTGCTGAGTGTGTAAGGGCGTCGAGGGGTGTGCACCGCAGAGTGCGGTGCTGTGGTTTGTAAAGTTAAGAAACCTCTGCATACCACACGGCTGTGGTGCTCTTATGTACTCTGCAGCAATCACTACAGAGCATGTAAGGGAGCCGACTGCTGTGTGGCTGTGCTATCTCCTTAGCGCAAAATGCTTCCTCGCATCCGTTTTTGCACAAGAGGCTGCATTTTGCGCTGAGAAAATGGCACCAGATGCCCACTCCACCTGCTGCGGAATTCCAGGGATTCGCATGGCATTTTAATGTAATTCCACAGAATTCTGTGGAAACATGCTCCACCAATTCCACCCAACCCTACTAAAACCTTAACTCTCATGTTCTGTGAGTGGTGAAACCATATGCTAGTCTCTACTGCTGGATCTGTTCTGCAGGGAATGGAAAATAGCACTTGCTACCTTTTGTGAGACAGGGAAGCTTGAGCTAGTCGGCAACGCTGGATCTGTTCTGCAGGGAATGGAAGGTTGCTTCTGCAACCCTCTATGTGAGAGAGAAGCTTGCGCTGGTCCGCCCCGCTGGATCTGTTCTGAAGGGAATGGAAGATTGCACTTGCTTCCTTCTGTGAAACAGGGAAGCTATAACTTCTCTGCCCTGCTGGATTAATTCTGCTGGGAATAGAGGGTTGCTATTGCTTCCTTCAGTGAGAGGAGAGAGAAGCTTGCACTACTCTGCCCTGCTGGATCTGTTCTGAAGAGAATGGAAGATTGCACTTGCTTCCTTCTGTGAGACAGGGAAGTTTGTGCTAGTCTGCCCCACTGGACCTGTTCTGTACAGAATACTGCCTTCTGTGAACAGGGAAGCTTCCACTTCTCTGCCCTGCTGGATTAATTCTGCTGGGAATAGAAGGTTGCTATTGCTACCTTCAGTGAGAGAGGGAAGCTTGCACTAGTCTGCCCTGCTGGATCTGTTCTGAAGGGAATGGAAGATTGCACTTGTTGTCTTCTATGAGACAGGAAGTTTGCACTAGTCTGCTTGCTTGATCTGTTCCACTGGGAATTAAATATTTCACATGCTTCCTTCTGTGAGAGAGGAAAGCTTGCACTAGTCCGCATAGCTTGATCTGTTCCGCGGGGAATTAATGATTTCACTTGCTTCTTTCTGTGAGACAGGGAAGCTTGCACTAGTCTGCTTGCTTGATCTGTTCTGCGGGGAATGAAAGATTTCACTTGCTTCCTTCTGTGAGACAGGGAAGCTTACACTAGTCTGCTTGCTTGATCTGTTCTACAGGGAATGGAAAATTGCGCTTGTTGCCTTCTATGAGACAGGGAAGCTTGAACTAGTCTGCTTGCTTGATCTGTTCCGCGTGGAATGAAAGATTTCACTTGCTTCCTTCTGTGAGACTGGGAAGCTTGCACAAGTCTGCTTGCTTGATCTGTTCCGCGGGAAATGAAAGATTTCACTTGCTTCCTTCTGTGAGCGAGGAAAGCTTGCACTAGTCTGCTTGCTTGATCTGTTCCGCGGGGAATGAAAGATTTCACTTGCTTCCTTCTGTGAGACAGGGAAGCTTGCACTAGTCTGCTTGCTTGATCTGTTCCGCATGGAATGGGAGATTTCACTTGCTTCCTTCTGTGAGATTGGGAAGCTTGCATAAGTCTGCTTGCTTGATCTGTTCCGCGGGAAATGAAAGATTTCACTTGCTTTCTTCTGTGAGACAGGAAAGCTTGCACTAGTCTGCTTGCTTGATCTGTTCCGCGGGGAATTACAGATTTCACTTGCTTCCTTCCGTGAGACAGGGAAGCTTGCACTAGGCTGCTTGCTTGATCTGTTCTGCGGGGAATGAAAGATTTCACTTGCTTCCTTCTGTGAGACCGGGAAGCTTGCACTAGTCTGCTTGCTTGATCTGTTCTGCGGGGAATGACAGATTTCACTTGCTTCCTTCTGTGAGAGAGGGAAGCTTGCACTAGTCTGCATAGCTTGATGTGTTCCGCGGGAAATGTATGATTTCACTTGCTTCTTTCTGTGAGATAGGGAAGCTTGCACTAGTCTGCTTGCTTGATCTGTTCTGCGGGGAATGAAATATTTCACTTGCTTCTTTCTTTGAGACGGGGAAGCTTGCACTAGTCTGCATAGCTTGATCTGTTCCGCGGTGAATGAATGATTTCACTTGCTTCTTTCTGTGAGACAGGGAAGCTTGCACTAGTCTGCTTGCTTGATCTGTTCCGCGGGGAATTAAAGATTTCACTTGCTTCCTTCTGTGAGACAGGGAAGCTTGCACTAGTCTGCTTGCTTGATCTGTTCCACAGGGAATGGAAGATTTCACTTGTTGCCTTCCATGAGACAGGGAAGCTTGAACTAGTCTG
Organism: Lissotriton vulgaris; assembly: GCF_964263255.1. Lineage (NCBI taxonomy): Eukaryota > Metazoa > Chordata > Amphibia > Caudata > Salamandridae > Lissotriton > Lissotriton vulgaris. Next base: position 1,944,700,708 of record NC_141693.1, read on the forward strand.
CTTGCTTGATCTGTTCCGCGGGGAAGGAAAGATTTCACTTGCTTCCTTCTGTGAGACCGGGAAGCTTGCACTAGTCTGCTTGCTTAATCTGTTCTGCGGGGAATGAAAGATTGCACTTGCTTCCTTCTGTGAGAGAGGGAAGCTTGCACTAGTCTGCATAGCTTGATCTGTTCAGCGGAGAATGAATGATTTCACTTGCTTCTTTCTGTGAGACAGGGAAGCATGCACTAGTCTGCTTGCTTGATCTGTTCCGCGGGGAATGAAAGATTTCACTTGCTTCCTTCTGTGAGAGAGGGAAGCTTGCACTAGTCTGCATAGCTTGATCTGTTCCGCGGGGAATGAATGATTTCACTTGCTTCTTTCTGTGAGACAGGGAAGCTTGCACTAGTCTGCTTGCTTGATCTGTTCCACAGGGCATGGAAGATTGCACTTGTTGCCTTCTATGAGACAGGGAAGCTTGAACTAGTCTGCTTGCTTGATTTGTTCCGCGTGGAATGAAAGATTTCACCTGCTTTCTTCTGTGAGACTGGGAAGCTTGCACAAGTCTGCTTGCTTGATCTGTTCCGCGGGGAATGAAAGATTTCACTTGCTTCCTTCTGTGAGACAGGGAAGCTTGCACTAGTCTGCTTGCTTGATCTGTTCCGCGGGGAATGAAAGATTTCACTTGCTTCCTTCTGTGAGAGAGCGATGCTTGCACTAGTCTGCATAGCTGGATTCATTCTGCAGGAAATGGAAGTCTGCACTTGGTACCTTCTGTAAGGGAGGGAAGCTTGCACTAGTCTGCTCTGCTGGATTTGTTCTGCGGGGAATGGAAGATTGGACTTGATGCTTTCAGTGAGACAGAGAAGCTTGCACTAGTCTGCCCTGCTTGATCTGTTTTGTGGAGAATGGAAGGTTGCTCTTACTGCCTTCTGTGAGACAGAGGAGCTTGCGCTAGTCTGCATCGCTGGGTCAGTTCTGCAGGGAATGGATGATTGCACTTGCTGCCTTCTGTAAGAGAGAGACGCTTGCAGTAGTCCGCCTGCTCGATCCCTTCTGCGGGGAATGGAAGGTTGCTTTTGCTGACTTCAGTGAGAGAGGGAAGCTTCAACTTGTCTCCCCTGTTGGATCTGTTCTTTAGGGAATGGAAGATTGATATTGCTGCCTTCAGTGAGAGAGGGAAGCCTGTACTAGTCTTCATCGCTGGATTCCTTCTGCAGGGAATAAAAGCCTGCACTCAGTGCCTTCTGTAAGGGAGGGCAGCTTGAACTAATCAACCCTGCTGGATCTGTTCTGCGGGGAATGGAAGATTTCACTTGCTGCCTTCTGTGAAACAGGGAAGGCTGCACTAGTCTGCTTGGCTGAATCTGTTCTACAGGGAATGGAAGGCTGCACCAGTCTGCCGGGATGAATCCATACTGCTGGGAATGGAAGGCTGCACCAGTCTGCCCGGCTGGATCTGTTCTGCAGGGAATGAAAGGCTGCACCAGTCTGCCCGGCTGGATCTGTTCTGCAGGGAATGAAAGGCTGCACCAGTCTGCCCGGCTGGATCTGTTCTGCAGGGAATGAAAGGCTGCACCAGTCTGCCCGGCTGGATCTGTACTGCAGGGAATGAAAGGCTGCAGCAGTCTGCCGGGCTGGATCTGTTCTGCAGGGAATGGAAGGCTGCACCAGTCTGCCCAGTCGGATCTGTTCTGCAGGGAATGAAATGCTGCACCAGTCTCCCCGGGTGGATCTGTACTACAGGTATTGAAAGGATGCACCAGTCTGCTGGGCTGGATCCTTTCGTCAGGGCATGGAATGCTGCACCAGTCTGCCGGGCTGGATCTGTTCTGCAGGGAAATAAAGGCTGCACCAGACTCCCTGGCAGGATCTGTACTGCAGGGAATGGAAGGTTGCACCTGTCTGCCCAGCTGGATCCTTAATGCAGGGCATGGAAGGCTACACCAGTCGCCCCGGCTGGATCCGTACTACGGGGAATGGAATGCTGCACCAGTCTGCCTGGCTGGATCCGTACTGCAGGGAATAGAAGGCTGCACCAGTCTGCCTGGCTGGATCCGTACTGCAGGGAATGGAAGGCTGCACCAGTCTGCCGGGATGGATCCGTACTGCAGGGAATAGAAGGCTGCACCAGTCTGCCGGGCTGGATCCGTTCTGCAGGGCATGGAAGGCTGCACCAGTCTGCTGGGATGGATTCGTACTGCAGGGAATAGAAGGCTGCACCAGTCTGCCGGGCTGGATCCGTTCTGCAGGGCATGGAAGGCTGCACCAGTCTGCTGGGATGGATTCGTACTGCAGGGAATGGAAGGCTGCACCAGTCTGCCGGGATGGATTCGTACTGCAGGGAATGGAAGGCTGCACCAGTCTGCCCTGCTGGATCCGTACTGCAGGGAATGGAAGGCTGCACCAGTGTGCCTGGCTGGATCCATACTACAGGGAATGAAAGGATGCACCAGTCTGCCGGGCTGGATCCGTTCTGCATGGCATGAAAGGTTGCACGAGTCTGCCCAGCTGGATCCGTAATGCAGGGCATGGAAGGCTGCACCAGTCTGCCCGGCTGGATCCGTACTACGGGGAATGTAAGGCTGCACCAGTCTGCCCGGCTGGATCCGTACTGCGGGGAATGTAAGGCTGCACCAGTCTGCCCGGCTGGATCTGTACTGCGGGGAATGGAAGGCTTCACCAGTCTGCCCAGCTGGATCTGTACTATAGGGAATGGAAGGCTGCACCAGTCTGCCCCGTTGGCTATGTTCTACAGGGAATGGAGGGATGCACTAGTCTGCCCCGCTGGATCCATTCTGTAGGGAATGGATGATTGCACTTGCTGCCTACTGTGAGGTAGGGAAGCTTGTGCTAGTGTGCTCTGTGAGATCTGTTTTACATGGAAAGCTGCACTGGCTGCCTTCTGTGAAATATGGAAGCCTGCTTCTCTACTGTTATGCAGTACCTGTTCTATGAGGAAGAAGAGCCGTTGTCTTATTTGTGCATTTCCTGTGATGGGGAAAGACTACACTGATTCTGCCATATCCCTACAAGTCCACTCAAGGAGTGAAGCTTGACCTGCTCCTGCCAAAGGTGCACTTGTTCTGTAAGGTAGAGGTGCACTGCTGTTTCTGCATTGAATGAAAAAAAAAGGGTATATTGAATCCAGCAATATAAATCAATGCTGGGTCATTCCATAAGAGGTGTGGATGCTTTTTCCTGAATATTTGTACTCATTTATTCTATGTCTGTTTGTGGGTGTACCACAGCTGTGTAATGCCTCTCACTCCCTCGTTAGCGTGTTAGCCACCGGTGTTGTACCTGTCCTGTATGTGTGAGAGAACCATCCAATGTAATGTTCCTCCTACCGCCACCTGTCCTTCATGTATTCTTTGTGTGAGGGAACATTGCACTCCTACTGCCCATGTTGTACGTTTGTTGTGTTGTGATGCTCGGTATAAAACTTTCATCTACACAAAAGACAAATCGATTTGCATTACCAATATCTGTTTTAATGCATGATGTGAATAAAAGTGAACGCTCAAAGATATGTGAGCAGATTTTACTTTTCGTGTTAAATGTGAAATATTCAGTTTTTAAATGAACTCAACGTCTTTGTAGAATTTTAAAACGCAGAAAATAGGTGGCTTCAATTTATGTTGAACACATTCAGTCAGTGTTAGCACTTAAGACAACAGCAAAAAGGAGAACTTTGCATGCTGGGTTTTTGAACCCATAATAAAGTATTATTAACAAACCTACAAGCCCCAGAAAGCAACATACTGATGGCTGAAAAGCCAGGAATGGCCAATGGGATCACATGTCACAGTGCCACTTGTCAGACTTGTGAAATGCAAAATAAAATTAACTTTCTGCCTTATTAGTCGAGCATTCAAGACCTCTTGTATATACTTTAGTATATACTTATTTTTTAGGTCGAGCATTCAAGACCTCTTGTATATACTTTAGTATATACTTATATGTTTAGTACTTTTTGGGCTCGAGAGATCAGCCCTAGGACTTGTCTGCTTCTGCTTAACCCTTTCCATGCTCATGACGAGCTCAGCTCGTCATGAGGCACAGTGGAGCTGTGCTGATGACGAGCTGAGCTCGTCATGAAACTATGTAAATCTGAAGTCTTCAGCACCGGAGGGGAAAATGTGCAGCAGCGATGTGGTTAAGGACTTTTTTCTGTTCAACTGCCTCTATTTAACTGTCTTAATTGGTTATGACCAGCAGAGGTCAGTAAATTACCAGAATTGCTTTCTGCTTGTTCAACTTCCTCTATTTAACTGTCTTGTTAGAAAACAACCAGTAGAGGGCAGTAAAATACCAGCATTACTTTCTGCTGAAGGACTTTCTTTTTGTATTTTTCTGGCAACTGCCTCTATTTAACTTTCTTGATAGAAAACGCTCAGCAGAGGTCAGTAAAATACCAGAATCACTTTAGCATCCTCTAGATTCCAGTCCATAGAAACTGTCTTCCACGAGCACCTCTAGACAATAATTTTTTTTTTTTAATCTTGGATTTTCAGTGAAATGACCACCGAAGACCCCGATTTTATATTAAAAACAGAGCTTTGGACTATACCATTTCACGCTAAAAGGCAATATTTTTCTCCATGTGTTCCCATACCTGACATGTCACGCAGTTTGGTGCTTATTTCCCTCCATGTTAAAGAACAGTAGATGTTTCAGCATCCAGGCTAATGTGCTGCATAGCTAAATACATATAAGGTCCCAAAGGCAAGACCGATTGCATAGCAAATACTTGTTTCTCGCAGTAATTGATGGTTTAAGAGGACAGTGGGTGAGGAAGCACAGAGATAGCCTTTCAGATGAATGCACTGCATCCAACCGTTAATGGGCAAGCATCATCATTTCTTGGCAGAACACACTGGCATTGTAAAAAGACATCATGTACCCGACAACACCAGCAGTGTCTTAAAATACACAGAGAAAGGAAAAACAAGACGCAAACACTGCTCTTTCTGAGATCCTCCTCAGCTAGACGTCAGTATGACGTAGGTGAAGCATTGGGGTCGCCACTGTGATGTGTCCTGCCTTGAAAGGTGCAGCATGTGCAGTGGGTGCTTCCCTACGAGGTCCAGTCTGGACATCTGTACCATCCAGATCTACAGATTAGCATTTCTTGCCCTCTTATATTGAGTTCCCTAAAGTGGAATGATGACTGAGGTCCCCTACAAAGTCACGGAACTCAGAGCTGAATTGCCATGTCCTATTTATTTACTGTAGGGTAAGCATGGGCGGAAAATCCGTTTCGCTCGCGGATTTTGCAGATTTTCGGTAAATTCGCAATCCGCGAGATTCGCGAATCTCCCGCAAAATCCGCAAATCCGCGAGCAGCGGATTTTGCTCGCACTGCTTGCACTGTTCGCGTGAGTTCGCGGCTTCCCAGTACAACTTCGCGCCCCGCGAATAAGTGCAAAATTGCAGAAATACGATCTTAGCAAAACTGAAACTACTTACCAGGTTCAAAAGTTCAGGCTCATCATTAGTAGCCATTTCCTGTAGTGCTTCCTGAGGGGCCCCTCCAGAGTTCAGTTGCCAGTTGCAACTATTATGTGACCCTGCTCTGAACCTCAGAATAGTTACACATATGCCACAAAGGTCCTGAATTACAGCTAAGGGAGACAAGCAGGAGCCAGGCTGGAAGTTCAAATCCATTAATCAGCCCCTAATTCATTATTGTCAGTTGGGTCAGGGCAGGTGTTGTAACTAATTTTGCAACAATGAAAGCACTTAGCAAGTGCAAAAGATCACTAATCAGGAAGCACTAAGGAAGCAGGTGCCAGCTAAAAAAATATTCTGTGACACATTAATCAGCCCCAAATTAATTCAGGTCACTTGAGGCAGGGAAGGTGTGCTTGCGTTGCCACAATAATGTACACTGCCTGGACAACCAGAGGGTGCTGTGATGAAACAGAGGGTGGCATGGGTGGGCCAGAGGGTGGCATGAGTAGTCAGAGAGTGGCAGTGGTGACAGAGAGTGGCAGTGATGAAGAAGAGTGTCCCAAACAGGCTGGACACGTAGAAACAACAAGTTCGCGAAACTTGCGACCCGACAGGTAAGTTCGCAATTTGCGAAATTGTACAAAACCCTCGCGAACTGGCAGAAACCCTCGCAAACACAAAAAAAAATCCGCAAATTCGCGAGAATTCGCGGATTTTGCGGATTGCGAGTTTGCAAATCCGCAAAATTCGCGAACGCGAGATTCGCAAAATTCGCCCATGCTTACTGTAGGGGCCATTTTATGTTTGGCCCCACCATATGCTCAAAGTTTACTTAAATTCTTAGTTTTTGTTCTTTGAGTTGAAAAACTCTGTATGGTTGTATAGGACCAACATTAACAAATCAATATGCAAGTAGCATTTTTTTGCAAAACAATATTTGTATATCATGCTCCTCAGGACAAAATTATTAACTTTCCTGTACTCACTCTCTTTTTGAACTTTCTTTGGAGGCGCCCACTGCCACGTAAGCCAGAAAGTCAACTGTCTCAATGCTAAGGCATTATAGACTAATGAAGTAACCCAATCACTGTCCACGGACCTGGGTATCATATAGTATAGAAAACAAATGGTCCTAGACTCTTTTGTCACGCAAAAGTCAAATACGTTTATAATTTAAGTGTAATTTTATAGTTTATGGTTTTATGGTTTTTAATAATAACCGAATAAAGTAATTTTGACTGACTGACTGGCATGCCTGAGATCAGCACATGGTAATTATTACATGTAGGACTTTCAGAATATGCACCTTGAGGAAGAGAAGGCACCCACTGTTTTAAGGAAAATTATCTGTTTTATTCACAGGAACATTTAAGAAGGTAAAAACATTACCAAGTGTATAATAATCAATAAAATTTCTCCAAAAGGAAGGAGTGTGAAGAAGTGCTCGTATGTGCAATAGATGGAAGTGAAAAGGTTACATAGTGAAGATAGTTCATTTTTGTCATTATTATAGATAATGTTCAAAGGTTACAGAGAGATATCATCTGTTGGTTGAACGGGATAGTAGTGATATGGATATGGCACAGGATCCTTTGGGGATAAATGTTGACGTTTCGACCCAACTAATCGCGTAGAGGGTATTTTAATCCTCCGCTTGCGGGTCTTCCTCTGGACAGGAGAACGTGTGGGAGGCAACCTACTGCAGGCGCCTGTGGTTGAATGGCGCTGATCACAGCTCCCGGGGATGGGTAGTCTGCATCACAATTGCAGTGTAGTGTAGTTAGGCTGTGAGGTTTTAGGTTTAAACCTATAATAACTGATAAAACCCCACTGAAAGAGAAATAGCCCTCACCAGTGAAAACATAAAAACACTGAAAAAACACTTTCAAAACCACAAACTAAATGGCATTGAAAGAAAGGAAAAAGTGAGTGAAAGAGTCGTTTTTTTTCTTCCTGAAGGGGCAAATACAATGTAACTTTGTTATACAAGCTAGCAGTGAGAAAGAGTGGACTAACATTGTTCTGCTTGAGTTTTGTTGTTTAGGGATTCCACTAAAAGATTGTTTCTTCTTCCTTTTACTTTTTTCAGTTTTGTGGTCTTTGGTATAAAGATGCAGGATTTAGAAGCATATTTTATGTCTTGATTAATTATTTTATAAACTGTAGAGTATCAGGAAATATCAAAATCATATTTTAAATTTTGGCGGCATTTGATTCTTTCATTGATAGGTAAAATAGCTGGTTTCATAAGAATCTTTAGTAATATGTGTCACCACATTTACCCACAGAGAATGGGTTAAAACCCTTAATACATCATCCCCCAGTTTCTAGTGGGTCAGTATTGATAGTAGGTGAATTGCCAACACCTCAGGCTTTAAACATTCAGTGCAAGGTGAAGTGACAAGTATATGTAAAAAGAGCACTATCATCAAGCATCTGGGATTGTGCTAAAAACATGACACCAGTCTTTTGGAAAACATGGAACACAGTGTCACTTGGAATGCTCTGCTAAAAAGGTTCTTTCCAAGTTCAACAAAGATTGGAGTGATATTGTTTGTATTTGCAGTGATTCAGATACGTATATGAAAAAGTTGTGTGATGACCTGTCAAAATTGATACCTGAGCTGAAGTAATTACCTGTAAGAGATCCTCGCAACTTGTTAGATGGTATGCTGAAAGCATCTTTACAATCTTCAGAGTTAATGAGGGATGCTATTGACTTTTTAGTCCATTCTGGTGCACTGTTTTTTTTATGCACAGGAACTAAAACGCAAATATTTATCAGTTTGTGCTTTGTGTGGCATCAAAGAAAGAGTCATCATACTGTGTCCCTTAGCTGATGCTACTCAGTCCAAGGGGCTATGAATGCTATATTATCCATGTGGCAACCAATTACAACATTTTTGCTGAGTGATGAATGATGCCAATGGCAAGAAAGGTGAGGATCTTTGGTCGCATATTGATGGTGATGTGAAAAAAGTACCCTCTTTTTTACAGGAAAACATACCTGCTGTATTGGACATAATAAAAAAACTAGAGTGTGAAAACACCCTTGTCTGCCAGGTTTTCAGCATAATTGGTGTAGATGTGAAACATCTCCTTGAGAGTAGGCTGGGCGACACCTTTAGTGACTTTGGCACTGCATCATGTTCCATGTTAGCAATGTTTAAGAGCGTTTATTTTACAATGTATGAGAAATGCTTGCAATGATGCATAGAAATGTCCCTTCACCACCAATGGCGTTTGAAGTCAGTGAAACCTCACTTGGGTACTCTGTACCCATTCTAGATCCCTTACATAAAGGGGAATTTCCTCTGTAGTTTCAAAAGTGCTGCTTCAGTTTTGATCGCTTCAATAACTCTGAGGGCATAAGTATTAATTACCATGTGCTGATCCCGGGCATGCAACAAATTATACTTCAATTATAAATGTCTTTGACTTGATGCATGACAAAAGATTCTAGGGTCATTTGTTGTCTCAAGAGCAGAGACTCTACCAGATACTAATACTGGGGTTTAAATTCATTTATGACGTTGCCCCAGTTGCCTCTCTGACACACTCTTCTCTGAAACCTCCTGTCCATCCGTGCTTGTAAGCGGTTTAAATTAGGACAGTTACCACTGCGAGCAAGGGATTTACATGAAGACAGTTATCACTGCGAGCAAGCGGTTTACATGAGGACAGTTAAAACTGCGAGCACTGCGAGCAAACGGTTTACATGAGGACAGTTACCGCTACGAGCAAGTGGTTTACATGAGGACAGTTAGCACTGCTTGCAAGCAGTTTAAATGAGGACAGTTACCACTGCGAGCAAGAGGCTTACATGAGGACAGTGACCACTTCGAGCAAGCGGTTTAAATGAGGACAGTTAACACTGTGAGCAAGGGGCACACATGAGGACAGTTACCACTGCTTGCAAGGGGTTTCAATGAGGACAGTTACCACTGCTTGCAAGCCGTTTAAATGAGCAAGGGGTTTACATGAGGACAGTTACCGCTGTGATCAAGGGGTTTACATGAGGACAGTTACTGCTGCGAGCAAGCGGTTTGCATGAGGACCGTTACCGCTGCGAGCAAACGGTTTACACGAGGACAGTTACAGCTGCGAGCAAGGGATTTACATGAGGACAGTTACCGTTGCGAGCAAGCGGTTTACACAAGGACAGTTACCGCTGCGAGCAAGCGGTTTACACAAAGACATTTACAGCTACGAGCAAGCAGTTTGCACAAGGACAGTTACCGCTGCGAGCATACAGTTTACTCAAGGACAGTTACCGCTGCGAGCAAGGGGTTTACACGAGGGCAGTTACAACTGCGAGCAAGCGGTTTACATGAGGACAGTTTCCGCTGCGAGAAAGGGGTTTACACGAGGACAGTTACCACTATTTGCAAGCGGTTTAGATGAGGACACTTGCCACTGTGAGAAAGGAGTTTGCACGAGGACAGTTACCACTGCGAGCAAGCGGTTCACATGTGGACAGTTATTATATTTAATTTACAAATTATTATGAGAACGTTTCAATGGTTGCATACTACAAGATACAAGATACAAGTACAGATATAAGTATGAAGGAAACTGTAGAATTAAGAATAATGAGAACCCAGATTTATTGGAGGCTAACGAGTAAGCATACCTCCAATATGGCGCTGGTGAGGAGAATGGGAAGTAAGAGCATTCTAGCTGATGGGAACCGCTCTAACAACATGACATCTAAATACACTATAGCATGCAGGGTTTATGTAATAAACTCTAACACTTAAAAAATAATACCCTGCCATAAATACCTCCTCTCTTTTAGTAGCTGTTTATTTTCAGGAGAAAGTATCCCAGAAGAACTCAAGTGGTAGTCTGAGTTTTTACTGTTTAAACAGTTGTTGCGATTCTGCCACTTGGCCTCCCGGCTCTGGCTTCAGACTCTGTAATGTCACAAATCAGCTGTAATAACATATTACAGCAGAGTAGTTAAGTCATTTTCTGGTAACAGACAACTAGTGATATTACAACCAGACTGTAATAAGACAATCAGGCAAGGGGTTTTCATACATATATCTGTATTTTACTGGTTTCATGCACCTCTGTAATAAACAGAACTCTACACTGGTTGAAATTAAAATCCATAGAAAGATGCATTTGTTCCTACCACATCCACACATATGCTCAATAAATCACATTAGTCGTAGCAACAAGACCTGACTTCATAACTTAACTTAAAGTTAATACTTGATGAGAAACAAGGCAATTCTTTAAAGGTTTGTCAGTGTAATGTGCAGTGATGCTGGAACAATGTTCAACATGCAGGTGCTGCAATCAGGGCAGGACTGGGAACCCAATCCAGCCCTAGAAATACATCTTGACCGGCCCTGGAGAAAGGGTGGGGGTCACGAGGCGGGTGGTGGATTTGGGGTTATGTATGCTAATGAGAAGCACTGCTGCCTGTTTTGTTACAGGGGGCGAATATTGCAGCACTGCTGCAAAACCGGCCCCCACCATTCCAGCCCACCGGGAAAACGCCTGGTGTCGTTATAGCCAGTCCGGCCCTGGCTGCAATCAAGAGGTCGTTAAGATTGAGAAAAATCCAAGAGTCACGCAACGACCAAGTGTAGCAAAATGAGCCACGCCCATTCAGCAGGCAAGCGGTAAGGCTGTGCTACGTAGCCGGTGGTGCATTTTGGAGCACGCTGTCGCAAATACATTACTAAAGCATGATGCGGTAGCGCACTGTCATTTACAGACATCACATCTTCCATCGAAACGGCCACTGATGTACAATTTCACTAATAAAACTATGAAGCGCAAAAACAATATTGCATGGGAATCGGGTTTCAGGAAATATTTATCATATGCTCACCACCAAGTTAAATGTCTTAATTTGTTTTTATCCTATTAAAATGTAAAGGCATCTTATTTGTTCTTCCCCTTCTGTACTTCAGCATGGTTATTTTGAGGGTGCTGCTGCACTACCCCCTCCCCCATGCCTTTACTTACAGCACCTATGGTAAAATGGCACTTTACACAACAAATACCTATTTTATTTTTTAGGAAAATGTTTTCTTCCTCTTAGTTCATTAACTGATATCCGTAACCGTGCAGATTGTATGTGCGTAAATTCTTCACATACAATGTAGGAGCTAGATTTGTGTTCTAGACATTCAGTGCCAGTCAGTTGACTCAAGTCATGTCGGACCAGCGTGGCACTGACAATGAAGGGCATGTCCCTTCACACAGAGCCACAGGGCATGCAATGTCGCACGGGTTCTCTCTCCAGTGCAGAGTTAAACCAAGGGGGTCCAGATAGGGAAAGGAATTTGAGGAGGAAGGTTTCAGGGGAGATATAGATTCTCTAGCACGATTCTGTAAAAAGCTGCCTTACATCATATAGCATTTGGTATTGTTTCGGAAGCGTAAAAAAGATTACTTGATAAATCATAATAGTTCCACAGAAGGCATCTTTGTAGACAGTTGAGTTCTACAGGTTAGATGTAGTTTGAAAATTCCCACCCCACTTTAAAGTTGTATTATATGCCTGCAAGTATCCATCAACTAAATCCCAAGCTTCACTGAGGCAAACAAATCAAATCAGGTGTTTGTTAAGCGCGACTACTCACCCGTAAGGGTCTCAAGGTGCTGGGAGAGTTGGGGGTAATTTGCAGGTTCCCGTCCATCAAGAAGGGGGTCTGTCGAAGAGCCAGGTTTTGAGGTTTCATGCGAAGATGGGGAGCGATGTTATCTGTCTGAGGTGGAGGCACTAGCCACGGGGAAGGAGAAGGAGCGGCCTTCCGATCTGGTCTTTCTGATGCGGGGGACCACAGCATAGGAGAGCTGGGCTGATCGTATGGTCCTTTGGGGTGCGTAGAATTTGAGTCGGCTGTTCGGGTATGCTGGTCCGGTTTCGTGTAGGGCCTTGTGAGCGTGAATTAGCATCTTGAAGGTGACTTTAGCTTCCATGGGGAGCCAGTGGAGTGTGCGCAGGTGCTGGGAGATGTGGCAGTGGCTTGGCAGGTTGAGGCCCAGTCTTGCGGCAGCGTTTTGGATGTTCTGTAGCTTGCGGGTGAGGTTTTTGTTTATTCTGGCATAGAGTGTGTTGCCGTAGTCGAGCTTGCTGGTGACCAGGGCGTGAGTGACGGTCTTTCTGTGTTCGAGGGGGATCCATTTGAAGGTCTTACGTAGAAGGAGGAGGGTGTGGAAGCAGGAGTACAAAACTGAGTTGATCTGGCGGTCCATTTTGAGCTCTGAGTCCAGGATGACATGATATGATATGAGTAAGACGAAGACTTGGGGGAAGTGAGTTCCAAAAGAGTGGAGCCTGCGAGGAAAATCGCAAAGCCACCGTGTTTCTTGCGTCTGAAGATGCTTGTAGACAATAGGTTAGAGCCAGAGGATCGAAGAGCGCGAGAGGGAACATAGAGGTGAATCCGAGAGGCGATGAAGGCAGGGCCTTGCAAGAAGAGGGCCCTGTGGATCAGGCAGCCTAGTTTGAAAAAGCTGCGCTGGTCCACAGGGAGCCAGTGAAGGCTCCTACGGAGAGGTGTGGTGTGACTGGACCTGGGCTGGCCAAAGACGAGTCTAACAGCTTGATTTTGGATAAGTTGTAGTTGATGCATTTGGTAGGCAGGTATTCCGACTTACACTGCATTCGCGTAGTCAATCGGAGATATGACCAATCCCAGAATGACTTGAATAAGAGCGTCTCGGGAAAGAAATCTGCTAATTTTCCTAATGCGACGTAGGATGATTCCCAGGTTGCGTGCGTGGTTCCTGGGGGTGGGCGGGCTTCCGAGGGCAGGGGGAGACCAGTTGTCGTTCCAGGCGTCTTGGTTTGCCCTTGTTTGTGTTTAGTTGTAGGCAGCTGTTTTTCATCCATTTGGCGACTGTTTCCGTGCCTTCTCGAAAGTTGTGTCTGGCGGTGTTGGGTTCGTTGGATAGGAGGAGGATGTGGCGATAGACATGGAAATTGGTTTCGATATGTTACCTCTCAAGATGGCTGCCTAAGACATGTCCCATCCAGTATGACTCTAACAATTCCGCCTTGTTTCCAAGTCTTTAACTAATCAGTGATGTAATTTCCTTTTCTTGTCTCTTTTTGTCTCATTCTTCTCTCTCAGGTCAACCTGGACTCCAATACCCGCGAGGTTACAAACCACAACATCTTGCTGCCCACACGCAACTGCTTCGACCTGGCCCAGAAGCGTATCTATGGACTCATGGAGAAGGACTCCTATCCCAGGTTTCTCCGATCAGAGCTTTACCAGGAGCTTGCACACCCAAAGCAAGCCAATGGGACAATATAGCACCATTGATAGACATTCTCCAATACCTACCGCATGCAGTTCCAAAGGCAGAGGCCTCCCATACACTCCCAAGTCCACAGGCCTGGACAGTGGTGACTTGGCGTATCTGGTGGAACGCAAAGGCCACCCGTACGAAACCAGGCACAGAAACGGGAGGCAATGTCACAGTTCCGTAGTTCCCGGAGGTACGAAACCTTATGAAGGATATCGCTTTGAAAGCAACATGTTGCATCTGAAAGAGATCCCAATGGCTATTCATTACTCTCGTCTCTTTCACATCCTGTCAATCACTGAACAAAAGGGTCAAGAACAGGGCATGAGCAGAGGACTCTAGATGCCTTTTGACCCTGTCCCTTTAAAGACATTTTTTATGCAAGTTGACTCCTATATTAGTCGGCCCTTCAACGTTTGTTCTGCTGAAGTTGGAATTGTGACTCTTAGCGATTAGCACTGTGTCATTACATATAGACTGTGCTGTGTTGCCTCAATGGTAGATGCCTTTAGCAAGGTGACTTTGCCCCTAAATACTGCACTGTCCAAGAAGAGATGGGGCATTGTTCATGGCCATCATCAACGAGGCATCTCGGTAGCTTCCTGAGCATTGAATCAACCAGGGAGGTTGCGTGAAAGTCTTGCCCTACAGTCTCTCACTGTCAAGCTGTCTTTAACCTTGCTGAGTTGTTGGTAGGACTAAGGTCCTTCACTGGCTGCTTCCTACATAGCTGTCTCTTCCACAGTGGGGTTCATCTTGAAGTGGAGCAGTTTGGGCAGTTCTCCCTTTTTCTGCGGTACACTGACAGTCATCTTGTGCTCTGTGTCGTTCACGTCTGTTGTCTGTCCTATTTCATGTACATGGATCTGAAAGTGAAAGACAAAGATGGCGTGTGCCTTCCAGCACTTCTTCCAATACAAAGTACGCCCAAGAAGCGGTGGCTGAGACTAAAGCGACTGAGGCTTCGTTACTGAGTGCAGAAGACCACAGATGTTACACTCTGAAGCCAAAACACTCAAAGTGAAGGCGTGGAGGCCACCAGAGTAGGGGGCTCAGAAGGAGTTGCGTTTTGTGGGGATAGGCGGTGAGGTCCCCCAAAATACTGTTGTTTTGGTTGAAAGATTTGGATAGAGGTCGCTACCTACGCTCTTTCCAAATAAAATGTCTATGTTCCTGTTAAAATTGTGAAGCGATGTGGTAGCATCAACAAAGCTATTTTGTACAGGTGGTCTCTGGGTGTGGTTTGGGAAAATGGCATTATGTATTTCCTGTATCCAATACAATTTGCAGAGGTCTGGAGTCCCCTGCCTCATTGGTGTCAAATGAACACCTCCATATCTTTGTCCAATGTGTCTTGAATATGCCCTGCTCTAGTGGGAGCTAAACGCCCAGCTTCTGTCCATCTCAGTGAATATACACTGAATGTTAGTGTTCACTCAGCCTCCTGTCTGTATTACAGCATTTGTGCAGCTAAGGAACTCTACATAGTTTAGTCATTTGTTAGGCTCACACATACTACTTCTTTCATTGAGAGAGCACATACCAGACACGGTGAATGTCAACCTTAAGATCTTGCCAGTTTGTATTCCTGCATCCTGCAAAAGCCCCTTCCTTGGGCCTTTCCTCCCCTGCAAGGGAGCCAACTCTCTTACAAGCTGCATTGATTCCCCAAATGTAGTCATTATCATAATACATAATTGTTCAATTTCAAGGTGATTTAGTTCCATCCTCATAGCTCACCATTCCAGGCATGAGAACCTCTACAGTAATGCCAACACAACTCCTGGATGAGGCTCTGTATCCTGGTGGAACTGGGAGATGGATGAAGGTGGGTGTGTGATTAATGAAGAAGGAAAACATGGCACGTACTGAGCGCGATTACCAAAGGCCGATTCCCACTGGCACGGGATAACAACCCCTTTGGCATCAGTTTAAAGTTCACAGATGCCTATCAAGAGCTCCCTAGCATTGGTGGAACTTGCATGCCCTTTTAGATTGGCTCCCTTGTGTTGACAAGGCCTTTGCATTGTTGTGAAAAAGTGGTCTCAAAGTCTCTGTTCACAGTTCATCACAATAAGACCATGGCATACTTCTCAGATGTCCTACTTCAGGAGGTGCCTGCCCTGTTATTGGCTAGGCAGATTTAAACTTGAAACTCATTGCCGCCCAGTCTTATACTGCCTCTGCCAGAGCACTTCTGCTTTCTCAGACCCAAGAATACAATCCATGGTGTCCTTTTCTGAGCTGGCATCCTAGAACTTACCCCAAGAAAATCATACAGAGCCAGGAATTCAGTTACAAACAGATCTCCTTAAACTGCATCTTCTTCTTTAAAGAAGGATTGGATGCAAGTGGTTCTCAAATACAGCCCATAATTCTCACTAACTCATTCCTTCTCTCTTGGAGGCAAGTCAGGGACCCATGGACTTGTGACTCATTCCTGAGGAGCAAACCACTTCTCTCACACAGGTATGGAATCCATAGACTCCTCCAAACCCTTGCCATGAGTATTGCTGTCAGCCTTACATCTCCTTACGTCTCTCCTAGAAGAACTGAAACCCATGGTCCGCTGGCTCCAAGTAACTCTAGTCCAGACTTCACCATTTACAGAAGGCTTAGAATCCATGGAATCCCCACATACGATCGCATTTCTCAACTTTAGCACAATGCTCAATCCTCACAGCCATATCTGTTCCTGAGCACTCCTGTCTGGTCCTCACCTTTGTTTCATAGACATCTCTGAACCCATGGACTCTTGACTCTAACCTGGAGTTCTCACCACTTGCCTATACTTCCTCTTTTATTGCCAGATCTAGAAAGTACAGACTCCTGTCTCTGGGACTGAACTCTTGCCACTAATCTGCATCTTACGTCCCTAAGAGAAGAACTAGGACCTTGGATTCCCGACTAAAGCACCCACCTTGTCTGAAACCGATGGATCAGGAACCCATTGAGTCCTGGCTCTGTCCTCGCGTTCTGATCCTTGGCCCACACCTGATCTCCTACTAACATGTCTCCTGGACCCATGAACTCTTGACTTTTGCCCTGAGCGTTCACCATTTCCGCCCACCTCATTTCTTACAGACAGTCCTAGAACTCAGGAATTCCTGACTGCACGCCTGAGCTCTTACCACTGGCCCACCGATATGTTCCTACAGACCAGCCTAGGAAAGATTCTTCCCATAAACTGGGAGGTGACCTCATTCCATGCAGTATAACCAGTGTGTGCCTAGCTCCGCCCCAACGCTCTCGCCAGTAGCAGTACACCTCATTATCACAACCAAGCGTGGAATGCCTGATGACTGATTGGGTGCTAGAACTCTTACCACTAGCCCACAGAGGCACCCTCTCAACCAGGACTGTAGCCCATGTACTGAAACTTCACATCTGACTGCACACAGGGCTCTTTGTCCCCTCTCTTCACCACCATCTTCTATGTTCCCAAAAGTAGGTATTTAAGGATTGTGAAGTATTGCTGTTGCAGGTGAGAAATAGGAAATGTTGATTGTGCAACTGTGAAGGGCGTGGGGCAGTGTGAAGAAGTCTACTGAAAGGAATGTTTTGGCTTGCTTTCAGAAATGGCAATGCATGCTGGGACCTGTGATCATTCTGCATAGATTTTCCTTGGACAGGAAGAGTGTTTTTTGTTTGATACCAAATATTCCATACTGAGGAGTACTCTGTTTAGAGAATAAGCACTGTTACAAAAATAAAGATTTACTGCACTGAACTGAGTGTTTCCTGGTTGTTTTCATTGACCCAGTCTAAGTTCAGTATTAGAATACCACACAGTAACCACCTTTACCTGCAGAATGACCTCACTAGACTATGACAACTTCACCAAATCCCCACAAAAATCATTCTGTGCAAAATCCAACATTGCTACAAATGTTCCAGGGCCTGGCATCATGGGTGTGGAGGGATTCACATGATGGCGAAGACTAAGTTGATATAATTGGAGTCTGGGAGGTTTGGTGGCCTGAACAACACCGACTGATATCTGGCATGATTCCTGCATTAGTGTATGCCTTGAGTACCTCTCGCACAGTATTACCGTACGCCTGGAGTGGTTCCTACATGGTATTAGCATATGCCTGGAGTAGTTGCTGCATGGTGTTAGTGTATACCTGAAGTGGTTCCTGCATGGTATTAGCATATGCCTGGAGTGGTTCCTGCATGGTGTTAGTGTATACCTGGAGTGGGGTGTGCACAATATGTTGGACAGTATTAGCATATGCCTGGAATGGCTGCTTCACAATATTAAAGCATGCCTTGAGTGGCTCCTGCAGAATATTTCAGTATTTCTGTAGTGGTTCCTGCACAATATTAGCGTATGGCAGAAGAGGCTCCTGTACAGTTTTAGCGTATGCCTGGAGTGGTTCGTACACAATAAGTAACAACTGTGGTCTATCCTCCACTATATCTCAAGCCCTGGCAGTCAATGCTGAATTCTTGCTGATATCTGGGGTTATTCCTCACCCATTCTATCCGGTGCCTGGATGACTAGTCCACAGATACTAACCTGCAATGAATGTGGCTCATGCACACTCCTGCACACTGCTGGCTAGTATCAGGAATCACTTCTGCACAATACTTGCTGATGCCGGAGGAGACTTCTGTACACTCATGCCTGATGCCTGGAGAGTCTGCTGCACTATTCTGTCTGATGTCATAATTCCCAAAAATAGTGGCACCATACTAAGTAAAGTCTGGCAAAATAATGTATTACCTTCAGTGGCTACCAAATCATCCCTCGGATTCCTCGCCTTATGAATATCCGACTGGTCCTGAAACTTTTGCCCAGCAATAGCTCTCCAATTGATGCCATGCAGCTTTAGGTGGGACTCTACCTACTGGATGCAACGACGCCGGACTATATGAGGTACCAACCGGTATGCAGGCATCAGTTCCTTACCCACCCTATCAAGGTGTGCAGATAAGGACAGAGACCACATCAGTGGCAGCCACAATTACAATGCATAACCTGTTTGTGTACTTTAAGTTATTACGCATGCATGCATGCATCAGGTGAGATGGGAAGGGAGTGAGGGATCTTTGGTAAGATTATGTATCCACCAGATATACCGTTAGTAAAGGTAAATAATAGTTTACTTGTGATGGTGACAATATCCTACCAGTCCCTCACCATATTAAGTGCAAAGCAATTAACCAAGGAAGTCCTACAAAAAGCTCTGGTTCAATACCCATCTCTGCCTGCTGCGGCTGTGAGACAGTAATGTTTTGCAAAAGAATGCAATGATGACTACTTGGCTGCCATTGGCCGCCCTGTAGATATCAGCCACCAGAACGCTTCTGCCATGGCCCTAGTAGAGTGGGCAGGAATGTACATCGAATGAGCTTTCTTGGCTTAGACGTATTAGATCTTGATACAGAAGATGACCCAATACTTAGTTGGTGCATTTGTCACCGAAAGGCTCTTCATGCTCTATATTATATAAAGTATGGTCTAGTCACTAGTGAAATTGCTTGGACTCCAGTTTATGGAGCTTCTCTTTCTCTTTAGTTGGATAAGGAAGAGGGAAGAAAGGAGAAAGAGTAATAGATTGGCCCAAATGAAAGGCAGATATCATCTGGGGTAGGAAGGATGGGCAGGTATGGAGGACCAACTTATCTGGTTTGATAACCGTGAAAGGCGGACAAACTGAAAGGTTAATGAAGCTCTCTGACCCTACAGCCGGAAGTTATTGCAATCTATAGAATAGTCTTCAGAGTGAGAAGCTGAGCCTGACAACTTCGCATCTGCCTGAATATAGATGTCATTAGGAAATTAACAGAGTGGGAGGAACAAGTAAAGTATCCCTTGTGGAAAACTCACCACTAGTGGCGATCTAAACACCAGCAGGAATACAAAAGGACTACATGACACTGCTCGCTCTCCACGTGTTTATCCACAGTGTTTGGGGATTGGAGTGGCAGACCTGGCTCTCCTGATGTGAACGCAGACCCACCCTGTGTGTGAGACCTATTAAAGAGTGCCAACAAAAGCCATACAAGGCCCTCCTCACCCAATCTGGGTTGCTCAGGATCGCCCATGCTCAGTCGTCCCTCACCTTCCGCAGGATTCTTGAAAGAAGCAGAATTGGTGGAAACATGTATAGCAGGACCTGAGACCACCTATACATGAAGGCATTCCTCAAGAACATTCACAGGAAGTGTATGGCACAAAACGTAAGACACTTCCTGTTTTGAGCATGGCATGGTATCCACATATGGACACTGTAAATTGGAGGAGTTCACATCAGTCACTTTGATATGTAGTACTCCCTTGTGATCTTGTGGTAAAAGAGGACTTAGAGCATTCACCCTTATGTTGAAGGTGCCTACAAGGTGAGTCAACACTACAGTACAGCAAAAGGCACATCGCCTCCCAATGCCTAGTTCACTAACCCATGTTACCCTGTCTGTTGATATTATAGACTGTAGTGGTGCTGTCTGACAAAATCTGAATGGTGCTCTCTGAGATGGAAGGGAGAAAAGCCTTCATGGCAAAGCGGACTGCTACAGCTCATTCAAGCTCAGCCATCTAGTGGCTTCTGAACCCAATAAACGTGTTGCACACCATGCATTCCTATGGTGCACCCGGATAGCCGGGCTGCCCTGAAACTCCTGATGAGGGTTCATTTGACACTTTGAGCCCATCCAGGGCTCCAGATGGTCTCATGCGTTTGTTCCACTGACCCCTCAGTCACTCTATTTGTGCTGATTGCAAGAAAGGCAGAGGCCCTCCATCCAGATTATTAGGGACAAGGTACTAGAAACCCTCTTGTCATCAGGTTATTTTTCCACGAAGTCCTGGGCCAGCCTGCCTGGGGCCCATGTCCATGGCTGCCTTCCAGCCCTGTCCAATTGGCCTTTCCTCCGAGGCTGCCTTTCCAGAGAGCAGGCAAAGTTGTGTAGCTGACAACCCTGTGTAAAGCAGCCTGCTCAAGGACATTTTAGCCAGCAATGTACTCTGACCGATTGGGCGCACTTGGTCCGTTTAGGGATGGACTGCCTCGCCAGCCTCAGCTGTTGTTTCAAACAATGAGCTTCCTTCCTCCCTGCACTGTCTGACTGTTGGGTCTGTTTTTCGTGAAGGCCACCTAGCAGAGTTAAGGCCAAGCAGCCTGGCAGTGTGAGACCCCAGTAGTCCGACAGAGTGGATGGGGTTGGGTGGTACTAGTCTCGGAAGCCACCTGGTGGTCAGGACCCCATGCCCAACACTGTTGACATTCTCCACCCAGTGCATTTCTGCAGCAGCTCGGAATGACTGCTCAGTGGGACGTCCCTGATGCCCAATCAGGCACATCAATGTCTTGCTTAGGCTGCATCTGGGCACACTTCTCCCTTGTATCCTTTGGAGCTTTCTTGGCAGGTGCCGGTGCCCATGCCCATGTAACTGCCCTGTCCCATCAGTCCCCTGGAGGCAAGAAGGGGCTCCGAGTGCAGGGTCCTGCAGGGTTTTACGGTTGGTCCTGGACAGGCACATGGCGCCTACTCCCTCCTGAATGATCCCTCCAGTTGCATATACTTGTCTCAAAAATTAAGCCATGCACGTGTAAGCACACATAGCCAGTACAGTGGAACTGCAAATAGCTCATTAACTCAGTTAAGGTTCCTTTGTTTACTTCATGTGCTGCTTGACTAACTTTAGTAATTCTAGAGCGAATGTACGCAGAGGAACGCTGACTTCCCAAGATGCATGCATTTATGCTTGATGGCCTCAGCCCAATCGCATGTCTCTGTGACTGTGATGATGCAGTCGGATGTCTTTCCTTTCAGCTCTCAGTGGAACTTTCTGTGCCTACCATGGTGACCACGGGTAACAGGGAATTGGGGTTCAATTTCAGAGAGGAAAATTGAGAAATGGCTACTACATTGAAGGAAGGCAGCAGTTGCACAATTTACATACTCCTGACTTAGGGAGGTGGCAACAAACAATAACAAAGCAGGACTCTCTCTAGGCCCTGTAATTGGAATGAGTACACTTTAAATCCTTTAACAAGGATCCATTGAAAGGTAAGTCTGATGCCAGCAGCTGCTGTAATTCCAGCTCCAATAGCATATATTAAAGTTGCTGCAGTTAAAAAGCTCCTAATTAGACCTTGGATTCGAGCTGGCGGTCCACTACGAGGCAAGCTTAGGCCTGGCCAGTCTCTGCCTCTTCGCACCCCCTTGATGATGTTGACTAAATGTCCTGGGGGTCCTATGTGTTTACTTTGAAAAAGATAGATTGTTTAAAGCAGGCTGTTTGGCTGAGTATTTCAGGTAGGAATAATGGAGTAGGACTCTGACTCTATTTTGCTGGTTTTTGGAACTTGGGCCATGATTAAGAGGGATGGCTGGGGGCATTCATATTACGCCATTAGAGGCGATATTTTTGGACAGGCATAAGGCGAACAGAAACAAAAGCATTTGCCAAGAATGTTTTCATTCATCAAGAATGAAAGTTGGAAGTTCAATCAGGAGAAAAACCTTCTTGGTACCAACCAGAAACTATATTGACTAGCAATTCAGTAGCATTGTTCGCATGACTCACCGAGCATCTTCCAGGAAACCAAATACTGTTTGTGATAATGATTGCAATTATTTCTCATGAAAAAGGAATTTCCAATAAGTGCTGGGTTATAAGCTTGCCTTGATAAGGTTCCTGCCCTTTGTAAACACCGTCCGTCACTTTTACCAATTGTATGGTTTAGTGAGGTCCTCAGACCAGCCCCACAGGGGCCAGCATCAACCATGGCAGATCCCAGAGAAGTGGATTTAATTGGACTATCTAGAGGAAGTAAAAGTCGTAACAAGGTTTCCATAGGTGAAACTACAGCAGAATCATTAACAGCGCAGCGGCCCGAGTGACTGATGGTAGCAACCCAAGCCCTCGGCTGTAGTGGTCCCTGATGGAACCTACACACTCCTCTTGTGTCCGCGCAAGCAAAGCAGTCCACAGCTGCTGGGCGCTTGGGTGAGGATCAGGTACAGGATGTGCTTCTACACATGGGAGGACCCAAACCACACATGAGGGACTGGGGTGGGTGGCAATGACTCCTCTTAGAGGGGCATGGTACGACAGACAACCCCTCCCAAGACAGAACCCATGATTACCCTGCACAAACCCATGGGATCCGAATCATAGGGCCTCTGTGGGCTGGAATCCCCTAAAGGCTCCTGCCTGGGCCCTCCTGTGTCTGATCCCGGCCCTCCCTGGTTTTGAGTGACCGGGGAGTGGCCCATCTCTGGTGGTAGGACAGCCCGGATTAAAAGGATTTTGAGCCACAAGAGAACCCCCAGCTTCTCTCAGCAGAAATGCTGTGCCCCTCAAAGCCAGTGTGACCTGCTTTGAGGGTTGGGAGGTGGAAGGCACCCCTGACTGCTTAGGCTTCCAAGGATTCACCTCCAATGGGTAGTAGGTAAATCCCTTTGATGGCATGAGGCAATCTGGGTCTTCTCTCTGTGTCTCCCAGCAGGGCAAGGAGGTGCTCACTGGCATGGACTGGAGCTGCCACCTAACCTGTGGAATCTCATCATGCAGAGACCGCACGGTGGGGCTCCTGGTGTGAGCATCTGGAAATACTCTTGAAATCATGGAGGCTGACTTCCTAAGTGCAAACCTGATGGGTGCCAGGCTGTCTCCCCACACGGCTGGTGGATATATAGTGCTACTTTCTTACCACCACTCCTGTACCTACAAACTGATGGGTGAACATTGCCTGAGTCTTAGCTCATGCATCAATGAAGAAGGCAGCTAACTGCGAGAATTAGTGTCAATTACAGGACACATTGGTCATCGACACTTTGAACACCTTGTGGCTCCAGGTTCCACCCGGTGCTATTCCGATCTGTCACTTGAATTTCAATCACCCCTCCACCACCTACAACCCATCGATCCATCAGGGTCCCCCATGCTTAGACATCCAACCATGATCCCAGATCAGACGTGGCAACCCACTGAATGCAGGCCTGTTGAGCATATTTAAGAATATTACAAGTGGAGCAAAAGAATTCCCTGAGTAAAGGAGAGTGACTAGAGAAGAGCCTAGCACTTAATACCAGTCGACGGCAGGTGAGAGAAATGTGGGGCACAAAAGAACAATTCCCTGGAGTTGTTTACAGCGCACTGGGATTGGGTTTTCTTGGAGTGGGTTGCTTGGGAATGCAGCTCAAAGTAGGTGGTAACCTCCATCTAAGGCTAAATACGGGTGTGAGACAGATATCCAACAAGTGCTGGTAGGGAGAGTTGCAAAGAACTTTGAAGAGAGAATTCAAGAGGGATTGAAACCACTGAGAGGTAAATGCAAGGGCTATCCGCAGTTCGTCCAGAGGATTCAACTTGTAAGATCATTCATATGAGAGGGTAGATCCCCTCTGTGGGACTACCACCTAGGTGCACCCGGCCGTTGCAGAAGGGATTTTTCCACAGTGGTGCACTATGACTGTGTCAGCTGGGAAGGCTTTACGTTGGTAGGTACCTCTCCACTCCTGCAGAGAGAATTAAAGCCCCCTGGCAGCAGCTTCACTATGTCCGTGAGGTCAGGGAGATTGAATGCCTCCACTCCCTCCCCCAGCAACTGCCTGGCCCCTTTCGGGGTGTGACAGTACAGAGGCACATGGCCCCCTACGCCCATCATTACTATTGGCTGGGGAGGAGAGAGACTTCCCACAGAAAAGAAAGGCAAAAGCAGGTTGATCTCGATTTTCATCATAAATATGGACTTTGAATGTGGCCCATCGTGATCCTGCTGACTTTTCAAGTTTCAAGCAGGAGGTGTCAGAAACCTTACCACAAGGATAAATGGTTTGGGATGTCCCACGGTACATAGCAAGATCACTTTTTGATCCTTCAATTTAATCTCTTCTATTCATAGTGCATCATTATTCAGCAGGCGTAGGATTGTTCACCTACTAATATAGAATGTGAGCTGGGTTTATACCAACATGAGACTGGTAAGTTTCACCCCACTGATGATGCGTTGTTGTAATAGTAATCCGGTTCAGTAGAAGAGAAGTTTCAAAAGTTTGGTGCATGTGCTTGCCTGATGAGGCAGTGGGGAGAAGCTGCCACCTGTGGTAATATGATTGAACTCCTCATAGTCAATACCCCCCACCCCCAACTGTAATGATACCTCATTACTGTGTAACCTTGGTCGACCTGGGATAGCCTGCCTCAGGCCGGTGTGTAGAGCAGCTCGTTTGGGGACCCGAGTACGGCAGAAGGGGCCACCTCCATCACAATCAATGCACTGAATTTTTGTGGTGCCGGGTACTAAATCAATAATAGACGACCTGATTTTGAGTCAGGGTTTCAGAAGTAGCAGAGAGCTACCTCCCTGCAATCTAATGAAAGTCATCTTTTGAGCCAAGCTTTTGCATGCGTCCGTGGGCATCCTCCTCTCTTGGAGTCCCTCTGCCACCCTCTGGCAGGAGGGACAGGTTGCACATCTGTGGATGGCACTTTCCACCACATGCAGCTTGGTACAGGAACTAGGACACAATTCCTCACTGGTGAGCAGTACGACCAGGTGGCGAGTAGTAGGCCCCAGTGGAGTAATTTGGAGGCAAGCCAGTGGGTGGATCTAAGTAGAAGTCTCCTGAGCGCTGGCCTCAACATACATGTCCACTTTAGTCACTGTCGACTGCCGTGGGCTGGCCACTCTGGACGCCAAGTCAACAAGATGACCGGAGGGCAAGACCATGCTGCTAATGATGACTTGTGTCTCCCCGGATGTTCTGTAAGCCCCTCTTTGTGGAGTTTAATAGTCAAGACAAAATGGCTTCTTGGGCAGGCCCAGGTGAGAGGGGCAGTGAATGGGACTTAACTCTACTTAGCTCGCCAGGTCCGGGTTGCTGGAAGGCTGTAGGCACCGACCTGGGGTGCCCTGAGCTGATGAATGTAGGTGACAGTTCCTACTGAGGGCAGGGTGGCAGCAGATTCTTGTGCTCCCTGGAGTGTAGCAGAGATGTGACATTCCAAAGGCAGAGCCACATAGTCTGCCAGGAGCAGGGTGGCGTTGGACCGAGAAGGAGTCAGGGCTTCTGTGGGGTGAACCGTTCTAGCAATCCCCAATAAGATGGAGGTTAAGCCTTAGCTTCTGCCTGGGAGGCCTGGTCCAAGTAGGCTCTGCTGCCAGCCAGCAGGCAGAGTTAGCTAGCCTGCCCGGGGCAGAATGGCGTAAGACTGTGGAAGAGTCTGTGTGTCTTACAGGCTAAACATATCCAGTAATCAACAGTGAGAGAAGAGTGAAGCCATGGCTTCCGTCTATGTGGTCTGGTCAGCGCAGGGTATGGCTCTAGGCACCGGGCAGCAGCTTGTTGGCTTTGATATGATATGATATAAATGCTTTTGTAGCGCGCTCTATTACTAAAAATAGTATCCTGGCGCGAGAGTTGGCTAAAACGTCATGAGTTGGCTAAAACATCACCAGTGACATTTCATTCTCAAGGCCGATCCAGCCAATGGACAAGTATGAGTGTGCCAACTCGCCAGGGAAGCTTGCCTAATTTAAACTTTTCACAGCCCTAAGCATGACCTTAGCCCATAACGCAGCTGTCCCATTGAGACGGCATAAACTGTAGTTTAACATCCACAAGTTGTCTTTTTCCATTTGTTAGAAAACCACAGGCCCTCTGCCCTCCACTGGGCGCCCTTGTTCTCAGATTACTGTTTAGATACATATTTTACAGGCATGGACTCATTTGGATATTGTCTCCTGCAACTCCTAGCAGTGTAACTTTGACCTCTGGCCTCAAGCAAAAGTACCAAACTTGCAAAACAATTATTTATTGTTGCAATGTATGTATGTATGTATTTAATGCTTGTTAAGCGCGGCTGTCACCCGGGAGGGTATCCTGGCGCTGAGACCGTATCTAACCATCAGGCGGGATGTATTTACATTGCTCTTGGAAACAGGTAGGTCTTGAGATCCCTTTTAAAAGAGGGCAGATCTTGGCTGCTCCTCAATGCCAGAGGTAAAGTATTCCATAGTGTGGCGGCCGTGAAACTAAAAGCACGGCCGCCCATCCTCACTCTATTGATCCTGGGAATTCTCACCAGGAACGCCGAGGAAGATCTCAAAGGTCTGGCAGCTTGATACCAAGAGAAAAGATTTTGAATTGGTATTGGTCCTAGTCCATGCAGGGCCCTGAATACAAGGCATAAAGCCTTGAAGGCAATCCTCTGCTGGACCGGCAGCCAGTGCAGATCGGCTAGTGCTGCAGACGAAGAGGCAGATCGTGGCAAAGATAAAGCCAGTTTAGCAGCCATGTTTTGGATCCTCTGCAACTTTAGGATCAGGATCTTAGGAGCTCCCAGAAGTAGTGCGTTGCAGTAGTCTAACCTACTGAGGATAGAACTCCGCACTACCTCTGCTCTGGCTTCCCGGGGAAGTATTGGTAAGATCTTGCGTAGGGCACGAAGCAGGCCCATGCAGGTCGCTGCAGTCCTATTTACAGAGGCATCGAGCTGTAAATTGGGTTCAAACAGAACTCCTAAATTGCGAGCCGATTCTGCAGCTTCCACCGAGCCCGGGATAGAGGTAGGCCAAAAGTTATCCGGTAACCCGCGGGGGAGACGGTCTAGGGAACAATGGAGTACTTCCGTTTTTGACCCATTGAATTGGAGTGAGTTAGCTCGCCGCCAATCTGCTGTAGCCGGCATACAGCGGTGAAAAGTGTCCCTCGAAACTATCTCGGTGCCCTCAAATGAAAAAATCAATTGAGTGTCATCGGCATAATTGATGACTGATATGCCGAATGACTTGATTAGGTCTACCAGGGGTCGGAGATATAAGTTGAAAAGGATCGGGCTGACCGCTGACCCTTGGGGGACACCTTGGTTCACCTGTCGTGTGGCTGATCGAAATGGTGGTAACGCCACAGCTTGCTGTCTGTTGCTGAGGTAAGATGTTAACCAACTTAGAGCCAGACCGTTTACTCCCACGTTTTGAAGACGGGCCAAGAGGACCTCATGGTTCACCGTGTCGAACGCAGCCGACATGTCAAGCAGCACTAAAAATGCTGACTTGCCCCTGTTGACACGCGTTCGTAGATCGTCCAACACGGTAACCAATGCAGTCTCGGTGCCATGGGCCGGTCTGAAGCCAAATTGGGCTGCATCCAGACAGGAGTTTGTTTCCAGGAAGTTGGACAAGGCTCTCGTGACCCATCTCTCAAGAATTTTTATCGCAAATGGTAAAAGCGATATAGGCCTATAATTGGCCGAGCATAGTGGGTCTAGAGAAGCCTTTTTTAGCAATGGAGTTACTATTGCCAGCTTCCAACTGTCTGGAACTGACGCTGTAGTCAATGACTGGCAGCAGATGGAATGGAGTGGAGGAAACAACTCAGCTTGAAATGCCTTCCAGATCTTATGGGGCATTGGATCAAGTGGTGAACCTGAGGATACGCCATTGGCCAAGACGCAGAATTCCTCTAACGAGGGAATAGGAAAACAAGACAACTGAGAAGAAACTGCCTTGTTATTATCCCATACGGGTACCGAGTGGCAGGGAGATTCCAAGGGGGGGGGATAGAGACAGCGCAGACTGTCCGGACACTGAAAGTCCATTCAGGATGGTCCTAATTTTCTCCTCGAACGCGAGGGCTAAGGAATCACAGAGTTCCTGGGAAGCCGGAATGGCTGGCACTGTACAGGATGGATTAGATAAATTATTAACCAGCTTGAATAAAGTCTGCGATTTATTAGAAGCCTTCGCCATGGTGTCTTCTAAAAATTTGGCTTTAGCGCTTCTTAGCTGGGTCTTATATACCTGCAGGGCCGTTTTATATGCTGCCCTGTCCAGCTCCTTATACCCTCTCCTCCAAGTACGCTCCGCCTGTTTGCAACGGAGCTTATGCTGTCGAAGATCATCAGTGAACCAAGCATTAGCTCCTCTTGGTCTGTCCTTCACCCTTCGCAAAGGGGCCAGCTCATCCAAGGAGGTCAAGATTTGCTGGCAAAGGACATCATAACTCTTGTCCACACTATCCTTCACCCGAAAAGTCCTGGGCAGTAGAGTGGGTCGGATCGAATCCCCCAGAAGGCGGGACCATTGTCGATTAAGCTTAGTGCCGCCCGAGTTACTTGATTTTAACGGAGCAGGCAAGACAAAAGACATATTGATCAGTAAATTATTGGTCCAGCACTGAGCCACGACCTCATTCACCACAACCAATTCCTTCTCGGCAAATACCAGATCTAAGGTATGCCCCTTGTGATGAGTAGGTGACAAGACCAGCTGTACAAGTTGAATATTGCTACCCGCTTGGCAGAGTTCCCTATAGACCAGATCATGAGGGCCAGAGGGCCAGAGATTGAAATCACCCAATACTAAAAATGAGGCATGGGAGTTTGAGAGGTCGTAAATTAGATCGATCAATGACTGAAGGGCTGTTGTGGTCTACGAGGAAGGTCTATTTCATAAAAGGCCTGCTATCAAGGTACCGCCCTGGGCCATAATGGAGAAACCCATGAGCTCGAATCCTAACACCTCTTTTACCACCAGTTCTGAAAGGGAAATTGAATCTCTAAAAATGTAGCCCACTCCACCCGCCCTACCAGAAGCTCGGGGAGTATGTCTTATGAGGTAGCCCGGTGGGCAAGCCCAACCGAGTTCCATCCCACAGTAAGAGAAGCAGGTGCCTTTTAAATCGGCCTCTGTGCCTGCTTCTGCCCCGGGGCGTGTAAAGGTGGCAAGAAAGACAGTGGGGGAAAAAGGGGCAAGGGGGTAGACCGAGGGGTGAAAAATAAAAGGAAGAACAGGAAGATAACACTACAAGGAGAAATATGAGAGAGTGAAAGACAAAAATGGGTGTGTGAGAGAAAGAGAGAGACAGGCAGTGGGATTACAGAGAGAGGTCACAGGTGTGAGAGTTATAAACAGATGTGAAAGAGAGTAAAAAAGATGAGAAGGATAGGTGAAAGGCAAATAGGTGACAAAGAGACAACTGTGAGTCAGGAAGAGGCAGAGACGGGTGAAAGGGGGTGATCATATGATGTATGTTTTTTAGATAAAGGACAGATGACATAACCAGGGGCAGTGGGTGACATTTCAAAGCGGTGGGGCGCAAAGTGATTTGCATACAGCACCGTAGCGAGCGAGCGAGCGCAGCGAGCGATCCAGAACCCTAAAAGGGGGGTTTGGTGGGGTTACCTCCCCCCCTTCCCCAAGAAAACTTTGAAAAAAAAAGCAGAAAAATCGTGCATTTTCAAGCAATTTTGAGAAAGCAGGAAGGTTAATAAAGCAATTGTGAAAGTGCAGTTATTACATTAATAGATGGCATAACATAGGTAGCTGCTTATTCAGTATAACCACAGAGCTTCATACATTCCGTTCTATTACGCTCAGGTGCAGAATTCAGACTATAAGACTCTCATGAAAATCTCAGCTATAAGAGTAGAAGAAGTTGCACAGCAGTTGGGAAACAGCCTTCACAAAGCATTAGGAAAATGAGAGGCAATTACTTGAAAGCAAACTGAAAGCAATGCATCAAGTAGTAACTTAAAGCAATGCATCCAGCAAAACAGTGCATGCAGTCAACCATACAAAAGTAAACTAAAGCAAGTGTGAACCTGTGAACCTTCACTTTGAAAGCAGGGTGCTAGTCAACAAGCCAGTCACATACATTTAAACTGAAGAAGAGTACACCTCAGCATGCAGGCAGCAACATAAAAGCACCAAGCAAGTCAAACAGTTTAATGAAAGAAAAATGAAAGCAATACATCCAGCAAACTAGACAGTGACTCAAAAAGTAAACTGAAGCAAGTGCACACTGAAAGGAATGCGCAGTCATAAGTCAGACATTCACATAAAAGCAACTTACCAAGACACCCAATCAATTACATGGGAAAAACTTGAGCCAATACACCCAGAAAACCAGACCAGCACACCAAAGCATCCCACCACTGATTGGATGGCAGCTGTGCTCTTAGGGTCACCCCTCAGTTTTTTGGCAGGGTTGAGCACCCCCCAGTTTTATGCCCTCTGCGTCTGAAAAGGGGAGACAAGCAAAAGGGGTCATAATGGGACATCTGGCACAGCCACTTTGTAATCGAGGTCACCCAGCCAGCTCAAGACTGAGTTACAGGCTGATCTTAAATCTTTAAACAACCACAAGGGTCTCCAGCTAGTTGGTTCTTGAGCCAAAAGAGTCCTCAGCTCACTGGGAGTCTTCACATCGTGCCTGAGATGACATGACAATGTCCCTTAATCCGGAGCAACTGTGGGGACTGGTCTGAGTCTGGATCTGACTTGGTACGAGCAGCAGGATACAAAAAGTAACGGGTAGGTGGTAACCCACTTCAAGTGAAGGAGCTGTAAGGAACCTAAGCGCACTGGTGTTGATACAACTAACAGGGCAGCTCTGGCTTTCTTAAGGTGCGTGTCAGCTGGGTGTCAGCTGTGTGATGAAACCAGCATGTGAAGCAGTTACCTCAAACAAACTAAAACCAATGCACTCATCAAGACAAGCAGTTACATGAAATCAAATAGAAAACCACCATCAGGCCAGGTAGTCACCTAAAGACAAATTGAAGTGACTGCACACTATGGGAAGTATATACATTTCTTTATTCGGCTTTTCACAAAGGAAAACCATAAAAGGAGCATTTAAAAAGTACATTTACACATATTTACACACAAATACAATTTACAGTAGTTTGTCCCGAAGAAATTCATACAAGGACAATTTTATAAGATTTTAAAAGTGAGTAACAATCGTTTCAGTTATTCAGGTTAAAACTAGTTCCAGGATAGTTTTTATAGGTTTCTCCTGTGTTTCCTAATACATTTCAGGAAGTTAAGAACGATGTAACAAACAGATTCAGATTCTAGCATTTGGAGACGAAGCATTGCAGGGCGATATTGCCTAAGTCCCCAACGCCTCAATGTTGGTAAAATCCAGATTCTCCTATGTGGGTGATGGAATTTACAAAACATGATAGAATGTATGTTGGACTGTTTGGATTCCCCATCACAGGGACGTAAGGGAAGAATTAATCAATCAATCAATCATCGCATTTATATAGCGCACTACTCACCCAGAGGGTCTCAAGGCGCTGGGGTACGGGGGTCCGCTACTGCTCGAACAGCCAGGTCTTGAGTTACTTCCTGAAGGCGAGGTGGTCCTGGGTCAGGCGGAGGTGGGTCGGGAGAGAGTTCCATGTCTTGGCGGCGAGGTAGGAGAAGGACCGCCCCCCTGTGGTGGCTCTTCGGATGCAGGGGACGGCGGCGAGGGCGTGGCCGGTCGATCGAAGCTGGCGTTTGGGAGCGTAGAAGTTGAGGCGGCTGTTGAGGTATCCTGGGCCTTGGTTGTGTAGGGTTTTGTGTGCGTGGGTGAGGAGACGGAAGGTGATTCTCTTGTTGACCGGGAGCCAGTGCAGGTCTCTCAGGTGTCCGGAGATGTGGCTGCAACGGGGGATGTCCAGGATGAGTCGTGCTGAGGCGTTCTGGATCCGCTGGAGTCTCTTCTGGAGTTTGGCGGTGGTTCCGGCGTAGAGAGAGTTGCCGTAGTCCAGACGGCTGGTGACGAGGGCCAGGGTGACCGTCTTCCTGGTCTCAGTGGGGATCCACAGGAAGATCTTACGTAGCATGCCCAGGGTGTTGAAGCACGACGAGGAGACGGCGTTGACTTGTCTGGTCATGGAGAGGGAGGAGTCCAGGATGAAGCCCAGGTTGCGTGCATGGTCTGTTGGTTTGGGTGCGCTGCCTAGGGCGGGGGGCCACCAGGAGTTGTCCCAAGCGGAGGGTGAGGATCCCAGGATGAGGACTTCCGTCTTGTCTGAGTTCAGTTTCAGGCGGCTGTTCTTCATCCATTCGGCTACCTCTTTCATCCCTTCGTGAAGGTTGGCTCTGGCGGTGGCGGGGTCGTTGGTGAGGGAGAGGATCAGCTGGGTGTCGTCGGCGTAGGAGATGATGTTGAGGTTGTGCTGGCGTGCGATGTCTGCGAGGGGGCTCATGTAGACGTTGAAGAGGGTTGGACTGAGCGAGGAGCCTTGAGGAACGCCGCAGATGACTTCGGTGGCTTCAGATCTGAACGGAGGGAGGCGGACTCTCTGTGTCCTTCCGGCGAGGAAGGAGGTGATCCACTCCAGTGCCTTCTCCTGGACTCTGACGTTGCTGAGGCGTTGTACTAGGGTACGGTGGCAGACAGTGTCGAAGGCCGCGGAGAGGTCGAGGAGGATGAGGGCCGCTGTTTCTCCGTTGTCGAGGAGCGCTCGGATGTCATCGGTGGCTGCGATCAGGGCGGTCTTGGTGCTGTGGTTGGCCCGGAAGCCCGACTGCGAGGGGTCGAGGGATCCGTTCATCTCGAGGAAGGCGGCCAGCTGCTTGTTGACGGTCTTCTCGATGACTTTTGCAGGAAACGGGAGCAGCGAGATGGGGCGGTAGTTCTTGAGGTCGGTGGGGTCGGCCAATGGCTTTTTGAGTAGGGCGCTGAGTTCGGCGTGCTTCCAGCTCTCCGGGAAGGTAGCGGTGTCGAAGGAGGTGTTGATGATGTCCCGCAGGTGGGGTGCGATGACAGCGTCGGCCTTGTTGAAGACGTGGTGAGGGCAGGGGTCGGTCGGAGATCCAGAGTGGATGGAGTTCATCGTGCGGACAGTGTCTTCGGTGCTGATCGGAGTCCAGGCGCGGAGGGTGGTGGTGGGGCGGTGGTTCGGTCGTGGCGTGCGTCGGTTGAGTGCTGAAGCTGTTGTGTATGTCCGCGATCTTGTTGGGGAAGTAGGAGGCGAGGGAGTTGCAGAGGTCTTGCGAAGGGGTGATGTCGTTGTTTCCGGCGTTGGGGTTGGAGAGCTCTTTGACGATGTTGAAGAGTTCCTTGCTGTTGTGTGCGTTGTTGTCCAGTCGTTCCTTGAATGCGGTTTTCTTGGTGGCGTGGATGAGTTGGTGGTGCTTTCGGGTGGCGAGCTTGAGGGCAGTCATGTTGTCAGGAGTTGGGTCTCTGCGCCAGGTTCTCTCGAGGGTTCGGCAGTTCTTCTTGGAGCTCTTGAGTTTGTCAGTGAACCATGGGGCTTTCTTGCTACCGGGTCTGCTAGGCGGGGTCCTCAGGGGGGCGAGGTCGTCTGCACAGTCGCTGATCCACTTCGTGAGGTTGGTGGCCGCCTGGCTTGGGTTCGTTGTGCTGGTGGGAGGGTTCATGCTCAGGGAGGTCGCGAGCTGGTCGGCTGTGATCTTGTTCCAGCTCCTGCGTGCAACCTGTTGCTGGTGGTGGTGGATCGTAGTCCTTCCGAAGCTGAAGTGGACGCAGCTGTGGTCCGTCCAGTGGAGTACGGTGGCGTGGCTGAAGGCGATGTCCATGCTGAATGAGAAGACGGGGTCGAGTGTGTGTCCGGCGTAGTGGGTGGGGGAGGTGACCAGCTGCTTGAGTCCCAAGTTGGCGAGGTTGTCCAGCAGGGTGGTGGTGTTGCTGTCGTTGTTGTTCTCCAGGTGGAAGTTGAGGTCCCCTAGGAGGATGTAGTCAGCGGAGCAGAGGGCGTGCGGGCTGATGAAGTCGGCGATGTCTTCGCTGAATTGTGTGCGTTGTCCCGGGGGTCTGTAGATCAGGGTGCCTCTGAGGGTGGTCTTGGGGTTGATGTGGACCTGGAAGTGCAGGTGCTCGGCGGGTGCGAGGGTGTCGTCGGTGTTGGTCGTGATGCGGATGGTGTTCCTGTGGACGATGGCGGTGCCTCCTCCGGTGTGGTTGATGCGGTCCCTTCGGATGATCTTGTAGCCGTCTGGGATGGTGATGGCGATGTCGGGCGCTGAAGAGGCGTTCATCCAGGTTTCCGTGAAGAAGGCGACGTCTGGGGCTGTGGTGTCGAGCAGGTTCCAGATCTCGATGGCGTGCCTGTGGACGGAGCTGGTGTTGAGCAGGATGCATTTCAGGTGGCTGCTGCTGTTGCTCGTCTTGGTCTTGGTTGGTGCTGGAGTAGTGCAGGTCCGGATGCAGGTGAACTTGCAGGAGTTGCAGCAGAAGGGTCCGTGGGTGCGGCTTGGGGTGGCTCGGTAGCAGCCCGGGTATCGGCCAGCGTTGAGTGCGTTGAGGGTGGTGGCGTCGTTCGTCCGGCGGGCGGGCTGGGGCCTGCGGGGGCCAGGGGTACTGGCACTGGGCGTGGTCCAGGCTCGGACGGGCGCAGACGGGCTTACCTTTGGCGCACCTTCGGCACGCAAACGGCGTGCCCGCTGCACGCGCACGCTGCGCGTACGCGTGGACTCCGCCATAAATGGCGTAGTGGTGGGCGGAGCGAGGGCGGGGCAGCTGGGAGGCGGGAGCGGGGTGGGCCAATGGGCGGCAAAACTAGCGAAGCTGGGCGGGGCCGCAGGGGAGCAGCGGCGGGGAGGGGGACAAGCGGCGGGGAGGACACTAGGACGGCACAGGAGGCACAATATGGGAAAAATGCACAGGTCAATACAAACAGTAAACACAAATACCAAGAAACACTGTACACGGGCAAGAGTACCGCTAAGGCGATCAGGGGCACAGAGCAGGAGGTGAGCCGGTGGAGTGGCGGTCCCGGCACACGCCTGTGCGAGGCAGCAGCGGGGGGTCGGGGGTCCCGGCACTCAGCGAGGGAGCTGCGCGGTGTGTGGAGCGACCAGCCCTGCAGGCAGGGGCAAAGGTCACCAACTGTTACTTACGGGGAATGTCACCAGTCTAAAAAAAAGTATCCAATCTGAATCTTGTCAGTAACATCCTCTCGTATGTAGAGAGCTGAAGTGTTAGGTACGGCTGGATGGAGTATGTTGTCTGAACCATGTTCGCATGCAGAACCGAGGGTTTTGACGACTCAGAAGTCAGTCTCAGTGTCTCTAGGTGACTGAGTGCTACATTCTTTAAGGCTTTCTTAGGAAGGTGGACCATTGTCTCTGGTTGGAGGTAGTAATTCTCAAGACCAAGATCTTTTAGGAAATTTCTAATGTAACTAAGCCACTTTACTTTTGAGGACTGATCAAGAGCCATTGTATCAGTTACAATTGACTGTGTAAGCGCGTTTTTGACAGAGGTCCAAACGCGCTTCCACAGCATCAGTGGTTGGATCTTTAGCAGATCCTCTAAGTAAGGTATTCCTAATTCCAAATGAGAGGCATAAATTGACGTTCCTCTCGGAGCGGCTAGAGGAAATCTTAGAAAAGTGTTTTCTCCTACCTGGAGTGCACTAGTATCTGTATGTCCCCAGACTCCCGCTCCGTACAATGCGATGATTCAGAAAAGGAGGTGGTGATGAACAGAGTGTCTGAATTAAGCAGACCACTCTTGCCCAGTCCAAAGATCAGGGCTTGATCCATCACCGTTTTTTAGCTCACTGCACCATTCCAGCTCAGAACTTGGCTATATGCAAATTAGTCTGACCCTGGACCAGTGCATCATGGGAACAGGGCAGACCAAACTACCAAGCCAATTCTTATACTGGGAAGGAAACAAGCTACCGGGGACCGGTTTCTGGCATTTCAGCCGTCTTCGGCCCGGCTTGCTTGAATCCTGATGGTGCAATGAGCAAGGGACTCACATCTGAGTATACCCTTCCACGCTTATGGTGGACAAAAATGATTCAGAAAAGGGGGTGGTGATGAACAGAGTGTCTGAATTAAGCAGACCACTCTTACCCAGTCCAAAGATCAGGGCTTGATCCATCACCGTTTTTTAGCTCACTGCACCATCCCAGCTCAGAACTTGGCTATATGCAAATTAGTCTGACCCTGGCCCAGTGCATCATGGGAACAGGGCAGACCAAACTACCAAGCCAATTCTTATACTGGGAAGGAAACAAGCTACCGGGGACCGGTTTCTGGCATTTCAGCCGTCTTCGGCCCAGCTTGCTTGAATCCTGATGGTGCAATGAGCAAGGGACTCACATCTGAGTATACCCTTCCACGCTTATGGTGGACAAAAATGATTCAGAAAAGGGGGTGGTGATGAACAGAGTGTCTGAATTAAGCAGACCACTCTTATCCAGTCCAAAGATCAGGGCTTGATCCATCACCGTTTTTTAGCTCACTGCACCATCCCAGCTCGGAACTTGGCTATATGCAAATTAGTCTGACCCTGGCCCAGTGCATCATGGGAACAGGGCAGACCAAACTACCAAGCCAATTCTTATACTCGGAAGGAAACAAGCTACCGGGGACCGGTTTCTGGCATTTCAGCCGTCTTCGGCCCGGCTTGCTTGAATCCTGATGGTGCAATGAGCAAGGGACTCACATCTGAGTATACCCTTCCACGCTTATGGTGGACAAAAATGATTCAGAAAAGGGGGTGGTGATGAACAGAGTGTCTGAATTAAGCAGACCACTCTTACCCAGTCCAAAGATCAGGGCTTGATCCATCACCGTTTTTTAGCTCACTGCACCATCCCAGCTCAGAACTTGGCTATATGCAAATTAGTCTGACCCTGGCCCAGTGCATCATGGTTGGATCTTTAGCAGATCCTCTAAGTAAGGTATTCCTAATTCCAAATGAGAGGCATAAATTGACGTTCCTCTCGGAGTGGCTAGAAGAAATCTTAGAAAAGTGTTTTCTACTACCTGGAGTGCACTAGTATCTGTATGTCCCCAGACTCCCGCTCCGTACAATGCGATGGCCTGACACTTGGCGCTATAAATTTTCAGGAGCTCCACTGGTGTCCTCCTCTCCAGTCTCTGGGAGAAACTCATTAGGGCCGCTGTGGATCTTCTGAACAAATGGCATCTTGCCTCTACTGCTGGCCTCCATGAGAGTCTTTCGTCTATCATGATTCCAAGGTAAGGGTACTGGGCAGTGACATCGAGTTTTTGGCTATCGAGATAGATGTCTTTTGCTCGTTTTTTTCCTCGGACCAGTTATCATGACAAACGTTTTTTTGACGTTCACTTTTAGCTCAACACCGCCCATAAATGCTGTGTACCTATTCAGAGAGTTCTGTAATTCTCGCTGTGTACGCGCGAGAATGACGGCATCATCCGCATAGAGCAGAGCAGGAATCAGGCGCTGTTTTACACGTGGGAGGGCATTGGCCCCCCTTAACATCTCTGGCTCCAGGCCGTTGGTGTACAACGAGAAGAGAAAGGGGGCCAGGACACAACCCTGCCTGACTCCACGCTCTAAGCCGAAGGACTCCGTCAACTCTCCGTTCAGGCCAAAGCGCACTCTTGCCGAAGCTCTAGAGTAAAGTTCCCTCAAGAAGTCTAAAAGAGCGGAATCCACACCCATTTGCCTTAAGACCGTCCACAGCTTCGTATGCAAAACGCAATCGAAAGCTGCGGACAGGTCTACATAGACCATGTACACCATGTTGTTCTTTGCCTGTGTGTATTTCCCCAGAATCAAACTGAGATTTAGGGCCTGTTCTACTGTTCCGAACCCCTCTCGAAAGCCGAACTGGAGATCAGAGATGATGGCTCTGTCATCCGCCCATTGCTGAAGTCGCTCGAGTATTACTCTCCCGACAACCTTGCCCAGTGAGTCCAGCAATGAGATGGGGCGGTAACATTTCACATCCTGGCGGTCCCCTTATTTGAAAATGGGGACCATGATAGACTTAGTCCAGGAGTTTAGTAGACCCACATTTGCAGCTGCTGTGCACACTCTAGTAAGAATGGGGTCCCAGAGCTCCAAGTTGTATTTAAAAAGGTCCACTGGGACCCCATCTGAGCCAGGGGCTTTCCCGTTCTTACTTGATTCTAGGACCACCAATAGGTCGGGTATATCAAAATGAAGTAGAATTGGATATTCTACTATTGGGAGGATATTAGCAGGCTCAGTAATAGTGGAATTATTTTTAAAGATGTTTGTGAAGTGAGCCACCCATGTTTCTTCATCAATGGCCACTTCAATCTTTGGGCTATTGTTGTCGGTGAGATAAGGAGATCTAACAGTTCGCCAAAAGGCCTCGCTATTTTTAGCAACAGCACTCGTGTGGAGATCTTCCCAGAGTTTCTGTTTCAATTCCTGAATTCTTATTTTGCGTGCCTTTCCATATTGGGACCTAAGGAGTTGAATCTGCCCCGCATCTCTGGGTTTGTTATGTAGTGCGAGTTTTAGTTTAGTGAGGGCTGTGGTGCAACTATGATTAAACCACCCGTTCTTTATGAGGGTCTTAGATATCGATTTTACAGTCAGTAGTCCCTTAATTTTCTCTAGTATTTGGCCGAAGTTATTTAAGACTTCTTCATAGTTGGCTGATAAGTCCAAACATTTAATGATATTGGGATATGCCACATCAACCAGTTTCTTTGTGATTTCAATTGGATTAATTTTTCCCCATTTTAAAGTATAGCCATTACGTTTGCCTAGATCTAACTTGTTCTGGGCAAGGGTTTTGCATTTTGGGGCTTGTAACCGCTTAAAGACCCCCCAGGATATAGCGGCATGGATTAGCAAATTTAGCGGCACAAAAATGGAAATTTAGCGGCACAAATATGGAAATTTAGCGGCAATTTAGCGGCATTTTATTTGGCGGTTTTTCCTACAACAAACACAGATATCTTTGTTTTTTTAGTTGTTTAACAACATGAAACTATGTATTTTTGGTTTATTTACAATGTAGACACTTTGTTTGGCTTCAAGGCTGCATACAGGACATAAACTAATGAATAAATGCCCCAAAGCAATCCCCCCAGGGCCCGCCACTGAAAAGGGCCCTCTCTCAGTATAATTTTAGGTTTGTGAATAGGGGAAAAACCATCCATACATCCATCCTCCCTTCCTTCCATCCACCCATCATTCATCCACCCACCTTTTCACACATCCATCATTCATCCATGCAACCTTTTATCCATTCATCCATCCATCTACCCTTTCATCTTCCCATCCTTCATCCACCCACCCTTTCATCCTCCCAGCCATACATCCATCCTTCACCTATCCACCCTTTCATCCATCCATCCACCCACCCTTTCATCCATCCATCTACCCATCATTCATCCCCCCCACCTTTTCACACATCCATCCATCCATCATTCATCCATCCACCCTTTCATCCATCCATCCTTCATCTGACCACCCTTTCATTCTTCCATCCATACATCTATCCTTCACCAATCTATCCTTCATCCATCCACCCTTTCATCCTCCCATCCATACATACATCCATCCTTCATCCATCCACCCTTTCATCCTCCCATCCATCCATACATCCATCCTTCATCCATCCACCCTTTCATCCTTCCATCCATACATCCATCATTCATCCATCCACCCTTTCATCCATCCATTCACCCATCATTCATCCACCCATCTTTTTACATATCCATCCATCCATCATTCATCCATCCACCCACCCTTTCATCCATCCTTCATCCGTCCACCCTTTCATTCTTCCATCCATACATCTATCCTTCACCAATCTATCCTTCATCCATCCACCCTTTCATCCTTCCATCCATCATTCATCCATCCACCATTTCATCCATCCATCCATTCACCCTTCATTCATTCACCCATCTTTTTACACATCCATCCATCATTCATCCACCCTTTCATCCACCCATTCTTCCGTCCACCCTTTCATTCTTCCACCCATACATCTATCCTTCACCAATCTATCCTTCATCCATCCACCCTTTCATCCTTCCATCCATCCATCATTCATCCATCCACCCTTTCATTCATCCATCCACTCATCATTCATCCACCCACCTTTTCACACATCTATCCATCCTTCAGCCTTTCATCCATCCATCCACCCATCATTCATCCACCCACCTTTTCTGTGCCTCTCTCAATGGGGGGGGGGGGGGGGAATCAGTATCTCTCTGCGTCGTCTTCCTTCTTCTTTCCCACTCATGGGAGGGCATCTCTGTGCCTCCCTGCTGGGGGCGGGGGACGTGTCACGGGACCCACAGCTCCAGGTGTGCAACATCCATTGAGCTCAAAAGGCTACACTACAGCCACTCCCCCAGCCCCCTCCCCCACCCCCCAGCTCCCCTCGGCTCGTGTATGTGAGATGCATTTCTAATTATACAAAAAGCAGACAAACAATACATATGAATGAAGAATATAACATAACTCTATTGTCATAGCCATCTTTCTGATGCCCATGCTGTGAGGCAGCATTCTTGGAAAACGTAGCATCTCCCGTTGAAGATTTCTATCATTTTCCGTTAGTCTTCTAAGACATGCATTTTGTCTCTAATCTTGTCTCAATAATGGAAATGCATATAATACAATTTTTTTTTTTGTTAAAGGCATTTTTTATACTGCGGAGAAGTTACTAATACCTTGCTCGCATTTGTTGTCTTGGTGAGGCTCGGTTGTAAAAAGAGACCTGGTGTCAACCCTCATTAACTGAGATCTGATTTTATTTGCATGGTTTGCTCGATAGAAGATTTCGTAAATTTAATCTGTATAGTTTGTGCTCTGTAGTGCAGTTGTAGTGTTGGTTAACAGTCCGTTTCCCTTTTTACAGAGTCGGGGAAGATAAGGCTCCAAGAGTTGTGGCTTACATCGACTGTCCTGATCGCCTGTGGTTAATTATTCCAGCCCTAGGCAGAGAGGTCAAAGAAAGGGTGAAACACAAAGACTCATTAACAAGTGAAAGGTCTTTTAAAAGACCTATTAAGCACTCGGCTGCGGGTGGCAGCTAAAAAACAGACTGTCTCTGTGTCCCCGGGAAGCTGCTGACACACACGAGTGGGGAGGGGCGCACAGCCAATTAAAGGCATTGTTTGTTTTGCAGTCTCCCGCCGGTAGAGACACTTTTTTCTAAATTTCGCGGCCAATATGGTTATTATCGCGGCCATCGCGGTAGTCTGCCGATTTCGCGATTTTTTCGTGAATCGCGAAATCGCGATAAACTGGAGGGTCTGATTAATGTCCATCCTCAGTGCAAGATGATCACTCAATGAGTTGGCAATGACCCGAAAGGCTCTAGCTGTGTGGGCAGGCCTGGTGACAGGAAGATGTATTCAACTGTCGTTTGATGACCCCTGCCCACATAAGTCGAATGAAGAGTGTTTTGGTCTGAATTTAGTGT
Organism: Lissotriton vulgaris; assembly: GCF_964263255.1. Lineage (NCBI taxonomy): Eukaryota > Metazoa > Chordata > Amphibia > Caudata > Salamandridae > Lissotriton > Lissotriton vulgaris. The sequence continues at coordinate 1,944,742,340 of NC_141693.1, forward strand.
ATTAGCTATTACGAGGTCCAAGTCAGAAAGCAGGTTGTTCAAGGCATTTCCCACCTTAGTATGAACGAAATGCACTAGTGGTGCATCAAATTCGTCCACAATCCCACAGCAGGCGGATTTTATCTGTGGGCAAGGATGAAGGTTAAAATCCCCTTCCCATAAAAGATGAGTTGCCCCTTGTCCATCCTTCAGCCGATAAGGTTGACTTAATTTCTCTTGGACATTTCGTAGAAGGGTCAAAAATTGGTCATCCTCTAAATTATTATAAGAGTTGACCAAGAGAATCGTCTCCTTGTTCTCAAAGGAAAGAGAGAGGATTTGAAAATTTGGGTCGGAGTGGACGTTGACTACTTTTAAAAGTTTTAAGGTATTTGCAATATATGTTATTAGCCCTCCTTTTGGTCTACCTGTTGAGCTACGGACTGCTGGAATGAAGTATGTTTTATAGCCCAAGAGATGGAGCTCAGTTGTGGTCCATGTCTCTTGGAGGCAGATTATTTTACATGGCTTCAAAAAGTAAAGGGCCGTCCTGTCCTCTACCTTTGGACGTAAACCCGCCGAGAGCAAATATAGTCTACGACTCGGGGATCTTCAAAAGTAATCACGATACAGTCTCCTGGAATCGTTTTTCTACCTTTTCCCACCCATGGGGTCCTACGTACTGTCAGAATCCTTCCATACCAAGTTGGGGGCATGGGACGGTTGGTGTGTAGCCAATGTTGGGCCTTATTTTTCAGGGACCACATAGGTTCAGCATTATGGTCCGCTAACTCGGGCACACCAGTCATTACCACAACGTAAGGGGATGCGTCCGGAGGCAGATCTACTGGAAACCTGGCTTCAGCGGGTACACTAAGGACATCTCTGTTAGAAACAGGGATCGGGAGATTGGAAGCTGGAGTTTGAGTTGCCGAGGTTTTGGATGTTACTTTATTTGATGCCACTGTCTTCAAAACAGGTGTTATTGTTGAGGTGGTGTTTCCCTGTGGCAAAGTCGTAACATTGGTGGATGGAATCACTGTAGTCTTTCTTTTCGTTGGTATGGGAGTTACAGCTAAAGGTATATTCTTTTGAGTAATTGCGGGTTTCGGGAGGGTATTCCCGGGCTTAGTGGAGGGTTGTTTGTTGTGAGTAATTCCTCCCATTTTTTGCATCCCTGACGATTGGTTTTGCTGTGAACGATTAACCAGTTTAGATAGTTGGGTCTCCATCCTTTGCTTCCACTGGTTGCAAAAGAAGTTTAAAAAGCTCAGCGATCTCATTTATCAGGTGGGAATTATTGCTATCTACTAGTACCTTACTACTGGATAAGAGAATAGGGGATTCTAAATGAATAGGGGTAGGGATGTCGTGAACAGGGTGATGGACCATCACAGGAACTACTAACTGTTCTGTAGTAGGTGGTGGATTTTTTGGAATACTAAGGATATTATCGGTCTCATTAGGTATAGGGTTTTTCAAGTGGGGCTTTCTTTTCCTTATAGCGCCCTCCCTCCTTCCCCTTGCTTTCACTGTTTCATCTGATGTCATTTGTGGAAGGGTTTGTGGCAGTAGTTCAGGTGTTCTTTCAAGATCTGAGCTTAGGTGTAAATCTGAAAGTTGAGAAGCCCACAGATTCACATTGTTTTGCAAACTACGCCTACCCTCACCAGGAGCCCTCTGCCCTTCTTTATTGTTAATAGGTAGAGGGGTTCTAGCGTCAGCCAAATTACCCATAGAGGATCTTTTGGCAAACTCTAGATCCAGGGAAACTCTTTCCTCCATCAGGGAGATGCTTTGATCTATGAATGTGTTAGCCTTGGTGATAAAATCATCCATGGGACCTAACAGTTTCCCCGCACTACCAGAGGCCTTAGATTTATTTCCTCTAGTTAACATCCTGTTTGCTAAAGAAAAAAGAACAAAAGTTAAATGTAAAAGAAGGTGGTTAGAGGGGTGGCCCAGTCCAGTCACTCCGGTCCTCGAACGGCCTCAAACGGCCCGCCCTTTGCCCAGGCTTCGCCCCGGGCTTTGTCTCGCGCGCGTCCCGCTAGCGCGGTAAGGGCAGGGTATATTTAACGAGGAGAAAGAGGAGGAGTCCGGGAAGAGGCAACAGGTGCACGTGTTGTGGTGAGTGCTAAGACCTGTGGGCCTCGCAGTTCCGGACTCGGCAAGCCAGCGGCGGTTGTCTCAACACCCCAAGAGTCACAGGCAGATACAGGGGCAATACTTCTCCGGTCACAAAAACGGCTGAAAGGGCAGAGTCACTATTACGACTGCGAGCGGCTCCCACGGAGCGGGGGCCGCGAGTCGTAGTTGTAGAGGCCCCGGTCAGTTGGGAGGAGTCCGGGAAGAGGCAACAGGTGCGCGTGTTGTGGTGAGCGCTAAGACCTGTGGGCCTCGCAGTCCCGGACTCGGCAATCCAGCGGCGGTTGTCTCAACACCCCAAGAGTCACAGGCAGATACAGGGGCAATACTTCTCCGGTCACAAAAACGGCTGAAAGGGCAGAGTCACTATTACGACTGCGAGCGGCACTATGGGAAGTGCACTTCACCAGCTAGCCTATTATACTAAAGGAAAATAAAAGCAATGCTCCCAGTAAACAAGACAACATAAATTGAAAATGTTTCCCCGCAGGAACAACAGTCACAAAAAGTAAAGAAACAGAATGAAGTCAGAGGCACTCCAGGAATCCAGGTAGTCACACAAAATCATAACAGATTGAGAAAACTGTGTACTGAAAACTATTGCAAATAAGACACTTATATCAGAACAAACTAGTCACAGGGAAACAAACGCATGCACCCATCAAGCCGTGCATCACAAGTCAGCAAACGGAATCAAATTAAACCAGCAATACTTGGTGTAACTCAAAAGCAAGTATAAAGTGCACTGCAGTAAGCAGGTCAGCCACATTAACAGGAAACTTTCGAGGATACACCCCAAAAAGTCATAGAATCAGTTGCAAAAAAAACAAATGCACTTCAGCAACATAGGAAGTCGAATGAACACCACTGTACATAACAGCACTGTACATAACGCACACATTACACAGAGACTAGCAATCATAGGTGTGTAAAACAGTGTATAGGACATGTTATATAAGACAAACGACAACAAGGGGTGAATTCGCTCCACTCTTTGTGAATACGGCATCATATTGTTATATCTGAGCCCCCCCTCCCTAATTCCTTTGAGGCATGCCTTACCCCCACCCACATACATTCATTATCTCGCCCCTCTCGCCCTTATTCTTAACCCCTTTTTGAAAACCCCTTTTTCTTTTTGGGAATCGCTGCCCCCATCTCTCTCTCTCTCACCACCACCTCCATCACTTCCCGTCTCCTCGGCATCTCAGCTGTGCCTGCCACTTATTAATGCCTGTCTCTTTCTCTATGAGGCTATCTTTTCCCTCTCGTCTCATTTTCTTTCCCTCTGCTGCTACCTGGTAGTTCCGACTTGGGGTATCTGTTTAGGGTTCCAGTTGGACACCCACCTCCCGTCCCTCAAAGGAGCAGATGTCTGGACACACCTTCTGTGCACATATATTATGACTAATAATAATTCTAGTGCTATGACCCCTTGACCTAGAGGCCATCCATACTTAATAATAATTATATGCACTGGCAAGTTGAAAAGGAAGCATAAGTGGGTATTGCCTGCAAAATTGCTGTTGCGCTGCACTCTGATAGGCTAATCTAGGGATGTTGAGGAGTGCTCAATTCTTTGTTTATTGCCTACACGCCCGTGTCTGCAATCAGACCGTGCACATCATGCACAGAGCGGGGTGGGGGGGCTCTAATGCAGTGGGGACCTGTGTTGCATACTGCAGGTTCATGCTCCAACAGTCAACATGCCTGCTGAACAGCACTGTCCCTTGCCACTGAGTCCTCCTACCCTATTAGCGCCCTTTGAAAGGCTGGGTACCTTTTATCACGCTCTAATCTAGAATTTGTAGTTTACGCTGCCATACAACAGGACCTCTCAGAGCAGCGGAATAACCCAATGAGCTAGTCACATTAAATGCGCTTGTGATCTGCATTGTACACACATTTTGCAGCAGGTGTGTTAACCCACTGTGCTACCATACATGAGTTAAAGATTCCACTAGGCAAAACCTCCAATCCATCGAGGCAGTAATAGCTCTTCACACCATAATATATTGGTAAACACGACACCCCTGCCCGAAGCCAGGGCCCAGTGTGGCTGCTCGCTCCAGGGCCCACCCCGTTCTCAGAATTCTTCCCACGGGGCCCAACAATTCATCAGTTGCTAAAATACTTCACTATCCTCCTGCCCACTGCTTTGTTTAGTACGGTGGTGTCTGGATATGCCTGTGCAGCTGGGCAAAATGATCAACAACCCACTGTGCATGCGGTGCCTGAGATGGATCATGGATGAATCCCTCAAGGTTGAAAAGGTGAGAGGTGGGGACAACTCTTTTAAATGCCTTCATCCCAGTCCCCACTTTCACTTTTCAGCGAGACGCCAACATCCATGCAATGCCCGGATTTCCCTGGTCTTCGGAATTGTCACCTGGTGCAGAAGGAAACCACACATGTAAAATAAATCAGTGCCTGTGCATCGACCAAGGAGGCCCGGGCTGAATGTGGGATCCTCCGCCCTACCAGCACGTACACCAGCTTTGGGCAACATCCCTCCGGTGTTGGGAAATGCGGCCTGTCAGAGTGAACGGGTGCTCATTAGCCTGTGCCACAATCAATACATCCCAATTAGGAAACATGGGTTGGAGCCGACCTCGAGACCACCTGCATGAGGGAGACCCTGCCAGCAACCTAGAGCCCGTTCCCACTGGCAGGAAAGACACATTCCACCGAGCCCTCAGGTGTGGGATTGTTTTCTCCTCGAATAGAAACAAACTTTGCGTTACCTCAGAGACCGGCGATCCAAGGGCTATATAAAGCCATTTCACCGGAGTTGGCTAATCTCGGAAGGTATTTTCCTGTCCGTTAAGCGGGCCGACATCCTCCTCGCAGCGCGTGCGACAGACAGGGCCGGACTGGGACTTGAAAGCAGCCCTGGCAAATTTCTGCAGACCAGCCCCCGCCTGGCGCGTAGCGAGCGAGCGCAGCGAGCGAGCTCGACTGCTACTAGGGGGGTTTGGGCGGGTTTGGTGGGGTTCTCCCCCCAAGAAAATTTTGGAAACCAACAAACCAAAAGGGTGAATTTTACAGCACATTTTTCATTACATATTAAATATTAAATTGTATCAACTTTCAAAGTACAGTAAATAGTAGATGATGACCTTAAAGAGCACCAGGTTAGCCACCCAGTCAAATGTACCCATAGACATCTTTTCAGAGAGCATCAAAAATAGACACAAGTAGTGAATCAGAGAGAGCAAAGTAAAAGTGAGACCAACCCCCACATGGTGTGTGAGGGTGGTGAGCAACTTGGGTGTTTTTAGAATTTAAGTGAAACAGAGGATACTCCAGGAGCAAGATCTATCTAGGACAGAGCAAGGTACGAGTATTTCGATCCTGAGTGTTGGCCGTCAGTAATCTTGTTCCTCTTTCAGAGAGCATCAAAAATAGACACAAGTAGTGAATCAGAGAGAGCAAAGTAAAAGTGAGACCAACACCCACATGGTGTGTAGCCAGCAAGCACAGTGAGCAACCACTACTAGGGGGAGTTTGGGTTGTTGAACTTGTCCCCCCCAAGAAAATTTGAGAGACAGAAAGGCCAAAACAAAGCATTTTCCAACACATTTTTCATTACATATTAAATTGTATTAACTTTTAAAGCATAGTAAATTGTCACTCATGTTGTCACAAATTAAGCACTGATGTGATGTCACACATGACCACACAGGCCGCTGACTGAGGCCAGAAACTGTGGAAATCTCACACATAAGCACCAAGGCACTGACCCAGGCCTGGTCACATCACCAGGCCAGTAAGCATGCAAACGTCACATATAAGCACCCAGGCCGTAAGCATGGAAATGTCACACATGAGCCCCCAGCTCCAGGTCACTGAGGCCAGCAATTATGAAAATAGCATACATAATTAAGCACCCAGGCCAGAAAGCATGGAAAAGTCACACATAAGCACCCAGGCTGACAGAAGGCATGGAAATGTCTCAAATGGCACCCTAGCCAGAAAGTATGAAAAATTAACACAAAAGGCCCTTGCCTTGACATGACACATCTTTAAATAGCCTACTTAAGTGGGTGGCAAAATAAGTGTTGCAGACCCACTAGCAGCATTTAATGTAAAGTCCCTGGGTACATGTAGAACCACATTTCTAGGGATTTGCAAGTAATTTAAAATTGCCAATTCGGTGTAAGACACCATGTTTCAAAGGGAAGAGCGCAAGCACTTAAGCACTGGTTAGTGGTAGTAAAGTGCACTGAGCCCTAAGAGCCAACAAAAATTGCCTTTTTTGATTCAATAAAGCAGATGAAACCGGATTTTAATTTAGAGGAATCTGAGGCTGACAGCGACTTATCTAACCATGTCTCAGCAGTCAGTATGAACAATATGTATCTAAAAAACCTTTTACATGTGCTAATGGCGCTGGGACTTTTTCTGTAGCTTTTCCTTTTCTGCCCACCTGTTTCAACACCTACAACGTGCTCATCTGTAATTCACATGCAAAAAGTGAATGGTCATTGGGGTATGGGCGACATGCCGGAAGAGATCTACTAGCTTCACAAGCTGTACCACACTGTGATCATGGAGAAGATCTCAGCTACAGTAAACCACCAGCTGCAACAGTTTGAGAAGCAGTAGGGCCCCTGCCTGGATTTTCTCACAAATGCATTTTGAGAACTCTCTTGGCAGAAATATTTACGAGTGCTGCACCTCACAGACCTGGGTTACTGTACAATGGTGTACCTGGACCAGCTCCTAAAGGACAAAATGGATCCTTTGTCAAGCTTATGAGTGAACAGGACGTCTTTCTAGTTATCTCCCCCTACTTTCTACTCCCAAATTTCCAATATTCACCCCTTACCTTTCCCTTCTCCCCAGCATTTCTTTGCTTTAATAGCATCAATGGGTTTTAGATATGACACTGGCCATGTAACCATAACATACAATTATCTCCTGCTTTATCAGTACAATTCAGTGATCTCGTGTGTGTGGGGGGGTCGCAGTGGTAGGCATTTAAGTGTGGTACTGTAAATCTGGTCTTATTCTCAACAGATCAGTATTGTAATTATTCAGAGATAGCAACGAGATCATTTAGCAGGCAATGCAATGCAAACTGTAATGGGAACATTTTGAAAAGTTAGGTAGAAACTACAACACGGAAGGCCGGTGTTATTTCTACTGTACGGTACCTCTACCAATCAATGCCTCTTAAGTGATGGATGTGGTCTGGCCTCAGGCTCTCCTTACTGCAGCATGATGGTTTCTTTATACCATTTTGTAGTGGCAGGCAAAATGGAGTCAGTCAGTGTAAAATTGCTACAGATTTTGCGTATTTGTTTGATTACATATTTGACTGCCGGTCTGAGCGAGGTAGCAGTACTGATGAGATAAACAACAGTGCGGAAATAGAAGCCACTGTTTCGGGGCAGATCACAGATTACCTTGTTGAATCAATCAATGTGCTGCTTCAACATGTACAACCGCTTAAAAAGATGCATCGTATAGAAGTGGCATATGCGGTCCCTCCCTCCCTCCTCTTGAGATACTGCTGTGCAGCACCAGTAGTCTGAAACAATTTGAATATTGCGTTTTATTCCAGTTGCTCTTGCTTCTGTATGGTTATTCTAGGTGTAGAAACAATACATTTTTTAACTAGCTACTGAGCGCCCATCAAGTGAAATGAGTTGCTATCTGAAGTGCCTCGAAGATTACTAGGAGAGTTTGAATTATTTATGCTGCATGGAATTTCAAATTATGCTGCATATTGTTCGATGAAATAAGCATTGGCTTTATTATGTAAGTACATTTACATTTCCTCATTCAGGAGAGAGTGGAGTGCTATACAGAGTACATGCGCTCCTTAAGAAATAGCCCTTGAATGAAAGGTTTTATTTGCTCATTGAGTCCCAGTTCTGGGGAAACGGTTATGTTATGTAATTTAAGGCTAATTTGACCTTGATTAAAGAGGCAACTACTTAAAACTGCCTCATTTAAGATGTATTTAAATCCAGAAACTAGGGGCCATGCACGAATAACCAGTTGCTTTCTATCCCGCTCATTAAGAAATAACTCCTCAGGCCGCCTAGCTCAGTGCATTTATTTGTATAGCGCGTGTGGCAACCGTGGCACTCGGAGACACGTTTAGGATTTTAGCTCTTCGACCTTTCAAAAGAAAGTTGGACACGTTTGGGGTTCTTTTCGGGTGCACTTTCGAGATACCGGCCGGCTACTTGGAGAAGTGTCCAATAGCAATTGGTTTCATCATGCAAATATCTTTCCTGGAAAGGTATTATTTCTTTCCTCCTTTTTAACATTGAAGCGCACTATTTCTGCTTTAACTTGCTGGTATAGAGGAGACGCAGAATGCTCAAGGGAAGCACTTACTGCCCCACAGGGCTCAGCATCCCAGAGGAGACACAGAATGCTCAGGGGAAGCACCAGTGAACTGTGGGAAGCACTTACTGCCCCACAGGGCTCAGCATCCCAGAGGAGACACAGAATGCCCAGGGGAAGCACCAGCGCACTGTGGGAAGCACTTACTGTCCCGCAGAGAAGGGGGGGCTGACAATGCAACCAGCGGGACTTTGCTACTTACCTAAAGAGCTGTAGAATCTTGCTGAAACCGTAGAACGGTCCTACCAAGGTCCTGACCAATGTTCCCTCACATTTTTTTCCTTTGTGTGCGGCAGTGTTTGGTCTCTGTGCGCTGCAGCCAAGGCTATGTGCACCAAGTATCCGACCATGCATGCGAGTGCAGCAACAAATTATCAGTGCAAATACTACTCCAAGCTTTTACTTAATGTGAAAAGAGAGTGAATTTTCACACATACAGCGCCATATGAGGGGTCTCAAGACAGATTTGCAATTCAGATATGCATGCCATGGTCTTGATGGACAGTCCTTCCAAGAAATGGCAAACCATGAACGCCCCACAAAAAGCACTGATTGAAGTGAGCCGACCCAAAGCCCTCTCTCTGTATTAATTCTGGTAAATCACAGAAACTGCCTAATAGTGCGTATTCACCTGGATAGAGCTCATGTTATTGGCCTCAGACGTCACTCTCTGTGGTATGTGGAGAGGCCAAAGTTTGGAGGTGCATGTAGTCTTGACACCTCTGGGACCCATTGACAGGCACTGTACGAAACTAGCACTGCATTCTGTCTCAACTCCAGAGCTCTCAATCAAGTCCTGCCATAAAAATGCATCCGCAACTTCTTTTCATGAAATCAGAATGCAACTCAGTTCACAGTATGCACTGTACAAATCATATGCTGCATCAAATAAATACCTATTCACATCTTCTGGAAAAGCAAATCCTCTTAGGAAACTCATGATGAAATACAATGTGAAGCATCCATATACCACAATGTATTTTGTTTTAAATAGTCTTTTAATGGGGTGACAGAAGCCATGAAGCAGCGCACAAATGCTGCGCATAACAAAAACTGAAGTCAAGGGGCCATAACACCCCTTTTTTATTGGAGTATCCTGACTGGGAGCCTCACACCTAGGTGAAATGGAGGAGAAGAATATATATATATATATATATATATATATATATATATATATATATATATATATATATATATATATATATATATATATATATATATATATATATTACTACCCGTGATGAGGCGTCAAAGCACTTTTCAGCGAGTAGCACGCTACTCCTGAACCCAAAAAGGATTAGTGGTGGGTTAGTATAAGAGAATCTGTAAGTATATGTTCATTTGAGTAGGGGATATGTGAGTCTGTTAGTTGGATTGAATAGGATAATGGAGGGATGGAAGAGGGAATAGTCTAGAAAGTGTTTTTTAGGAGATCATAGCAGTGAGATGAGGATTGTGAGGTGTAAAAGGAAAATGGAGGTGGGACGAGTCTCTAGAAAGAGATTAGGGAAATCACAGTAGTAAAATGAGGTTTGGGATACATGAGGGGTGGATTCAGAAAGAATTGTTTGGGAGATCATAGAAGTAAAATAAGGCTTCCTTAAAGTGAATATATTGAAAACAACATCAAAACATACTTCAACTAATTACGCTTTCAAAGTCTCTGCCCGTCCTAAAACCCATAAGATGTTTTAAAGATAAACTCAATGAAAGAAATTCAACACTGGAATTTACGTGCTTTTACACTGTGAACAGAATAAAATGTTCCCCCGTGTTAAACCAACCCATGTGCATAAACCAATTGTGACAGCTTAATTTGATAACCGTTGAACCAACTCAATGGTGCACAAAATAAACCGGTCATTGATTACCAATTTTTAACACTGTAAGTGACGCTACTTCATTCAAACCATGCAGTTTAAATAAACATGTGACTCTAAAGGATATGCAAAACATACAAATAGACCAATCCCAATCATGAAAAAAGTAAAGAAACATTCAGACACACCCTGCACATCATACCCTTTAATGAATCAAACATGTGCTGTGATAATAGATTATTAGCATAAAATTCCTTGATTAACAATTGTAGACACTAAAATAATGAATAAATATGAGAAAAAATGATGATTGGCAATAAGAAATATTTAACAAACAAATTTTGTTCAAATGTTGACCGTGACATTATCAAAAACAGTACTCTGTAAATCACATTTCAAAGCTTTGATGATGTAAAGATAACTCCCACTGATGGACTAAGTATTTCCAAGAGGCCTCCGTGATGGCATTTTCCTTGTTTGTTCCGTCTTCTCTTCCAGAGAATGTAAGAATGTCAGATTTGTTGGTCTCCCTAGTATTTACACAAATTACAATTTAAATACCATTATTTTGTTTTTTTTCTTTTATAGCGCTTTAGCACTACAGAAGTGATAAGGTGCTATAAAAGAAAAAGCAAAATAGTGGTATTTAAAATATTTGTGTACTTGTGATGTAAAGTGATCTGACATCCTGCATTGGGATGGAAAGTGCCACAACTCATCCCAATGCAGGGTATCAGAACGCCTTACATCACACGACAGCCTTTTAATGAACATTTGGAGAGTGATATTTATCTTTCCAGGAGGAGTGAGTGGAACAACGGAAGCCCACAGGTAAATCATGCCACAAGTAGAAAGCTTTTTTTAACCCCTCCAATGCTCCTGACGAGCTCAGCTCGTCATGACCATTAGAACGCTCACACGCGGGGCTAATTCTCCTGCTGTGCTGAGCGTTCAAAGTAAACGGGTGTGGACGTGACGAGCTGAGCTTGTCAGGAGCACCGTGGCTCATGACGAGCTGAGCTCGTCATGAGCACCGGGGCACTGCGCGCCCCCCACCCCCGCCCCGCCCCCCAGCACAGCAGGGGAATCAGCCCTGCAGTGAAGGGGTTAAAGAAAAAAAAGACAGACGTGCCCTGCAAGTAAATTTTATTTATTTATTCAATTTATTTATTTAATGCGATTTTATGTAGCGCAAACTTTACCCGAAGGTGTCAGAGCGTTTTACATAAGAACCAGTTGCAAAACATAAGGACTTAGGATTACATGCGTTACATGAAAGATACCAACAGAAAAAATTGAAAATGTACAAGATGTACAGTCACTCAAGGAAGAGATACAAATGGATAAACTCTAAGAGTCACATAGGAATGGTAGAGAGTACAAGGGTCTACTGCATATACTAGTGATTAGAGTTATTTCTATATACATATATATACACATAGTCTCAGGTCAAGACCCAAAAAAAAAAAAAAAGAGCAGAAGAGCAGAGTTCCATTAAGTGAGGTCGGAGGGGGACGCAGTCACAGCACCAAGGGAGGGTGGGAGGTGATAACGTTATGACACACAAGCATTTGCTGGTTATACTTAGTCAGAGTAGAGCCACTATAGCGTGACTCCAGGGCTAACAACAGATCTTACATCACACGATTAGCAGAATGCACTGATTATATGCGGTCAGCATAAATGCCCTGTGGGGTGTAACTAGACAACAGAGGGCAGGGCACGGTGTGCCCTCAATACAGGCAGGCATCGTAAATAATCTAAAGAGGCAATTCACAAATGCTCTAGGATGTAAAGCCAGGAGTGATAGAGAGCAGTTTTCTTAAAGCACTAGTGAACGGTTACTTCTGTATGATCTGGCATTGATTTAGAAGCAAAGAAGAAAGGCTACATGTATGCAGAAGTTACTGCATCCTAGGTTTCATGCTCTGCGGGGACAGGCTAAGTGCGACAAAAGAGCAAACACAGAATTGCACTGGGTAAAGGCAGCTATGATAAATACTCTCTAGGGATAACTCAGAAGACCCGGGAGAACTCCATGGGGTATGGTGGTTACAGATTTCCAGGTCAGTGCCCCATATCCTTCTCGGGACTGTTCCCCGAGATTGTCTGGCTTTTGTCGAGCCGAGCCTTCATAGAAGTTCTGCCTTCGTAGTGCAATGCAGATTGTGAGGCATTTAAAATATATTTTGGGATTGTGAAAGCGCATCATGCTTTGAAACAGCGCAGCGCTGCTATTGTGCAACTTTTTAAATACATCAGTGTTCATGAAAGTGAGACAGCAGCGCTGTTTCAAAGCATAATGCATACTTTCATGATCACTAAGATGTTTACAGGTCGATGCCATTTGTTTCACAAGCCCCGCTGCCACGTTCCAATTAATAAATAGAATGCGGCCCCCGGGGGAATGCAGGTCGACAGACTAGTCTTCCCCCGGGGTATTCGCGCGAGGACACGGCGGGCGGATGTGAGGTAGGGGGTTTAGGTCAGGGGTGGGAGGGGTTAGATAGGAGGTTATTTAAGGGGGACAGGAAGGGAACGACTTCCTTTCCTGTCCCCGGTGCCTCAGGGGAAAGTTAGGTTTTGTGTTAGGTGGTGTGTTACTTAGTTAGGCGGTGTGTGATTTGAGACGGGTTCGTTTCCCTGGTGTCCCAGGGCGACGTGCAGGTCAGTTTCCGCGGCGCGGTTAGGCGGAGGGCGATTTAGCGGCCTTCATTAATTCTCGGAGCGGGAGCTCCGGGCGGCAAGCGGAGGGTGCCGAACGTCACGCATCTCGCGGACGTTTAGGTCGGGTTGACGATCCTCGCGCATCCCGCGGAGGGTGTTTTTGGCCCGTTTTTCGCAATGGCTGTTCCTGATGCAGAGGCAGTTAGGGCTGCTTTGTTAGTTCTGGGCAGGGCTGGGAGGGCTGATCTCCTCCAGCCAGGGGTGCTGGACCAGGCTTGGGTGGGCATGACCCGCACGCCCAGGGCTGCGTCGGCGGGGGTGGCAGCTGTGGTAGCTGCCTGCAAGGATGAGCCTGCTGGGTCGAGGGATGGAGGGAACAAGAGGGGGAAGGCCAGAAAGGTTCAGGAGCTTCCGAAGGCGGGGGGGGGGCAGTCTGGTTCTCCCGGCTGAGGCTGGGGCTACGGGGGAATTGGTCCAGGAGGGGTTTGGGGAGGCGGGGGGCCCCGAGCTGGGGGCGGTTGAGCAAGTGCAGGTGTCGGGGTACGGGGGGAGCGGTGCTGGCAGTGGGGGGGAGGACCCTGAGGAGTGGGAGGTGGCGGCTGGGGGCGATTTTGCCCTCTTGCTGTCGGGCGAGGAGTCTGGGGGGGAGGCTAGTTTCTCGGCTGAGGAGCAGCCAGTCGACCTGTCCAAGGGGCGTAAAGGAGGGGGGAAGTCCCAGGGTTCTAAGGGCAAGGGCCCCGCCAAGGTACAGCAGCGGGGTGGGGCAGGACACGGTGCGGGTGATGCTGTGGCCCCCGGGCTCGGGAGCGGGAAGGGAGGGCCGGGGCAGACACCCATGTTTGAACGTTGGGCCCGGATGACAGAAGAGGAGAGGGCGAGGGACCAGCGGCGGGTCATTGAGGAGTATGAACGGGAGTGGCAGCGCCTGTGCGACGCCCGGGAGGGGAAGATGGGTGGGGTGCCGGTGGGCGATGGGGCCCAGGCATCAGGGCGAGGCGGGGTGTCGGCCGTTGGCCGTGGTAGGGGGGCCTCTGGGGCACGCGGCCAGTGGGTGTGGGTGGAGTCTGCAGGGACTGCCTTGACGGATCAGAGACCTGGTGGCACCGGGGCCTCCTCGAGCGCATACGGCTCGGGGGGGGGGGGGTCAAGCCAGCAGGGTCGGCTGGCAGAGGCCGGGGGGGGCCGGCGGGGCGCAAAACGGCCTCCAAACGCCGGGACGAAGATGCAGGGGGGTCCGCGGCGGCCTGCCCTCCACCGAGGGAGCGGGCACCGACCTTGTTGGAGTGTGAATTTACGCCTGGTATGAAAGGGAAGGGTGCTAAACGAGTTGTGACTGAGGTTGTGCCGCTGGATGTCCAGGATGACTGGTTGGATTACGAGGAGGATGAGGATGAGTTGGAAGAGGGTGAGTTGCGTGAGCCTGGGCGAGTGTGCAGGGCTAAAGGGGCAGCTACCAAGGTTGGTGCTTCTCAGGAGGCACGAGATGGCACCGGTCGGGCCACCAGCGGGATGTCGAGGCCGGCGGACGCACGGCGACAGGAGCGGGGGGCTCCTGCAACTTTGTCAGGTGAGGGCTCTTGGTGGGACGCCTGGCTGGATGGGGGGAGCGGGGGGAGGAAGAAGCCCTGCCGGTCGGTGGGGGTGGGGGATGGGTCTGTGCGGGCTGGAGCCCTGGGTGAGGGGGAGCCGGTGAAGGCTGTTGGGGGCAAGCAGGTCGCGACGGCCGGTGCGCAGACAGACAAGGTGGAAGATCTGGAGGGTGTGACCGGGGTGGAGACACTGAGGAAGAAGTTGCCATACATGGGGCTGGGTGTGCCTCTGGGGTCTCATTTGTCGGAGAAGACGAGGGCAAGGATTTGGAGGCATGAGTATGTGGATGTGTTCAAGCTTTTGCACAGGGAGGTCCAGGCGAAGGAGGGGTCTAAGGAGGAGGAATGGGAGCTGACTAGGCGGCCGAGGGTCCCGGTTACTATGGAGAATTGGACTTCTGCCTTTCTGATTTATGCGAGTATCTATTGCGAGAAGCATGGGGATCGGGCTATCGCTTTGTTTAAGTACATGGACGTGATCAGGAAGGCACAGATGCACTTCGGGGGTTTCGCTTGGTTGAGCTATGACGAGGAGTTCAGGGCTCAGGTCAGTGTTAACCCGGATAAGCCATGGGGGGATGTGGATCAGGAGCTGTGGCTCCAGTGGATGTCTTCGACGCAGGCGGCGGCGTCTACCCATACGGCCAGCGGTCTCCCGGTCACGTATCGGTCTTTTCAGCAGCGTCCCGCCCAATCTGGGGCGGGTAGCCATGGTGCCACAAGTGGTCATGGGGCCCAGCCCGTGTGGTCCGGGTCAGCAGGTCAGCAGTACAAGCCGGTCGCTTCGGGGGCATGCTGGGGGTTTAACAGAGGTTTCTGCAACCGCCCCTCCTGTAAGTTCAAGCATGAGTGTTCTAAGTTCTAAGTGTGGGGGACGCCACCCGGTCACGCAGTGCCTCACCCTGGCTTCGCCGTCAGAACAGTGGAAATTTGCCAAGGGTAGGGGGCAGCCTGGGCCGAAGGGCCCGTACTCCGGTTAAAGTGGAGGCCATGGGTCCATGGCTCTCCCGGTACCCTGATAAGGAGGCGGCATTGCGACTGTACTGGGGGTTTGTGGAAGGATTTCGGATTGGCTATCAGGGGCCCAGGGAGAGGCGGTGGGCTGAGAACTTGCGGTCAGCGAAGGAGTTGCCGGGGGTGGTGGCGTGTAAATTGGAGAAGGAGGTGTCGGAGGGCAGGATTGCGGGTCCTTTCTCGGAGTGGCCCTTGGCGGATCTCATCGTGTCACCGTTGGGGGTGGTGCCCAAGAAGGAGTGGGGGGAGTACCGGTTGATCCATCATTTGTCCTGGCCGGAAGGCGGGTCGGTGAATGATTTCATTGCTGAGGAGGACTCGAAGGTGTTGTATGCTTCGGTGGATGATGCCATTGGGTTGGTGCGGTTGTGCGGGAGGGGGGCGGAGATGGCCAAGTGTGACATCAAGTCGGCCTTTCGGCTTCTCCCCATTCATCCGGCGGATTTCTCTCTCCTGGGTATGCAGTTTGATGGGGCCATTTTTGTGGACATGGTGCTGCCAATGGGTTGTGCGATTTCCTGCGCGCTCTTCGAGACTTTCAGCTCTTTTTTGCAGTGGGCCTTTGTGGACCGCAGTGGGCACCGGCTGGTGTCTCACTATCTGGATGATTTTCTGTTTGTGGGTTCTGGACGTTCGGGTGATTGTGGTCAGGCACTGAGGCAGTTTCAGTTGTTGGCTGAGGATTTTGGGGTGCCTTTGGCGCCGGAGAAGACTGCGGGGCCCAGTTGTTGTCTGACGTTCCTCGGAATTGAATTGGATTCGGTGGCTTGGCGGGCGCGCTTGCCGGCGGTGAAGGTGGTTGAGATGCAGGAGGCTTTGCGGAGTGCGATTGCGGTGCAGAAGCTGGATTTGAGATCTGTGCAGCGCTTGCTGGGCTTGTTGAACTTTGCCTGTAGAGTGGTGAGGGCGGGGAGGACTTTCTGTAGGCGACTCGGCATGGCCATGTCGGGCGTGGCCCTACCACATCACAGGGTCAGGATCACGCTGGGGGTCCGGTCGGACTTGCGGGTGTGGCTGGTCTTTCTCGAGGATTTCAATGGTGTGTCGCTGGATTTTGCGCGCGACAAGATGGTGTGGCAGGTTCAGCTCTACTCGGATGCAGCAGGGGCGGCTGGTTTTGGAATTTTCTGGGACGGTCGCTGGTGCGCAGAAAGATGGCCGGATCATTGGCTGCGGCAGGGCAGGAGCATTGCTTTCCTGGAGTTCTTTCCCTTGTTGGTGGCGTTGCTGGTGTGGGGCCCGGAATTCATGAACAGGTCTGTGTTGTTTCACGTGGACAATATGACGGTGGTGGACTTGGTCAACAACCAGAAAGCGAGAGATGTGAGGGTGCTGCGCTTGCTGCGAAGTTTCATGCTGCTATGTCTGCGTTACAATGTGCTGTTTCGCGCGCAACATGTGCCTGGCGCGAGTAACGAAATTGCGGATGCGTTATCTCGTTCGCAGTGGCTGCGCTTCAGAGAGTTGGCGCCGGGAGCGGAGGCTTGCAAGACCAAGGTGCCGGAGGGTATCTGGGCGTGGGGGGAGTGAGAGTGGTGGGGTTGGTGGAACGGTCGCTGGCGGAGTCTACCAGGCGGGCGTACAGGTTGGCTTGGAATGAGTTTGGCGAGTCTGTGGGTCTGGGAGCTGGGGTGTTGGGTTTGCCGAGAGACGAGTGCGAGAGGCGGGTTGTGCACTTTGTGCTGGACTGCATGGATAAAGGGCTATCACAGACAACGATTGCTGGCAAGTTGGCGGGTGTGTCTTTTTACTGCTTGTTGTACTTGGGTTTTGATCCGGCTAGTTCGGATTTACTGAGCAGAATGTTGAAGGGTTGGGGGCGGGTGCGGGCTGAGTTGGGGGGCGGGGAGTTGCCCAGGGAGGCGGTCACGTTTGACCTTTTGAAGTTGATTTTGCAGGAATTGGTTTTTTGTTGCTATGCTGAAGGGGAATTGGCGCTGTTTCGCCTATGCATGATCTGGATGTTTTTTGGAGCATTTCGGGTGTCTGAGCTGCTTGGGGCGCGGGGGGCTCCGGGTAGGCTGTTTGATGATGTGCGGGTGGACGGGCTTCGTCTGGGCATTTGGTTGGGGCGGTCCAAGACTGATCAGCTGGCTCGGGGTAAATGGGTGTGGTTGTCGGTGAGTGGGTGTGCGGGCGTGTGTCCGGTGAGGGAGTGGCTGTGTTTTCTGCAGAAAGCGCAGCAGACAGAGGGGGAGATTTTTGTGCATGCGTCACGGAAGCGTTTGACGTCGAGTCAGTTGTTGGCTGTGCTGCGAATGGCTTTGCGGAGGCTGGGTAAGGACCCGGCCCGTTTTGGCACGCATTCCTTTCGAATTGGGGCGGCTACTGCGGCGGCGGGTTTGGGTTGGTCATGGGAGGAGATCAGGAGGATTGGTCGCTGGAGGTCGCGGTGCTGCGAACGCTACGTGCGTAAGTAGGGGAGGGAGCGCTACGCTTGGACGGCGACGCTGCTTGGCGTAGTTTCTTGTCTGCCTTGGTATTAATAACTTTTTCTTCGTAGGTTGCGTTCGGGGGCCAGGGGCCAAGACGGTCACTTGGATCGTGGGACACTCGTTTGTTCATTGGGCTTCGAGGTATGCTGCCAGGCAGGTGTACGGTCGTAGCCTGGGCCTGAGGAGCAGCCATCATGAAGTGCATTGGTGGGGTAAGAGCGGGATGAGATGGGGCGAACTGTTACCATGGCTGACAAAGAAAGTGTCGCAGCTGGGCTGCCCGGATTTGATCATCATTCACCTGGGGGAAAATGATTTGGTGAGACAATCGGGGGTGTCATTAACCTACTTGATGCAGAGGGACTTGGAGGTTATGAAGAACAATCTGGCTGGCGCCTGCATTGTGTGGACTGCTTTTGTGCCAAGAAGGATTTGGAGGGGTGCACTTAAGCCTGCGGCTGTGGAAAGGGCCCGCAGGAAACTGAATAGGGCTATGAGCCTTTTTTGCGCAGATCGAGGGATTAAAGTGCTGGCTCATGACGGGCTCCAGCTGGAACAACCTCTTCTTTTCAGGGACGACGGCGTGCACCTTTCTCACATGGGAAATGCATTCTACCTTATGGAGCTGCGGGACTTGATTAGTTGTCTGTGGAACGAGTCCATCTGGTGTGGGAGAGATTGAGTTCGAAATGTGCACGCTTGGTGAGGCAGGTAACCGCCCTCCGGGGGTTCCCTGGGTGGCGGGAACCGGGAGGGGTGGGGAGTCCATGACGGGCAGAATCACCCTTACAGGGAGGGGGTTACAGGCGCAGGAGGGGAGAGAGTGGTAGACGGGAGTGCGATGGACAGAAATGACCGAGGAGTCGGGAAGTGGAAAGGGGGAAGTGAATGGGATGCAAAGAGGTTGTGGTGTGATTTGGGAATGGATGGTGGAGCACGTGAGTGAATGACGGTTGAAAGGCAGAATGTTGGGGGGATTGTTAAAGTTGATAAGTTGATAATGTTATGTTTTGATAATCTGTCATGCCTGTCCTAATAAATGGCCTTTTACGCAAAACTGATGCGTGGAGTGGTTCATTGCGCGATGCGGCCCCCGGGGGAATGCAGGTCGACAGACTAGTCTTCCCCCGGGGTATTCGCGCGAGGACACGGCGGGCGGATGTGAGGTAGGGGGTTTAGGTCAGGGGTGGGAGGGGTTAGATAGGAGGTTATTTAAGGGGGACAGGAAGGGAACGACTTCCTTTCCTGTCCCCGGGGCCTCAGGGGAAAGTTAGGTTTTGCCACCCGCCCACCCTACAAGGAGAAGGGTTTTTGGGTGCGGTGTTTTTTCTGGTTGCCGTGTTGGGCAACGTGCCAGTTTAGGACAGGATGGCAAGGGGGAGACGTTCCGGGAACCGGGAGGGGTGGGGAGTCCATGACGGGCAGAATCACCCTTACAGGGAGGGGGTTACAGGCGCAGGAGGGGAGAGAGTGGTAGACGGGAGTGCGATGGACAGAAATGACCGAGGAGTCGGGAAGTGGAAAGGGGGAAGTGAATGGGATGCAAAGAGGTTGTGGTGTGATTTGGGAATGGATGGTGGAGCACGTGAGTGAATGACGGTTGAAAGGCAGAATGTTGGGGGGATTGTTAAAGTTGATAAATTGATAATGTTATGTTTTGATAATCTGTCATGCCTGTCCTAATAAATGGCCTTTTACGCAAAACTGATGCGTGGAGTGGTTCATTGCGCGATCGACTCCTGACCCAAACTCGATCGGAACTGGCAAAAAGTCGGTACAACTGTTGAGAAGCAAACAGCATACAGCTTCTCCAATGGTGGTTACGAAAGCAGACATTCACCGTCCAGGGGCCTGGAATGAGAAGAATGGATCCCGCCTTCGAGCAGTACATAGGAGTACATGTGATTGCAAACATTTAAACAACACTCACCTGGCGGCGGGCGGCACTGGCAGACATTCGGCAGCAGGGACACTGGGACAGGCAGGGCCAGGGGGGGCTAGACATAATTAAATTATGGTTCGGTGAGAGAAGGCCTCTCGTCGTCACGGTCCTGCGCGAGCCCCAATGCGCATGTGTCACATCCAAAAGCCGCGCCCGCCCCACCCCCAGCCCAAAAGGGGGTTAATTTAGACTAAGAGTAGGCAGCGCGGAGGTGGAGACGTTTGCGTGCACACGCGACCCACCCCCTAAAATGGCACTACTGCTCTCCAATGTATTAGGTTAATTAAGTTGTGCCTTTTTCCACACGGAGCGAGGAGAGAGGCAGGCATGGAGCAGAGTACAGTAGTAAGTGACTACTACACTGTACTGAGTGTCCAAAAAATCGGCCCCACCCACACCCAGCAACAAAACCGGCCCCGTCCAAAAAACCGGCCCCCACCCCTGGCAGCCTACCGGGGGATTTCCCGGTGCCCGGCATTGTCAGTCCGGCCCTGGCGACAGACGTGTGTGTGCCACCCCCACGTGCGGCATCCAATGATGGATGCTGCGTGGTGGACCAGCCAATCCCGGCGCTTCATGCAGCGCCAAGATTGGCTAGGGGGGCACATTTGCTTCTCGACCTGTCGCCCTTTGAAAACCCGGGCTGTGGCAGGCGAACAAGTACCCCTGGGTCCCGCTGGGGAACTTACAGTGCGCATGCTTGAGATAGTTGCCAACTATCCCAAGCATGCGCACAGTGCACTGTAAGTTCCCTAGCGGGACTGCGCACTACGGTCTGCTGCAGCCTGAGTGTCACTCAAGCTGCAGGCCACCGAACCCCCTGCACAATTCCCGGCGGTGGGCTGAGGCTGAGTGTTGCTGCTGCAATGTATTTTATAGATAGGATTGCGGCCGGCGGCCGCGATGCGGGTCGATTGTGGCTGGTGGGGCTACGCCCCTACGCCCCAATGGAAGAGCGATAAAACGAGGAGGAGAGACAGATGTAAGAAAAATCATAAAGGGACAGCTGGTGCTAGGCAACTGAAAGGAAGAGGAAAGAAGGTGAGACTTGTAAGAAAGATACAGTTCAGTGACAACTAGGTAAGACCCGAAATAAAGAGGCATAAGAGAGAGAGGGGGAAGAGGAGAGAGTGGTGAGAGACAACTGATACATAGTCTGTTGAGAGACAAGGAGAGTCAGAGAAAGGTAATAGAAAAGATGATGAGAGGGACAGATTAGAGAGAAGGGAAGATGGGTGTGAGAGTGAGGCAAGATAAAGGAACAGTTTAAAAAGACAGCAAAAGAAGTGGAGAGTTGGACTGCTGAGATGACTGCTGGGAAAAAGAGAGACAATTGAAATAGTGATGATAAATTGACAGAGCTGAGTGGAAGACAGATTAATTGTGCAGTTTAGAGAGAGACACAGAAGCAGGTTGGAAGAAACTGCTGAGGGATACGTGGGAAGAAGGGAACGTGAGTGCTATAGATGTGATGGTGATATTGAGACAGAGACATGTTAGAAAGAGAAGGACAAGGGAGGTGGGAAACAGGTGAAAGAGAGCTGACAAACAGATATTACAGGTGAGAAGCTCAGGTGAGAGAAGGGAACATGTGAGATTTTACAAGATCAGTGAGGGAGATATAGTTGCCATTGAGAAGGAGACAGGAGGAGTGAGAAAGAGACCACAACAGGTGAGACAGGCAGCTGAGCGAGGTGTAGTAAAAAAAAGAGACAGTTGAGAAACATACAAACGGTCAAACGTCTTGTAATTTCACTTCTTGTGATTTCATTGGGGTCAAAGGACAGGTGACCTCTGCCACCCCTGGCATCTTGATGAATCGACGTCCAAGTTTACACAGGGTATTTTTTCCAAACTTGAGCATTATTTTTTGGGCCATAATAGAGTAAAACAAACTAAACAGATAAGTACACACAATTTAATGTTATCTAGGACACGAAATTTGTTTCTACTAATCAAGCACCACAAAAGAGGGCACAGCTACTTCGATAACCACAGCAGCACTTACATTCCAGAATGGCAGATGTTAAAAGTGATGTAAATATGGTGAACATAAATTAAACAAGGAGTTCCCCTAACGGCAACACTCATTGTACCCAACTCTTGAAAGCTAAAATCAGCAAAAAAAATATTTGCTGCTTTCAACTGCAGTGACTTGCTTATAATTAAAACACAACCCAAGAACATGTACACAAATGTACTTGACGATACAAAAAAAACACCACTGCTGAGGCAATCACACAAGAAAACGAGCCAATCAGATCCTCTACAAAAATGCACAGACAAAATGCCATCACTCAGTATAACTGACACTGCACTTACTGTGTGGCTATCATTTGAGGTGAACAAATATATAGATAAGCTACAGTTACATCACAGGTAAGTATCTCTGAGTTTTTCCATGAGGGTTTTTTTCAGTAACCTTACATTGTTGGTAAATAATGTTAAAAAAAAAGCAAATGACCAGGCGCAAGTTATAGCAAGCTCAGCTAACTATAACTGGTGAATTTCAGGTAATGTTTTTGTTTAAATGTTAGTTATTATTTCATTTTGGCTCCTAATTATAATGTTATATGTATAATGTCCATTTACTTTTAATGTAAGCTAACATGTTATTACTATACCTAACTATAATGTCACTTTAACCTTTGGTTTTGTCTGTGAATTTCTGTTTTTTTTGTTAGTATTCAAACTTGAGCATATACATAACCCCCTCAGGAACCGCAAGCCAATGGCCAGGGGCCGGACTGGGAACCAAAACCGGCCCTGGCAAAGTGCTCGGCCCTAACCCCCTCCCCCGCGGGGAGTTGGGGGTGCCGCCAAGCTCTTTGCCAGGGCAGGTTTTCTGCCATTTTTATTACAGGGCCGTCTTTGCAGCTATGCTGCAAAGACGGCCCTTTAACAAAAACGGCCCCCAGGGCCCAAAACCGGCCCCCACCTGTGCGGCGCACCGGGGGATTGCCCGGTGCCCGCTACGGCCAGTCCAGGCCTGCCAATGTCTATGCTGCACACACCCTTCAGTTGTGTGCAGCAGGAGAGGTTGGCCACGGGGCCTGGCCTCTAACCAGAACGGGCACCCAAAACCACTGCAGGCAGCCAATGACTGCCCCTTCCCCCGCGCCCTTCCCCTCTAAGTGAGCACAGCCTTGGGACATGTCCATGGGGGGTTGGCCACAAGACCTGGCCTCCAGCGACAAGGGCATGCATGCCCACGTTTTAGTTGTCTCGTTTTCAGGAACCATGGAACTCCTGCTTTACCTGCCGCACAAGCTTCACCCCATGATACTACGGTAGTGTGCAAACTTCCACGGTGGAGCTTGCACGATCCTGCAGCACCATGGTGTGCAGCTAATGGAGTTACTCCTGCAGGAGTACTTCAGTACCTGATTGGAGGGCCGCAGTAGGTCCCACAAGTCTACCGTGGTACTTGGTTCCTGCATCTTTTTATTATTTTGGCTTCTAGAGGGGTTACTTTGGGTGTCTCCACAAGTGCTCAGAGGTCAGCATGTCCTTAGCATGCCGCTTTATTCACATTAAACATTATCAGGACACAGCAAAAAAAAATTCTGAGTTGTAACCAGCCAATCAGATTACTTGGTACCACAGGACTGGACCGTTCCCCCAGAGCTGAAATAGCTTTTGGAAGAAGCCATACACAAGACTTGTCTTAGCACCCAGTACTCTACCTTCAAAATGCGCCCAAAGTGTTACATGTGGCTTAACAGACCAAGCAGGATTTGACGGTGTGGTATCAACAGGATGCCACAGCCCCCACCCTGAATGTTCTGAGGAGTTCTGAGTGGTCACCTCGGCGCATTCAGCACAGCCTATTGTTTGCTCTTGGGAGGCATTTCACACATATTCCTGAGCATGAGCACAGGCTAGGAGCCGGCAGAGGCTTAAGCTAATTACCCTTCTGACAGTTAAGGCAGGTAAAGGGCAATTTTATAAAAGTTACTTTTCCTTAATATTTATTAAACATCTGACTGCACCATTGATTTTTAATAGCTGTTCCTGTGCAACCACCCATGCTTTTTGACAGAAAGCCCTAAATACTAACAATAGTTTACTGGGTTTTGCACCAAAAAATAATGTCACTTTGAAGAAGGTATTAAAAAGGAGAAAGGCTCTTATTTCTCCTAAACATTCTCACGTTACATGTGTGCTGCATTGTTTAGCACACACCCGACGTTGGAAAAGTTTTAAAGCTTGTCTAGGCATAGTACTTTGTACTTGTAGCATATCCTTCCAGTATAAAACCTATGCTAGACTCACACAGACACCTTAGCACTATGGCACAAAGGCATGTGTGCCTGGCGATAGGCAGCCTGATTGCGAGCCAGTACATACAGTACTTTCCTGCTCTCTCCCTCTCACGCAAGCACTGCAGCCACTTTGGGAGATTTGATAAATATGGGTCTCTTCTGTTTGCAGGAGGTTGCGCCAGATTGTCTGTAAATGTTGTTATCACTCATTGCCACTGTGACGTTTAGAGTTTGGGTCTGTGTTTTCACACTGGTGTTTCTTTGCCTGTGATGTGAGGAAGTCAAGGCTCTTGCAGCACCCACGTGCGGTCAGGGACTCCAGGAAGAGCAGCCTGATGATGGAAAGGCAAAAAGAACAAGTGATGGATGAAAAGTCTGAACAAATCAAACATTCACCCTCAGTGACTGATCTGGGTTTCATCCATCTTTTTCTTTTACTCACCACGCCACTCCAATTTCGACCTAGCCATATGAAAATCATTCTTGACCCTGCTCCCAATGGGAACAGTATAGCCCGAACTGCCAGACCAGATCCTCCCTGGACCAGAAACAAGCATCCTGGGACCAGTATTGGGGCTCATGAGCCAGGCTAGCCTGAATCCAGTGGCACCGCAAGCATGGAACCCACGCCTGGGAATACACTTAGGGTGACAAAAGCAAAAAGAGCAAATAGTTGATTTGTTCAGCATTCCGTCCATCATTTGTTTGCACAACAAACAATTTGATGTACAGGGGCACACGTGGGCTGGCGGAATTGTTGGTACTTGGAAGGTTCTGATGCCCAACTACCAGGCACTCTCAGCCCTTGATGTTGAGTTACACGTGTGTGTGTGTGTGTGTGTGTGTGTGTGTGTGTGTGAGTGGGTGTGTGTGCGCGTGTGTGTGTGTGTGTGCGCGCGAGCAAGCTTTTTATGGTAAAATGAGATGGATGCTTGTTTTTTGTAGGTTTCTTTGAAAACACTAGTGGACTTGAAGATGTCAGTCTTGAGGTCAGAGGTCACGCTCCAGTTCCCACAGTACTGGTACTGTGCTCATTATCTGCTGGGTTACATCTCCCAGAGTTTATAAGTTGTTTTGGGCGTCACAGGAAACCGATTTTGCAAAGGCATCTCCATAGAGGTATTATAGAAATATTTACTGTCGGTTCCCAGGGCGCCCCGAGCTCAGAGGGTGCGTCCCAGTGCCTGACAGGGCCATGACCCAGCCTCAGGGCCTTTATGTGGGTGGGGTGGCAAGACACAGGTGAAGCGAGAGAATGTGGCTCAGCTGAAGACCGTTCTGCTTAGTGAGATGTAAATTCATTCTTCAGTCACGCTACACAAATTACTTTTCATGTATTCATTCATGACTAGCCTGCGGAGTGGTTGAGAAAACAAAATTGATGAAACAATAGATAAAACTAGTGAAGAAAAGAGGCATAAGAAAGAACAAGCATTGGCATAGGCAATAGGTCTCTCCTTTAGAGCCTTTTAAGAAATTATTGAGGTGATGTCCTTACCTGTATTTAAAGGTGCTGTTTAAGAGTTAACAAATTTAATACAGCATCCTTAATTTTAGTTTTTGACCTGACTAAATTATGAAGTAATACTATTATAAAATGTGCTGCATTATGCATAAGGCCTGTCCACAAATATTGGGTAATTGGAAGTATGTGGTGAGTAGTAGGCTAGATTTCAAGGAACTGAGTGCACAAATATAGCACTACTGAGTCCTGAAATTGAATTCCCTTGTTAACAAATAAAGTACTGTATGACTTTAAATGCCTGTGTGCTTAGAATAGTAAGTGCTGAGCAGAAAAGATATGCTGACTCGTACCTCCTTCTATGTACATTATCACTTGCACACACTATTGCCACATACATCACCAGATACATTAGTCACAATTACGGGTGACCGCAAACAAAGAGCTCCCGGACCCGACCAATGGTGTGAGGTCGTGGCGCGCAAAAGGATCGACAGATGGGCGGGGAGGTCTATATGCCTGCCTCCCCGCACACTAGCATGGCAGAAATGACAACATTAGGTAGCGCCGGACCCCGGGGGGCCCAAACACTAGCCTGTCGGGGTGTGCCCTCATGCGGCACTAAGGTGGCCACCCTCTTATTGGGCCCCCTTTGTGGGTCGCGAACAGCCTCATTTGTACACCCAGAGGCCACATCCTTTGTGCACAAGCAACTGTAAACACAATTGACCTCCTCATCTTTCCACAACTAGACAGATCAAGTATAAATAAATAATAAATATTGTATATGCTTTTTAAAGGTGGGTCTAATTACCTTCACGTACTGTTCCAACTAGAGTCACATAGGGGCTAATTACGATGGCAGGCTGACAAAGACCGCCCGCCATTTTAGCTGCAAAAGGGACCGCCCACCATAGTTGCGGCGGTCCCGCCATATGAATTATGATGCATCCTGGGCGCATCCTGTATATTTTACATTGCAGCGGGTGGTGCTGCAAGCAGCACCCACCGCAATGTAAAAAATACATGTTGTTCTTTTACATGCACTATGTGACAGGCACCTTTCCATGGCGGCAATGCAGCCATGGAAAGGCTGATCACAGCCTGCATCGTAATATGGATGGCGGTGTCTTCCAGACATTGCCACCATATTAAACCCGTTTGTCGCCGGTCAACAAGTCAACCGGCGGAAAACGGGTTTAATATGGTGGCTTTCGGTCCGCCGTTGACTCCCCAGCCATCATAACATGGCAGGGGGTCTTTGCAGTCAGGATGGCGGGCGTATCGCCCCGCCGGCCCGGCAGTGACCACCGCTGGCTCGGCGGGGGCGATCCACCCACCATCGTAATCGGCCCCTTAGTCCCATGGTCCCTGGGATAAATTAAACCAATTTAAATGATAAACTAATGTATTGCTAGATCGTAAATATTTTGCATGTCAGTCCTTATGCACAGTAAAATAAACTATAAATAATAATGTAACCACTCATAATCTAAACTGAAAAAATTACGTGTTTCCTTTCATAGAAGACAAAAAGCTCGAGCTAAAGCACTGAAGAATCTTTTTGTAAAACACATGCAGAATACACGTGCATTTAGTTGTTTTAAATAACTGTACCATTTTTTTTAATTTAAACAACGTATTTCTTTTAACGGCTGCGTTTTTAAGAAAGAAAACACGACATACCAGTTAGTTGTAATGATAGCATTAGGTATTTTTTGTTCAAAAGCACAAGTACATTTATGCAAGTCGGTTACCCAGTTTCTTTTACAAAGCAAAAACGTAAATACATTAATTGACAGCCTTTTTGTCACTTTTGTTTGTACTGCAGTTCGCCTTTTTCCGAATTGCAGTTCAAATCCACACATTACAAAAATCGAATGACAAATCTAAAGAAATGTCCCTGGTTGGAGACGAGATGGAAGCTGCACGCTTCCCTGGGAGGGCCCAAACTGACAATAACAAAGCTGAGAGGCAATGCGGGTGGTGACCCAGTTTAACCCCTTGAGTGCTTAGGACGGCCCCCGGCCGTCCTACGTGACGATAGGCGTATGCTCAGGACGGCCGGGGGCCGTCCGAACACTGCCTATTCCCCAGCGCGGCACAAATTCCACGTCTGCGCTAGGGAATTAATTAGTGGGCAGCGTGACGTAGGAAGGCCAGGGGCCGTCCTGAGCACGCAAGGGGTTACGCCCCCTAATTAAATCCCCACACCGCAGCAAAATTATTGCCGCAGGGAAGGGGTTAAAACGTTTACTATGTGCAGCTCAAGCGAACAGACGGCATTGGCAGGGAGGAAGAGCGTATAGGAGGAATGGAGCGCTCAGGCCGCATCTTAACCCCTTCAAAACGGTGTGGCTGGCGTATCAGCATAAATATTAAAGTAATTGCTGGTTACCTGCCATGATCCTTGCATACAGCACAACATACACACAAAGCCCAATTTACACTAATGAAGGCAAACAATATTGCAACTCTGCCGCAAGATCACCATGATGTGCTTAAACTAATGGAATCATGTGGCAATAGAAATGAGACTAACCCAAGAAAAATAAAATGTGTATATCGCCATTTTATACTGTGAGAAACTTCGTAAATGCAACAAAAGAAAATAACGTGTGCGCGTGTTTAAAATATATATCGCAACAAAAGTGCGCACGTGTGAAATACATACCGCAATGAAGCAGAGCAACTAAAAGAAAAACACGGCTGCTCTACTTCTTAGCAGTATGTATTTTAAACGTGCACACTTTTGTTGCAGGATGTATTTTAAACGTGCACTTTATTTTCTTTTAAAGCATTTGCAATACACTGCAATAGGTCACATTTATATATATATATATATATATATATATATATATATATATATATGTGTATATGTGTATATATATATATATTCACAAAAGATGTGCGTTTTACTGTAACTAGGTGGACTTTTTATTTTCTTAGTCGCAGTGAGTTGTGGGTGCCGATGCGGCTGCTCCTGGTGACCCGGGGCCGCTTAGGGTCTGCCGGCAATTTAAAGTTAAAGCACAACATCATAGCACTTTAAAGAAACAAGCACCAGCACCTCGTCTCTCCCCCAATGAGTACCTCCCGAAGGCAGCAGAGAGAAGAAGGACACTGACCAGGCTGCTACTAAAGGCAGCGTCCATATCGGTTATGCGATGCGTGGCCGCCATTATTTACCTGTAAATAATAAAAATATTTGCAATGCAATAGGTCTAGCATTTAAATGCAAGACCTATGACACTGTAAAGAAGCGGCCGCCATTGTCCCGGCTGCTTACTGCAGGCACAACCCGCTTTGCTTACATTCAAACACGTCGTGCCTGCAGTAAGAGAAACACAATAAAGAAAATAATGCTTACCCAGTAAATAAAGCATCGCGTGTAACAACCAAAGTAAAAGAACCAGTCGCCATGGGAGGATACAAATTAAATCAAGGCAGTACTAAGGAGAGACTAATAAGCCTATTAACGAATTTGAAGCCAGCATTTACGAAGGACAATGACACAAGCCAATGACCAATATGGGCAGAGAGTTGGCGGGGTTTTAACTCTATACTCCTCTACATCAAGTCTTGCAGAGCAGCGCATGTGCGCTGATCTAGGCTCGACCTAAACAGAGTTAACCAATGGAAATTAAAGAAGGAATGAAAAAGAGAACCTGTGGGACAGCAGAGGAAACAGAAACAAAAAAGATAGTGTAGTGAGGGCTGGGCCTTGTTTGCGCACGTAGCTATGTTAGCATAGGCTTATTAGAAGTTTAAACACCATTTTACCTTTGCTGCTTTTTGCACATGACGCTGCATATAGCTGTTGTCGTAAGTTAGGCTGCATGAAATACTTCCCATGAGAAAGGCTTGTTTCTGCATCCCTAGACTTACATCGCGACCCTAGTCTGCACAGTGAGTGCTAAAGCCTCCAAGGTTATCATAACAAGGTAGCTGTTGTTCGGACTAATCGACTCCCGCTTTAGACATAACATACATGCAGCTGCAGTCTACTGAGATTCTGGCGCCTTTAATATTGCACTGTAGGCATGATTTCAGGCATTTGGAAGAATTCCGTTTTCCAGTGAGACAGAGAGCTTTTGTAGATCCTGATGTGATTCACTCTTGCTGATCTTGGAGGTATTGAGTCCCCCACATAAGCCTAAGAGACCTATATTTTATAAAACATCGTTCCTAGCTAGGGAGGGTGTTATACTAGGCACTATAAGACCTGTTTTTACCATCATTGTATTATGATTTCTCCTTTTGTTTTTTAGGGGACTGTAACAATGCTGATCATATTATTTCTAATCATATGTCTGCTTATGTTTGCAAAGACACTGCATCTTAGAGCACGGCGTTAAAATAAATATTTTAACCTTTCCTGTGTCTCTTTTTACTCCTGTTGTGGCCTGGTATGAGAATAACAAACGAAAGAGTGTTCTTGATTCCCACCATTCCTGCGTATAACCTAAGTTGCATGTTCTGGGTTGTCTAATCATTGGTTCCTTTGCTATAGGACGAAGAGCTAATGTGACACTGATGCTAGTGGGTTAGGGGTTCTAGGTACTGAGGTGAGTTTTTTGGTCCACCACAATTCACTGAGGTCCTGGATCTCTGTGCACAGTTCTGTGTCTGAGCAGAATCCCTGCAACAATGGGATGGCATGAAAGAGACAAAGATTAAAAGAAACAGATCGAGTTGAGAGAAAAGACCTAGGAAATTTGATAAGAAATAGAGGAAAAGGAAGGGAAAAGAGACTTTAAAAAGGAAAGAATGCATGAGAAAGAAGGAAACAAGGAATGAAAGAGGTTGATAAATAAAAAAGGAGTACAACTGAAATGAAAAAGAAAGTAAAAAAAATTAACAAGTTAAGAAGAACATAAACCCACAAAAGACACATATACTAAAAAATCAAAATAGCCATAAAAAGATAATTCTCAAGGACCAAAGAAAACTCTCCTAGGAGCAGAAGTACTGCAAGAAATAAACCGACACCTTGTAGGTAGTGCCACATGTTATTCAATGGCAAAGTAAGTGTAAAGAGTGGCAGGCAACACACCGCAAGTCTGGATTGCACCTCAAGGCCCTGGTGTATGATATCCAGTCTACTTTTTGAAAAATCCTGACAGTAGACTTGACATGTATCCCCTTTGTTTAGAGAAGTTGTGGCGACAAGGGTCCTGCCAGCATGGGGACAGTGGTATCCCTGCAGAGATGTTCAAACACTAGTGGTATTGGTTTCGTTCTGCTATAGGCTGTTCTCTATTCATGGCGTATCTTGGAAAAATATGGATCATTCTTGAATCAAAAAGTGTGAAAATAGGCAAAGACCCCAGGGTGCTTAAAATATCATGCAAACGTTTGGAAATGCACCCCAAGTTTAATACATGGTAAAATTAACTTACGCCATAAATAGGGTGACCACCTCACTTCTGGTTATTACGGCCGGATATTGCCTCTAGCAATGAACTATTCACCTACAAATCATTGATTTCAGGTTGGTTAGTGTAACGGTTCAATGGTGCAAAATAAGACCACAGCACCCAGAATGCATTAGGCTATCACATATAAGTCCAGGACAGGAAGCAGTTTCCATAACAAACTGGACGGAGGTCGTTATCTTAGCCAAAAGTTCACCCTGTGCTGTAAATCACGGCCCTTTGCTGCCCTCTGTTGCATTACAGGTTGGAATCAATGATTGTCTGAACGCCCCCAGAGTAAGTACAGCCAACATGATGCTCCATTGTTGGTGGCACTTTGGGTGAATGTGCCCCTGGGTGAGGCAAACATTACTGAGTGTTGGTGAATCTGTTGGTGCATCTGTGCTAAAGAGAGATGGTGCAATGGGTTGGTACACCTGGGTAAGGGAGAGACTGGGTAAATGTGTTGGTATATCAGTGTGAGGGAGGGGTTGGGTGAATATGTTAGTGTATCTTGGTGAGGCTGGGAGTGAGTGAATGTGTTGGTGTATCTGATTGAAGGAGGGATTGGGTGACTAGGTTGGTACCTCTGTGTTAAAGTGAGATGGGTGCAGTGAGTAAGTATACCTGAGTGAGGCAGAGACTGAGTGAATGTGTTAATGTATCTGGTTGAGGGAGGGATTGGGTGAATGTGTTGGTGCATGTTTGACCTGACATCATTGGCCTGAGTCTCCCTTCCATTTTTGACGGATTGCCTCCTCTGTTTTGTTATGTTTTTGCTGGTTGTATGTTTTGGGCCCTGTGCCACTGCTAATCAGTGCCACAGTGCAAGTCCTCCCTATGTTAAATTGATGTATTAATTGGTTATTCCATGATTGACTTATTTGAGCTACTGTCAGCCCCTAGTGCAGTGCACCATGTGTACCCAGGGCTTGTAGATCAGATGCTGCTGGTGGGCTTGCAGCACTGGTTGTGCCACCCACAGTAGCAGCTTGTAAACTGTGTCTCAGGCCTGCCACTGCAAGGCCTATGGGTAGTCTGTGACTACCATGTCGACATGGCCAAGGACACCCCTTTGCCAGTCCCTAAACCTTCCCTTTGCTTCATATTAGACACCCCTATGGTAGGCCCAAGGGCAGGGTGCATTGTAAGTATAAGGTAGGACATGCTCTGATGTGTGTAGCATGTCCTAATAGTGAATTACAGCCATTTTCGTTTTTCACTATTGAAGGCTACCTGTTCTCATAGGCCAGAATGGGCAGTTAAGATTGTTACATTCCTACAATCCTAACTGACTCAGGGAACATGGTAGAAATTCGAATTTTGTATGCCTGAACTCAGAATAGTAAAATACATATTTTAGTAAAGTTTATTTTAATATCCTGTGTTTGCAAATACCACTTTTAGAAAGTAGGTATTTGCTTCCTAACCACTTGAGCCCGCCTCTGCTGACTTGTGTATTCCTTGTCTGGGTTTGTGTGTGACAGGGCTGGGGAAATTCCAGGAGACAGGCTGGGGCAGCCCAGTGGTGAATAGAGAGATCAGCACCTAGATGGGAGGGAGGTGTGCACCTGGGACATGAATAGGGCTAGGCCTTCCCTCCACAATGCTGGCTCCACCTGCTGTGGCTTGTCTGATGTCTCTGCCCTGCACTGTGAAAGGAGAGGGGAAATCATGTCAACAGAGTGCTCCAGAGCTGTATCTTCCCTCCCCTGTGCTGGCTCCACCTCCTGTGGGGCGTCTGATGTTTCTGCCCTGCACAGTGAAAGGAAGAGAAGAGTCCTGTAAACAAAGTGCTCAGGAACTGGTTTGAACTAGGCAGAGGCCCCTCTGCCTTCAGAGAACAAAGGATTTTGGGGTATAAATATTGGGACCCAGTCCCACAGACTTTAGATCACTTCTGGAACAAGAAACCTTTCTGCCAAGGAGAAGAACCAATGAAGCTGCAGGAGTTTGGACTGCCCCTCGGCCAGTGTGCTGTTTGCTGGGTTGGCTTGCAGTGGTTGCTTTATTGCCAAGGGAAAGGAGAAGGAACTTTTTAAGGACTGTCATTTATCTACAGAATATTCTCCAAGGGCTTGAACTGTGCTTGCCTCCTGGTGCAGTCTCAGGGCCAAAAGACTTCACCTCCAGCTCCCTCCTGAATTTCTTTGCTGGGAATTCTGACTCCAGTCACTTGCGTGCCGCCGGGAGCTGGAAGCGCGAAGCATCGAGAAGAAGCGTGTCGCCGCCGCAGCTGACATTGTTGCAACGCCAGAGAAGCGAGCTTTCATCGCATCTCCCTGGAAGCGTGTGTCCATCGAAGCTGCCTGCTGTCGCATCGCCAGCAAGTGTGACGCATTGAGAGAGCCGTCATCGCATCACCGGAGAAGCGCGTCGCAGGGCCTGTCACGGCTCCAAAGTACAGAGTCGTCGCAAGGCTGCCAGGGCGTCATCGCATCGTCATCGCATCGCCGCATCAAGGGAGCCATCTTCTCACATCGCAACTGGATCATCGCATGGCATCAAGGCGCCATCTTGCACACCGCAACGGGCCCACAGAACGAGAATCTACGCATCACCTCCGCACCGGTAAGAAGCACGAAGCATCCCCTACTCTGCGCAAGCATTGAGGCACGACGCATCATCTCCCCCGGATCACGGAACCGACGCATCTCCCCTTTTGCAAGCCTTTTGTTTACTTTGCTTCACTCATCCAGGTACTTTGTTGAGAACTTTGCCGCATTTATCATCAACTTGAACTAAGCAACTTGAATCATCTTTTAAGCAATCTTAAGTGTAGTATTGTGGATTTTTGTTGTTTGTGGTCTTGTGTTTAAGTCTATATAAATAATATTTTTATAAAACCTGTGTTGTGTCCATCTGTAGTGTTATCACTGTATTTCTGTGTATATTCACAAATGCTTAACACACTTCCTCTGAGATTAGCCTGTCTGCTCGTGCCAAGCTACCAAGGGGGTGAGCAGGGGTTATTAAAGAGTGTAATCTTCTTATCCTGACTTAGAAGTAAGGGTCCCTATTTGGACAAAGTTGATAACCATTGCCAACTAGAGACCCCCAGACCTAACAGTTCATCTATGCTAAAGAGAGATGGCACAAGGGTTGATACATCTGGGCGAGGCAGAGATTGAGTGAATGTGTTGATGTTTCTAGTGATGGAGGGGTTAGGTGAATGTTTTAATGTATCTGGTTGAGGGAGGGATTGGATGAATATGTTGGGGCATCTGTGCTAAAGAGTAATGGTGGAAGAGTTGATACCTCTGGGTGAGGCAGCGACTTAGTGAATGTGTTGGTGTATCTGGGAGAGAGAGGGATTGGGTGTGTGTGTTGATGTATCTGATTGAAGGAGGGATTGGGTAAATGGGTTGGTGCCTCTGTGTTAAGGAGCGATGGGTGCAATGGGATGGTACACCAGGTAAGTCAGAGACTGAGTGAATGTGTTGACGTATCAAGGTAATGCAGAGATTGAGTAAATGTGTTGATATATCTGGGTGAGGGAGGGGTTGGGTGAATGTGTTGATGTATCTGGTTGAGGCAGGGGTTGGGTGAATGTGTTGGTGCCTCTGTGCTAAAGAGAAATGGTGCAATGGGTTGATGGATCTGGGTGGGGCAGCCACTAAGAAGTTGCCTCTGTCGGAATCCAAGCGTTTAAGCTCCAGCATTGTTGTAGATGACACATGTCCTTGCATGCCCTTCAGGACCCTGTAGTCTCCTTTCTTTACCCCACATACCAATCTCTAAATCTCAAATAAAAGATGTTGGACCCTGCTCACCTGAAGAGTTAATTGTCACCACCAGTGTTAGAAATAGGCCTAGCCTCCACCTGACTGACACCCCGGAGACCATAGCTTCATGGGGACAAACTTTCCTTCCACCTGAGACCCTAGCGAGCCTTAGCCATCAACGCCAGGAGATCTAATGTCCTTTCACCCAGACCACATCAGAGTTAACAGAGTGCCGACCCCCTACCCCTTTATTGCAAAGGACTCTGCCATCTTTAAAAATTCCAGGTACCAGGTCACTGCTCCTTCATTCAAGCTATCACGTATTTACCTCTCTACCTCCCTTCCGCCTCCAGAATCCACTCAACTTTGGCCCAGATTCTCTCAAATTAAGCGCCAAGCCGTCTAAGCCACAAAGTCGCTGTTCAACTTTCACCTGCAAAAGGGTTTGCGTGCAGTTGGCACAAAAGCCGTGCATCGCATTGGGAAAAATTCCAGATGATCAATACAAAGTGGGCATAATGGGGTGGCATCAGAGCAACACCCTAGTCTTTCGCACAAAGCTATGTTGACTAGTCATGTAAAGAAGCATATCATGGCTCTCTTTGGAATCCTAGCGCCAAGTGAGAACAGGCACAACTAATGGGGGAAAGGTCAATAACATAGTATTTCCACACGATCTATATGTCATTTTTGCAAATGTTGCATATTACACGATTTGGCCTTTGTGCAGGGGGTGTGTCTTGGGTACAAGCTACAACAAGGCAACGGTTGGAATGTTTGAATTAATCTCAGCCACTGGCAATCACCCAGGGCTGCATTCCAGTCCATTGGTTTTGCCCAGTAAGTCACTCTAGACAAAGGCCCACCTTATGCAAATCAGTACTGACGCAGCTCCTCATGGGAACAGTGTGCCCCGAGATGCTAGGTGTGTACAGAGCACACAAGTCACTTCTTGCCCCTCAATGCACTGTGCCAGAAGGCTCGATCCTGTTCACTTTTAAACAAGGCGTACTTAGCACATGTGAATATTGGCACTCCACTTTAGCAGTGTCTTTGTCTGTGCAAAGCATTTCTCCATGTAGCTAAAACACGTTTCTTCCATTGCTAGGCAGTTGTCGCTCCAATCAAGCTCAGTCAGGCTGTAAAATGGAAGCAGGTTTTATTTGCATTGTATTTATATTCTGGGGGTTTTGTGCAGGACAAGTAGTAAAGGGGCTTTCTGTAAGGGGTATCTCTACAGAATCAATTTTGTTAATGTTAAATAAGAATATATCACACATACCTTGTCACAGAAGTCACAACTTCAATATGGTTGAAGGCAAGCAAAAGTTTTCTAAATTCCCCAAATTGAAACGATTTCTCGAGACCTTTAAAAAGTTTGACAAAAAATTACTTTGCAGACTTCTTGTCACAACCAAAGAATTGTAGACCGCCTACTTCCACCCCACATCTCTACCACACATCACCTGTCGCTCCTCCAACCTCTCAGACTCCTTCACAGCATTGACTTGAAGAAGGGCATCCATCCTCGGACTAGAACCCCCAAAAGTCACAATTGATCCCGTCTTTATCCAGATCTTTGATCTCCATCGAAAGCCCCACTTCGCTTCCCCCACAGGCCTTCCTTAGCTTCTGGCCTTCAGGAAACTACTCACAATGGTGGTGCCCAGGGTCTTCACTTTCTCTTCCAGCCTAATCTCTCTTCTCAAATGTTTGGCTTTATGTTGACCACACACATTACCCTGGGCTACACCAAGGGCCAGATGTAGGTAATCCCAATTTACCTATTCTTAAATACCGAATTTTACCGATTTGGTATTATAGAATAGGTAAATGGGATGTAGATGAATTTTCGTTAAAAATGACAGAATCCGTAAGATTCTGTATTTACCAAATCGGTATTTACCGATTCAGTAATTGGCATTCATTCCTATGGGCCTGGGGGCCCAAAGGTATGAATGGTTCCTATGGGCCTGGAGGCCAAAAGGGATGAATGGCAATTACTGAATCGGTAAATACCGATTCGGTAAAATGGGGGAAACATTCAAGGGTGCCAGGGTGTCACTTTGTAGGCCATCTACATCCCAAATGCCCAATACCCGTCGGTAATGACTGAAATTCTGTAATTTAGGCCGTTACCGACCGGTATTGGGCCACCTACATCTGGCCCCAAGTGCTTATGAATGTTGAGAACCGCCATTATCCCCCAAGAAGCCCTGGTTCTTTACAGCAGGCACCGGGATCGCCATTCTTACAGTTTCGATGGCCAAGTAGCCATTGGCCAACACGTCCTTTTGTAGAGTACGGTTGGATGATGGTGTTGGTCAATGTGTTTTGTTGTCATATATGAGGACCAGAGATGTGTTCTGGGCATGGTGCTGCATTATATCTCATCCTCTTACTCCTGGAGAGGAAGGAGAATGGAAAGCGAGTGGTGGTGTCGCTTAGAGGCAAAGATGGGATTCTCTTTCCTTTTGCACCTCGGATTCAGCGGACTCCAGGACTTGCTGCTCGGACCCACTAGTACTGCCCAGTTTCCAGCAACTGTTCGCGCAGCACAAGGGCTTCACCGGGGTGTGTGTGGCAGCGTTACAGGGCTGCGAGCGTGACGGCAGGGACTCCATCTACCAGGAGCCCCTGCGAGGCCAACAGCTGACACCTGGCCCGCTCTCCCTGTAAGCTACGCCAACAGCGAACCAGCTTGGTGAAAAGCAGCCCCATCTCGCCGGACCTGGTGGGATTCTCTTTCCTTTTGCACCTCGGATTCAGCGGACTCCAGGACTTGCTGCACGGACCCACTAGTACTGCCCAGTTTCCAGCAACTGTTCGCCGGACCCGCTTCGTGTGTCCCGCAGCACAAGGGCTTCACTGGGGTGTGTGTGGCAGCGTTACAGGGCTGCGAACGTGACGGCAGGAACTCCATTTACCAGGAGCCCCTGCGAGGCCAACAGCTTACACCTGGCCCGCTCTCCCTGTAAGCCACGCCCACAGCGAACCGACTTGTTAAAAAGCAGCCCCTCCCGCCGGACCTGGTGGGATTCTCTTTCCTTTTGCACTTCGGATTCAGCGGACTCCAGGACTTGCTGCTCAGACCCACTAGTACTTCCCAGTTTCCAACAACTGTTCGCCGGACCCGCTCCGCGGGTCCCGCAGCACAAGGGCTTCACCGGGGTGTGTGTGGCAGCGTTACAGGGCTATGAGCGTGACGGTAGGGACTCCATCTACCAGGAGCCCCTGCGAGGCCAACAGCTGACACCTGGCCCGCTCTCCCTGTAAGCCACGCCCACAGTGAACACGCAGATAACCAGACAATACCCGCACACGCGGGACGCGCGCGGAACGTAGCGCGGAGCGAAGCCTGGGCAAAGGGTGGGCCGTTTGAGGCCGTTCGAGGACCGGAGAGACTGGGACCGGGCCAGCCCCCTGGTCGGGATCATTCCATCATCCCACTTGTCACAGCCTTTGACCACATAGGCGCAGGGATGTATACCAGGGAAACAAGGAGAAAATCCGCACAAGTTGCGGCTGGAGCCGCCAAAGGTACCATCGATAATTACTTTGTCAAAGCTGGATCACTTCTGATAGACGAAATTGCTGTACTTGAAAGACGTATCTCTCAAGAAATCGATTGGGTAAGGAGATCATCAATGGGTCCAATGGCTCTGGCTAAGACTCCTGAAGGAAGGCCAGAGCTTCACATCTCTAACCAGGAGGGTCCAGGGGCAAACCAGTCAGCTATTAACCCAGACCTCACCATGGAGGCCTTAAACGATCTTGAGGATATGAGCCTTATGACTCTACCAACGGCCCAAATACCACCTGTCCCACTCCCAATCCCCAGCAAGGACTTGGCCATAGGTCACCATTAGCGAGAATACCTCCGATCCCCTGAGGGGAGTAAGGGAAGGAGCCATTCAAAAAAGGAAGAAAGGGGGGCAAACCAAAGGAGGTTGTAAGCCAAAAACATCTAAGCCCAACCCCGTAAAGGACGCTGCTAGTGCTGGCGGTAATACCTCCGGCCAATCATCTAAGATTGGTGCAGAGGCCCCACCAATTGTTATTGTACCCACGGACACACCATCTCATTCCATCAACATCTCTATAGAATCCTCTAGTGAGGACATTACACTCGCAGACATAGGTACATTGTTCAGGTCGCTCCAAAGCCCCCTTGATGCCCGGCTGATAAAGATCGAAGCCAGGTTGGTTAACATCGAAAAATCTACAGTCCAGCTGGCATACAGTCTCAAAATAGAAACCAAGGGAGCCAAAGGGGGGTTAGATCAAAAGCTTAAAAAGAGTGTCGATCCCACAACTCAAACAAAGAAAACTGGCCCAACCACTTCTCAAAATACACAACACAAACCTAACCAAAATAAGATCCCGCAACCCCCGGCTACTGCAAACAAAATCATCCCAACCACACAAACTCAGGCACCGGTACTTCCATCCTCAAACACATCCACAAACCCTAAAGATAATGTTAATCCCTCTGATAAAACACAAAGCGATTCAAAACCCTTAGACAACATGCAAAATAATCCCCGTAAAATTAAACCTGTGAACCTACCACCTGAGGCGTCCCCCTACACAGTGATCCTGGCGGGTGTACCTGAACTATTACCCACTGCCATAGAGACGACTGCCTCACTCAAGAACAAAGTAATTAACTGGTTGTCTATATATAGACCTCTTCCGCAAGGCACAACCAGCGATGTTCTTATGGTGAGACGTATCGCCTTGGTGGGTAATCTGAGAAAGACAATTAGAGGTGATTGCGTTGTGGTTAGTTTTAGAGAACCAAGGACAGCCTCCTACATCTGCAGCTGGGCCCCCGACGCCCAAGGGAGCCACATCCAGTCTCTCCCTCTCTCATTCTTTTACCCATCAAGCATGTATACAACAGAAGATCCAAGATGGGGCTATCATCAAGAATTATTGGGAGATTGGGAGAGCAATAGTGCGGGAAGGAGGGAGCCTCATTACCACAGGAGTATGGTGCCTGAATACTTACCTACATATGGTGATGAAGAGGGTTGGGAGAATAGCACTAGGTGGAGGGGTGGATGGGGTGGAAGAGTGAGAGGAGTCCCAGGGCCATATAGAATGCACCACCCAGCTTACCTCCCCACTTCTAACAGGTACAGCAGCCTTGAAATGGTTGACTGACTGCTCGAGTCCAAAGTCAGGGGCCAGGACCAATCTCACCTAACAGATGGCAGTGAGGATAGATTTACCTTCCGCGAACAAACCGAGCCTTCAATAGAACTAATAACTGTTCCCAATGAACCCAGCCACTCCCAAGACCCCGGTAACCCTATAGCAGATACATTGGGTAACGGTAGCAATTTAGGGGCTAGACAGGGGGAATCACCACAACACCTAATGGTAAATCCTGTCACAAAAGAGAACAACCACTCCAATACTGAGTTGCCATCCCCAAGACTTTCAACACTCAACATGATTTCATGGAATGTAGCTGGGCTTGGTAACAAAATGGATTGCCCGGAGTGGCTGTCTTTCATTAGCTCAAAAAGTATCTGCCTCTTCCAGGAAACCTGGGCAAGAAAGGAGTACACATGCCCGGGGTTCGCAGTGTTTTCTAAATACGCTAAATGGGGGGAAGGGGACGACCGTCAGGAGGGTTGGCAACTTTGGTTGCCTCCCAACTAGGCTGCAAGGCTAGGTGCTTAACTGTCGACTCTGAAGATATACTACCTGTCCTGTAAGAATGGCCAAATTTCGCTAAACTGATGATAATAAATGTCTATTCGAGACGCGCTGTTATATCAGGCGAATCGAATACCATTGAAGAACTCTCGGTTTTCCTGAGCGAAATCCCAAGGAACCTCCCCTACATGGTTGCAGGGGACCTGAACTCGCACTACGAGCCACTCCCTGGCCTTGATGGACCCTCCCTAGAGGAGGATTCAAGATGGCTGATACCCGCCACGGTGGCACCCCCACCAAGAGCTTGGACTCCCCTTGCACTTCAGATAACCGCACTCACCCTTAGCCACGGTCTAAGGGCATGTAGCGGGCGCACTAAATCAGACAACCCAAGTAAATGCACTTTCAATAAATTAAGAAGTGAATCCAGACTTGACTATGTCCTAGTCCAATTGTCATGTTGGTCACGAATTATCGACTTTAGGGTACTATAGAGAGGACAGTGACCATAACGCCCTCGAACTTGAATATGCCATGCCAGGCATCGAGGACATAGGACTGGACAAAGAAAATGCAAAGACAGGGTTACTCCTGGAGAATAATAGGAGGAGAGTTAGGTGGGGGAAACTGGCCACAAGTGGCGTAAAGTTACCGAGGCTCTATGCCAGAATTACCCCAGTGCTGGAAAACGCATTCGCTCTTGCTAAGGAATTAGAAAATGGGGAAAATAGAGAGCAACTATGGCGAACCCACGAAGATCTAATAAACACCCTGGAGTTAGATCTATTTGTTAAAGGAGCAGGTAGAACTAGTATGTATGTATTGTATTGGCATTTATATAGCGCACTACTTACCCCGTAGGGTCCCAAGGCGCTTCGACCGCTGCGAAACCCTTCCTGGTTTCCCTGAGAGATGGTCCCTTAATGGGTATCTCCAGGGTGAGACCAGGCATCCCCGGCAGTCTGGTGGGGCCGTTAGTGAAGATGAGGCAAGCTAATGCCCAGAGTTGCCGAGTGTGATCGCTGATCAGAGTGGGCACCGAGGCGAGAGAATTATCGAGTCCGCTGACCCTGGTCCAGAAACCTGCCGCGCCGGGAATCGAACCCTGGTCCCGGGCCGTCCTCTGCTCTCGGGTCTGCCGCCTCTAACCAGTGAGCCACACTACTTCACTAGGACACATAAAAAGTCCTGGTATAATGTCACATGCCGGGACTCAAAACGAGAACTTCTACTCGCAATAAAGGCGCGTAGAAGCCGGGAGGAGATACAAGCCAGAAGACGGGCTTATAAGATACTGTTGGTAAATGTTAAGGCCGAATGGGACCAAAAACACTGGGAGAAACTCTCTGGTGCACTAGCCACTAAAGACTCCCGTAAATTCTGGGGGCTAGTCAACAACGGGTCAGAAGATCTCCCCTCGGCAATCGAACCCAACATTGCCCCGGGCACATGGCAAGAGCACTATCAGTCCTTATATGCAATGGAGGATGCGTCCCAGAGCACCCCCCATTGCACTATTCTGAGCAACCAGGAGGGTGAACCCTTTACGGAAAAAGAAGTTTGTGCTGCAATTGCGGGGTTGGCAGGAGGAAAAGCACCAGGACTTGATGGGGTGCGAGGAGATCTTTTCAAGCAAGAGCCAGGGATATGGGCCCTGTATCTCCTGCTGATATTTAATGCGGTTCTCAAGGGTATGGAGGTCCCCGACACTTGGCTGGGCGCAGAGGTGGTCCCAATATTTAAAAAGGGATCCCCTCTGCTCCCAGCCAACTACCGTCCAATAAGCCTCATCGATGTCTCACAGAAGCTTTTCGGTAGGCTAATATTGGACCGGTTGCAGAATTGGTTGGAGGAAACAGACACTCTTAGCCCATATCAGTCAGGATTTAGGAGGGGGGTCTCCACAATTGACCAAATATTCAGATGAAACCTCATGTACTGGAGGACTGCACTGATCGAGGGCGGCACCTTGTACACGGTTTTCGTGGACCTATGTGCCGCTTCAATTTAGTGCCAAGATCAAAACTGTGGGAGGTAATGGGAGAGTTAGGCGTCCCGAAAGACATCCTTGCAATCTTGATGAAACTACATCACAACAACTTTGCACGGGTCAGGTGCGGGAGAAGCGGTAATCTAACTGAAAGATTCCCCGTTCGCAGAGCGGTGAGACAGGGTTGCGTGCTTGCACCAACCTTGTTCTGCCTCTTTGTGAACGGGGTAATCGCACACCTGACTGGGATTGCCAACACCGACGCCCCTAAACTGACCGGCAGCAGGGTGCCCGCAATCATGTTTGCGGATGACACTCTGCTGCTGTCCAAATCCCCGATGGGCATACAGAGGGTGCTAGATGGCTTCCTGGAGTTCTGCACAGAAAGGGGACTTGAAATTAACCCGCAGAAAACGAAATTCATGATCTTAAATCCCACGTGCTTCAAGCGGCCAAATCCCCTGCTTGGCACAGTGCGCTTGGAAAGGGTTCACACAATAGAGTATCTGGGGATAACCCTAAACCAAAACCTCACGTGGGGGGCACACCAGATTAAAGCGAATATGAAGCTGGCCCAGAAGGTGGGTGGTATTATGAGAATTGCGACCAATTCAACATACCGCCCTCTCAGCCCCGCTATTCAAATATAGAAAGCCCAGGCGCGGGGGGAGTCACCTACGGAGGAGAGATGTGGGGCCACATTTCATCCTCCAACTTGCTGACCACAGAAAATAAATTTCTAAGGCAGCTGACCGCTCTCCCGCCAAGTACCCCACTCCTGCCCCTGAGACTGGACTTGGGTCTGAGGCCTATCACAGAGGAGCTAGGGTTCAAACCATTAACATTCTGGCATCGTATCTGGAGTAGCCAAGATCTCACCTCCTATAGAACTGAGTTACAGGAATTTCTATCTTTACCTAACGCCACCAAGACCCCTTGGTTAAATTATATCAAGAGAACTTGTGAGACCCTTGGACTACCAGAACTATGGTCACACCCAGAAAGCACAAGTACCAGGATCCCAAGGAAAGCGCTCTCCAGAGCATACTACGACAAAATGCTTCTCCGAGCCCTGGACAGTGCACGAGAGGGATCTCTCATACATCGCTTTATTATAACCAAAGACTCATATAACCTTAAAAGTGTTTTGGATGGCATGACTCCTGTCCTAACAAGAAAACTATTCATGCAATGGAGGTATGGGACCCTTCCTCTAATGTCTTTTACCAAAGCATGGTCCTGCCTGTCCCCCACAGAGACGTGCCCTGCATGTGCCCATACTAAGGAGAATGAAGTACATGTCATTTTTTTCTGTCGAGTTTACCAAAAAAGCAGGAAATTTTGGCTCGTCCCCCTCCTTAAAAACCTAGGATTTAGAACATTTTTACCTGCATACAGAGTTCTAAAGACAGATTTATCACCGCCAACTGTGTTTGCCCTAGCTAAATTCCTAACTGCAATGTGGCATGCCCGAACCCGATACATAAAGATGGCAGGAGACCCTTGAAAATTCCCTTCCCTTGATTTACTGTCACCCTTGTTTTAATATTTCCTTTTTAAACTTATGTATTTAATACCAATGATATATTGATACTTTGGATTTTTAAATGATGTGGTATTTTGTATATCTTTTATGATCACCTGATCGAAATAAAGATTTGAAATTTGAATTTGATAGCGCTTAATATAGGGCCAATGGGCAACCAACTTGTGCCAAAGTTTCGAGTAGGCCCTGCTGAATTAAAAGGTTCAGTATATCTCATTCCATCGAAGGGAAGCTCCAATGACTGAACCA
This sequence comes from Lissotriton vulgaris, assembly GCF_964263255.1. NCBI lineage: Eukaryota > Metazoa > Chordata > Amphibia > Caudata > Salamandridae > Lissotriton > Lissotriton vulgaris. The sequence goes on from NC_141693.1 coordinate 1,944,786,621, forward strand.
GGCAGGCAGGGTTAATGCTCCTGCTTTTCTGCTGTTCTTCGAACTGTGATCCCCAAAAGGAACACACAGCAAACTCTCAGTGGGTTTGAGGCGCACTTGTGAAATTTGCCACAAAAAATATAAGAACTGGAGAAAGTCACTGCTGAGGATGGTAGGTACAACCACACGACGAACTATGTCTCAACTCCACCAAAGCCAACTGAAAACCACAACTAGCCATTGCAAGATTATTCAAACCAGCACATCTCTGTGGGAGCCATGATAAGAATGGAGCTGCGAGGTACATCGTTGAGACGTGACAGCCCACCCTGCCTTGAATGCACCCCCCGAGATGGCAGTCTACCATGGAAATGCCAGGGTGACATAATGGCCTATCCTGCTCGGTCCTTCAATTCATATTCATTCATAAGCAAAGCTACACAACATGAGGAACCTCTGGAAACATGCATGACACCAGAGCACTTCTCACACAGCCATCAATACATTCACACTCCTAACCATTTATAGCGCTTTGTCTGCCTAGGCGCCCCATCTCCTGCTCATTTCACTTTTTTTACACCAAGGTCGCACAAAATAAGTGGAACTCTGCTTATCACGCACAATATTAAAACACTTCCTTCATCAGATGCCCTAGAACCCACACTTCTATCCAAGACCATCCATGGAGTATGGTGCCACCCCCTGCAAATGTGCTACGGAGCCTAGCAAGGAATAAAAAGCACCTTTTAAGAATAACTACAACCAGAAATGAACCTTCTCCTCCTCCCAACACAAATAGAGAGTGTGATGTTGTGGTATTTAGTTGGACACCCCAAATTCCACCATGGTTTATTGAACTGGTGATTTGCGGTGCTGGGCTACTCATGGACACTAACTTAATAAAAAAATGTTCCTGCTATTCTGCAATACTAATCTGTTTGTAGGTACTGTTCCAGCACATGCCTTGGGAAAACCAAAAAGCCTGGTTTTAATGTGCCATGAAATGTAAACGCAGCCATCAACAAATGTTGTTTGCATGCGTTGTGTAAAAAATTGGGTTTCAGGTTGAGGGGGAGTGAAACCATAACTCGAGACTGTGAGGGGTTGAACTGCCGAGACCGAATTGGCTGTGCGATTTATACCATGACTGTGGCCTCTTCATTGCGGCTATCATTGGAACCAAAATCTCTGTAGTACTGAGTGATCTATATTACCACCTCAGATCTTCTGGACTCGAGAAAAATATCCAGTTCGAAGACCATTGGCATTTGTGCCCAGTTCCTTTCAAGCGGCTTTCTTTTTGAAAAAACACTAGTCCTGATGATGGTCTACAAGGAAGACCGAAACGTCGACCAAAAACATCATATCCTCAGCATTTGTGCATTGAAAGAAACCTTTGTACAACTATGAATTGTGTCTTCTTCACTAATTAACGGAGTTGATGAGATGTTGTGAATTGACCTGTGAATTTATATGTACAGCTTTTCATAACTTTTTACATTTTGATTGAATTCTATATATCCCCATGATTTCTTCAAATACAAGTCTTTTTCATATACAATCAGTTTGCTGTGTGCTCTTTCCATTTCTCCTCTTTTTATCTTTATTTTTATTTTGATGTTTCATTAAATGTATTTTCTGAACAACGTTAGAATACATTAGTTATCCTATGGATACAATCGGGTTCAATTGATTTATGAACTCCAGAAGTGATATTGTCTAAATTATATGTACTGAGTCTAAAAACAAAGTCCCTTGTAGATACTTTTTACTTGAATCATCCATTTTGCCCAAGCCTACAAGGGTTTATTGGGTTCCCCTTATCTACTAACACCATACTCAAACAGCAACCACAATCCATGTCAGTGTGAAGTCATAAGCAAACCCCAAATTAATCTGTGCTCAACCCTCTGGTAGCTTGGCACAGAGCTGAGGCAATGTGTAAAGTATTTCTGCAGTATTTCAAACAGTAATAAAGTGAAAACTCAACACACAGAACATTTCAGTACCAATTTAGAAAATCAGAGTGCATTTTAATAAATAAATCGAGGCGAAAACAACACAAATCCAATCAGTAGAATCAAAGATACACAATTTCAAAGATTTAAGTGAAAATAGTGCCAAAGAGTACATAGTGCCAACTGTGGTTATCTGCTCACACCAGAGACAGACAAAGTCACAAATTGCAGTTGATCGTAATGGTGCAGCGGCCATCTACAGTGTCCCACTTAAGTCCACTGAAAACAGTACTTTAAACCTGGTTGCAAAAAGATATGGAGTCCTGCATTGAGATGGGCTGGCAGAGCACTTGCAGGCCCACTTCCAAGGGTCCGGCACCACTTGGGAGGGCAGGACCCAGAAATGGCAGAGTTCAAGTGCTGGGTTCAAGGTAGTAGGAAGCCTGTTTTGTTCCAGAGGCTTCTTATCAGTAGGCCAGCCAAGTAGCCTTTGGAGTCAAACTGCTTAGTGGTGCAGGTTCCAGTTCTTTTCACCCAGGCAAGAGAACAGCAGGGCAGCAGTCCTTACGAAAAGCAGCCCAGCAGTTTTGCAGTCATCCTTTCTGGCAGAGTCCACAGGCAGTGGTGTCCGGCATTGGCTCTTGGGTGGGAGGCAGGTGCGGGGTGCCACAGGGGTGTCGTGGGTGGGTCATGCGGGGGGATTTTAAAAAACGTACCTAGAGGCCGGGTCTTGCGTCTCCATTCCCGCTCTCCTGTCTCTGACTCCAGGAACAGGAAGCAGGCAGCCAGGCTAGCTCCCCTAAGCCAAACACAAGGCTGCAATGCAGTCATTGTGCCCTTAGGTGTGGGCAAACCAGTCCTCCCCTGCTCCAAAGGCAGAGCAGCCCAGCCAACCCGCAAAGCAGCAGGACACAAAGCATAAAATGATAATAACTCTAAATTATTTTTATTATAATTTCATGTTTCTACTCGACACTGCTAAAAGCAGTGAGGCAAAGCTCCATAGAGGAAGAGCCGCCACTGTCCACAGGTCCAGAAGGGTATTGAAGAGTAGGGTTTAAGGGTCCAATATTTATACCTGGGGCCAACTTTCAAATAGAGACAGCTTCTAGAGGTTTCCTCCCCCCTGACGTGTCAGGCATTCCCTTCCTTCCTGTCCTGGCCCCAACTTGTCTTGGGTCACAAAAGACCAGTGCCAAACACTTTATCAGAGTGCCCAGTCAGAGTCTTTGTGATGTCCGTGTGGTAGGTGACAGCTTTTCCTTCTTGATAACTCATAGTGGCCCATCCTATCCCCACCTAACTTCACTTTGTCTCACTGTCTGGAAGCAATTCACAAAGACAAACTGACAGCTATACCTAGCCATGAGACCCAGGATCACGCTTCAGGCACCAAACGGTCGGGACAAGAAAATGTCAACTTTCTAAGTTCGGGCTGGACTGTTCCCATGAGGCACAGGATCAAGGCTGATTTGCATATGACCATGTCTGATCTGGGGTGGTGTGGTGAGCAAAAAAACTATGGACTGAGGTCCCAATCTCTGTACTGGGGACAATGTATGACATTGTTCTGCATTCTGTCCATCAACTGTTGTTTTGTCACCCCTCGTGGGAAGGGTATGCTCAGACGTGAGTTCCGTGCTCTCCACGCCACTGGAGTCAAGCTATCCTGGCTGAAGACGGCTGATAGCCACAAAACGGTCCTAGGATGCTTGATTCCGGTCCAGGGAAGATATGGCTTGGCAGTTTGGGATGGACTGTTCCCATGAGGCACAGGGTCAAGGCTGATTTGAATATGGCCATGTTTGAACTGGGGTGGTGTGGTGAGCAAAAACACAATGGATTTAGCCCAGATCTCTGTACTGGGGTGAATTTATGACATTGTTCTGCATTCTGTCCATCAACTGTTGTTTTTGCATTTGTCACCCCGAGTGGGACGGGTATGCTCAGACGTGAGTCACATGCTCTCCACGCCACTGGAGTCAAGCTATCCTGGTTGAAGACAGCTGATAGCCAGAAACCGGTCCTAGGATGCTTGATTCCGGTCCAGGGAAGACATGGCTTGGCAGTTCGGGCTGAACTATGGCCATGTCTGAAGTGGGGTGGTGTGGTGAGCAAAAAAACGATGGATTTAGGCCCAGATCTCTGTACTAGGGTGAATGTATGAATTTTGTTCTGCATTCTGTCCATCAACTGTTGTTTTTGCATTTGTCACCCCGAGTGGGACGGGTATGCTCAGACGTGAGTCCTGTGCTCTCCACGCCACTGGAGTCAAGCTATCCTGGCTGAAGACGGCTGATAGTCAGAAACCAGTTCTAGGATGCTTGATTCAAGTCCAGGAAAGACATGGCTTGGCAGTTTGGGCTGGACTGTTCCCATGAGGCACAGGATCAAGGCTGATTTGCATATGGTTGAAGCGGTCTGGACCAATGAGTGGTGGCCGTCACAACTGGGCCCGCCCCCCCTACTCCGAAGCCATGTGCAAACAACCTGGGCATAAAATTAAATCAGTCCCTGTCCATACATGACCATGTGGCCGCAATATCAGGGGCATGTTACTACAGATTAAGGCTATTACAAAAGATCCTGACTTTCATCCCCACGGAACACCGGAGAACCATAACCCAAGCCTTAGTTATGAGCTGTATGGACTATGGTAATGCTCTGCTGGCAGAGGTGGGAGTCACAGCCCTGAAAAAATTGCAGGTCATTCAGAACACGGCGGCCAGGTTGGTTTTGAACATGCCGGCGGGCACCCCCTATTGACCCCTGTTGCGTCGGCTGCATTGGCTGCCGATCAAACAAAGAGCCTTTTTTAAAATCTGCTGCCTTAATTTTAGTGCGCTTCAGGGTCAAGGCCCTCTGTATCTCCAGGACAAACTAGAAAGATACACCTCACCTCGCCTTCTTAGATCTGGCAAACGGCAGCTACTCCAGGTGCCCCGCATTAGGCGACAGCCATCAGGAGGCATGGCATTTTCGTATATCGCCCCCAAATATTGGAACAGCCTCCCCCAACCGCTACGAGAAATCCCTTGGTAGCTTAGTTTTCGGAAACACCTAAAAGCATTTCTGTTTTAATCATGCCCCTGCTCTCCGATAATTCCTTCGAGGAGGTGATTTGAGTAAAGCGCTGATATGCCCCCCGGTGATTCGTGCGCTGTACAAAAAGGAATAACATAACATAACATAACTGTGTCACTTCAAATGGTATGGAGTTAATAATCAAGTAAAATTCAACTGCGAGGCGATCCATTGTGATTATTGAATCATGCATTTGTTCATCACTTTTAATGTTTTTCATGTTTTTAATTTGCAGGTTGTGTTCATATGATCTACTGGGTACCACTTTTTAGGGTGCTGTATTGGTGGTCACTTATACATCCCACAGTGTCATTTGACCACTACCAAAAAGTGTAGGTAGATCCCCTGGTCCTGATGAATCGCCAAGGATTAGGTTTTTAGGCGAGAAACATGTTGACCTTAATTCACAAACACACATACTTCACATCCTTATAGTGAAGCATTGCGTCTTTGTTGCATATTTTTAAATAGGATAGAGGCCACGGTCATTAAAATTGTTTTGAGTGGATCCCTTACCCTATTTTAATAATTACACCCACACTCTTCTTACACCTACACTCACTTAGGGCCCTCAAACGCACCTCACCCATCGGCAAATAAGGAAAAAAGATCTCTGCCAAGTAGGTCCTATCACAGGAGCCTGATCGGGCATTGCACCGCCGGCCCGATAAGGAGCAGAACAGATGATGAAGCAAGACACCTAGCTGGCTGGGTGTGTGAGGGCTTTTTCCGAAGGAGAGGCTCCCTCTCCACACCATCCTGACTCCACGGATGACATTGATCATTTCAATCTGAACACCTATTATCCTGCACCCAATGTGAATAACTGCCTACTCCTTTTGCTTTGTTGTTGTTTTGGACATGTATGCTGGACCTGATTAAAAAACAGTCCGTTCTACCCCCCCATTTGTGTCTAACTATGAGGGATGCATCCCACATTTTGAGAGGATGGCCCATGACCGTTTACAAACATAATGTAATACTTCTGAAGAAATATTTTTCTATTCAATGATGAGTTAATTGAACAGCAAAGGGGAACAACAATGGGCACCAGCTTTGCCCCAGCTATGCAAATTTGCATATCGGCTTGTGGGAGAAGCAGGTGCTCAATTGGCCCAAGATGGAGAAATGGTCAGAGAATATCCTTCTATGAATCCGATACATAGATGAGTTGCTCGTCATTTGGAGAGGTACAACTCAACAAGCTAACAAACATTTTTGGGATGAGATAAATAGGAATGATCTTAACTTCGAATTCACTAGTAATATAAGCAGTAAAAAACTGCAGTTTGTCGATGTTCAGTTTAGAGAATGAAATGAGTTGAAAGTACCGATCAGCCCACCCGTTGGCGGAACCTCATCATCTGGGTTATAGTTGGAAACTGGTATCCACTAGACACCTCTTCAGATCTCTTTCGAAGAGTGCTAGTATTGGATCCGCCAGTGAGATGGACAGCCAGCAGGTAGTATTGGTAGGTTGAAGGGAAAGAGTTGCAGTGCTCAAATAAGTGTGAAAAGTAGATGTGATAGTATTAAAAATGCCTGCTATGAGGTCAAGGAACTACTTTATTGGGAGTGATCAACATAACGGCATGATTAAAAGCAGAGTGAAGATAGTATGGAAAAGAATATTACTATCAATTATAGATATTGGTTGGTCAACATGTTTCAGCCTCACAAGGCTTTCATCAGGACCTATAATGTACACTACTGCAACAGTGAACAAAGAAAGACAAATAGTAGTGGTGTAGAACTTACTATATAGTAGTCTCATATCATTGTGACAAGAACTCTCCCATAATTGTTATGGAGAAGGCCTCACCTCGCCTGGCGCTCGCTCAGGTCAAAGAGGCCCCGCTCTGTCCGTCGTTGCCTCGGTCTATCATCTGAGCCGAGGGGAAGATGATAGACCGAGGCAACGACGGACAGAGCGGGGCCTCTTTGACCTGAACAACTCTTTCTACACACTACAACTGAGTGTTTAGTATTCTCACAGTTTTTTCAGAGACCCTTAGCATCCTTTGTGTGTTGTTAAACTGTTAAGTTTGGGGGACAGGATGCAAGTTGGTCTTTAAATATTCTTTCCCCTCAGACCCCCCTCATATTTTGTTCTTTGTTATTTCTGTAATACAGCCTTCGTGGAGAACAGGGAAAGTGTGCATGACTGTTTGGCCGGTCCCAGAGGGCCGGTCAAATAGTCATGTGCAGTTGGGAGTGAGTAGATCACTCCTCCTCTGCCCTGCTCCGAGAGCAGAGCAGCCCCACCCAGTCGCAAAGCAGCACGGAAACATAACATGATAATAACTCAAAGTTATTATCATTTTATGTTTCCTTTATTTGCATTCTCAAAGCAGTGGGGCAATGCTCCTCCGCCATAGCGGGGGAGCCGCCACTATGTAGTTGACGAATTTAAGTAGGAGTCTCTTTTTTATAATGTTTTTTGGGTGTTTACAGAAACTGCCATGGTGGGTGACAATAAGGCATCTCGCTAGTAGAACATAAGAACCTCAGGAGAGATTATGTGAATTGTTTCAATTGATGGTTGTTAAATTTAGCCCACTTGTGCAGATCTGTTTTGAACCATATTACTAAACTATAAATAGATGTATGACCTCTCTGAGCCAATATGAATTTGCAAAAATGTTGAAACTAAAATGCATTTGAAAATATAAATACTTTGGGCATGAACTGGTCACAAATGAATGATGAATTTGACTACAAATTTACACTTCTGTATATGAGGCGTGTCCGAAATGGTACTCTCGGTGCACAGACATAATATTGAGTCCAAAATATCGATTGGACATAATATTGAGTTTTTAATATAGACTGGACAAAATATCGACAGGACAGAATATAGATATCAAAAATATCGTTTTTAAGGTAAGTGAAGAAATATCGACTGTTAAAAATATAGATAGTTAAAATATCGAAGTATATAATATAGATAGTTAAAAATATCGATTTTTTAATAATATATAATTTTTGATAGTGTATTTTTATGTTATAATATGTGTGAAAAGTGTGTATTTATGTTATAAATAATTTTATCTAATGAATTTTGTTTTTATAATTATTGCGTAATTTAATTATTTAGCGGGTTGTGGGTTTATAGGGGAATAGGGTGGGAAGTAATTTAATTATAATTAATTAAATATGTAAATTTATTTATTGATAGTAATTTGTAATTAATTGTTAATTAATTTATATGTGTTAATTAATTTAATTGTAATTGGAAAATAATTATTATTAATTGATTAATTGGTAATTATGTAGATGTTACTAATTTAATTCTGTAGCGGGTTGTGGGTTGATAGGGGAATAGGGTGGGAAGTAATTTAATTATAATTAATTAAATGTGTAAATGTATTTATTGATAGTAATTAGTAATTAATTGTTAATTAATTAATATGTGTTAATTAATTTAATTATAATTGTTAAATAATTTTTATTAATTGATTAATTGGTAATTATGTAAATTTTACTAATTTAATTTCTGTAGCGGGTTGTGGGTTTATAGGGGAATAGGGTGGGGAGTAATTTATTAATAATTATTTACATAATTAAATTAATTACAATTTATTTTTTGGGAAATAATTGTAAATTAATTTTTACTTATTAAATAATTAATTGTTAATGTTTAATTAATTTGTATTAATAGGTGATTAATTGAAATAATTATTGTTAGTCATTTTTAAATATTAATTATTATATTAGATAAAATGTTTATTTTTTTTAAATTAATTATTAATAGATATTTATTTTAAGATTTTTGAATAATATATGAAATATTTACTTTCCCTAATGTTGTATTCTCTGGAGTGGGAATAGTAATTTTAACCCCTATGCTATCCAACGCTTATCCCTACTGTTGCATCCACTGGAGTGGGAATAGTAATCTTTACCCCTACGTTATCCAACGCTTTCCCTACTGTTGCACCCACTGGAGTGGGAATAGTAATTTTAACAACTACGCTATCCAACGCTTTCCCTACTGTTGCACCCACTGGAGTGGGATTAGTAATTTGAACCCCTACGCTATCCAACGCTTTCCCTACTGTTGCACTCTTTGGAGTGGGAATAGTAATTTTAACCCCTACGCTATCCAACGCTTTCCCTACTGTTGCACCCACTGGAGTGGGAATAGTAATTTTTACCCCTACGCTATCCAACCCTTTCCCTACTGTTGCACTCTTTGGAGTGGGAATAGTAATTTTAACCCCTACGCTATCCAACCCTTTCCCTATTGTTGCACTCACTGGAGTGGGAATAGTAATTTTAACCTCTACGCTATCCAACGCTTTCCCTACTGTTGCACTCTTTGGAGTGGGAATAGTAATTTTTACCCCTTCTCTATCCAACGCTTTCCCTACTGTTGCACCCACTGGAGAGGGAATAATCATTTTTACCCCTACGCTATCCAACCCTTTCCCTACTGTTGCACCCACTGGAGTGGGAATAGTAATTTTAACCCCTACGCTATCCAATGCTTTCCCTACTGTTGCACTCTTTGGAGTGGGAATAGTAATTTTTACCCCTACGCTATCCAACGCTTTCCCTACTGTTGCACTCTTTGGAGTCGGAATAGTAATTTTTACCCCTACGCTATCCAACGCTTTCCCTACTGTTGCACCCACTGGAGTGGGAATAGTAATTTTAACCCCTACGCTATCCAACACTTTCCCTACTGTTGCACTCTTTGGAGTGGGAATAGTAATTTTAACCCCTACGCTATCCAACGCTTTCCCTACTGTTGCACTCTTTGGAGTGGGAATAGTAATTTTAACCCCTACGCTATCCAACGCTTTCCCTATTGTTTTTTTTTTTTTTTTGTATCCTCATTTGCGTGCATAGCTCCAATCTATCCAATCCGGAATAAGCCACAGAGATAAGAAAACCGGCTGTGCTTCAGTACCATCTCAGCGTTAGCTGGGAGGGAGATCTTAGTTAGAGGGAGTGGAAACCAAATCCCATCAGTACATTCACACAGGCCTGGAAATTCCTACTTAGGGCTGTTCGTTGGAACATAGGACCCTGGGGGAAAAAAAAAAAAACCCAGGCTCAATGTGACCGTGCCAACTGTGTCCAAAAAGCTCTCCTACTTTTCCACCTCTAGCTAGATCAAGTTTGGAAATCTGGAGTACCGAGGTTCGCCATTCATGGATTGAGGGAGGCTGGGCGTCCTTCCAATGTCTACAGATCTCTCTGCGAGCTGCCAAAATGGAATAAAATACGAGGTTGGAAGCTGCATTACGTACTTTGTTCTTCAGGCCAAAAATGACAAGAGCGAGATCTATGGAAAGGTGAGAGCCCAATGCCAAAGATAAATCATTTCCTATTGACTCCCAATATGTTGTTAATTCTGGACATTCATAGAACATATGGATATCAGATGCAGCAACCATTCGGCATCTTGGGCACAAGACCGGACCTGTCGATGAAAATTTTGACAGTCTCAACGGGGAGTAATAGGCCCTGTGAATTGTGAAGATATGGTTCCGACGTAGCCAAGCTGGCTTCACCAGGTCCCACAGTACCACACAGGAAGCTGACCAAAGCTCCTCCAAATCTATACCTGGCAATACGTCGGCCCATAATGTTGCAGGGAGGCAAAATTTGCCATCTATTTCCTCCATGATCTTCTTATACCACAAAGATATTTCCTTTTTTGCAGGGGGGCTATCTAGCAGACACGTTACTAATTCGCTAATGGCTCCTATAGGTAAACTGCTACTCCGGGATGTCTGTGTGTTGTATACATGGGACCAGCTTGAAATTTGTATAAATTTGAATCTGGACAAACTTGGCCCGACCTTGTTTATTAAGTAGTCCCAAGGGTAGTGTACCGTCCATAAACAAATCACCCCAGGTGTTGATGCCGGCCGCTCTTAATGGTTGGGTTAATGTATCTTCTGCCCAAGCTGGGGGAGATGGTAGGTCCCATATTGGAGCTCTCTCTGGATAATATCCTAGTTTAATTGCCTGCCTCATTCTATACCATGTGGAGGCTATCCCCTTTAAAGTCTTTAGTTTTATTTATTTTTTAAATTTTGGGTCTCCGAATTTGAACAAAAAGCTGCCCTGTCCGACTCCCTCACAGTTCAATAACATAGAGAACATATGGCCTACCCCTGTTGCTGCTGGTACTTTTAGCAACATACGTGCGTGCGAGAGCTGAAAAGCCCATGCATAGATCTGAAGATCCGGTCCCGCTAACCATTCCTTCTCTCTGCGGCGTCTTATTTTCTTCCAAGAAATTCTTGGATTTTTACTATACCAAATGAAAGTTGAAATCGCGCTTTGTAGTTTAGAGATTAATTTGGGATCAAAAAAAAGTGGGATTGCATTAAATAAGAAGGAGATCTTAGGCAGAATACACATTTTTACTAAATTAACCTAGCCTAGGATAGTAAGTGGAAGATGTGACCAATCCCTCATATTTTTACGACACTGTGCTGCTATTATAGAAAAGTTTAAGGAAGCGATCCGGTCGATGTCTTTAACTATATTTACACCCAAGTATCGTAGTTGAGGTCTAGATGACTCATTAAAAGTAGTTAAGACTGTGTTCCAGGTCATTGACTCTGTTTTGGAAGCATTTACTTCGTATCCAGAAACTTTGCCAAATTCAAGAGCAAGATCTATCACCTCTGGATAAGCTGCATTAATGTCTGACGTGAAAATCATTATATCGTCGGCATAAAGTGCCACCTTTTTTTCCCAATCACCAAAAATAAAGGGTTTAATAAGTGCGCTATCTCTTAATGTTTGTGCAAAGGGTTCTATATACAAATCGAAGAGGAGAGGAGACAAAGGACAACCCTGTCGGGTTCCTCTGGTTACATTAAATGACGCTGTAAGGCCCCCGTTAATCAGAATTGAAGCAGAAGGACTTCGATATAACAGATCTATTGCCCTACGAAATCTATCTCCAACGTTAAACTTTCTCAAGACCTCCGACAGGTATAACGAATTTACCCTGTTGAAGGCCTTGGTAGCATCCAACGTCAGAACAGACAATGAGAGAATCTCTTTTATGGCCACATCAATAGATCCTATTAGTTCGTAAGTAAGCTCATTTAATTGTCTCCCTCTTATGAATCCTTTTTGATTCGAGTGAAGTATATCAGGGGCTACCTGGCCAAGCCGTTTGGCTAATATGGTGGCAAAAATTTTATAATCGGCATTTAAGATTGAAATAGGCCGATATGAGCCACAGTCGGAAGGGGGCTTCCCTGGCTTTAAGATGAGCGTTATAGAGGCATTATCCCATGAGGCAGGCGGTGCTACACCTTCCCTCAATATTTGATTAAACAAAGCTGTTAAGATTGGAGATATCTCTGAGAGCAAATGTTTATATACCTCGCTCGGTAAACCGTTGGTTCCTGCCGCCTTACCCCCTTTGGAACCTCTTATAGCCTGCTCTACTTCGGCAACACTTATTTCCTCTTCCAAAAGTTTGCTCTGTTCGGGTGACAGAGAGGGAAGGGAGATGCCCTCTAACCAGTTGCCAATATCGTTAGTATTGATATTGAGATCTTCCTGATATATTGACTGGAAGAATGTTTTGAAGGTCTCTCTAATTTCAGCGTCACTGGTAAGGGTACCCTTATCTGATGTAATTGAGGCAATATTATTACGAACCCGGTCTGATTTAATTTTCCAGGCCAACAGCCTTCCCGCTCCCTCCCCATACTGGAAATGAGAGAGTTTGCTTGCCTCCCATTTCTGCAAGACTCGCTTCTCCATTATCGAGGATAAGTTGTTTTTAAGCTCATTTAGCTCTGCGAGTTTCAGGGACAAGTTATGATTATCTAAAGATCTGTCAGTATCTATACAAGACTGGATAACTGACATACTGTTCTCAATAGAAGAAATTTCTTCCCTATACTGCCTTCTTCTGTGAGCTACCCTGTTCTTGACTGTTCCTCTTAGTGAACATTTGAAGGCGTCTCATACTATACCCGCAGGGGCTGAATCCGTATTAAAGGTGAAAAATTTGCGAGTCTCAGATTGGAGGAATTATATATCTTCTATTGATGTGAGAAATGACCTGTCAAATGACCAAAGTTTCGGGAAGAAGACTTAGTACCCCACTCCATTTCCAGCTTCATTGCTGAGTGGTCAGATAAATGAGATGGAATATAATCGACCGAAATGATAGAATCAACCAAAGATCTACTTGTTAGGATAAAGTCTATTCTTGAGCTGTGTCTGTATTTTAGATTTTTAAAAGAAAAACTCTGTTTTTGGCCCTCTCTCAGCCTCCAAATATCAACATATCCATATTGTTTCATTAAACCCAGTAAACAATTTCTAGATTTGGAGGGAACTTGTTGTCTGCTGTTTGTAGACTTATCCAGTAAAGGGATGATAGTGATATTGAAATCGCCAGTTATGATCACCGGCTCGGGAAAATTCAAGAAGTGTTGGAATAAGGATTCTAATGCGGAAGGATCATCGCAATTAGGCCCGTAATAACCAGCCAATGTTATAGACGCCCCTCCTATCTCTACAGCTGTGATGGCCCATCTCCCTCCATTATCCACTTTTTGTTGAAGGACTTTTAAATTTAAGTTTTAAGATTTTTAAAAAAAAATTGTAACCCCCCGCGTGTTTAGTGATTGAGATGTTGAGATAGAGGAATGTATCCACCTATTTTTCTTCACTAACTCAGATATCTCACTTTCGGTTAAATGTGTCTCCTGGAGTATAATGATCTCGGCATCCACGTCCCGAAGGTACTGTATGATTTTTTTAGCTCGAGGTTTGGTGCGGAGACCATTAACATTCCAGGACAGAATCCTAGGCCTGCTCATGTTTCTTAGAGTAGGAGCTGTTTATCAAGCATACCTGCCTATAGGTTCTCGTGCCTATTTTTATCTGCCAACAGTAAAAAAAAACGGTTGGAAGAAAATAACTACAAAGTGTGACGACTGGAGCATTATCGATAATGGATATTTTTCTTTTTTTACTACCACCCCCTTCCCCCCCGTAACCCCCCCTCCCATGGGAAACCCCTGAGCTCACTACCAGGCTTTCCCTATTGTTGCACCCACTGGAGTGGGAATAGTAATTTTTACCCCTACGCTATCCAACCCTTTCCCTACTGTTGCACTCACTGGAGTGGGAATAGTAATTTTAACCCCTACGCTATCCAACGCTTTCCCTACTATTGCACTCTTTGGAGTGGGAATAGTAATTTTTACCCCTACGCTATCCAACGCTTTCCCTACTGTTGCACCCACTGGAGTGGGAATAGTCATTTTAACCCCTACGCTATCCAACGCTTACACTATGCTTGCACTCTTTGGAGTGGGAATAGTAATTTTTACACTTTTGTTATTGTACGTTAACATATTGGCTATTATTTAATTATATTTTGTTACTATATATATATGTTTTAAGAAATATGAATTTTTTTTAACTTTAATTAATTATTTAATTATTATAAGTTAATTTAAGTATTTTTGAGTATATTTTAGTAATTAATTTTTAATATTAATTTAATTTAACATTGTTTTTAGTAAAGTCGATATTTTTTATAACTATATTTTTGTAAACGATATTTTTAACTCGATATTTTTGTACTTACCTGTTTGTAGATAGAAACTCGATATTTTGTCAGTCTATATTTTGTCAACGATATTCTTGATGGTCGATATTCTGTCTCTCGATATTATTTCAGTGATCCGGTACTCTCAATTAGGTAGTGTTTTACTCACTAAGTCAGAAATGTCTGTTGAGGGATGAAACATAACGAGATTGATAAATGTCTCTGCTGAGCTTATTTAGGATTTGTAACTAGGATGAGTTCAATATGTAATAATTAACTTTAATGTGGTTTATATTGTGTTCTTGCATATGATGTACCTTTAACATGGCACCTGCATTTACAAGAATGGCAATGTCTATTATTTATGCTTGTTTTCTTTATAAGTGGAGAGAAGATGGTGACCAGCATCACGAGCAAGGCCGAAACGCGTTGATGCTTTTATTTTGTTTCTTAGCATCTGAGATGAAAAATATTTTTGCACAGCTGTGCCGGTCCTTTCTTTAAACAGCAATGGTACGAAGGACAATACAAATCTCAAAAGTGCTTCTATATTTCTCAAATCCACAGTGTGATATGTAGACCGTCATTCCCTCTACACATTAGCGTATGCTTGAGTTTATGTGTAAATGGATGGACAGTGTTATTCATCATTAGGGCTCCCGGTTTTATGGTATTTCTTTTTTTGAACATGTCTGTCTGTATCCATATTTATTTTTTGACAATCTTATTGATATTCATCTATATTTATTTTGTGTTTGAAAATAAATTGAGTAGGAAAATGGTTTATTTCCACATTTATTTGACTGATAAACTTGCACTTTTAGAAAATTGGGCAGCCAAATATAACAAAACACTGCAACCGCAGGTACATATTTGCATAATATATACAAATACATGTTAACATATACCTGTATTTAAGGTATTTAAGGTAATCTCATCCTATTTCTTAACTCCCTATGTTGTCTATCTGTTCAGCCATTGACATGAAAGTCATGAAGGACAGCACGGAGAGACACTCACATGAAGCACAATATTCTGTTTTTAGCCGCTTTTAAAATTAAATAGACAGGAAACACATGGTTTTCTGTCTGTATTTATCTGTAAATACAGTAAAAACAGATAACTGGGAGCCTTATTCATCGTTAGATGGCCGGGTGGATGACTGCTTGGACAGATGACGGTTTGGTTGAATGACAAGGCACCAAGTAATATGAAAGGCAGTGTAATTGTTTCCAGCCTACTTGCTACTCACAGACCCTACATGGGGTATCCTCCCTGTGCCCGGTGTCTCAGGGCCCGGTGAAATATCGACAAACGGGGATGATGACACAATATTTCACTTAATCAGGGTCCCCCACGCGCCAACATTTGTGACTCAATTGGAAAGCATTGATTTTTCTTCTCCCAGGACACCCACAGTGACGACTCGAAGATTTGTGTTTATCGATGGAACTGATTTTAATGGACTTGAAAATATGTCTTGCTTAAGTCAACATAAACCACATGCGACGAGGCAAGTAAGAACATATTAACAGGGCATGCCCACCACACAGGCAATGCATTCTGGGATTCCTGCTGACACCACTGTTCCTGGATCTCGGGGGACTGAGGTTTGAACATCCCGGAGCCTTCAGTTGGCTAATAACTTGCTTGGCGCATAGAAAGCTGGAAAGAAAACTTTTAACTCAATAGTTCTCTTCTACCTACCTCAGAAAGATGAACAACTGTATCAGTCCCAACGAAATTCAGATGCGTGAACCAGTAGTTTGTAGAGAGAGACCCCTGCAGTGGGTGGTTAAAGCTAAGAAATTCCCGACATTCTTTTTTCATAACACAAAGACAGGCTTGGGAAAAAATGTTCAACACTTTTTATGGTTATTTTTTTATTTTAGCAATAAGTCCTTAAAAATCTCCGCATACGTCCTGAGAGAGCCAGCATTATAAAACAATGCGTTCCGAAAGCAGTAACCAATAAAAAGGTACATTGCCTAGATATTGCCTCATTAAATATTATAAACAATATGTGTATACATATAAAATTGCTTGAAACGTACACATCTGGGAGAGCTGGCCGCTGGCGCCACGTGTGATGAACTGCAGTCTAAGCATCCGCTCTCCGCTCTATACATTTTGTAATGTCATTCTCCCTACATTATTATGAGCACATCACTACTAAAGTGCACATCAATATTACATGCAGCACTTTCTTATTACTATCCTGTCTAGCAAGGAAGCTGAAGATGGAATCGATTTTTCGCTTTGAGAAATGGTTTACCTCTCAGCTCCTCGACATCTCTGCTCTCCACTGAAAGCACTATTGCACCGAGATACTGAAGTATATCGTTCAGTCAAAATATTGATGTGCATGAAATGCTATAATGTCAGCAAAGAAAATAAAGTTATCAGAAATTCTGCTGTCTTCTTTTAAAAAAAGCACAAAGATAAAATAAATATTGGAAAAACAATTAACATTTGTATTGGTCCAATCCCAAATTAAATTGTCTCCTGGCACTTACATAAAAGGTTTTTTATTATTTCACCACCCCTCTGATGCTCTCTTTATCAACCTCGAAATGATGTCAGCCTCTCCAGGCATGTTCCCTAACTGAAAAGGGGTTTCCTCGTGGCCTTAAAGGAGCCACACCTCATTGCATCATGTTCCCTTCTCCTCTTGTCTCTGTATTCTGTCTTACATTTTCCTCTTCCCACTTTAATCTCCCGTTCCTAGTTTCCATGTGTTGCCCCTTTCCTTTAGCCCTTTGAAGCAGCACAGGTGCTATAGATGCATGTTTCATTATTAGAGGACGGTCGAAAATGAAGCGTTCTGGTAAAATTGTGTTTTTTACATTCCCAATACTTATGGACAGCCTGCCCCCAAAAGAGAGATATTTCATATCAATGTGTGTCCTGGATCGCACACCACGTGCAAAGAGGTTCAAAATTAAAAATAAAAAGAACATTCTTCGACAGTGACTGTGGTTCATGGCAAGGCAAGGTTGACATTCATGTTGTTACAATATCCATCGCCTGCATCTGTTACACTTTATATATAAAACACGCCGTAAATTATAAAAACAAAAAAATACTGATAAAGCTTGGATTTTACACCAAAATCCCACTTGAAATATGTGAGGCCTGTTTGTGGTTTTCAGAAGTTGAGAATGGGAAGTGGTGTGCACATCTCTGAGTCATTGGGCTTCCTGGAGGTGTGGAAAACCAAGGACGTTTGTTCATCTTCAGTGAATGTTTACTTCCCGCCAGCCACCCAAACAAATGTCCCTTCCCTAAAACAGGGCCATCTTCTCTCAGTAGAAAAAATGCCTAATAGGAAGCGGATGTGACTGCGGCTAGACGGGCGCGTACACTAACTTCTGCAGCAGAAATGCTCTTTGCTACGCATGAGTCTTGTCTGATTGAGCGGTGATGAACCCTCTTTCGTCCACCCCAGGGGCTGCCTTTTCTCCTCCGATTTAGACAAAGCGGGAGATCTCACGGTGAATGTGAAATCTGACCGCATGCGCCTCCACAGACGGTGTTCTACACGATCAATAGTGTCAATACTTTTCCAGGCCTGTTTGGTAGGATTCGTTTGTTCAAGGAAGACGCAATGTGTTAAAAGCCTGTTCATGTCTTTGAGTGTTCAGCTCCTAATAACCAAACAAATGGCAGTTAGAGAGCGTGCCTTCTGACAACTGGGGCGCCTTACTAGACCTCATTTCAAAACCCCTTTAACCTCTTGTTGTTGTCATCATTTGAACCAGGGCTATTCTCTGTAATATTCTTTTAAATATCAGTTAACAAGAAGTAATTTTGGAAGTAGAGAGCAGCACCGTTTAGGTGTTGTGATTGTACTGGGCTGTCCTTTTTTATCATCGCTGAAAACAGAGGAGCAGCTGCTTGTCCAGCATTCATTCACTTCCTGTATTATGCGCTAACTTGTTCAATCACTTCCTGTCACGTGGCTGTCATTCGCTCAGAAAGGCTATCCACTTCCTAGCTCTACGTAGGACTTGTAAAACAATTTCTTTCCACTACTTCCTGTTCGTGGTGTAGATGGAGGTGTGTCATATCCTGTTCGAGGCAAGTCACTTCCTGTTTACGCCCCACCTTTTTATCATTGAGAGGAGCTCATTTGTCCAGCCCAAATTAGAGAGTTAGGCCGATCTGAAAGACAAGCATGTGCTATGAACACTAGCAAGGCAGCCACCACTGCCAACCCTTCGAAGGAGAACGCGGCTACAATGAAACACTGGTCCTCTACCAGCAAGAGGCCACGTTGATGAGAATCTTGACAGCCATGGAGAAGCAAGAGATCTGCCCAACAGTGTATGCCAGTGAGCGCGTCGGCGCTTTTAGCCCAAAGAGGTAGGCGCAGGTGTGAAGCAGGCGTGCCAGGAAAAAGAGGCGGAAGTGGACTTTGGCGATGGAAGGCGTGGGTTCCAGCATGCAGTAGAGGACGCCGATGAAGAGGAAGGGGAAGATGCACTCCATGTCATTGCGGTGCAGTCTGTGGGAAGGAGAGAGAGAAGACAGGAAAGAATCAGGCACTGAAACTTGGATGGAAACAACAGGATTAGGTTTTCACTTTTGCGATTCAAATTATTGTTTTGATTTTGTTAAATATAGCTTCAAGGTACCGTCATGTCAACCAAATAAATAAAAAAACAAAAATTAAATGCATTCACAAAACAGACCATTATTAGCCTAGAAAAGCATGATATAGAAGATTCACAAATTTACTAAGCTATATACACACATGTATTTTGTTGCAGTAATGGAAACAAGAACTACCACAAAATGTAAGCAACATATTGCAATACAAATCAAGTAACAAATTTCAATTTTGAAGACTTGTTAGATGTTTCAAATAAGGAGGAAGCGGGCACCTTAATCTTGCACCGGCCTCTCTAAGGTGCTAGCCTCCTGCTTTGTCCTAGCGACATTTTGAAATCACCATTCAGGATCTGAGGTACAGCGTCTGACATACAATGTAGGGGCCTAGAGTGAGTGAGAATTTAAATGGGTTTGACAGGGACAGAGAGGGAAGCCCTTGGATGAATTTCCACAACACAAACCGAACTCTGAAGTTTAACTGGTCTCTTAATGGTTTGTGTGGGATGATCTAAAATAAGATCATATTTCCAAGACCCAATATTAGTCTGATGTCATATTTCAGTACAACTCAGATACACCGCTGAGCAATAACACAAGCTGGACAACTCAACAGCTTGGATTAACTAAGTCATGGCTACTAGACAGACATTCAACCTGCGTCCAGGCTCTGCTGATATGGTGAGCTACAGCTGTTGTGTGAAACCTGTGAGAGACTTAGCCAATTTTAAAACACTTTGGAAACACCTTACAAGAGTGACTAATTATCATAGTGGTCTAATGCAATAGGGGTTTTGCAAGTTTGGTGAGGTGATTCAAAGATCTAACCTTGGTTAAGGTTTTGGACTAACCCTGACTCCACGACTTCCTCAAAATTAGACCAGATCCACCGAGCTTTAGGACTCTCCATTTAGTCCTTTTGATTGTTGAAAAATTGGGTAGTGGTAGTTTAATTGAAGTCACTTTTTTAGTTAACAAATGTCAACAATGCCTTCACACTTGACTTCAGGTGCATTCAGGTGAAGTTGAAGTTCGGGTTCTTTGAGTGTTTAATCACTTTGAATAGAATTTTTGACCAATACTTTGAAGTGTGAGGACTTAGGATTGTCTCTCAAGTTCCCTCAAGCGCTTTCTTTCATCACATAGATCTTTTGAGAAACAAGGGAGCAAGGGTTTCTGATAATTTTTGTATTGCTGTTAAGCAGGACATATTTGTTGATTCCATACTTCAGGCACTTATTCTACTCTGCCACTGTGGATCAAGTATTTAGCTGTGAACGAGGGGTGAGACATAGCCAGTGAGCCTTGTGAGCTTGCTGTCGTCAAACCACACCTTTTTTTATACTGACAGCACAATCGGGATGTTTTCGACTGCAAAAGTGCTTGTTCATATGTACAAAGCACAAATTGCGATGTGGAAACATGTTACCGAATCGCAATTTGTGGTTAACGATTCGGTATTTGGAAGGAGCATGTTTAGGGCATACCTTCCAAATACCGAATTGCAATACTACTATGAATGTTTTGTGACCGAATTACAGTAGCAAATTTTTCATTTTTTACTGACACCTCAAGGTTTGGCAATTGTGAAGAGATCCCTACGGGACCTTTTCCCCTTTGTGAAAGTTGAAACAAATAATCGACTCTTAAAAAATGAAAGTTAAATGTTGAATTTTATTTTTTGAAGTGCATCCTGTTGTCCTTTAAGGAAATTGGGCTGCATTGAAGAAAAAAAAAAAGATTGCTTTATTAAAAAGTGATTCCGGACATGGTGACCCCAGCGGACTACAATCCACGTGATGGCTACAATTCCCAATAGAACTCAAATTGCGGCCTACCTCATTAACATTTATGAGGTAGGTCTATTTGTGACCCCACTAGGAATCATTATCTGAAGCTTGTAAACTTTCGTACAATAGGAATTGCGGTTTCCTATGTGTGATTCAGTAAAAATCGCAATTAGGAAATCGCTATCCCTACTTTTTTTACATTTGGCCCAATATGTTTTAGGTAACTGAAGGAAAAGAAACACCTTAGCTTGTGGGCTACGTGGGCCATGTGCTGTCAAACCCACCAAAAAAGCAGGCAAGGCAGATGGAGGAAAATTACTATTTTTCAAGCTATGCTTTTTATGGTAGCACGTTGATTTTCAGTGCTTTCTACACACGTGCACATAGAACACATCCACGTGGATGTGTGTACTTTTATTAAACACAGTAGTCTCATGTCCACACAAACATGCAAGTGGTGGGTCACTTATGCCAAGGGCAGAGGCAAAGCTAGAGGCATCAGTGAATGTCAAAATGAGGTGCAGAAAAGAAAAAAACAATAGTGTGAGGGGTTCGTAACAGGGAGGGAGAATCCCAAATCATTTCCAATGCTTTATGATGTTTTAAAACCATGGACGATAAACATTTGCGACAGTCAAACTTTCTCTGATTCACTGAAAGCATTTTAGGCTATCCTGAAAATGATTCATGATGCTACCTAACCCTTACGGGAGACCCTGAAACCGTTTGGAGATATTGCTCTACACTCTTGTGTGCGTAAAAACCCCTTTACAAAATCGTTAAACCATTTGTGATATCATCAGTCCATTTTGTAATCTCGTTAAACCCTTATGTGATACTGTAAAACTTTTCTGATATTATAAACCCCGTTTTTAATATCATTAAACCCTTCTGTTGTCAAGCCCTTTTGTGATATCATCACGCCCCTTTGTCATGTCACCTAACCCTTTTGTGATATTGTTAAGACCTTTTTAGGTCTCGCCTATTATATCTCGCAGGGATTAATAGGCGAGTATATAGTAGGCAAAGCAAAATCTCTACCAAGTGCGGATTACGTCCAGTTCATGTGATGCACTCGTGTGAGACGCGCGTGCACGTCAAACCCATCAGCCTCGCACCCATTTGCTCCCCAAGCCAGGCATCAGAAGCATCAGACTTCAAAGGAATCCCTTCCGCTCCCCCGCCACACCAGCCACGTCACAAACCTCCATTTGTCGCATCATCGCATCAGACCCGCCACAGCAATGCCGAGAGCTTCAGACTTCAAAGGAATGCTCTCCCCCGCCCCCCTCTGCGCAATGCCAGAGCTTTTTTTAATTAAATCATTTTTGCGCACCACTCGCGGGCTGTTAGTGCCTTACAATCCCTGAAGCACTCACAAACGTCATGTCCATACAGTTGTGGCTCCAACTTGTTTTCTCGGGCATCTTTCATTTTCAGTGTTGTTTTTAATGTGTCGCCAGCTGGAGCTGAAATCAGAATCGGTTTTCAGATTGGCATTCACACCATCGCCTGGGGGGTGAAAGCATAGTAAAATGTGCAAATAGCAGCAATTTTGTGCGGGTACTTGAAACCCGACCAGTCTCGGTTTTTTGTTGTTGTTTGTTTTAATTCAAGCTAATTACAGTGGAGGAATAAAGGTGATTCAGTCTATCGACTTTGTCTGGTTTAGACTTTTGTTTAAAGTGCATGTAAAAAAGGTTAAGGTAATCTATGTCAGTAGTTATATTCCTGCCTTTTGTCATGGCTCATGGCGCCTCTCACAACTGCCCCTCCCCCACCCCCACCACTGAGCGGGTCTCACGGCCGCGCGGCCGTGTCATCGCTTTCACTTCGCTTTCACTTTCACGGCCGCGCAGCTGTGTCTCTTTAAACTTTTCTTGTATTGCTATTGAGTTCTATTTATTATTAGGCAGCCAGTTTCACCACTGGGTATGACAGAAAGTAATTTGCATGCTTTTCATTGTAAACATGAAGGCCTTTACATGTGATGAATATGGCGGGATGGATAATGTGCGTGTTGGCAGGGATGTGTACATCCGGTGCTGTGTATTCTATTAGTAAAACAAATGTGAAATCTGCCCAGTGCGACATCGCGCTCTCCCTAGAGCTTCTACATATACTCCACCTTCCAACTCCACCTCCCCTCTTTAACTCCACCCTCCAACACCACCCTCCAAATACAACTCCAACTCCATCCTCCAACTCCACCCTCCAACTCCACCCTCCATCACTCAGGGGCACCACATCATCACTCAGGGACACCACTACATCACTCGGGGACACCACCACATCACTCAGGGACACCACCACATCACTCAGGAACACCACCGCATCACTCAGGAACACCACCACATCACTCAGCTGAACCACATTCTCACTCAGCCAAACCACATCATCACTCAGCCCCACAACAGCACTGTCCTTGCTTGCTACCAACAAACATTGCCATAGCCAATGGGACTTGCATTAGGAAAGTGTAAGCTATTGGCTTTGTGAATAACAATGCTATTAATTTATATATTTTCAAAGCCAACACATATTAAAAAAATGTGGCATTTACAATACCAATAGCTCACACTTTCCTAATGCGAGACCTATTGCATTGCAAATGCTTGTTCTAAATATCATTAAACCCTTTTGTGCTATCGTTAAGCCCTTTTGAGATTTCATCAAGGCCTTGGACGATATCACCCAGGCATTTTGTGAAATAATGAAGCCCTTCTGTGATGTCATCTAGCCCTTTTGTGATACTGTCTATCCTTTTTGTAAGATCATTAAACCACAGTGGGAGCAAGATTGCACAATGCGAGTAGTACTGATAACAACCATAAAGTATACATCTTCCTCCGTCATATGTTGGTGGACCAGCATCCCTCATGAGCAGAGAGCATGGACAGTTGGCAGCACGGGTGGAGAAGATGCCCTGGATATCGGGTTGGTGGGAGCAACAAGGTAAAGAGAAAGGGTGTAAATAAGGAGCCTTCCCCAAAGCCCCCGACTGTCATCGTAACAGTGTACTGTAATATACTGTACATCTCATGCATAGTTTTGTCATCACTAAAGAAGTACAACACACAAAAAGACCATTAAACCATTTTGGAATGCCATTAAACACTCTGTGATATTGTCCAGCCCTTTTGTGATATATCATTGATCCCTTGCGTGATATCATCAAGCCCCTGTGTGATATCATCAATCCCCTTTATGATATCCCCAAGCCCTTTATTGATATCATCAAGCCCTGTTGTGATATCATCAATCCCCTTTGTGATATCATCAAGCCCTGTTGTGATATCATCAATCCCCTTTGTGATATCACCAAGCCCTTTAGTGATACCATCAAGCCCTGTTGTGATATCATAAAGCCCCTTTGTGATATCACCAAGCCCTTTAGTGATATCATCAAGCCCTGTTGTGATATCAACAATCCCCTTTGTGATATTATCAAGCCCTGTTGTGATATCATCAATCCCCTTTGTGATATCACCAAGCCCTTTAGTGATATCATCAAGCCCTGTTGTGATATCATAAAGCCCCTTTGTGATATCACCAAGCCCTTTAGTGATATCATCAAGCCCTGTTGTGATATCATCAAGCCCTGTTGTGCTATCATCAATACCCTTTGCGATATCATCAAGCCCTGGTGTGATATCATCAATCCCCTTTGTGATATCACCAAGCCCATGTATGATATCATCAAGCCCTGTTTTGATGTCATTAATCCCCTTTGTGATATCATCAAGCCCTGTTGTGATATCATTAAGCCATGTTGTGCTATCATCAATCCCCTTTTTGATATCATCAAGCCCTATTGTGATATCATCAATCCTCTTTGTGATATCATCAAGCCCTGTTTTGATATCATCAATCCCCTTTGTGATATCAAGCCATTGTATGATATCATCAAGCCCTGTTGTGATATCACCAATCCCCTTTGTGATACCATCAAGCTCTTGTGTGATATCTTCAAGCCCTGATTGTGATACCAGTGAGACCATGGGTGATATCTTAAGCCCTGTTGTGATATCATCAAGGCTATGTGTGATATTGTGAGAAAGTGCCTCTTTTTGCATGGGCAGCCTCCACTTTTTTGCCTGGTTTTGACTGTAATGCACAGGGTCCCTGCCGTCAGTGTCCCTTGTGCCAGTGCTTCTTCCCTAAAACATATCCAGAATTGGTACTTCTGCCTCCTGTAAGTCTCTAGTAAGCAGTCCTTAGGTTCCTAGTGGTGTGGGAGTTGAAGAGGGTCCCCTTGCAGCTTGCATGTCCATATTGTGAGAAGTTGGCCTGATATGCAGTGCTCACTATTCTAGTGATCACTATGCATCAGTCCAAACGACCCTTATGGTGATTGGTTGTAAGTCAACCTTAGACCAGCTATCCTAGTAGCGTGGATACGAGCAGTCTTCGGGCTAAACTCTAGAGGGCGTGTTAAGCCAGCTGTTATACCATCACATATACCCCTTGAACACCAAGTGAAAGGACACCACACAAGTGTTATGAAAATAAACAGTGTATTTATTAGAATCACAACAGCCCTGTACTCTTTATGAGGACAGGGTACTAAGCACACAACAAAACTCTTAGGAAAATACTTCAAGTGCACAATCTACACAAATGCCCGAGGGCACGGAAAGTTAGTGTTCTCGGGCGAACCCGATAAGGTAAGTCGGAAGCGACAGGGACTCTGGACCCTTAGATAATGAGGCTATGCGGGCACCGAAATGCCGAAGTTACCTAGCCCAGGGGCTGTGGCTGCACAAGTCTTTACAGACGTCGGGAGTCCTCGCTGACGAATCAGGAGCCGGAAGGAAGGAGTTGCTAGCCGGCGACCAGTGGAGATAGTTCGTAGAGATCCAAGCCTGGATCAGAGATGGATGACACCTGAAAGCAGAGGGGACCAAGTTCGTAACTACTAGCCAGTAGTCAGGTGGCACCAGGAGGGCACCGGATGATCGTCACCTCGACTAGGTGAGTGGGCGACGCTAGGCTCTGCAGTCTCACGGACCAGGAGGCATTGTCGGCGACAAGGATGGAGGTGCGAGCTGTCCTACGAAGGTTGATGCTGTCGGCGTCGCTGGGCCCAGGATTGGGGCAACAAGCCTTGGCAAATTCAGGGCCACGTGGTGGACCTAAAATGGCGTCTTGAGTGGACCGAGGGTCCGGGGTGCTCCTCTTTCAGAAGGGAGCAAGGGCCAGTCTGGAGCAACCAGACCAGCAGCGTTGGTTGTCGGGCGTCGTCGAGAAGGCCACAAGCCAGCGGGCTAGTAGCCAGACAACGTGATGAGCAGCAAAAAGCAGAAGGGCCCCACGCAGATCGTGGAGATGCTGGGAGGCTGAACTTTGGTGCTGGAGCTGCTCGGGGTCGGGGCTTCTCGGACCCCAAAGCACTCACCAGAGGGTCCCTCGGCGGTCGTGCTGGTTTAGAAGTCGTGCAGGTTTTGATGATGGCCGGTCCCTCGAGGTCTCGTCGCACCCACGGATCTCAGCTGAGCTGACGATGTGGGTAGAGGTTAGAGGTGCCAGGGAAGCCTGTTCTCGTCGAGCTGGGCAGTCGGATTCCTGAGGAAGGATGTGCAGCAAACCGCAGAGTTCTTAGATGGTGCCTGCGGATGCAGGGTGACTACTCCTTAGTCACAAGGGAGAAATCTTGAGAAGAGTCTTGAGTTTCCTTTCGTAGAAAGTAGTTCTTGATTCAAAGATGATCTAATTTGGAAGGGTCCCCACTCCTGCCTTTTTCCTAAAGAAAGGGGTGGGTACGCGTCTAGGTCCTGCCCTAGGGGTGGGACCAGGAAGGGGGTGGTTACACCCCTCTCCCCTGCCGGACTTTCCCCAGGTCAGGGGATGGGGTGCCCCTGGAACTGGTTCTAGCCGGCAGATGCGTAGTGAGCACCGGGGTGCCACTCCGCAGTCACCTTCCTGTAAAGCCCTGCCTACCCAGGATACACAAAACCCTGTCTGGGATGGTGCTAGCACCGCCCCTGACAGGAAACCCTTTGTCCAAGCTCTCCTCGCTGGAAGGACTCCCAGCAGCAGGAGGTCAGACCCGTGTCTGTGGTGGCAGCATCCATTTTGTGGAGCTGAGGCTTCAGTTAACTTTAGCCGGGGTTCACAGTTACGTACATGTCGTGTTCCTCTAGAAGGGTGGAATGCTAACCCCGTCGCCAGCATTGGTGAGGGGTCAGTATCCCGATTCGTATGACACCTTACTCGACATGTTTTGATAACGCGATACCGAAGTTAGCATTAAAGAGTAGATGGTACGCGTTATCATGGAACAGCCATTGGGACTTGGTTCCGCAAGCTGCAACCGGGCTCGGCTCATGCCCGAGCGCCAATTCACACGATTCCACGCACTCTGCCTTCAGGATTGTCAAGGCCTGCCATAGGAGTGACTGATAGGAATCTGGGAGTCCATTTTAGTGTTAGATATAGGTATACTATATCTAAAGCAAAGGGTGATTACACCACCTTGCACCAGCTGTCGTGCAGCCAGTTGTGTCAGATTTAGATGGCCATCCAGGGGTGGCATAATACATGCTTCAGCCCCTGGTAGGCCCTGGGTACACCGATGCCCTGAGTTACATGGTCTGACAAGGTGGCCCAGTTCCACTTGGGTGATGCACCTAAGGTACACATGTCAATTTAGCGAGAGAACAGCTAGGCTGTTGGTCTGATTGGCAGGCCCACAGCCAGAGAAAGTCGTAAACCAGTGGAACAAAAGCAAAAAATCTGGGTGATCATAGGATTGCAGACCCTACTCTCCTACATGACCCCCCCCCCCCCCAAACGTTGGGACAATAAACTAACCTTGACCAGGTGAGTCTTCTTGTTCTAAGTGGAAATACCTGGAGAGCCCATCTGCATTGCCATGATCAGTGCCAGGTCTATGCTCCACTGTGAAGTCCATCCCTGTAGGGAAATGGACCACCTAAGCAGTTTGGGGTTTTCACCCTTCATCTGATTTAGCCATAAGAGGGGCTTATGGTCGGTCTGAATCTTGAAATGAGTGCCAAACAAGTATGGCCTCAGTTTCTTCAGGGCCCAAACCACAGCAAAGGCCTCCCTCTCAATAGCTGACCAATTTTTCTCTCTGGGGGTCAACCGTCTGCTTATAAAAGCAATGGGCTGGTCATTACCATCAAAATTCAGTTGAGATAGAACAGCTCCCACACCCAACTCAGAAGCATCTGTTTGGACAATGAATGGTTTGGAGTAGTCTGGACTCTTGAGGATAGGTGATGTGCACATGGCCTGCTTTAGGTCATCGAATGCTTTTTGACAGCCTGCTGTCCACTGAACCTTTTTTGGCATTTTCTTACTTGTCGGTTCATTAAGTGGAGTCACAATCGATCCATAATTTCTGACAAACTTTCGGTAGTAACCAGTCAGGCCCAAGAAAGCTCGAACCTGAGTCTGGGTGGTTGGAGGAGCCCAGTCCCTGATTGACTGTATCTTTCTCTCCAGTGGCTGAACTTGGCCTCCACCTACAAGGTGGCCCAAGTATACAACCTGTGTCTGCCCTATGTGGCACTTGGTGGCCTTGATAGTGAGACCTGCTGCTTGCAGAGCCTCTAACACTTTCCTCAGGTGGACCAGGTTATCCTCCCAGGTGGAGCTAAAGACAGCAATATCGTCAAGATACGCCGCACAGAAGTCATCCAGCCCAGTGAGAACGTGATTCACCAGCCTTTGGAAGGTGGCAGGTGCATTTTTCAAACCAAAGGGCATTGCCACAAATTGATAATGCCCACCAGGGGTAGAAAATGCTGTCTTGGGCTTGGCGTCCTCAGCTAACCTGATTTGCCAATACCCAGCTGTCAGGTCAAATGTACTTAAGTAGTTGGCAGAAGCCAATCTATCTATAAGCTCATCTGCCCTTGGTATTGGGTGGGCGTCAGTCTTAGTGACTGCATTGAGACCCCTGTAGTCTACGCAAAACCTCATCTCTTTCTTACCACCCTGGGTGTGAGGCTTTGGCACTAGAACTACGGGACTAGCCCAAGGGCTATCCGAGGGTTCAATGACTCCCAACTCCAACATTTTCTGCACTTCAGTTTTGATGCAGTCTCTAACGTGATCGGGCTGCCTGTAGATTTTACTCTTGACGGGCAAGCTGTCACCAGTGTCAACCTCATGGGTACACCAATTGGTCTGACTGGGTGTTAGAGAGAACATATGCCGGAAGGATTGAAGAACCTGTTTACAATCCTTCTGTTGATGCTCAGAGAGGCTGCCACAAAAGACAACACCGTCTACTGATCCATCATCAGGATTCTGAGTGAGCACGTCTGGGAGAGGGTCACTCTCTTCCTCCTGTCCCTCATCTATGGCCATGAGCAAGCTCATGTCCTTCCTGTCGACATATGCTTTGAGCCTGTTAACATGGAGCACCCTGTGGGGGCTCCGGGGAGTTCCAAGGTCCACCAGGTAGGTGACCCCTCCCTTTTGCTCAAGAATTGTGTGGGGCCCAGACCATTTGTCTTTGAGTGCTGCTGGGGCCACTGGCTCCAACACCCACACCTTCTGTCCAGGCTGGTAAACAGTCAGGACAGCCTTTTGGTCATGCCAAGCTTTTTGGAGTTCTTGGCTGGCCTTAAAGTTTTCAGATGCCTTTTCCATGTACTCAGCCATCCTGGAGCGGAGACCAAGTACATAGTCCACTATGTTGGTTGCAGGCTTTTTGAGAGGTCTCTCCCTCTCTTCCTTCACCAAACACAGGGGTCCTCTTACAGGATGCCCATACAAAAGTTCAAAAGGGCTGTAGCCAACCCCCTTCTGTGGGACTTCTCTATAAGCGAATAAAAGGCAGGGAATCAGGACGTCCCATCTACGCCGGAGCTTTTCAGGTAGTCCATGAATCATCCCTTTTAGGGTCCTGTTGAACCTTTCAACAAGCCCATTGCATTGTGGATGATAGGGTGTAGTGAACTTGTAGTTGACACCACATTCCTTCCACATAGCAGTCAAATAGCTCGACATGAAGTTTGCACCTCTGTCAGAGACAACCTCCTTAGGAAAGCCCACTCTGGAGAACACTCCAACTAGGGCTCTTGCCACAACAGGTGCTGTAGTGGTCCTAAGGGGAATAGCTTCAGGATACCTGGTGGCATGATCCACTACCACCAGTATAAACTTGTGCCCTGATGCTGTCTGGGGTTCCATTGGACCGACAATGTCAATCCCCACTCTTTCAAAGGGCACCCCCACCACAGGCATTGGTATAAGGGGGGCCTTTGTTGTGCCACCTGACTTACCACTGGCTTGGCAAGTGACACAGGAGCGACAAAACTCCTTGGTATCCTCGTTCATGTGAGGCCAGTGAAAGTGTGAGACAAGCCTGTCCCACGTCTTCGTCTGGCCTAAGTGTCCTGCTAAGGGAATCTTGTGGGCCAAGGTAAGAAGGAAACCACGCTGAGACAAGGGGATAACCAGCCTCCTGGTCATGCCAGGCTTGGGGTCTCTTGCCTCAGTGTACAGGAGTCCATCCTCCCAGTATACCTTGTGGGTACCTGTAGCGTTCCCAGCAGCCTCAGCAGCAGCCTGCTGTCTGAGGGGTTCAAGGGAAGGGCAGTCTAATTGGTCCTTCCCCAGGTCTTCTCTTGAGGGTCCCCCTGAGCCCAGAAATTCAACTTGATCAAGCTCGAATTCTTTAGGCTCAGTTTCCCTCAATTCCTGTAGGTCAGCCTCCTCTGAGACTTGATCCTCAACCTGGGGCAAGGGGGAAGGCAATGCCTTAACCCTACTGCTCTTCTTCTTGGAAGGTGTCTGGTCCATTGTTCCAGGATCCAGCACCTGTTCAGTGGGGCATCTTCTGGCCTGTGACCTAGTCACAGCAAGCACATGTGCTGGCAAGCCTAACATCTCCATGTGAGTCCTATGCTCCACTTCTGACCATTGTGATGACTCCAAATCATTGCCCAACAAACAATCCACTGGGAGGTCTGAACTAACAACAACCTTTTTCTGGCCATTTACCCCTCCCCAGGAGAAAGCAACAATCGCCATACTATGACTGGTAATGACGTTGCTGGCATTGGTCACCAGGAAATCTGTACCTGGCATGATCTGTCCAGGGTCCACAAAGTTAGGTGTCACCATGGTGACACTGGCACAAGTGTCCCTATAGGCCTGAGCCATTCTTCCATTTATTAAAGGTGTCTGTCGGTATTTGCCCAGAGTATTGGGACTGACATCAGGGGACATATCCACATCCCCTGTACAGACAAGGACAGCCTGAGTGAGTGTGCCAACTAAGTTGTCACACCCCTCAGAACCCAAGGTTAACCCAACTAGTCCCTTGGGAGGTGCATTACTACTGCTGGCTGTACTAGGGGGCACAGGTGCCTTAGGGGCTGCAGTAGCAGGAGTCTGCCCTCCTTTCTTGGTGCACTCACTAAACCAGTGAGTTTTACTTTTACAGTATTGGCACCACCTTTTCGATTGGCCTTCTTGATTCTTCTTTTTCTGGGAAGCCTGACCCCCCTCCTCTTTGGGTTGTTGGGGACCTGTCGAAGACTTCTGGTCATTTTGTTCACCCTTAGAATCTTTACCCTTCTGGTCTGCTTTCTTCTGACCACCCTGGTTCTGGCCCTGGTTTTGCTTAACCCTTGTTCTGACCCATCTGTCTGCCTTCTTTCCCAATTCTTGGGGAGAGGTCAGATCCGAGTCGACAAGGTGCTGATGCAACAACTGGTTCTGACAATTGTTTAAAATCTGTTCTCGTATGATCAAATTATACAATCCTGTGTAATCAGTAACCTTACTGCCCAGCAACCAGCCCTCCAAAGCCTTAGTGGCACAATCGACAAAATCAGACCAGTCCTGAGTCTGAGTTTTCTGGGTATCCCTGAACAGCAACCTGTACTGCTCAGTGGTTAGGCCGAACCCATCAATCAGTGTGTTCTTCAGGACCTGGTAATCGTTAGCGTCCTCAGCTCTAGTAGTGAGGAGCTTATCTCTACCTTTACCTTCAAAGGAGAGCCACAAGATAGCTGCCCACTGACTCTGGGGGACACACTGTACAGTGCAGGCCCTCTCCAAAGCAGTAATCCATTTGTGGATATCATCCCCTTGCTTAAAGGGGGGGCACTATCTTACTCAGGTGTCTAGTGTCTAAACTCCTGTTTTCCCGTGGGGGAATGCTGCCACCAGTGGGGTTTTTCCCACTCAATTCTTGCTCTCTAGCAAAGGCGAGTCTCTCTTTGGCCAGGGCAAGTTCTTCCCTTTCGATCCTCAGATTGACTTCCCTCACTTTAGCTTCGTACACTCTCCTCTGAGGGGATGTCATCCCTCTTTGAGAAGAGCCTCGAGAGCCATTGGTTCGAACGGATCTATTAGAGCCTCTCGACAGAGACCTAACTCGTCCATTCCCAATGTTAAGCTGGCCTGAGAGGGGCCCCAGGGGTCTCCTAGTACCATTCTCGTGCCTGCTTAAGTTGTCCCTAGTTAGCTGGCTAACTACTACTGGACCTTTGTCTGCCTCGTCCTCAGATGGCTCTAGATCCTCATCCTCCTCTTCACCTTCTGCGGAGAGATGGATAAGGTCAGGGTCCCCTAAGGTTCCCTCGAGGGGGGGCATATTCCCATCTGGATGAGAAGGTTCTGTGTTACCAGCCCTCCTAGCATCATAAGTCTCCAAGAGACCAATCAGAAATGGAATGGTAGGGTTTGCACCCTGTTTTAGCTTCCTGGATGTACAGATCTGTCGCATCTCTTGGAAGCTAAGTGCAGCATATCTGGAAGTGACCTGTGGAGGGTCGACTGACACAAGAGGAGACTCAGAGTTTCCTCCTTTGTCTGACATGCTGCTTCTAGTGTGGTGTAAGTGATGCACCTACCTACACTATATGTTTACCTACTGATCCCTTGCTAAGAGTTGTAGCCAAGGTGTGCTAAGCCTTGAAGAGCTACAAAAGCTGGTTCAGTAGAACTCAGAGTATTCTAAGCTAAGTTATATGTACCTGGAGTACTTATGCGATCTTTCACAAGATATTCTTAGGATACGCGTGGTAAAACAACAGCAAGCTCAAATCCCAACCGCTGCTCACCAATGTGAGGAGTTTGCCTGATATGCAGTGCTCACTATTCTAGTGATCACTATGCATCAGTCCAAACGACCCTTATGGTGATTGGTTGTAAGTCAACCTTAGACCAGCTATCCTAGTAGCGTGGATACGAGCAGTCTTCGGGCTAAACTCTAGAGGGCGTGTTAAGCCAGCTGTTATACCATCAGATATACCCCTTGAACACCAAGTGAAAGGACACCACACAAGTGTTATGAAAATAAACAGTGTATTTATTAGAATCACAACAGCCCTGTACTCTTTATGAGGACAGGGTACTAACACACAACAAAACTCTTAGGAAAATACTTCAAGTGCACAATCTACACAAATGCCCGAGGGCACGGAAAGTTAGTGTTCTCGGGCGAACCCGATAAGGTAAGTCGGAAGCGACAGGGACTCTGGACCCTTAGATAATGAGGCTATGCGGGCACCGAAATGCCGAAGTTACCTAGCCGCGGGGGCTGCGGCTGCATAAGTCTTTACAGACGTCGGGAGTCCTCGCTGACGAACCAGGAGCCCGAAGGAAGGAGTTGCTGGCCGGCGACCAGTGGAGATAGTTCGTAGAGATCCAAGCCTGGATCAGAGTTGGATGACACCTGAAAGCAGAGGGGACCAAGTTCGTAACTACTAGCCAGTAGTCAGGTGGCACCAGGAGGGCACCGGATGATTGTCACCTCGACTAGGTGAGTGGGCGACGCTAGGCTCTGCAGTCTCACGGACCAGGAGGCGTTGTCGGTGACCAGGATGGAGGTGCGAGCTGTCCCACGAAGGTTGATGCTGTCGGCGTCGCTGGGCCCAGGATTGGGGCAACAAGCCTTGGCAAATTCAGGGCCACGTGGTGGACCTAAAATGGCGTCTTGAGTGGACTGAGGGTCCGGGGTGCTCCTCTTTCAGAAGGGAGCAAGGGCCAGTCTGGAGCAACCAGACCAGCAGCGTTGGTTGTCGGGCGTCGTCGAGAAGGCCACAAGCCAGCGGGCTAGTAGCCAGACAACGTGATGAGCAGCAAAAAGCAGAAGGGCCCCACGCAGATCGTGGAGATGCTGTGAGGCTGAACTTCGGTGCTGGAGCTGCTCAGGGTCGGGGCTTCTCGGACCCAAAGCACTCACCAGAGGGTCCCTCGGCGGTCGTGCTGGTTTAGAAGTCGTGCAGGTTTTAATGATGGCCGGTCCCTCGAGGTCTCGTCGCACCCACGGATCTCAGCTGAGCTGACGATGTGGGTAGAGGTCAGAGGTGCCAGGGAAGCCGGTTCTCGTCGAGCTGGGCAGTCGGATTCCTGAGGAAGGACGTGCAGCAAACCGCAGAGTCTTAGATGGTGCCTGCGGATGCAGGGTGACTACTCCTTAGTCACAAGGGAGAAATCTTGAGAAGAGTCTTGAGTTTCCTTTCGTAGAAAGTAGTTCTTGATTCAAAGATGATCTAATTTGGAAGGGTCCCCGCTCCTGCCTTTATCCTAAAGAAAGGGGTGGGTACGCGACTAGGTCCTGCCCTAGGGGTGGGACCAGGAAGGGGGTGGTTACACCCCTCTCCCCTGCCGGACTTTCCCCAGGTCAGGGGCTGAGGTGCCCCTGGAACTGGTTCTAGCCGGCAGATGCGTAGTGAGCACCGGGGTGCCACTCTGCAGTCACCATCCTGTAAAGCCCTGCCTACCCAGGATACACAAAACCCTGTCTGGGATGGTGCTAGCACCGCCCCTGACAGGAAACCCTTTGTCCAAGCTCTCCTCGCTGGAAGGACTCCCAGCAGCAGGAGGTCAGACCCGTGTCTGTGGTGGCAGCATCCATTTTGTGGAGCTGAGGCTTCAGTTAACTTTAACCGGGGTTCACAGTTACGTACATGTCGTGTCCCTCTAGAAGGGTGGAATGCTAACCCCGTCACCAGCATTGGTGAGGGGTCAGTATCCCGATTCGTATGACACCTTACTCGACATGTTTTGATAACGCGATACCGAAGTTAGCATTAAAGAGTAGATGGTACGCGTTATCATGGAACAGCCATTGGGACTTGGTTCCGCAAGCTGCAACCGGGCTCGGCTCATGCCCGAGCGCCAATTCACACGATTCCACGCACTCTGCCTTCAGGATTGTCAAGGCCTGTCATAGGAGTGACTGATAGGAATCCGGGTGTCCATTTTAGTGTTAGATATAGGTATACTATATCTAAAGCAAAGGGTGATTACACGACTTTGCCCCAGCTGTCGCGCAGCCAGTTGTGTCAAATTTAGGAGGCCAGCCAGGGGTGGCATAATACATGCTTCAGCCCCTGGTAGGCCCTGGGTACACCGATGCCCTGAGTTACAGGGTCTGACAAGGTGGCCCAGTTCCAATTGGGTGATGCACCTAAGGTACACATGTCAATTTAGCGAGAGAACAGCTAGGCTGTGGTCTGATTGGCAGGCCCACAGCCAGAGAAAGTCGTAAACCAGTGGAACAAAAGCAAAAAATCTGGGTGATCATAGGATTGCAGACCCTACTCTCCTACACATATGAGGTCAAATAAAACAAAATCAACATGGTACCCTGCCTGGGTGCCCTGCTAGCCAGCACTGTCTGAAGATATAGGTAAGTCGGCCCTCTAGCAGGCCTGACAGCCCTAAGTTAGGGTACACTATACCACAAGTTAAGGAATATCTGCCCCAACAATACTTAAGTCAATTCTTAAATTTTGAAAGTGCCAGCGAAGCCATGGACTGGAAACTCAACAACTCGAGTTCCCTGGCACCATGATGGCTTCACTGAAACCAGGAGTGTTTGGTACAAACAGCTCCTTGTAATAAATCCACACTGATGCCAGTGTGGGATTTATTGTAGCATGTACTCAGAGGGCACCTCAGAGGTGCTCCCTTAAAACCTAACGACTCTGGTGTGGTCACTGGCTGGCTTTAGGCAGCCTACCACACACAGACATGTGCCGGGACCCCTGGGTGGCGAGCCTCTGCTTTCTGGGACCAGAAACAAATCCCATCCTGTGAAGGTGTCACACCTCCTCACCAAGGATGGGACAGTGCTCAAAGGGGACTCTTCAAAGGCCTGCTGCCTTTGTAATGCGACCCCCAGCTCCTGCTGCTAGCAGCAGAAGGCAGCCACCTGGTTTACAACCCCACTTTGGGTGGGAAAACCTAGAACAATAGGAGGTGTGCCCAACCTCTGCCAACTCCACCCCTAAGGTGGGGGAGGCGAGGTGAAGCACATCTTTCAGTCTATGCCATCTTGAAGATGGGAGGACCCCTAAAATCAGCGCTAGAGCTATGCCCCTTTCCACAGGAGGGTGGCATAATTGAGGGTGTAGTATGCCCATTGGCCCTACCTGCTACTCCCCTAATACACACCTAAATTTAGTATTCAGGTGGATAGTTCAGACCTGAAAACTAGATCTGTGAAGACCTAAAAAGAAAGAAGACATCCTGAAAGCCAACCCTGCAGAGAAGCCTGAAGACCATGACCGCCTTGGTGCCAGCCCTACAGGCCTGTCTCCAACTCCGAAGAACCTGCAACACAAAGGTGGCCTGTCTTGCAGCCAGCGACCTCTGAAAACCCTGGGAGGAATGCTGCCTTTGAAAAAGACTCCAATCTGCCGTGGAGAGTGAACCCGTCCAGAAGAAATCCACTCCAAGGACTCCCGTCATCTGGAACTGCGAGTCCTGACCACTCTGCACCCTCTAGTTCGATGCATGCAGTCTGTTTCCAAAAGGAAGAATCTCCATAGGATTGCATTGGATGCCCGAGGCAGTGTTTGCACCCTGCGCCTAGCCACCACTGTGCCACTGGTGGTGTATGTTTGGTGCTGCTTTATGCCTCCCCGGGCTAGTCCTAAACCCCAAAGCTTGGCTCCTGCAACTGGTGGGGGCTTCGAGCCCCCAGTCTCCATGTAAACACATTGGGCTGAACTCCGATTTTGACCCCTGCAGCTGGCCTCCTCTGTGCGGCTAGTGGAGCAGTTTTGGTCCTCATCTGACCCTTTCCCCTCGCTGACCTTTGGACATGAAGACTGGAACTGCAAGTTGCGTACTTACCTGTTTAACCGCATTATTGTTTTCCTCTATAAGATAACATTGAACTGTTCAGAAAATGCAGTGTGTCACATTTGAAAGTGAAAAATGTATCATTAAAATCATACTTACCTTATTATAAAGATGTTGGTCTTAAAATAAAGTACAAACAGAGCTTATTTTTATAAAATAAGTGAGGATCTCCTTTTTGAGTTGTGTGTCCATTGTTGGTCAAAGCTGTGCAATTAAAGTCTTACACTCCTCTGTGTTAGGTCGAAGGCTGCTCACCCACACTACCACTTATAGAGCACTTTGGGTTTTACATTGAGCCCTGTACACTTTTGGGGAACCCCTGGACTCTGTGCACCATATAACCACTTAGTGGCATGCCATATACAGAGCCAACTTTCTACAGATATCACCAATCACTTTTGTGATGTCATCCAGCCCTGGGACGCTCACGGGCAGCCATGCGCTCTACAAATCAGTCAAATAAATAAATAAATAAATAAATAAATTTTGTGATGTATTAGAGCTTGTTTTGTGATATTTTCAGTCTCTTTTGAAATATCATTTAACTCTTCTGTGATTTCATCAAACCCCTTTGTGATATCATCTAGGTCTTGTGTGATATCATCAAGCCTTGTTGTGACATCATCCAGCCTTTTTGTGATGTCATCGAGCCTTGTTGTGACATCATACAGCACTTTTGTGATGTCACAAGCCCTTTCTTGGAGCCCTCGCACCCTGTTGGAATGGTAAGTGATTGACAGCCTTCCACTAGTCCTTAGGAGGCCCCTCCCACTACAGACACGGGTCTGCCCGGATATTACACACATGATACCGCCATATCTGCCAGGCGTGAGGTGTCATCAGACCTGCCCGAGCCTGTGAAACAAGGGGGCCCTGGGTGTAGCGTGCTCCGCGTGCATGCTCGGCTCCGTAGTTTCCCGGCATTCCTTGCCCACACCCCGGCATGCCCACTTCACCCGAGGCGCAGGTTCAGGCGCATTCCAGGGGTTTCCATGTTGCACTTGGGGGATGGGGGGGGGGGTCACAGGAAGAGGGATGGTCCCATTATAGGCTCAGCGTTAATCCTCTGCGGTGCAGAGTTAA
Source organism: Lissotriton vulgaris (assembly GCF_964263255.1). NCBI lineage: Eukaryota > Metazoa > Chordata > Amphibia > Caudata > Salamandridae > Lissotriton > Lissotriton vulgaris. The sequence continues at coordinate 1,944,824,771 of NC_141693.1, forward strand.
ATCTTGCGGGGGAGGGGGTAGCCCTAGGCACTGACAGACAGAGGATGCCATAAATCTATCTGAACTGAATATCAGTGCATGAGGTGGAGATAAGAAGAGCCGGGGAGGCGGAAGCTGTCATGGCCGGACTTGTCAGCTGCAGGAGACTGGCAGAGAGCCATCATCTCTACGGGTGGCCTGGGGACACAGAGCCTGCTGACTCGAGGGGTGCAGTGTACGAGCCTTGCACCTCTAGGGGCGCAGGATGTGAGCCTGGAACCTCTAGGGGTTCAGGATGCGAGCCTGGCACCTCTGGGGGTGCAGGATGCGAGCCTGGCACCTCTGGGGGTGCAGGATGCGAGCCTGGCACCTCTTGCGGTGCAGGATGCGAGCCTGTCACCTCTGGGGGTGCAGGATGCGAGCCTGGCGCCTCTAGGGGTGCAGGATGCGAGCCTGGCGCCTCTAGGGGTGCAGGATGCGAGCCTGGCACCTCTAGGGGTGCAGGATGCGAGCCTGGCACCTCTAGGGGTGCAGGATGCGAGCCTGGCACCTCTAGGGGTGCAGGATGCGAGCCTGACATCTCTAGGGTGCAAGATACAAGCCTGTCACCTCTGGGGGTGCAGGATGCGAGCCTGGCACCTCTTGCGGTGCAGGGTGCGAGCCTGTCACCTCTGGGGGTGCAGGATGCGAGCCTGGCGCCTCTAGGGGTGCAGGATGCGAGCCTGGCACCTCTAGGGGTGCAGGATCGAGCTTGGCACCTCTAAGAGGGAAGGGTGCGAGCCTGGCACCTCTAGGGGTGAAGGGTACAAAGAACTGGACAATCTCTCTGGACTGGCATTGAGTTCTACAGCTCGTAAAGATTGGTGTATGGCTCAGAGCCCGTCACCTTTAAGGGCGGATACACTTAGGGCCGGCACAGGGATACAGAACCCGTCACCTCTAAGGGTGGATGTAGTCAAGGCTGGCACAGGGATACACAGCCCATCATCCTGTGCCTCATAGGAACAGTCCAGACCGAACTGCCAAGCCAGGTCCTCCCTTCCGGTGGTGATTCCCAGCTGCGGTATTTAGTCCGGGCCTTGTTTCTGGCCCCCTTATATACTGCTGTTTCCGGCGACCACGCCCCTGTTAGGACATGAAATGACGCCCCTCTGCGGATCCCGTAGCTTTAAGACCTTGCGCGGTGTTGCGGGGTCGGATTGGTGAGGCTGGGCACTCCAGATGAGCCGGTACTCGAGTTGCAGCTGCAGGGATCTTTTTTTGGCCACGGGGTGGCCGATGGGGGGTCTGTGCAGTCCAGATGCCGCCTGCGGCCCAGTGGGGGCCTGAGCGGGCCCTTCTGGAGGCAGATGGCCCCGTCACTCCCCTATTACAACCAGGGCGGAGGTCCTTCCCAGTCCTGGGACGCCCACGAATATATGCAGATTGAACGCGGGCAGGGGGCCAGAGCACGAGCGGCCTCACTTCTATTCAGGTGCGGGCCACCACTGTGAATTAATCCGTGAACAAAAGGTCCTGGCAACATTTGCATTTCCGTTTATCTCATTAAAGTTAAGAAAAAATGCCCTTTAGAGAAACCCTTGCCCCCTCCTCCTTTTCTCAATACTTAAAATAGTGAATCAGTGTTCTTCGAAAAGGCCCCAACCCAGCCCTGGGGTCAAGAGTGCCAAAGTCACTCTTAAAATTCTGGAAGAAACTCAAAGCCGGCTCTTCCCTCGAACCCAGACAGGGCGCTCAGAGGCACCGCTCTCTCTTCAGCGTAGGCGGGCAGCTAGAGCCAGGGTCGGATTGGGATCACAATTCGGCCCGGGCACTGACGAAAAAAGTGGCCCTCATTCAAGAGGCGTGGCCCATATTTAAGGGGCGTGGCCCACATTCAAGGGGCGTGCCCTTTCATGAAACACCATTTGCACAGACAAGGAATGAAAGTGGGAGGATACTGTTCTTGCACAGGACACAGGGCCAAGGTGACAATGGCCTACATGCTGAGCAACTAAAAAAAATAGCAAGGCCCCTTTTTGTCACAAAATTATTCCAGCCCTCCAGCGCAGGAGCACGTGAAAAGCAGCAAAGCGCCTGCTATTACTAACCTACTTAGCCCTCCCCAGACCTTCAGCTCAGGAGCACAGGAACAGAGGTAAGGCCCCTGCAATTAGTAAATTAATCAACCCTCCAGGGCTTGGGAAAATGTCCTGGCAGGGGAGCACAAAACACAGCTTTCTGGGTCATCCAAGGTAGCCAGGTAGCCAGGGGGAGGCTGAGGTGAAGCTGGTGCATGGGAAGTGCCTTCCCTGTGTGTTCTGGCAGTTTGAGTGTTTACCATTTACTGTAGTATTACCCTTGTACCTGTGTACGGTACCCTTTTGTAACTTGCACACGTCACTTTTCTCTGGTATCACACTGTTTGCTACCTCTCACATTTGTTTGCTTTAGATACTTGCCCAAGTGCCACCATTGCCTACGTAACATTTGTTCTTGTGCTGGAGTGTCTGCCATTAATTGCAGTATTATACCTCTACTTGTACTTTGTACGCTTTTGTAACCTGCACACATATCTATTTTTCCTCCTGTAATGTATCGTTTGCTCCCCTTGTATTTTGGTTGCTCACTATTGTCACTTTTGATTCATGTAACTTAACGTTTGCTTTTGTAATTTGTCCACTTATAATTTTCTCTTCATGTATTATTGCTGTTCCTAGTGTGAAGCGCTCTGACACCTTCGGGTAAAGTCCGTGCTATATAAAATTGCATAAATAAATAAATAAAACAAAAAAAATCCAAACATCACCAGGCCCCCACAGCAAGACCCATTCTTCCTCGCCCACTATGCCCTGAATGTGAAGGGCTGTGGGCGAGGTGTTAAGACTAACACCGTTTCTGGGCTGCATGGGCGCCAGGGGGCCGAGGTGCAAATGGCTCAAAGGCCTGAGAAACACCTGGCCCCCAGGGAGGCCGATTATTGCAAACAATCACCCCTCCCCAGCCCAGCCTCCGCTTGATTGCTTGGCAGGGCAGGGCAGGGGTGAAGGAGAGCCCACAGCTGACAATCGCTGTCTGGCCGCACAGCGAGGCTGCTTTCATTTTCTCAGTCTCTGTCTCCGTGCCCTCTGTGGGCCAGTTTTTAGGTCTCGTGCCTGCGATGCATATGGCAAAGCCATATGCCATCGCGCAGGCGCGATACTATTGTTGCTGGGTCTGCTTCCCAGGAGACAGGAGATGTCACGCGCACGCTCAGGAAAGCGATCGGCGCCGGCCGCGGGCGCGCGTTCCCAATCTCCTGTCTCTCTGGGAAGCACACAAATCTCTCAACTTTCCTCCACTAAAATGTTTGCATGTAAGATGTTTCAACTTCTCGTTGTCGCTTATGGCCCCGGCTAAGCTTCGGCTTTCACAGTTCTTCCAACAACCCGACAACCTCTCTTTGAACCGCTCGGTGCTCGCGCCTCTGCGGATCACGTGACGAACGTGACCTGACGTCGTTGCTAAGGGCGCTTTGTCTCCAGGAACTCGACGCTATTGACTCCCTGCGAGGCGACTGCTCTGTCTATCCTCTTTGGACAACAACTCCGTCTTCAGGCAGCGGGAAGGCGTCAGTGATTCGTGAGCGGCTTCGATGCTGGTAAGCAGACCCTTCCGTGAGGCAGTACTACTTTGGCTGGACTCCGACTTTGACTTGAGGCAAGTTCTGCGGTGGCCTCTGAGAGCCACCCGGTCCGTAACTACGTTGAAAGCGGGTCCAGCCTCTCATCTGGCCCCGCCCTTTCAATGTCTTCGCCTCCACCACGTAAAGCGCTGCTGCGGGTTTTGATAGAGCTTCGCGACGCTTGCCTCGATGGCCCCTCACCAGATCCAACAGCCCCCATCGTTGGCCTTCACCAGGAGCCGCTAACGATCTCTATGAGTGCCAAGATGTTCTGATCTGGTGAGAGGGGCTACTGAACGTCCGTGTTTCTTCCGCTCTCTCGCCCATTTCTGCCAGCCAGCACCCCTGTGATGCACATTTAACTTTTAATAATCTTTAAGAAGGATCCGATAATACTCTCATGCCACCGACTTTATTCCTTTTAAATACAAGCTCTCTAGACAGTACATTTAGCAGCTTACACGACTTAAGGTCAACCTACGAAATGTAACCGGTGTTCCACACCTTCGGCTTGAGTTCGCGCTATACTAAACTGCAACACAATAAATAATAATATTAATAATGGCGTGAGAAGTCGTGCAGTGCAGTCTCTTATGGAGCCAAAAATAAAAGTGCATCAATATATTCTTTTTTTATTGAGCACCATACAATAGGACAAACAAAAAAAAGTAAAGCCAAACAAATGGAGCATAAGATCTATTTGAAAAGAATGACACAGCTGTGATTAAATAAACGATTCTTCATTAATGATTCACTACCATTACATAGATGTAGCCCTACCACTATTAACTCCTACGGTCTTTTTAAGTGCCATTTTCTGGAAGTTAGTTTTGTGATCTGCTTTTTAGGTCTCACGCCTGCGATGCATATGGCGAAGAAATATGCCATCGCGCAGGCGCGATACTATTGTTGCGTGATGACACGCGCACGCTCAGGAAAGCGATCGGCGCCGGCCGCGCGGGTGCGTTCCCAATCTCCTGTCTCTCTGGGAAGCACACAAGCAAGCCCAGCAAGCACCGCCAAGGCACCACGAGTGAACGCAGTAAGAGTTGTGCAGCCCGCATTACTATGCGCCCCCTCTTCAGCGCCACTCTAAACAAGTTTTTGCAGGTTGTGTCCTGTGAAAGCTCCTGCAGCAGGCAGGCAGACTGCGGGAAACCTGAGCTCGGGCAGTAACAGCAGAGCAATGCTAGCTGCAGGCAGCCATGACTCTTCCTCCTCTCGGTTGCTTACACGGACCAACTTAACCGGGGAGTTAGGTGTCCAGACTCTGCACGTGGCACGGTCGGGGTGATCTGCAAGAGTCCTGGCCCCTGGAGGATCCCTGCCCCTTCCCTGCTTCAGAGCCGTCAGTCTGCCAGGCTGGCACGAGTAAGTATACATTTTCGTTAGCACAGTCTCTGCTTGATGGATGTCTTCATTTTATAGGCACCCGCTCTTGTCATCCTCCGTGCTTTCACCCCAAGAGCAGTGTGCGGCTAGTTCGGCTCGAAGTGCTGAGCACTCACTGCCTGGTCTCGTCAGCTCCATTGGTTTTACCCCAAGATCAGCGGCGAGCTCCACCCTGCTCTCACAGCTGTGAAAATTAAAAGTCTTGTGTTTTTTTTGCAGAGCGAAGTTATTTTTCAACAACCAGCTGTTCCTAATGGCCCCTTGGGTCAAACGTTTGTATTTCTCGTTTGGCCCATCTTAGCTCACTGCTCAACCCGGTAAAAACCAATAGGGAAAACAAACAATCTTTTCTGTGGCAAACCCTCCCTTGAGATCATGGAAAAATAGGCTGCTGTAAATATTGCACGGTTAATGGCTGTAGGTGTCTGGGAGGTTAAATATGTATTGGGTTTAAAACCAGTGGCTTTCAGTGTTTACGGACAGGTGGCTTTGTTACTGCCACCAGCACGTGCCTGTTTCAATGAGGGCGACAGGCTCTGTTATTGTTAATAGTCTGGGAAGTAAACTTTCAGCGGACATCCCACTCAACACGCACATTGTTGTCAATGTATGGCGGGACTTTAAGTAATTAAAAGCACCACCACATCCACCACCACCACCACATCCACATCCACCACCACATCCACCACCACATCCACTACATCCAACACCACCACATTCACCACCACATTCACCACCACATCCACCACCACATTCACCACCACAGCCACCACCACATCCACCACCACGTCCACCACCACCACGTCCACCACCACCACGTCCACCACCACCACGTCCACCACCACCACGTCCACCACCACCACATCCACCACCACCACATCCACCACCACATCCACCACCACATCCACCCCCACATCCACTACATCCACCACCACCACATCCACCACCACATCCACCACCACATCCAACACCATCACCACATCCACCACCACCATATCCACCACATCTACCACATCCACTACATCCACCACATCCACTACCACATCCACCACCACCACATCCACCACCACCACATCCACCACCACCACCACATCCACCACCATCACCACATCCACCACCACATCCACCACCACCACCACCAGATCCACCACCACCACATCCAACACCACCACCACATCCACCACCACCACCACATCCACCACCACCACATCCACCACCACATCCACCACTACCACATCCACCACTACCACATCCACCACTACCACATCCACCACCACCACATCCACCACCACCACATCCACCACCACCACCACATCCACCACCACCACATCCACATCCATCACCGCCACATCCACCGCCACCACATCCACCACCACACCCACCACATCCACCACCACATCCACCACATCCACATCCACCACCCCCACATCCACCACATCAACCACCACACCCACCACCACCACATCCACCACATCAACCACCACACCCACCACCACCACATCCACCACATCCACCACCACCACATCCACCACCACCACATCCACCACCACCACATCATCCACCACCAACACATCCAACACCCCCACATCCACCAGATCCACTTCCACCACATCTATGTGTGTGTGTGTGTGCTCTTTGTGTGGCTCTGTGTGTGTGTGTGTGTGTGGTTGCACATGCAATAGGTCTCACATTTGCGAGAGATTAAGCTATTAGCATTATAAATGACAATGCCATTTATTTATCTGTTTTCAAATCAAACACATACATAAAAAAATTGTCATTTACAATGCCAATAGCTCTAACTTTTGCAAAGGCGAGACCGTTGCATTGTAAATGCTTGTTTTTCTCCCCTTTCCTAGTCTACTCTCTGTGGACTGGGACAGGGGAGAAAAAAAACGGCCCACAGAGGGCACGGAGGCACCGGCCCTTCGGCCCATTCCCGAATGCCCGCCTTGCCAATCCGCCCCTGGCTAGAGCCACCTTTCGAGGGGGGAGGGGTGGGGATGGGGGGTAATTTTTCCAACCACAGAGTGGCTGTAAGAAGGGGTGAACACGCAACAAAAGCCGCATTTACCCGCGAAGACGTGTCAGCCCGGGCAGACACACACGACGGGGGAGGGGAGGGGGGTCTGAAGCCCCGTGAGCCCAATGGGTATTGCGCGCCTGCTTCAGCGCCTAGAAACCCACCAGGCGAGATGGGCGCTATACACTTAACACAACAGAAGCTCTTACCTCCGGCAGCGCTCCACGTCGGGGTCCGAGCGGTAGAACTTGAGCCCCCCGTGCCGCAGGGCGTCCTCGGGGTTGGCGAAGGCCTGTGGTGAAAAAGAGAGAAGAGACGTCACCAATACAGTAACCACAACAATAGTGAGGTGCCGTGTTTCTTTTTATGAAGCGCTTACACCTTACTGGGATTTCTAGGCGCTGTTGGACAAGACTAATGCTAGGCAATATCTGGTGTCTTACACTTGGATCTGTTATGAGCACCTCTGTTACTGCAGGTCTGCAAAGCAACCTTAATCCTTACCACCTGGTCCCTGTGCTATTCTAGTACTGGGCCCGCAGGCAGCTCTGCGCATGCGCCTCAATGCTGACAGAAAGTGTGTATGTTATTCTAGTACCGGGCCCGCAGGCAGCACTGCGCATATACTGCAATACTGACATACTGACGTCTGTGCTATTCTAGTACCGAGGCCCACAGACATCTTTGCGCATGCGCGCAATGCTGGCACACTGATCCCTGTGCTATTTTGTTACTGAGGCCCGCAGGCAGCTCTACGCGCGTGCCTCAACGCTGACATAGTCTTAAATGCTATTCTAGCATTGAGGCCCACAGGCAGCTTTGCGCATGCACCTCAATGCTGACAGGTGTTTGTGTATTATTCTAGTACTGGGGCCCACGGGCAGCTTTGCGCATGCACCTCAATGCTGACAGATGTTTGTGTATTATTCTAGTACTGGGGCACGCAGGCAGCTGCGCGCATGCACCTCCATGCTGACATACAATCTTCTACGCTATTCTAGTACTGAGTCCCTCAGGCAGCTCTGCGCATGTACCTCAATGCTGACAGCATTCTCTGTGTGACTCTAGCAGTAGGACCCAAGTGCAGCTCGGCTGATGCACCTCACATGTCAGGCACGTGACACTAACTTTCTATTTCATTACTACGGCACCCCATAGCTCTGTCCACACCAGGGGTGAGTGAACATTCTGCTTCACTGGCAGAGTTCTGACAAAACTCCGCCAACCGCCATGTAGCAGAGTTTTTTCTCGAGCGCGCTCACCAACAGTAAATTGGTGAGCCACGTGAGATTTTACCCCCTCGCACCCAGTGTGATTTTTGGGTGCTCGAAGGTCTCCGGGCGCGATTTCTCAACGCGGGTGGTGATTGCAGGATTCTACCGTTCGCATTGAGAAAGCTGCTGCTCGCGTGAAGAAACTGCAGGTCGAGTAGAAAATATACATGAACATGAACGGCATCAAAGAAGCAGCGCCCTCTGGCACGCCACGTGATACGTGCACGCTGATTTTACACCGAGCGCAACAAGCTCCTAGCCCTAAAAATCCGTGCGAGCTTGAAGAACTCAGCGGAAGCTCGAAGAGTTTTTAGGTAACTGCTGTTTCAGAGCTGGGATTTACACAACGCTCTGCCAATGTCCCTCGAGCCTCGGTACTGAGGCCTACCCGCCGCTCTGCCCATGCATCTCATCCCAAGCCTGCAAAACTCTGCACCCCTGCCACTGCACGGCTAGGGTCTCCCCAAAGCCCATCAATCCCCCCATTTCTACTCATACTGGGGTCCTCATACAGCTCCACCAATGTCCCTCAATCCCAAACTGCAGGTCCACCTGGTGCAAACTGGAATCTCCAACGCACTTCGATACTAGCCCTAAAGATTCACACCAAACACAGCTCTGCCAATGCACCTCAGTACTGGCCCTGAACACACACACACACCACACAGCTCCACCAATGCACATCAATACTGGCCCTAAAGATGCGCATACAACACAGCTCTACCAATGCACCTCAAGATTGGCCCTGAACACACACACACACACACCACACAGCTCCACCAATGCACATCAATACTGGCCCTAAAGATTCACACCAAACATAGCTCTGCCAATGCACCTCAGTACTGGCCCTGAACACACACACACACCACACAGCTCCACCAATGCACATCAATACTGGCCCTAAAGATGCGCACACAACACAGCTCTACCAAGGCACCCCAGTACTGGCCCTGAACACACACACACACACCACACAGCTCCACCAATGCACATCAATACTGGCCCTAAAGATTCACACCAAACATAGCTCTGCCAATGCACCTCAGTACTGGCCATGAACACACACACACACCACACAGCTCCACCAATGCACATCAATACTGGCCGTGAAGATGCTCAGCTCTGCCAATGCACCTCAGTACTGGCCATGGACACACACACCACACAGCTCCACCAATGCACATCAATACTGGCCCTAAAGATGCGCACACAACACAGCTCTACCAAGGCACCTCAGTACTGGCCCTGAACAAAAACACACCACACAGCTCCACCAATGCACATCAATACTGGCCCTAAAGATGAGCACACAACACAGCTCTACCAAGGCACCTCAGTACTGGCCCTGAAGACACACACACCACACAGCTCCACCAATGCACATCAATACTGGCCCTAAAGATGCGCACACAACACAGCTCTACCAAGGCACCTCAGTACTGGCCCTGAACACACACACACACCACACAGCTCCACGAATGCACATCAATACTGGCCCTAAAGATGCGAACACAACACAGCTCTACCAATGCACCCCAGTACTGGCCCTGAACACACACACACCACCCAGCTCCACCAATGCACTTCAATACTGGCCCTAAAGATGCACACACAACACAGCTCTACCAATGCACCTCAAGACTGGCCCTGAAGATGCTCAGCTCTTCCAATGCACCTCAAGACTGGCTCTGAAGATGCTCAGCTCTTCCAATGCACTTCAGTACTGGCCCTGAAGACACACACACCACACAGCTCTACCAAGGCACCTCAAGGCTACCCATGAAGACGCACACACCACACAGCTCTGCCAATGCACCTCAGTACTGGCCCTGGAGACGCACACACCACAGAGCTCTGCCAATGCACTTCAAGACTGGCCATGAAGACGCACAACTCTGCCAATACACCTCAATACTGACCCTGAAGTCATACACACCACATAATTCTACCAATGCACCTCAATACTGGCCTTGAGAACGCACAGCGCTGAAAATGCACCTCCAGACTGGCCCTGAAGACGCACAGCTCTACCAATGCTCCACAATACTGGCCCTGAAGACGCACGCAGCTCTACCAATGCACCTCAATACTGGCCCTGAAGATGCACAGCTCTGCCAATGCACCTTAGTACTGGCCCTGAACACACACACACCACACAGCTCTACCAAGGCACCTTAGCACTGGCCCTGGAGATGCACACAACACAGAGCTCTGTCAATGCACTTCAAGACTGGCCATGAAGACGCACAACTCTGCCAATGCACCTCAATACTGACCCTGAAGACATGCACACCACACAGCTCTACAAATGCACCTCAATACTGACCCTGAAGACATGCACCCCACACAGCTCTACAAATGCACCTCAATACTGGCCCTGAAGACGCACAGCACTGCCAATGCACCTCAATACTGGCCCTGAAGACGCACAGCGCTGCCAATGCACTTCAAGACTGGCCATGAAGACGCACAACTCTGCCAATACACCTCAATACTGACCCTGAAGTCATACACACCACATAATTCTACCAATGCACCTCAATACTGGCCTTGAGAACGCACAGCGCTGAAAATGCACCTCCAGACTGGCCCTGAAGACGCACAGCTCTACCAATGCTCCACAATACTGGCCCTGAAGACGCACGCAGCTCTACCAATGCACCTCAATACTGGCCCTGAAGATGCACAGCTCTGCCAATGCACCTTAGTACTGGCCCTGAACACACACACACCACACAGCTCTACCAAGGCACCTTAGCACTGGCCCTGGAGATGCACACAACACAGAGCTCTGTCAATGCACTTCAAGACTGGCCATGAAGACGCACAACTCTGCCAATGCACCTCAATACTGACCCTGAAGACATGCACACCACACAGCTCTACAAATGCACCTCAATACTGGCCCTGAAGACGCACAGCACTGCCAATGCACCTCAATACTGGCCCTGAAGACGCACAGCGCTGCCAATGCACCTCAATACTGGCCCTGAAGACATGCACACCACACAGCTCTACAAATGCACCTCAATACTGACCCTGAAGACATGCACACCACACAGCTCTACAAATGCACCTCAATACTGGCCCTGAAGACGCACAGCGCTGCCAATGCACCTCAATACTGGCCCTGAAGACGCACAGCGCTACCAATGCACCTCAATACCGGCCCTGAAGACGCACAGCGCTGCCAATGCACCTCAAGACTGAACCCGTAATAGGCACTCATCACACAGTTCTACCAATGCTCCTCAATCCAGGTCCGGAAGACGCACAGCTCTGCCAATGCACCTCAATTCTGTCCCTGAAGACGCACACAGCTCTACCAATGGTCCTCAATAATGATCCTGAAGACGACCGCAGCTGTACCAATGCTCCTCAATACTGGCACTGAAGACACACACAGTTCTGTCACTCCTGCTCAAAACTGGCACTGAACATGTACAGCTCCAACAGTGCACCTCAGTACAGGCCCTGAAGACGCACCCACCACAGAGCTCTGCCAATGGACCTCAAGACTGGCCCTGAATTCACACAGCTCTACCAATGCACCGCAAGACTGGCCCTGGACATGCACACAGCTCTACCAATGCACCTTAATACTCGCTCTGAAGATATGCACACCGCACAGCTCTACCAATGATCCTCAATAATGACCCTGAAGACGCACAGTGCTGCCAATGCACCTCAATACTGGCCCTGAAGACGCACAGCTCTACCAATGCACCTCAAGACTGAACCGTTAATATGCACTCATCACACAGTTCTACCGATGCTCCTCAATCCAGGCCCTGAAGACGCACAGCTCTGCCAATGCACCTCAAGACTGAACCCTTAATATGCACTCATCACACAGCTCTACCAATGCTCCTCAATATTAACCCTGAAGACGACCACAGCTCTATCAATGCTCCTCAATACTGGCCCTGAAGACACACACAGTTCTGTCAATGCTGCTCGAAACTGGCACTGAACATGTACATCTCCAACAATGCACCTCAGTACAGGCCCTGAAGACGCACCCACCACAGAGCTCTGCCAATGCACCTCAAGACTCGCCCTGAAGACACACAGCTCTACCAATGCACCGCAAGACTAGCCCTGAACATGCATACAACTCTGCCAATGCACCTCAATACTGACCCTGAAGACATACACACCACACAGCTCTACCAATGCACCTTAATACTCGCCCTGAAGACGCACAGCTCTGCCAATGTACCTCAATACTGTCCCTGAAGACGCACGCAGTTCTATCAATGCTCCTCAATACTGGCCCTGAAGACACACACAGTTCTGTCAATGCTGCTCAAAACTGGCACTGAACATGTACAGCTCCAACAATGCACCTCAGTACAGGCCCTGAAGACGCACCCACCACAGAGCTCTGCCAATGCACCTCAAGACTGGCCCTGAAGACACACAGCTCTACCAATGCACCTCAATACTGACCCTGAAGACGCACGCAGCTCTACCAAAGCTCCTCAATACTGGCCCTGAACATGCACAGTTCCAACAATGCACCTCAATACTGGCCCTGAAGACATGCACACCACACAGCTCTGCCAATGCACCTCAATACTGGCCCTGAAGACACACACAGCTCTGTCAATGCTCCTCAATACTGGCCCTGAACATGCACAGTTCCAACAATGCACCTCAGTACAGGCCCTGAAGATGGACACAGACACACAGCTCTACAATGCATCGCAAGACTGGCCCTGAAGATGCACACAACTCTGCCAATGCACCTCAAAACTGACCCTGAAGGCATGCACACCACACACCTCTACCGATGCACTTCAATACTTGCCTTGAAGACGCACACACTACACAGCTCTGCCAATGCACCTCAGTCCTAGCCTACTCTCACTGGTTCTCACGTCTCAGTATTTGCTGTATAGACGTTGGGGTGGTAGTTACCCCCTGGCCTTAACGCCCTTCAGATGCTATTGAACCCTTTTGGGCTCAGTGGAAGCCCCTCTCCCTGGAGTGCCTGGGGCTGGTCTGTGCTCCCCTCTGACACCGCTCACCTTCTTGCGCAGCCGCAGGTGGCCCGTGATGATGCCCACCACGAGCATCTTGACCAGCAGCAGCAGGCCGTAGAAGACGAAGGAGCAGAAGACGTCGTTGTGCAGGTCCAGGGCCATGCTGGAGGCACCGAGGGGGCTCTAAGGTGCAGAGGGTGGCGCCAAGAGGAATGCGGTGGAGGGTGGCTCCGAGGGGTCTGTGGTGGAGCAGCTGGCACCTAGGGGTCTGCAGTGAAGAGGGTGGCACCGAGGGGGTCTGCAGTGAAGAGGGTGGCACCGAGAGGCTCTGTTGTGGAGGGTGGCAACCAGGGGCTCTGCGGTGTCCGGCCTGAATGTGCTTCGGCCGGGCGCACAGCGCTTTAAGTACCCTTCGCGGCACGCCCTTCTCCCTGGCCGGCCTCGCCCTCTGGCTTCGGGGCCTGAACCAGTCTGAGCCGCCTCTCCTGCTGTTTGCATTCCCTTCATTTCCGGAAGTCGCGGGCGCACATCTGTCACGTCCCCCTTTCTCCTTCAGGTGAAAGGGGTCATTTTCATTGCCAGTGGGGTCATGCCCGGCCTCCGCCTGCCCCCTGCTTCCGGCCTGGGATTTCCCAGCCCCTCCCAGACGTCCTGCAGTTCTTTGGGACAGGGAAAACTCCGAATGACCCAGCTACGATTTCAAGGACCCCTGTGACACCCCCTCACCCCCCCCCCCATGTTCCACGACCAAGGCCACCCAGCCTCGCAGCACCGATGGTCGATGCACAGCCTTTCTTCTTCATGGGCCCAAGGCCTGGTTGCATCAGTGGCCATGGCCCCCTATTCTACTCTTGTTAATAGCCTCCAGTGCACGATGCATCATCGGGCATGAATGACCCCTCCCCCCTCCGCCTTATTTGCATGTGCTGTTTAAGGCGCCGAATTCCCGTTGCATTTTATTGCCTTGTATTATTATTATTCCATTCTATAGCGCTTACTACCCATGACGAGGAGTCAAACTGCTTTTTCGTCAAGTAGCACACTACTCCGGAACGCCTAAAGGATTAGTGGTGAATTAGAATGGTAAAATAATAAAGAAATGTGAGTGAGTGGTGGATATTAATCAGTTATTTGGATTGAAAAGGTTAGAGGAGGGATAGAGGATGGAAAAAGGTTTGCGTTCATAAAGCACCTGTTACCCCTGATGGGTGTTGAAGCGCTTTTTTTGGCAAGTAGCACCCTACTCCGGAACACATAAAGGATTAGTGGTGAATTAGCATAGTGAAATATGAAAATATTTTGAGTGGTGGATCGCTGATGACCATTCAGCTTTGTTGTATATGGCCTAATCTTGTCAACTCTTAGATCTAGAGGTGTCTGTGGTTGTTACTTCCTGCGTTTGTCACCCGTGGCCGCCTTTCAACACCCAGATACATCAACCATCATGACCCACTACTCGGCTCTGCCTTGTATGACCTAATCCTGACAGCTCCCGGGGCCTAGAGCTGTCTGTGGTTGTTACTTTCTGTGTGTGTGTGTCTACCAGCGACGAACTCCAAGGCCCAGTTGCATCGTTGGCCAAGCCTACTACAAGACGCTGTTAGGAGCATGTTGGAAAGGCACCAGCTGCTTGATTGACCACTATTAATCTGCTATCTAAAGCAATAAAAACATTTTTTTTTAATTTAATGTCTTTCTTCACTTATGCTTGCTTCACATATTTACCACTTTGTGTTCCTATTTCTCATGCCTGGCGGAAGATGCCCGCACTCCAGCTCGTTCTTTAGTTAGGCCTGGGCGGATTTTAATTATGCGGGAGTAAACCGAGTAATTTCTGCAATTCTGCATTACTCTTTGACACAGAATTAATGCTAATGACGCAGTTACACCTGCTCGCGTATTTAAGAGGATTTTTTTTGGGAAAATCCTACAGCAAGAGCCCATTTAGCGAGCGTGAGCAGCTGCTTGCACTCACTACTCGTGTTCTGTTGCATTTAGCACCGTTTCTTAGCGCCAAAAGGCACACCTCACATCTGGTTTTAACTTTAGGGTGCATTTTGTGTTAAGAAACTAATGACAAATGCTGGGAGTAAGTTGGGGAAATCCTACCCCAATTTCACATTTAGGAGTAGATTAGGATAGCGGTTTTTCCGCATCCTCCGGGCTGGCGGAAGCCACTGCCGGCCCGGAGGACATGGAAAAACCGCAGCGGACCCACCAAAGACCCACCGCCACATTAGGATGGCTGGTGGGTCCTGGTTTTCGTCCGCAGCTTTTATGCCGCGGTTGGCTTACAACCGCGGCGGAAAAGCCCTAATATGGTGGCAGTGTCTCTCAGACACCGCCAGCCATATTAGGATTCCCAAAAAGAAATGCTTTTCCACGGCGGGTTTTCCGCCGTGGAAAAGCATACGGAGCTTCACTGCGGGGGCCCGTTGCAGGCCCCCTGGGTGAAGGGGGGTGGGGGGTGCACATGGGGGGTACCTATGGTACCCCCCTGCATTTGTATGCAGTAATAGGCAGGCACCGCGCGGTGCCTGCCGCTTTCTGCATACAAATGCAATGTATGCATTTTTAACATTGCGGCGGGTGCAGCTTGAAGCCGCACCTGCTGCAATGTTAAACATAGAGGATGTGACCGCCAGGGTGGCGGTCACATCCTAATTAGACAGGAGGGAACTCCGCAGGCCATGCGGAGGTTCCCTCCTACTCTATGGTCGCGGACGGACTCAAGTCCGTCCGCGATCATAATGAGCCCCTTAGTGTGTGGATATATGACAGAACCGCACATGCTATTACCACGTAGGCCTATACACTGCACCATTACAATGCATGTGTCCTTACCATGTATGCCTTTACAACGAAAGTTTGTACCATGCATATGCATTTAACATGCATGCCTTTGCAACGAAAATGTAAGTATTTTACAGGTGAATATAAACCCATCATATAGATAAAGGGTTCATTATATATATATATATATATATATATATATATATATATATATATATATATATATATATATATATATATATATATATATAGTGAAAGAAATGGAGTATGAGGCAAATATATATATATATATATATTTGCCTCATACTCCATTTCTTTCACTGTGAAACAAAGTTCAGCACTCCCGGGGTACAGGCAAGTATTTCTTTATTTCGCCATTAGCCGTAGACAGACGCCTTTCGGACGTGAGTCCTTCATCAGTGTTTATATACATATATATATATATATATATATTATTCCAAAGGTGCCCTTCAGCGGGAACATGCACTTACTTAAAAAGTTCTTTATTTTCAAAGCTGGAAACCGACATTAACATGAAGTGTTCAATCATGCCTGACGCCTTTCGGACATCCTCGTCCTTGTTCAGAGGCCAGAGTACGACTTTGCAGCAGCTTAGAAGCAGCACTTTTATCTGCATGCTCCAGTGGGTGTGCGCCATCGTCGTCAGTCCTTGCTGAAGGGCATCTTGGGAATAATATATCACAGCAGTCCTGCCGTGAAGACCGCACTGCCATTGGAATACGATTTGAGGCCGCGATTGTGTGAATTAATTGAGCCTGATAGCTGAGCTGCAAATCGGCAAAGGAAAGAAATTGAAATCCTGGCATTTAACATTGAGAGGCCCACTGGAGGGTTATGAATAGTATGAAAAGTACAGAGGACGACGGTGCACACCCACTGGAGGGTTAAAATGCGGTGACAACACTGCAAATCCTAGAATGTGTGTGGATTAGCAACTCAACTTAGAGGCCCACTGGAGGGTAATAGCATTAATAAGCTTGCAGATAAAAATGTTGTTTCTAAACTCCTGCAAAGTCGTAAGCTGGCCGGTGAACAAGGGCCAGGATGGTCCAAAACGCGTCACGCATGATTGAACTCTTCATGTTAATCAGTAGTGTAGCAAGGTCAGATGGTAACCAGTGCAGAACATTTCTTTTCACCCCCACCCACATTGAAATTATTAAAATAAGGGAAAAAAAAGATAGTTAGACATATTTTTGCCATTTTGTCACCCCCCTCAGTGCCATTTTGTCACCCCCATCAGTGATGACACCCGGGGCGGCCCGCACCCACCGCACCCTCCCTTCCTATGCCACTGATGTCAATGCCAGCTTGCAGCTTGAAAATAAAGAACCTTTGAAGTTAATCTGCAAGTGAGTGCATCTTCTTGCTGAAGGGCAACTTGGGAATAATATATATAAAATTGATGTAATCATCACTGCAATAAAATCGAGTGACTTTATTCTCCTGGAGTGCTGGCTGATTTCTGCAGAGAAGCGGTAATCGTATTTGGATATATATATCTATAAAAATATCTACATATATATCTATTTATATATATCTACATATCTATATAGATATATATATATATATATAGAGGAGGGATATATAGTTAGGATTTTTTCTCTATGGGACTTTTGAAAATTCTATGTCTAATAACTTTGGCGTTTGTGGACGGAATCGGCTGAAATTTTCAGGAAAATTGCAAATTTTGTTTCTGAGCAGCCCCTGAAAATTTGGGGGGGTTTCGTCAAGGGGGGGGCCGAGAAAAAAGGGGGGTCCCAAAACGCATTTTTCCCATTCATTTTTCCATAGGGCGTTTGGCCTCACTTTTAGCTCGAACGGCTGAATGGATTTGCACGAAACTTGGCAAAATTGTAGGGACTGTTAGCCCGATGTGCCTTTGCTGGGTCTCAATATATGTGCTCCAGTGGATTTTGAGAAATTAACGTTTTAAAAAACAGATATATCTGTGACAGCGTCCCGGGTAGCGCTCCGGTTCGCGTACTTTTCGTGTTACGGAACTTTGCGAAGCGAAGCTGATTGGCTCTCCGGTGTCTGTCAACATTCTAACCAGTCCGGAACGGCCGCCATCTTGTCTCTCGGTAGGATCGAGAGACAAAAGGAGGAGAAAAACGAAGGGGGAATTTAATGAAAGGGGGCAAGGTAGACCCCTCTTGACCCCCTAGGAATGATGTTGGGGTTATTAAAGGGTCCCGTGGGGCAAATAAAAAAAATTTGATTTTTCGCGGTAGAAGCGCTTCCCGGTTCGCGAACCGGGTCGCGAAACGGGAATTCGCCATTTTGTGTTTCGTTTTAATTAAATTACAAGATGGAGGAAAAACAATGTGAGAAATGGTTATAAGGGGGTACGGGAGACGTATCCTGACCCCCTATGTTTTCTGAGGGTGGCTGAGGATGCTCATATATGTTGATACATGTCTTCCAGCGGCTGCGCGTGAGCGTTTTTTTTTTGTCTGCGTGACGTCTGTTAACGTTCGATTTGAAGGAAATCAGGAAGTGTTGACCGCCATTTTGTCACTGCGAGTAAATATTTTGTAAAAAATAATTGTTATAAATTAATCCGTATTGATAAACATTGTCTGCGCCATCTTGCCTTTTTTCCAATGCCACACTTTTGTCGTGCACGGCAGCCATTTTAGATGCCTTGACCAGACCCACTCTCTGCACGCCGCCGATCCTCAGCATGGCTCCCCACCCTCGCAAGCATCTCCCCCACGCACTGGTCACCCCCGCTCTCTCTCTAATGCATGGGTCATAAACCTCCCTCCATCTGCGCTGCTCTTCCCTAAGAATCACACCCTGTGCCCGCCCGACACCTCCCTTTCACCCTATTCACTACCGCACCCTCTGACACTCCTCTTCTTCTGTGACTGATTGTCCAGGCCGGTCCCAGGCTATCACCTAGCCGTGCGGATGTAGTTTATGGCCCCAACTGTAAAGAATCACCCCTCTTCAAAGGAGTTACAGTAGATCAAGGCCCCCACCCCATGAGATCCGTCACACCACACGCGTTCCTACTATCTGATAACGATCCTGTATTGTGATTGGGGAGGGGATTCTCACTGTAAGGGTGTTTGGGACCGAGCCTGAAGCGGAAGATTCCAGGGATGCCTTTTTGTACATCAAAGTCTTCACAATTATGTGTCACATTAAAAATATATAGCACTCCAACAAAGTAGTAGGATTATAACTCTTTAATAACTTATAAATATATACAACGCTCCAACAAAGTAAACACGTTAAAAAAAAAAAATGTAAACAACTATTTACATGGCAGCTTGCTGCAATATCCATCTCAAAGCAACAATGGGCTGCTTTGGTTTGTCTTTTAGTTGGCAAAATCCGTCGGCCTGTGAGGTGGCGTCAGTAGCGGTCCGTTGTGCGAATAGGCCGAAGGCAGCACAACGCGCCGAGATCCGGACGGCACCCAGGTGGTGTCCAGTAAGTTGTCGCACTGGTCTGGCCATCCTACAATGCTGCGCCGAAAAACGGCGTGGGGCGCCTCGGGGGGGGAGGCGGAACGAACGGGCCTCCCCCGCCTTCCCAGGTGGAGGCTCCTCTGCTGCACTGGGGCGCCCCTTGGCGTTTCACTCGCCATCCAGTTGTTTAGCGCCCGCTTTTGCGGCACTGTGCCTCATCCGCCATTCAGCTGAGTTGCGCCCACTCTTGCGGTGCAGCGATAGGCGGCTGCCACAGGACTCTTAAATTGGTGGCCGGCTCTTCGGATTTGGGCCTGGTCCACTAAAATGGCCCTGGGACACATTTGAACTCGGACATTTGCCTGCTACGGCTTGGGCCCCATTCTCTAAAGCGTCCCCTCAGCCTTGAAGATTCTACAAAAGTCATCGGGGCCCCCGACTCCCGCAGGCTTCCGGTGGGGAGCGGCTGCCATGATTGCTTGCGGAATGGCCACGACGGAGCCACGAGATGGTGGTGCTCTCATGCTGAGGCCAGCTTCAGTCTGAAATATCCAGAAACACTGTAGACTACCAATTCGATGACTTCCGGTGGAGCCCCAACGTGACCCGGTAGGGAAGAACTTGCCCTCCCCTCTTTGACTGATGGTTTTTGTTGCCTGTCCCCTCTGTTGTTATCTAACGGAACCTTTTTGGATTGCCGAGTGAGAAAAAAAAAGGTGGGGCTTTCATCATTTGGGAAAAAAAAATGTTTCAATCCAATGAAAAGTGTTATTTTTAGGTCATATGATCAAGCCTTCCATCATTAGGAAACCAAAAGTAAAATGAACCAATGAAAAGTTTTATAAACAAGTCACATGACCTGTTATGCGGCTTTGGGCTATAAAAAGCCTACAAAATTCGTTGGCCTGTGAGGCGGCGTCAGTAGCAAACCGATGTGCGAATAGGCCGAAGGCAGCAGAACGCGCCGAGATCCGGATGGCACCGAGGTGGTGTCCAGCAAGTTGTTGTACTGGTGTGGCCATCCTACAATGCTGCGCCGAAAGTCGGCGTGGGGTGCCCGGGGGGAGGGGGGGAGGCTGAGCAAACGGGCCTCTCCCGCCTCCCCAGGTGGAGGCAGCTCATCTGCAGTGGGGCGCCCCTTAGCGTTTCACTCGCCGTCCAGTTGAGTTGCGCCCGCACTTGCTGCTACAGTAGGCCGAAGGCAGCAAACGCGCCAAGATCCGGATGGCACCGAGGTGGTGTCCAGCAAGTTGTTGTACTGGTGTGGCCATCCTACAATGCTGCGCCGAAAGTCGGCGTGGGGTGCCCGGGGGGGGGGTGTGGGGGAGGCGGCGCAAACGGGCCTCTCCCGCCTCCCCAGGTAGAGGCACCTCATCTGCAGTGGGGTGCCTCTTAGCGTTTCCCTCGCCGTCCAGCAGAGTTCCGCCCGCTCTTGCGGCACAGTGCCTCACCCCCCATCCAGCTGAGTTCCGCCCGCTCTTGCGGCACAATGCCTCACCCGCCATCCAGCTGAGTTGCACCCGCTCTTGCGGCTACAGTGTCTCGCCCACCATCCAGCTGAATTGCGCTTACTCTTGCGGTGCAGCGATAGGCGGCTGCAACAGGACTCTCAAAATGGCGGCCGGCTCTTTGGATTTGGGCCTGGTCCACTAAAATGGCCCTGGGACACCTTGGAACTCGGACGCTTGCCTGCTAGGGCATGGGCCCCATTCCCGAAAGCGTCCCCTCTTTTGACTGATTGTTCTTGTTGCCTATCTCTTCTGTTGTCATTGAACGGAACCTTTTTGGACTGCCGAAAGGGGTTCTGGTCCGACCGCTGGTTGGTGGAGACATTTTGATTATATCCTGGACCTGCCGGGCCTGGCCCAAAATGGCGCCGGTATAAATGGGACTCGTAACTCCTTGTTGTGTACTGGTTGCCCAACCTTCATATCACGAGATACGTATGCAGTTTTGAAGCACATGGCGGGCGGGGACGAGTACTGATTGAACATTTGGACATCCCTATTGATATTAAGTTCTGATGTGTTATTGATTACTGTACTATTGAAAGTTCGTATTAACGTCACCCATGGTACTTGCCCGCAAATGTATATCTAGATAATTTTATTGTAACTCGCCCTGCCGTACTTTAATTATAAAATGTACGTCCACTGATTCCGCAACTGTTAGACACCTTAGTTCTTGCAACCTAATGGGTCGCCCGTTACGTTCTTCTACAGTGTAAATGTCCTTTCATCATATACAATTCAAGTTTGCTCCGTGGCCGGCCCACGTGGTTATATGCCCGTATTTGTATACTGACATTTTCACAATTAAGGTTTTTAAAACAAAACATGGTAGTAGTACCTAGATTCGTAAAGTTTTGAATAATAGCCACTGTTTTCGAATCAGTAAAAGGCAAGTGAAATAAAGCAGCCCGATTACATGACGGTTAAAAGGTATAATACGCAGGAACGCAGTAAAGATAAATGGTCAAGGGCTGTTGTGTTTTCCACTCCTGCAACATAAAGTGATCGATAAGAATCCGATATTCATGCCTATCAGCGACTAAGACAGCAGGCCGAGCCTCTTTTGTTCAACGGCTCCCTCATGGGACGAAGAAACGCCCTTTTTCTCGAAATAGGAATATTTTACTTGCAGGACAGTTGTAAATTTCCCGGGAAAATACATTAGCCTGGAACATTGTTAGTGATAAACTGTAAATGCATCTGGGTCTTTTGCTTTACAAGTAAGAGTGAGAAAAAAAAAGGTGGGGCTTTCATCATTTGGGAAAAAAAAAATGTTCGAAAGCAATGAAAAGTGTTATTTTTAGGTCATATGACCAAGCCTTCTATCATTAGAAAAACAAAAGTAAAATGAACCAATGAAAAGTTTTATTAACAAGTCACATGACCTGTAATGCTTACGTTACGCGCTGCGCGCCGCGCCCTGGATCGTTTCCGGGAAGCTGCGCCTCGCGCACCGGAGCACTTCCGGGTGGGCTAACGCGGCGCGTCATATGACGCATTACGCGACAACGCAGGTCCAGAATATAGTCAAAATGTCTCCACCAACCAGCGGTCGGAATACAACACCTTTCAGCAGTCCAAAAAGTTCTGTTAAATGACAACAGAAGGGACAGGCAACAAGAACCATCAGTCAAAGAGGGGAGGGCAAGTTCTTCTCTACCGGGTCACGTTGGGGCTCCACCGGAACTGATCGAATTGGTAGTCTACAGTGTTTCTGGATGTTTCAGACTGAAGCTGGCGTCAGCATGAGAGAACCACCATCTCGTGGCTACATCGTGGACATTCCGCGAGCAATCATGGCAGTCGCTCCCCACCGGAAGTCTACGGGAGTCGGGGTCCCGGTGACTGTTGTAGAATTTTCAAAGCCGAGGGGACTCTTTTGGGAATGGGGCCCATGCCTTAGCAGTCAAGCGTCCGAGTTCCACGGTTGCTCAGAGCCATCTTTGCAGGCCAGGCCCAAGTCTGTGGAGCCGACCGCCATTTCGTGAGCTCCGTAGCAGCCGCCTGTCGCTGTACCGCAAGATTGGGTGCAATTCCGTTGGATGGCGGGTGAGGCGTTGTAATAGCAAGAGCAGGCGCAATTCAGCTGGCCGAGCGAGGCACTGTGTCGCAAGAGCGGGCGCAACTCAGCTTGTCGAGTGAAGCGCTGGGGTGTAGCTGAGAAACCTCCAACTGGGGAGGTGGGGGAGGCTCGTTCGCGCCGCCTCTCCCTTCTAGTGCACCCCACGCCGTCTCCTGGCGCAGGTATATGTGATGGTCGGACCAGGGCACCGCAGGTTGTGTCTTCAGGTCTAACGGATTGTGGGACAAGGTGTGGAGCAGGCGCAATTATCTCGGGGGCCTCCGTCAAGCGGTTCAGGGAGGCACCGCATCACATTGTTTTCCAATGCAGTCAGGTCCACAAACAGCCCCCACTTACTTTGAGAATAGTGAAGCTGCAGCAGGTGCAAATAAGCTTCAGACAGTGTTACAAGGGCTGCTCGGAACCCTCAACTATGGCACCCAACATCCAGGACTTATGCCATTTGTGCAAGGCAGTGACATCGAAGCATCTCAGGGACCAAGCAACATACCATATCCAGAGTCCTTACCACAACCTCTGCCTTCCTTCTTACCTAGTTATTGTTCTTTCACTCCCACCACAGGCTTTTAGTCTGTGGATGGAAAACCATGAACCTACACTCACCTATGAAAATCTTACTATTGATGGTTGATTTTGAGCCCCCAATACAAAGGCTTGTTTGGATCGATGTTGCAGCAGGCTGCCATGTAAATAGATATTTAATAAAACATTTTACCCTGTCACTTGTTGATTTTGAGTCCCAAATACAAAGGCTTGTTTGGATCGATGTTGCAGCAGGCTGCCATGTAAATAGTTATTTAATAAAACGTTTTACCCTGTTACTTTGCTGGTGTGTTGTATATATTTATAATATTTGCATAGGGTTTGTCGTTATTTTGGGTGGGGTGGGCGGCGGAGCCGAGCTGTCTTGCAGCCATCATGGTGTCGAGTTCAGTTCCTCTCACTAGTTTCGTATTTCTCATGAGGGGTTGTTCATAATGTTTCTATTTTAGCGAGGTCAAAAAGAGATCCCATTAGTGGCCTATTGATTTTGCTTGATTCCTTTTGTTTTTTTAACCATTTTTCACTATCTGCAAAGACTAAACAGAGTATTGCGACTCTGTGCTTGTTTGTAAATAGAGAATGAACCAAAGAGAACCAATTCCAAAACAATAAATGCTAGGATAACAATCAATCAAATGGAGAGGGAAGCAGGCACAACGGATTACAACGGGGGCAAAGGCCTGTGTTACCTACCCTTCAATATCTGCAAAGAGAGAATACTCCTAAAAGAAAAGAGGGGGGGCAGCGTTCAAAGCACATCAGCGTGCATAAACACGAAAATGTTTTTACCTACCACGTACTTGACATTTTACAGCTTTTGATATTTGCTATTAAAAAACCATTGAAATTCACTGGAAAAACCACAGGTTATAGACCATATATAGTTAGGAATTAGCATTTACCAAACCTTGAAAATTCACTGAAAAAAACATGGGTTATAGACCATATATAGTTAGGAATTAGCATTTACAAAACCTTATTTTATTCACACAAAACCATTGAAATTTCATATATAGTTAGTTGCACTAACTATATATCGCGCACCCGCAATCCACTGCTGATCATGTCACATATTACATCATTCATGACATGATCAGTGACATCACTGATGACATCACTGATGACATCTCAAATGACATCACTGATGACATCACTGATGACATCTCATTTGACATTACTGATCACATCACTGATGACATCATCAATGTGATAACACGGTGAACCTCTTCAGACTCTAATATAATCTTAGATACACTCAGAGTAAATACACACTCACAGACTGTCACTCATCCATGGAGCTACTCACACACCTAGTCAATCATGCAAAGAATCAATCACACTTCCATTTCTTCAACTATACAGTTATACACACCTTACTTATTCAAACATATACTAACACATATTTACTCTCTTATACAATCCCTGATACAAGTTCACAATGATCCATACAGCCACTCACAAATTCACTGGCTCTTATGCACAGTTATTTATATATGTCAACTCTCACATGTACTGTGTTTTACATATGTACTTACTTTGACATGTAGCACTGAGATATCCATTCACTCACCAATACACTCATGCACACAGTCAACCGCCCATACAGCTGTTTCCACATGCACTTTTGAACCCATACATCTAGTGAATCAACTGCTCACACATCTATGCACAGAGTCATACACCTCCCAGCCACCCACACACACACTCAGTCTCCCATACAAATACTTGGGCAACCAATCAATAACCCATATACTTAATCATAAAGCTACTGATCAACACATGCAGCAGTTTACAGTACAACAGACATAATGATGCACAAATTAAGACAGTTTAGTCACTAACCCATGCACTCAGTGAGACACATTTAATCACTCACTCATACAGTCAGTCATGCACCTACTAAATCCTTCATCCAGACACTTATACATCCACTCATTCTTCAATATGTAAGACATATTTTGACTTTACAGAAACACACAGTCACTGGATGTTGTCATCAGTGATGTCATCAGTGATGTCATTTGAGATGTCATCAGTGATGTCATCAGTGATGTCATCAGTGATGTCACTGATCATGTCATGAATGATGTAATATGTGACATGATCAGCAGTGGATTGCGGGTGCGCGATATATAGTTAGTGCAACTAACTATATATGAAATTTCAATGGTTTTGTGTGAATAAAATAAGGTTTTGTAAATGCTAATTCCTAACTATATATGGTCTATAACCCATGGTTTTTTCAGTGAATTTTCAAGGTTTTGTAAATGCTAATTCCTAACTATATATGGTCTATAACCTATGGTTTTTTCAGTGAATATATATATATATATATATTATATATATATATATATATATATATATATATATATATATATATATATATATATATATATATATATATATATATATATATATATATATATATATATATACATATCTTATTAACCTAAAACCCTAACCCACCCTAAAACCTAAAATTACCTGTGCCACCCTGCAAACGCATTTGCCTTAACATGCGTACACCCACTGTCTTTCTAAATTCAAAATGGAAATCCTTGACCACCTTTAGAGGAAAATGTGCATATTTTCTGCGTAACTGAGACATGGTTAAAGCAGTGGTCCTGGGCAGGCATTGTAGAATGCTTTCTTCCAAAGTACCACTTTGCACACACTGACCGATTTTGAGTAATGGACGGTGGCGACGCAGCAATCACTGCTAAGACATCCTTTAGTTTGCATAATGTCTGGAATTATTCCATCAATGATCTCTGATCATGCCATCAATGACTCAGAAATCATTGGGCATCTATTCAAATCAACCTCTCCTCCTCACTTGCTGGGCTTCTGCTCTGCCACCCACCACACTGTGCTTTTGTGAACAATTTGGAAGAACTTTGAATCTAATTTACCTCTGCCAAGCAAAATCTATTATTCTTGGCGACTTTAAATTTCATCTAGATTACCTGAAACATAAAAATGCTGTCAACCTTCTCAAATACTTATTTAACTGCGACAGCATACAAGTGGTCAATAGGTCCACCCATAGAGCAATTCAAATACTAGTTTTATTAACTGCCTCTTCACAGCTGATTCAAAATACACAGATCTTGCCAGCCCTGTGGACATGCCAGGCATTATTTTGCTTCAAGTTTGGCCCCTTTTGTCCACCAATGCAGGTGTTATTCTCACAAAGGAATCCCTCAGTTGGGAAAAGGTGATTGAGACTACTCTCGGAAGTAACAATACAAAATTCCCTATGACCAAGACCCCCTAATACATGCTATTTAACCTTCTTGTCTTGGAACAACCAATATATTGGATGTCATCGTCCATAAAGAAGAGAAAGTAACCCCACAGAGTTTACGCCCGATGCCCTGGTACTCGAAATCCTTACATAATATAAAAAGACCAGAAACGCCTGGCGCTTGCAATGTGATTCTGAATTTAGGACTAGGTATGAACAACTACTCAATTTTTTATAAAGTTATTATAAAGGAAGTGCAAAGTAAATTCTATTCAAATAGATTAACGTTGAGTGACAATAAACAAAAAGACTTTTGAAAAAACTATGGAGGAACTACTCGACAAAGTCTGTGATCGATTGATTATCCCACCTCGTAGGATCTAAGATATGGTAATCTAGCAGTCATTTTCCATGACAAAACAGAAAAAATCCTTAGTGCCCTTGATCATGAATCAAGCAGCCTCCCTTCTCTTCAACCGCTAACCTCCTGGATTCAAACCAAACTGCTCTCCTCTCCTCAAACTCTGCCAAATTCAGATCACCTCTAGATCCTCCTATTGATGAAATTCTTCAGTTTGCTCACTGAGGTAATCGAAGACCCGTTTACCACAGTATTTAACACATCGCTTTCTGCTGTCATTGTCCAGGAAGGCCTCAAGGAAGGAATCTTGAGGCCAGTATTAAAGAAGATTGCTGTTTCCCCCAATACCTCAAGTAACTGCAGTCTCGATACGCTGTTACCCTTTATCGGGGAAAGTTCTTGAACAACAGGCCGTATCACAACTTAGTTCGAACAGAGAGAGCTATACTTTTTGAGATGACACCCAACTGATATTTTAACTGAAGGGGGGGGACAGAGTTAGCATTAGTTGGTGAACTGAGACAAGGAGCGGATATTGGTAGTATCAAGGTATTGAGCTGAGTAGATCTATTAGCAATGTTTGCTACGTTCAACCATATCATCTTATCATCTTGTTACAGAGACATACACCATATTCTCTCAGGACCTGCCTGCTCATGGTTTCAATCTTTCTTGTCCCAACAGTTACAAAACATTGCCCTGGGCAACTTTATATCATGCACTCTTACCGTGTCCTGCTGAAGTGTGGCATCCCCCAAGTTTCTGCAATGTCACCACGCGTGTTTAACACCCTTGTCCACCCACTGGCCTGATTATTCCTTTCTCACAGTCTCAGATTCTACACATAGGCAGACAACACACAACTGTTGTCCAAATTGTATGATCCCCTACGAGCCACACAAAATCTTGGCCTCTGCCTCAGGGAGAACCAGTCATGGATGATGCAGAACTGGCTCAAATTGAACTCGGTCAAGTCCAAGGTCATGGTAATAAGGGGCAAACCTTTACTGGGGTCCAACTATTGTGGCCTAAAAGACTTACGGCCTGATTTAGACCTTTCGGACGAGTTACTCCATCACAACGATGACGAATATCCCATCCGCTGAAATATAAATCCCAAAGGATATAATGGGAAAATCTGTTTAAATACAGTGTAGCAATCAAGGAAGGCTATGAGAGAGACAATAAAAAGTACAGCAATATGAGTATAGAAGACAGAGAGCATGTATTCTATTATGACGTCATTGGCACTGGGGACTTGAACCGTCTACCTCAGGAAGTCACATGACCGGCCACCCCCAGTGGTAGGGACACCGGATGTGCGCCACCACGCCTGGCAGCGAGAGCATATATCATAGAGACATTTGAACACCTCAGAAATGTAAATACAGTAGATGATATAGAGAGAAGATAAAGGAGAAACTCATTCAGGTAGAAACAACACAGGTCCACTGTGGTTTTCCGGCGCTCATCGTGAAAATGGGCTCCCTAATTCCCAATATTGGATCTATTGGCAATATGAGGCTGCTCATAGTTAAGGCCTAAGTGCCTTTTTGGTTTTGCAGTAGGCAGGGGGCTGAGAAGGCTAGAGGTACTGAAGTATAATCAATATTTATTTATCAAACTATCTCCTTGCATAGGACATCTCTCATACCCTTCTGCAGTGTTTCTGATGCCACCCCTTATAATCATCTCTGTTTAGTCCCACCCCCACCCCCCTTTACGAGGTACCAATCAGATCTGCTTGTCATGATGTCATTTCTGTCGCTTCTGTCTTCCAAAACCCAAGAGGAACTTCAGTGCACCCACCCAAAGGATCCCATAAAAAAAGACTTTTTGATTTCTGGATCTTTCCTTCTTTCACCAATATCTGTCCCACAAGCTACTTTAAATGTGCCAGTTTATGGGACTTCTGCCCGTCTCTCAATTCTTTGCCTAATATTTTTTATTAATGGTAGATCTTTGCTGATCCTAGAGTTATTATTATTATTATGTTTCTTATATAGCGCCTGAATCAACCCCCAAAGGGGTATCTCCGCGCTAGCCTTGGGAACCCGTCCTGGCTTTTCCCTGTGAGATAGCCCCTACAGGGCATCCCCAAGGTGAAAGCCAGGCATCCCGCCGCGGGGGGGCCGTTGTGGAGATTAAGCAAACTTAATGCCCAAAGTTGCAGAGTGTGAACCCATGATTAGGTCAGGCACCGAAGCGAGAATTATCGAGTCCATGGACATTTTGAGCTCAAGACCCTGCCGCGTTGGGAATTGAACCCTGGTCCCGGGTCTGACCTCTGCTTCAGGGTCTGCCTGCTCTAACCAGTGAGCCACACTTCTCCACTCTGCCTGCTCTAACCAGTGAGCCACAAGATTCTCCAGATTCTCTTCCCACCACTCACCCTAGGATTGACTCCCAGCTCCATGCCACCCATCCATTATACCACTGTCCTAGGCCTTCATTAGACCTCCTACTGCATCCTGCAAATGGCAATCTTGGTTTTGCTGCCATTGCACCACAACTACAAAGCGCGTGGCATATCCACCAGCCCACACCAGTATTTCCCTTATCAATTTCAATTTATTTATTTATTATGGTTTAGAATTACGAAGAATTCCACATAAAATACATAATTAAAACACAATTCCATACACCAAAAAATTCTAATAAAATTACAGATTCTCTTTTTCATTAAAAAATACATGAGCCTAAGGTAATAAAGTTGCCGTATATGGATTATTACCAATTTATAAAGATTGTTTAAGCTAATTCTGTTCTAAAAGCATTCAATTGAAAGAGAACATTTTTTTATTCACTGAACTGTGCTCTGCGGTGGTCAACTTAATTACAATGCAGATGGTCTTTCAACATATACATGCTTATTTCAGATACAGCACACTATAGTTTGTTGGAGAAACCTGATTAAGTAAGGTACACAGGAAAATTAATATAAGGTTATAATCTAAGAATAAATATCAAACAACACACGACATTTGAAAAGATGTACATGTTTGGTTGTAAACATAAGAGCCTAAACTTAAGGGCTGAAGTCAGAAAAAAGCTATCCCAATTAATACTAGCAACAAAACGTTTTTATAAGGTGTGCAATAAAGTGCTAATGCTCTAAGCATCCTCTATGGAACACTCTATACCAACAATAAACTAGCAGCAAAAATTATCTTATAAAGTGCACGTAAGAACTTGAGCAAGACGACTAACGCGTCGAAAAAAAAGTGCAAGTGCTCTGTGCAACATTTTGGGAAAGTATTTCCCAACCACCCCTAGCAGCAGGGTATTTTTATAAAATACACAATAAAGTGCAAGAGCTCTGTGCATTCACATAGAATGGTCCTTACCAACAATAACTAGCGCCATACAGTTTCTTAAAAAATGCACATACAAAGAATACAAGTGCTATACACATTCAAATCACAAGAACTTTTTATGATCTTAAAAAATATTTAAAAATTCTTTAAAAAAGCGAAACATTTTAAAACACATCAGTTCGGATGGAGGGGACAGAAGGACGTTGCGGGCCTGTTCTGCTGTGGAAATGTTATACTTTAAAAAAAAACAATCCTTAAATGTCTAAGTCGTATTGAGTGATGTGCAGGGCACACAAACAAAACATGATTCAAATCTTGTATACCAAAATTACATAGCTGACAATACCTTTCATTTTTAGGAATACCCTCCCAGGAACCTGTTACAATTCTTAGGGGTAATAAATTCAATCTTATTAACAGGATCACCCTACATACTCCATGTTTTAGGTTCCATAAGACATACGGTTGGGGATCTTTAGTAATGGTACTCCCAACAATACAATCCAGTCTTCTGTTCATTGAGCACAATTTAGAATCTCTTTCACGGGAAACCGCATATATTGTTTTCTTAATTATCTTCTTTAAGGCTGTTTTACGTAGAACCGCTGCCCCGTCCATATCTAAACCAAACGTTCTTAATGCTTTTAAATAATTTCTAAAAATAGCACTTTTTCCCAACATATTTACAAATATTTCCCTGTGCAATGCTGCCCTTAGTGAATTGTCAGAACCATTTATCAGAGCATTACACCACCTTAAGCACGCGGCCATTGATAACACATATGTGGAAAGGAGACCAAATTCGAGTCTAAGCGCTGCAATTGGCGCTGCATGATTTAGGTTACATATTTGGCGCCAGATCTTTCCTTCCACTTTCTCAAATTTGGCCCACTCTTGCGCATCTATTGTTTCGCTAGCGTAGTTCAGAGTCGGTGGGATCTTTATTTTATAAACTGAAATATTATGTGAGAAATGTCTTTTCCCACATTGAGTGTACAGGCGATTAATTGCATAGGCTTGTGTAATCGCTTTACCTTTGCAATGATCCATGTGTCTATTGGCTGAACACCTGTTAGTAAATATATTTCCTAAATATGGATAAAAGGATACTACTTCCAGTTTTTCCTTTCCCAGAAACCAATTCAAATTTTTTCTGACCTTACAGCCTTAATAACTAAAAATCATAACTTTACTTTTTAAAATATTTATTTTAAAAAAATACCCTTCTGTATACCTAACTAGCTCGGTCAGTCATCTTTGTAATCCAATTGGTATTAAGTCCATTATTATTGCATCATCTGCATATAACAGACAACTTAGTTTTAGGTTACCTCGTTGAGGAGGGTCTCCTTTACTCTGTCCTACTTTACTCAGCAGATCATTGATGTAAATGGAAAAGAGTAAAGGGGTCAGGAGGCACCCCTGCTTCACCCCGTTATGTGTTCTTATTTTCTTTGAGAGGGCTTTTGCCCCCCCCCCCCCCAATAAAACTTTTGTCCAGGTCGAGGAATGGAGAGCAATTATTAATCTTAGGAGGTACCCTGGTATCCCCATTGTAACCAATTTCCTCCACAGTGTCCCCCGATCTACCCTATTGAATGCTCTGGAGAAATCTATAAAGGCTGAGTGTAACGGGAACCCCCGACCCACTGGATATTTTTTCGGTTAAGGTTTGCAAAATAGAGATGTTACCCAGTGTGTCACTATTCTTACGGAATCCTGTTTGTTCCAAGGGGATATAATTGTTTCCGAATGCCCACTCTTGCAAGGGGCCAAGGATACTCTTTGCAAACAGTTTCCCCATTGCATCTATAAGGGAAATTTGTCTAAAACTGGCCGTGGAGTTTTTAGGGCCCTTCTTATATAACGGGACTAATATACTTCCCTTCCAAGATTGTGGGATGTCCCCATCATTGTAACAGTGGACAAACAACGGATGTAAAAATGTTGGCCAATCATCACTGTCCTGTTTTATTATGGCTACAGGAACATCATCTGGCCCCATTGTACTAGAGTATCTCGCCCCTTTAATGTATTCTTCAATCTCCAAACATGCTCCCACATCACCCCCCGTTAGTGAAGCATTAACGACCTCTTCAATCAGATCAACTGTTTCCCTTATCTCTACTGCTACAAAGGAGATCTGCTGGCACTGCCCTGCAACACAAGTGATCTCTCTGGAGACAGGCAGAGAGGGGATGGGGACTTCCCTAAGAAAAGGGTGCACATGCCCATATGCATATACACTGGGTGTTGGCTCTGACTGTCCAGACTTGGATGCTTTTTGACTCTAACTATTTGAGGGAAGCGTAAAGGAATCACCTAGTGCTTTAAGTGGGCCGGGCTTCACCAGGTCTGAGCACTGGCAGTTTTTTAAAGGAGGCTTATCGGGCTCTGTTTTGTGCCCTGGCACACACATTGCTCACTTCTCACTAGTGGGGAAGTTGCGCCACGACGTCCTGCCAGGTGAGTATTGTAGAGGAAGGGAAATCCTTTCAAGAGGGTCATTTTCTTTCTGGATTTCCCTTCTCTGTTTGAAGCACATGAACAGCAACATTGTCGTAGTGTCACCAGGGCTTTAAGTAGAAGCTTTTTCAATATTATATACAAGCCATAGTTGCTGCTTATTTATTTTATGCAACTAACAACCACCGACAAAGCCAATAGTCCTGATTTGTTGTAGGTATGTTACTTGTATCATATATCTGGATACAATGACAGAAGCAGCAAAATACAAGTCGGGCGGGGATGTATGACGTTACAACGCATACTTTTACAACGTATACCTTTGCAATGCATTTTTTACAACGCAACATCCATTACAACGCATGCCATTACAACGCATGCCATTACAACACATTTTAAAAAACTACCTTTACAACGCATTCCATTACAACGCATACTACTTTTACAACGCATACCATTACAACTCATAACATTACATTGCATGTATGGTAAGTATTGGATAGTGTAGGGGTAAAAATGACTATTCTAACTCCAGGGGGGGTGCAACAGTAGGGAAAGTGTTGGATAGTGTAGGGGTAAAAATTACTAACATAACTCCAGGGGGTGCAACAGTAGGGTAAGTGTTGGATAGTGTAGGGGTAAAAAATACTATTCTAACTCCAGGGGGTGCAACAGTAGGGTAAGTGTTAGATAGTGAAGGGTACTATGCATTGTAATGGTATGTGTTGTAATGATATGCGTTGTAATGACTGCGTTGTAGTGATATGCGTTGTAGTGTCATGCGTTGTAATGGTGCATTGTAATGGTATGCGATGTAATGGATGTTGCGTTGTAGAAGCTTCGTTGTTATGGTAGTGCGTTGTAAAAGTTGCGTTGTAAAGGTTGTTTCCCGTTGGGCGGCACACTAAGCTAAGCACAGATTTTCACCTTAAGTGTTTTTAAGCCACACCCTAATTACATTGGCCACGCCCCTTTGAGAGACCCTCCAGTTTTTCCATCCCACTTAAAGCCTGGGAATCACACTGGTAATTCAAGAAGTTGGTTTGATTCCAGTCTCCAACCCACTGGCGACTAGTTCTCATGTCTAGTCTTGTTCTGTTTCTGAGGTCCTTATCTACATGACTCAGCTGACCCAGGTCTTAGAGTAGGGAAGCATTTTCACTGATTTCCAGGCCCGGACTTGTAGTTGCAGGCACCGGGCAATCCGTCGGTGCGCCGCAAGGGTGGGGGGCGGTTTTGGGCCCCTTGGGGCCATTTTTATTACATGGCCGTTTTTGCAGCGTTGCT
The DNA here is from genome assembly GCF_964263255.1 of Lissotriton vulgaris. Lineage (NCBI taxonomy): Eukaryota > Metazoa > Chordata > Amphibia > Caudata > Salamandridae > Lissotriton > Lissotriton vulgaris. The sequence goes on from NC_141693.1 coordinate 1,944,859,124, forward strand.
GCAAAAACGGCCCTGTAACAAAATCGGCCGAAAACCGGCCCTGGCAAAGAGCGCGGTCGCACCCCCAACTCCCCTTGGGGGTGGAGGGGTGTCGGTCGAGCACTTTGCCGGGCCAGTTTTGGTTCCCAGTCCGGCCCTGCTGATTTCTGTTGTTTCACCCTCTGGACTGGTCTTGTCTGCTTCTTCTCCCCTCCCCAATTTACTTTGGCACCCAGAAAATCCTCCTCCTTACACAAGAATCTACTTATTTCTGGTCTCAACTCGCTCAAGATCCTATACCATTCCAATCTCCCAAAAAGGAGAGTCAAAACATTTCACACTTAGGATCACGAGAAAGTACCCAAAATGTTTAGGGTTTATCCAGGGGTGTAGCTTGGTCAGTAAGACTGGGTGTGGGAGCTTTAGTTTTTCTGACAATCAGGCTGGCATATAATGTTTCAATACATTATACGGCAAGAAGGGTGCATGAGAGGGGCCTAAGGGGCAGCGGAAAGGGAGAAGAATGTGGGTTGGTAGGAGAGCTAAGAGTGAAAACACAATATTATGTAAAGTAAGCAATATTTTTGAGGACTTTTAAAACAGATAGGGAGAGAGTGTGTGTGTGGGTGCTTTTGTCTGTGTGTATGTAAAATCCCTGCTGACCTCTCTGTGAGAAGTTGGCCCGATATGCAACGTTCGCTATTCTAGCGACCGCTATGTATCGTTCCAACGACCCTTATGGTGTTTGGTTGTAAGTCAACCTATAGACCAGCTATCCTAGTAGCGTGGATACGAGCAGTCTAAGGCTAAAGACTCGAGAGGGCGCGTTAAGCCAGCTGTTTACCACACATGTACCCCATGAACACCCAGTGAAAGGACACCACACAAGTGTTATGAAAATAAACAGGATATTTATTAAGATTCACAACAGCCCTGGACTCTTTATGAGGACAGGGTACTAAGCACAAACCAAATCTCTTAGGAAAATACTTCAAGTGCACAATTAAAACAAGTGTCCGAGGACACGGAAAGTTTAAGGTCTCGGGCGGACCCGATAAGGCAAGTCGGAAGCGAGGGACTCGGGACCCTAGAGTAAAGAGGCTATGCAGGCACCGAAATGCCGAGTTACCTAGCCACGAGGGCTGCGGCTGCACAAGTCTTACAGGCGTCGGGGTCTTCGCTGACGAGCCAGGAGCCGGAAGAAAAGGAGTTGCTGGCCGGCGACCAGTGATGAATAGTTCGTAGAGATCCAAGCCTGGATCAGAGATTGTTGATACCTGAAAGCAGAGGGGACCAAGTTAGTACTACTAGCCAGTAGTCAGAGGGTACCAGGATGGCACCGGTTGGCCGTCACCTCGACCAGGTGAGTGGGCGACGCTAGGCTCTGCAGTCTCACGGACCAGGAGGCGTTGTCGGCGACCACGGCGGAGGTGCGAGCTGTCCCACGAAGGATGATGCTGTCGGCGTCGCTGGGCCCAGGATGGGGCAACAAGCCTTGGCAGATCTCAGGGCCACGTGGTGGGCCTAAGATGGCGTCTTGAGTGGACCAGGAGGGTCCGGGGTGCTTCTCACAAAGATGGAAGCAAGGGCCAGTCTGGAGCAACCAGACCAGCAGTGTTGATTGTCGGATGTCGTCACAGAAGGGCACAAGCCAGCGGCTAGTGACCAGACAACGTGCTGAGCAGCGAGCAGAAGGGCCCCACGCAGATCGTGGAGATGCTGGGAGACTGCACTTCGATGCTGGAGCGGCTCAGGGTCGGGGCTTCTCGGACCCCAGAGCACTCACCAGAGAGTTACCTCGATGGTCGTGCTGGTTAAGAAAGCGTGCAGGTTTTGATGATGGCCGGTCCCTCGAGGTCTCGTCGCACCCACAGATCACAGCTGAGCTGATGACGTGGGTAGAGGTCAGAGGTGCCAGGGAAGCCGGTTCTCGTCGAGCTGGGCCGTCGGATTCCTTGAGGAAGGACTTACAGCAAACCGCAGAGTTCTTAGATGGTGCCCGCTGATGCAGGGTGACTACTCCTTAGTCACAAGGGAGAAATCTTGAGAAGAGTCTTGAAGTCCTTTCGTAGAAAGTATTCTTGATTCAAAGATGATCTAATCTGGAAGGGTCCCCGCTCCGGCCTTTATTCTAAAGAAAGGGGTGGGTACATGACTAGGTCCTGCCCTAAGGGTGGGACCAGGAAGGGGGGTAGTTACACCCCTCTCCCCTGCCGGACTTTCCCCAGGCCAGGGCTGTCGCCCCTGGAACTGGTTCTAACCGGCAGATGCGTAGTGAGCACCGGGGTGCCACTCCGCAGTCACCTTCTCGCAAAAGCCCTACCTACCCAGAATACACAAACCCTGTCTGGGACGGTGCGAACACCGCCCTCGACAGGAAACCCTTTGTCCAAGCTCTCCTCGCTGGAAGGACTCCCAGCAGCAGGAGGTCAGACTCGTGTCTGTGGTGGCAGCATCCATTTTGTGGAGCTGAGGCTTTAGTTAACTTTAACCGGGGTTCACAGTTACGTACATGTCGCGTCCCTCTAGAAGGGCGGAATGCTAACCTCGTCGCCAGAGTTGGTGAGAGGGCAGCATCCCGATTCGTATGACACCTTACTCGACATGTCTTGATAACGCGACACCGAAGTTACCGATGTGGTACGCGTTATCATGGAACAGCCATTGGGTCTTGATTCCGCAAGCTGCAACCGGGCTCGGCTCGGGCCAGAACCTAGTTCACACGAGCCCATGCACTCTGCCTTCAGGATTGTCAAGGCCTGCCATAGGAGTGACTGATAGGAACTCGAGTGTCCATTGTATGGTTAGATATAGGGCTACTATATCTAAAGCAAAGTGTGATTACACGACTTCGCCCCAGCTGTCATGCAGCCAGTTGTGTCAAATTTAGGAGGCCAGCCAGGGGTGGCATAATACATGCTGCAGCCCCTGACGGCCCTGGGTACACCTATGCCCTGAGTTACAGGGTCTGATAAGGTGGCCCAGTACCAATTGGTAAATGCACCTAGGGTACATGTTGTAATTTAGAAAGAGAACAGCCAGGCTGTGGGTCTGATTAGCAGGCCCACAGCCAGAGAAAGTCGTAAACCAGTGAAACAAAAGCAAAAAATCTGGGTGATCATAGGATTGCAGACCCTACTCTCCTACACTCTCACAATACCCAACTGAAAGCACCTGTAGCCGATTATTTATTAGAAAATACATTTATTGGGGGTGTAACACCCCACACACCCCTGGATGTATCAATATCATTTCTGTGTAAGAGCAGACTTAAAACTGATATTACCTATTTTCTCTTGTACCACCTCAACCTTGATGGAGATATTGGGGCCCTCAACAGCTGGTTTCTATCAGAGGTAGGTTGTTCGCCACTGATATACTAACTGCTGGTAGCATCATCGGATCTTACCTCCACCCATAGTAAGAGTCTCTTGGTTTTAGAGACATAGTGGGATCTGTGAACAAGTATAGTGAGATAAAATTGCTTCAGCTCTCAGGTTGGTGCTGTTTTATTAGAACTGAGAAAGGGATAAGATTAAAAGGTGAGATGTGTTGGGGATAGGTTATATATTCTTCACATCTATAAAAGTAGTCAACATGTTTCAGCCTACTTGTGCCTAAAAAGGTCATCAGCTTTCTTCAGGACCTCGATCACCCAGATCCCATAAGTGTCAGATGACACATTTTTCCCGTCAGAGCCTACGATATGTACACTGGCTTACGTCATATGAAGAAAGGAATCACTGGAGAAAGGAATCCCTGTACGATAAAAAACAAATACAATATGTGCAATTTAGTGGATCTCAATGCAAACATTTTATGTGTTGCAATGTTACATGAAGCCAAAATAACTTTTTGGGCGCAAGTAGGCTGAAACATGTTGACCACTTTTATATATCCTTTAAGCGTTACTTTGACATTTACTCCTTCAAAATTCATATCTCAACTCCTGCATATTGGATCTTCGTTGTTTTTGTCTTTTTGTATTGATAAAGTCATATTTAATTTTTCTAAGTTGTTGTGAAGTCTTTTTGTGGTGTTCTCACTGTTTTACTGTTTAAGTGTTGCAAAAATACTTTACACATTTCTTCTTAAGTTAGGTCTGACTGGAATGTGCTAAGCTATCCGAGGGTGAGCACAGGATAATTTAGGTTGTGTAGTGATTTACCCTGACTAGGGTTGTGGCTCCTGCTTGGATTGGGTGCATACTCTACCAACCAGAAACCTCATTTCTAACAATCTCTAAGATCAATTTATGACAATTGGAAACACTCTCTATCTTCTTCTAACCTAATTAAACTCAGAGTTACCAGGAAACGGTATAGGAGGTGTATATTCAATGTGTAGGACAGCCAGATTAAGGGGTATGTTTACAAGCCCCTATCGCCATCACAGCATCACTTTTAGTGACATTGTGGTGGCGAGAGGGGCTTTGCCTTATTTACAAGGCAGTGTTAAGCCACTTAAAGGGGCTTAACGCTGCCTTGTAAATAAGGCACCCTTTCACGGTGTACTTAGTGGGAAAGGAGAATGCAATGGGTGTTGCGGTGTGCATTCCACTACAATACCCATTGATTTTGACGCTGTCCCCTATTTATAAGGGAAGCATAACTAGGAGGCAGCACCACAATTAAGACCATTGAAACGAGGAGAAATGCTTTATTTCTCCTCGTTTTTGCGGTTTCAATGTGTGCTGCGCTGTGCAGCACACATAGAAACAGTAAAATGCCTTTGCTTGCATATGTGCAGGAAGGTGTCCCTTCCTGCACATAAACAATTACAACAAAATTACGTTTTGCATCTTTTATGTGTGCTGCATTGAGCAGCCCACATAAAAGTAACAAAATGCAATTTAAAGAATATTTATGTGCAGAAAGGGACACCTTCCTACCCATACACAAACTTCCACTCTACGCAGACACTATTGCACTATGGTGCAAGATTTCCTGCATTGGCGCTAGGCGGCTACATTTAGCACCAGCGCAGGAGGAAACTGAGGGCTGCACCATATAGCTGTAAATATGGAGCAGCCCTGCGTTTCTGAAGTGGCAGAGCAAGCCGTTAAGCCAAGGAGGCTAACGCCGCGCTCTGCCACTTCGTTGTAAATATGCCCCTAAATCTCTTATTGATTCTTCCAAGATTCAGCTGTAACAACTCTTTAAAGTAGTCCTTACTCTTACACTTACTCTTTTGACCCTACACAGAGCTCTGCTACCTTTTGGCTAGGTTCGAGCTATAGAAATGCCTTATACATAAATAAGCGTACTTTTGAAGACACCGCTGAAGAATTTGCTCAATACATTCATAAGAAAATTAAGTCATTTGAGCCTCTTTCACCATCTTTCAGACTTCAAGTCACATATGAAACTCATCTACAAACGAAAGACAAATAAAGTTCATTTTGATGAACTGTCAGACTACGCTCCCTCAATTATACTATCGCCAACGTGTATCGCTCCATTCACTTTACTGATCTGATCCGGAATAATATATCCAAAGATTTGACCAATCAGCTATTATCTTGCTGGATCAGACTAGTAACACTAGCCTTGGCTCTAGGAGCATTTCTGGACTGTCACAAAATTCAAAATTGACCAATTCACATCCCTACTGAAGAAACCATCCTTTGATACAAGCAACCTCAATGACTATCGGCTACTTTGGGATTAACGTTCCTTGCAAATATCTTTTAAAGTTGAACCGCTCTGAACCTGTCACTGAACGCTATCTACTTGATGGCTATCAGTCTGGTTTCAGACAGGGTTGCTGCACTGAAGGTGGTCGAGGATGCTCTTCACATCATAGATGGGATAACTCTTGTCCTTTTGCTCTCCATGGCATATCTGCAGCCCTTGATAAGGTGAACCATGCTAGCTTATTAATATTCTTAAAAAGCATATGGGCATAGTTGGTGTGGTCTTTAATTGGTTTGTTTCACATCTGCCCAACCAATCTCAGCATGTCATACTTGGCAGCTCAAGGATCTATAATGACTCTAACTCTCTTTAACAGCTATATAGAATCCCTTACTCAAGAACACACATTTTTTACCATCAATGTACCCAGCTCAACCTTAAGATCTCCTCTCCCAGAGATATCAGATGAGATATCAGATTCCTCGCCCTTATATTAAAGACATTCAAGAGTAGATGACGGGTCACCACTTGAAAGTCAGCTCATTAAATACTATGGGTGCTATTCACAAACTGCAATTTGTAGTACTCTAGAACATACTACAAAATACTATTCACAAACCTTGGTATGGAGTTTAAATCCCAGCATGCGGCTGTGCAGGGGGCAGAAGTAGGTGCATAAACCGTGACATCCTTCTAACGAATGTGTGATGCCCCCCGTATTTTGCCATGAAGCCCTAGGATAATGAGACTCGGGTTGTGTTATTAATACAAGGGATTGGTAGGGTTTTAGTATTTACCCTTTCTGCATGATGTGTTTTATATACCACTTTTGAGTAATTTATGGCCCTGAAGAAGACCCATGACTTGTGGAAGCTACTATAAGGGTGAGGGTCGAAACATGTTTGTAATTAGAGTATCCTAAGGTCAAGTGATTCATTGCTTTCACATTATGATCTATATCTTATGATTTTAACTATACCTGAGGTACTCATTTATAAAGCTAGGTTTAGAGTATAACCCTAGATATTTTTTAAGTTTCTTTTGTGCCAAAGCATCAGGACCCAACACATTGTTGGGATGACAAATTTCTAAGAACTGGCACTGTTAATATCAGCTTCCCTCAGTTGAATCCGTTGAAGTGGCATTGCACCTACCCCAGTGTGAGAGGTCATCAAAAGATGAAGTATGTCTTGATAGTTAAGGGTTAGACAACCTCTCAGAAATACTTTGATAACCCTCTCCATAAGAAAGCCTGAACTGTGAGAGTCTAGCAGTAACTTCATACACCTCTCTTCTACCTACATGTGCAGACATGTCTGCCACCAATGCAGAGTCTCTGCACATATAGTGATATGTTTCAGTAGAACATTGGAATGTTTGGAGCTAGAATGAAAACAAGGCTTAGGCCTTTAATGTTAGAGCGGGCCTTCACTGGCCGGTATAGCCCCCTACGTTGGGATATAAGGCTGTAGTAGAAATTATAGGAGGGGCATAGGGGAGGAGTTAAGCGAGAAGTAACAAGGGTTTTAGGAGGTGTCATTGAAGGGTTTAGGGAGGAGCATCAACCCAAGCCTGCTGTAACATAGTTGTGGTTAATATATATGAATTACTCTTAACCCGTTCTATACACCACTTTTAATAATTATTATTGCTTAATAATTTTATATTACATTAGGTGGGAATTCGTTTTTTAAAATTTAACTTCAGAAAAATAATGTTAATAAAATGTATTATATTTACATTAATTCAATATTAAATTCAAAACTAAGTTAATGGTGCTGACACTTTTTTATTTAGTTCGATATTTAAAATAGATATATAAAATTAATGTACATAAATATCATTAAAATATTTTAATTCTTTTTTTTAGTTTAATAAACGTTTGAATGCACCCTATTCTTACATCATTGTGAGACTCCGCAGTAGTGCCAGAGATTTCCACATGGCAAAGTATAGGTAACATTTAAAACGTTTGTTAAAGTCGAAAAAAACAATTACAAGTCCTAGAATGTAAAAAAAGAACTAAAATGGATGAGGTATACGACACACACCTGGGAAACCTAAGTACATTAGAGCTCTAATTTACTATTTCTATTTTTCAAAATACTGTAGGACTGGTTATACATTAAATTAGTCTGCTAGCTGATTTTGGGGAAAGTTATATTTTCCCCATAAAGTCTATGACTGGTGTTAGAATAGTGAATAAGTGTCCACAAACACTTTGTCCCATGTTGCCAGGAAGCCTTGTTTCCAGTCTGAGGCTCACTTTTAACATTGATACACACCAAGAGGAGGGCTTACCATCTGCCTTTCAACTTCCCACAAACCAGGTTTTGCACAGCACTATATGATGGACTAATATATTGTATCACTAGATACCATGAGGGGGTAATCCTCATCACCCATTTGTTTAGATAAAGGACCCTCACCCACATTTCGTGGAATGCTTCATCCATGGGTTGTATGCATGAGCAGAACTGTATGTCAAAGGATACTTCCTCGGGATCTAGTACATTAAATTACCTAAGAAATCACCTAAAGAAACCTTTATGAAGGGTGTCCCTGGTAACAATAAAAACACGACAGGAGGATGTTCTAAAATATCATTGATTCCCACATCCTATTGTCAACATGTTTCAGTCACAACTAAATCTGAACGGTCAGTGACTTTCATCAGGACTGTTGATCCCTTAAAATACCCCTAATTTCACCTATTATGTCCTTAGTCTGTAGAAACATGTCAACCTCACAAACCAAGTAGTAGTTCTTTGTTAAAACTACTGTTTTGTTGCTTCTTTTTATTAATTTGGGAGTAAAGAGGTGTTTCATTAAAGTGGTCTTTTCCCTCTTCACTATCCAATTTTAGTCACATTTAGCACTTTCTCACTTCACTATATTTTTTGCACTGCTCTACAGTTGTCACTTTACACCCAGGTATACCATAGTTCACACTGGGCCTTTTTGGTCAGATAGGTTGTTTACATCTTTCCTATCCCCAGTGGGTAGAAAAAGAACTCTTACCTTCTTGGTGTGAAGGATCCCAGATGATGAACAGGGCGGTATCGATCGACAACTGATGGGTATATTTTTCTCACGAAGAAGGAGTACCCATTTGTCTTATCACTTAGTCACAATATAGGTTTATTTCTTATTTGTGTTGTCTAGCTTTTGCTTTCAGACACTTAGTTAGTTCACATTGTTTGTGTGACCCACTGCTACATTTTGTATATTGAACTGTATTTGTTGGGGGTTGTAGCATTGCATGGTCCTTAAATATCCCCTTAGGCCCTCCTCCGAGTCCTATGTATTAATTTACTTTATTCTTCAGCATACACTCATGCACTGCGCATTACATCATACTTTCCGTTAACCACACCCATTTTATCTCCCCGCATTTTAAGTACTTCCTGTTCAGAGTCCTCCCAGATCCACGAGAGTCCTGTGCGCATAAAATCAATATGCTACATATTGCTCCGGTATGAACATAGGGTAGTATAACAGCTTTATAGCATGAGGTTTAAAGAGGGAGAATAGCACCCTGGAGCAATAGTGGAATGTCTAGCTGTTGTATCTGCACAGTGCAATATAGGACTTACACAGTATGAGATACAAGGAGTGAAAAAAATAGAACCCTGTAGAACCATCAGGCAGTGAGCCCTTGTATCCACACAGGGTAGTATATCCAGTAGCCCCTATGCAGCACAGTGGCGGCTCCTCCGCTGTGGCAGAGGAGCTTCGCCCCACTGAACAAAAGGAAAAATAAAATGATAATAACTATTGTTATTAGTGTTTGATTTTTCCTACATATTTCAGTGGCTGACGTGTTGAGTGGGGCTGGCCGAGTAGGGAGAGGAGTGGTTTTCACTCCTGAAGTGCGCAGGTCTGTTTGGCCGGCCCTCTTGTGGGCCGACATTTTATCTTCCCCACCAGGCTACATTACACAGCCTGGTGAGGAACATGCAAACACTCCCAGTCCCCATGTGAGCGCCGATCCATGGCACTTTGACCAATCACACGCTGCATTGTCATTGGCTATAGGGAGGCTGGGAGGGCGGATGCTTCCTGCTGCTGGCCAGGAGTGCAGGAAAATGCCAGAGGGATGCAGGACGGAATGGCGGCGGCTTTTTCAAGTAAGTGATTTTTTTTGTCCATTTCACGCCCCCCTCCTCACCACCGGGTCCGGTAGCAGCCGCTACTGATTTAGCATGAGACACAAGCTCGAGAAGAATAGCCCAATAGCATCCTACGGTAGGAAAGCCCCCACCTCAGCCAAGGGTGTACAGCCCTGTATTGGCACAGGCCAGCATGGCTCAGTGTATCGACAAAGGACACAACAAGCCTTGCATTGGCATAGGATCTTATATCTCCTGCATTCCGACACAGGGTGATACTGCCTATGTATAAGCAGTTGTGAACCTCAAGTCAGTGTGTTTGTGCCCTCGTCAGATGCTATGTGGGCCACCCTGCATTACCAGTAGCCACATGGCTGTAGTAGTGTTGGTCAATTCTAGTGCCGCAGCGGCCAGGGTGCCTGAGTCCGGACTATGGGGTTCATGGTTCGATCCCCGGTGCCAACGGCAGGTTAGGCAAGCACCATGTAACATGGGCAATAGCTTGCTTAATCTTCCCTAGGGTCCCCAGCGCCGGGACACCGCTTCGGAGGTAGCTGTGCTCTTTACAAATACTGGTATTTCATTTCATTTCAGTGCCCCTCAGGAAACACTACCAGTTTGCCCAGTGATTACCAGCCATCCTTTCATGACAATGTTGGCAGAAGAGAGCAGAACTAGCCAACTTGGGGTGATGCCAACAGGCGTGGCTGCCCTGGCTAGCATCCATCGTGCATCACATACAATGAGACATCATAAATGACAAAGGGAATGCAAAGCAGATTTCCCTACCTCACCCACAAGGTCCTACAACCTGCGTAACACCCTCCATACATCAATGTAATGCAATTATCCGAAGAGAGTAACCCACAAGATGTAAATAGCAGCTGAATGGCACGCAACGTTGATGACGCAGTGGTTGGTTTAACTGATAACTCACTAAAGGCGCTTTTAGGTAATGGTGAAGATCTCATAATCCTTTGATTCAGTCAGTCATCCACAGTAAGTCAGATGTTTGCTGCAACTGCTGGGCCTGCAACGTCAATAAGACCTACCCTCCTTCTCCCGAATGTATGACGTTACAACGCATGCCTGTACAACGCAGTTTTTACATTGCAACACCCTTTACAACGCATTCCATTACATCGCATGACACTACATCGCATTTTTAGAAACTACCTTTACAACACATTCCATTACATCGCATACTACCTATACAATGCATACCATTACATTGCATTTAAGGTAAGTATTGGATAGTATAGGGGTAAAAATTACTATTCTAACTTCAGGGGTTGCAACAGAAGGGTACGTTTTTGATAGTGTAGGGGTAAAAATTACTATTCTAACTCCAGGGGATGCAACAGTAGGGTAAGTGTTGGATAGTGTATGGGTACTATGCGTTGTAATGGTATGTGTTGTGAAGCCTGCGTTGTAGTGACATGCGTTGTAATGGTATGCGTTGTAATGCCCGCGTTGTAGTGACATGCGTTGTAAAGGATGTTGTGATGTAATGACTGCGTTGTAAGTGTAGTGCGATGTAATGAATGCGTTGTAAAGGTTGTTTCCCCCTTTCCCCCACCACATGATGCAGCCTTCCATGACTGCTGTGTTTTTGTATGTTCACCGGCAGCCATCTTTAGTCAGACAAACTGCTGATCTTTGTATATTCCTCCATGGGTGTCTTCTGGCTTCCCTCACAATCAGTAACAGATTTCCTGTCCACTCGGTGCTCATGATGCCCATCAACAACCATATTGTACTTCGACGCCTGGTTGGTCTGCTACTTTTCAGTCAGCAGTGCATTGTCTCAACAAGCTAATCTCAATTCAGTAGCCTCCTAAAAACTTGGTTGTTTTCCCAAGCATATGAACGACCTAATGGGCAGTAGACTACCTCCTATATCTAGCGCCAAGAAACCATATGGTGTACTTTCGCTCTATAAATATTTTTAACATAACATGTCTGGCAGGGCTTTTGTGTGATAATAATGCATGTTACATGTAAGACAGGAATGATTGCATGATGTAAACATGGTTTCTTTTAATATCAGAGCATGAGTGTATTACACGTAGGGTCTAGAAAAGCAGACTTACTGTTTGGATGGTGAATGTGTGTTTGTTCGCCATTTTTTAGAAACTCCATGTTTTCTTGTACCATTCAAACTAACAGGAAAGAGAGGGAAAACCTTCTACTCTCTCTGATGCTCTTTTTTATCTCCGCCTGCAGATAAGAGATTCTCTGACAGATGTGTCTGATTCCTAACACTTCCTGTGCTTACGGAGCATAACTTGCAGGGGAGGTAGTGGGAGATACTTTCCAGTTTTCCTTTTCTCCAAAAAAGGTGTATTTTCATCTGCGGCTAAGGTATCATACCATGTATCACCCCTCAGCAATATTTGGGAGAACACGACAGCAGTTTGAGCTCACATCTCCTAATGGTTCACTTCTTTTTGCAGAGTTTTATATAGCGCAAACTTGACCCGAATCGGATATCAGAGCACTTTACATAGCACCAGTTATGTTACATGAGGATAGACATTCATTTTTGTTAGGCACAGGGAAATTAAGTGATTTGCCCAGAATCAGAGGATGTTTATCTTAGTTACCGAGACTCAAACCCAGATCCCCAGGTCCGAGGTCGAGCGCCCTAGCCGTTAGGCCAACTCCTCTCCCTTCTCTCCTCTCACTTCTGCAGAAATATCATAGTTGCCCTTCCTTTTATACTCTGCCCGGATTGGCTACTGCTCCTTCTAACAATTCTATGTTGGTCTTGGGCTTCAGATGATAACCTGCCTTTGATTAAACATTCCACTTGAATTTGATCAGTGCTCCTCTCCTTTGGACAACTGTGATATAATCTCAAGACCAAGATATAAAAGCTACAAAGGGTCCAGTATAGGGTCTCCCGGATGTACCTAAATTTACTCACCACTGGTCCCCAATACACTGAATAAATATAAACCTCCTAAGGGGTTCACTGATACATCTGGTCTTTTTTAACCAAAGAAGAAGAAATTGGCACAGAAGCTGTAATATAAAAATAACATCTTTAATACCCTCAGATGTGGGAGACTGCATCATATGTTACCCTTAGGCCACTGTAGGAGCCGGTCTAAGGAGTACAGAGAACAGGGGCCTTATATATGAATAGTTTACATTAGTCAGCATAAAACCAAGGGGAGGTCCTGGCACATACCAGCGTGCAAAATTACTAAGATGGGTATACAAAATGTGCTTGATCAACAAAGTGGGAGGAGAGATATTTCTCCTTACATAGGCAAGAATAGCCTGACAGTTCTATACTAGGAGCAGGTGCATTCTATCAGCTAGGCCTTTCTGAGCATGTGCAAGGCTCTGGAAGAGGGAGAAAGCAAATGGCAAGCACATGGCTAACTAAGATGGCTGCCAAGTACAACATAGCAGGCAGCTCATGCTAACAGATCCCTGCAATCTTTAATAACACAACACAATTCCATCCAACACACAGCACTGGGAATGAGGTCCATGTACTTGCAAAAATCAGCTAAAAGAACCTGAGTTGAAAGCATGTTGCATGTTTGCGCAGCTGCCAGTTGAGATGGAAAAATTGAGGAACAACCCAGAAATCTCTGGGATCCACCTCAGGGGAAAGAGGGATCCACCGTCAGAGACCAAACAAGGTGCCAGAACTCTCGGAAAGACATGAGCTTCCTCTTTAAGGATGCTGCAAGGAAACTTTTAAGCCCAAATAGGATACCTCCACCACGGCAGCATGGATAGGAATCATTCGGCTATTGGGCGGTACCACAGTCTAGACAGACTGTCCGTCAGACAAGGACCTCTGAAAGAGCTATGAAGCCTTAACTTGTCACCGTGGTCTTGGGCAGACGCTTTGTTAAAGATGCATCTGTTGTCTATGTGGATGGTATTCTGGTGCCTTGAGCTGGCCACTCGGTCATCACAATGGAACTGGAAGATGAGGCTCACCTCCACCTACACTCTTTACTCCAAGGTTTCTTTCTAAAAGAGATACATCTAATTTAACACAAAAGCAAATGTTGTCCCTCAGACCTCCCAGTCTTCAAGTCATGAGCTGGGTCTGTCTTTTGAGTTCATCATGAAATTGAGTTAGTTCTAACAGAGAGGTGTAAACTCAAACCCATCAGGCTCCCGGCTCTAAGCCAGAAAATCAGCAACAAAAGTATCATCCCGCAATAATATTGTATCAAAAATATTGACTGTCAGTATAATGTTAATTTAAGAGTATATAGGAAAATATAGATTTAGTATTCTTAGCTACACATATATGTACCTTTACAATATATATATATATATATATATATATATATATATATATATATATATATATATATATATATATATATATATATATATATATATATATATACATATATATATCTTTAAGGTTTGTAGATGTGCATGTAAGAAGAACAAATCTTTACCTATAGACACTTTGCAATATTGTGCAAGTCGGTTTTCTAGATATGGTAGTAGCAAACAGAAATCAAGTATTGAAAGACAAAGTACCATGCACATGTCAATTACTCTGTCATCAAAGGCCATTTTTTACAGTTCAAAATACCCTTTTGACTGCTAAAGGGACCATCCATGGAAAAGAAAAATGTAGTTCTCATTAGGCGGTCCTTTGTCTGTAATAATTGCCAACTAGAGGTGTTTGTAGAATGATGCTCTCTTTGATGGTGTCTCAGAAAAGGGGGTGGTGATGGACAGAGTATCTGAATTAAGCAGAACACTCCTACCCAGTCCAAAGATCAGGGCTTGATCCATCACCGTTTTTTAGCTCACTGCACCATCCCAGTTCAGAACCTGGCTACATGCAAATTAGTCTGTCCCAGGCCCAGTGCATCATGGGAACAGGGCAGACCAAACTACCAAGCCAATTCTTATACTGGGAAGGAAACAAGCTTCCGGGGACCGGTTTCTGGCATTTCAGCCGTCTTCGGCCCGGCTTGCTTGAATCCTGATGGATTAGTGAGCAAGGAACTCACATCTGAGTATACCCTTACACGCTTATGGTGGACAAAATGATTCAGAAAAGGGGGTGGTGATGGACAGAGTATCTGAATAAAGCAGAACACTCCTACCCAGTCCAAAGATCAGGGCTTGATCCATCACCGTTTTTTAGCTCACTGCACCATCCCAGCTCAGAACCTGGCTACATGCAAATTAGTATGTCCCTGGCCCAGTGCATCATGGGAACAGGGCAGACCAAACTACCGACGATGGCTGAAATGCCAGAAACCGGTCCCCGGTAGCTTGTCTCCTTTCTGGTGAAGAATTGGCTTGGTAGTTTAGTCTGCCCTGTTCCCATGATGCACTGGGCCAGGGACAGACTGATTTGCATATATCCAGGTTCTGAGCTGGGATGGTGCAGTGAGCTAAATAACGGTGATGGATCAAGCCCTGATCTTTGGACTGGGTAAGAGTGGTCTGCTTAATTCAGACACTCTGTTCATCACCACCCCCTTTTCTGAATCGTTTTTGGCCACTATAGGTGTGGCAGGGTATACTCAGACATGAGTCCCTTGCTCACTGCACCATCAGGATTCAAGCAAGCCGGGCCAACGACGGCTGAAATGCCAGGAACTGGTCCCCGGGAGCTTGTCTCCTTTCTGGTGAAGAATTGGCTTGGTAGTTTAGTCTGCCCTGTTCCCATGATGCACTGGGCCAGGGACAGACTGATTTGCATATAGCCAGGTTCTGAGCTGGAATGGTGCAGTGAGCTAAATAACGGTGATGGATCAAGCCCTGATCTTTGGACTGGGTAAGAGTGGTCTGCTTTATTTAGACACTCTGTTCATCACCACCCCCTTTTCTGAACCTCTTTGATGATGTCAGCAGGAGTTTTGAAACAGTGTGACATTATTCGCCGGATGGCCCCTTTAAAGTTAAGAAGGCTACAGTTGTGTCGCAGCCCTATCTGGTACCCCATGGCTTTGTCTATCATGACATAGGAGTGCCTAGTATTAAATTCACTCAAGGCCTAGAATCTCTGCAACTGACAAGCTGCCTATGTCCTCAGACTACCAATTGAACCATTTTCAGAGTTAGGGACACTCTCAGAACCTCAGGTTTCCATACTGACAATGCACATAGTTTAAAAATTGTGCGTCAATGATGGAAGCCTGTGCAAAGCTGCCTTTAGCGGTTGGACATGGCTGAACAGGGGCGGCTGATGTTCACGCAGGTGTGCTTGCTTTTTTGACAACTTGAAGCCAGGAAGTTGGCATGGTCAAGACAAGAGCAGGGACCAGTTTGTGGGATTGCGTGCACTGAGTAGTTCTGTCTTGCCTACATATACGATTTGCATTTAGCCAGTTAGCGCTCCTCCACCCTGGATCTCAGTTAAACATGATTGAAACAAGGTAGCTATGACACTGAGCCATCAAGCAGATGACAAACGGGGTGTCGTCGGCATGCATGTAAAAATAGATTCAATGGGAGTGGATGAACTTGGCCAGAGTCCCAACATAAACATTATACAGGGAGGGAGCAAACACAGAACAATGCAGCATGCTACAAAGAAGCAGTGGGACTCAGGAAAGTGTTTTGCAAGAGAGAGAAGAAAGGAGCCAGGATAGAGCTGAGTTTGCAATTGCAACCTCTACCTGATGGTGCAGGAGGACAAGGTGGTCGATGGTGTGGGATTCCACTGACAGAGCCAAATGGATCAGGAGAAGACACCAGATCCTACCCTAGCACTGAGATGATCGAGGGTGGTGAGCTAAACTCCCACAGTGCAGTTAGACAGTGGTCTGATACCAGCGATAAATGTCAGCTTTCTCCCAAAAGTTTTTGGGGTGCTTGCTGGGGACCTCTAGAAGCTGGGCATTGGAGAAGGAGCATCCAGCCAGAGACTGCACAGAATGACCTTCAAAGACCCATCACTGAAAGGCACAACAGTGTATCCATGTGTGGGTGTCTGAAAGTCAGACATAAGCTTTCAGTGTTGCTGCATCAACCTGCAGGATGTATGACGTTATAACGCATGCTTTTACCACACATGCCTTTACAACGCGGTTTTTACAACGCATGCCTTTACAACGCATAGTGCTTTGTGGCGCTGGATAGTGAATAGTTTAATTTACTATTCCAACTCCAGTCCCTGTGGAAAGTAGGGAAGGTGTTGGATAGTAAATGAAACCTATTCCCTATCCTAGAGCGCCCCCCAGCGCAATGCGTTGTAATGGTTTGCGTTGTAAAAGTTGTGTCGTAAAGGCACTGCGTGGTAAAAGTTGTGTTGTAAAGGATGTTTCCCCAACCTGCACCTTGTGTGTGGTGCGTGTGTGTGAGAGAGAGAGATCAATATACTTGTGTGTGGGTGTCCACCAGACAGAGAAAAGCTTGCAGTGCTGCTACCATATGTTGCACCAGGTGTGTCTGTGCAAATTTGTGTGTTTTTGTATGTGTCTGAGAGATCACTATATGTTTGTGTGTTTGTGTATGTGTGAGAGAGTCAAGTCAAGTCAAGTCAAGTGATTTATATAGCGCGCTACATACCCAGAGGGTCTCAAGGCGCTTGAAGAAGGGTGGGGAATTACTTGTCGAATATCCAGGTTTTAAGTTGCTTTCTGAATGTTAGGTGGTTCTGAGTGAGGCTAAGGTGAGTGGGAAGTGAGTTCCAGGTTTTAGCTGCCAGGTAGGAGAAGGATCTGCCTCCCATGGTGGTTTTGTTGATGCGAGGTACAGTTGCAAGGGCTTGGTTGGAGGATCGTAGCTGGCGGGAGGGGGTGTAGAAGGAAAGTCGTGAGTTGAGGCATTCGGGTCCAAGTTCGTAAAGTGCTTTGTGTGTGTGGGTTAGGAGGCGGAAAGTAATCCTCTTGTTAACGGGGAGCCAGTGGAGGTTTTTCAAATGGCCAGAGATGTGGTCTTTACGCGGGATGTCTAGTATGAGTCTGGCTGAAGCGTTCTGGATGCATTGGAGTTTTTCTGGATTTGTGCGGTGGTACCGGCGTATAGGGTGTTTCCGTAGTCCAGGCGGCTCGTGACCAGTGCGTGGGTGACCGTTTTTCTAGATTCGGTGGGGATCCAGCGAAATGTTTTTTTGAGCATGCGAAGAATATTGAAGCAAGATGATGAGACGGCGTTGACCTGTCTGTTCATAGAGAGTGAGGAGTCCAGGATGACACCTAAGTTCCGTGCGTGGTTCGTCGGGATGGGTGCTTTTCCAAGGGCCTCAGGCCACCAAGAGTCATCCCAGGCGGAGGGGGAGGAACCTAGGATAAGGACTTCTGTTTTGTCTGAGTTCAGTTTTAGACGGCTGTGCTTCATCCACTCGGCTACTTCTTTCATTCCTTCATGTAGGTTGGTTTTGGCGGTGTTAGGGTCTTTGGTGAGTGATAGTAACAGTTGAGTGTCATCAGCGTAGGAGATGATGTTGAGGTTGTGTTGGCGTGCGATGGCCGAGAGGGGGCTCATGTATACGTTGAAGAGGGTGGGGCAGAGTGAAGATCCTTGTGGCACGCCGCAGATGACTTCGGTGGCTTCTGAATTGTATGGTGGAAGGCGGACTCTCTGAGTTCTTCCGGCAAGGAACGAGGTGATCCATTCTAGTGCTTTTCCTTGGATTCCGATATTTCTGAGGCGTTGTATTAAGGTGCTATGACAAACTGTGTCAAAGGCTGCGGAGAGGTCGAGGAGGAGGAGGGCGACTGTGTCTCCATTGTCCAGTAGAGTTCGAATGTCGTCTGTTGCTGCGATGAGTGCGGTCTCAGTGCTGTGTTTGGCTCGGAATCCGGACTGTGAGGAGTCGAGGGATTTGTTGGTTTCGAGTAAGGCGGCGAGCTGGTTGTTGACAGCTTTCTCAATGACTTTGGCCGGGAATGGAAGGAGCGAGATGGGGCGGTAGTTTTTGAGTACGGTGGGGTCAGCTGTGGGTTTTTTCAGAAGGGCGCTGAGTTCGGCGCGTTTCCAGCTTTCCGGGAAGGTGGCGGAGTTAAGGGAGCAGTTGATGACGTCTCTGAGGAGCGGTGCTATGATGGAGTCTGCTTTGTTGAAGATGTGGTGAGGGCATGGGTTTGTGGGGGATCCTGAGTGGATAGAGTTCATCAGGCGGATGGTGTCCTCAGTGGAGATTGGGTTCCAGTCATTGAGGATGTTCAAGGGAGGTGGAGGTCCTGCGGAGGGTTGGGTGGGTTGGTCTTCGGGTTGGTTGTCGAAGCTGTTGTGGATGTCTGCGATCTTGTTGTGGAAGAATGAAGCTAGGGAGTTGCAGAGGGCTTGAGAGGGGGTGATGTCGTTGGAGTTGGCTGAGGGGTTGGTAAATTCCTTGACGATGTTGAATAATTCCTTGCTGTTGTGGGCGTTGTTATCTAGTCGGTCCTTGAGAGCGGCTTTCTTGGCAGTCCGAATCAGTTGGTGGTGTATACGGGTGGCGTTTTTGAAGGCGTCCTTGGTGCTGGTGTTTGGGTCTTTTTTCCAGGCCTTCTCAAGGGAGCGACAGAGTTTCTTAGATTTCTTAAGATCATCGTTGAAACAGAAGGCCTTTTTGCTGCCTAGTTTGATTTGACGTTTTTTCAGCGGTGCTAGGATGTCGGCGCTGTTGGATAGCCATTGGGTGAGGTTAATGGCTGCTTGGTCGGGGTTTGAGGAGTGGGCAGGGGGGTTTTGAAGAAGCGATGAGGCGATCTGGTCGATGGTGATTTTGTTCCAGTTTCTTCGCAGAGTGGGTTGAGGATGGTTGTGGATTGTGGTCTTGTTGTAGGTAAAGTGAACGCAGCTGTGGTCCGTCCAAAAGAGAGCTGTGGTGTGGCTGAAGGAGACATGTTTGCTGGAGGTGAAGATAGGGTCGAGTGTGTGACCTGCAGTGTGGGTGGGTGTAGTGACAAGTTGTTTGAGTCCGAGGTTGGCGAGATTGTCCAGAAGGGTGGTGGCGTTGCGGTCGTTGTTTTTTTCCAGGTGAAAGTTGAGGTCTCCCAAAAGAATGTAGTCCTCGGAGGGGAGGGCGTGTGGGGTGATAAAGTCTGTGATGTCTTCACTGAATTGTGCACGGGGTCCTGGTGGCCTGTAGAGGAGGGTGCCTCTGAGTGTGGTCTTGGGGTCGATGTGGATCTGGAAGTGAAGGTGTTCAGCGTTAGCGAGATTGACGTCAGAGTTGGTTGAGATGCGGATGGATTTCTTATGGACGATAGCGATGCCTCCTCCTGTTTGGTCGGTGCGGTCCTTACGGATGATCTTGTAGCCTTCCGGGATGGCAATGGTGATGTCTGGGGCTGATGTGGCGTTCATCCATGTTTCTGTTAGGAAGGCGACGTCAGGAGAGATGGTGTCAAGTAGAATCCAGAGGTCGATGGCGTGCCTGTGGACCGAGCGGGTGTTGAGCAGGATGCATTTAAGGTGGTTGTGTCAGGGAACTGTTTTGTGTCCGAGGATGAGGAGTTGTTCTTAGTGCCGTCGAACTTGCAGGAGTTGCAAGAGAAGGGTCCATGGATGTGTCCATGAGCGGCTTGTACGCAGTTGGGGAGTCGGCCGGGGTTTAGGGCTAAGAGGGTGGTGGCGTCGTATGTGATGCGGGTGGGGTGGGTGGTACGGGGGCCAGGGGGTGTGGCGCTGGGCGCGGTCCAGGCGCGGACGGGCGTAGATGGGCTTACCTTTGGCGCACCTTCGGCGCGGCCGTAGCGCGTGGACGCTGCGCGTTGGGACATCTGACATAAATGGAGAGTGGAGGGGGGCGGAGCGTGGGAGGGTCATCTGGGAGGCGGGGTCTAGGAGGAGACCCGGCAAAAAGTAAAAACAACTGAAATGGCCGCCCGGTAAGAAATCGAAACTGGGGCACAGCCGGAGCTTGAGTCAAATTATAATTGATATAAAGTAGGCAGAGAAACGCTTCGCAATAATCTAATCAGCCTCTATGCAGTAAATGGCAGTATTAAAGTAATGCAAGCAATAACGATGGCAAAACCGATACCAAGCGCTGTGAAGTGAGCTATGCGCTGTAACAGGGCGGCAGGCAGCAGGTATCAGGGCAGGTTCGGCAGGCAGCGAGGCTAAGCCTTCCTGTTTGTGAGCAGAGTGCTGGGGGAGCGACCGTAATGGAGGTAATCCAGACGGTCACAGGGAAAGAGAGGACGGGCCGACAGCTGGGAGGCGGGGTCTAGGAGGAGACACGGCATTTCACTATGCGTGTATGTGGGTGTCTGTGCGTGGGTGTCCACCAGGCAGAGATAAGCTTGCAGTGCTGCTATCATATGTTGCACCAGGTGTGTCTGTGCATATTTGTTTGTGTTTGTATGTGTCTGAGAGATCACTATATGTTTGCGTGTTTGTGTATGTGTGCGAGAGAGAGTTTCACTATGCGTGTGTGTGGGTGTCTGTGTGTGGGTGTCCACCAGACAAAGATAAGCTTGCAGTGCTGCTGCCGAGTGCTGTACCAGGTGTGCATGTGTCTAAAAGATCACAACAGTTGTGTATGTGTGTGGCATCATTACCCACAAGAAACATTCCTACAAACTAGAACTGACAAAATACAAAAACCTCCTAGTAAAAGAAAAGAGTAATTGCTTTACTCAACAAATTGAAGCAGCTAAACACTCCACTAAGGAGCTATTCCAGGTAGTAACCAAGCTTACTACTCTTCAAAGCAAAAAGGCAGCCACACACAGCCAAGAGTTCTGTAAACACACTGCCCACAGCTTCAGGGACAAAGTTGATCAAATATTCTTAAAATTCTACAATTCAACTAAGGTGGGCGCCAAGGCCCACACCATTCAGGCAACTCCCTACCACACATCCTTCGCTGACTTTCTACCCACCTTCCCTGAGCTATTAACCAAAATGCTTAGCAGTGCAAAAACCGACCCCCCCTGCAACTCCCAAGGTGGCCCGAGGTCATAGCCTCCAATCTCTCATCTAGCTTCAACTCCATGTTTACCACCGGAGTCTCCCCCCTCCATAGGGAAAAGAGCCTCTAATCTCCCTCTAATAAAGAAGCCCACTCTGAATCCGGCTGACCCAAACACAACAGGTGTATTTGTAAAGTGCACGATTACCCTGTAGGTGTCTTGGCGCTGAATAACAGATGTTTATTGTTACCCAACTCAACGGTACTCATTTTATCGACCTCAGATGGATGAAAGGCTGAGGGGACCCGCCGGGATTTGAACCTGTGATCATGAGGTTGAACACAGGATCCTGCAATGGACGCATTAGTCCACTAAGCCATCAGACCCGGCATACAACTGTTGGCCCATCTACCGCCTTCATCTACCTGCAAAAATCGTAGAAAAAATTATAAACACACAGCTTACTCAATTCATCCACGATAACCATCTACTGGACTCAACTCATTTCGGATTCAGACCTGGGCGCAGCACAGAAACAGCCCTAAACCAAGCCAACGAGGGCATAAGTGCTGCACTGGACAGACACAGTCCCGCAGCTCTTATTCTCCTCGACCTATCTGCAGATTTTGATACAGTTGACCACAACATTCTAATCAATCGTCCGGCCGAACTAGCAATCAAAGACAAGGCCTTGTCTCCCCTGACCTGTGGAGAAGTGTGGCTCAGGGGTTAGAGGCGGCAGACCCGGAAGCTGAGATCGGCCCTGGACCAGGGTTCAATTCCCCGCCCCGATGGGGGTTGGGCTCAATAATTCCACGGACTCGATAATTCTCATTCCGGTGCCTACTCGACTCATGGGCTCACACTCTGTGACTCTGGGCAATAGCTTGCTTAATCTCCACAATGGCCCCTCGCGGTGGGATGCCTGGCTTTCACCTTGTGGATACCCTGCCGGAGTATCTCACAAGGGAATACCAGGACCGGTTCCCTAAGCAAGCGCATAGATGCCTGCGATGTGGGCGATTTGCGCTATATAAATACATGTACATTTACATTTACATTTACCTCCTTTCTTGCTAAGAGACTGCAAACAGTTGCCTTAGGCCAATACGAATACCCCCCTTTTTCACTTCCATGCAGGGTTATTCGGGGATCCCTGCTCAGTCCAGCACTATTTACAGAACCAGCCACTCTAACCAGGACCTTTAATTTCTCACTCACTTCCTATTCTGATGACATTCAGCTAGTAGAGTCAGTGTTAAATAACGATTCCAAACTCGCCACCTGTTTCCATGACTGCGTCCTCACCATCAGTTCGCGAATGAACAGTCACCATCTGAAGCTCAACGCAGGGAAAACGGAGGTGGTCACTACAGGCAGGATGATCAAAACAATTCTTGCTTTAATTCCAGATAACAGCAAAAAGACTGTCATCTCCACCTTAGTTCAATCAAAAATAGACTATTGTAATGGCCTCTACAAGAACTTACAGGAAAAATACATCAACAAACTCCAGATGATACAAAAGGCTGCTGCTAGGATTCAACTAGGAATACCTAAATTCCATTTTATCTCCCAGGAACTTCAGAAACTTCCCCGGTTTCCAGTGAGAAGTCGCATAAAGTTTAAAGCGCTCTGGATCGCCCATAAGGCACTGCACAACACAGGCCCTGATTACCTTAGACACATCTTCTAGTGGTACACACCCAGCAGACCCCTGAGCGCCTTAGGAGCACTGACACTCAAGTCTTCCAGATTCAGAAAAGGGACTGGGGTGGAAGAAGTATTTTCACTGGAACTACTAAGCTCTGGAACAGCCTCACCCCACCCCACTCCAAAATCAGGGACTTGCCCACCCTGCTTTCCTATAGAAAGGAGCTAAAAACGTGGCTTTGTAGAAACTAAGGGGCTACTAACAAGGGCATTATCTCCACTTTTTGGCTTTAAAAGCCAAAAAAGCGGAGATCATTTTATCGCCCTATTTGCAAGCCGGTGCTAACATGCATTAGCACCTATTAGCAGCCGTTTTGCCGACGCCTCACTTTAAATCTCTAATGAGATGCAAAGTGGGCGTCACTGGGCGTACCCCTAATGGACTAACTTGTAAATATCGCAAAATGCACATTGCGATATTTACAAGGTGGCCCTCAGGATTTTAGCAGACGTTAGTTTTTGGCGAAAACCACGGTTTTAACCCAAAACTAACGTCTGATAAACTCCTGACTTACCTATTCACTACATAGGGGGTGGATTATTCTGATACGACCACAGAGTCGTATCAGATTCCTGCTAGACGAACGCGGAAGAGAGACGCCTTGCTGAGACGCGACCGGTTTCGCGATGGCGATGGAACTTATCATGGCTCCTGCAGTCCTTTATTAAACTACAGACTACTGAGTGACAAATGAATAGAGAAGTACAGGAATTCAAAAGAACAATTTTCACTTTCATTATCATAGGCTTTTAAGGACCAATGACAAAGGACTTTTATGGTTTTTATTGAGTTATATGAAAATACGCCACTCACCATACTATTTGTCTGTGCCTTGAAAAAGCCCGCAGAGGGCGAAACGCGCGTCGGCTGTGACGATGTGGCAAGAAAATAATCAATAAATAAGAACTTTGAGAACCAATGGACTCTGTACTATCTGAATACTTGTGTGGACTGGAAAAGAATTGAAGTACTGAACTGATTGTATTGAAAAACAATTGGATAAAAGTTACGAGCAGGGATGTGCACTGGTTAAATTGTCTCTACAGAGTCGTATCAGCAAGGTTATCGCCGTTTTCCAGCGATGTTCCATGGAAAACACAGCTATCGCAGGAATAATTATCGCCATTGCTCTATGTGTTGTTGATACAGCGCTAGCATGGCGATCATTTCTTGTGATAGCCTGCAATAGAAAATCTATCGTTAAGCGTGGCCAGTGATAATTATCGCTGGCCGTTGATAATATGCCCCAAAGGGTTGTGCATTTGTGTTCTAGGGCAGTCAACGCCAAGAGACCTCAGGGTATATGTGCGCTCTACAAATTTTATTGACAATTAACATTGTGTGTTTCTGAGAGACAGATAGTTTTCAGTGCTGCTGCCACATACTGCAGGAGGTGTTTGTGTGTGTGTCAGGGAGAGAGAGAGAGTGTGTGTGTGTGTGCTACCGAGGGATAGAGAGAAGTTTCTGCTGCTGGTTCCACATGTTTGCTTCAATGGTCTTGAAACATATTTTAATGTAATTAAAACAGATGTGTTCTCTCCACGCCTGATGACGTGCCACATGCTCAGAGGCAGCACCTGGTAACCGCCTGTTTGTGAGTCCTGTTGCAAGGGATGAGTGGAGAGAGTGATTGACAGATTGGCCCTGCTCAGTGCACTAAAGATAGCCAAGCTGTGGTTCAGACAGAAGGTTGGGCGAGCTTGGACAGTCGGTGAGAGCCCAGCAGACTATTGTTCCATGTCTTCAGAGTTAATGAAATCATCTCCAACTGAGTGAACTGCTCCACCTCTCCACTTGAAGGTCACAGCACAGGGACTGTGTCACTGCAGGGAGGGGCCAGATGTGAGGTGAAGTTCCACCCCCCTCCCATCAAAGGGTGCGGACTCAGCTGAATTTGATATAATACTTTGTGCTCCTCATTTGGACCCTCTCGCCTCTTCCGGGGGTGCCTGTGCCACCCTAGTGTAGGGGTGCTCAACCCCCTCGGTCACATGGCTCACAAACCGGTCAGATGCCAAGGATGGGTGCCGTACCGTACAACCATCTCAGTTCAAGAACTACCACTATGTGGCTCATTCAATGCAAGGCCTTTGCATCTGATGTGTGTGCGTCACCCCTACAGTTTTACCACGATTGACATGTTTGCTGCCTGGTAGCCACGGTAGCTAAGGGTCCTATGTATGTAGCGAAAGGTTTGCAATTACCAAATAGAAAGTTTTTATAATTCGCTATTTAGTAATCGCAAACACCAATGTACAAAAGTGTGCTTTACACTTCCTGCGATTCCCAGTGGGTCGCAACTAGACCTGACTCATTAATATTCATGTGGTAGGTCTCATCCGCGACCCATGGAAAACTGCAAAAAATTACAAATATGGTGGCCTACTGGGCTCTGCAGACCACCATGTCTGTGATTGCTTTTCAATAAAGCCCTTTGTTTTTTTAATTTTGTTATTTAAATGCAGCCCATTTTTCTTAGAAGAAAATGAGATGCATTTCAAAATGAAAAATGAAAAGTACTTTTTTTCATTTTGTTAGAGAAGGCAGCGGTCCGTTGGATCCCTGCCTGTTCTTAAAAATGCTTTACAAACATTCACAAACGGGACATTTGGGAATGGATTACCATCTATTTGAAGTAGGTGGTAAAATGCAAATGATTTGCAAACACATTTCGGTCACAATTCACACATACCATTGCAAGAGACAACTTTAATTAGCCCCTTCTTAATATCGAATCGCAAACCCAATATGTGATTCGGTAAAAGGTAACTGAATCACGAATTGGGCCATTGTACATTAAAAAATGCCTTTTTGCAGTCGCAAATGGCCAATTGTGCGAATCAGGCCATTTGCAACCCCAAAAAAGATTTGTTCATCTGGCCCCAAATGGCTCAGGTGCTCTTTGAACCCTACACAGTGCGGAATCCCTTCTTCTGGAACCTTCAGCTTTCAAAAAGGAATGTACGATGGCACAGGCATTTTCTGGCAGAGCCAAAAGTGCCTGGAACTCTCTACCCCACAGGCTTGAGCATCACCCCGCTAAATACCTTTAAAAAAGATGAAACTCCTCTTTCAAAGACATGTCCAAGCAGGTTGTTAAAATACCACCAGTACCTGATTCTGCCCTTCATGTACTACTCCTCCTCCCATCTAACACTCCTCTGTCGACCCTATACCCTCTTCCTCTCACTACTTCCATCATCCTAGCCTCCCTGTGGTCAAGCTTCAGCATTAGCCATCTCTGCACTGGCTTTTGTGTTTTAGGGTGCTCTGTTTGCTGGTATCACTGTGATTCTTTTGCCTGATCCTGGCAATGTTCTCTGTTCGCTATCGCTGGACTTGTCTCTATATCTTATAGGGCTGCAAGTCCAAAGGCCTTGTTTGTGCTACATAAACCTTCATAAACCTTGACATGCTTGTGAACTCGCAGCAGCATAATGGATTTGGCAACATTGATGTGATGTTATCTCTGTTGAGCTCATGGTCCAGGTTACGTTATATAATGTTATAATGCGCACAGCTACTCCGAGGAGTGTCTCTGCACGAGCTCATGTTGAGCTCATGGTCCAGGTGCAGCAGGGCGTTGAATGAAGGACCACAAATGCCTAAACCATGCGTGGCTTAACCCTTTCGCTGCGGCGGCTATTCCGCCGCAGCGCTAAAGGGGCGGGGCGGCTGCGCGGCCGCCGCATGCTGGTGACAGAACCGCTCCGTCACCAGCTACAGTTGAGCTGTGCTGGTGACGGAGCGGTTCCGTCATGACCCGCCCCGCTCATTAAGACTGCCGCGTAGGCGCGAAATCAGCGCCGCGCAGGCGCGGCGGCCGGGCCATGACGGAACCGCTCCGTCATCAGCACAGCTCAACTGTAGCTGATGACGGAGCGGTTCCGTCATCAGCAGGGGAGGGGTTACCAGTGCGATTACATCATTATTTAGTGTACCTTTAGCAGGCATGTTGTTACGACTTGCCTTAGGGGGGCGTTGGACATTGGAATAGTCTAATTTACTATTCCAAATCCAGTCAGTGTATCAGTAAACAAGGTGTTGGACTTTAAATTTAACACCAGTCCAATACAGCGTTCCCTAAAGCAAGTCATTGTAACGACGTGTGGGCCTGCGTTGTAAAGGCACCACGTGCTTAAGGCAGCGTGGTAAAAGGTGTTTGCCCAGCGCAGCACCTTCATCACCATTCACATGCTCATGGTCCAGGAACAACGCTGCAGCTTCACCCCCAGTGACGAGCACTTGGTCCTGTGGCAGCGCTGCAGCTTCACCACCATTGACAAGCTCATGGACCAGGAGCAGCCCTGCAGTTTCACCACCATTGATGTGCTCCTGGCCCAGGGGCAGCGCTGCAGCTTCACCACCATTAACGAGCTCATGGTCCAGGAACAACGCTGCAGCTTCATCACCATTGATGTGCTCATGGCCAGGGGCAGCGCTGCAGCTTCACCACCATTGACGAGCTCATGGTCCAGGAGCAGCGCTGCAGCTTCACCACCATTTACGAGCTCATGGTCCAGGAGCAGCGCTGCAGTTTCACCACCATTGATGTGCTCATGGCCCAGGGGCAGCGCTGCAGCTTCACCACCATTGACGAGCACTTGGTCCTTGGGCAGCGCTGCAGCTTCACCACCATTTACGAGCTCATGGTCCAGGAGCAGCGCTGCAGTTTCACCACCATTGATGTGCTCATGCCCAGGGGCAGGTCTGCAGCTTCACCACCATTGACGAGCTCATGGTCCAGGGGCAGCGATGCAGCTTCACGACCATTGACAAGCTCATGGTCCAGGAGCAGCGCTGCAGCTTCACCACCATTGATGAGCATTTGGTCCTGGGGCAGTGCTGCAGCTTCACCACCATTAGAGAGCTCATGATCCAGGAGTAGCGCTACAGCTTCACCGCCATTGACGAGCACTTGGTCCTGGGGCAGCGCTGTAGCTTCACCACCATTGCCGAGCTCATGGTCCAGGAGCAGCACTGCAGTTTCACCACCGTTGATGTGCTCATGGCCCAGGGGAAGCGCTGTAGCTTCACCATCATTGACGAGCACTTGGTCCTGGGGCAGCGCTGCAGCTTCACCACCATTGACGAGCTCATTGTCCAGGAGCAGCGCTGCAGCTTCACCACCATTGACGAGCACTTGGTCCTGGGGCAGCGCTGCAGCTTTACCACCATTGACGAGCTCATGGTCCAGGAGCAGCGCTGCAGTTTCACCACCATTGATGTGCTCTTGGCCCAGGGGCAGCGCTGCAGCTTCACCACCATTGACGAGCACTTGGTCCTGGGGCAGCGCTGCAGCTTCACCACCATTGACGAGCTCATGGTCCAGGAACAACGCTGCAGCTTCACCACCATTGATGTGCTTATGGCCCAGGGGAAGCGCTGCAGCTTCACCACCATTGATGAGCTCATGAGCACTTGGTCCTTGGGCAGCGCTGCAGCTTCACCACCATTTACGAGCTCATGGTCCAGGAGCAGCAATGCTGCAGTTTCATCACCATTGATGTGCTCATGGCCCAGGGGCAGCGCTGCAGCTTCACCACCATTGACGAGCACTTGGTCCTGGGGCAGCGCTGCAGCTTCACCACCATTGATGAGCTCATGGTCCAGGAACAACGCTGCAGCTTCACCACCATTGACGAGGTCATGGTCCAGGAGCAGCGCTGCAGTTTCACCACCATTGATGTGCTCATGGCCCAGGGGAAGCGCTGCAGCTTCACCACCATTGACGAGCACTTGGTTCTGGGGCAGCGCTGCAGCTTCACCACCATTAACGAGCTCATGGTCCAGGAACAACGCTGCAGCTTCATCACCATTGATGTGCTCATGCCCAGGGGCAGGTCTGCAGCTTCACCACCATTGACGAGCTCATGGTCCAGGGGCAGCGATGCAGCTTCATGACCATTGACGAGCTCATGGTCCAGGAGCAGCGCTGCAGCTTCACCACCATTGATGAGCACTTGGTCCTGGGGCAGCGCTGCAGCTTCACCACCATTAGAGAGCTCATGGTCCAAGAGTAGCGCTGCAGCTTCACCGCCATTGACGAGCACTTAGTCCTGGGGCAGCGCTGTAGCTTCACCACCATTGCCGAGCTCATGGTCCAGGAGCAGCACTGCAGTTTCACCACCGTTGATGTGCTCATGGCCCAGGGGAAGCGCTGCAGCTTCACCATCATTGACGAGCACTTGGTCCTGGGGCAGCGCTGCAGCTTTACCACCATTGACGAGCTCATTGTCCAGGAGCAGCGCTGCAGCTTCACCACCATTGACGAGCACTTGGTCCTGGGGCAGCGCTGCAGCTTCACCGCCATTGACGAGCACTTGGTCCTGGGGCAGCGCTGTAGCTTCACCACCATTGCCGAGCTCATGGTCCAGGAGCAGCACTGTAGTTTCACCACCGTTGATGTGCTCATGGCCCAGGGGAAGCGCTGCAGCTTCACCATCATTGACGAGCACTTGGTCCTGGGGCAGCGCTGCAGCTTCACCACCATTGACGAGCTCATGGTCCAGGAGCAGCGCTGCAGTTTCACCACCATTGATGTGCTCATGGCCCAGGGGCAGCGCTGCAGCTTCACCACCATTGACGAGCACTTGGTCCTGGGGCAGCGCTGCAGCTTCACCACCATTGACGAGCTCATGGTCCAGGAACAACGCTGCAGCTTCACCACCATTGATGTGCTTATGGCCCAGGGGAAGTGCTGCAGTTTCACCACCATTGATGAGCACTTGGTACTGGGGCAGCGCTGCAGATTCACCACCATTAACGAGCTAATGGTACAGGAACCAGGTACAGCTTCATCACCATTGATGTGCTCATGCCCAGGGGCAGCGGGCAGCTTTACCACCATTGCCGAGCACTTGGCCCTTGGGCAGCGCTGCAGCTTCACCACCATTTACGAGCTCATGGTCCAGGAGCAGCGCTGCAGTTTCACCACCATTGATGTGCTCATGGCCCAGGGGCAGCGCTGCAGCTTCACCACCATTGACGAGCACTTGGTCCTTGGGCAGCGCTGCAGCTTCACCACCATTTACGAGCTCATGGTCCAGGAGCAGCGCTGCAGTTTCACCACCATTGATGTGCTCATGGCCCAGGGCAGCGCTGCAGCTTCACCACCATTGACGAGCACTTGGTCCTGGGGCAGCGCTGCAGCTTCACCACCATTGATGAGCTCATGGTCCAGGAACAACGCTGCAGCTTCACCACCATTGATGTGCTCATGGCCCAAGGGCAGCGCTGCAGCTTCACCACCATTGACAAGCTCATGGTACAGGAGCAGCGCTGCAGTTTCACCACCATTGATGTGCTCATGGCCCAGGGGAAGCGCTGCAGCTTCACCACCATTGACGAGCACTTGGTTCTGGGGCAGCGCTGCAGCTTCACCACCATTAACGAGCTCATGGTCCAGGAACAACGCTGCAGCTTCATCACCATTGATGTGCTCATGCCCAGGGGCAGGTCTGCAGCTTCACCACCATTGACGAGCTCATGGTCCAGGGGCAGCGAGGCAGCTTCACGACCATTGACGAGCTCATGGTCCAGGAGCAGCGCTGCAGCTTCACCACCATTGATGAGCACTTGGTCCTGTGGCAGCGCTGCAGCTTCACCACCATTAGAGAGCTCATGATCCAGGAGTAGCGCTGCAGCTTCACCGCCATTGACGAGCACTTGGTCCTGGGGCAGCGCTGTAGCTTCACCACCATTGCCGAGCTCATGGTCCAGGAGCAGCACTGCAGTTTCACCACCGTTGATGTGCTCATGGCCCAGGGGAAGCGCTGCAGCTTCACCATCATTGACGAGCACTTGGTCCTGGGGCAGCGCTGCAGGTTCACCACCATTGACGAGCTCATTGTCCAGGAGCAGCGCTGCAGCTTCACCACCATTGACGAGCACTTGGTCCTGGGGCAGCGCTGCAGCTTCACCACCATTGACGAGCTCATGGTCCAGGAGCAGCGCTGCAGTTTCACCACCATTGATGTGCTCATGGCCCAGGGGCAGCACTGCAGCTTCACCACCATTTACGAGCTCATGGTCCAGGATCAGCTCTGCAGCTTCACCAGCTTTGATGAGGTCATGGTCCAGGGGCAGCGCTGCAGCTTCACGACCATTGACGAGCACTTGGTCCTGGGGCAGCGCTGCAGCTTCACCACCATTGACGAGCTCATGGTCCAGGAGCAGCGCTGCAGCTTCACCGCCATTGATGAGCACTTGGTCCTGGGGCAGCACTGCAGCTTCACCACCATTAACGAGCTCATGGTCCAGGATCAGCGCTACAGCTTCACCACCATTAACGAGCTCATGGTCCAGGATCATCGCTGCAGCTTCACCACCATAAACGAGCTCATGGTCCAGGATCATCGCTGCAGCTTCACCACCATAAACGAGCTCATGGTCCAGGATCATCGCTGCAGCTTCACCACCATTGATGAGGTCATGGTCCAGGGGCAGCGATGCAGCTTTATGACCATTAACGTGCTCATGGTCCAGGATCAGCGCTGCAGCTTCACCACCATTGACGAGCTCATGATCCAGGAGCAGGGCTGCAACTTCACCGCCATTGACGAGCACTTGGTCCTGGGGCAGCGCAGCAGCTTCACCACCATTAACAAGCTCATGGTCCAGGATCAGCGCTGCAGCTTCACCACCATTGATGAGATCATGGTCCAGGGGCAGCGCTGCAGCTTCACGACCATTGACGAGCACTTGGTCCTGGGGCAGCGCTGCAGCTTCACCACCATTGACGAGCTCATGATCCAGGAGCAGCGCTGCAGCTTCACCACCATTGATGAGCACTTGGTCCTGGGGCAGCGCTGCAGCTTCACCACCATTAACGAGCTCATGGTCCAGGATCAGCGCTACAGCTTCACCACCATTACCGAGCTCATGGTCCAGGATCATCGCTGCAGCTTCACCACCATTAACAAGCTCATGGTCCAGGATCATCGCTGCAGCTTCACCACCATTAACGAGCTCATGGTCCAGGATCATCGCTGCAGCTTCACCACCATTGATGAGGTCATGGTCCAGGGGCAGCGATGCAGCTTCATGACCATTAACGTGCTCATGGACCAGAGTTAGCATTCGCGCCACATTAGATTTGCTAATGGTCTGGTAGCCGTGCACCAACATCAAGTTGCCATGTTTATTGCGCATCACTGTCGATTCAGTATCATTGGTCATCATGTCCATTCAGCAGTGCTGCGGCTTCGCCAGCATTGATGTGCTCGTGCCCATACAGGTATGCCATGGCACAGGAAACATGGAGCAACTCTGTATCTTGTCTTATATTGTTGCGGGCCACATACACGCTAGAAGTATTAGACAAGCTATGGAGTTTCAGGATTTCAAGAAGGAGAGCGCTCTTTCGGCTTTAATCCCCCTGACCACCAGTTTAACTGAGCTTGGAGGCCAAAGAAGCCGTCTGAATTAGTCGTATTGCTTTGTACAATAGGCAGCCAATGTTAATAGTACAAAAATGTTCATTGGAAGCCCAGGGGAGAGAAGCCAGAATACATGAAATAAGGTTGTACTTCCTAACTCTTACCACTAGCTTTGCGGATGAGTTACACATTGATTTCCAAAATATGTAGGACATATCTTCATACTACGGTCAAACATCAACATGAGGAAGAATCAGGGTCTGAAGTATGAGCTTTAAAGGATTGGTCAGAAGGAAGGGCTTGATCCAACTGGACAAAGGCCACTGAAATGTTGCTACTGGTAATTTCGTGATGATAGGTGAGTGTAGCAAAATTGTTGTTTACAGAAGGAAGCAAAATTACCAAACTGACTCTCAGTAAGAAAGCGGAATGAGTTTGCAAAATTCCTACTCTGAGCCGAAACGTATCAACTCATAGAGACCACTTGGGTCTCAGTGAGTGGCATACAGAAGAACAGAAGGAAACCTCCACCCTCTGAATACACTTGTAGATATAACTGAGTGCAATCATCCTACTGATGTGTAGAGATACCACTGGATGCCACTAGATCCACTTGATGCTTCTTGTAAGACTAAACATCTTGCGGGGGTAAGACAGAGCCCTAGGGCAGCAAGAACAACACAGGCAAAGGGAAGGAGGTGCTCTGGAGTATTCCCTTTGGACAGATTGAGTTTTGCCAGTCGGAAATGAATAAATCCACTCCGAGGCCTTCTCTTCCAGTCCATGCTCGGAGAAATGAGAGAGGAGTGCCCCAATTGTGCTAACCTCTTAAAGGTTCCTATTTTTAATAGCAGCTGAATAAACATGCACAAACTCAGCTTTTATATGGTAGACTGCATCCACAACAAAAAGGTTTTGAAATTTAAAATATGTACTAAACTCTATTTGTGGTGGAAATTCCACCTATAAACGAAGACTGAGTTGCAAGGTTTGTCACCTTCTTGAACTGTAATTTTGCACACCCATAAATAAATGAAGCCAAAACACCAGCAGCATCAGCTGGCCGGTGCCCTTAGAGTCAGCAGGCTGGAGGGTGCCTTCTCCAAGACGTGATGTCTCAGAAGATGGGCGACGGATTCAATTGACATAAATACAAATCTCCCCTTCCTTATCTTATTTATGGTTCTCCACCAGCCCCCTATAAAACTAAAACAAGAACTGAGCTGGCACCAGAGTATGCATCCCACCCTCTCACTAGCAGGTTGCAATCTGGGAAAGGCTGGAGATCTGGACGCTAGACTAGGTCTCCTCAGATTCAACGATTGTGATGGATCAACTCCGTTGAAGTTGTCTTTGTTGAGGGTGGTCAACGACACAAGAGGTGACCGAGATGGACCTCTTTCTCTATGCGGCACCCAGCCTTGTGACAGCGTGGACATGGAAGATTACAGCAGTGCGGATCCTGAATTCAACCAAGAGCTCTGTCTCCATTGGCTCTTACTTGAGCTTAACATGGTGCCCCAAACACTATTCACTATGCAGAGAACTTACTGGGCAGAAGTTCAGGGTTATCTCCAGGAAGTGACACACCACTCCACTCCATCCAGGTACATGAGGTCCTTGGACCTATTCATCCCAGTATGTCCCTTTAAGAGCCTAATGGATGGTGGCAGTTACTTGGGGGTCCCTTGACTTTGCACTCAAGCCTGTCGCCACCAGCTCGGGGAAGTTCTAAAAACTTCAAAAATAGGCTTTCTAGTAACATGCTCATGGGGGAGACCCAAGAATTCCCCATCTTGGCCCATCCAATGCATCTGGCTGGACTCTGACTCTCAGAACTTTCACTGCCTTGTATTTACTCTCTGTCCTGCGCAGCACAGAGGCTCAGGTAGCACGCAGTGCACGCCGTCGCATTCTACTCTAGCGTTGCATGGCGTCACTCAACATAGCCCTTAACTCTTGTATCTAAGGCTGTAGATAAAAACACACTGTGACAACAATGTAACCCTATCATGCATGGGGCTATCGTGTGACGCCCAGGTGCAGAGAGGGCTTTTGTTTCTGGGGCTCCAGCATTCCCTCAGACTGTCATAGACCTTTTCTTAAAGTGCGGTGAAGCATCAGTAAAGAATGCGCTCACCTGTCGCTGTGACAGAGCTACTCTGAAGACTCAGAACCTCCCTGCCTCGTGGCGGATGCTTCTCAGTCGTAGGGGAGTCTCGGCACTCGGGGCAGAATCTCCACTGTGAGAATTTTCATTGTGGAGATTCCACCAGGAGTGCGGAGACTCCCGTGCCACTGCGCAGACTCCCCCACGACTGCAAATGCCTCCGTCACGAGTGCGGAGGCCCTTTGTGAATCAGGCCCTCGGTTTGAGGGAATATTCAGTGCTTAATTTGTAAAAAAATAAGTGCTAGGGCCCAATGTTTTGCTCGGAAGCTCGTGTCTGGCACTATCGAAGGTTGGGGGGGGGGGGAGGGGTTTGCTCTTTTATCCAGCACCCTGCGCTTCTTTTCTCTTTATCTCATGGTTAAGAGAGCTGCTTAGTTTTGATTCCATCTCATGCCTCTCTCTTCCACCACCCTACCCTCCCTGTCTCTTTATCTCACCTGTGCAGGATCCTTTTCATCCTTACTTTTCCCTTTGTTGCAAAAATATCTCCTGGTCCCCAAATGTGAAGACCGGGGGCCCCACCTGCAAGCACCGGTTCAGCTAGGCACTGATTAGTATAATGAACGCCAGCACCTTTGTAAGCTTCGAGATAACTGACCTTCTCGGACATACTTGAGGCAGTCGGTCAAAAAGGCAGGCTGTTTTATCACATTCTCTTCCAATGTACATTGGATAAAAGTTAATGTTGGCATGTAGGCATTGTGCAAATTGTTGCATTTCACCAATATTATGGTGGTGGCACTATAAGACCTCTGTTGGACAACGAAAAGGTCAAAACATGTAGCTCTCTAGCGTTCAGTGTTGAACAGGCGTGGGGAGGGTTGCTGTGGCCTGCCCTGCTAAGAGTGGAATCTCGATAGTAAAATATGTAGGAGTGATTTTGGCTGCACATAAGAAGTGAATACTCCTCGATATATTTTGTGGAAATATTGTAAGGTCTTGTTTGAAGTCAAACGTTCACTCAAGGTAAAGATACTCTGTCCACTGTGGCTCTGGACAGCACCTGTCTCACTGAGGCTGAGTGCATCCATCCAAGGTGACAAGGCAGCCTCCAAGGCAGGTGGTCAGGTGTAAAATGCACCCAACAATATCTGAAATGCTGAGCTTTTTAGGCCTGGCTTTTGACAGCACTGCTGTGAGACAGACCTATTGCTAACAATATATAGAGTGGCCTGTGGGTCTGCCTAGATCAGCCATAGCTTTGTTGGACCAGCCTCTTTCAGCCACTGACTTGTTTGAAATGACGTCTTGGCTTCGTTCAATAGAGTATTCATCCTTCACCTAACGCTATCAGCTGGTTGTACATTTAACTGCATGAGGGACTACTTTACAACTATAGCCGTAGCTGTCTTTTGCTGGTCCTCTTCTGCATGTCTTGCTCTAACAATGCTAATGCTTGTTTATTTTTAAGTCGTGCTTACCAGTCAGTGTAAGGTTTCTGGTTGCAACAGACCATTGTGAGCTCCCAGGAACTTATAGTGTGTGCAGCCTTACCGTTGCTTATCATTAGTTGGCTGTATTGCCAGTCTAATTTACTTGCTTCTTACTGATTGGCTTGCCTTCCTCTTCCTGTATTTATCCCGCCCCTACCGCATACCCTCTTTACCATCCTTTGGATTGGGTGACTTGCATCCTTCCACTGCTCACTTTCAGCCAACTGCTTTTTTCTTTCGTAAAACAAGCTATGATAGTGCATGTGTTTTCCAGCTCTCTCCTTCGTGTGCTTCTCCCTCATGCTCCAGGTGGCTCTCTCCCTTGTGCAGTGCTAACTCTCTCTCTTGTGTGCTATTCGCAGGAGCAGCTTGTGCAGGTAAGAGTGGTGAGGCGGGGTGGGGGTGGACTCAGCAGGCGGTGTTGGAAAATTAATCATTGTCGTCTGTCGATTTTCCACCAAACCCGCCCTGCATAAGTCGCTCCTGGCTCATCTACTGCCGAACTCTCTTGTCCCCATGCTCTGTGTTGCTCTCTCCCTCGTGTGCATCTTCCCTAGCTCTTTCCCTTGTGTACTGCTTCTCCCCTCCTCCCATCACACAACCTTACTTTTACTTCATTCACCCAACTCCCACAACCCACTCCTACGGTGCCTGCGACCCACACCTGGAGAGTCAGGCAGCAAATTGGGCCTACCCTCCTTAAATTACATCGCGTTAGTGTCTACTCTCATTTCTTTTTTGCCTACAGATGGATCTCAGATTGGTAAATAATAAAATGGCTCCATGTCATTTCATAGGTGGGTGCATATGTTACACCCACTTGCATGATAATGCATGCCTGTCCTTATGTGATGCACGTGCCCATGAAATGTCATGGTGACCAACAGCAGCTGTGTTATGGTGGCCTTCTATTCTTTTGGCCAGTGCTGTACAGCTTTGGGAAAACATGTTTATTCTCTATGCAGTTATGCATCACCAAAAGGCCTTGGTAAAGCCAACAGGTCGCACATCCATGGCCATTTAGCTTTGCCAATGCTAGCTGTATTTACCACTGCATTTTGTTGAAAAATAAGCTTCATCTTTCAATAAACTCTTGTCAATTTACCATAGTGTGCAAAGGGGAAAGTCACAGACCAAATGGCAAAGTGTAGCCCTAATACCAATTTTCTTCTGATGCTTTTTGTTCTTCCCCCGCACCCCCCTCCCTCCCCCACAAACGCATTTATGTGCCTCAAGCGCAGCACGAGCCGCAGGCCGGGCACCGCGCTACTGCCCTGAAGAATGCCACAGAGCTCAGGGTTGAGTAGGCAGTCCCTGAGTCAGTGCAACATATGAGGCACTCTACGATTATCTGTTATTTGCCATGACTCAAACATTGGTTGATTTTGCAAAATTGGCTTTGGTCCATACTTGGCAATGATGGGCTCTGAGGAAACATGACGTTATGCTCATAAAACCACATAATCCCTAATTGCTCAACAGACAGGATGTGTTACACAGAGGCCAAGATTCCTGGATTCCATATAAACCAGGAATTGCATCATTTTTTTAAGTGTGAAATAGGGAACACTCAAGAAACACACTCTCCCGTGCCCTCAAAATATATTGTTCTAAAGACCATGCACTTAGCAGTCTCCCTTGTTCTGGAGACCATCTCCTGAGACTGGTGCCCTTAGAGCTGCCAGACCAGGTCCTCCCTGAACAGGAACAGAAGCAAACCAAGACCCCTTTGCCCTGATCGGGGACTGTCAGTTCGGGTTGGACTGTTCCTATTGGAGCATGGTGAAGATTGATTTGCATATGTCTTGGTCCAAACTGAGATGGCATGGTGGACAAAGAATGGTGGGTTGGAGTGCTACCCTGAGCGATTGCCAGTGGTTAGACTTATTGCAAGCAGCCTTCCATCACCTTTTTTGTATTTAATGTACAACCTTCTCCTGAAGATGGCTTCTATTGTATTCTGTCTTGGTGTCCACATTTACAGTGTTGTATCTTGCTCTGGAGGCCACATCTGGACTTTTCTGCCCTTTTTGGAAGTCGACATCAGCAGTATTGGTATATTCTCATGTAATGTGTATCTCTTTAAGTAGTATGGTTATGGTCACATGCCACTGCATGCGACATGTTTTTGTTTAATGGTGTTCCATATTCCACATGTTGGTGGAACTGAGATGTTGGCTTTCTGAGAGTCAGTTACAGCTGGACTCTGATGCATGATGATGGATTGCCGTGCTGCCAATAAAGATACATCATATTCCTACTACATTTTCCTGATTATTCAACATAATATGGCGACGAGGGAAATCACCACTAAGCAGCACGGAATTTGGTGGTGTTGAGCCTACCTTTTTCTTCCTTTTTAAATTTTATGGAAATTGGTAAATTTTATGGAAGTCATGGTATGTATTTTCAAATACATTTTCTCTTAATGTTCTATGATTGTACCTGCGGCTGAGAGGAATTTTACTGTGCTTTGATTGCACCCGCGGCTGTGTCTTTCATTTATTTTATACAGACTTTGCCTTCATTTTAGCGTTTTGCACCGTGTTAAAATTGAACATTATTTTGCTTATTTTCTCTTTTATACTCTTTGCGCAACACTCGTTTGACATTTTTTTCAATTTTCGAAGTTTATTTACCTGGATATTGACTGGCTGACATGCGAGGACTTTCAAAAGTAAATGTTTTTCTCACGTTCGTTTTTGAGCGTCTCAGATTACAATTGCGCATGCGCGATGATTTCTGATGACGCATAGCGTTTACCGCGTCTTCACGTTCACTACGTCATATGCCAGCGGCCATTTTTGTTTATTAGTTAGTTGTTACCTTGGTAACGCAACGTTTTTCTTTTGCCAATTTGGA
Source organism: Lissotriton vulgaris (assembly GCF_964263255.1). Classification (NCBI taxonomy): domain Eukaryota; kingdom Metazoa; phylum Chordata; class Amphibia; order Caudata; family Salamandridae; genus Lissotriton; species Lissotriton vulgaris. The sequence continues at coordinate 1,944,898,213 of NC_141693.1, forward strand.
AGACTTGCACATTTCGTTTTTCAACACAATTTGAGCACAACGCTTGGAAGTAAGTGATAATTCATTTTATTATTTTTGTGGAAATTTCGAAAATAATATTTTCAAGACTTTCTATATCACATATTTTATCCAGCTTCTGGTAAAGTACTATTCTATATTTTTGTGTTATAACTACTATTATAATTTACAAATTAACATGCAATTCGATCCTCCTGCCAAATTTTTACAACTCAAGGGAGATCCACCCATGCCTTGGACAAGGTGGAAAGAGGAATTCATGACTTACATGAAAGCTATTGATGGTGAAAGAATGGGCTCTAAGAGGAAGAAAAGCATTCTTTTGCATTGTCTTGGTTCTGAAGGACAAGTTATTTTTAGATCTTTACCTCAAATAATTTCTCAGAGTGATGGAGGAGGAGATTCCATGAATGTTTATACTGAAGCCTTAGCAAGACTTGAGAAAAGATTTAAACACAATGTCAGTATTGCTTTGAACCGATTCAAATTTACACAAGGAAACAGAAGGAAGACAAATCTTTTGATGACTTTTTACCATCTTTAAGATCTTTAAGTTTACAATGCAATTTTGGTATGATGACAGATGAAATGATACGAGACCAGATTATCGTACATGTTAAATGCAAAAAGATACAAGACAAACTGTGGGTTATGGGTGATCCCAATCTTACAGAGACAATTGCAATAGCTAAAGCTCAAGAACAATCTGACTTATGGATGAAAACTATTAGAAATAATACAGAAAAGAAAGTTTCTGAAGAAGAAGTCTGTGTTGTTAAAAATAGACAAGATAATAAGTTAGTTGCTAATCAACTTTCGACAAAATACACTCCTTCATTTAGAGCTAAACAAGTTTTTGCACAAAGATCTAATGAATTTGGTAATATTCAAGGAATGTGTTTTAGATGTGGAAACAAATCTCACTATGCTTCTTTTCGAGGTTGTCCAGCACTAAAGAAGGAGTGCAATTTTTGTAAGAGAATTGGTCATTTTAGCCATATGTGTAGAGACAGACGTACTCAAACTTTCAATAAGGGCTCTGTTTCTCTAGTTGCAGAAGAAAATGTAAATGCTGTTAATGATTTTGAGTTACAAACGAATGGTTTTGTAGTATCTATTATTGATGACCAAGCTTTGCTACACTTTAAATCACCTGATTGCATATTCAAAATTTGCGAAATGGAGTTGTCTCTTATGGTGGATTCGGGTTCACCATGGACTATTATAACACAAGAATATTTCAGCAACACTTTAGCCAATTCTGAAATGCTAGATGAGATGAAAGAATCTGACATCTCTGCAAAAAAATATTCTGGTACAAAAATTGATATAATTGGATTCTTTCAGGTTAGAATTCAATTTAAGAATAGGAAAGCTGACATAAAACTGTACATTTCCCTCAAAGGTGTTAATGTTTTGGGATGGCTCGATCAATGGAAATTAGGAATTCAGTTAAATCCACATGCTAAAGATCCCATTTCTCTTTGTGATGAAAGTCTTATGGGAACTGTTTCTGCAATTGATCCATCTAATGTAAACCTTACCAATGTTGAAAAAGGCTGTAATTTAGTTAAATCTTTTAGTTCGGTTTTTTGTGACAAGTTAGGTAAGCTCAAAAACTTTTCACATAATATTGTTCTCAAAAGGAATCATACACCAGTGGTACAAAAACTTAGAGGTGTACCCATCAACATCAGGGATGAACTTAAGAGCATGTTGAATTCGGGTTCACCATGGACTATTATAACACAAGAATATTTCAGCAACACTTTAGCCAATTCTGAAATGCTAGATGAGATGAAAGAATCTGACATCTCTGCAAAAAAATATTCTGGTACAAAAATTGATATAATTGGATTCTTTCAGGTTAGAATTCAATTTAAGAATAGGAAAGCTGACATAAAACTGTACATTTCCCTCAAAGGTGTTAATGTTTTGGGATGGCTCGATCAATGGAAATTAGGAATTCAGTTAAATCCACATGCTAAAGATCCCATTTCTCTTTGTGATGAAAGTCTTATGGGAACTGTTTCTGCAATTGATCCATCTAATGTAAACCTTACCAATGTTGAAAAAGGCTGTAATTTAGTTAAATCTTTTAGTTCGGTTTTTTGTGACAAGTTAGGTAAGCTCAAAAACTTTTCACATAATATTGTTCTCAAAAGGAATCATACACCAGTGGTACAAAAACTTAGAGGTGTACCCATCAACATCAGGGATGAACTTAAGAGCATGTTGAATTCGGGTTCACCATGGACTATTATAACACAAGAATATTTCAGCAACACTTTAGCCAATTCTGAAATGCTAGATGAGATGAAAGAATCTGACATCTCTGCAAAAAAATATTCTGGTACAAAAATTGATATAATTGGATTCTTTCAGGTTAGAATTCAATTTAAGAATAGGAAAGCTGACATAAAACTGTACATTTCCCTCAAAGGTGTTAATGTTTTGGGATGGCTCGATCAATGGAAATTAGGAATTCAGTTAAATCCACATGCTAAAGATCCCATTTCTCTTTGTGATGAAAGTCTTATGGGAACTGTTTCTGCAATTGATCCATCTAATGTAAACCTTACCAATGTTGAAAAAGGCTGTAATTTAGTTAAATCTTTTAGTTCGGTTTTTTGTGACAAGTTAGGTAAGCTCAAAAACTTTTCACATAATATTGTTCTCAAAAGGAATCATACACCAGTGGTACAAAAACTTAGAGGTGTACCCATCAACATCAGGGATGAACTTAAGAGCATGTTGAATTCGGGTTCACCATGGACTATTATAACACAAGAATATTTCAGCAACACTTTAGCCAATTCTGAAATGCTAGATGAGATGAAAGAATCTGACATCTCTGCAAAAAAATATTCTGGTACAAAAATTGATATAATTGGATTCTTTCAGGTTAGAATTCAATTTAAGAATAGGAAAGCTGACATAAAACTGTACATTTCCCTCAAAGGTGTTAATGTTTTGGGATGGCTCGATCAATGGAAATTAGGAATTCAGTTAAATCCACATGCTAAAGATCCCATTTCTCTTTGTGATGAAAGTCTTATGGGAACTGTTTCTGCAATTGATCCATCTAATGTAAACCTTACCAATGTTGAAAAAGGCTGTAATTTAGTTAAATCTTTTAGTTCGGTTTTTTGTGACAAGTTAGGTAAGCTCAAAAACTTTTCACATAATATTGTTCTCAAAAGGAATCATACACCAGTGGTACAAAAACTTAGAGGTGTACCCATCAACATCAGGGATGAACTTAAGAGCATGTTGAAAGATTTACTTGATGAGGGAATCATTGAACCAATAGAATCATCGGAATGGGTTTCTCCCATAGTTTTGGTAAGAAAACCGGATCAAAAATTAAGACTGTGTGTGGATTTAAGGGCACTAAATGCCAACATCGTAATTGACTGTCATCCTTCGCCTAATATTAATGAATTGGTGTCAATGCTAGAGGGTGCAAAAAAATTTTCAACTTTAGATTTAAGATCAGCTTACCGCCAAATTGAATTAACAGAAACATCTAGGAAACTCACAGCATTCATAACACCTCAGGGTTTATTCCAATACATACGCATGCCGTTTGGTCTTGCATCAGCGGCATCCGTTTTCCAAAGGACTATGTTTCATATTTTCAGAGATTTGGACATGTTTGTAAAATGTTTTCAGAACGACATTTTAGTTTTTTCAAAGAATGTGGGCGAACATGAGACCCATTTACAAGAGGTATGCAGAAGATTAGAGTCAAATGGTTTAACACTTAAGGCACATAAATGTAAATTATTTCAGGCGTCAGTTGAATATTTAGGACACACACTATCGGGGGAGGGTGTTATTCCCAAAAAATCGAATGTAGATGCAATCATTAAGGCGCCCGCTCCAACGAATAAGGATCAACTGTTGTCGTTTGCTGGAATGTGTGAATATTACAGCAAATTTGTATTGAACTTTGCAACTAAGATGGAACCTCTAAGAAAATTGTTGAGGCAAGGAGAAGAGTTCAAATGGTCTGTTGCACAACAACAGGCTTTTGAGACAATCAAAAATGATATACTTTCACCTACACTTAAACCATTTCGTATGAACAAGGAATGTATAATTACAGTGGATGCAAGTTTATATGGCTTAGGTAGTGTGTTGTCACAGAAAGAAGGTAATAATGAGTGGATTGTAGCATTCGCATCTAGAACTCTCAATGAGTGTGAGAGAAAGTATGCGGTGATAGAAAGAGAACTCCTTGCTTGTGTTTGGGCAATTGAACATTTTAGGTTATACATTTGGGGTTCTAAATTTACTCTGAGGACTGACTACAAACCGTTGATCAATATTTTATCGGTTGGTGGTGGATGGAATTCAACAGCTAGAATAGCCAGACTTTCCTCAAGGTTACAGGAATATAATTTTGTCACCAATTATGTTCCTGGTAAAAAGAATGTTATGGCTGATTGTTTATCGCGCCTGCCGCGTGAACAGGATGTAGTTGGTGCACTAAATGAAGGGGATTTTGTGGTTACTGTTCAAGATGTTTTGCAAGATAAATTTCAAGATATTTCTGAATCTTTGTGGTTGGATTGTGTACAGAAGGACACTAAATGGGAGGAACTCAAAGGTTATATCAGTGAAGGATGGCCAAGTAAGGATAGAGTTAGAGCGGAGATTTTACCATTTTATAATGTGGAAGAGGAATTAGAATTAGAATCTGTTTTTATTTTTAAGTCTGGTAAGTGCGTTCCTCCGGAGGGTATGCAGGAGGTCATACCTAAGGTTGCACATAAAACTCATCCTGGCATTTCTTCTATGAAGAGGTTGGTTAGGTTGTATTTTTGGTGGCCTGGAGTTGATAGATTTATTGATAGAACTGTCAGAGAGTGTCAAGATTGTGTATCTAGTGATAGAATGTTGAAAACAGTTACTCCACCTCTTAAGACGGTAAAATGGCCATCTGAACCGTGGGAGAAGGTTGCATTCGACATTTCTGGGCCTTTCCACATGTTACCAGAGTCCTCAAGGTATGCGTTGGTCATGATAGATTATCACTCCAAGTGGCCCGAGGTTAAGTTTGTTCCCAAAGCTACCACTGAAGCAGTAATAGGATTTTTCAAAGAAATTTTCACTAGAGAAGGGTGCCCTTCAGTAATGGTCACAGATAACGGTGTGCAGGTAACATCAGTGGAAATGTCTGTATTTCTTATAGAATGCAATGTTGTTCACAGGTTAACTTCTTTATACGAACCACATGAGAACGGTCAAGTGGAGAGATTTAATCGGGTGCTGAAGAATTTTAATGTAGAGTCCATCAAATGTGGGAAAAATTGGGTAAGTGCATTAAGAGAGAGGTTGTGGATTTATTGTATTACGCCCCACTCTACCACAGAGGTGAGTCCTTTTAAACTATTCAAGGGTCGCAACCCAGCTTCAAGAGTTTTATCATGGTGGTTAAAAGAGAAATACAACAAGTGTTCTGTGTTTAATAAGGAGAATGTTATTGATGTTGCTAAACGTGTGGAAGATAAACAGTTGAAAACCAAGTTATGGTATGACAAGAAATGGAATACCAAAAGACAATTCTTTCAGGTGGGTGAATGGGTTAGAGTTCCTAAACCAGGTTTATTGGCCTAGGGTTCTAGTAAATTTAGTGATCCTATTGAAATTAGGAAAGTGTTTACCAATAGTGTCATGACACAAGATGGTGGGATCTGGAATATGGGAAGGTTGGCCAAATGTTCTAAACCTCATAATGTTTACAGTAATTGCTCTGACAAGAATCTTATGGTTGACAAAAAAGACTCTGTTGCTTATAGAGTCCAGGATGCAAAACGTGTCATCATTTTACCCAAAAGATTTTCTGATTAAATGTAATATTACACTGTTGCTTATCTAATGTTGTACATTTTTCTTTTTGTTTTTTTTGTTTGTTTTCTTTAGGTTTTTTTTAAAAGGAAAGATGTGTTAGATTCTCATGTAATGTGTATCTCTTTATGTAGTATGGTTATGGTCGCATGCCACTGCATTCGACATGTTTTTGTTTAATGGTGTTCCATATTCCACATGTTGGTGGAACTGTGATGTTGGCTTTCTGAGAGTCAGTTACAGCTGGACTCTGATGCATGATGATGGATTGCCGTGCTGCCAATAAAGATACATCATATTCCTACTACATTTTCCTGATTATTCAACAAGTATTATGTTATTTTCTGAATAGTACATCTAGAGTATTGTACCACTTATTGGAGTCCCCATCTTCAAGATTCTTCCACCTTCAGGAGATTGCATTCTGGAATATTGTGCTATGTTCAGGATGGCACATCTGGAATAGTGCCACGTTGTGAACATCACATCTTTAGCATTGTGTCCTGTCCTAGAGGAGGCATCTGGGATATTTTGCCCTTTTCTAGAGTTGACATCTGGAGTACTGTGCTCTCACATCTGGGCTGTCATGTCAAGTTTTGGACGCCGCATATCCATACAGATAAAAAATATTGAGAGACAATCCTTAGATGATTGAACCAAATGTGTGAGGTTTAAACAACAAATCCTATGAGGAGCGGCTAGAGATACAGAACGTATAATATCCAGGGACTTGGTGTTACCGACACATTCAGAACACTTCGGGGAAGGCAGACCTGCGTGCAATTGGCTGTATCTTCCGGAGGAAGATTACTCCTAAATATAGAGCCCTTAAAAAAAGAGTGAGGGTGACCTGTGACTTGCGTTGCTTGAGGAAGATCAATGGTGTGTCATTGGTATTTTTTGTCCCGGTACCATATTCCCCGGATCGGTGATTTGAGTTAGCCAGCTGACTGTCATATCCTCTGTTCTTCAGGAGTGAACATGGTTCTGTGTGTACTTTTTAGAATTATGGGTACCAGGCACCCATTCTTGGTCAGGGATCAGTGGTTTATGGTGGGTATCAGTTGACCAGGAACTGTGGGGTGTGTTGAGTAGGTGCTTGCTGAGTTGCAGTGTGCTGTATTTTCATGAAGGATTCATGGTTTGTGTTGGCTTTGTAAGGCTTTTGGCAAGGTGTGTACCAGACTCCCATTGTTGGACCTGCATCAATGGTTTTGGTGGATGTCAGTTGACCAGGTACTGTGCTATGTATACTTGCTGGCTCTGCAGTATGCTGCATGTGTCATGAATGATTTGTGGCTTCTGTTGTTTTTTAGAATGCTGGGTACCATGGTCCCCTTGATGGTTCCAGATCACAGATTTATGGTGACTCTCAGTAGACCAGGTAACCTAGTCCCAGTCTAGTAGTACATCAGTCATCCGTAATGGATGAGTGTCATCTGCCTCAGGAATATTCCCTATTGTTCAGGAGCATCCATTGTTTGTGCTGATTTACTGGATTTCTGAGTCTCGTGCTCCCGTTGGGGGTCACTGGTGAGTGGTTTATGGTGACTGTCTGTTGGTCATGGTCCTATTTTAGGAGGATAATGAGTGGCTTGTGTTGGTATGGTGCCAGCTGATCTTTGGCTTTTGTTGGGTATTGGAGTCTTGGGTACCAGGGCAGTGGTTTATGATGGGTGTCTGTTGGCCGGGTTGTATGGTCCCATTGTTAAAGAATGACCAGGGGTTTATGTTGGGTGTATTTCTGTAGGCACAGTGTTTTCGACATAGTGATTGGAACAGCGAGTGCCTGCTTCTTCATCATTAGGGGCGAGCAGTTATATTCCAGCTTACAAGGGGTGTTGTTAACTAGGTAGTTACTTTGTGTGTTGGTTAACTGAAGACCTTTCTTAAATGGTGATGGTGCATCTAGAGGTTGGTGGTGCGGTCAATGGGATGATGTGCTCCTGGTTTAGGAACATTGTTACTGTTGCAAAGTCATCCTGTGCCCTGGGCACCCCCATTGTTTTGCTGACTGATACTGGTGGTAACTGACTCTGACTGTCCCTGAGCTCTGCCTAACCAGGCCCTGGGCCATTGCTATGTTGAAAACACACTTAGAATTCAGTGAAAACACCCACATACACTTGGGTACACTACAGGTTAGGATACCTTTATAATTGGCATGACTTCCCCTATAAGGCCCTAGTACATAATAGAGCAGTGAGGTCAAAACTACCTTTAAGTCCCGAGTATATAACAGGGCATGGCAGTTTAGAGTCCAGCAGCCCTTTCTGCTCTTGCATGTGTGCACTGCTGAGGCCTGACATCAGTTTTAAAGCAGCCCTGTGTTGCAGGACTGCTTTGAATATGTAAATTGTGCCCAAACTCGACTTTGATGTTTGGGGCATTTAAATATTAATCAACTACAATGATTTGGCATATTAGGTACCCCAGGGTCTCCTCTAGGTGGCCCAGTGGGTACTTATAAGGAGGAAACATATAAAATAGGTATTATATGCCTTTTGTTCGGTGAAATTCCACATTTCACTTCCCACATTGTAGTAAAGTGCTTCCCAAAATCGACTTTTGTGCTAGGAGCACTGTAGAGTGAGGATTTGCAATATATTTACACATTCAGAACCGTTAAAGTCTCACCTAAGTGTTACAGGGATGGGGTAGAGGGGTCTTGTAGATATAAACAGGGTCCTTATAAAAGATGTTTTATAAGCCCTGGTGTTGGAGAAATTGCCCAGTTAATTTTCCCATTTTGCAGATCCCCAGCCACATAGGTTAACAAGGCAAGAAGTTATTAAGTAATAATGATACTCACTAGAATGGTATTGATAAATCCAACAACATGCAATTTATATTCTAAAATGTACAGGCAAAAAGTTGTAAGACTTTCTTGTCTATAAGCCAAAATTCAGCTTCCCAGTGAGCTGCCCTGATTGGTCAGAGTTAAGTGAATTAGCTAGGCTGCTTTGATGAGGTGATAAGTAGCCCCTGGGGTGAAGGAGCCATTCTGGGAGGTGTGGCTTCTGCTGCATAGGAATGCTAGAGCAAAGTGGAGGGATCGTAAACAATGATCTTCAAATAAAGGAGGAGACTGGCAGGAGAAGCCAGTTTCATTTACACCCCTACTCTTTGAGCCCAGCCAGATGGCAGGATTAAGGAAAGAATATGCAGATGACAGGGGTAGGGAGTCTATGGAGATGAGCCATCCTGAAGGTTGCTTTAGCCAGCTCTTGCCTCTCTGCTGAGACATCTGCCATATTGAATTAGGGAAAAATAGTGATTTCTGGGAGACCATTGTGCCACACTTTGGAGGCAATCGTCATGCTCTTGGCTGCACCCCATTGCGCAGGAGTGCCCTCCTGTGTGACCCCAGATAACACTGAATAAGTACCTGAGAGGGGCGGTGCCTCTCAGATCTGCTCCTTGAAACTGAAGGAAGAAGAAGGGTCCATGCTAAGAAGTTTGATTTGCACCAACGAGGCCCTGCTCTCTGACTGACTATGCCTGCTGCACAATCTGGAACTACAGCCCTGTGGATCAAACCTGCTTTAAACAGACTAAAGAGTGGACTCCCTTCAAGATACACCTGGCTCACCTGGACCTTCACCACCTAGAATCCTCAGCCTGCAGTAATTCCAGTGGGATTTTGAGGGTTTTGTCCAATTGGATTGTGAGAATTGAAGTCCCAAACCTTCAAGGACCATCTTGGAGCTTCCAGACCCTTGGAGTAACTTTTGAACACGTTGGGACCCTCAAAGGAACTTCAGGAAGAAGTTCCAGACGTTTGAAGAAGTTTGTAGCAACTTTGGAAAAAAGCTCCATAAGTGGGCTGACTCGACCTGGCCAGCCAAGCCGGTGACCCTCAACTGCAAGCCATTTTAAGAAAACAAGGAAACCCGAAAGGGGCCTTTGGACCAAGGGTCATATACTTATTAAAAGGAACAACGGTCCTAAGGAGTTGCAATATAGACGAAAAATAGCAATATAGACCACAATAAGTACTATATTTACCTCCAAAACCCAGCCGGGCAAGGAGTATTTTATTTTCAGGAATAACAAAAGATTAATTCACCTAGAGAGAGCGAGGTGCTTGCTTCAATTGGAAGCAGCGGCGGGTGGGAGACAGGAACACGAGGGTCTTCTCCCTTTTGGTTAGCGGAGTGGAATAGCTCCTTGGATTTGGTCCGCAAGCTCGATGCTAACTTCTCAGTGGAAGCGGCGGTCTTCTCCCTCTTCGATACAGCGGATTCGCGCTGCCATCGAAGAGGGAGAAGTCCATCGTGTTTCTTCCTCCCACCAACCGCTGCTTCCACTAAGAAGTTAGCACCTCGCTCTCAGAGCCTTAACAGAAATGGACTAAATAAAATCCCTCCAACAAGGAACAATCGTGCCCTCACGACCCTGATCCAGAACCCGTGGAGGCGTTCGTATTGTAAACAGGCAGTGATTTAAAACAGTCCTGATGATGATCCCGTTTCATTAGGAGCAATAGGAATCGAAACGTTGACACTTTAAAAACAGTGTGACATGTAAATCATTGTACATATTAAGTTGTATACACTGTTGATTGAGATTTGCGGAATTTTTCATTTAATTCGCAAGCCACTCTCTGGCTCCAAAGAAATTTCTACTTGCCTGTAAAACTTTTTTCTTTCCACTTACCCCTTCTCTTAATCCATGTTTTTTTCTATGTTCTTGGGATAGGTACAGGATTGTGCCCTATCTAATTGACCCTCTAGGTCAATTAATCTTTTGTTATTCCTGAAAATAAAATACTCCTTGCCCGGCTGGGTTTTGGAGGTAAATATAGTACTTATTGTGGTCTATATTGCTATTTTTCGTCTATATTGCAACTCCTTAGGACCGTTGTTCCTTTTAATAAGTATATGACCTCAACTGCAAGCCAGCCTGCCCTCCAGGTTCGTCCCGCTGAAAAATTCCAGAGGTCTGACTTCCAGAGTTTGACCTGGATTTGGTCAGAAACCCAAGCTGTCGAACCCTCACCGAATCCGACCTGGTGAAGAGCAACGTGGGATCAAAGGAACAAAAGCTCTGTAAAAGTTTCTAAGTCTGAATGTAGAAAGGGTGACCAGGACCAACTGCAAGAGTCCAGCAGCCCACGTTCAACCATGAGGAGGCCTGGAACTCTGGTTCGTCCCGCTGAAAAGCTCTGGAGGTATTATTTTCATAAGTTTCACTGTGAGCTCGTCGCAAGGCAAGCCGGCGACCCCACTGAATTCTGACTGGCTGAGAGCTTTGAGGGATCCCTGGAAGAAAAGCTCCAGAAATCTTTCTAAATCAGACGGTAAAAACTTTGACTGAGACATACCAAGAGGGGTAGCCACGCAGGGCTCAGTCGCGGTCTGCCTGAAACTTTGACTTTGTACGGTCTAGCGCGACCAGATGTCCGAATAGGTTTCAATGTCCTATATAGTGATACATCTTTAAAATTTCATATCTCCGGTTCCCTACATTGGATTCTTTTCATCTTAGTGTTATTTTAAAGATACAGATATTTCCTATCTTTCTGAATTGGTGTCGGATTTTTATTGTGTGTTGTGTATTCATTATTTACTTAATTGGTGTTTTTAAATGGTTTACATACCTGTCTTTGAAGTTAAGCCTGCCTGCTCGCAGCCATGTTACCAAGGGACCTAGTCTGAGCCCTATATTGTGTTAGTAGCATTATATCAAGTAGTTGATGCATATTTACCACTACTAGTCAATTTTCCAACAGTTACCTTCCGTCGATCATTGAAATAAGAGTATTTACAGACCCAGGTGAGAGGTCACTAAGTAATGTGTAAATCTCGGTCTCTCCCCGAGTTAAACCAACATTGCGTCAACCTTCATGCGAGCGGGAACATTATGCAACAGTGTCTGATGCAAATTAAGCAGAACGGTGTAATCCCACAAAGCATCCTTTCCGCCCTTTTGTTAAATAACTGCATTACTTGCCCCACAGGCTCTTAATCTGATTCAGCAAACCGTAATGGCATTCATGAAGCATACCGAAATGTTATTTCAATAGAGCAGGGGGGGCTCTAGGCTCATGGCAGTCCTGGGCAGGGAACGTAGGTAGGTGGCCCCGGAAGAGGGGGTCCGGGCGGGGCAGAGTGCAGAGGCCAATGAAGAGGGGGGCGGGGTCAGGGTGTTTGGAAGTGGAACAGAGCCGGAGGCCGCCAAATCCCTCCTTGGGGCCGCCACGCAAATATGTATCCATCCTCAGAGGATTATTATATTAAGGATATATATATTGGCGTGGTGGCCCCTGGGGTTTGGTAGCCATGTGCAGGTGCACAGCTTGCACATGCCTAAGGCCGCCCCTGAATAGAATGAAATAATTCCATTATTTAGTCTAAAATGCTTGGTGACTGGAAGGACATATATACGAAGGGTTATTCCAGGGGCTGTTTTTGAGATGAAATTCAGATACACAGTTTGTTTCACAAGGGGTTAGCTAGCTTGGTGAATACCCCTGCTACAAAGGGGGTTTTGCTAAAAGTGGTTCAGGTACCTCATTTTCTCAAAGCAAATTCCTTCAGAGAGTGATAAAGGAGTTATTAAACACCTGCCCCGTCAGTGCCGCAATATGACTTTAACTCACCAGCTTGGAAGTTGAAGGTGTCTTATACATCTTCAAGAAGTGTCATGCACAAGGAACATTTCCATTGAGCAATTACTGCAATCCGACCCTGAAGAAGAGAACTACCCAAACCCAAACATAGTCTTACTATCCAGATCTTACAAATAAGCTACAAAAAACCCTTGACCTTGGCTATATTATACAACGGATGCAGAAAGGCCGCAGAATGGGTCTTTCCATACAGGTACTGCAATCTTACCATAGTAGACAGGTTTCTGCTAGTGATTTGAGGAGGTCTGACTCAGGTACACACACTTGCCCAGTCTTTCTACAAAATCCTTATGCAATGGACCAATGCTGGAAACATTTAGAATTCCAGGTGGTACGTGGGATGCTCTCGGGTCGATGCTGGTTCCAAAATGGACCATTGGAATTGAAAACGGTGCAACTGACATTCTGAATAGAAACTTTCTTACTTTGCGGTTTGCATATTTGGAATTAGTCTGTTTGCAAGTATTGGTTGCTTGACTTGTCTTGGGGGCTGCAAAATTTGCATCTCTCTTGAGTTTGCACCCTTTGAAGAACTGTGAGCCCAGCTCCCACACACACTTCATTCCAGACTTGTGTTTTGAAGACTAAAGAACACAATATTATTCCTGCCCCAGGGCGTGTGATGAAATCTTACTGGGGAAAACCAGACAGTAATCAAATTATGAAATCTGGCATCAGACTCGCTTCATGTATGTACTGGTCCAGGCATGCCAATAGCATAACAACAAGACAGCTGTATTTCTGTGTACATTGGATCTTCTGATGGAGGCCGAGCACGCACCTCGCTCCTAGACTAGCCTTGCATACTTGGAGAATCTAAAGCATCCTAGCGAAAGTCTCAGGTCTCACTCGCTAGGGGTGAATCTCACACATTTCTCACAGTGTCACTCGTCGGGCGTGAGTCTCACCTCTGGAGCACAATCCCACTCTTTGCCCATTGCAAAGGCCCATTGTCTCTAATGGAATCTCACACCCGAGAATCACCTTGTTTGTCAACATCATAAATGTGTTTCTAAGACCCTTATGTCTATCATCTGGTCTTTTGCATCTCTCAATCTGCTGAGCTAGAGGTCTCCCCTTCCATGGGTGGCTGGCTATTAGGAACAAAATGTTTCCATCTGTCTATAATGTAAGGACAGAGCAGACTCTGATATTGAACCTGCACTGACCAAGAAAGATGGGTCTGAACCTCTTGGCTTCACAAAGGAGAATCACTTCGAGGCGCTACAGATGCTCTGGAAACAGTTAACAGCAAGAGTGCCAGGTAGATGGCCTTTTATTATTCATGTACAATACTCCTGGTTACAACAAACTTCTAACCTCAGATATAAGGCTTATACCAGGGGTAGTAGGGACTGCCCTGGGACTGCCCTCCCCATCATGTGACTTTTACTTCTATTCTGGAATTTTCTCTTGTACTTATGGGCATCTCTTTGATGACGGCTGGAGAGCGTCCTGATTTCTAGATTTCTCGTTCCTCTGTGTTTGGATCTCTCTGGAGACCCTTCTCTTATGGTGATGATACATCAAGCGGGTCCTTTGGTTACTTGCAGTAGTTAATTTATAAAAACATGAACGCTGGTGCCCAAAGCTCCGCTTAAAAGCCCATGGCCTGCGCTAATAAATGCCAGCGTGCCAAATACCAAAGTTGCATAGTGTTCAATCCACCTCAGGCCTCTTTATCCTCTACCAGACACTCCCTGGCCCTTCCGCTCACTCCTGAAGGTTTCCGCTGTCTACCTTTGAGGCGGGATTTCAGACTTTCTTTTCCTCCCTTTTTCTGCTTAATGTGCTTTCCCCTCTCTTGCTCCCAGGGAATGTTTGATGAGAAAAAATAAGTGCTGGTCCCCAAAAATGAGTATCAGTCCCCATAATTAAGTGCTGGTCCTCAGAAATGAGTGCTGGTCCCCAAAAATGAGTATCAGTCCCCATAATTAAGTGCTGGTCCTCAGAAATGAGTGCTGGTCCCCAAAAATGGGTGCCGGTGTCCCTCCCTGGCAACCACTGGTTCAAATCAAGGACTGGTTGTGTGATACCTGTGATGCTGCGCTCATGGTTTAGGAACATTGGTACCTTTTGATGGTCATTGAAATGGGAATATTCAGAGAACTAGGTGAGAGCTCACTAAGCCATGTGTAACCCCTGTGCTTTTCCAGAGTTACACAGAAGGAGTTGACATCAATCTTCCTGTGAGCGAGAAGGTTATGCAACAGTGTCTGATGCAGTGTAGACAGAATGGTGTTATCCAGAGAAACATCCTTTCTGCCCTCTAGTCAAATTACTACGGGGCATATTATCAAGAGCGGCGTTAAAATTATCCCTGGTTTAGCGGCAGAAAACTGCTGCTAAAGCGGCGATAATGGGCTTGATAATATGCCGTAGAGAATTCCAATAGAAGCTAATATTCACACCAGAACATGGACTTCTATTGGAATTCTCAAGGGCATATTATCAAGCCCATTATCGTCGCTTTAGCGGCAGTTTTCTGCTGCTAAACCGGTGATAATTTTAACGCCGCTCTTGATAATATGCCCCCAAATTTCTTGCCCAGCAGGCTCTTAACGCCATGCATAAAACCCTGCAATAATTCCATGATCTCTCTCCAAACATTGGTGACTGGAATGGTATATTACGGACAGAATATTTAAGTGTAGGTTTTGAGGTGGAGATCTTGTAACCCAGGGATCTCCAACCTTTATCCTAAGAAGAGCTACTTATGTTCAGTCAAAATCATCCGGAGCTACTACTATTATTAGAGCTGTCACAGTGACCACATCAGACAAGATTACAGTAGTGGCCCCCTTGCAAGATTACCAGCAGTGATCACCTCTATGCATCAGGCAGGTAACCAACAGTAGTGAACAATTGGCTTTGTAAATGTGCAATGACTCTCGTTGGTAATACATTATAGCCATAGATGCAACCGCCCTGGCACCAAGGTACTAGCAATAGAAATAAATCTCTCAGATGCCACATGATTTATCGCTCAAATATCAGATTATAAAATACTTTTGGAATCCAGTCATTTTCCCCAAACATCAGCATCTGAGTTTTTAAAATACGAACATTTCCGTCTATAATTTACACTCGCGCTTTTGATATATATATTTATTAATTCAACCAAGCAAAAGCTTCTGATTTAGTAGGCTGGGCTGCACACAGGTGAGCCACTTACAGGTATCTGAACACAATCTGGCACACAATCAGTTGACTAGTTTGGTGAATACCCCAACTAAAAAGGGGTTTACACCAAAGCCGTTCCACTGCAAAGTTCTGGAGATCCGACTACCAGAGCTTGACTGGGAGTTGGTCGTAACCCAAACCTACAAATCCTCAGCAAATCAGACCTGGTGAAGAGCATCGAAAGACCCCGGGAGAAAAAGCTCCGTAAAAGTTTCTAAGACCGAACATAGAAAAAGTGACAGGGACCAATCGCGAGAGTCAAGCCACCCACCTTCAACCGCGAACCGGCCTAGATCTCTGGTTCGTCCTGCAGGAAAGCTCCGGAGGTCTGACTTCCATAAATGTGACCGGGAGCTCGTCACAAGGCAAGCCGGCGAACCGTCACCGAATCCGGACTGGCTGAGAGCGTCGGGGGACCCCGGGAAGAAAAGCACCAGCAAGTTTCTAAGTCAGAAGGTAAAAACTTTTTCTAAGACCTACCATGAGATGCAGGGCTCCATCGCAGTCAGCCTGATGCCCCAATAGGTGCTATAGGTTTAAAATTGCTATATAGTGCTAAATCTTTAAAAATTAATTTCTCCGATTCCCTACATTGAATTCTTTTCATTTTGGTGTCTTTCTAAAGATAGAAGTATTTCCTATTTTTCTAAATTGGTGTTGGATTTATATTGTGTGTTGTGTCTTAATCATTTGGTGAATTGGTGTTTTTGAATGCTTTACATACTTGTCTTTGAAGTTAAGCCTGCCTGCTCGCAGCCAAGCTACCAAGGGTTGAGCACAGGAAGAATTGTCTGAGACCTATTCTGAGCCCTATAGTGTGTTAGTGGCCTTATTGCCAGTAGTATATACATCATTTCCACTACTAATAATCCACTTTCCAGCAGTGACCTTTTGTCGATTATTGAATTGAGAGTATTTACAGACCTAGGTGGGACGTCATAAGTCATGTGTATATCTCGTGCTCTTCCCAAGTTACACCGACGGAGTTGACTTTGCGTCAACCTTCGTGTGAGCGGGGAAGGTTATGCAACAGTGTCTGACACAATGTAAGCAGAACGGTGTAATCCCAGAAAGCATCCTTTCCGCCCCTTTGTTAAATAACTGCATTACTTGTCCTGCAGGTTTATTTATAATGTGATTCAGCAAACCGTAACTGACATCCATTAAGGATATTGAAATGTTATTTCAAGAGATTGCAATAATTCAATTTTCTGGTCTAAAACCATTGTTGACTGGAAGGTCATATTACTGAAGAGGTATCCCAGTATGAGGTTCACGTACACAGTCTGTTTCACAAGGGGTTCGCTAGCTTGATGAATAGCCCTGTTACAAAGGAGTTTGTGCTAAAAGAGGTCACTGTCCTCATTGTCTTTGAGAGAATGCCTCCAAAGATATTAAAGTAATGTCTGATTAAACACCTGCCCATCCCTGGGGTGTGTCCCAGACGATCAAGATTGGAATCAAAATGGTACGAAATATCGTGACCAGAATATCATGGCTGATACATTGAAAGGTAAGTAGAGATTTTCTATACTGAATTCTGCAAATATGTACCTTGGCGATATATACATATTCAGAATGCACAGTTGTGGAGTTAAGAATAGCAAATCAATACTTGCTCTATATGCTTTTTCCTTTTGAAATGTTGTCCCTCAATGTTCTTTCCACGATATGATGATACCACAACATTCTTATGCGCGATATTCTGTAGTCCAACCACCCCAAGAGGTGATGTCCCTAAAGAGGCATGAAGGATTGATCAGACCTGCAGGATGTGAAAATTGCCCCAGGCAAAGGCTGTGGACTGAGTGCCTCCTGAAGACTGACATTCTGTATTAAGCCCATTGGTGAATTTCCCCTCCTCGCTGCCCTCACCAATGGCGTAGGGTCATGGTGAGACAGTAAACCATAATAATTCTTGGCAAAAATGTTCAAACCAGCCCCACACTGCAGGTGGCCTTGGCGTGTTGGGCCACGGCGTCTTTCATGGGTGGGGCATGGTAGCTCATCCAGCTTCAAGAGCTAGATGGACTGCCATGTCCCATTCAAGAAAGCCGCCCCTCAGCCTGCAGTCCACTAGAAACATGCCAGAGAGGTAGGATGGCCTGTCCAGCCCCACGCAGGGCTCTAACACATGAGCTAAGATGATCACAGTGTCTTATAAATGTTCAGCAGATGTGCTGCATGAGAAGCAGGTCACAGAGCACATATTGCAATCGGACCCTGAGATAGAGAACAACATACACCCAAACATATTCTTTAAATCTACGTCTTGCAAATATTCTGGAACCCTTGACACCTTTATTCATATTATACAACAGATGCGCATACTCAACAGGATAGGTCTTGCCACATAGGTAACGCAATCCTAGCATAATAGACCTGTTTCTGCTAGTGATTTAACCCCTTAGCTGCGGCGGCTATTCCGCTAGGGGAGGGGGGCCGCGCGGCACTCCCATACTCGTGACGGAACCGCTCCGTCACGAGCCTCGGGTGGGCTGTGCTTGTGACGGAACGGTTCCGTCACGGCCCCGTCCGCTCAATAGAACGCTCAGCGCAGGCGCGAAATTCGCACCGCACAGGAGCGGCGAGCGGGCCATGATGGAACCGTTCCGTCATCAGCACAGCCCACCCGAGGCTCGTGACTGAACTGTTCCGTCACGAGCATGCAACGGGTTAAAGAGGTCTGACTCAGGTTCACTTATCCAGTCTTTCTGCAGAATAGCTATGCAATTGACCAATGTTGGATATCCTGACTGCAGATTGTAATAATAACTGGAATACGGTGATTCCAAAATGGCCAACTGGAATTCAAAATGGTACAGCTGAGATTGTGAACCGAAACTTTCTTACTGTGCCGTTTGCATATGTGTAATTAGTCAGTTTGCAACTACTGGTTGCTTGACTTTTCTCGTGGGCATGCATCATTTTCAGAACCTTGAGTCCGGTTTCCGCATACACTTCGTTCCAGTCTTGTGCTTTGAAGTCTAATGAACACAGCACTAGTCATGCCTCCGGGCGTGTGGTGAAATGTGACTGGAGAAAATCAGACAGTTACAAAATCCTGAAATCTGGCATCAGACTCAATTCGTGTATGAACTGATCCAGGCATTCCAACATCATAACAGCAGCCCAGCTGTGCTTCTGTGTACACTGGATCACCTGATGGAGGCCGAGCACGCACCTCGCGCCTAGACAACCCTTGCATACTTAGAGAATCCTATGCGTCTTGGAAGAATCTCAGGTCTCACTCACTAGGGGTGAATTTCACACATTGGAACACTATCTCACTAAGTGGTAGTAAGTCTTATAGCCTGGAGAACTGTCTCACTCATTGGATGTGGGTCTCACACATTTCTTACAGTGTCACGTGTTGGGTGTGAGTCTCACGCATTGAGGGCAGACACACTCTATGTCTTTTGCAAAGGCCGATTGACTCTTATGGAACCTCACAGCAGTGAATCACCATGGCTGTCAAAATGATACATTCGTGTCTTCACACATAGACTTCGACCTCTTAAATCTCTAAATTTGCTGAAATAAGTGTTCACTTCCATGGGTGGAAGCTGGGTCCAGGATTCTGCCATCAGTCTAGAATGAATCACAGAGCAGAGGCTGAACTTTAATCTGCCCTGAGCAAGAAAACTTGTTCTGAAGTGCTTGGCTTCACTACAGAGAATCACTTCGAGGCGCTACACGTTGGTCGAAAGAGTGCCAGGTAGATACTAGCCTGTTACTACCCAAATAAAATTCTCCCATGGTAACAACAAACTTCTAACTTCGAAACTAAGACTCATTCCAGGGCGTACGGGGTGTCCTGGTACTTCCCGCCTTCTCGTGGATGAGGACTATATTGCTCCCTCGTTTCTGGATTTCTCTTTCCTGAATGTGTGACTTCCTCTAGGACTTCGGCAAACTGAATTTCAACAAGTGTTCCAATCCTAACTTTTTTGTGGACACTTTTTAATTACAGAAGAAACCTAAACACGGTGCACTATCACTCATAGAGGGGATGTGGTGGGTTGGTTAGAAGAAGACTGATAATAACAATCATTGACAAAGCCAACTCTTTGGCTTTTGTCAGTGCTTGTTGGCAATGCCACCAGTCCCGGCATTATGACATGAAGGTGTGCACGTGTCGCGATGCATGCCCACAAATGTCACTGTGCAGCGGCGTCCATATGTTTCACTGTTTGGCATATATGCTAGTTACATCTGTACCCTATATTTACATGATTCCAAAAATACACAAACACCCCACAGTTCCTCCATTCAGGCCGATCGTTTCCACAATCAATTCAATTCATGAACCAATAGGAAAATTCATTGACAAACATCTACAACCACTAGTACAACAGATTCCAACATACATAAAGGACACCACCCATTTCTTGAACATTCTAGAAGAACACAAGACTTCATTTTCCACCGAAATGATCTTGTCCAGTATTGACGTGAAGTCATTATACACTTCGATTCCTCATGACTTAGGACTAACAGCATTGGAGAACATTCTGCTAAACAGTGAATCAGAGGACACCAATTTGAAATTGCTAATCATGGAATTGATGCATTTTACACTATTCCACAGTTATTTTCAGTATAACAACGAATTTTTTGGACAATGTAACGGAACTTCCATGGGAAATTGTGCCGCTCCGGCATATGCTAACATCTTTATGCACCACTTTGAAACAGAGCACATTCTCAACAACCAATCATGGAAAAACAATCTCATACTGTACAAGAGATATATAGATGACATTTTCCTACTATGGAAAGGATCAACCACTCAATTAATATCAGCCATTCAAGAACTCAATAATGTCAATGACCGGATTCAATTCACCTACAACATCAATCACGGTCAACTATCTTTTCTAGATGTACTAATCATCAAAAACCACGACAAACTACTTACCACAGTGTTTCAGAAATCCACGGACAAAAACAACTTGTTACACTACCAAAGCTTCCATCAACCTCCATTAAAAAATCATCTTCCGTACTCTCAACTGCTACGTGTTAAACGCATTGCCTCCTCTCAACAACTATATGAAGAGCAAAAAGAACACATGATAAAGAAATTCAAGGACCGGGGATACCCAGAAGCCATACTGGGACCAGCTGTGGAAAGAATAAAACATATGAACAGACAACAACTCTTGACACCATCCACTGCAAGGGAGGAACAAAGATCAGTGTTCATTTCAAAATACTCCACAAGGAGTTACAACATCAAAAAAACCATACTAAAACATTGGCCGTTACTGGCCCTGGAAGAAGATTTCAAGGGAATTTTTTCCTCAAACCCAAGATTCGCATATAAAAGGACGAGAAACTTAAAAGAATTACTAAAACCTAAAGTTACAGAATTTCCGTCATCATACAAAGGAACGATGGCCTGCCACAACTGTGGAAATTGCAATTCCATTATCAAAGGGAATGAAATTAACCACCCATCGAGTGGGAGCAAAATCAAACTAAAAGTCAATGGCACTTGTGATAGTACCAACCTCATATATAGGTTGAAATGTCCATGTGGACTCCCATACGTGGGCAAAACATCCAGGAAAATAAAAACTAGATTGACAGAACATCGCAGCAACATTCGCCTCAAATCTAACAAATCCACCGTGGCAGTACACTTTAACGATCACCATCACAATCCAAGCCAATTGAAGTTCTGTATTTTAGAAACAGTTCCCTTACTCTCAGGGAGAGATAACGATCAATATCTGTTAAGACGTGAACTCTACTGGATCAATAAACTGTCATCGACAGCTCCAAGAGGACTCAATGAACGTTTAGAATTTAGTTGCTATTTGTAAGCTTTTGAACTAAATACTCGTTGACAGACCATTTATATTTTTCATTGAATATATGCTATTGTTGTGTACGCTCCATTTACATGAACAGAACACTTGCTGTCACTTCTATTATTTATTCCATTTTTCTGTTTCCTGCACCTATGCTCATTTTAACACGAACACCACTGTTATTGACACATTGTTCCGCCTGCCGTAATACAGCCCGTAACACCGAGATAGAATTGTAAACATTGCGTTTTCGCGTGTGGTGAAACGTGACCACGTGTCAACCTATCACAACGCTCGGTACTGACACACACAATTTGACGTATCAGCGTCGCCCTTACATTTAAGGAGCCTCGCGACCCGGTACAAACACATAGAACGCGGAAGAACACCCGATCGTCTACACTTCAACCGGATTCCCTCGCGGTCTCGGTCTGATTACTTTACCCGGTAAGCATTCGTCACGAATGAACTTTTTGACAGAGGATTTCTGTCAAATACAGATTTGCTTTCTAACGCTTGCCGTTTTCCGTACGTTTACAGATAATTTTCTCATATCAGCGCGACTACCTTTATCGCCTGAACAGGTTTGACAAGCACGATTTCATGAGCACTTTTTTAACGTGGCCTTCACTGCCACTTCTTAGACACCCCCAATTTCCCGCACTTTTAGAGTAACGACTACCGAGCACACCCATTTTCACAACATTAGCATAAATGTTAGACCTCCAACACTGATTTTCTACCCCCGTTGCATGTGGTAATATGTTGAATACCGTTTGACTTTACATGAACAAATGTTTATGTTTAAATACTTGCTTTTTGAAACTGTACTTTATCATTAATATCCTAGGATTGCACAGGGCCCCCGAAGAAGGGCACAGCCCGAAATGCTTTGGGCCAATGATTTGAATATGTGTATACAATGAGAAGAATCATGAAAATGCACAAGTAAAGAAAAATATTGAAACTAATTCACACGTTTTTTTAACCTTTATTTGAACTTACTTGAACTTTTTGGATTTTGAGTGCTCTGGGGAGACACTTTTCTTGACAGAACAGTGCATCAGAGAGTCACGCTGGATGGCCATCTTGGAGTGGTAAAATTAAGAAGAAAAAGTATGTGAACGCTCATTGTCTAGAAAGGAACAACACAGTGGCAAATTGCAGCTGGACAGCCCTCTGCAAAAAAAAAGAAAAAAAGGAAAGAAAAACTCTGGCTGGGGAGAGGAGTGAGTGAGAGAGAAACAATATAATTTCTCGAACCAGCTTGGCACTCTGAGCGATGGATAGTGGAGCAACAGAGGAGGTAGAGGACAAAAAAAGGCGAACGGAGAGTCAGGGAAAGCAATATATCACTTAGATGTGGGTGGATAACACGGAAAGCACGGTAAGGGGGATATGAGGTGGAAAGCAGCGCATGAGAGAGAGCAAGGAGAAACATGCAGTGGCAGCTGCTACAGGACGGGGGTAGTTGGGTGGCGGGGGTGGGTGGGTGTAGTGGGGAGGGAAGAAAAAAAAGAAATAAAGAACTTACCTGGAACGGCCGTACCGCCGCCTTTTTGCTGTCCTGGTACTCTTCATCTTCCTGTTTCCAGTCCCGGCCGTCAGCAGGAAGCACCTGGCACAAAGGCTCTCCTAAGCCAATCACAACACTGCAATAATTACAGTGTATAGTGTACTCCTATCTAGCACTCCCTAACCTAGTCTTGCCTAGGGTGGGTGATCTGCTGAATCCCTGGCCAGGAGGACTAACTCCCCATTACCTGTGGGTAAGTGTCATCAAGATGTCCTTCTTGGTATGGAGATGGACATCCCTCCTGTTGGTAGGCAGGTTTAATCTGAGTTGGAATTACAGCTATCTATGGACAGTGGCTCATCGGCCCTGTTGGTACTTTTAGATCTCTCCGCTGCTTTAGACACTGTCTCACACTCGATATTGCTGAACAGACTGAAACAGATTGGCGTGCACGGGACTGCACTGGCCTGGATCACCTCTTATCTCACTAACAGAGGACAACAAGTCCTTCTTCGCCCATTCACTTCTTCAGTGAAGTGCAGAGTGCCCCAAGGCTCAGTCTTAAGCCCGCTGCTGTTTAACATTTACATGACGCCCCTGGCGGTTTTCATGGCTAAGAATGGGGTTAAAGTGACACCCAGCTGGTGTTTTCCTTTAGTGACCCCTCGGCTGCAGCATTAGATTCATTCAAAGACTGTCTTCAGGACATAGCAGGCTGGATGAAGAAAAACCTCTTAAAGCTAAATGCCAACAAGACTGAGGTCTTATTCTTCAACCAAGCCGCCCCACCCCTTGCAGGCCAATGGTGGCCGGGAGAACTCGGCAACCCCCCTCCCCCACACCGAAAGACTCGGTCAAAAACCTGGGTGTCAGATCGAACAAGGACCTGGCTTTATTGGCCCAAATCTGGCAAATCTCTCAAGCCTGCTTTGGGAAGATGAGAAGCATCACAATATTTTTGGACTTCCTGTCGGACGAAACCAGAAAGACCACGGTTCATGCCGTGGTGACTTCTAATCTCGACTACACAAATGGCCTCTACCTGGGTCTCCTGGGTTATGGATCAAGAGGCTACAATTGGTACAGAATGCGGCAGCCAGGCTGACCTGCAAGGCCCCTCCTTGCCAGCACATTTCCCTACACCTGAGACAACTCCACTGGCTCCCTGTAGCCAAGAGGATTGAATACAAGGCCCTAACAATGGCGTTCTGCGCCTATCATGGCCTTGGCCCCGGATACCTGAGGAACAGACTCCGGCCATACCGCCAAGAACGGACCTTAAGATCCAATCTACGACGTTTCCTCACTCTCCCAGGATTCTGCAAAGTCAGGCAAGGGGGGATAGGTCTTTCTCGGGGGATTGGCCAAGCTTTAGAACAACTTGCCTCCCCATTTATGCATGATGAACTCGGAGTTAGAGTTCAGAAAGGTGCTAAAAACCTGGCTCTTTAAGCAATGGGAATAACTGCACGGACCCCTCTGCTCTGCTGTCCGCCATTTCCAGCGCCGGGATACCTCGCCTGAGGTAGCTGCGTGATTTACAAATGCTCATATTATTATTATTAGTGACCTCACAGTGTTCGCTGAGTGCTCCTCTCCCTTAAACAAGGAAGTGCTTCAGTATATGTAACTAGCAGCCCGTCCTGACGTTGTCCGGGTATGAATTGCTGCCGGCCAGTAGTATATTGTTTTGTAGGATTTCGTTTTGATAGCATTTCTTATCTGTGACAGGCCTGTGAAACGCTCTGATTCACAGTGAACTGCTGATGCACTTAAGAGTGCGCATTCAGTAGTGTGTGAACTCGAGTTTCCCTACTTTATTTTTCCTTGCAATATTATATAGCGCGAACTCGAAAACATGGCATGAGCACAATTTACATTACAGAATAACACCTTCATGTGTGGTAGGCAGGGGGAGACAAAGCGATTTGCCTTTAATTACAGGATGTTGAGCTGATGCCGAGATTCACACGTAGCTCCCCAGCTCTAAAGTTTGCAATTCTAGAACTTGTGGCGGAAGGTGTGTCTAAAAGTGTATGTCGGTGCTGGCCATCAAAGAGAGAGACCTGTGCATTTCTCAAATGGGTGGTGAAAAAATATGAGTATGTTGCTGGAGATGTGGGCCGCCGTGCCACCAATGAACTTACCGGGGGAGGGTAAACACCCATTATTCCGCAACTTTCTTTCCGCATACCAACACTCCGCATACTTTCATTATGAAAGTACAGTGACTCCGCAATGCCATTATAACGCATGGCATTACATTTTATATGCTTTTACCACGCATACATTTACAACGAAAGTTGTTGTAAATGCATGAATGGTAAAAGCATGTTTTTTTAGTGTTTGGATAAGGTAAGTATGGGTATAGGGGTACATGTTTTGGGGTACTGAGGTATATGTTTTGGGGTGTTTGGGTATTTTAAGGGTTCAGATATAGTTTTGGGTTATGGGGTACAGGGGTAGTTTTAGGGTTTAGGGATAGGTATGGGTTTTGGGGTACATGGGTATTTTTAGGGTTCAGGGCTAGGTTTGGGTTTTGGGGTATAGGGGTATTTTTAGGGTTCAGGGGTAGGTTTGGGTTTTGGGGTACAGGGGTATTTTAGGGTTCAGGGGTAGGTTTGGGTTTTGGGGTGCAGGGTTATTTTTAGGGTTCAGAGCTAGGTTTGGGTTTGGGGGTACAGGGGTATTTTTAGGGTTCAGGGGTAGGTTTGGGTTTTGGGGTACAGGGGTATTTTAAGGGTTCAGGGCTAGGTTTGGGTTTTGGGGTACAGGGGTATTTTGGCGTTCAGGGGTAGGTTTGGGTTTTGGGGTACAGTGGTATTTTTAGGGTTCAGGGATAGGTTTCTGTTTGGGGGTACAGGGGTATTTTTATGGTTCAGGGGTAGGTTTGGGTTTTGAGGTACAGGGGTATTTATAGGGTTCAGAGCTAGGTTTGGTTTTGGGGTACAGGGGTATTTTTAGGGTTTAGGGATAGGTTTGGGTTTTGGGGTACAGGGTATATTTATAGGGTTAAGATGGGTTAGTGTTTAAGGGTGTTGGGGTATTTTAAGGAGTAAGGGTGGGTTATGATTATGGGGTGTAGGGGTTTTTAAATGGAGCAGGGTAGGATTAGCACACAATATGAGACATGGAATGAAGGGCGGAACGTACCACACGCTCCTAGCGTTTGTCCCACCCCCAGCACACGCCCACAGCACAACACCGACACGCCCACAAGGGACTACTTTGCTGGCACTGTTCTTTTACCTTTTAAATGTATATGGTGGGCGTCTGCTTAGCCTATGTCCTTCTGCTGCAACTGCCCTTTCCAACGCTGTATTGGGTGTTGTGATTGATGCTGTGGTTCCTGAGATTACCCGCCTCAAAGGTTTGGGCTCTCTCTTTATTGTATTAGTATGGATAGAAGAGGACCCCTTTGGCCACTTTGCAATCCCGCTCAGGCTGCATTGTCTATTCTAGTTGGATAGCGTTGTCGCCTACTGGACAATTAAGTAAATGACAGCTGCGCAGTCAACTTTAACCCTTGTACTAGATGTTCAAGGTGTCGTGATAGAATTCCTTCAAGGTGGAAATGTAGGCAATGCAGATTCAGAGCATGTTTTCCTGCATGGTCACCCATGCAAATGTATGTCAAAAGTCACCATCTTTAAAAGAGAAGGTGACTTAAGAAATGTTCGCATGTAAATGATGTTTTTTGTAACAAGCCCTAACCTGACAATGTGACAGCAATGGGCTGACCCAAAACACTTAGGGGCAGATTTACAAGCCTCCTGCGCCACTTTTGTGTCTCTTTTAATACGGGAAAAGTGACATAAAAGTGGCACAAGGGGCCTGTAAATCTGTCCCTTAGCATTTTACACCAAAGTTCTTTCGACAAAAGACAGATGAAGCATCAGCAAGCGAGACCTAAAAAGAGACAGTATTTTTCACTTTGAAGCAGGAACCGAAAACACAAATTATAAATAAAGCATGCAATGAAACTTGGTGTGTAAATGCACGTGCTGCAGAGATGCATGTGTAACCTAGAGGGCTGAGCGTTTAATCCTGTCAGGGGCCTACTAGTAAAATCATAATTAAATACACTCAGGCTACCAGATGCTAGTCGTTGTGTTACAATCTTGGTGCTGCGCACAGGTCGTGTGCATTGAGCACGTGCTAAGCACCAGAATCATTCTTATTTATATTATAAGTAGAAGATTCACTACAAGCACTTCACCGAAGTCTGAGCTACTCTTAAATCTACCTGGCCCAGGATTGAAAGGACATTTGTACCAAATGCCTTTAAAATACTGAGACAGCCATTTCACAACTTCGGAGCACCAATATTGTTGAGTATAAAAATTCATCATCCGTGTCTGTCTGTCTGTCTGTCTGTCTGTCTGTCTGTCTGTCTGTCTGTCTGTCTGTCTGTCTGTCTGTCTGTCTGTCTGTCTGTCTGTCTGTCTGTCTGTCTGTCTGTCTGTCTGTCTGTCTGTCTGTCTGTCTGTCTGTCTGTCTGTCTGTCTGTCTGTCTGTCTGTCTGTCTGTCTGTCTGTCTGTCTGTCTGTCTGTCTGTCTGTATATATG
Source organism: Lissotriton vulgaris (assembly GCF_964263255.1). Classification (NCBI taxonomy): domain Eukaryota; kingdom Metazoa; phylum Chordata; class Amphibia; order Caudata; family Salamandridae; genus Lissotriton; species Lissotriton vulgaris. Next base: position 1,944,925,808 of record NC_141693.1, read on the forward strand.
GCCCCCTCATCAGACTGTGAACTTTCCCGAAGGAGCAGCATTTGCATAGATTTCTGCCACAAATTTGAATGATTTTTCCATTTATATATAGCTATATATATATATATATATATATATATATATATCTTTAACCTTTGTTTTTTCGTTGAATTGAATTTTAATATAATGTAGCTTTTTGGGGGGGGGAGGAGGAGGGGTAGTGATGTGTTCCTGAAACTTTTCAGTTACCTCAGAGCGCAGAATGAGATAGAAACCATATCCAGTTTCAAGGAAGAGAGATGCAGTGGGGAGATAGGGTCACTCAGGTACGACGCGAGCCCAGGACTAGTGTTTTGTGATGGGGACCCCTGAGAGTCCTGACTATCCCGCCCCCACTCTCTCCGCCCCCCACCCATCTGGGCCCAGTCTCCTTCCTTCTGTGTGTGGTGGGGCGACTCTCTTTGTCCCCTTGACAGCCTTGTGAGTCAGGCCTGGGCAATCTCAAACCTTTCTCCCTCAGCCAAGAAAGTGTCGAGGCGCCCTGCCTGCCCGGAGACCGAGGCGGAGGTGTCAGCGCGTGAAGCGCACGTGTGACGTGTGACGTGCAGCTGGTCTTGTTTCTAAATCTGCTGCCCTCCCGTCTCTAATTCTACCACGACCTTCAGTCAAGGTCGCGTCACATGGCTTCGATGATGCATGCCCGGGCGGTGTGCCCCTGCGTCACGCCAACGTGGCTCAGCCCACCTGCCAGATGTGATCTTTACAACAAAAGTACCTTACTGCCTGAACACTTCACACAGCTGGAGTTGGCAGGCTCCATTCGCCCCCCATAACCAGTGCTTCACCATCTCCACCTAAGTAGAGGGTTACAGGCTCCCCCACAACTCCCCAGAGGTTCACTGTCTCCTTCATAACTAATTGTTCACCATCTCCACCTACTAGTGGTTTGCTGCCGCCCCCATAACCACTAGTTCACTGTCTCCACCTAACTAGTGATTCACTATCTCCACCATAACCAGCAGTGCATTGTCTCCTCCTAAACTAATAATTCACCATCTCTCCCATAGCCAGTGGATTACCATCTCCCCCATATAGGGTGACCAACTGTCATGGGTGCAAATTCAGGACAGTGAGTGTAAAAATTCAGGACAAAGGGTCAAAATTCAGGACAAAATTTCCGGACAAAAGGTAGGTTTTACAGACACATCAAAGGAGTTCGCGCATAGTATATAAGTGATCCCATTTATATCCTAACATATTCATACATTTGCAAACCTATCCATTGTGTATCCTTCCAGACATCATTTCACACATCCATCCCGCCATCCACACTTTCACTCATCCACCTTTTCACCCTATCCATCTGTACACTAATCCATCCACTCTTCCATCCAGCTATTTATCTTTTCACCCATCCAGCTATCCTTTCATTTACTCATCCAGGCACTTCCACCCATTCACCTTTTCAGCTATCCACCCATCCTCCCTTTCTCTCTCCATTGACTCTTTCACTTAGCCATCCATCCTTATATCCATCCACCCATCTTTCTACTCATCCACTCAAGAATCCATCCATTGACCCAATCACTCATCCATCCTTTCACTCATCCATCCACCCATTCACTCACCGATCATCCACCCTTTCACTCATCTATCCATCCTTTCGCTAATTATCCATCTGTTCACCCTTTCAATCCTCCTTTCAGCAATCCATCCAGCCATCCTTTCACTTACTTACTCGCCCACGTTTTCATATTAATTATGAGCTGAGACTTTGTCGGCAGAGTTCCAGACAGAAGAGGCCCATCAAGAATGTCACCCTCCCTGTAGTTCCTAAAGCAAGGGGTGGGGTGGGGGAGTGTTCACTATGCCCCTGCACACAGGCAATCTGAAAAAGTGGAAGTCATGAGTCACGCATGATGCACAGTGCTAGGCTGTGAGGTAACTGTGACATGGTGTTGTTTCCAAGGCTTTAAGCGGGATGAAAAAAGGGAGAGGGTCTCTCAAAAGGGGGTGTTTGATGTAATTAAGAGCGGGGCTTAAACCACTTACGCTAAAAATCTGTGTTTAGCATAGTGTGCCGCCAGACTGGTATTTTGCCTCTTCTGACATTGTATCCAGATAAATAACAAGTAATGTTACACCTACAACAAGCCAGAACTATTGGCTTTGTCAATGGTTGTTAGATGCATAAAATAAAAATGCTGCAACCATGGCTTTGTTGAAAAGAATATTTAAACTGTACTTTTCTAAAATGATGAGACTGAAAGCATTCTAGCCCGGGCCCCTTCTTTTAAATTGTTTCACCAGCTTCTTTGAATGAACTGGATTCTGTAGCAGCATTTGTGTGTTTGCACATTCCTATCATCTAACAAAATACGCTGCCCTAGACCTAGGCAAGAGGAGGCCACCGCATGCAGTAACACCTCAGACGGCCCATTGTCATTCTGTATGTGGCCATCATCAGCTCATACAGAATGACAAAGGGGGGTGGGGCTGCTCTTGTGCTCCGAGGGGGAGTGCGAGGCGGCCCTATCAGGGAGCAGAGGCCTCGCACAGGGAACAGCTCTGTTCCCTGCAAGGCCAAAATTACGGACAAAAGGATCCTCACGGACAATGAACGCGAGGTCCAATTTACGGATGGTCCGTGAAATTTACGGACGGTTGGTCACCCTGCCCCCATAGCCAGTGGTTCACTGTCTTCTCCATAGCCAGTGGTTCACCATCTCCCCCATAGCCAATGGGTCACTGTCTCTGCGATAATCAATAGTTCACCACCTCCACCATAACCAGTGGTTCACCATCTCCACCATCACCAGTGGTTCACTGTCTCACCAATAACCACTGGTTCACCATCTCCACCACAATCAATGGTTCACGGTCTCCTTCATAACTAGTGGCTTACCGTCTCCTCCATAACCTGTGGTTCACGGTCTCCTTCACAACCAGTGGTTCACCGTCTCTACCATAACTAGTAGTTCATCGTCTCCACAATAAACAGTGGTTCACTGTCATTTCTATAACCAGTGATTCATGGCCTCCTTCATAACCAGTGGTTCAACATCTCCACCGTCAGTTGTTTACCGTCTCTTCCACAACTAGTGGTTCACCATCTCCATCATAATCAGTGGATCACTGTTTCCACCATAACCAATGGGTCACTGTCTCTTTCATAACTAGTCGTTCACCGTCTCCACCATAACCAGTGGTTTACGGCCCCCTTCATAACAAGTGGTTCACTGTCTCCTTCATAACCAGGAGATCACGGTCTACACCATAAGTAATGGTTCACTTTCTCCTCTATTAACCAGTGGTTTACCATCTGTACCATAACCAACGGTGTATCCGGTCCTTCGTAACTAATGGTTCACCGTCTCCTTAGTAACCTGTGGTTAACCGTCTCCTTATTAACCAGTGGTTAACCTTCTCCCTATTAACCAGTGGTTCACCATCTCACAACATCAAGAATGGGTTCTAACATCAAGAATAGGGTATGCAGAAAGGTGCAAATGCCATCAAAAAGCCTTAGCAAAGTCAATAGGTGTGGCCATGATTTTAGCTTTGTCAAGGCTTGTTTTTTTCATTTTTTTTGTGTGAAGTATTATGTTTGAGGAACCAGCGGACCCTCACCAATATAAAATGAAGGAATTGGTTGAAATATTTTTTTGGGTTGCACACACCACTCTATGCCACATCTTCTGGTACTATTGGCAACTGCTTTGTATGGATGTCTTTATGAAAGGACAGCATGTTGCTGCTCACTGTGAAGTTAGCCAATAGGTGAAGTGGGCCATCCCATTGCACGATGCTCTATGCTGTGTAGGGAACATGAAAATTATGAATGACACAACAACAGAGCAATGGGTGAAGAGGGCTAGGTAATAGCCCCAATAACTATGTACAATACACCTTTAATTGTAGTAAAAACATTAGACTTTGGGTTATGCTAGATCTAATCAGACCTAAAGCACCAAAGAAGAATAGACAAGACTCCATTTTCAGGCTTGATACTCCAGTGGTGATGGCACTGAACCGGGCTCACTCTAAGAGCTGGTATAGGTTTATGTTCAGAATCAATCTAACACAATTATCACATGCATTTAAGTTGAGATTTACTTACAATTGGCACACAACAGCACAGGGGGCAAAGTTGCTGCACTGCGTTGCATCACCTGGAGAGAGCCGAACTGTGTCCTATTTTGACCGAATGGCACAGTTCTGCTCTCTCCTAGCGCGGGTGGACCTGTGACCAGTGCCGACGCAGGCATACCTATGTCGTAAGGGTGCCTGCCCTGTGGTCAAGAACGTTTTTCTGCAAGAATACTTTCCACCACAAAAACTATCCTTTGAGGCTATTTCCTCTTTGAATGTTTGCTGCAGAATGCAAAGAGGAAGTAACAAGGAGAAATAAAGATATGTTTCCTTGTTACGCCAAGCTCAGGAAGGGGCACAATTTTGGAACAAATCTATGTACAGAAGTCTTTGCAGATATGGCTTTGCGTCAAAATCCATGGGTAAATGCACGTAAACAAACTGACGCAAAATAAAGCAAGGCAGCATCAATTTTTTGTGTGATTTTTTATTTCCCAAAGTAGTGCAAATAATCACTTGTGTAAATACCACAAAGGATTTTGCATTGCCCTGTGTCAAAAAAGTGACGCAAACCCAATGGAAAATCTGGACCCACATGTCAATGTCCAGTCTTTTTTATTTCTTTAAAAGTAATAACACTTTATTTACAATTAGAACGAAGGGCAGTTACAAAGGTGAACACGCTTACCCCACATACGAGCACCTTTAGACCTGGAGATATGAGTCCACGAGTGTTCTAGTGCTTAGAGGTCAGTCACTGCTATGTTACACTTTTATTTAACTTAAGAATATTACCCTCTGAATGAAGCAAGGAGGTGCCCCTGCACTTGGCATCATGGTTGAAAGCCTGGCAGTGCCTTCTAGGAATGCTCCAGGGTCGGTTCCCACTCTCCAGTCCATGACTGTCACTGTGAAAGCTGTCTGGTCCAGTTTCCTGCAGAGCAGAACATGTTTTGCCAATACACCTCTGGGGGTTCGTCCACCACTGCAAGGTGGCCAAAAAAGCTGAAACAAAGTGATGTCAAGCAGGAATTCATACCATATTGTGAGGACAGATAGTGTTGATGAACAAGTTAGCTACCTTCAGTAACGCCAGATGCATGAAGAAACATTTTTGCGATTTCCGAATCGTGATTCGCAATTAGGAAATCGCAAAACGACATGCATGAAAGTGGGTTGAACACTTTTTGCGATTCCCAGGGTATCGCAAATGACCTACCTCATGAATATTAATGAGGTAGGTCGCAATTTGCGACGCCCTGGGAATTGCAAAAATCACAGGGATGGTGGATGGTCTGCTGGGCCAGCAGACCACCATGTCTGTGATTGTTTCTAAATAAAGCAAAAAAAAAAGAAAATGCAGCCCGTTTTCAATAAAGGAAAACAGGATGCGTTTCTAAAACAAAAATGAAAAGTTTTCTTTAAATTTTTTAAGAGCAGGCAGTGGTTCTTGGGACCACTGCCTGCTCTTAAAAAATGCTGTAACAAACTTTCACAAAGGGGACCCCTTCCCATTTGCGAATGGGTTACCACCTGTGGTAAAATGTGAATGTTTTGCAACCACATTTTGGCCACAAAACATTCCTACATACTGATGCGATTCGGTATTAGGAAGGGACGCCCTGAACACGCCCCTTCCAAATAGTGAATTGCAAACCCATTTTGCGGTTCGGTAACAAGTTACTTAATCGCAAATTATGGTTTGCTGCATCTGAAAAGCATTTATTGCGCTCACAAACAAGGCAAAATGCTTGATGCATGTGCCCCTTTATCTAGCCACAGATTCCTTACCTTAAAATTTCCCCAGGCATCAGACTGGATCCAGAAGTTTTACGTGTGCAGTACACCTGCGCGCCAGTAGGTGGCATCGATCGGCTCCGTGTCCTTTGTCGTCTATTACTGAGTTATTTCCCACGTGAGAATTTTGACAGTATAAACCCATGGTAAAAGGGAGTAGAAAGAGCTGGGTATTCGGGAATGGAACCTGAGCCTTTCCAGAAAGTTATCGTGCTGACTGTCTGCTGCTCCTGTGGTTCTTGACTCCCAGTGAAGACTGCCGGCACCAGGACAGAAGATTGCTTCCGGGGACCAGTTCGAACTCAAACTGGTCTTGTGTTTTAATATATTGCATCAAGATGGACACAGATCTTCACGGTTGGCCCTCAAGGAATCTTGTTGGCTTCAAGGGCTCATATCTTGTGCCTATCATTCACAGTCAAGACTTTCTTGAGTAATGGAGGTACATCCACCAGATGGGCATGGACCCTACTTTAGGGCTAAGGAGGCAATAGTCATTCCACCAGCTGACTCCTGACTATGGTGGGAGTGAATCTCTCTGCCACGGTTGTAGTAGTATGTTTCCTAGTCGGGGGTGGCGGAGTGAGTTGCACAGTCCTGGGTCTTGAGCGGCAGGTTCACTTTTTGACTAGAAAATGTGAGTTCCATGCTCAGAGGGTTAGAGTGGGACAGAGTCCCATGGCTGGGTGAGGGTGTGGACTGAATTCCATGCTCGGAGAGGTGGGGTGTGATGAGTCCCAAGGCCTGGGTGATGGTTGGAACTGAGGTCCAAAATCAGAGGTGGGTGTTAGTGAGTCCCATAGCCTGGATTAGGCGGGTACTGAGTTCTATGCTCAGCGTGGTAGGTGTGCGGGAGTTCCTTGGTCTGGGTGATGGTGTGGACTGAATTCCATGCTCAGAGAGGTGGGTTGTGATGAGTCCCAAGCCCTAGGTCATGGTAGGAACTGAGTTCCAAAATCAGAGGTGGGTGTGAGTGAGTCCCATAGCCTGGATTAGGCGGGTACTTTGTTCTATGCTCAGCGTGGTAGGTGTGCGGGAGTCTCTTGGTCTGGGTTATGGTGGGGACTGCATTCCATGCTTATCGGGTAGCATGTGAGTGAGTCCCATGCTCATCGGGTAGCATGTGAGTGAGTTGTTGAGACTGAGTTCAATGCTCAGAGGGGTGGGTGTGAATGAGTCCCATAACCAGGGTGGCAGTAGGGACTGAGTTCCATGCTCAGAGGGGTGAGTGTAAGTTCCATGGCCTGGGTGATGGTGGGGACTGACTTCCATGTTCTGAGGGGTGGGGTATGAGTGAGTCCATGGCCTGGGTGATGGTGGGGACTGAATTCCATGCTCAGAGGGGTGGGGTATGAGTGAGTCCATGGCCTGGGTGATGGTGGGGACTGAGTTCCATGCTCAGAGGGGTGGGGTATGAGTGAGTCCATGGCCTGGGTGATGGTGGGTACTGTGTTCCATGCTCAGAGGGGTGGGGTGTGAGTGAGTCTCACAACCTGGGTGATGGTGGGGACTGATTTCTATGCTCTGCGGGGTGGGGTGTGATGAGTCCCAAGGTCTGTATGATGGTGGAGACTAAGTTTCATGCTCAGAGGGGTGGGCGTGAGTGAGTCCCATGGCTGAGTGATGGTGAGGACTGAGTTCTGTGATCAGAAGAGTGGGGTGTGATGTGTCCCACTACTTGGGTGATGGTGGGGACTGAGTTTTATGCTCAGCAGGGTGGGTGGGAGTGAGTCCCACGACCTGGGTACTGAGTTCCCTGCATAGAGGAATAGGGCGTGAGTGACTCCCATGAGCTGGGTGATGGTGGGGACTCAGATCCATTATGTGGATGATGAGGAGGAGGACTGAGTTCCATTATGTGGGTGATGGTGAGGACTGATTTGTATCATCTAGGTGGTGGTGGGGTCTGGGATCCGGGTTCTTCGTACTGGTCTGCAGTCTTCAGGGTCGTTGAAATGAACTCTCTCTGGTGGCGGCAGTGAATCCACAGACTGGGTTAGGGTGCAGCGTTCTCCTGTTTTGGGGTAAGGTCTAACATTTTTATCCTGGTCGGTGAGGGGAATGAGCAGGTTGACTCCCTCCTGAGGGAATGTGGTCTGTGTCTGCCACCGGCTATGAGCGTTAGAGCCAGATGGAGAAGTTTGGCTCAGGAGTTAGAGGCGGCAGACCCGGAAGCTGAGATCGGTCCTGGACCAGGGTTCAATTCTCCGCCTCGGCGGGTCTTGGGCTCAAAAAATTCCACGGACTCGATAATTCTCGTTCCGGTGCCTACTCGACTCACGGGTTCACACTCTGCGACTCTGGGCAATAGCTTGCTTAATCTCCACTACGGCCCCTTGCGGCGGGATGCCTGGCTCTCACCTTGTGGATACCCTGCTGGGGTTATCTCACAGAGGAATACCAGGACGGGTTCCCAAGGCAAGCGCCTTGATGCCTTCGGGTGATACGTGCGCTATATAAATCGCAATACATTTACATTTACATTTACATGCTATATAGCAGGTAGGATCCGAAGCGAGTCTACAGACCACCCTAGTGATGCGGGCCCACAACCATCCAGAAATGATAGCACAAGGGCCTCCTGTGAGCAGCAGATACGTTTCATGTATAGGTGCCCACAGGAGTCAGATAAAAGGAGCTTAGTACCTACGATCGATACCACGGCCTTTGCGTGGTTAATCCTGGTGACGTTGCCCACAATCCATGCACCGCAAGTAAAAGTGAATGAGTTCCACAAGTCAAGCCAGGATCTGCTGAGAAGGAAAACAGCTGCCAACTCCAGGACAGGGCAATATTTTATGGACAAATGTGATGGCTGACTCCAGAGCCTTGAGGAAGCCTGGAATGGCCCTCAGTCACCACCCTGCCTGAGATCAGAACTAGTGCGAGATGTAGGTGGCCCAATACCGGTCGGTAACGGCCGAAATTACCGAATTTCGACCGTTACCGACTGGTATTGGGCATTTGGGATGTAGGGGGCCTAAATTGCAAATTCAGTAATTTACCGATTCGGTATTTTAAGGAATCGGTAAATTCCTTAAAATACTGAATCGGTAAATTACTGAATCTGAAATGTAGGGAGCACTCAAATGAGTGCTTTCCCCCTTTTAGGATTTGGGAATGTGTCTCCCGTTTTACTGAATCGGTGTTTACCGATTTGGTAATTGCCATTCATTCCTATGGGCCTTCAGGCCCATAGGAATGAATGGCAATTACCGAATCGGTGAATACTGATTCGGTAATTACCGAATCTTAACAATTCAGTCATTTTTACCGAATTTTTTGCTACATAGCATTTACCGATTCTAAAATACCGAATCCGTAAAATTCGGTATTTTAGAATCGGTAAATACTATTTACCTACATCTGGCCCCTAATGTATAATGGTGGGGTGCAAAGACCATCACAAACTGAAATCAGTGAACATAAAACAGCAGTGGGGGCAGGCACCTCCGCCAGATTATATTTAGAAAAATATAACGCCAAATGGTGCCTTTTAGAAGCAGGTTTTAGCCAAAAATTGCCAAAAGGGGTTGTGTTTATGGGACATTTATGAACTGAGCCCAACCCTAGACTTGAAACAAATTGACCATAGCACAGTGCAGCCTTGAAGACTCTTCAAGCGTACTTGTGTATCATTGGACCTGGAGCTGGGAACATGTACCGCGCCCGCTCCATGCCTTCATACCTCCTAGCCTCATCATCTCAAGCAGCCTCGTTGTAGTGGCAGCACTCAACAAATTAACATTAATAACAAATACATAACCCTCCTGTCACACTGTGGCAGCTGTTCCCAGTTTTATTTAGGTCGAGCATTGTGTTTTTTTTGGACAACTCCCTTGTTGTTAGGCGTTCCAACATACCTTGGGGTGTGGTAGGAGACAAAGAGTATTTCCAATAAATAAATAGATTGTCTATTGAAACCTATGTATGCAAATGAGGAACGACCTGTGTCGCTTGTGCAGTTTGGTCGCAAGTTTTACATAATTTTGCATCACATCAAGATGCAAGGTCAATGGGACACTGCTGCAGCCGTTCCTACTGGTACCTTTTAATAGTATCAAGACGCACGGTAAGCCTGATGACTTCAGAGTAGTTCCTATGGGTACCTCTTAATAACGTCAAGAAGCGAGGTAAGCCGATACTGCTTGAGTCATTTCTAGTGGTACCTCTTAATAACATCAAGAAGTGAGGTCAGGCGAGTGCTGCAGTAGTCGTTACTAGAGGCACCTCTCAATAACATCAGAAGCCGATGCTGCTTGAGTCGTTTCTAGTGGTACCGCTTATTACAACCAAAAAGTGAGGTCAGGCAAGCACTGCTGGAGTCATTCCTAGAGGTACCTCTTAATAACATCATGAAGCAAAGTAGGCCCAGACATGGGTCCCCTTCTCTCCATGCCACTAGAGTCAAGCTATTTATTTATTTATTTTTTGCATTTGTAATGCGCACAGATACCCACAAAGGGTTTCCCGGCGCCAGGACTCAGAAAAACCAGCAACACAGAAAGCAAAGCGACAGAGGCCACCACTATTTATTTGTTGAAAAGCCAGGTTTTAACGCTTTTCTTAAAGCTGGCAAAGTTTTCCTCCTTTCGTATAGCTGGGGGAAGGGAGTTCCAGAGGACTGGTCCCAGATAGGAAAAGGATCTCCCTCCCACTCTGGCCAGTTTAAATCTGGGTACCACAAAGTTTGCTGCATTAGAGTAACAGAGGTTACGTGCAGGAGAGTAGAGCCTAACTAATTTTTGCAAATACATTGGTGCGGTGCCTGCCTTTATTTTAAACACTAGCGGCCCATCCCGACGTTGTCCGGGTAAAAAAAGGCTAGGCAGCAATGGTTTTAGTATCATTGTACATTCGTCCCACATGATTAGAGACACATTTTGAAGCAGTGTCCCCAAAAGCAGTTTTTCCGAATAGAGCATATTGAATCCCTTTCAAGGGAAACTGTTAGAGGCAGTTCAAAGGTAGAATGTGCTGTTTTCCCAGCTGTTAGCAAAGTGGCAGCTATTCCAGATGAAGCAACAGCTAGAGCCAAATTCCCAGAAGATCGAACTTTGGCAAGTATGAGGTTGATTAGGTAAGTCTTTCCTGTTCCACCGGGGGCGTCTATGAACAATAGTTTGCCTTGCTTCTTTTCAACACTATCAACTATGGTGTTGTAGGCGAGTTGTTGATCGGGAACTAAGTTAGGCAAGTGTTTAGCAAGGTAGTTATTTAGCTCTGGAATATTGTGTGCAGTAGCGATATTGTGGTATCCAGTCAGGTTAGTTCGGACCTCTGGCGGCAGGCTGAAATCTTGTAAGGACTTCTCGCTTAATAGATACAGTGAGTCTTCAATTTCTATAAGTCCTTGGTTTATGATTTCATTGTTGTTAGCAGCCCGTGCCGACGTTGTCCGTATATGAATTGCTGCCTGCCAGTAGTATATTGTTTTGTAGGATTTCGTTTTGATAGCATTTCTTATCTGTGACAGGCCTGTGAAATGCTCCGATTCACAGTGCACTGCTGATGCACTTAAGAGTGCGCGTTCAGTAGTGTGTGAACTCAAGTTTCCCTACTTTATATTTCTTTGCAATATTATATAGCGCAAACTGGACAACATCGCATTAGCACAATTTACATTACAGAAGAACACATTCATTTGTGGTAGGCACGGGGAGACAAAGCGATTTGCCTGGAATCACAGGATGTTGAGCTGATGCTGAGATTCGAACGTAGCTCCCCAGCTCTAAAGTTCGCAATTCTAGAACTTGTGGCGGGAAGTGTGTCTAAAAGTGTATGTTGGTGCTGGCCATCAATGAGAGAGACCTGTGCATTTTTCAAATATGTGATGAAAAAATATGAGTATGTTGCTGGAGATGTGGGCCGCCGTGCCACCAATGTACTTACCGGGGGAGGGTAAACATCGATTATTCCGCAACTTCTTTCCGCATATCATCACTCCGCATACTTTCATTACGAAAGTACCATGACTCCGCAATGCCATTATAGCGCATGGCATTACATTTAATATGCTTTTACTATGCATACATTTACAACGAAATTCATTGTAAATGCATGAATGGTAAGAGCATGGTTTTTCTTACATGTTTGGATAAGGTAAGTATGGGTATAGGGGTATAAGTTTTGGGGTACTGAGGTATATGTTTTGGGGTGTTTGGGTATTTTAAGGGTTCAGATATAGTTTTGGGTTATGGGGTACAGGGATAGTTTTAGGGTTTAGGGATAGGTATGGGTTTTGGGGTACAGGGGTATTTTTAGGGTTCAGGGCTAGGTTTGGGTTATGGGGTACAGGGGTAGTTTTAGGGTTTAGGGATAGGTATGGGTTTTGGGGTACAGGGGTATTTTTAGGGTTCAGGGCTAAGTTTGGGTTTTGGGGTATAGGGGTATTTTTAGGGTTCAGGGGTAGGTTTGGGTTTTGGGGTACAGGGGTATTTTAAGGATTCAGGGCTAGGTTTGGGTTTTGGGGTACAGGGGTATTTTTAGGGTTCAGGGCAAGGTTTGGGTTTTGGGGTATAGGGGTATTTTAAGGGTTCATATATAGTTTGGGTTTTGGGGTATAGGGGTATTTTTAGGGTTCAGGGGTAGGTTTGGGTTTTGGGGTACAGGGGTATTTTAAGGGTTCAGGGCTAGGTTTGGGTTTTTGGGTACAGGGGTATTTTTAGGGTTCAGGGCTAGGGTTGGGTTTTGGGGTACAGAGGTATTTTAGGGTTCAGGGGTAGGTTTGGGTTTTGGGGTACAGGGGTATTTTTAGGGTTCAGGGCTAGGTTTGGGTTTTGGGGTACAGGGGTATTTTTAGGGTTCAGGGGTATTTTAAGGGTTCAGGGCTAGGTTTGTGTTTTGGGGTACATGGGTATTTTAGGGTTCAGGGGTATGTTTGGGTTTTGGGGTACAGTGGTATTTTTAGGGTTCAGGGCTAGGTTTGGGTTTTGGGGTACAGGGGTAGGTTTGGGTTTTGGGGTACAGGGGTATTTTTAGGGTTCAGGGGTAGGTTTGGGTTTTGGGGTGCAGGGGTATTTTTAGGGTTCAGGGCTAGGTTTGAGTTTTGGGGTACAGAGGTATTTTAGGGTTCAAGGGTAGGTTTGGGTTTTGGGGTACAGGGGTATTTTTAGGGTTCAGGGGTATTTTCAGGGTTCAGGGGTAGGGTTGGGTTTTGGGGTACAGGGGTATTTTAAGGGGTCAGAGCTAGGTTTGTGTTTTGGGGTACAGGGGTATTTTTAGGGTTCAGGGATAGGTTTGGGTTTTGGGGTACAGGGGTATTTTAAGGGTTCAGGGCTAGGTTTGTGTTTTGGGGTACAGGGGTATTTTAGCGTTCAGGGGTAGGTTAGGGTTTTGGGGTACAGTGGTATTTTTAGGGTTCAGGGCTAGGTTTGGGTTTTGGGGTACAGGGGTATCTTTAGGGTTCAGGGGTAGGTTTGGGTTTTGGGGTACAGAGGTATTTTAAGGGTTCAGGGCTAGGTTTGTGTTTTGGGGTACAGGGGTATTTTAGGGTTCAGGGCTAGGTTTGGGTTTTGGGGTACAGAGGTATTTTTAGGGTTCAGGGGTAGGGTTGGGTTTTGAGGTACAGGGGTATTTATAGGGTTCAGGGCTAGGTTTGGATTTTGGGGTATAGGGGTATTTTTAGGTTTTAGGGATAGGTTTGGGTTTTGGGGTACAGGGTATATTTATAGGGTTAAGATGGGTAAGTGTTTAAGGGTGTTGGGGTATTTTAAGGAGTAAGGGTGAGTTATGATCATAGGGTGCAGGGGTATTTAAAGGGAGCAGGGTGGGATTAGCACACAATATGAGACATGGTATGAAGGGTGGAACGTACCACACGCCCCCAGTGTTTGTCACGCCCCCAGCACACGCCCACAGCACAACGCAGACACGCCCACAAGGGACTACTTTGCTGGCACAGTTCTTTTACCTTTTAAATGTATATGGTGGGCGTCTGTATAGCCTATGTCCTTCTGCTGCAACTGCCCTTTCCAACGCTGTATTGGGTGTTGTGATTGGTGCTGTGGTTCCTGAGATTACCCGCCTCAAAAGTTTGGGCTCTCTCTTTATATTATTAGTATGGATATAGCTCAGGGCTTTGAACCGAACCCGGTTCTCCATCCTGAGCCAATGCAGGTCCTTAAGGTGCTTAGAAATCCTTGCTGTCCTGGGGATTTTACACAGCAGCCTGGCTGCGGAGTTCTGGACTAGCTGAAGCCGCCTAATCACGGCTAAGTTGGAACCCAGGTAAAGAATGTTACCGTAGTCAAGCCGAGATGTAATAAGGGCATTGACTACGGTCTTCTGGGTATCCACGGGCAACATCCAGATAATCTTCCGCAGCCATTTGAGGATAGTAAAGCAAGTCCCAGCCACTTTGTTGACCTGCTGTTTCATCGATAGTGTATCATCGATGTGCACCCCTAAGTTCCTGACATGAGTAGCTGGAATAGGACAGGTGCCCAGGGATGGCGGCCAGTGAAAGTCCTGCCAAAGATCTCTGTTTTTACCTAAGAGAAGGATCTCCGTCTTCTCCCCATTGAGCTTCAGCTGGTTCGTTGACATCCAGCTGAAGACTTCATGAAGACCCAGTTTCAGCACAGAGGGGGATGAAGGATCCGAATTGGTGAGGGAAAAAATAATCTGCGAATCATCCGCATAAGTCATAAGTTCTAAACCAACTCGCTCTGCTAGATCGGCGAGAGGGCGGAGATGCAGATTAAAAAATAACAGACTCAAAATTGAGCCCTGAGGTACACCGTGGGGCGAAACAAAAGTGTCTGACTGAGCCTGTGAAGACGAGATCTGAAACGTCTGGTTGCACAAATAGGATTTAATCCAGTCCAGCGCTGCCCCTCCGACACCATCCTCACTCAGCCTGATGAGCAGTCTGTCGTGTGAGATGGTGTCGAAGGCTGCACTTAGGTCGAGCAAGACAAGTGCAACCATTTGCCCCTCGTCCAAGAGCCCTCTGATCTTCTCGGTGACTCCCAAGAGGGCGGACTCGGTGGAATGACCAGCCCTGAAACCTGACTGGGAGAAGTGGAGTAGATGGTTATTCTCCGTAAATGTAGTAAGTACACCATGAATGTGTTTCTCCAAGATTTTTGAGAAAGCAGGCAACAGGGAGATGGGGCGATAGTTGGCCAACACTTCAGGGTCAGCAGAAGGCTTCTTTAGCAAAGGGCTGACCATGGCGTGCTTCCAGGACGCTGGGACTTTTGCCAGATGAATAGAGGCATTTAATGTCTCAGAAATGATCTTCAGAGCAAAGTCGTCAAGTTGGCTCAGAATGCTAATAGGGAGAGGGTCACCAGGAGAGCCTGACTTGATGGAAATAGCCAATGATTTCAAGGTTTCCAAGGTAATAGGTGGCCAGGAATCCAGCCGGCATCCTACTGATGTAGGATGCCGGCTGGTGGCTGATGAGGGGTGATACCCTGAAACCAGTCCCAGGATGCTTGTTTCCGGTCCTGGGAGGACCTGGCCTGGCAGTTCAGGCTGGACTGTTCCCATGAGGAGCAGGGTCAAGACTGATTTACATATGGCTGGGTCTAACAGGAATGGCATGGTGAGCAAAAAAAAATGGATTTAGGCCCAGATCTCTGTACTGGGGGTGAATGTTTGAATTTGTTTCAGCATTCCATCCATCAATTGTTCTTTTTGCATGAGTAGTTTCAAGCAGGCACTCTTAATAACATCAAAAAGTGAGGTAGATCGATGCTGCTTGAGGGTTTCCTAGAGGTGCCTCGTCATATCATCAGGAAGCGAGGTAGGCCGATGCTGCTTGAGTCTTTTCTAGTGGTACCTCTTAATAACATCAAGAAGTGATGTCAGGTGAGCGCTGCTGGAGTTGCTGATGCTGCTTGTCGGTTCTAGCTGTTTCTCTTAATAATGTTAAGAAGCGAGGTAGGTCGATGCTGCTTGAGTCATTTCTTACTGTATCTCTTAATAAAATCAAGAAGCCAGGTAGGCCAATTCTGCTTGAGTTGTTTCTAGCGTATCTCTTAATTGCATCACAAAGCTGAGTTTGCCGATGCTACTCAAGTTGTTCCTAGCAGTATCTCTTAATAACATTAAGAAGCAAGGTAGGCCGCTGCTGCTAGTATTGTTGCTAGCGTCGTTGTTAGCGGTAACTCTTAATAACATTAAGAAGCAAGGTATGCTGATGCTGGCTGAATCATTTCTAGCAATATCTCTTAATAGCATCTAGAAGCGAGGTAAGCAGATGCTGTTTGAGTCGTATCTAGAGGTATCTCTTACTAACATCAAGAAGCAAGGTAGGCCGATGCTGCAGTAGTAGCTTCTAGCGGTATCTCTTAATAACAGCAAGGAGAGTCAAGCATTGGCAACCGGGAAAACGCCGGGGTCAGACGGCCTACCGGCTGAATACTACAAGGCGAACAGAGAAGTCCTGTCACCACTACTGCTCCAGATGTATAAGGAGGCGATAGCCGAGGGCCGACTCCCGCCCTCGTTGAGGGAAGCATTCTTAGTGTCCCTGCCCAAGCCTGATAGAGACCCACTGTCCATGGGCTCCTATCGCCCACTGGCGATGCTCAATACGGACCATAAAATACTGGCCAAGATGCTTGCTGAGCGACTGGCGCCATTGGTCCCACGTCTGGTCCACCCGGACCAGAACGGTTTCGTGCCAGCGAGGTCCACCTCCCTGAACCTTAGGAGGTATTTCCGAGTGGCGACGGAGGCGGCGATGGTGTGGCCTAGAGCAGGGTGCCTGATACTAGACCTGGAAAAGGCCTTCGATAGCCTCGAGTGGGGGTACCTCCGAGCGGTGTTGGAGGCGTATGAGCTGGGCAGTGACTTCTTGGAGATGGCGGGGCTTCTGTACAGGAACCCTGTGGTCCGCGTTCGACTGGGCCATATGTCTCGGGGGAGGTGGCGATAGGCAGGGGCGCCCGACAGGGATGCCCTCTGTCGCCGCTGCTCTTTGCGCTAGCCATTGAGCCTCTGGCGGCAGTCATGAGGCTACTGCTGGCTGATGGGATTCCACTGGGTGATGGCGTGCATCAGGTGTCCCTGTATGCGGACGACCTCTTGGTCTTTGTCAGGGATGTGAACAATATGCCGGACCAGCTCGCCCCATTCCTGAGCCGATTTGCCGACCTCTCGGGGCTCCGAGTTAATACGGGTAAGTCCTGCCTCTACGCCTTTAATAGCGAGGCGCGAGATCCAGAGTACAGCCTGCACGGCACGAGAGTGCAATGGCGCGCGGATACGTTTAAATACCTGGGGATCCAGATATACCGACGGCCGGAGGACCTGATGGATGGGAACTTAGACAGAGCAGTTACTGCGCTCAGGGCGCAGATGGGTTTCTGGTCCACGCTCCCCCTGACAACCACGGGCAGGGTCGCTTTGACCAAAATGGTGATTCTTCCCCGCCTCCTATGCTATTTCACGAATCTGCCGCTGTTCGTGCCCGCTGCCTTCTTTTCCAGGCTCAATGGGGTCCTGCGCGACTTTGTGTGGGGCGCGTCCAGACACCGACTGGCCTTGGGGAAGCTATTCCTCCCCAAGGACAAAAGGGGCCTAGCTGCCCCCTGCTTTGAGCATTACTATCTGGCGGCGCAGCTCCAATGGGTTGCACGCTGGTTGGCGGACAGGGGGAGAGAGGACACTGCCACAAGGGAGCCGCCTTATGCCTTGGAAAGGATCACCGCACTGTTTCACCCGCTGGCGGACAAGGCCAAACCTGCCCCGCTCCTGCTAGGGGTGGCATACAAGTGCTTTCGTAGGGCACTCTACCTCACGAGGAAAGTGCTCCCGTACGCGCCTGCGGTGCCGCTGGAGGGCTCTCTGGGGGGCGAAGGCATCCTTACACATCGCATGCTCGAGCAGTGGCAAGCGGCGGAGGTGCAGACGTTGGGCGACCTATACCACGATGGAGCCCTGATCCCCTTCGAGTCGCTGGTTGCAGAGGCTGGGCTCCCTCCTGGGGGATTCCTGAGGCATAGATCGCTCACAGCCCAGATGGCGATGAGATGGGGTGACATAACGGAGTAGCCAGCGCAACACCTGGTGATACAGTACCTCCATGTCATGGGTAGGGGCAGACACCTCATTAAATGGTTTGCTGCGTCCCTACGCTTGCACACAGAGTTGGACCTGGCCCCCCTTCGCGGGAAGCGGGAATATGGGGAGGCCGCTAGTGGACAAAGAATGGGAACGGATACTCAAAAGTCCGGTGCGCATGCCCAGAAACATGCGCTTTCGCCAGATCCAGGTATATATCGTCCACAGGGCCTACCTCACTCCGGCTTTAATCAATAAATACTTTCATAGGGTGGACGCATCTTGTCCCCAATGCGGTGAGCTTGCTGCGGACCTCCTTCACCTACTGTGGCGCTGTCCGCGGCTCAGCGATTACTGGAGGGAGATTCATGCCCGGCTCGTGCAATGCACAGGCCGTGAAATCCCTTACGACTGGCCGGAGTTTCTCTTACACCATTTTAAACGGTCTCCAACTACCAAAGTGTTGTCCCGTTTTCTGGACCTGCGGATGGTCACAGCAGTGAGACTCTGTCATATAGTTAATGCTTTTCTATATATTGTGTTAAGTTAGCATGAGTTTATTAAATGTTTAAACGACATATTTTCCTTCGGCTTCAGTTTGCACACGGCACATAATTATTATTGTAGCTTTCAACCTAGACGAAAGATGTGATTTATTTGAGAATAATATGTTATTGCTCTGATATCAGTCGTGCTTGGTACACTTGGTACACTGTCTGCACACTGAGAACTATAGCCTCTAAGAATAACCTAACGCAAGGTTGCTGGGAGGCCTGATCCTCGCACCACATTAGACATAACACAAATAATGTTGCTGCCAACATTGGGCTCTACGCGGGTTTAAGATAGAGTTACTGAGAATGCAAAAACACACTTGATGGTGCTTCGCATGCAGAGAGTTGGTATATGATGATGTGATCTTCTTCTGCTGACATTTAGAGGTATGGGCCCGCCCTGCTAAAACCCAAATGAGACCTTCTTAGATATAATATAGTACGCTAAATAGGGTGCGCGAAATATAGGTGATACAGATTTCTATAGATTTTTGCATTATAATATGCTATCACCGTTCGCTTACTATGGACTAGTGACTATGCTGATAACTCTGATTTTTATAATATGTATGTTGGTATTATATAGGATACTGCGTTTGAGAACCTTGCATTGAAAAATAAATATTTCAAACTTGCACGTGTGTTCTTTTACTCCCCGTTGTAGTTTGAAATGATTATAAAGCGAAAGAGTGTTCATGTGTTCCACGATACCTGAGGTACCCTAAGTACATGTTCTGGTTTGTCTAAGTCATTGGGAGTTTGTTATGACCAATGAGATACTGTAGCTAGCTTGGTAAGGGGATTTCTGATACTAAGGTGAGTTTTGGGTCACCCTAATTCACCCAGGTTCTAGATCTCTGGGCACAGTTCTGTGGGAGAACGGATGCCCTGCTACATGGCGCCCAACGGTTGTTGGCCTTATATCATGACACTCGAGTAGTATATCATTCAAACCGTAACCCCTTCATTCCCGTTTCTGGAAAACGGCGGTGTCGGAAAAACCTACCTATTTTTGAAATAGGTCTTTTCAAGCTTGAATCTATCTAAAAACGGTTTCCTTGAATTACTACCCAGTTGTGCTACAAAGTAATCTTTGTTTTTTCAAGTTCCTGTGCAGTCATGGCACAAGCCGTGGACATTCCGCTGCATAGTCGCATTGCGGTGCGGGACCATTTACGGGCTTATGATGTCCCTTTGGAAGGCTTGGCTGTGGTTCTGGTGGTGAGTGCGGAACATGCTTACCCTTACGAACTGTTTTATTCGTGGGTGACATTTCCGCCAGTGGACGCGAATTCTGGTGTGTTCCACTCATACACTCCGTCAGCTGTACCTGCTGCATATGCTCCGTACAGAGCACAGGAAGTACCTATTTATGTTTGGCAGCATGGAGTTTGGTTTGGTGGTGCCCTACCACACGCTTTAACCGCTCCGAGGTTAGGTCATTTGTCCATTCCGGGCACACCTTGGCCCGCTTTGGCTGGATTTACTCCTCACCCTAATCGCGCCACTTGTAACGTGGGTGACCTGCGACGTCTTCACGAGGTCGCGGTTGAAGTGATTAGGGCGCTTGTTCATTACACAAGTCGTAATGTTCAAGGCGCAGCCCCTACGGGTGCGCAGCTTCAAGCAGGTCAGGCTGGTTTGAAAATCAGTCCTGTCATGGTGAATTCCGTAATGGGCAAGAAGCCCCAGGATAAGGATGACTTTCCTTTCTGGCTTGCCGAGAAATTCGACCAGCTGGAGGCTGTGTTTCCTAATATGAATCCTGGTGAGAAGCACCGGATTCTTACGCTTAGTTTGCCGAAAGATTTGGCCCCTGAGCTTGTTGACTGTGAAACATGGGGTAAGACTTTTGCAGCAGTCTATTCGAGGTGCTTTGGCTCCCCGTCTATGTCCAACCTGTCTGCGGTCCTTAAACGTGTTCAAGATGATCACGGACCGGAGTCAGCGGTTGAGTTGGGTATGCGCCTGTGTGGCTCCTTTGAGGTGGTTTGCGATCTGATCCTTGCGAATGTCAAGGGGGATGCAGTGAACTTCCAGGTGGCTAACGCCTTGGCGTTGATTCCCGACGCGGACAAACCCCGTCAGTTAGCAAGGATAATTGTGGCGGCTTATAAAATGGTTGGCCGCAATGCCAAGGGTCTTAAGACTTTTTCTGATAAGGAGAAAAAGCAGCCCCAGGGACAGTCTTCGGAGGCGAACGCTCAGCCCAAGTCCAAAAAACAAAATTGGCCTAAAAAACAGAATCAGGGTAAGCAACAACAACAACAACAAACACAGGTTTCGCGCCCTGCGTCTCCGTTGCCTGCGCAGTCGGAACGAGTTTATGATTTGCGCGACCGCGCGATGATTAAATCGCCTGAACGTTTTCAGGTTTCTGACCAACGCTCTCCTCGTTCCTTTCAGGACTCATCGGCTCTGTCAACCGGTGGTGGAGGGGGCGGCAGGGGCCGGGGTGGCCAGCAAGGACGTGGTCAGCCCCGCCCGCGCAACGGTGCAGACAAGCAGGAGGGCTCTACACCTCAGAGACCGCAGTTTGCCAAGAAGAAAGTCACAGCCTTGACAGCGCATCGATATGCCCCAGATTGTGAGAACGAGGCTTCGGAATCTGACTTGGGCTCTGACCTTGCTGGACAGCGCGGCGGAGATTACCATAGTGAGAGAGGCCGTCCACTACTGAAGGTGACAGCGACTGACACTTATGTTGTGATTGAAACAGCAGATACAAGAGTTGCTCCCCCTGATAGACTTTTTGAAATTGTCCTGTTAATTGAAGGTGACATACAGCGTACCGTTAAAGGGGTATTTTGAGAAAATCTTTTGTCTACATATGACATTTTGCTTTCGGAGGCTGACTGGCCCCCACCTTTTGTGCTCGCAGCTCCAAGAGGGGAGGAGGTAATCCTCCCCAGTTTCGCGAACACAGTTTCGAGAGTGTAAGCGCTGCACTTTGCAGAAGAGTGGGCTCTGGCGCTTGCACCGGCTGTGTACCGTAATCAGTGTGGCTGGGATAAATTGTCCCCGAACCACGAGATTCCTTTACGGTCTCAGCCACAGCCTCAACCTCAATATCCCATACGACGTGAAGCCAAAGCTTCAGTCGCAGCGATCCTTGAACAATTGGAATATCAAGGTGTAATTGAAACGTGGGTGTCACCGATGAATAACCCCCTTTTTACTGTAAACAAACCGGACGGCTCTTACCGTTTGGTTTTGGATTACCGGCATTTAAACTCGCATTGCCGTAACTGTGCAGTACAGAATACTCACGGCTCAGCCCTTGTAAATAGTCTTGTGCGTAAGCGGTTCAAAACCACGCTTGACATTTCCAATGGTTTTTATGCCCATTCATTGGACAGTCTAAGTTCCCAATGGACTTCTTTCACATGGGGCGGGGTCCAAAAAATGTTTTGGCGTCTCCCAATGGGCTATAAGAATAGTCCTGGCGTATTTTCCGTATGCATTGTCTCTCTGTTGGAGAGGATCGACCCTGATGCTTGTTCCTATGTGGATGATATCTATCTCACAGACGACGAACTTTGGGGACATCTGTGTCGAGTGAACAGTATTATTTGTAACTTTGCAGACATGGGTTACAAGTTTAATTTTGCAGAGTCGCACATTGCAGAATACACAGTGTTGTTTCTAGGCTATGAACTAACTAATGAAGGAAAAGGCTTGGCTCCTCACTTCCTGGAGAAGTGCACACAGTTGCGCTCTCCGACAACACTGAAAAAATTACAATCTTTACTGGGCTTTTTGAATTTCGGGAGGACATACATTCCGGAATATGACCAGCGTATCGAGCCTTTGTATGCTTTGATACAACCATCTTTTTCCAAATCATGCTGGCTGCCTGAGCATTCAGCTATTCTGCAGTCATTGCAAGCTGATTTGCTCGCTTCTGAATACTTACAGACTCGTGATAACCAGACCAACCTGGTGATAAGAATTGTCCCGGGGACGGTAGGTTTCACGTACCTAACTTTTAATGAAGGAGATACAGTACCTATGGCTTACAAGTCACACTTGTACACTTCGGCTGAATTGCGATTTTCCACTGTGGAGAAAGTTTTGACGGCTGTGCAGATGGCAATTCTCAAGGAACGTGCCCTGTCACAGGGAAAACGCATGTTGGTTGTTACCCCGTGTCCTGCCTTGGAGGCAGTTACGAAAGCCAGTGTACCAAATTCTAAAGCTTTGCACCCTTGGTGGATTCAATGGGCTGCATCCTTGTCATCCCAGGATGTCACGTTTATTTTTGACGCCACTTTACGGTCGCAGGAGTTCTTACAGTATGAGTTTATTCATCCTGCTCCTTTAGCAATGCGGCCGTTGGAGGATTTCCATTGCATCATTTACACTGATGGTTCGGCGCAGGTTGCGCATGGCTCTAAACATGCCTACGTTTCTGCGTGCGCCATTGTGGTCGGTGCCATAGTGAACAATGAGTTCAAGTCCAGTGTCGTGCACACGCAGACGCTTGGGGACTGCACCGCGCAATTGGCTGAGCTTCGTGCTCTGATGCTTGCATTGGAGCACGCAGATCCAAGTGTGACGTCTTTGGTCGTAAGTGGCTCTTACTTCTGTGTCCAGTCTTACAATGAGAACTTGTTCTTTTGGATTCAGATTGAATTTTGTTATTCCAAAGGTAGCACTATAAAACATAAAATGATCTGGGTCCGAGTGGCAGAACTCAAAGAGAAGTTGCCACTCGTGTTTGTAATTCATACTCTTGGCCATCAGCGCGTGGGGGTCCACGCTGTCGGAAATTCGCTTGCTGATGAAGCAGCGAAGTCAGCAGTATCAAAATACTTAGTTGCAGCAGTCACGAGGTCCAAAAGTAAGATAGATGATGACATCTTGGCAGCGGTTGCTGCTACTGAGAAGGGAAGTAAATATCCTGCGGGGTTCCCTTCTAAATACACTTACCACTTAAGTCCCGATAAGGTTCCTTATGTGAAAATTCCTGAAGTTGGCGAACGTTTAATTCCCAACTCGGATCGCAGGGCTTCTTTGATTACAGCGGCTCATGAAGGTGTGGCGTCTGCGCATGCGGGCGTCTCAGCCACTGTAACTCAGCTACAACAGAGGTTCTGGTGGCGGGGACTGTACAAACAGACACGCGATTATGTCCTTCAATGTGACATTTGCCAGCAGATTAAACCTTCAACTGCTGCGCGTCCGCCTCAGACACAGTTGTACATTTCTAATAAACCACTGGGGTGCGTTTATTTAGATCACTGCGGTCCTTTTAATCCTTCTGATACTGCAAATAAGTACATCTTAGTAGCAGTTGATTCATGCACACGCTTTGTGTGGGTTTGGCCTCATCGGAGCGCTGATTCACGGACTGTCATTAAGGATTTGCGAGTCTTTGTAGGGATTTTTGCCTGTGGTACCTTCCATTCGGACCAGGGTCCGGCTTTCACCTCTAAGGCGTATAAGGATGCTATGGTTTCGTTGGGGGTCCAAGTCAAGTTTTCGTCTCCGTACAGACCCGAGGGAAATAGTGTAGTTGAACGAATGAACCGTGACTTAAAGCAATCTTTGACAGCTCGAGTTATAGGCACTGGCAGAAACTGGTTAGCCCACCTCAATGGCGTGCAGCGTGCGCTTAATAATCTCCCTAGAAGGTCTCTGGGTGGGCGGACCCCATACGAAATGCTCTTTGGTATCAAGATGTACGTCCCTGACCTCGACGGTCTAGACTGCAAGGCCCAGGCCACGGCCTTTGACGTAGATGAACATTGCAATGTTTTACAGGATCTACAAAAGACCAGAGACAGTCTAGCAAAGGAACATTTGCCCTCCACATCGGATGATGCGTTGCAGATCCCGGTAGTTGGCTGGCTACCCCAAGTTGGAGAACTGGTTCGAGAGAAGATCGATAACAAGAAAGAGTTTGGTCCCTCATATCGTGCACCGGTTCGAGTTCTTGGAGTGAAGGGCACGAGAACAGTCATATTACCACCACTTCCAGGTCGTAAGGAAAACAGATTTGCAGACTCGTTTGGCCGACCAGTCCAGATTTTCTTTTGACTCTGTTTCGGTACTTTCAAAGAAACCCTCAACTATTGCAAAATATGCCACCTTATTTAAAAAACATTTTTTAATTCCCCCTTGGACATACATTTGGTTGATTCTATTTTCATGTTACCTTTTTATGTCAATTGGTTTTGTGTTTTATTTTTTCCGCCTGATCGATGGTCACTATGTTAAAGAAAAACCAGGAATTCGGTACCTTAATGGAACATTGGCTCCTCTTTCCTCTTCACATTCAGCACACAGACTGAAACGAAACTTGAATACAGTCAACATTACTGCTTGGCCTGTCCTTGATGGGATTGTGTGGGATGCGGTTAGATTTCAAATACATGGGCCCACTGAAGTGATTAATGTTCCGAATGTGCTTAGAGTAAACATGGGGGATGTGATTAAACAAAATATACGTTCTGATGATTGGGATATTCAGGCCGTAGAAGCATTATTCTCTGATTTGAAATACTATGCTGCCTTTGATGCTGAGGATTTATATTTAGATTCTATTAATTATGGTGATTTGTTTTGTTTTCAACATTATGGTAATAATTTTTTACATAAGACAAATTCCAGGAGGGTTGCTGTAAATTACACACAGTGGGAACATTGCCCTGCTCCATTGGGAGGCAGCTCCAGTACATTTCTGAAAAAATATTCTTATTTTACAGATTTTAATCAATCAAATCCTGAGTCATTTTATTTCAAAACTAGCGGCCCATCCCGACGTTGTCCGGGTAAAAAAAGGCTAGGCAGCAATGGTTTTAGTATCATTGTACATTCGTCCCACATGATTAGAGACACATTTTGAAGCAGTGTCCCCAAAAGCAGTTTTTCCGAATAGAGCATATTGAATCCCTTTCAAGGGAAACTGTTAGAGGCAGTTCAAAGGTAGAATGTGCTGTTTTCCCAGCTGTTAGCAAAGTGGCAGCTATTCCAGATGAAGCAACAGCTAGAGCCAAATTCCCAGAAGATCGAACTTTGGCAAGTATGAGGTTGATTAGGTAAGTCTTTCCTGTTCCACCGGGGGCGTCTATGAACAATAGTTTGCCTTGCTTCTTTTCAACACTATCAACTATGGTGTTGTAGGCGAGTTGTTGATCGGGAACTAAGTTAGGCAAGTGTTTAGCAAGGTAGTTATTTAGCTCTGGAATATGGTGTGCAGTAGCGATATTGTGGTATCCAGTCAGGTTAGTTCGGACCTCTGGCGGCAGGCTGAAATCTTGTAAGGACTTCTCGCTTAATAGATACAGTGAGTCTTCAATTTCTATAAGTCCTTGGTTTATGATTTCATTGTTGTTAGCAGCCCGTGCCGACGTTGTCCGGGTATGAATTGCTGCCTGCCAGTAGTATATTGTTTTGTAGGATTTCGTTTTGATAGCATTTCTTATCCGTGACAGGCCTGTGAAATGCTCCGATTCACAGTGCACTGCTGCTGCTGCTGAGTTTCCCTACTTTATATTTCTTTGCAATATTATATAGCGCAAACTGGACAACATCGCATTAGCACAATTTACATTACAGAAGAACACATTCATTTGTGGTAGGCACGGGGAGACAAAGCGATTTGCCTGGAATCACAGGATGTTGAGCTGATGCTGAGATTCGAACGTAGCTCCCCAGCTCTAAAGTTCGCAATTCTAGAACTTGTGGCGGGAAGTGTGTCTAAAAGTGTATGTTGGTGCTGGCCATCAATGAGAGAGACCTGTGCATTTTTCAAATATGTGATGAAAAAATATGAGTATGTTGCTGGAGATGTGGGCCGCCGTGCCACCAATGTACTTACCGGGGGAGGGTAAACATCGATTATTCCGCAACTTCTTTCCGCATACCATCACTCCGCATACTTTCATTACGAAAGTACCATGACTCCGCAATGCCATTATAGCGCATGGCATTACATTTAATATGCTTTTACTATGCATACATTTACAACGAAATTCATTGTAAATGCATGAATGGTAAAAGCATGGTTTTTCTTACATGTTTGGATAAGGTAAGTATGGGTATAGGGGTATAAGTTTTGGGGTACTGAGGTATATGTTTTGGGGTGTTTGGGTATTTTAAGGGTTCAGATATAGTTTTGGGTTATGGGGTACAGGGGTAGTTTTAGGGTTTAGGGATAGGTATGGGTTTTGGGGTACAGGGGTATTTTTAGGGTTCAGGGCTAGGTTTGGGTTATGGGGTACAGGGGTAGTTTTAGGGTTTAGGGATAGGTATGGGTTTTGGGGTACAGGGGTATTTTTAGGGTTCAGGGCTAAGTTTGGGTTTTGGGGTATAGGGGTATTTTTAGGGTTCAGGGGTAGGTTTGGGTTTTGGGGTACAGGGGTATTTTAAGGATTCAGGGCTAGGTTTGGGTTTGGGGGTACAGGGGTATTTTTAGGGTTCAGGGCTAGGTTTGGGTTTTGGGGTATAGGGGTATTTTAAGGGTTCATATATAGTTTGGGGTTTTGGGGTATAGGGGTATTTTTAGGGTTCAGGGGTAGGTTTGGGTTTTGGGGTACAGGGGTATTTTAAGGGTTCAGGGCTAGGTTTGGGTTTTGGGGTACAGGGGTATTTTTAGGGTTCAGGGCTAGGTTTGGGTTTTGGGGTACAGAGGTATTTTAGGGTTCAGGGGTAGGTTTGGGTTTTGGGGTACAGGGGTATTTTTAGGGTTCAGGGCTAGGTTTGGGTTTTGGGGTACAGGGGTATTTTTAGGGTTCAGGGGTATTTTAAGGGTTCAGGGCTAGGTTTGTGTTTTGGGGTACATGGGTATTTTAGGGTTCAGGGGTATGTTTGGGTTTTGGGGTACAGTGGTATTTTTAGGGTTCAGGGCTAGGTTTGGGTTTTGGGGTACAGGGGTAGGTTTGGGTTTTGGGGTACAGGGGTATTTTTAGGGTTCAGGGGTAGGTTTGGGTTTTGGGGTGCAGGGGTATTTTTAGGGTTCAGGGCTAGGTTTGAGTTTTGGGGTACAGAGGTATTTTAGGGTTCAAGGGTAGGTTTGGGTTTTGGGGTACAGGGGTATTTTTAGGGTTCAGGGGTATTTTCAGGGTTCAGGGGTAGGGTTGGGTTTTGGGGTACAGGGGTATTTTAAGGGGTCAGAGCTAGGTTTGTGTTTTGGGGTACAGGGGTATTTTAGGGTTCAGGGGTAGGTTTGGGTTTTGGTGTACAGTGGTATTTTTAGGGTTCAGGGCTAGATTTGGGTTTTGGGGTACAGGGGTATCTTTAGGGTTCAGGGATAGGTTTGGGTTTTGGGGTACAGGGGTATTTTAAGGGTTCAGGGCTAGGTTTGTGTTTTGGGGTACAGGGGTATTTTAGCGTTCAGGGGTAGGTTAGGGTTTTGGGGTACAGTTGTATTTTTAGGGTTCAGGGCTAGGTTTGGGTTTTGGGGTACAGGGGTATCTTTAGGGTTCAGGGGTAGTTTTGGGTTTTGGGGTACAGAGGTATTTTAAGGGTTCAGGGCTAGGTTTGTGTTTTGGGGTACAGGGGTATTTTAGGGTTCAGGGCTAGGTTTGGGTTTTGGGGTACAGGGGTATTTTTAGGGTTCAGGGGTAGGGTTGGGTTTTGAGGTACAGGGGTATTTATAGGGTT
Organism: Lissotriton vulgaris; assembly: GCF_964263255.1. Lineage (NCBI taxonomy): Eukaryota > Metazoa > Chordata > Amphibia > Caudata > Salamandridae > Lissotriton > Lissotriton vulgaris. Next base: position 1,944,953,857 of record NC_141693.1, read on the forward strand.
CAGGGCTAGGTTTGGATTTTGGGGTATAGGGGTATTTTTAGGTTTTAGGGATAGGTTTGGGTTTTGGGGTACAGGGTATATTTATAGGGTTAAGATGGGTAAGTGTTTAAGGGTGTTGGGGTATTTTAAGGAGTAAGGGTGAGTTATGATCATAGGGTGCAGGGGTATTTAAAGGGAGCAGGGTGGGATTAGCACACAATATGAGACATGGTATGAAGGGTGGAACGTACCACACGCCCCCAGTGTTTGTCACGCCCCCCAGCACACGCCCACAGCACAACGCAGACACGCCCACAAGGGACTACTTTGCTGGCACAGTTCTTTTACCTTTTAAATGTATATGGTGGGCGTCTGTATAGCCTATGTCCTTCTGCTGCAACTGCCTTTTCCAACGCTGTATTGGGTGTTGTGATTGGTGCTGTGGTTCCTGAGATTACCCGCCTCAAAAGTTTGGGCTCTCTCTTTATATTATTAGTATGGATGATACAAAAGTCCATGTCCAAAGTTAGACTTACCGATACAAAAATGCTGTATTCGAAGTCCTTTCTAGACAGATTAGCTGTAGATGGCTACGAGTTTTGGAAAGGAACAATTGACCTTAAATCGGTTTGGGGTACCAAAGATTGGCAGGTACAAGGCACTGAGGCTTTGCACCGTGCATGTCTCATCCCGAATCACATGTTGTTTCTAAATTCATCCATTTTCCAAACAACATGCTTTGGATTGGCTACTTCTAAAAAATGAAATACACCAATTATCCCCGAATTGGAGGAATATTCAGGATGGGGTAATTATACTGAATTGTCCATTCGTGAGTTACAAGCTCTATTGCACAATTCGTCCTTTAATATATCCAGTTTGGATCCAAAGGGTTGGCTGATGTGGCAAAGAAGTGCTGATTCTTGCCAGCGTCGTTTTTTGAGTTTGGCTGAAGGGTTCACACAAGTCAGACCTGATCCACGTTTTGAAACTGATTATACTGTCACTACTTACTCTGTGGGGAAATTGTGTCAGAATTGGTTACAACATTCCACGTTAGCTGCAGTTAAACTACATCTGTCTCAGTTGAATGATAATGTGGATTTAAATGATTTTATAAAAGGCCCGGCTAATGGTAGGTCTAAACGGTAGATTTATGCGGTTTACAATGAAATGTGGAAATATTCACAAATTGAGGCTGCTAAACGCCTAAGAGCGGTTGACCAAGCAAATTTGGAAAAAGTGCTTGCAGTTGTCGATAGCAGTATTAACATGCTTTCTTCCCGAATTTACACGTTGAACAATATTGTCTCTTCTGTGGTTGACATTGTAAATGATGAAGTATCTGTATTGTACCATGGGCAAAATCAATTGCGTTCTGTGATGCAGTTTGCATGGACACTACAGACTCTGAAAGCTGGTCGCGCTCCTTGAAGTTACATGAACGTGTCATCCCTATTTGCTCCGTTTAATTTGACTGACAAGCAGCGCATGCTTTCCATGCGAGATGCATCATTTTCTATGTTGCACATTGAAAAGTTAGAATCTTTGCCCTTTTCTGTAGCTGAGGCAGCTGCTGCTACATGGCTTATCCATGGTGTTATTACTTTACCTTTTGCTTTATATAAATTTACTAATTGTATGCGATATATTGCAATAGGGCGATATGAACCACTAGGCAGTGCTTTCCTACATGAGGCATGGTCTTTACCATACACGTACAGATGCCTGAAGGATGGAAAGGAAGTGAATCTGAATGGTGAAGAATGCACACAGTCGCCTGGCCGTTCGCTGATATGCAGACACATCCAGTTGCATGGTTCTTGTAATCAGGACCGGCCTAATTTAGCCTGTGTTTTAAAAGGCACACCGGTTCCTGCAATAGTTCCCACATTTACTTTATTGACAAACAGTAGTTATTTACTTTTGAATAACGAGGAGTGTTGTGGGTTAATGGTCGGTATCGCCTATGTGGTTACTGTATCAGAACGTGTGGTGTGTTGCAAGAACGTGTTATATCCACCCACGCATGGGAATTCAGATGTTTCCATCTGGCCGCGCATCCCAACCTTGAAAGCGGAGTTCAATGGTATGAGCCGAATAAGGACTCTTTTGTCTCAAAAAGAAGTGGCCCTGAGCTCGACCCGTGAAACTTACGTCCTTCACATAGCTAACACACGCACAGAGGTGCAGGCACTGTTAAATACTGACTTGCCGTTTCATTTCTGCGAATTAGTTCATCAAATCTTTAATGCCTCCTCCACGTCTGGGTTAGCTCATTTTTTTAAATGGGTCAGCAGTGGGCGCGTGACTACATTTGAAAAGATTTTTGGTGTTATCCCCGCTTTCTTCCATTCAATATTTTCGAGCTTGTTTGGCGGATTCCCTGTTTTGCTGGCTTTAGCTGCAGGCGTTTTGATATTATTCTGCTTCCTAAAACATGGATGCCCGTCCTGCGCAAGAAGCCGCTCAGCCCCTTCTGACACTGTTTCGCAACCGGATGCTTGATTACTATGGCACCCTGCCGCTTGCGACCTTAAGCACGGCATTTGGATTATCGTTTCGATTTTCCTATTTCACATGTGTCCAGCCTGTGTTTCATTGCCTGAGCTGCGATTTTGACTGAGCCATTTATTTGTGTCTCTGCTTGCCGTTATCTCCTGAAGTCGAATTTAATCACCTGATGGGCCCCGTAGTTGCTCACAAGTTGGTTTGTTCTGGCGAAAGGATTATGGCCTTGGCAGCGATGCATGGACTAATGGGTCAGTGGGACATCCCCGCAGCGGCGCATGAGTTTCTGGCACATAGCGTTCTTGAGAACCCACCGAGTTGTCCTCTGATGTTGCTAGAGGGTCCGGTGTTGGAGGAGCACGTATGTTCTTTCCCATTGCTTAATTGAATGGCCGAACTGTTTTCGGATGATGACAGTGATTTCATGCTGGAAGCTGTGGCTACCTATTTTGCATATTCTATCCACCCATGAGTGGCTTTGGAGACTTTCACTATACTGGCACGTGACTTTTTAGTAATTCTGAATGGTGCCATTTTTTCTTACGGACAATCTACTTCATATGTTCTAGGCCTGTGATTTTATATTAGGCCTCAAGTTCGAGATTTTTTACTTTTTTGATTGGCCACTATAGGCATTCATACATATTTTTGTATTGATAATTTTTATATACATATACATATATTTAGCTTGGCTCAATATTATTGAACTCTGCTTTCATGTTATGCCTTTATTATATTATTGGCTTATTTCTTGACCGTCCTCGGATCATTGGGGGGGTGTCATATAGGTAATGCTTTTCTATTATTATTATTGTATTTCTTATATAGCGCCAGAATCGACCCCCGAAGGGGTATCTCCGCGCTTGCCTTGGGAACCCGTCCTGGTTTTTCCCTGTGAGATAGCCCCTACAGGGCATCCCCAAGGTGAAAGCCAGGCATCCCGCCGCGGGGGGGCCGTTGTGGAGATTAAGCAAGCTTAATGCCCAGAGTTGCAGAGTGTGAACCCATGATTAGGTCAGGCACCGAAGCGAGAATTATCGAGTCCGTGGACATTTGAGCTCAACACCCTGCCGCGTCGGGAATCGAACCCTGGTCCCGGGTCTGACCTCTGCTTCAGGGTCTGCCTGCTCTAACCAGTGAGCCACACTTCACTTCTGTGTTAAGTTAGCATGAGTTTATTAAATATTTAAACAACATATTTTCCTTCGGCTTCAGTTTGCACACGGCACATAATTATTATTGTAGGTTTCAACCTAGACGAAAGATGTGAATTATTTGAGAATAATATGTTATTGCTCTGATATCAGTCGTGCTTGGTACACTTGGTACACTGTCTGCACACTGAGAACTATAGCCTCTAAGAATAACCTAACACAAGGTTGCTGGGAGGCCTGATCCTCGCACCACATTAGACATAACACAAATAATGTTGCTGCCAACATTGGGCTCTACGCAGGTTTAAGATAGAGTTACTGAGAATGCAAAAACACACTTGATGGTGCTTCGCATGCAGAGAGTTGGTAGCTGATGATGTGATCTTCTTCTGCTGACATTTAGAGGTATGGGCCCGCCCTGCTAAAACCCAAATGAGACCTTCTTAGATATAATATAGTATGCTAAATAGGGTGCGCGAAATATAGGTGATACAGATTTCTATAGATTTTTGCATTATAATATGCTATCACCGTTCGCTTACTATGGACTAGTGACTATGCTGATAACTCTGATTTTTATAATATGTATGCTGGTATTATATAAGATACTGCGTTTGAGAACCTTGCATTGAAAAATAAATATAGAGCGAAAGAGTGTTCATGTGTTCCACGATACCTGAGGTACCCTAAGTTCATGTTCTGGTTTGTCTAAGTCATTGGGAGTTTGTTATGACCAATGAGACACTGTAGCTAGCTTGGTAAGGGGATTTCTGATACTAAGGTGAGTTTTGGGTCACCCTAATTCACCCAGGTTCTAGATCTCTGTGCACAGTTCTGTGGGAGAACGGAAACCCTGCTACAACTCCTGACGAAGCGGTGGAAAGCAGGGGAACCACCCAGTGTGCAGGCGTGGACCCTCTCTCTACTCTCGTGGGGCCGCACGGAGTGGACCGCTATTAGGAGAGAGAAAACGGTAGGACTCCGCAAAGAGCCCATGGCGGAACGTTGGGAGGACATGCTCAAGACACTGCAGGCAATAGGGACTGACATGGCTGAGGAAGGGGCTGAGAGCATAGAAGGCGAAATGGCTGACCATGGTGAGGGGCGCACAGAGGCCACCGCTAACAGCAGCAATGACAGCAGCAGGGCTGACAACAGCGCGCAGACGGGAGCCCACAGCCGGAACGTGGCGAGGGAGCAATAGACAAGGAGAAATATATAAGCGCCAGGAGCGGGGGGCGGTGGAGTGGGGGGTGCGGGAGGCCAACTGGACAAGATGAGAGAATACACATGCATATACCGTCTGTCAGGGGGGTGGAGGACCTTGGGAAGGGGGAAAAAGTGGGATTGATTTGTATTGTACCCAGAGGACACTGCCGCATCTAGTTATCACTGTTTATTGCAAATGTTGTGGTTGCAACTGAGTTATGTTTACATGAAATGGCACTCCGAGTGAGAGAGGAGAGGAGATGCAAAGACTTGCACGAATCATGGCCATGCACGAAGGCCCGGGACTCAGTCGCCTGACGCATATGTCACAATATAGTAGCGTCTAAATAGCGAATGGTGATGTCGGTGTACTGATAGCAGAACACTGGGATAAATGTTTGAGGTGCATGATGCGTACAATGTGTTATTGGAAATGAAGATGATAAAAATTCCAATAAAAAAAGAGTTGACAAAAATAAAATAACATCAAGGAGAGAGATAGCCTGATGCTGCTAGAGTCATTGCTATCGGTATCTCTTAATAACATCAAGAAGCAAGGTAGGCCAATGCTGCATGAGTCGTTTCTTGCTGTATCTCTTAATAAAATCAAGATGCGAGGTATGCGGATGTTGCTCAAGTCGTTTCTAACGGTAACTCTTAATAACATTAAGAAGCGAGGTCAGGTGAGCGCTGCTGAATTAGTTTTGTAAAAGGGGGGCACTTTCGATCGATAACCTTTAAGTATTGCCCGGCGTTAGTCGCCTCTCATACCACTCGATAATTATCAAACAAAGAGGCAGGCGCTGGAGACTGGAAGGCAGGAAACAGAGGTTTATTCCGTCGGAGCAGAACACATCAGAACAGACAACAAGGCATCCTCTCGAGGTGCTCTAGCCGCATCTCTGAGGCCTGGCCTCTTATACACAGGTTTATGGCTTTATTGCATGAAACACATTCTTGTTAATACTTTGATGTACAGAAAGACATTCCCGGAATCCCCGCTTCAGGCCCGTTCCCACATATATTTACAGTAGAAGTCCCCACCTCAATCACAGTAGGTGATGGCTATCACGCAGCTGGACATTCCGCTGGTTCCCGGAATGCGTGCAACTGATCAGATCTCATGGGGTGGGGGGAGCTTTGATCAATCGTAGCTCCTATGAAGAGGGGTGATTTCCTACAGTAAGGAGCAATAACCGCATCCGCAGGACTAGGTGATGGCCTGGGATCGGCTCGGACAATCGGGCACAGAGGAAGGGGGTCTTCAAAGGATTCGAGGTGATGAAAGGGATGTAGGGAGGCGTTAGCCGGGAACGGGATGTGGTTCAGAGGCAAAGTCGCGCAGGAGGGGTGGTTTATGGCCCAAGCATGTGAGTGCGGGGGCTGTCAGTGCGCAGGGGATGCTTGTGAGGTCAGAGAGGCGCGCTGGCGATCGGCAATGGGCAGAGAGGCCATGGTACAAAAATGGCTGCTGCTTACGCACCCGTATGAGCCTGGAAAAGGGACAAGATGGCGCCGATAATGTTTACGCTGCAACCTAGATTTCAACAGTTCCTAGAGGTACCATTTAATAACATTAACAAGTGAGGTAGGCTGATGCTGCTCAAGTCGTTGCTAGCGATTTCTCTTAATAACATCAAGATGCGAGGTAAGCCGATGCTGCTAGAGTCGTTTCTAACGGTAACTTTTAATAACATCAAGAAGTGGGGTAAATAATGCTGTTTGAGTCGTTTCTACAGGTACTGTTTAATAACATCAAAAAGCGAGGTAGGCCAATGCTGCTCAAGTCGTTGCTAGCGTTTTATCCTAATGATATCAAGAAGCGAGGTAGGCCGATGCTGCTTGAGTCGTTTCTAGCGGTATCTCTTAATAACATTAAGAAGCGAGGTAGGCCGATGCTGCTTGAGTTGTTTCTAGAGGTATCTCTTAATTACATCAAGAAGTGAGGTAGGCCCATGCTGCTTGAGTTGTTTCTAGCGGTATCTCTTAATAACATTAAGAAGCGAGGTAGGCCGATGCTGCTAGAGTCGTTTCTAACGGTAACCCTTAATAGCATAAAGAAGCGAGGTAGGCCAATGCTGCTCAAGTCGTTGCTAGCGGTGTCTCCTAATGAGATCAAGAAGCGAGGTAGGCCGATACTGCTAGAGTCATTTATAACGTTAACTCTTAATAACATTAAGAAGTGGGGTAAACCAATGCTGCTTGAGTCCTTTCTCGTGGTATCTCTTAATTATATCAAGAAGCGAGGTCAGGTGAGCGCTGCTGGAGTCATTCCTAGAGGTACCTCTTAATAACCATCAATGATGATGCATGTTTTCTTAAGATGTCATTCTCGAAAACAGAGGAAAACATCAGGACACCTAATTCCACAATGCAGATGTGTCCAACATGTGATGCCAGAAATTCCAACAGAATCTCCGCCTCTGACCTCTTTCGACATTCCCTGTTACAGGTATGACAATGTGAATACGTTGCCCTGGTTTGGGACTAGTTATTAAATAAACATGTTACTTAATGAAAGTAGTGGAAAGCAGCAATATTATTTTCAAATTTTATTAAAAATTCCCCAGAGTGAATTAGGCCATATTCTTGTGTGAGTCAAATACCCTTAAGGTCGTTAAGCTACTGAATCGTGAAATTCAGTCAGGTTCTCAGAATGACCTACAAATATAGAAATAGCCCTCACCATATCCATTCTACGTCAATCGCAACACCTTGTGGGAAAAATTGAAAGGCTGGGGCATTCCTGAGACCCCGTTCAAGAACTTTGGCTTTAACAGACTGACACCTGGGTTCGCATCAAATTGGGCAATGGTTCATCATTTCAACGAAACTCCCCACCAGTAGGGGTTTAGTACAGGACTAAAACAAGGGTGTGTGTTGGCCCCAGTTCTTTATACAGCTGATTTCATATCATCACTGACTGAGTCGAAGTCCTTTCCTCCTAAATTAGTGGCCAACATGTGCCCCTGCTAGTATGCCAACGACACACGATTGCGTGATCAAACACCAATTGATCCAAAAGGGACTTTTCTATAATCACAAGAATGGCCTGCAATTAAATCTAATAAAAACAAGAATTCTGCAATTCGACAACTGGAAGGCCAAAAACACCTGTTACATTAACAAGCAAAGGATATCAACTTCGTTGTCGTACCTACATCTAGGGATTTGACTGGATGAAAAACTAAAATTCAATTATCAGCTCGCTGCATCTAATTTCAACACCAAAAAATATCCGAACTACTAAAGTGCCCAAAGGTGCATATAGCCTGGCATATTTAGAGTTAAAGTCATAATGGCAATCTTATACGACTCTCCCATTTGGGGACCAATGCACTAACAGTAGTCTTGAGGCTCCATATTAAGAAGCCATGGGGACACCAGGTGCTCTACCGAAGCACACACCAGCAAGCAAGTTGAGGCTTGAGTTTGGTCTAATGGATGTGTTGACTTTTCTGGTGTCTCTATCCTTTATTTTTCCATCTCCAGTCTGGTGGGATCCTATCTCCTGTTTTGGTGCTGGTCACAGGCGTTGGTTAGTTTCTCTGCAGGATATGTAGGGCTGCCGTTTCTGATCGGCTTGTAGGTGCTGCAGTTGGTTTTGAGAGCCCTGGGGGCTTCAGGGGAGCAGATGCTTTCAGTGATGGTGTGAATTGTTTGAACCTTTCCATACCTTTGATGCACCATGCTGCAGCTTCTTGTGTGCCTCCCCGGGGCTGCCAGAATGGAGATGGAGTGACCAGTGTATTGATTCTGTCAACGCGGAGGAGGACTCAGGTTGCACCATTCGTCTGTAGACTGTTTCGGGTAGCAATGCCTTCACTTTTTAAATACATATTAAAGTTGCAATGCCAGTGATCACAAGTAAGCGTAGCAGCTAGAGGCCACTCTTAGCCTTAGTTCAAAAGTAAGAGATCTGCAAAATATGCAGTTGTCTTTAAGTTCCTTGTAACACATTTCAACAAGCATTGGCAATGCCAATTGTCTGGCTTTAAAGGAATGTTGTATGGTAATGTGAAGCATTACAAGTAAATAGCATGGGAATGAATGTGTATTTGCATGGATGCAAAGAATCATATAATTCTTAGAATAAAATTGGTGCAGGTTAAAAGGTCAGATGACATTTGTGCTGTCAGGCCAGACCTAAACATCCATGCAGGTGGATGACTGCCTGTAGTAATGTCACACTACACGGAGGTTAAAGATGAAGGGTTTATTCAGTGTAAAACATCAGGTGCTCCCAGCTGGGCGGCAGAACATGACATCAACATTCCAAAGCTGCCTCCAGGCTTACAGCTCGGGGTAAACCAAAGTGGGGGAGAGAGGAGGGGGGAAAGCGAGGGAGGGTGAAACCATTAACTAGTCACAACACATCTTCCCCCCTAAGGGAACAGGGGAAGGGTGGGCACATGGGAGAGGGGACAGTGAAATTCCGTAACCAAAGGTCCATGAAGCAGATACTTTCCTAGGTCAGGGCCTAGGTAACAGATGCAAGGCTAACCTCTAACTTGGGCGCTCACCTCATGCTATACTGCCTGTGCCAGGACGGGGTGGTCCTATTCCTGTGACTTTTCCTTCTCTGCCCTGGTCCTAGCCCTCTGTCTACAGACTCTGCTCTATCCTCCCTTAACGAGTCTCTTTTGGTAGTGACGGGTACAACTCTATCTTGACTCCACACCTTCCCGTTCTGCATCACTACAACATTGCTCTTGACCTCCCTTATCCTCTCTGGAGCGTAGAACCTGTCTTCACTTTTCCCCACCCTGTTTGGCCTCCGGATGTACACCATCTGTCCTCTACTGAGGTTCTTTTCTTTTGCACCCCACTTCCTGTCGTACCACTCTTTGTACTTGTCTTGCTTGTCTTCAATTCTCTTCTTCACATCCTCCGTATCTACCTCAAGGTGACTTTCTCTCCCCATCCATTGTGGGGACAACTTCGATCCCGCCTTTCCCCCTGTCATTAGCTCGAATGGTGAGTGTCCAGTGGTGGAGTTGGGGGTGGTATGGTAAGCCCATAAAGTTTCCATTACAGCATCTTCCATATTTACCTCGACTTTCCTGCCAGCTTGATACTCTCCTTCAGTAAGTGGTTCGCCCTTTCCACCTTGCCGTTAGCCTTAGGACAGTACAACGGCATGTGGATATGGGAAATAGAACAGTCCTTTAAGAATTCCTTCATTTCCTCGGAGATAAGCTGGACCCCATTGTCCGTTATTAACGTTGCGGTAATCCCTTCTCTCGTAAACACCTCTTTAAGGAAACGTATCAGAGACTTAGTGTTGATGTTCACTACAATTTTGTGAGTTATCCAGTTGGAATAATAGTCTATTAAAACCAATAGGTACAAATCCTGTGAGCCTCTACCATGAATGGGTCCCGTGATATCAAATCCCAGTTTTTTCCATGGAGCTAATGGGACTTCCACTGGAATCAAAGGAGAATGCTTGGTTACTTTTGACTTGTCACTGATGCTTCATGCGTAACAGTCACGTACCTTCTCCTCCATTTCTCGGTCCATCTCCGGGAACCAATAGTCTGCTCGTAATCTTGATTTGCACAAGCTTCTGCCCAGATGGCCTTCATGGGCCAAGTTGATGACTTGCTGCCTCATTCCCTCAGGCGGAACCAGTTTTCCCGACTTCAAGACAAAGTTCGCCTCAACTGAGAGGTCGTCTTTTACATTCCAGTATGGTTGGATTTCCCTCTCCATCTCTTTGCACTTCTGTGGCCATCCCGTGACTATGTACCTCTTCACTTTCCTCAATGTTTCATCCTTTTCCATATGATTTTCCCAATCTTCTTTCATCACCGCTGCAACACTTATCTCGAAGATGGTGTCTTGCACCTTCTCCTCCACTGTTTCGCTGTGAACCGGGGACCTTGAGAGAAAATCAGCTACTCTGTTTTGTTGTCCTGGTATGTATACTGCTCAAAAATTATATCGCTGTAGGCCCAAGACCCACTTAGCAATGCGCGTGGTCATTTCCACCATATTCTTCTTGGTGAACAGAGGCAGCAATGGCTTATGGTCCGTATGCACCTCGAATGGTACTCCCCACACGTAGAACCTGAAGTGTTTGATGGCCCAGTATACTGCTAGCGCCTCCTTTTCCACTGTAGAATAGTTTGCTTCTGGGGAAGTAAGAGTTCTTGATGCGAAAGCAATTACCTTAACTTGCTTCTCTTCTCTCTGCGATAGGGTCGCTCCTATTCCCCTGTTGCTGGCATCTGTGGTTATTATTATTTCTTTTTCCTGATCAAATTTCCCTATGAAGGGTGCCTGAATGATGGCATTTTTTATGTCTCTGAACGCCCTTCCTTACTCCTCACCCCATTCGAAAATGCTGTCTTTCTTCACCAATTCTCTCAAAGCATGAGTTCTGATGGCAAAGTCTTTTATGAACTTCGCCATGTATCCGCCAGACCCAGGAATGACAACACTTCCTCTTTGTTAGTTGGCGTGGGTGCGTCTCTGACGGCATTGACCAAATCACATTTAGGTTTGATCCCTTCTTCGGATATGGTATGGCCTAAGTAATCCACTGAGCTCACCCCCAGTTTACATTTGCTCAACCTGGTGGTGAACCCTACTTCCTTCAACCTCCTTAGCACTCCTTTCAAGTTCTCGCTGTGTTCCTCCTCATTTGAGCCATAGATAAGTATATCATCTTGGAAGCACGTTGTCTCTCTGCATTCCCTGAAGATGTGCTGCATCACACGCTGGAAGGCTGCAGCTGCCGATGCCAAGATAAAAGGCATCCGTAGAAATTTGAAATTGCCGAACGGAGTAGTGAACGCCGTCAGGGACTGTGATTCGGGGTGCAGCTCTATCTGATAGTAGGCCGATGACAAATCCAGTACGCTAAAGAATCTGGCCCCTTGTATGGTGCTCAACATTTCTCCAATTCTCGGGAGGGGGTACCGATCTATCAGAATGTTGGCGTTCAAGTCTCTCAGGTCTACACACAGCCTTATGTTCTTTCCTCCATCCTTGGTCGTAAGAACAACCGGAGCCAACCAAGATGAGGTCTCTATTTCCTTGATCACCCCTTGGCTGACCAATTTTTCAAACTCATTTTTCAAAGGCTCTTTCATTCGTAGGGGAATGGAACGTGTTTTGTGTGTAGCTGGAACAGCCCCCTCTTTGAGTGTTATCTTGTGCATATAATTCTTTAGCACCCCCAGCTTTTCACTAAATACTTCCTTAAACTCCTGAGTGAGATCTTCTGCAACACTGGGAGGTTCCACTAGCAACACTTGTTCGCTGTTGTTAGGGTCAAGCTTGATTCCTAGTTCCTTCTGATGTTTCCAGCCCAACAGATTAGAACCTCTCTTGGAGACGTACACTTTTCCTACTGTGTGCCTATCTTTGAAAGTTATTCTCATCCTTGTCATTCCCTCAAGTGGTATGCGGTCCCTGAAGTACCCTACTGGATTTATGTCAGCTTCCTCTAGGACCACCCCACGTCCTGCAAACTTCTCTTCAAACACCCTCTTGTCTATAAGTGTGTATGGGGAACATGAATCAGCAAAAACATCAATTTTTTCCCCATCTAGAGTTATTTCACATTTGGGATATTCATTACATTCATTTTCCTCATCATCCCCCACCTGGAATATATACGTTTTTTCTCTCCCCTCCTCAATGTCAACATTTTCCACCATATGTACTTTTGGGTTGAAATTCTTGCACACTTTAGAAAAATGCCCCCTTTTGTTGCATTTCCTACACAGAGCATCCCTTGCAGGACACTTCAAGTTGTTTGCTAGGTGACTTGGGCTACCACATTTGTAACAAAATAATCCCTGGGGATTGTTGCGCTGACTATCCTTGGCCTTCTCTCCTACTTTACAAATCGTCTCCCCTTCGTGTGCCCCTTTGCTCTCAATTTTTTCCCTTATGGCTCCCTCATGTATTTTCATCTCCTTCATACACATGGCCGTGTGCTCTAACCCTTTAGCTATACTCAGTGCTTCTTCCAGGTCAGGATTCCTAGTAAGGAGTTCCTCTTGTATCCTTGAATCATTAGTGCACCTCACTTTCTGGTCTCTTATCATAGAGTCGGTCAATGCCCCAAATCCACACGTAGCAGATAAACCCTTCAGAACTGCTACGTAATTTGTGACTTTTTCATCCTTCCTTTGTGCCCTTTTGTAGAATTTGTGCCTCTCCAGCACCACATTAAGTTTAATTTTAAAATGTTCTTCCAGTTTCATTAAGGTATAGTCATAAACATTTACCCCCTCAACCTCTTCTTGTTCATCATCTACTTGCCTGCCCGTTATGTCCTCAAACACTTTTCTCCCATGTATGCCCAAATTATGCAACAAAATATGTTGTTTCCTCACATTGTTATAATTTCCGCCCCCTATTGCTATTAGGTAGGATTTAAAAATCCCTTCCCATATTTTCCATGGTATTTCTGGTTCCCCCAGCTTATTAAGGAAAGGTGGGGGCTGGCTCATTCCTGCACCTGCCATGGCCATCCACAAGGTAAACTTCTGACACTGTACGCTAATGAGCAGCTAAACCTAAGGCTTATGGATAATGAAATAGGATTTGCTCTTTATAAAAATTGATTAAATACTATTAGGCTTGTAACATAAGTAATGAATGAGTGTGACCACCTCCCCGAAGACGATAATACCACCATGAAATGTAATAACAAGCTTTCACTTAATCAAACTGAGGAAACTACACAAGTCCTCTTTCTGTCACGTTGTTTTCCCCTGTTGCTCGTCCTGGGCGGGAACTTCCTGTGGTGACCGCCTTCGCCTCCCAGAGCCTCGCTGACGGGAACGCTGTATTCCTCTCCTTCAGTGCTCCTTACGCCTTGCCTTCCGGACCGCGTAGAAGAGACCAGAATAAAGGCAAAATGTACCTGACGAATAGATCCGCGCAACGGGGCAAAGGAACACACATGCGCCCCTCGGCACTGCTCACGCGATCGCTCGCGGAACAACCTCTCCTGCGCAGGCAGCGCCCGATTCTCAACACTCCTTCGCCGCCTTCACCTCCACACAGAAACGGTAACGGGCACGCCGCGAAGGCAAAATGAATGTCTCCCCGCTCACCACAGCTCACTCCCTACAAGTCCCTTCAAATACGATAGCGGAGACTCCTCAACGGCGAATAAAGCCACACGCTGCGCACCACTTGCCTGGCACCGGTTCCTCGCTCGACTGGCGGCCACCAGGAGGTAATGCCTTGGTATCCTCGTAAATCACTCCTCTCCACAACCGAGTGAGCCAGACGGATGATCCGTTGCACGATGCGGTGCTAATCTTCACCTAGGTACGTTGCTGCGATGCCGGGGGTAGTCAAACCTTGGGGTAAGTTGATCACCGTTTTAAACTCTGCCGTCCCAGTGTGAAAAGCTCCAGGGGGGTGCACCACGCTGACCCTGGCTCAGCTCCTTGATCCTCGTCACCAAAAAGTGTAGTAATGTCACACTACACGGAGGTTAAAGATGAAGGGTTTATTCAGTGTAAAACATCAGGTGCTCCCAGCTGGGCGGCAGAACATGACATCAATATCCCAAAGCTGCCTCCAGGCTGACAGCTCGGGGTAAACCAAAGTGGGGGAGAGAGGAGGGGGGAAAGCAAGGGAGGGTGAAACCATTAACTAGTTACAACACTGCCCTTCTTCCATCCTTGTTAAAGCCAGGGTAAAACATCATAAATTATCTAGTATTCTAATAGTTTAATAGTGTTACCTTGTCAACTGTGTGCCCATGAAAGTTTAAGCTCAGGATTCTGGATAAATAAACATAATGATCACAGCTGTATGAAGGGCAAGTACTTTTTAGGTCTCGCCTGGCGTTGGAGCGCGCATGCGCTCCTCACTTGCGAGAGCTAAAGTTAGGTAGACAGTTTTGAGAAGGGGACTTGAGCCCCGCCCCTCATTTCCATTGGGTAGCAGCAGCATTTATGGTAAACATTGGCTTCCCATTGGAAAGGAGGGTTTTTTATTGCCTCCCTTTGGCTTTTGCCCGACTGGCTCGCCTGATTCACGGTGTCGTGAAGACTTTTCTTATCTGCTTGTTTATTTAACAAGCAGATAAGAAAAGTCTTCACGGCAGCTGTGAAGCAGTCACGAAGCTCAGAGTCGCACGGGGTCACAGGGAGGACAAGGCAATGGCGAGCGCTTGTTTTAGAAACTAGACAAGTGAGCCAAAAAGCGCTCATTGGGTCGTTAGGCATGAGGCTAGGGATGGCATGTGAAGTAACGTAATGAGTATCATTATGGAAAACGAAGAACATTGATGAGTCCAAATTTAAAATGTTTTATAAAAAATCAGATTTACATCCATTTTGGTATTAAGATCTTACTTTTAAGACCGGGAATATTTTTTATTTTTTTTAAATAATGTAAATATCGGAATCGTTCACCATTAGAGATTTATATTTTCCAGAAATTAAAAATATATCAATCTTAAATTTTTGTCGATATTTTATAGATTAAGGACGGACACCAGGCTTCCCAGCCAACATCGGTACATTTCAAGATGGTGGCCAGGTTAGTGTTCAGCACACTGGCGCTGTTGTAGGGGAAGCGTCAGCGTCGTTTGACGCCCCGACGAAGTCCTCGCGCCTCCTATGTGTGGAAGAGTTGTGGCGCATGTGACTCTGGGCAATAGCTTGCTTAATCTTCCTGAGGGCCCCCAGCGCTGTGACACCACTTCGGAGGTAGCTGTTCGCTTTACAAATACTAGTATTTCATTTTTCATTTCCTATGTGACAGGTCGTGTGACCGGTCCACCTCTCTTCCTAGGCTGAATGCTGTCGGTCCGCAGGGTGTTCTCCATCCTCACTCCATCCCGCCTGCTCCTGTCAGCCGTCTTCTTCTCCACACGCTCATTTCTCCAGGCCCGCAACATGACAGAGAGGCAATCTTTCGAGCGACTCCCGGTAGACGTACGATCTCTCAACTATGCGCTGTGCCTGTGGCCCCACCTGGTGGACTTCACCTTCAAGGGAAAGCTGGAGGCGGCTGTGCAGGTATGGGGGTACAGCAATGCTCTCTCACCTGGTGGTGGTCTTACAGCGTGTGGTCCCGCACAAGGCCCGGTTTACACACTTAGATTGAGGCGTTAATCAGGTGGGGTTTCGCTGTGGAACTGCAGGGTGGCAGAATTAGGGTAAAAGAAACCGGCATGCGTGTTAGAGTAGGCACAGGGATACCCGTGGTATTCCCACCTGCTACCATCCTTCACGGATGAAATGGCCGTGAAGTGGGCTTCATCTTCTTGGCCAGTGTACTTGTGTGATCAATTTATCTTGCAGGTGTGGATATTAAAGCTTTCTGCAATGTGGGGGCGGCCACAGATTTCCTGTGCTGTCGGTGGATATAAGGCGGTACCAAAGGGGGTGGTGTTGGACGGAGCATCGGAACCAATCAAACACTCACACCCAGTCAACAGATCTGGGTTTAATCCATCACCGTTCTTTAGCCCACTCTGCCACCCCAGTTCAGACATGGCCATATGCAAATCAGTCTGACCCTGTGCCTCATGGGAACAGTCCAGCCCGAACTGCCAAGCCATGCCTTCCCTGGACCGGATTCAAGCTTCCTAGGACAAGGCTGATTTGCATATAGCCATGTCTGAACTGGGGTGGTGTGGAGTGCAAAAAACGATGGATTTAGGCCCAGATCTCTGTACTGGGGTGAATGTATGACATTGTTCTGCATTCTGTCCATCAACTGTTGGTTTTGCGTCGGTGGATATAAGGCAGCATTTTAGACGACTTATGAGACTACATGATTGCATGTACACTGGGAAGTCATCGGCAGAGTGCTGGTGTAGTGCCCTCTGAGCTTTAGCTCTGGTTGATGGTTCGTTTTTAAGGTAGCAGTAACCTGTATTTTTGTTTGGTGCTTTGTAGCAGTTCTTTTTCTAAGAACTATAAATAACGGATGGTCTTGTTATCCAGTTTAATGATTCTTGACTTACTTGACTTTGAGGCAGATGCAAGGCTTAGTTAGCCTTGCTGGATATGAGTTTGCTACAAAGAACAACGCTTTCTACGGACTTGTTTGAAGCAACATGTAGATATCCTGCATTAGAAAACGTCTGTATTACAGAATTGTGAGAGAAAGAGTGATATGACCAAATACTTATTCTGTAAATAAAGTACAATGAATACTGGACCCGTATGTTAATTTTTTTTCCCCTTGAATCACTATGTTAAGGTTATAGTGACTGTGCAATGCTCAAGAAAAACGAGAACACGGTCAAGTAACAACAAGCATTGGCATAGCCAACAGGTCTCACCTTTGGGACTTTATAAGTGTTTAGTTATCCAGCACAATATCCTTGGTGCAACAACATCAAATGTTGCTTGGCTAAACACTTATAAAGTCCCAAAGGTGAGACCTATTGGCTATGCCAAAGCTTGTTTGTAGAAGCACACAACTTCTGCCAATCAAAACATGTACTCCTGGCTCCCACAGCCTGGCTCCCAAAGACCCTCTCTAGTGATGCTCACATAATTGTCTGGCAACAGCTGTGCTATCAAGCAAGACCATAAAAATGGGACCCTCATGGCGCAACTAATACCAAACAGCCGCGGCCAGTGGAGGGAGTTGCGGTGAGGCAGGGAGGCGGGGCGGGGGAGAATTTCGTAGCAAGCTGCATCGCATTTTGCGATGCAGGGCACGCTACGAAATTCGTTTTATTAATTAAATTGTTTACTTACATACTTACCTCCAAATATCCATATGCCCGTTTTTATCACCCGCCACCCTGCCCATCCCCCGCCCCGCCTCCCTGCCCCACCTCCCTGCCCCACCGCAACTCCCTCCACGGGCCGCGGCTGATACCAAACAGATACTTTGCAACACATTCTTTCATTAGCAGAATAGCTTCTTTGTTTATAAAAGTGATGGCTTTTAAAGCGTTACTTACTCCAAATATCTATTCCTAGGTAGTTAAATATGTAGACCCCAGGGCTCTAACTCGTAAGATTGATGGCTTCCGTGAAACTCCAACCAAAACAAGATTTAGGCGATAAGTATGCAAATGCGAGTGGGAACAAGCAAAATATAGATAGCACTTCCGCCCCCTTGTCAAAAAATCCCACAAAGGATTTGTCAAAAAAAAAGACGACAGTTTTGGGCACTTTTCTCAGAATCCAAGTTCAATCAGACTTGATTCAGTCAAGAAAGAGGATGGTATATTTAGAAGTGATGCTAAACATCTATTTTTAGACCAAGTGCAGCCGCTCTTACCGAGTTTGTCAAATAACTTCCTATGCAAATGTTCGATGTGAGCCCTTCACGCGCTGAACCCCAGGCAAATGAAGGAGACATTGTTACTCGCAGCACAATACAACATGCCAGCAGGCTATTATGTTGGACACACCCCTTGTCCGCATGCAGTGTATGGCCGCTCTGTTACCATGGTTTCAGAATAACCCTATGTAAATGATTGCTATTTAGAATAATGACAGAGAAGAAAGACTGTGTGACGCACTGGATGGTTGGAAGCTTCCAGAAACTCAAAATCATCGAAAGTAGGCAACACCCTAGCAAAAGAATCCAAAATGAATACAGTATCATGTATGTGACCTTCAGTCCTTGGACAGTGTCAAAACCACCCAAAAATGTAAGTATAACAGGAACTAGCTTTCAAGTAGCATTTGCTCAATAGGGTTCTACAATTTATTAAATCGCATTGAGTGGAACTAACCAGACCACTGGTCATGGTCCAGCTGGACTACTGCACTCTGGTCTTCAGTGGCCAAGAAGCTTATCAAAGGGCTGCAGAGGAGTTGGCCTAACGGCTAGGGTGGTCGACTTCAAATCTGGAGAACTGGGTTCGAGTCTCGGCAATGACGCTGAACATCCTGTCATTCTGGGCATATCACTTAATTTCCCCATGCCCAACATCAGGGCCACCCCAATGCTGTTCCAATATAGGATGGAGTTGAAGATGCACCTCTATTAAGTACACAACATCACAATGCGTTGACTTTCCACAACTCAGCTACCTCTATCGCTTGATAACTTTATGCTAGCTTCTGACCCTGTAAAGCGCTCTACTGCCTTTTTGGTAGGTTTATGAGATAGAAATACCACAAGCATACATATGTACATGCCTACATACTTCTTGGGGGCAGTTTCAAAGCAACCATGGGAGCCAAAGGTGGTTCTCTCTTACAAGTTGGCTGACTGAGTGGGAGGAAAGGAGTGATTAGGGAGATATTTGAGATCTGATAACGTAGTACCATCAGAGTGCCGAAGGTGTAGCTGACGCCTCGGTGGAACATACGGGCTTCAGGAAAGAGGCTGATAGGCCCACAGTGCTCACCACGGTTGGCGGGTGCTCCAGGCACCATCAAGGCTGTGAACTTAGCCCACTGACGTGAACTGAACTCCTCACAAGCAGCCCCCTGGGAAATTCATTTGTAGCTGTCTGACTTTGAGATGATCCCACCATTGCCTGACCCGAAACGCTTACCACTAAGACAGACATGACACCTGAGAGTTTTGTTTTTGCCCCCAGTGGCTGCTGAATGTGAACTAACATGTTGGGCAGAAGAAAGGGTAGACAAGACCTTTTCATACTAAGGAAACCCCTCAAAAGCTACTAAAGAGGATTCATCATTCTGAAAGAATCACCCTTGACTCAGGGTGAGAGGGTCTTGCTGAAACAGATCTCCGCACTACACGCTGATGTAGGAGAGGAGACAAGCTCAATAAAGGCGGCACTAAAAGACGTGGAAACAAAACTTGAGGGGTTCTCTGCCAGGGTCCTCGACGCAGAGCAGAGAGTGGAGGGAAACAAGAAGGAGATGGAGACCTTAGAAGGACAAATGCCAGACCTGGAGGCCAGACTGAATGAAGAGTCATTTGAATCCATTGCGACAGGGTCCTTGCTCACCCGAAAGGAAGAAACAGAGATGCGGACAATCTGAGAAGGGGCTCCCACATTTGGGTTCTTGCAGTGGCTTTGGAGGTGGCCGCAGAGGCTCTAGCGAGAGATCTTACAGGATTTTTTCCCAAGCTCCTTGGCAGTCATCATCAGGCTCTGGAGACCATGATAAAAGCTTTTAGGGTGTCAGGGATTTTGAGGCAGCCCTAAATATACTCTGGGGCCACAGTCGTGGTCATGGTTAAAACAGCGGAATTGCCAGACATACTCCTGAAAGTGAGAGCAAGTTAGAAAGTGGTGAAATACAGAGAGCCGAGGATGTTGCGTTTTCCAGAGTCCTCAAACACTGGCCAAGAAGAAAGCATCAATGGCTGTCCACAGAAACAAACGAAGGACTTCACTACCTGTGGGCCAACCAGTGAGACTCAGTGTGGAGTCTCTCTTCCCAGGTGGACTTTAATAAAGCAGTTCTGGATAATTTGGGCTCAGGACGGATTGATTGTGCGGGTGGCTGTTGATTGAGGCCTCAGGGCATGCAAGATTGAAGCCTTCCTCCAGGTGCAAGCCATGGGGGAGACACCTCTAGGCTGTGGGTGAAATTTACAGACTGAATCTTTTTATCTTCTGACTATTAGTCACTCTGTTTCCCTTCCCTGTAGCTCTCCTTGGGATGTCTGTCACTCTTGAAGTCTCTGGTGAAGTCTGTGGTTCTATTGAAGTTTGATATTTACTCCAGCTGGACTCTTCCCTCCTGTTCAGAATTTGTACATGCTTCAGTACAAATATAGCATGTTCTTGCCGAATTTTCTCACTATCCAATAAAAAAGATAGAGGCTTACTGGCTCCCAGCTGGTAGAAACAGACAGTGTTATGCCTCCTCTAGAGGCAGCCCAGAGGCTCCCAGTGGCAACCAGAATCAACTTCAAAGTGCCATGTCCCATGCGTAAACCATTTGCAGGCAAGAGCCAAGAGTACAAGGCAATCCCATACAACACTCCTGTAAGCAGACTGTGATCAACCAATGCACAAACTGCATGTATGCCCAGACGTGGGTCCCTTGCTCACTCTACCCCTGGATTCAGGATAGCCTGGCTGATGAGGATTAGGAATCCGAAACTGGTCCCAGGATGCTTGTTTCCGGTCCAGGGAAGACTTGGCTTGGCAGTTCCGGCTGGACTGTTCCCATGATTTGCATATGGCCATGTCTGAACTGGGGTGGTGGAGTGAGCTAAAGAATGGTGATGGATTAAACCCAGATTAGTTGACTGGGGGTGAGTGTTTGATTTGCTCAAACGCTCCGTCCATCATCACCTTTGGTATCGCAAACTGCATGTCCAGCAGAGGGCATGCCTAGGGTCTAGCAGTCCCATGTTTGGGACTGCAAGGCTGTCTGCTCTGAGACACCCTAACATAAGTCATGATAGTACAGGCAGCGCAGCTGGTTCCAAGAAACTGCTAAAAACTGAACTGAATCTTATAACCCAAACCCACAAAAAACGACCTTAAAACAAGCAATGGCAAAGCCAGTAGGTCTCACCCTTTCAATGTGAGTGCTGAGCTGTTGGCTTTGCCAATGTTTGGCTGTAAATTATTGTTAAAAAAAAGCAAAAGAAAAAATGCTTAAAACCTTAGAGGTAAAGCAAGCATATCTTTTGGTAATCAGGAAAACCTGAACAGAACATTTGAGAATAAGGAAGTGTCAGAATGTAAAGGGAAATGCTTGCCAATGCCAAATCTACTTTCCATAGGAATAAGCCATTTGGTCCTCTATAGTAGCCCATGGAGTTGATTTACGAGCCTCCAGGAGAAGTGTCATGCTAAGTACACCTTCTACCTTAGTCCCCAGCTGAGTGATGCAGCAGATGGCCCTTTTCCCATACCATGAAAGTCTTTGTATGTCAAAGTGTGGGTTTCATGCACTATGTGGAAGGCAGTAGATAAAACAAGAACAACCCTTAGTGTCTGCTCTACAGCCATATCCCATTAAAAACATCCCTTTTGCTAAGCTTTTACAGACCAGTTGGAGGGATTGGAGGGCAACACAGAGGCTATGCTTCATGCGATGGGCAAACACAAGCAGAGGAAGGTACAACATTGAAAAAAAAGAAGCAAATTAGAGTGACAATAAAATCAGCCAATGGTGAGCAGTGCGTGTAATGGAGCCACTGTAAATTTACAATAGGTCTATTGCAACCAGACAGCATGTGCTGACTGGTAGGCGAGACCTAAAAATATATCTCCAGTTATCAAAACACATATGGTTTTAAGTAAGAATGTTATTGTCAGAATGCTGTCCGGAACGAATATTGAGTCATAAATATAATTTCTAAAAATAGCCTCTAATTTTGTGTGAATGTTTTTTTTATTCACTCAATTTCGGTGGTAGTTTTGTAAACAATATTTAGGATGCAATAATTATGTCAGACACTTTTCTGACAATATTCTACTACCATACCATATAGCGCTTAGAGACCTGCTGGTGTGAGCTTCATCTGTATAATAGAGCCCTCAGTGCCTGTCCAGCAAATAACAAGCAACCTGACATAGGCGATGGTGCTCTTGACCAATCACATATGTATGGGCACCAATGTCACTCACACAACCTCGAGAGGCACAGCATGGTAGGGGCGCCATGAAAAGGCAGTTGAAAAGGGACATCCTAAACCCTATGGCTGTGCCTGCGCATTGTTCATTGTTAGTGGAGTGGTGTGGCTCACTGGTTAGAGGCGGCAGGCCCGTAAGCAGAGAACGGCCTGGGACCAGGGTTCAATCCTCGACGTGGCAGGGTCGTGGACCAGGGTCAAACGGACTTGATAATTCTCGCCTGGGTGCCTACTCTAACCAGGGAACACACTTGGCAACTCTGGGCATTAAGCTTGCCCCATCTCTACAACGGCCCCTCACAGACGCCGGGGATGCCTGGTTTCACCTTGGAGATACCCAGAAAGGGACCATCTCACAGGGAAAACCAGGACGGGTTCCCCAGTGGTCTTCAGTGCCAGGATGCTCCATGGAGTCGCAGTGTGCTTTACAAGTACACCCACATTTACATTTAGAGATAGTAGTCCGACGGCCGCCTCAATGGGATCTTGGATCCTGCCGGAGGTGGCAGTCTTTCCCCTTACCATTATCGCTCTGACCACCTGTATCGTAATGCGGCAGTCGAACCAATGTCTGTGGCTTTCCACCCAACATCATAATGAGGGCCATAGTCTTGCTTGTCAGAGTTAGTTTGAATTTGCATCTTGTTCCTTGCAGTTTGTGTTTTGGATAAATAATGCACTGTTACAACAACCCGGTGAATGAACAAAAACAGGTCATGGTGAGTGCACACACCACACATGGTATAACCTGAGGTGTTTTTGCATAAGAACACACTGTAAGCTGAGCAATTTTCATCTTCTCAGCCTCATCGTCCATGTACAACTTCTAGATTGGTGTCCAGTGTGAGGCATGAGCAGCCCACCCAATCCAGCTATTTTACTCTGCATTCTGGTACTTCTAGTTTTGTTTTCCAATTCCAAATGTGGAGCTGCAAATGCCAATATGTCAGGAAACAGGGCTGGTGAGTGAACCATGTTTGATGTGGGATAAACGTTTGTGGTTGTTGGGCACAATCTTTGCTACTCCCTGTCTGAACATGGGCATTGACCGAGGCTGCAGAAGAGGTAACCTAACATTGCATGTGGGAAAAGCCACGCTGTCCCTGATTCATAAAGTTATTTGCATCTGTAACTAAGATATACAGGCATAAAGGCCTGAATACAAGGCTGCATAGTTAGCGTGCAGTCTTTAATTCCTTCTCTTATACAACATTCCCTTACCTCTGGGTAATATACCCACAGGTCCCATGCAAGTGAGTGCTGCCTTCACAGTTTAACACCTGCACACATGTGAATTTATAGGTATTCAGAGGGTCCTCTGTGACCCTTTTCCACCCTGTGAACGAAAACGGTTGCCTGGGGTTTTGCAGAAAGGGCATTCGATTACAGGGGTGAGTTGTGGACACAGTTCTTTCATGATGTGGCATGCAGGACCTGTGGAGTACATTAATGAAACAGACTGTGTCATTGTACGCAGGTACCCGCTTATATTGTAATTGTAATCGCATTTATATTGTGCCTACTATGGTGGACCGTAATTTTAGCAGGGAAGGGGCGGACGGGACACACACATACACACTCACTCACAACCATGCATTCACAAACATGCGTGCACATGCACACATTCATTTATAGCACTCAGTCCCAAATATTCATTCGTACAGGCATGCACGCCCCAAACAATACAAAAATACACATTTACCTCTGCTTCTCTGCCTTGGAGGTCTCAGGCGGGTGGGGACTGCTGCCTTCCCTTAGTGGCTGACCTTAGGTCACTCAATGAGGGAAGGAAGAAGTCCCTCATTTGTCACAGTGGGATGGTGTCTGTAAGACTGACGACCCCACTCTGCTCTCTGACAAGGTGCCAGTGATAGACACTTGACCCTGGCAACTTCAGAACTTACAACTGAAGCACTGAGGTCTGAGGCAATCAGTGACGCTCCCCCTCATCACAAGTAGGAGGGCTTCAAGTGCTTTGCCAGACTGTTGAGGTCACACCCTCTGAGGAGCTGTGACATCTTGAGCCTGGGGATAGTTCAGCTCAGGCAGCCAGGAGCCTGCACATTCACTCTTCTTGTTGGGCAAAATTGAGGGGGCGTGGTCCTCCACCCACAAGGGCGGGCCACGCCTGGTAGCTGCAGATTTTAGGAAGTCTCTGTGCACCAGGCCCTCTCTGTCTTGTATGATGATGTGTGGCTAGGGGCGTTGTGCAAACTGTCCAATATACACTGTGCTTGGGACTTTGCCTACTGTTGAAAGAATAATGCTTCTGGGCACTGTGTGAAAGAAATATGTTATAACTACTAAAGCAGCATTTAGAGATACGGCATGTAATATGTTTTGGGTGGAAATCAGCTTTTAAAATACACTATTTGCGGTTTTTATCTGAACCCCCCCGCCCCCTTGCAGGTTTGACAACACTCCATGCAATGTGTGCTGTTTTTTTGCACCCCATCACTTTATAATTTCACCAGTGGTCAATGCAAGCGCCCAAAACTGAAGGTACACAAGTCACTACCTTGGCCATGCCAACCAGAGGCGAGGAGTAGGCCTACGGCTAGGGTGGACGTCCTTGAATCTGGGGAACTGGGTTTGAGTCTCGGCAATGACGCTGAACATCCTGTGATTCTGGGCAAATCACAGAATCTCCCCGTGCCTAAACAAAAAATGAATGTGTCCTCATGTAATGCAACTGCTGCGACGTAAATCGCTCTAATACCTGCTTCCGGTCAAGTTTGCGCTATATAAAACTCTGTAAAAAAAAAAAAAAAAAACAATCACATGTAGCTCCAGCCATGCATTATTATTTCCCATGAAGAAAGAAGTTTAATCAATTACATGCAATATTTTTGCTACAGTAACTAGCCACTCCAATACCTATTGGATAAAGGAGCGTGATTTGGCATTTAGGTTACCTGTATTTCTGCTACTTGAGTTATTGTATACATTGTATTAATTGATTGTGATGGTATTTTCTATGGCTCAGCCACTTTATACAAAGGAGTCCTAAATTGTCAGCTTAAATGGAACTTAACATGGCTTTCAACTATGGCTCCCGGTTTTATGGCATTTTATTTTTGGCCATTTTCAGTTGTATTTATCCATATCTCTTTTTTGGTCATTTTATCTGTATTTATCAATATTTATTTTGTGTTTCGCGTATAAATGTTATAAAAAACTGTACATTTCCACATCTATTAAACTGATAGATGTGCACTCATACTTTGAGGTCTGTCGTGCTTTAGCTATTTAAGATGCCAAATATTACATAGCAATACAACCACCAGTAAACACTAGCATTATACCACAAGTGTATGTTGACATAGGACGTTATTTAAAGAAATTTCATTCACTTTTTAAAATTTCCCATGCACTCCATTTGCTCAGCTGCTGGCCTATACTTCATGAAAGACAGCACTGAGAGTCACTTAATAGAAGCACACTTTTCTGTATTTATCCACTTTTAAAATAAATGCAGATAAAAACACCTTGTTTTCTGTCTGTATTTATCTGTAAAAATCTGTAAAAACGGAAAACAAGGAGTCTTACTTACAGCCCACCCACTGCTTACCATTGGTTGATTTTATTGTTACTCCAATTTGCTTATTTCCTATTGGATGGCTTGCCTTGTCCACCTTGTGCTTATCCATCCTCTGGAGCATAGACTGTTTGCTTGAGTACTCCCACTGCTCACTTTTAGTGAACTACTGCTTATTTTGGCTTAAGTACTCAATGTATTTGCTAGCTGTATCCCTCGTGTGCTTCCCTCCTCACCACTCTCTGTGTTAATCTCCCTTGTTAATGTGCTACTCCACCCCTGTGCTCCATGTTGCTCTCACTCACCTGTCACCTTTGTGCTTTTCTCTTCCATGCTCTGTGTTGCTCAGGTCCATGTTCTTCACCCTTTTCCCTGTATTGCTCCTCATCTGCATCTCCTGCTCCTTGCTGCTTGTTTCCTTGTGTGCTGCTTTTTCAATACTCCCTCTCTGCACCTGCTATCCCGATTCGCTCCTCCATTGTCCTCATATCCCCAACCCCTTACCCTGTCTTATTTATTTATTTTGGCAGGTCATGCATCAATATTTCTGTCAGCTCTTCTGCTTTAGAAACAATTTTCTTTCCACTTTTTCATTTTCATATTTCTTTATTTAAAGATCCATCTTAGATCGATATAAAAAAAATGGCATCTGTGTCACATGCATGCGACATTACTCATACACACACATACAAAATAAATGATCCCTTTATTTTTATTTTTGTTCGTGCCAATGCTGCATTGTACAGCATGAACAACAGACATTGGCAGGACCAATAGGTCTCAAAGGCGAGACCTATTTGCTTTGCTATTGCTTAATCTTCTAGTTATATATCTGTGCTTCTCAAAAATGATTTGAGAAGCTAGGATTTGGGACTCTGAACAGAAGATTCTACACCCACCTGAAGAAGACTACCATTAAATTAATTCTTCATAAAGCGAAAGGCAGATATGGCACACAGACACTAAATAATCTTCAAACGGAGAATGATCACTTAACTTGGAGTAGTCTTGATCAAAGGTGACAACTATAACCCCGAGCGGGTAAGTCCACTCTGCCAACGGAATTTGCAGATGTGTGTCTACTTCGTGTTCCATTCCAAATGCGAATTTTAGGCAACAACTCCCCTCCGTGGCGGAGCGGAATTAGCCAGCCCCTCCATCCTCCCAAATTAATCTAAAATTTTAAAAGAAGGCACTTACCTGCATGGCTACCTCCTCCTCTGCCTGGCCACTCTCCTTCCTATTCTTCGCTGTGGAGCTGGAAGGAGAACGGCCAGGCAGAGGAAGAGGCAGCCACGCAGGTAAGTGCCTCCTTTTAAAATGTTGTATTAATTTTAGAGGGGGGGAGGGAGCGTAGTGTATTTCCACAGAGTTTTTGTCAAACTCCGTGGAAATACACGTAGAGGCATTACTGCTACTCCCAGGCTTGGACGACTATAGCCCTAAACTCCTCCGTAGCAGGCTACACTGGCCATTAAAGGCCTGACCTAGCATTAAAGGACCGAGCCAAAGGTGAGGGCCTTTAACAAAGAAACGGGTCTTTAACTGCAGGTATAGCCCGCTACAGAGGGCTTTAAGGCTATTAGAACATTCCACCCCTAGAGGGCAGAAATCCCCTCTGGCTCTGTGAGGCCTTTGTTCACAGCAAGAGCTATGAACAAACATTGGAATGTTGCTCTACGGACTTCTACCGGCCATTAGAAGCCCAGAGCACTCCATTGTCTTCATTGAAACTCCGAATATTACAATGTTATAATAGACTGAAAAAACAGTATTGAACTTTTTCTGCAGAAAATCTGTATTAGCTTTTCAGTAAGTTTTATCTGGGCAGATCACAAAGTCCTTCACTTTATATCTGCAATCAGGATCCAGGTCCCACATGGAAACAGTTCGACATAGACAAACTATTTCATCTACAGACCAAGATTAGACACTTTTGGTGGATCTGTAGCAGATGACTGTGCAACAGCAGTGTAGAGATCTGATTGGCAGAACATTTAAGGATTCTCTGTTAGTGAGCCGCCATCCGTGTCTTTCTCCTTCGTGGGACTGGGCTCGCTCATGATGTCAGCGATGGTAGCATAGCAGGTCTTCTTCTCGGCATCCTGCTCAGGCCCTCTCGAAGCATCGCCTCCTTTTATTGGCAGGTTCTGGAGCGAGGCATACTGCGTGCTCACCTGATCTTCTTCCTGGATCAGGGACACATGGTACAATCAGCACAGTGAGCTCGGAAAAACAAATGCAACACAGCAACACTTGTTAGTTAACAACCATTGCGTATTCTATGGTCTACTCTACACCAACCTCCCATCGCTACACAAAAGCACCAACATCGCAATGTAAATAATTCTAATATCTCAGATTAAAATATTGTCTATCCCTGGATGCTATGCCGCTTCTAGACCTTGATTTTTTTACAGTCACTCTTGATAGTCAGAAGCTCTTTAACTTCCTCTGGATGAGATTTAATGGCATTTATTTGCAGTTTTATCAGAAAATTATTCAAGGCTGTTACAAGAGGAGACAAAATATAGCACACTTTTCACAAGCCATTATAGCTGCAAAGGACTGAAACTAATAGGAGAGACATAGGTCAGATGCAGTGCAGTGTAATATGCTTATCAATGCTATATTCACACTAAAAACTGGTCACAAGCATCAGTTTAGGTATGCCATTCATATCCTCAACTTAGGGCCACTGTGTTGTATTCTCAATTCACCAAGGTCCACGGTAGCCAACTCTTTAACATATAATATACACTGTAGTGACCACTTATTGGAAAAGTCAACCACATCAACAGCTTTATTTAGACTGAGCATCATGTGATATCCTCACCCAATACAGGTGATCAGTGCCAGATGCTCACATGTGAAATGCCTGAGTCATATTATCAATACCAACAAGTTTATCATTTCAATATCAGCACCTTTGGCAGAGCTGTTAATAACCGCGACACTCTTTCAACAGAGCATAGTGCCATTTCCTCCCTTTAAACAGAACAATGTATGTGATACCCTAATTTTACTCCATTTATTGCACATCACAAGTAAAGGCCGGTCTATCCTGCCTAAGGCAAGTTAACACTCTTGTTCTGATGAGTGACTTTCTTGTTCTGATAACATGAATGTAGATATGTTCTTCCTCTTATAACATCCCTGTAACGTAGTATCCTAGTTATGTAAGGGATAAAGTACCCCCTGATGTACATTATACGGATATTGCAAGTCACCATGGAGTTCAATAACCATATAGAGGAACGCGGCCGAGGTTATGGAACTCCGAGGTGAATTGCAATATTCTTATCCTATATGCCAGGAGGTACTTTATCCCATATAATACATGGTTACACCATCACGTTTCAAACAAATCACTTAAAACCTTGATGTGTAGCACTTTCATATGAAAGAGCTAGTTTGCAAACATGAAGAATAAAAATAAAACCTCAAGTGAAAAAATCTAATAGATTAAAAACCTGTTAGACATTTGAGGCAAACAAATATTAGGAACAGTTCAATACATGTCAGTTTTTTTTTTAAATGGCACAATAGCTTGGAATCTGTAGAAACACTCAGAATGATTCAAGCTTTTCTCTGTCTAAGGAGTGTACAAAATAAACATATCCTCTCTTCTTGTCATTGTAAGCTATTAAAATAGAGCAGAATAAAGAAAAACAATGGTTCCCTTCTGGTTGCTTTAAACAGCTGCTTCGTGACCTGACCTGCTCTTTCACCTCTGCTGCTGGCTCTTGCAGCAGGCATTATGATGTCAGACCGCAACTGTAATAATATAAAGTTGAGCTCCGACGTCTTTTCTTTATAATCGGCGACTGGATGCGTCACTATTTGCCTATTCTAAAGAAATCAGAGACTGCGTATATACAGAGATATACAGAGATAATCCCATGTGTTATACTATGATAAACACTGTAGACAATTCCAACCAACCTAATATCATAACTTGTGTATTGGAAAAGTGCAGGCTCACCCTTGTGCCTCTTGACACTGTCTGATTTTTTTTCCCAGAAGGATGAAATGCTGAATGAGCCCACCCGGATTCAAATCCTTGGCCATGGGGTCAAACACAGATTACTGGAGTGGATGCATTACTTCACTGAGCCACCAAATTAGATGCTTGCTTGCACAATGATAATATTGCAAAGTAACATTTGGGGCAATAAAAATAGAAAATCAGCTAAAAGCAACCATTTCATTAAAAAAGACTGTATGAATGAAGTTCAACAAAGAGAAATCCAAAGTTTAATATCTAAAGAAACAAGCAATGCCAAAACCAATAAGTCTGCCCTCAGTGAGAGTGCAATGTGTTTTGCTGTATTTTTTGCAAACAAATGGCAAAAATATTTTTAAAAAAATACTGAAAAAGCCCAACACTCAGGCCCTGGCACCCCTTTTAGGCAGCTGTGATCATGGGATGATGCAAAATACTGTCACTCAGTGCGACAGGGCCATGGGCTGAATGACCCATTGCCACGTGCTGTATGCCGTAGCGTGCCAAAGAAGAATATGGTTGATACTTGGAGGGACCAACGGATGAAGAGGGATGACTAAACGCCCCTGTATATATGCGTTTAGGTATATATTTTTATTATGTATTTTTTGGAAAACATCAAACTTGTCCGATAGTTAAAGTTGTCTCTCAGCCAGACCTTAAGCACTCAGACAATCCTGTAGGTGGCAGCACTTTGACCTGGAACAAGATCCCTCTGTGTCTGAGGACTGTCCCATCGTACCTTTGTTTTATGGGATGAATGAAAGAAGTTGTGTTGTGTCCTGTTCTGTTGTGTTCTGTTTGCAAAGTGCACTATCACTGTGAGGGTATCCTGGCTCTGGGCACATGTGTGTGCCTAGCCCTGCCTATGGCAGGTTGGGTAATTGAAAATCCAGGTCATCAGGTGTTTTGGGACTTCAAGAAGAGATGAGCAGGATCTGTTGTTCAGTGGGAGGCCTTTCCACGTTGTAGAGCCGATGTAAGAGAACGACTGTCCTCCTGATCTGGTTCTGTGTATGCGTGAGATGTGTGTAAGTAGGAGTCCTGTAGAGTAAAGGTGTCTGGGTGGTTGGTTGAAGGAGATGCAACTGTTCAAGTAGATGGGGCCCAAGTTGAGTAGCGCCTTGAATGTGTGTGTGAGGAGTTTGAAATAAGCACATTTGTGTATCAGGAACCAGAGGAGCTTCCTTAGGTGTGGTGTGATGTGAGTTCTCTGTGGGAGGTTGAGGATGAGTCTGGCTGCCGAGTTCTGGATGGTTTGTAGTCTTCTATGGAGGTGCTTGGCGATCTCGATGTAAAGGGTATTCCCGTAGTCCAACTTACTGGTTACTAGGGTGTGAGAGTTTTTCTAGTGTTGCTTGGGAGACATTTCAAGATCTTCCTCTGCATCTTTAGGGTGTGGAAGCAGGATTCAGTGACAGTGTTGATTTGTGTGGCCATGTCCAGTTTGCTGTTGATGAATATTCTGCGGTTCCTGGCATGGGTACTGGGCGTGGATGTGGGCCCAAGTTTAGCTGGTGAGGTGTTCTTACCGAAGATCACTACTTCAGTCTTGACAGTGTTGAGCACGGGACAGTTGGCTTTCCTCCAAATAGTCACCTCAATCATGAAGGCGGTGAAGTTATTTCTTGTATTGGAGGTCTTGTCCGAGAGGTAGTGTATGAGTTGTGTGTTATCAGCATAGCAGAAGAGGTTAATATTGTACGCACCAATTACGTTGGCTAGAGGGACTATGTTTGCGTGGAAGAGGGTAAAGCTGAGCGAACAACCTTGAGCTCAGCTCAGATGAGTTTGCAGGCTTTCGAGGAATATGTTGGCAGGCTGACAGCTTGTGTTCTATCCGTTAAGAAGAAGCAGATCGAGAGGAGATCGGGTCTTTGGATGCCAATCTTGTGCAGGCACCTGATGAGGAC
The DNA here is from genome assembly GCF_964263255.1 of Lissotriton vulgaris. Taxonomy (NCBI): domain Eukaryota; kingdom Metazoa; phylum Chordata; class Amphibia; order Caudata; family Salamandridae; genus Lissotriton; species Lissotriton vulgaris. Next base: position 1,944,985,651 of record NC_141693.1, read on the forward strand.
GGGGTGTGAGACTGTGTCAGACGCTACAGAGAGGTCCAGAAGAATAAGGGCTGCCGTGTCTCCTCTGTCAAGGATCATTCGGACATTGCCATTGGTGGCAATGAGTGCTGTTGCTGTACTATGGCTTGGCGTGATTCCTGACTGTGTGTAGTCGAGGTGGGTGATTGCTGAGGCCTTGTGTGATCCATTTTTCTGAGACCTTTGCCGGGTATGATCGTAAGAAGATGGGTTTGTTGCTGGAAAGCATGTCTAGGTCAAACAGATGGTTTATTGTACCTAGACATGTCGGCGGCATGTTTCCAGGTCTCTGGCAATGTGGCTGAGTTGATGGAGGTGTTGAGGATGGGTGTTAGTGCTTCGCTGATCGTTAGGAGTGCTTTGGTGAAGGTGTGTGGTGGTGCAAGGAGCAGAGGTGAGGGTCCGTAATTTTGAACCCTTTTCATAAAGGTCGTCGTATCGTGAGGATTTTGGTATTAGTGAACCGCAAATGACGAGTGCGGCAAGTATGAGTGTTTTTGTCATGTTACACCAATGGATTCACTGTGCAATTGACGATTTCGTTCTGAAACCCTTGGGTTCCATTTTGTACATAGCGGGAATTTTGTGGTTGCCCTCACATAGACTTATGACTGTGGCTGAACAAGTCTCTGGGACACATGCACCTTAGCTTGAGTTTGTGCTGACTTCTGTTTGACCTGAACGAACTGACTCACTTGCCCGAGGCTGACCTCGTTGAGCCAGTTCCTTGTTAGGCAGCTGGTTAGATAAAGATCAAAGAGCAGGACATTGCTGAGTTTATGGTACATGCACACACCCTTCAAACTTACTTCTCATCTGCTTCTGTTCCTTCCTTTATGGCTTAATTTATGATTTGGGTTGAGGCCTTTTATTATGGGTTCGTCAGGCCTGTCCGAGCAAGAATGTTGGATTTTGCCTTGTCATTTCTGGTGGGCTGGACAACTGAAAGTGGGATTGTCGTTATGCGATACTTTTAAAATGTCACTGTTTGATTGGTCCGTTTGTAAGTAATTGATGCTAGCCAGGAATGTGATTTTTGGCATAAAAGACGATGTCTCGCTTTACTAAAGTGTGCAGTCTCTAGCGAACCACCCGTGTTGTGCTTCGTAGACTTCTGTTCCTGGTTGCAGCCAATAAATTTGATCTATGACGTCACCAAGAAGTATCCTGTGTCTCTGTATGCCAAGACAGGTGAACTCGAAAACATCGGGTGTTTTCCCTGGCGTCGCTGGGTTTAAATCCCGGTTCTTCAGTTGGCGCTTCCAACGTAGGGCGACTTCAGCGGTACCGGTCCAAGCCTAACGATCGTGAGGAGCTTCGTTTGAAAATTCTGGAGGAAGGCCTGCCACTTCATCGACCCCTGTATGTCGTCGTGGTCCGAAAGTCTTTGCTGCGAGGTTCCCCGCTTTCCGACGGCTACGAAGGACTGCTGCCCTGACTGTCGCCCTGTCTTGGTGCCCTTTGATGATTTGTAGAGCGAGACGATAGACGGGTCTTCTGGCGACGTCATCGATACTTCAGTTAAGTACGAGTGGAGCGTCTCCCAGTCCTTAGTTTTGTTTTGGGTATCCCCTTGGGATCTTTGATTTGGGACTTGCAAGCTCCAAAGACGAGGCCTGGTCCAGATGCCTGGTCTTAGCAGACTTGGAAAGATATTTTGTTGTGGTTGTAATAGGGATTCCCGATTGGAGGACTCGTGTCCGGTGCCTCCGATTGGAACTCCGACCTATGACCTCTATTTAAAACATGGCGTGGGCCCTATCACGTATAATGATGTATGGATTAGATATACTAGGAAGGACGGTGTCCTAAAATGGCAGTTATGACCCGGAGATTTTAGATAATCTAGAAGTTAAACTTTTTAAGAAGAAAGCCCGGCCGGCGATGTTTGACTCTTTCCGCCTATGGCGAAAGGAAGCCAAACAGAAAGAAATTAAATTAGCGAAGAGAAATAAAAGAGTCAAGTCAAGTCAAAGAATTTATATAGCGCACTACATACCCAGAGGGTCTCAAGACGCTAGGGGAGGGGAGAAGGATTACTTGTCAAATATTCACGTTTTAAGTTGCTTTCTGAATGCTAGGTGGTTCTGGGTAAGGCGAAGGTAAGTGGGGAGTGAGTTCCATGTTTTAGATGCCAGGTATGAGAAGGATCTTCCTCCCATGGTGGTCTTGTTGATGCGAGGTACGGTGGTGAGGGCTTGGTTGGAAGAACGTAGTTGGCGGGAGGGGGTGTAGAAGGACAGACGTGAGTTGAGGCATTCTGGTCCGATGTCGTAGAGTGATTTGTGTGCGTGGGTTAGCAGTCGGAAAGTGATCCTTTTATTGACGGGTAGCCATTGGAGGTCTTTCAGGTGACCAGAGATGTGTTCGTTACGCGGGATGTCTAATATGATCCTGGCTGAGGCGTTTTGGATTAGTTGGAGTTTCTTCTGGAGTTTAGCAGTAGTACCTGCGTAAAGGGTGTTTCCGTAGTCCAGTCGGCTCGTGACCAGAGCATGGGTGACTGTTTTTCTGGTTTCGGTGGGGATCCAGCGAAATGTTTTTTTGAGCATGCGAAGAATGTTGAAGCAGGATGAGGATACGGCGCTGACTTGTCTATTCATTGAAAGTGAAGAGTCCAGGATGACGCCTAGGTTCCGTGCGTGGTCTGTTAGGATGGATGCTTTTCCAAGGGCTTCCGGCCACCAAGAGTCGTCCCATGCCGAGGGGGATGTGCCTAAGATGAGGACTTCTGTTTTATCTGAGTTCAGTTTCAGACGGCTGTGTTTCATCCATTCGGCAACTTCTTTCATTCCTTCATGTAGGTTAGTTTTGGCGGTGCTGGGGTCATTGGTGAGAGAAAGGATCAGTTGAGTGTCATCCGCGTAAGAGATGATGTTGAGGTTGTGTTGGCGAGCGATGGCCGCGAGGGGGCTCATGTATACGTTGAAGAGGGTGGGACTGAGTGAGGATCCTTGTGGTACTCCGCAAATGACTTCAGTGGCCTCGGACTTGTATGGTGGAAGGCGGACTCTCTGGGTTCTACCGGTGAGGAACGAGGTGATCCATTCAAGAGCTTTTCCTTGTATTCCGATGTTTCTGAGGCGTTGTAAGAGGGTGCTGTGGCAGACTGTGTCGAAGGCTGCAGAGAGGTCGAGGAGGATGAGGGCGACTGTGTCTCCATTGTCCAGTAGAGTTCGAATGTCGTCTGTTGCTGCGATGAGGGCGGTCTCAGTGCTGTGTTTTGCTCGGAAGCCAGATTGAGAGGAGTCGAGGGATTTGTTGGCTTCGAGGAAGGCGGAGAGCTGGTTGTTGACAGCTTTCTCGATGACTTTGGCCGGGAAAGGGAGGAGCGATATGGGGCGGTAATTTTTGAGTTCGGTGGGGTCCGCTGTGGGTTTTTTCAGAAGGGCAGTGAGTTCAGCATGTTTCCAGCTTTCCGGGAAGGTGGCGGAGTTGAAGGAGCAGTTGATGACGTCTCGGAGGTGCGGTGCTATGACGGAGTCTGCTTTGTTGAAGATGTGGTGAGGACAAGGGTCTGTGGGGGATCCTGAGTGGATGGAGTTCATCAGGCGGATGGTGTCCTCAGTGGAGATTGGGTTCCAGTCGTTGAGGGTGTTTAAGGGGGAAGAATGTTCAACATATGGTTGGGTGGGTTGTTCTCCTGGTTGGTTGTCGAAGCTGTTGTGGATGTCTGCAATTTTGTTGTGGAAGAATAGAGCCAGGGAGTCGCAGAGGGCTTGAGAGGGGGTGATGTCGTTGGAGTTGGCCGAGGGATTGGTAAATTCCTTGACGATGTTGAAAAGTTCCTTGCTGTTGTGGGCGTTGTTGTCTAGTCGATCCTTGAATGCTGTTTTCTTGGCCTTCCGGATTAGTTGGTGGTGTGTGCGGGTGGCGTTTTTGAATGCGTCCTTGGTGGTAGTGGTTGGGTCTTTTTTCCAGGCCTTCTCCAGGGAGCGGCAGAGTTTCTTGGACTTCTTAAGATCATCGTTGAACCATGAGGCCTTCTTGTTGCCAGGTTTGCTTTGACGTTTTTTCAGTGGTGCTAGAATGTCGGCGGTGTTGGATAACCATAGGGTGAAGTTGGCGGCGGCTTGGTCTGGGTTAGAAGAGTGGGCTGGGGTGTTTTGAAGAAGCGATGAGGAGATCTGGTCGATGGTGATTTTGTTCGAGTTTCTTTGCAGAGTTGGTTGGAGGTGGTTGATGGGTTTAGGCTTGTTGTAGGTGAAGTGAACGCAGCTGTGGTCAGTCCAGAGGAGATCCGTAGTGTGGCTGAAGGAGACATGATTGCTGGAGGTGAAGATGGGGTCGAGTGTGTGACCTGCGATGTGGGTGGGGGAAGTGAGCAGTTGTTTAAGTCCGAGGTTGGCGAGGTTGTCCAGAAGGGTGGTGGTGTTGCGGTCGTTGTTCTTTTCAAGGTGAAAGTTGAGGTCTCCCAGAAGGATGTAGTCTTTGGAGGGGAGAGCGTGTGGAGTGATGAAGTCCGTGATGTCTTCACTGAATTTAGCGCGGGGTCCAGGTGGTCTGTAGAGGAGGGTGCCTCTGAGTGTGGTCTCGGGGTCGATGTGGATCTGGAAGTGAAGGTGTTCGGAGTTGGCGAGATTGATGTCTGAGCTGGTTGAGATGTGGATGGATTTCTTATGGACGATAGCGATTCCTCCTTCTGTGTGGCCGGTACGGTCCTTGCGTGTGATCTTATAATCTTCAGGGATGGCAATGGTGATGTCTGGGGCCGAGGAAGCGTTCATCCATGTTTCTGTTAGGAAGGCGATGTCTGGAGAGATGGTGTCTAGTAGATTCCAGAGGTCAATGGCGTGTCTGTGGACCGATCGGGTGTTGAGAAGGATGCATTGTAGGTGGTTGGGGTCGGGAATCTGTGGTGTTGTAGTTGTGGAGATGTTGTCGGTGCCGATGAATTTGCAGGAGTAGCAAGAGAAAGGTCCATGGGTGTGTCCAGGAGCGGCTTGGACGCAGTTGGGGGCGCGACCGGGGATAAGGGCTAGGAGGGTGGCGGCATCGTAGGTAATGCGGAAGGGCTGGGCAGCGCGAGGGGCAGGGGGTCTGCCGCTGGGCGCGGTCCAGGCGCGGACGGGCGTAGACGGGCTTACCTTTGGCGCACCTTCGGCGCGGATTGGGCGCGGTCGCTGCGCGTAAACGCTGCGTGCGGGGACTCCTGTCATATATGGATAGAGGAGGGGGATGGGCGAGGGCGTCTCAGCTGGGAGGCGGGGCGGGCACACGAGGACCACAACAACAATCAAAATGGAGGCGGAGGGGGGAGCACAGCGGAGCGCTACAGGCAGACGCGCGACCAAGGTGAAAACAGCAGTGAATACAAATAAAAATGCAAGTCAAGCAAAGCGGCAGGCAGCAGGCAATGACAATTGGCAGTATCAGAGGCATTGCAGCGCTACGATACCAGTACTAGCAGGGGAGCACAGGGAGCGACCACTCAGCTCAAAGAGAGGAGTGAGTCACGGCGCTCTAAGGCAGGGAAGCGCTATTTCAGGTCAGTGGGAGGGCGTCTCAGCTGGGAGGCGGGGCGGGCACACGAGGACCACAACAATCAAAATGGAGGCGGAGGGGGGAGCACAGCGGAGCGCTACAGGCAGACGCGCGACCAAGGTGACAACAGCAGTGAATACAAATAAAAATGCAAGTCAAGCAAAGCGGCAGGCAGCAGGCAATGACAATTGGCAGTATCAGAGGCAAAGCAGCGCTACAATACCAGTACTAGCATGGGAGCACAGGGAGCGACCACTCAGCTCGAAGAGAGTAGAAAGGTATCTCAATAAAGCAAGCTGCTATACAGTATAGAGATAACGAAGAAGAACAAGCAAGTGAGCAGTTGCACAGGCAACGTAAACTGGCGATTGATAAATGTTATCCAGCTTTGCCGCCTCCTCAGCAGGATACAGCGAAGGACCTTGAGAAAGATTCTTTGATGTCTCATCTATTGAGTTCGCCACCCCCTTATGTGCAGAGTGCTACAGCACCTCAGCCACCTTTAGTTGCGCAACCTCCGGTTGCTTTGCCACCTGTGGTTCTACAACAGCCAGCTTCTCTTCAGTTGGCTCCTATTCCTTTGGCGCAGCCTTCTCAAGGGTCGCCGATTTTGCTACCTGTTTCGTCTCCTACTCCTAGGCCTGTATTGTCTACTCCTTCTGATACTACTTCTACATATACTTTGTCTCATCCTGTTTTTCCCCCTGTTCTTGCGTCCACTTCTCCTTCTGTTCGACAAAGAATGACCGATACTGTTACTGGTCTCTTTTCTCCTCTCTTTGAGTCATTGGGTATGACCCCTGTTTTAGAGCGTAAACAAATGCGTAGCCAATTGCCTGGTTCCGATGAGCGGATAGTGTTGGATCATTTAGCGCGTAAATGGGTTACTTTTCCTTTGAGGTATAATTTGAGTCTGTTATGGATGTCTTCCGTCAATGGGAAGCACCGACGCAGAGGTATGTGTTTGATAAGATGTGTACTTTCCTTCGTGAAGAATGGGAAGATGGTGATTTGGGACAGACTCCGCCTGAGTTGTTCCGTGTACAGTCTGAGTTTGCGAAGGGAACTATAGTGGGTGTTGACGTTGAAAGAGCAGTTGCGACATTGTTGTCATTTAGGAGCGAGTCTCCTTTTCAGCCGTTGTTTGAGTCTGATCCTTCTGTTAGGAGAAAAGTGCGACAATATCCGATGAGAGAGGTTCCCCCAGTTTGGAGAGCGGGAGATCCAAATGCTATTCCAGTTGTTCTGCCTCATTTTCAGCGTGTTTGGGTACATGTTCCATGGAAGCGAGCTGAAGTTTTGGCCCTTAAGCAGACTTTGCCTGATCCACGTAAAAATCCTGCAGGGTACTATAAGGAATTATCACAGACTGCAGACTCATGTACTATGAATTTAGCTGACATAGACATGCTGTTTGGGAATGCTGTTCCACAGCCTTTATGGGGATTGATTCGTCATACGGATCATGCGCAGGAATTAGGTGATACATGGGCTCAGATTGTTGCCTCGGATGGCAGACAAGTTGGTGGTGCTAAACCTGAGCCTTTAGTTGCAGAACTTTCTGGTAGGATTATTAATTATATGAAGACTTTGATGCCTGCTATGCGTGTCAACTGGGACAAATTGTCTGCATGTAAGCAGAAGAAAGACGAAAGTGTGTCTGATTTCTTCACTAGGTTTGAAGAGACGTTTATCGACCATAGTGGTCAGGACATGAGTACGGAAGGTGGTCAGCGGTTGTTCGTTGCTAAGTTTGTGCATAATTTGCTTCCCGAGTTGTGTACGAAGTTGAAGGATTCTGAGAGTTCTTGGGCTGTCTCTTCGTCAGCGCAGATATTGGCTATTGCCCAGTACTATGAGAATAGAGATAAGGACGAGAAAGATAGAGCCGACAAGAAGACTAAAGAATTAAAGACGAAGGTTCTTTTACAGCAAGCGTATCCGCCTCGTAGTAATCAGCGCGATTATCAGCAACCTCAGCAATATCAGAGAAACTCGCAAAGATTCGAGTCTTCTCAACAGCGTTTTCCTGTAGGCCCTAATCAATGTGCGTATTGTAAAGAAGAGGGTCATTTCAAAAATAGTTGTCCGGTTCTGTTACAACGTACGAATGGTGCTTCTGGTGTGAGAGGTCGAGGTGTTCAGCAAGTTTCGCGAGGTAGAGGACGTGGTGTGTTCCCCCAGAACATGCGTTCCTTGCCTCCACAGAATTCGATGAAATGTTTTGATCAGCAGAATGGTGCGTCTGGTAGGATGACTCAGTACTATGCGGACGATTACTATGTTGAAGGTGAAAATATGGACGGTAATGATTGCTAGGACAGCCATAGACATAGAGAGGGTGTTGTTTCAGTTCCAGTAGATCAGAGTGGACCTTATGTTGAAGTGATTGCATCAGGTGTGTCTGAGCCTTTTCTGTTGGATACTGGTGCTGCGAAGAGTTCTATCATGCACTCTAAACTCCCTGGCGCACCTTTGTCTGGCTTAACGAATGTTTCAGTAGGTTTTTCTGACGCCCCGGTTAGCAATCCGATTTCTAGTCCTTTGTCTCTTTCTGTTGGACCTTGTGATTTCGAAGCACCCCTTATTCTGACGACAGGTTGTGGTGAGAACTTGTTGGGATTGGATTTGTTGAAGAGATTGTATGCGACGCTATACTGTTCTCCTTCAGGAGTACAGCTTACATTGGGAAAGAAAGTGATCTCTCCGATGTATTTATCTAAAGATCGACTTCCAGCAGAATTGTCTTCTCTCCCTGATTCTCTTTGGGCTACTGGTCCTAATGATGTGGGTCTCTTGGAGATTCCACCATATGTTGTGACATTGAAAGCGAATGTTAGATTGCCTCGTATTCCCCAATATCGGATTTCCAGCGATGGCGAAAGAGCACTTTTGGCGATCATTTATGATCTGATTGAGAAAGGTGTGATTGAAGAAACGAGAGGTAATGTGTGCAATAGTCCAGTTTTGCTTGTTTTGAAACGTACTGATTCTTCACAGCCGCCTGTCTATAGGTTTGTGATTGATCTTCGCGAGGTGAATAAGATTGTAGTTTTGAAATTCCCTGTTGTACCGGATATCACTGCTTTACTGATTTTGATTACAGTTTCTGGTACTTGGTTTTCGGTGATTGACTTGAAGAATGCTTTCTTCAGCATCCCGATTGCCGAGGAGAGTAGGGATATTTTTGGCTTCTCTTTAGGAGGCCGAAGTTTCCGGTTCAAGCGCGCTCCTCAAGGCTATTGTGAGAGTCCATCCATCTATAGTCAGGCTTTGAAAACACAGCTTGATACGATTGTCTTACCTGATGGTGCTGCCCTTATTCAGTATGTCGACGATCTGTTAGTTGCTGCTGACAATGAAGAGATTTGTAAACAGGCTACTTTGTCGTTGTTGCGTCATTTGCCTGATTTCCAGCATAAGGTGTCTCTTTCGAAGTTGCAATATTGTTGACAAGAAGTTACCAACTTAGGTCACCTCTTATCGAAGGAGGGAAGAAGATTGACCCCAGAAAGAATTCAAGCTATTGCGAAAATGAGTGTGCCTACGACACAGAGAGAAGTACGTGCTTTCCTGGGTATTACGTCATATTGTACACAGTGGATTCTGAATTTTTCACTTCTTGCGAAACCTTTGATAGCTCTTACTGTTAAGGATACTCCGAATCCTATTCCTTGGACTGACGAATGTCAGAAGAGTTTTTCAGAATTACGTGATGCGTTGTGTTTGGCTCCTGTGTTGGGTACTCCCGACTACAGTAAGCCTTTTACACTCTATGTCCACGAGAGAGAGGGATGTGCATTGTCAGTTTTGACTCAACAGTTTGGCGATAAGCAACGTCCATGTGCTTATTTTTCGTCGACTTTGGATCCGGTAGCTAGAGCGTTGCCAAGTTGTTTGAGAGCTACAGCAGCAGCGGCTGTTTCTATTCGACAGTCTGCTGGTTTGGTGATGGACAATACGTTGATTGTAAAGGTTCCACATGCAGTGGATACCTTATTGAATCGAACAAAGACACAGCACTTAATTAGTGCTCGGTTGTCAGGTTACGAATTGACACTCTTAGCGAGTCATGTGCATATAAAGAGATGCAACACGTTGAATCCAGCTACGTTGTTGCCGATTTCAGTTGAGACAGATGTTACTGAACAGCATGATTGCTTCCTTAGGACAGAGGAAGAAACGAAAGGGAGAATAGACCTTAGGGACACTCCTCTTGCAGAATGTGATGGTACTCTATGGGTTGATGGTTCGTGCTTCAAGTTTCCGAATGGTGATACGACTGCGGCATATGCTGTTACGACTTTGCATACGATTGTTGAAGCTGCACGTATCCCACATAATTCAGCGCAAGCAGCAGAGTTGATTGCATTAACAAGCGCGTGTGTGTTGTCGGAAGGAAAACGAGTGACTGTGTATACCGACAGCCAGTATGCGTTTGGTGTGGCTCATAGTTTTGGACGTTTGTGGAAAGAACGTGGGTTCCTGACTTCGCACGGGACTAAGATTCAGCATGGTCAGTTGGTGAATGAACTTCTTGAATCTCTTACTTTGCCGTTGCAAGTTGCAATTGTGAAAATGCAGTGCGCATGAGAAAGTTGCTGATGATGTTGGTCATGGTAATGCGTTTGCAGACGAAGTCGCGAAAGAAACTGCAAGAGATGTGATGAGTCGAATGTATGTTGTGGGTCCGGCGAGATGGGTTCCGGATAGAAGTATGTGTGAAGATACGATTGAGAGTGTGAAGTCCATTCAAGCTGAAGCTACAGAGAAAGAGTTGAATGAATGGAGAGAAAGCAAGGGTAAATTGGATTCGAATGGTTGTTGGGTTGAGTTGTCAGAGCATCAGCGATGGTTGTTACCCGATGCATATGTGCTTCCAGTGGTTACCATGGCTCATCGAATGGCTCATATCAGCGTGAAAGGGATTTGCAAGTTGTTAGCTCCAGTATGGCACAATGCAGGAATTCCTAAGTGTGCAGAGAATCTGGTTAAGAATTGTATGGTGTGTTTGATGTACAATCCTGGTAAGGGAACTCCGACTCCAGCTGGTCATTTTGCTCCTCCAACGTATCCGTTCGAGGCTTTGCAGCTAGATTTCATCCACATGGAGAGGTGCAACAACCTGAAGTATGTGTTAGTGGTTGTTTGCTCTTTTTCAAGATGGGTGGAAGCCTACCCTTTGAAAGATAACACTGTCTTGTCCACAGCGAAAGCCCTTATTAATGAATTTTTCCCTAGGTATGGTTTGCCGAGAATGGTCTGGAGTGACAATGGGAGTGAATTTGTGGGTCAAGTGATGAAGAGAGTGTGTGAAGGTTTAGGAATAAGGCAGAAGTTTCACGCTGCAAATCATCCCCAATCAGCTGGCTTGGTTGAGTGCTATAATGGCACCCTTAAGCTAAAGCTGGCCAAGATTCAGGCGAGCTCCCGTCTACAATGGCCAGATGCCTTGCCGTTAGCCCTTCTGTCCACAATAATGACTGTGCATTCGCGAATGGGACTTAGTCCGTATGAGGTTGTGTTTTGTCGCCCGGCGAATATATGGGGAGTGCCGCGGCCGACAAAATTCAGCGAGATAGAGCATCCTGTTTTGCTTGATTACCTTTACAAATTGATGGCTAAATTGCGTGTTTTGCATCAACAGGTTCATGATACACTGCCACAAGCATCTGAAGATCCAGGACACGCCATCGAACCTGGATCGTGGGTCCTGATTAAGAAATTCCAGCGGACTAAGAACGAGCAGCCCCGCTGGAAAGGACCTTATTTGGTGTTGTTGTCCACACGATCAGCAGTGCGAGTGCGCGGCAAAAAGAATTGGATCCATGCCGTACATTGTAAGAGGGTCCCTTTGCCTCTGCCGTACGACCAGTGGGTCCAGAAAGGACTTCCTGATTCTGAGACTGAGACCGTGCCTCGTTTTCTGCCTTTTAGCGATGCCCGTTTGATTGGAACGAACAATGAACGAGAGAGCGACGATCTTCTGCAAGAAGCTGTGCCTCCGTCAAATCGTTTGGGCACTTCTGAACCTGAACCCTTGTTTCATGAACAGACATTGCCTGGTAAAGAGCGTTATAATTTGCGACCAAGAGTCGCTGCACTAATAAAGTAATAAATTCTTTCTTTTCTGACTCTTAAGGTTAAGCTCTCCTCCGAGGAACTATTTTGATTTTTGTTTTTCGAACCACCATCCGGGTTCAGCTGTAGGGTCGCGGTATCATGTCTTTGGAGTGCAAGCCGAAGACGTTAGGTCGACGGTTCTGGTTGGTCCTAGGGCAATCCCTGGACTGACAGAAGCTTTCCTTAGCACGGAACACCCTACTGCTGCGAACAGCACGATTAGAGGATGGAGTTTTTTGAGATGGAGAGACCTGTTGAAAGAATGAGCTTTAAGAGCAAAATATGTACAGTTATGAGCAGAAAAAGTTTTTTAATATTGTGTTTGTTCATGTTGTTTAGTTTAATGATGTTTTTAATTGGATATGTGACATTCTCTTTTCAAGTGACATTTGTACCCACTACACAACCTATGCCTCCTCCCACTGTTTCCTCGCATTCTTTTCACCCTCTGCCTGAACATGAGTCCATTAGGAGATTGGAATTTGTTAATAACTCCTTTGTTCAGCTTCTGCACCAACACCAGCTAGTAGTAAACACGACTAATTGTTGGGTGTGTGGCCTTATGCCCCATACTGCTGATAAAGGTATTCCTTACCTGGTCCTGTCTTCAGCTACAATGGTTCTGTGTGGGCATACAGAACAATGTTCATCTATGCTCGTGAAGTTTATCCCCTACGTTCTGTAAAAGATAATCCAAAGAATAGTGCTCTAGTTAAGGGTATAGTCGACATGATTGAAGGAATTAGTTCCTATGAGACTATCCCGAGAGATGAGACACTAGCGTATATTGGATGGAACGTTACTGGATATGGAGTTAGTCTGAGTGAGAACCAGTGAGCGAAAAGATCCTCTCCGATTTGGATAGTGCCCCATCAGGGTCATTACTGTCTGCAAGGTAATGGCAAGAATCCGAGAGCTCAGTTAGGGAAGAGTGTTTGCACCGAGACGTATGTCTTTGCGTCCCAGACTTCCCCATCGTTTCTAGCAGCTAAGGGTACCTATTTTGTCTGTTACGATAGAGCGTATACATGGTTGCCCCCTGATTTCTCGGGCACATGTTTTGTTTCATTCCTGTTGCCTCCTACGTATACAGCTGCGGCAGATTACCACAAGACGAGGGTTGTTAGAGGTGTCTTCAGTAAGGAAGATACTGCAGGACAAGAATTGAAAGATTTTCTAAAGGGTTCTCTGCCGTTTTGGGGACCTATGGCCAACAGCAGGAACATTAGACAGCTGTCGAGAGTGGTTGAGTCCACCATAGTTGAGACTGTCAGTGCCCTTAGTAACTTGACTGCTGAGCTCCAGCCGGATCGCCTTATGACTCTTCAGAACAGAGTTGCGTTAGATGTCATACTTGCAGATAGAAGAGGGGTATGTAAATTGATTCAATCGAGCTGCTGCGTTTTCATTCCAGACAACGCTCCGACAGTGTACCAAGCCATTTCCAAACTACATAGGATCTCCGAGTCTGTGCATGTGGACGAAGGAGATTGGTCGTTAATGGGATGGTTTTGGGAATTGTTATCCACTTGGGGATGGAAGATTCTGATGATCATTGGGATGGTATTAGCTATCCTTTTCCTGTTCTGTCTTTGCGTACAGTGTGCTCCTGCTATATGTGGCCTTTGTACTACTTCGTGTGTAAGGAAACCTGTCCAGAGAGCGTTACTGTGGCGATTATCAGGACGAAAGGGCTGCCTTCCAGCTATGCGAGGATAACGGGGAAGCGACAAACAACTACAACTCCCAGACTGCCGTGGGGGAGACTCGTTTGTACTAAGCCCCTCCTTCCCCAGAGAAGGGTGCTTGTCAATTGTTTGTTCAGTGCGAGTCGGAGGAGAGGCGGAAGGTGTTCCCCGCCGGATTCCAGCGAGAAGAATTGCAGCATCTAGGAGAGTACCGTTGTACAGCGCCAGAGGGAGAAAACGGAGAACTCCAAACGGACCGTGTGGCAAGTAAGAAGGAGTGCGGGCTCGCCTCCTTCCTTATTGGAGATTTGTGTACTTGGACTCCTGCAGGCGAGTCGCCTGTTAGAGTAGCCACGGAGTTTCGCTTAGCGCATATAGCGCTAAGGAACCCGTGAGATATACAGTGTGTATATTAGCGCGCGTGAAATCAAACGCGTGCAGTGTACCGTCTGGTAGAATTTAGAAGGACTAAGGATTCAGCGCGGCCGCGTTCGTAAAGTCCTGACTAGAGTCCGAGTGTTTAAGGAGTAGTGTCTATTCCGGATTGGATTCCTGTGACAATTTCGAACTGCTTTGTGGGACGTGTAGTCCTAGTTGTGCTCATAACAACTACAAGGAGAGAAGCTTCAGCAGAAATCGGTGTTCAGCCTTATGTTTTGTTTACTTTTGTTTAAGTGTGGAGGAGTCACACTACTATGACTTTGGGAAGATATTCTCTTTGGTAAAGGAAGACGTGCAAGGGAAAAGAGAGACAGTGTTCCCTTTTCTTAAGGCCCTGTATGCAGAAAGTGTGGTGAGTGAAGTTATCATCCCCCTTATTAGCATAGTGAAGCAGTACATGGTCGTGAGAGGTAATCGTGTGTTTATTTCCCTTGTAGATACCTGGACAGGTGTTACAGAGCCGTCCCTTAGACTCAGTCCATTCCAGAGAGAGAGAGAAACGAAGATAGAAAGACCACATTCCCGCTCTCCTCCAAGGCTTCTTCTCTCCTTTTTTTCCCATCTGTGCACGAAGTCAGACAAAGGTATATAGTTCCTCTGTTGGGGGGCGTGTATTGAAGGGAGTGGAGGATCTAGCATCTGATCTCGTCTCTGCTGGGAAAAGACAGAAGGTTAGTGGCGTGAATGTTCCTTGTGCTACTGCCGATCTTGACAGATTGACAAGCCCAAGTAACAAGACCCAGCCTGGACGATGAATGTGGAAAGTATACTAAATTCTGTAGTGGAAAGCCTTGCGGCTCTACAACAGGAAGTTACCACGTCTCGTACCGAGAGTCAGGTCCTATATAAGGAACTAGGGGTGCTTAGAAAGGAGATGTCCGAATTGTCCATGAGAGGGGGCAAAGGGGCTTCGTACATCAAACCAGCCACTTTACAACCTCCATCTTCCACCGTGTCTCCTGTGTCACAGGGAGCTGAAGGGGGTGGGTTCACGGTGTCATCTCCCTCCACACCCTCCTCTTCTGATGCAGTTCCCACTGTCCATGTCATACAAAATACCGGGATCCCACTTGCCCCTCCTGAAAGGTTCTATGGGGACCCCCGTAAATTTGAAACGTTCTTAAACCAATGCAGATTGCATTTTTTGTGCAAGCCGGGGGTGTTCCAAGAGGATACAACAAAGACGGCTTTTATGATGTCATACATGGGAGGCAATGCAGCGAGTTGGACAATACCCTTATTGGAAAGAAATGATCCTGTGTTACACGATTTTGATGATTTTTGTTTGGAACTGCGACGACTGTTCGACAGAAAACTCCATATGTTATCTCTGGATAGAGAGTTGTTAACCCTACGGCAAGGGTCTCAAGATTTGCTATCATACATAACTTCCTTCAATCGACTTGTGGTCGAAACAGAGTGGCCTACGGCAAAGAGAATATCTATTTTCTATCAAGGGCTCCGAGGGGAGCTAAAGGACGTCTTGGCTCAAGTGGTACAACTTCCCACCTCGTGTGAAGAATTGATTGACTTAACTGTTCAATTGGACCATCGCCTATTGGAACGAAGGGGTGATAGAGGCAGAGGTGACGGGCGCTTCTTCTATCCACGTCTTCGAGGTACTATGGAAGATCATCCTAAGACGCCAGAGGGAGTTGAACCCATGCAAATAGGAGGGCTTCGGGGCCCCCTTTCCAAGGAAGAAAAAGACAAACGAAGAAGACTGAAACAGTGTCTATACTGCGGAAAGGGTGGTCATTTTGTGAAAGATTGTCGAGCCAGAAACGCGTTTCCTGGAAGACCGATGGTTCCCCCTTCTCAGGCTGTCATACAAGCGGGAAGACCGGCGGAAAACTAACATGCCCAAATCAGGAGGAGGTCGCTGCCTTGGGTTGTTTGCCGTCAAAGATCTCACCTACACTTGCAAATACGTTACATCCTGCTGTGGCTCACATGAATTTAAAAGTGACTTTATGGGTCAATACCCGTGACGCTATGGAGATAGATGCTCTGCTAGATTCCGGAGCCACGGGTAACTATATTGACCAAGAATACGCCATGAAGATCGGGATCGTATGCGAGAAAAAGGATAAACCAGAGCTGGTCAAAGCAGTGGACGGAACGGTCTTGTCATCTGGCCCCGTTTCTTATCATACCCAAGCATTGTTGATGCAGACGAATAGAAATCATCAGGAGATGATTCAATTCGACTTGATTGATGCACCCCAGTTCCGTTTAATATTGGGGATGCCGTGGCTGACTCTTCACGATCCTCAAGTTAGTTGGGCAGCACGTACCATTACCTTGTCTTCGGCGTTTTGTAAGGCAAATTGCAGACAGGACGTGTCTGTTAAGGAGGAACAACCCGCTACGCCGTCAGTCTGCCTGGCTTCTGGATGTTCTATAGGACCATACTGTTGTGCCACCGCTCTTCCTGACGATTACCAGGAGTTCAGTTCCCTGTTTGACAAACAAAAGGCTACGGATTTGCCTCCACATCGCGTCTACGATTGTAGAATTGACCTTGTTCCTGGTGCTGATATTCCCTGCAGTCGAGTTTACGCTCTCACTGAAAAAGAGTCAGTGTATTTGCGGAAGTATCTCGATGACAATCTGGCTACGGGGTTCATTCGTCATTCTACATCACCAGCTTCCTCGCCGATGTTTTTTATTCCTAAGAAGGACTGCGAGGAATTGAGGCCATGCATCGATTACCGGGCCATTAATCGAATGACAATCAAGAACCGGTATCCACTACCTCTAATACCTGTACTCCTAGATCAATTGAAAGGGGCTCGATTCTTCACTAAACTTGATCTCAGAGGAGCGTACCATCTGGTTAGAGTGAAGAGTGGAGATGAGTGGAAGACCGCGTTTAGAACAAAATTTGGATTGTTCGAGTATCTTGTGATGCCGTTTGGGCTCTGCAACGCCCCTGCAGCGTTCCAATATTTCATGGATGAAGTACTTCGCGGGTGTCTGGAGACATTCTGCATCGTGTACATAGATGATATTTTGATCTATTCATCTACACTTCACGAACATGTGGATCATGTGAAGGTGGTGTTACGGCGATTACAGCAGAATTCCTTGTATGCCAAGCTTGAAAAATGTCTTTTTCATGTGAAGGAAGTGGCCTTCCTTGGTTATATCATCTCGGCTCAGGGCTTCCAAATGGATTCCAGTAAAGTGGAGGCTATTATCGGATGGAGTACACCCAAGAACGTAAAGGCGGTACAAAGTTTTCTTGGTTTCGCCAATTATTACCGCCGGTTCATAAAAGATTTCTCCAAGATTATTCAGCCGATATCTAGTCTACTAAGGAAGAACACTGTGTTTGGATGGACCCCTGAAGCGGAAAGATCGTTTCAATATCTCAAGGAACAGTTTACACAGGCTCCTATCCTACGCCACCCTGATTCACAGATGCCTTTTGTCTTGGAGACTGATGCCTCCCTGTATGCTATCGGTGGGATACTATCACAACGCCACCCCGAAACAGGCCAATTGCATCCCGTGGCCTATTTCTCAAGAAAACTTTCTCCTTGCGAAACAAATTATTCTGTTACGGATAAGGAGCTTCTTGCAATTAAGAGGGCATGTGAGGAGTGGCGCCATTATCTGCTGGGAGCAATGCACACTGTCGAAATCTATACCGACCACCGAAACTTGCTTTTTTTGAAAACAGCCAAGGCTCTTACTCCCAGGCAATTGAGGTGGACTCTGTTCTTTTCGGATTTTGATTTTGTTATTAAATATAAACCGGGACCACAAAATGGTAAGGCTGATGCCCTATCTCGGATCGGGGAAACGGCTGAACAGAGAACCGAGAGTGAAGAAGACCCTCCACTTATTCTCCAAGAGTCCAGCCACCCTTTCCCTTTCATCGCCTTGGTGTCTACACCTGAATTCTTGGATGATGTTCGAGTGGCTCTTGCAGATATGGATGTGCAGGAATGGGTGCAAGAGGATCCTGAACACCGCACTGTGAAAGATGATCTTGCTTATCAGGGATTAGCCATCTATGTCCCTACTGTACCCTTGCAAGAGAAGGTGTTGCACTGGACCCATGATTCACCATTAGGAGGCCATTTAGGTATCTACAAGACTATTGCAGGTGTGGAACGTAGCTTTTGGTGGCCAAAATTGAGAGCAACAGTGAGACACTATGTGATGAACTGCGCCGTTTGTATTCAGGGGAAGGCAGTGCATGTGAAGCCGGTTGGCCTTCTCAGACCTCTCCCGATTCCTCCAAAGCCTTGGCATACTGTGTCGATGGACTTTATTGTTGAAATGCCACCCTGTAAGGAAAAAACTGTGATCTTAGTGGTCGTAGACCATTTGACGAAAATGGGACATTTTATTCCTCTCAAAGGCCTGCCTACTTCTGTTGAATTGGCACAAGTGTTCTTGCAACATGTTGTCCGTGCCCATGGGATACCGTGTGTGCTCATCACCGATAGAGGTACTCAATTTACCTCTCGCTTCTGGAAGGCCCTCTGTCAGACCATGGATGTTGATGCGCGACTCTCGTCCTCCTATCATCCCCAGACGGATGGAAAAACAGAGCGCCTGAATCAGACGTTGGAGCAATACCTTCGCTGCTTTGCCTTGCAAAACGATACTGAATGGACTACCTTGATTTGGATGGCTGAATTTGCTTACAACAATGCCATTCATTCCACCTTGGGCTGTTCACCTTTTTTTTGTCTTTTTGGTTTTCATCCTAATGCACTACCCTTTGAGGTTCCTGTTCACTCCCCGGTGCCCAGCATACACGAACACCATGCACATTTGAGGGCAGTGCTAGTGGGGGCGCGACATAGTTTAGTTGACGCGCAGTCTTCTCAGAAGCGTTATGCTGATAATAGAAGGTCTTCTGCTCCTGCATACGCAGTGGGGGATAGGGTGTGGCTTTCCACAAAAAATTTACATCTGAAAGGAGAGAACAAGTTGAAGCCTAGATTTGTGGGGCCTTATAGCATTGAGAAAATCATTAACCCTGTGGCGGTGCGGTTGACCCTCCCTGATACTTGGAGGATTCATCCCGTCTTTCACGTTTCCTTGCTCCAACCCTGTCCCGTGAGTACTAGGCTGTCTGATAAACCCATTCCAGTGGATGTTGATGGGCATGAAGAGTATGAGGTCCATTCGATCCTTGACTCCCGTATGGTGCGGGGGCGGATTCAGTACTTGGTTGAGTGGAAAGGGTATGGCCCTGAGGAGCGGTCCTGGGAACCAGTGGGTTATCTCCATTGTCCTGAGTTGGTTGCACGTTTTCATGACTTGTATCCTGGTAAGCCTGGGCGACCGCCGGGACGGCTGTCCTCGAGAGGGGGTTCTGTGGCGATTATCAGGACGAAAGGGCTGCCTTCCAGCTATGCGAGGATAACGGGGAAGCGACAAACAACTACAACTCCCAGACTGCCGTGGGGGAGACTCGTTTGTACTAAGCCCCTCCTTCCCCAGAGAAGGGTGCTTGTCAATTGTTTGTTCAGTGCGAGTCGGAGGAGAGGCGGAAGGTGTTCCCCGCCGGATTCCAGCGAGAAAAATTGCAGCATCTAGGAGAGTACCGTTGTACAGCGCCAGAGGGAGAAAACGGAGAACTCCAAACGGACCGTGTGGCAAGTAAGAAGGAGTGCGGGCTCGCCTCCTTCCTTATTGGAGATTTGTGTACTTGGACTCCTGTAGGCGAGTCGCCTGTTAGAGTAGCCACGGAGTTTCGCTTAGCGCATCTAGCGCTAAGGAACCCGTGAGATATACAGTGTGTATATTAGCGCGCGAGAAATCAAACGCGTGCAGTGTACCGTCTGGTAGAATTTAGAAGGACTAAGGATTCAGCGCGGCCGCGTTCGTAAAGTCCTGACTAGAGTCCGAGTGTTTAAGGAGTAGTGTCTATTCCGGATTGGATTCCTGTGACAATTTCGAACTGCTTTGTGGGACGTGTAGTCCTAGTTGTGCTCATAACAACTACAAGGAGAGAAGCTTCAGCAGAAATCGGTGTTCAGCCTTATGTTTTGTTTACTTTTGTTTGTTTAAGTGTGGAGGAGTCACACTACTATGACTTTGGGAAGATATTCTCTTTGGTAAAGGGAGACGTGCAAGGGAAAAGAGAGACAGTGTTCCCTTTTCTTAAGGCCCTGTATGCAGAAAGTGTGGTGAGTGAAGTTATCATCCCCCTTATTAGCATAGTGAAGCAGTACATGGTCGTGAGAGGTAATCGTGTGTTTATTTCCCTTGTAGATACCTGGACAGGTGTTACAGAGCCGTCCCTTAGACTCAGTCCATTCCAGAGAGAGAGAGAGAAACGAAGATAGAAAGACCACATTCCCGCTCTCCTCCAAGGCTTCTTCTCTCCTTTTTTTCCCTTCTGTGCACGAAGTCAGACAGAGGTATAGAGTTCCTCTGTTGGGGGGCGTGTATTGAAGGGAGTGGAGGATCTAGCATCTGATCTCGTCTCTGCTGGGAAAAGACAGAAGGTTAGTGGCGTGAATGTTCCTTGTGCTACTGCCGATCTTGACAGTTACTAAGTACTAGGATTATGCTCCAGCAACATCTGATCTGATGAATATAGACCTGGATTCAGATTGACGTGAGTTTAGGTTATTGCCTATGTAAGGGCAAAAGGAGGGGCTGAGGTTCCGTAATTTTGAACCCGTTTCATAGAGGTTGTTGTATCGTGACGATTTTGGTATTAGTGAACCGCAAATGACGAGTGCGGCAAGTATGAGTGTTTTCGTCATGTTACACCAATGGATTTACTATGTATTTGACGATTTCGTTCTGAAACCCTTGGGTTGTACATAGCGGCCATTTTGGGGTTGCCCTCACATAGACTTATGACTGTGGCTGAACAAGTCTCTGGGACACATGCACCTTAGCTTGAGTTTGTGCTGACTTCTGTTTGACCTGAACGAACTGACTCCCTTGCCCGAGGCTGACCTCGTTGAGCCAGTTCCTTGTTAGGCAGCTGGTTAGATAAAGATCAAAGAGCAGGACATTGCTGAGTTTATGGTACATGCACACACCCTTCAATCTTACTTCTCATCTGCTTCTGTTCCTTCCTTTATGGCTTTATTTATGATTTGGGTTGAGGCCTTTTATTATGGGTTCGTCAGGCCTGTCCGAGCAAGAATGTTGGATTTTGCCTTGTCATTTCTGGTGGGCTGGACAACTGAAAGTGGGATTGTCGTTATGCGATACTTTTAAAATGTCACTGTTTGATTGGTCCATTTGTAAGTAATTGATGCCAGCCAGGAATGTGATTTTTGGCATAAAAGACGATGTCTCGTTTTACTAAAGTGTGCAGTCTCTAGCGAACCACCCGTGTCGTGCTTCATAGACTTCTGTTCCTGGTTGCAGCCAATAAATTTGATCTTTGACGTCACCAAGAAGTATCCTGTGTCTCTGTATGCCAAGACAGGTGAACTCGAAGACATCGGGCGTTTTCCCTGGCGCCGCTGGGTTTAAATCCCGGTTCTTCAGAGGGGGCCGCCATGTGAATGGCCTTCATGTTAGCATCAATTTTGACAGTGGTGATGGTGAGCCACGATGTTAAGGTTCATTCTTCGGCTGTGATGGGAAGCTCCAGAACATTTTTACTATGATAAAAACATGCCTGTTCCTGACTTCAAAACAACATAAACTCTTGTCAAATATAACATTCTTATGTTCAAGGATTGTAAAGCTTGGTATTGTAAATATGCAATAATACTATACTGGTTTGTTTCTACCAAAGTTTGTACTTTTCTGCCTAATGTAAAGTGCCCAGATGCCGACTTGACTCAGTCAGCGCTATGTAAAACGTTAAATTAATAACATAAATAAATAGAAAGCAGACCCCAAATAACAGCTAAAACACAATTTTCAGGCTACTCCTTTAGTTTCTTTCACTTTGGGCCATATGTAGGTAATTGCCAAATACCGAATTCTTAATACCGAATTTTACCGATTCGGTATTAAGAATTTGGTATTTTTGATATAGGTAAATATTCGGTAAAAAAATACTGAATCATTAATATTCCTAATTACAGATTCGGTAATACCGATTTGGTAATAAGGAATACCTACCCATTAATTCCTATGTGCTTGGAGGCCCATAGGAATGAATGTGAAGACATTTGGTATTACTGATTCGGTATTACCGAATCGGTAATACCAGGAGGTATTTCAAGGGTGCCAGAGTGTCCAAAGGATGCCCTGTTGCACCCCTGAAATGTGCATGTGTGCACATGTGGCACACATGCATGTCATAAGGGCATGGATGTGTGCCACATGGCACTTTAAAAAAAGCAAAAATGTGCTTTTTTAAAGGAATTCAGTCATTACCACCAACTTGAAGTTGCTGGTAATTAACGAATTCCTAAGGCCCAAAAGCACTCTTAAAACTGCTTCCTACATTGCATTTAAGGAATCGGTATTACCGATTCCTTAAATGCAAAGCCAATTAGGGCCCAGATGTAGGTAAAATAGATTTACCGAATTTTAATTACCGAATTCTACCGATTCGGTAATTAAAAATCGGTAAATCTTAGGGGTGGATATGTAGGAACATCCAGATGTTCCTTTTACCGAATCGGTAAATATCTGTATTTACCGATTCGGTAAATACCGACCGGTAATGCCCCATTCATACCTATGGGCTTTGAAGCCCATAGGAATGAATGGGGCATTACCGGTCGGTATTTTGACAAGGGTGCAGGGGGTGTCACTTTGACACCCTCTAGCACCCCCAAAAAAGATGTGGGGGCCATGTGGCAGGCATACCTGCCCTAAGGGCAGGTCTGCCTGTCATATGGCACAGGTGTGCATGCACACATGTGCATGCACACCGGAATCGGTATTTTACCATGAAGTTGGATTTCATGGTAAAATACCGATTCTGTAAGGCTTGTGGGACTCAGAAGAGTCCCACCTACATCTCATTGTTACCGAATCTGTAAAAAATTCCGATTCGGAATTTTACAGATTCGGTAAATTTACCGATCAGTACATTTACCGAATCTGTAATATATGTGGCCCTACATACCATTTTGTGAATCTCGGTCGGTAACGGCCGAAAATACAGATTTTCGGCCGTTACCGACCGACCTACATCCGGCCCTAGGAATCAGTATTAAGGAATCAGTATTTACCGATTCCTTAATACCGAATCCTTCCCTACATCACGAATGCCTAAATACCGGTCGGGACGGTATTTGGACCACCTACATCGGGCCCTTTGTCTTTAAACAGATCACTGTTATCAGAAGAAGTTTTCAAAGGCATTTTATAGCTGTCAATGCAGTGAAGGCTATGTGGGACGTTTATCCATCTCTACCACACTAGGCGCTATAAACAACCGTTCTAGACTCCTCCGTGCACCTCGGACTCTCATAAAGGACGTCACTGGACACATCACAAAAAGACTAGGGAAGGGCTTGTCCCGTGGCGTAACGAAACTTGAAGGGGGAGGGGCTCCTGTAAAGTACATGGAGGGCCCCCCGACCCAGTCAGGAGCTCTCAGGCCAGGGACCCAGGGGGGGAGAAAAGGCCCCATGAAGCACCAGGATAGCAGGGGAGGGATTGGTGTCATTACAACGCATACAATTACAACGACCTACCATTACAAATGAACTTTTACAACGCAAAAACTTTTACAACGCATGTATTTACAACGCATGTTTTTACAACGCAGGTACTTTTACAACGCATACCATTACAACGTAAGTATTGGTAAATATATAGTAATTTTATAATCGTAAATTAATTGAAAAAATATATAATTTAATGTAATTTAATTTAATTTCATTTCATTTAATTAATTTAATTTAAAATTAATTGTAATTTATTTTTACCCTGTACCCCTGTACCCCTGTACCCCAAAAACCCAAAACTGACCCTCAACCCCATAAATACCCCTTTACCCAAAAACCCAAAACTGACCCTGAACCCCAAAAATACCCCTTTACCCAAAAACTAAAAACTGACCCTGAACCCCAAAAATACCCCTTTACCCAAAAACTAAAAACTGACTCTGAACCCAAAAAATACCCCTTTACCCAAAAACTAAAAACTGACCCTGAACCCCAAAAATACCCCTTTACCCAAAAACTAAAAACTGACCCTGAACCCTAAAAATACCCCTTTACCCAAAAAATAAAAACTGACCCTGAACCCTAAAAATACCCCTTTACCCAAAAACTAAAAGCTGACCCTGAACCCCAAAAATACCCCTATACCCAAAAACTAAAAACTGACCCTGAACCCCAAAAATACCCCTTTACCCAAAAACTAAAAACTGACCCTGAACCCCAAAAATACCCCTTTACCCAAAAACTAAAAACTGACCCTGAACCCCAAAAATTCCCCTTTACCCAAAAACTAAAAACTGACCCTGAACCCCAAAAATACCCCTTTACCCAAAAACTAAAAACTGACCCTGAACCCCAAAAATACCCCTTTACCCAAAAACCCAAAACTGACCCTGAACCCTAAAAATACCCCTTTACCCCAAACATATAACATTTAAAATATAATTATATACTTACCAATACTTACGTTGTAATGGTATGCGTTGTAAAGGTACCTGCGTTGTAAAAACATGCGTTGTAAATACATGCGTTGTAAAAGTTTTTGCGTTGTAAAAGTTCCGTTGTAATGGTATGTCGTTGTAAAAGTTGCGTTGTAAGTGATGTTTCCCCAGGGGAGGGCACAGTCCTGGGTGGCCTGCTGTGATAGTTGCTTAAGAGAGAGAGAGAGAGTTGTATTTTCTGGTTACTGTATAGAGCTTGTGGGAGAACGATGAAGAGTGCACTCTGGAAACTGTAGCAAGAAACAATGTCCAATAAATAAAACCTAGCTTTGAACTAGACTTGATGAGAATGTTCGTTCAGAAGTACTTGAATGGGCCTATGTTTCAAAACGCTATAAGGCATTGAAGAAACAAGCACTGGCAAAGTCAGTAGGTCTTGCCATGGCCTTCAATTAAGTTTCTAATGCAATGGTTTTGGTTTTATATATTTTTCGAGCAAGAGAAACAAAAAGAAAAATAATACAATGTAATAATAACAAACTGGGGCCTTTACCAGCACAGTGCTCCAAAGGGGTGCATCTATTTAAACAATCAATGTCCCCATTCACCCCAATGTCCACCTTTGCAAATGCCAATCACTGCACCACATCCTTACTCAACTGCTGAGATGCAACGTAATGCGTTGAACTTCTCAAGCGTCATCGTAAGAAACAGACAGCATCTAAGTACTGAACACAGCGGTGCCAATGAAGATCTGCAAAGCAATTAAAATGCTTCCAGCGAGAAATAAAACGTAAAAATAATCATACACATTGTGCCTTCCTGTGCCCACGGAAATCCTTTAATCCTCGATTTGTCCTGAATTAGTGCCTCTTTAAGCAGCCATTTAACTCCTCAATTAAAATATGAGACTATAGATCTAATGAGTCATCAGGCATGCATAAATATGCTTCCTTCAGTAAGGAAAAGAAATATATATGAGATTAAACCATAACTACTGTGAACTGTGGAATGACACATATTTATCTCTCACTAGCAGCCCGTCCCGGCGTTGCCCGGGGGCAGAAGGGGGCTGGGGGCTGCTTTTAAAGTATTAGTGTAGTCCCGGCCAGAAGCCCGCCCCCCCCGCCCTCCCGCCCGCCCCGACATTGCTTGCACCGCTGCCCTCCCGCCTGCCTCCCGCCCGCCTCCAGCCCGCCCCGGCGTTGCCCGGGGGCAGAAGGGGGCTTGGGGCTGCAATTTGAAAATTTCTTTAGTCCCGGCCGGGCCCCCCGCCCGCCTCCCGCCTCCCTCCTTACCTACGTCGCGCTCGTACGCCCGCCTCCCGCCTTCCTCCTTACCTCAGTCGCGCTCGTACTTAGCCCCCACGCCAGCCCCGACATTGCCCCTCTCGCCTTACCTGAGCCGCCGCGCCACTCGTCACTCCTCGCTAGGCCACTAACTCTGCAATGTAATCTAAGATTTTGCCACTTTCACTTATAGGTGTGTTAGATCAAAATGATGGGGCTCATATATAATTTGGTGGGTCTTCTGCCAGGCTGTCAGATTTACAGAGGCCATGACTTCTGCTGCCCTCTCAGAAGACCTCCCACCATACTTCGAGAGGAGGACGGGTCCTGACTGCCTTCAGCGGAGTCACCACTTTGGTGGCTCCATTGAAGGTAGGCCAGTGCGGCCGCATGATGCGCCAGCATCTCCCATGCTCTTCGATTAGGCCGTGGGCGGCAGATGCATTGGCTGCCACGGGCGGCCTAATGCCTGGCTATGCCACTGTGTTCTTTCTGCCTTAAGTGAAGCTGCCTCGGCGACGGCACCACTGAAGCAAAGTGAGCACCTTGCTTAATGCTGTGGCTTAATGCTTTTGCTCTCTTTCAAGAATAAATCGCCAAAGCGAGAGCATATTTTTGGGGTTACTAAAAAAGTATTTGTTGCAATGTAATAATCGGGCCACTCTCTCTGGTTATATTGCATTTTAGCATGATGTTTCTATCTGTTTCAAACTAACCGTGTGTCCAAAAGCTGCTTTTAAAACATATATTTAGATTCTAGAACGAGGACATGAAATATATTTGCCTCTGACCTTTAGCAAAAAAGATCACATGGACTCCTTCCAATGAAATCGGAAATCTAACACTTACAGGCTTTAGCCATCCCAGGTTGACATTTTTAATCCACAAAATTGGAAACGAAAGCTTTCATATTTATTTTCAAAAGACCATTTTCAAAAGTTAACATATAAGACGGAATATGTAATTCAGAGTTCGTTTTTAAACTGTTGTCTTTCCCTTCTGCACTAATTGATTTGCTTTTTGTTTTAAACCCTGTTGCATTGAAATAACGGGCTTAAAGGTATAAAAAGCAACAGGCGTAAAGATAATGTATAAGAAAGCAATACGCATGCAGAGTTTAGGCGGGTGTTCCAGGTCTGAAGGGGAAAGCTCGAGAAGTGTCAGGTATGTCGTCAATTAGCTAGCGCGCTTTGTGTTCTGGCAGTGCTGGGGGAGTTGAACGTTTTAATGAAACCGTGTGCTTTGTTTTCTGCCTGACTGACTGGTTGATTACCCCTGCCCCATTCATGCTCGAGGTCTGTGCCTTGCATTTAAAGAGAAAGTGGATGCAGCAGGCCGACAAAATGTTCTTAAAAAAAAAAATATGCGGTGTTCTTTAAAGACAAATGCGACTGCACTGCACTCGTCACTCCTCGCCGCACGTCGGCCCTCGTCCCCGCTCCTCCCCGCGCGTCATCACGTAGGTGTAGGTCGCGGTCAGCGCTACCTCGCGGCCGGCGCTTGTTTTCGGGGACTACTTTTTTTTTAAACTTTATTTTTTTAATTTACGTTTATTTTTTATTTTTTGCAGCCTATGTCCGTCTACACACCCTGTGGTTTACAACAATGTATTGGGTGTGTGGATTCGCGCTGTGGTTCCTGAGTTTACCTTGCCAAAAGGTGCAAGTTCTCTCTTTATAATAGTAGTATAGATTATGGACTGTCATACATATATTAATGTACTAAGTGGAAGACGTCTTGACGTTGCTTGCAGCCATAAGCATCCGTAAAGCTATTTATGCACCAAGGCTGAACTTAAAAGCTGAACTGAGATAAACATGTGACTTCATTTACATGTATTAGAATATGCCACTTCTTGAGAAAAGCACTGCTACTTGCAAAGATATGGAACAACTATAAAGAACCACAAAGGAGTAGTAAGATGTCATAATTGCAGATTTACAGCTCTGGGTTAATTATGTTGGTGCTGGTCCTCAGCCTGGAAACACTTGACTTGTAAGATCTATTTTCACGGAAGTGTCACCCAGAGAGAAAAGAATGATACCTCAGGGCTCATTGCAAGGTAGCTGCCTCCTGCTGCTTGAAGTTCCCTGCCTCACTGGTGTCATGGAGAGGTTTGAGTCCATTCAAAGCTGTAGGGAGAGGGGCTGGTGCACAGCTGCAGGTTCACTCCACCGATGACTCTCTTTACAGTACTTTGCAGCAAGATGCTCTCTTTACATTGCCTGGCCCCTTCCAACATCTTAATGTTGAATAAGCATGGGCGAATTTTGCGAATTGGCAATCTGCAAAATTCACGAATTTGCGCGAATTTTTTTTGCGTGTTCCCGAGGCGCTTTGCGTGTTCGCAGGTGTTCGCGAGGCGCTTTGCAATTTTGCGGGGTTTTTTTTTGCCTGCTTAATCACTGCCACCCTCTTGTTTTTTATGCCCATCTGCCCTCTGTACCACTTGTTTCTGTGCCCTTCTGCCCTCTGCCCCACTCCTTTTTATCCCCTTCTGCCCTCTGTCCCACTTTTGTGCCCTTCTGCCCTCAGCCCCACTTTGAATGGCACCGGCAAGCTGCCAGCGCCATTCTAAAATAGCTAGAAATAGCTTCAACAGGAAGCACTAATAGATAAAGTAAAGCAGGTGCTCCAGTTGAAGGTCAAATTAAGTTACACAATCATTAATCACCCCAAGTTTGGGGGTGATTAATGATTGTGTAACTGAATTTGAGCAGCACCTGCTTTACTTTATCTATTAGAGCTTTCTGTTGAAGCTGACTTTTGTAACTATTTTAGAATGGCTCTGGCAGCTTGCTGGCGCCATTCTAAAAGAGTTACAAAAGTCATCTTGAACTTTTGACCCAATCCCGTTCGCGGATTTCCGTTCGCGGATTTTGCGGGAAATTCGCGAATCTCGCGGATTGCGAATTTACCGAAAATCCGCGAAATCCACGAGCGGAACGGATTTTCTGCCCATGCTTAATGTTGAATTATGCCCACACACTGTTCTGTACATGCTCGTTTACAGAGGTCACACTGTAAAGCAAATGTATAGCTGGCAGACAATCATATGTAAGAGGTAATGTCCTAGTCCTCCTCCAGCCTTAACAAGCATTTTTTAAGGACAGTCCAAGTTACAGAGAAAAAGCTAATGGGCGGGCTGTAAGCCCACAGAGTGAATACAGCATGTCTTAAGAGACAGCACATGTGCTGCCTAGGCTCGACCTAAAAATGAATGTGGGTGCACCCGCCCTAGCACGATAATGCACCCCTTTTCAAGAGGCTGTACACAAGTGATCGGGAACAATACTGTCACTCATAGTGCAAGACAGTCGAGAGCTGAAGTGGGCTGACCCATTGCCCCACGCTCTAAACTGTAGGGGGAAAATGTGAAGAGGGCTGATATAACTCCCCTCCCCCCCAAAAAAACTGCATATGTATTTATTTATTTATAATGTTTTCTGAAAACAAGAGGCTGGCAAGATAGCTAAAGATATCTCTAGACAAGACCTAAAGAAGATCAAACTGAATTTCAGATATTGAGTAGGAATGGTCACAAGCTAGCTGCCCTAGTCAGAGTACCTATGACAAAACACAGACATCAAGATATTGTAATAAATCTGATCTCTTTAAAAAAGTACTGCTTCATTACCTTCTCCATCCAGATTAAATTTTATTAAAGTGTGTGTGTGTCTGTTTATTTTTGTCACAGTGATAAATATCCCACTTGCAAGTATGTAAAACATTGCTCTCAATGTAATATATAAGACTAAAAAGAAAGCAAGGTTTGACCATTGCTCAGCTCGCTTGCCAATCTTTTAATAGAGTCACTTTTCTTTTAAAGAAGTGTAGATTTTGATGAAAGCAATTGATGTTTCAACCAAGTTTAATAACCTTTGTATCTTCTTCAGTACTATAACAATGTTTGTTAAATTACGTTATTATTTCCTATTAAAGCTAAAGATCTTGATGAATATTAATAACCACTCTTTCTGCTTGTTATAGTTAATTAGATTGTCACCGTTGTTTGAAATAGTTATAATCTTATTCTGTTGCAATGTGATTTCTTCAATATAATGTGTTGCTCCTGCTTCATTTTAAAAGATATTAGTTCCTCGCCCTTTTTTGAGATTTAATTACTGCTGCATGGTAATAAATTAAAACCACTTTTTTGTCTTACGATTCGTTTGTGTTAAACACCATAATTTCCATTAGTGCCAAAATCCCATGAACTCACCTGTCCCTGCTTTTTCTTTTTCCCTAAAACAAACAAAAACAAAGAATATTAGAGCTTTTTTGTATATTAGTCATAGGGATGTAGTAATTAACAGCCAGGACGATATGGTGATTAAGCCACATCTCGCTGATTCTGAATCGCAGTGTAATTACAGGCAAAGCAACTAACCGTTCTATCTAATTGGAACTCAGAGGGAAGCAAGTAGAAGGCTTATGTGCAGTATATAAGCGCTATCCCATGCTGGAGTAATTGATTGCAGGTATTCGAAGGCTGGCTTCACTACACAGGATACAGGGGGTATGCAGGAGGAAGGGTTAGGGATAAACCAGTTTTACATATGCCACAGTACATTGCTTAATGCTTCATGGCTCCAGCATGGAATCGCTGCAGCTGCAAACAAGGTCTAATATTGCTGGAGCTGAGTCCAGAAGTCAAGCACACTGTTACCTGCCCCAGCCCCTGGCACATAGCTCAGACAGCATTCCCAGCAGGCCCTCTGGTTCTCATGGTCAGTCCAATCAGATGGCCCACATTATTCCCCAGGAGCAGAGCCTTTGAGGACCTGGGCTCACTCCGCAAGAGTTATTTATAGATTCTAGAGCATTGCCGCCCTATTTATGAATGACGTGGCAGCCAACACAGTCCATAATGCAAGACTGGACAGATGCTGGACCCATCTTATTTTCTCTTTCATTAAGTTTGAAAAGTTAGTTTTTTTTAAACTTTGAGTCAGGTCTTTGTCCTACAAAGGGACTATCAGCAGTTTGGTGACCCAGAACCTGTGAAAACATCAGAAGTACCTGTTCATGGTGAGGAAATATAAATTTTATGGACAAGAAATGTTCCCTAACGTGTACCCCACCGTCTCCATGTACCAGCTTAAAGTGCATGTAACTTCCCTCCTGTGCCAGCTATGAAGACGCAAATACATTTGCGTCCAACGTTAACATGTCCTCTTTCGAATCCACCCTGAACGGGTTGAATATTCCGTTCCTAAGTATGCCTTGCCAACGTCTTTTTGTAGTGTACTCTACACGTTTTCCAGCCCAGACGAAGTAGGCCCTGAATTCTGCCATCAAGCCTTTTCCTGCCTTCTGACTCTGAATCGCTCGAGGGTTGAGAGGACGCCTACCGCTACTGCTCTACCGTTACTCTCTCGAACGGGGAGTCAGGACCATGCCCACCTAAGGGGGCTGG
Source organism: Lissotriton vulgaris (assembly GCF_964263255.1). Lineage (NCBI taxonomy): Eukaryota > Metazoa > Chordata > Amphibia > Caudata > Salamandridae > Lissotriton > Lissotriton vulgaris. The sequence continues at coordinate 1,945,016,626 of NC_141693.1, forward strand.
ATTCCGTTTTTATCTTTTCTTCATCACTGGTATGAGAGGCAAAACTATAAGCAGGCACCCAAGCCTCAGTGTCTCTTGCAGTGGCATTCAAAATATTTTGCCCTGAAGAAATTGCCTGATAGAAACCAAGGCAATGAAACATGTTGGCTGTGAGTAGAGAGTAAATCGATAGGTAGTATTTACTCTCTTCCTTTTTAATATATGTGTGTTCATTGGTTTGCAACAGAGAAGGGAATGAAAGTAAAGTTTATGGTCCCAGTTGCACAGTGATTTATATGTTAAATGTTGTCAGTTTTGTCACATATAAGTTGTGTCCACTGCACCATTCACTGTCTTTTTACTTTTGAGGTTCGAGACACGGTTTTTTTGGTTTTAGCTTGATGGCACCAATGATGAGAACAGGGCCATCCTGGTGAGTACCAATCAGGGGCCCCATTGGTGGTGCGCCCGTGAGGTGCCATCTCGCTTCTTCACACATTTTTTGTTTGTGCTGTCCTGTTTGTTTCAATCAGAGAGGTTGTTGTTTTAAAAGGCAATATATTGAAGCATTTCAGGATTTTCTTAAGATTAAGGAAACCCCTTTTGACTAGGCACGTGGGCCAGAGATGTTTTACAATGTCACAATGGAAAATTGCCATGAGAACTAGGACTGTTGTTGTTGACTAGCTTTCTGAGTGGAGGGCGTCCTAGTTCGGTTAGTCTTTCCCTCTAGACTCCCATTTTGTGTAGTGTCTGAATCGCCTCAGCCTGGGTCTGCCTCTGTACCCATGACCTCTGCCTTACTCCCTGCGCGGCTCACGGCGCTTAGCTCAGACTGTTGCCTGCCAAGACTGTATTCAACCTTCGAATTATCTGCTCCGCTCCTTGAAAATACATTCCTGCCTACTAGTTCAAGTAAACATCCTTCCAGCTGCAGAGCAAAGGGCCCGGCCTCACTGTCTCCGTGCAAGTAATTCATCGCTCCTGTTACCATGGTAGGCCCATGCCCCCTCGCATCTCATGCAGACACTTAGACGCTTATACACGCACTCACAGTCAGTATAGAATAGCCTCTGCCCAAGAGACCTTTTCCTTCTAGATAATGTGGTTCCCAAACAACAGATATCAGATATGATAGAGGTACGAGTTGATCTGACATGCCAGACTTCTGTCTCTTTCCTCTAGTGTAAATGTCAAGTCCCCTGCACCCTCCAGTCTCACGTCAATCACACGTCATGCAGCTGCGCGCGCATCCAGACCTCAGATTTCTGCTGACATTGCAAGATTCTGCTATGTATCCTCCTACTTGTGACACTTACATGTGACGTTTCTAGCACACACCTCTATGTTCACGCCTAGTTCACGCCTTCTGATTACGTATTGCTAACACGTGTGTGCTCTTATCTTGTTTCTCTAAGCTGTTACGCCTACTGTATTGGTTTCCAGTATATGATTTAAGTATAAAAGCTATGTATTGTCAATAAAGCATTGCTCTATCCCTTCCTGCACCCCAGTGGTGTCAGGAACCCGATATCCGGTACCAGAACCATTCCTTTTCAAGGAATAAAACCCCTAAGAACTCTAACACCACGGACTCTGCGTCTTTCTTTCTTTTTGTTTAAGTACTTACCTGCATAGAAATTAGGACGGTAAATCCAATATTTACCACATTATTTTGGCGCCCGAATAGGGACCCCTCCCCCACCCCACGCGCCGGTTGGTGCGTTGCAACCTTTGCCCCCTGCCATAAGTCAAGACGGACAATTACGCGTACCCGCAGGATTTCCTGTATCTCCCTCTGGCCCACGGAGGTGACGGAGACTGCGATCAGCACCCAGACGAGGCGGTGAGGAGTGCGGAGGATCCCGACCAGAGCCTAGCCGAAAGAAGCAAGGTCCGAGGTGTCAAGAGGCCCACCAGTTCCGAAGTATTCACGTATCGAGTCGAGTCCAGTCCAGTCCGGTCCAGTCCAGTCGAGTTTTCCGAGGCCTTCTGTTTCCGTGCTTCCCGGTGAGTACCATTGCTGGGGACGCATCTAGACGGGTGCATTATTATGTATCCGGTAAAGACGGGTTTGGGTACACAAACACGGTCTGCACTGTTTTAGACAGTGTATCTGTTCTGTTTAGCAGTACATCAAGCATTCAAGTTCTTGCACTGTTCTCAACAGTGTATCTGTGCTGTTCAGCAGTACATCTAGTATCAAGGGTAGTCATATGTGTGCAAAATGTTTCATGTGATTAATGTCGTGGTATGAGTGACTGTTTGACGTACATTACTGTGTTTATGTGTAACTAGCGGTGTTCAGAGTAAGTAACAAGTATCGAGTATCCAGTACTAAGTAACAAGATGCCGTTTTTCAATAAATTAAGACAGATAGGAACTAGGAAAGGGATACTAGAGGAAGAAATTCCTATTCCCCCTAGGGACACTCCTGGAAATTTTATGTACCATAAGCATGGCTTAGACGCCATACTGTACCTAGATTTATGGGCCGATTATACCAAGCACCTAGAAGAAAGACATAGGTGGCCCGTTACCGGAACATGGGATGCCGAGTGCATCCTGAAGGTAGAAGAAGCGCTATGGAAAAAGAAAGCCAGACAATCCCAGAAAGATGCCATAGAATTGTGGCGTAAAGAATCACATAAACGTGCCGAAAAAGCACTCCGAAAAGAAGACAGACATAGAGAAGAGTCGGATAAAGTCCGAGAAAACAAATTAGTTAATGAAGGGATTCGAGTAAAAGCAGAACAAGTAGACCGCATGCGAAACAATCTTGTAAATGGCATGTATTTAGTGGCCGAGGGTTTGCCTAAAGCCACTCCAGAAATACCGAAGGATCTGCCGCCACCATTGGTTCCAACTAAAGTAAATCACAGGACCACTAAAGACATATTCTTGGCTTCCTATCTAGACGATGTAGTTCCCGCTTACACCAATCCACCTGCCCACGTACCGCCTGCTGACGGTGACGGAGGTGGCAACCCACTCCAAGACAATGTCCCGCAATTACCGCAACAAAGTTCACCCGTTCGACAGCCTGCTCCTCCACCTCCACCACTTCCCACATCTAAGATTAATGTACTAAATCCGTTTGCGCCTGATCCTAATAAAAGACAAGTTCAGGTACACATACAGACTCCACAGAGAAATAATGCTCAAGCCTCCGCCTCAGGAGGTGCGACAGGGGGTCTCCAGACCCCGCCATCAACACACAGGTTAAACCTTAGGGACTTAATGAAGCAACGTACACCCCAATCACCAAGTTTTAACATGCTTAAAGAACCCCTTCCAATTTGCAGATACGATCCAGTACCTGGTAAAGACGATAGAATGTTGTTAGCATCACTGCGCTTACGACAAGCTACAGATTACCTAGTGTTATTCCCAGGGATGCCAGACCACCTAGATAGAATATATCATTTTGTCCAGACTGGGGAATATCCTGAAAGTATTAAAGAGGCCCTGGATCACCAGAAAGTTGACACTCAAGGTTGTATATTACGTTTCTTCATAAATTGCTTAATAAGAGACCGAGATAGGCCTGGAGCAGACAAGGAAGAGATGGAAGGACTAAACAGGTGGGGCCAAAACATAGCCGAAGGAAACCATGATAAACTGAATTGTATAGCGAGCATGTATAAGAAAATCTGAAAAACAGTAATAGAAATACACGAGAAAGAAAAAGAAAAAGAAAGCGACAGGAATGATAACTCCTCCGAGGAGGACGGACCTGAAGAACCAGAAACGACTATAGAAAGGATAGCGTATGTGGGTAAGGGAAATTACCTTAAGAAAGGTGTTCGCCCAGAAAGCAAAAGAGTTTTTCTCTCCGGCATATCAAAACCGAATTCTCCTGAATATCTGTTTCAAGATACCGACAAAATGCTTCAAGAACGAATGGGGTACCACGTACTGAATTCTATGGATGAACAAGAACTAGCTCGGTCAGCAGTACTATGGGCTGACAATCCTAGCACGTACAATGATGATACAGTAGCGCAGACATTTCTGAACCTTTCCCCAGATGAGCAGAAATTAGCTGGTGTATACATGATTCAGCATCTCCTCACGTTATACAGAAATCAACATTCTGATCCAGGTCCCTTACCTGATACATTAGAAGCACTACTTATGAATAGATGGAGAGGCCTAAGTACCAAGTTAATTCAAATAATTCTAGAGCAACGGCACAGATATAACGTTTTCTTAGGCCCACAATATATTTCAGCTCCGTCCCCAGAAAGAAAAATGTTTCATTTTGAGCATTTTGACAGGCAGAATCCTTTACGAGAAGTACACCCAGTTATGGGTGCCGATAATACCCTGAAACGTGTGTTTGTGTACACACCCTTAACAAAGTTAGAATTGTTAGAAATGAAGAAGCTAGTACCCTGTCACGATAAAGACCCTGCAGGTTTTCACCGAGAACTTAAGGATATGTTACTCATGGGAGATTACACGTATACGGATATTATGAAATTGTTAAAAGTACTGCTGCCCACCGGCATCTACGAGAAACTCAAGGAAAAAGAATGGGAGGTGGGAGATAAAAAGATTATATGGACTGAAATAGAAGACGAGGAAAAAATTCGTACTCCAGGGCTAGGCCTTGGGGAGAAAGCTAAAGCATTACCAGGTTTGATAGTACAGGTTTTGCCAAGATTATTGACAACTAAAAAGGAGGACTGGGACGCAATCTCAGCCTGTAAACAGAAACACGATGAAGATACTAGTGACTTCTATTCAAGATTCGAGAAATGTTTCATTATTAATAGTGGCCTGAAACCAGGTAGCGAGTCATACCCACATCTTTTTGTAACTAAATTAGTTGAGAATTCCCTGACATCAGTTAAGAACCGTGTATATAAAGTTGAAAGTACATGGCAAGCAAATACGCCATCCCAGATGTTACAAATGTTACAGTATCACCAGAACAGAATTAGAGAAGAACAGGATCACGAACAGAGACGTATGAAAGACACGAAAATGAAAATGTTAGTGGCCCAGTCGGTTCCAGCCGACGGCCAGAAAAAGGGTGCGACCCAGACAGGTAATTCAACAGTTCCCGTTAAAGGGACATGCAACTATTGCAAGCAGCCAGGACACTACGTACATGAATGTCCGGTCCTGAAACACAATATATCAACAGGTAAAACTAAAGAAAGACCGCGTCAGCCTAGACAAGACCAAGTCCAACAACAGACTTCACAGAATACACAGCCTACGCATGCTTCACCACATACAGTACAGACCGTAGCAGTACCACAGTCACAGCCACAGCCCATTGCCGCGACTCAGCAAGTTTCACAGCAGATGTACCAGTATGCCCAATCCGATTATCCCGATTATCAGCGAAACACATGAAACAGCCTAGAGAGGGAGGTTGGCTTGCCTCTTATTGAGATTCCTGTAGATCAAGAGGGTCCTTATGCACACAGTCAAGTATTGGGAAAAGACAGAAAGTTTGTAATTGACACAGGGGCAAGCCGCACAACAATCAGCCATGATGAAGTCCCAGGGGCACCCCTCTCAGGCTCACAGAATGTTTCCCTTGGTTTTTCAGGACAGCCTATTGTAAATGAAGTATCGAAACCTGTTCCTCTAGCAGTAGGTCCATTATCCCGTGTTACAGACTTGTTACTCACGAAATCATGTCCAGAAAACTTGTTAGGAATAAAGACGCTGAAGGCTCTAGGAGCTGTGATATGTTGTTCTCCGGAAGGAGTTAGACTTTTTCTGCGTGACTTTAAGGGTCACTATGTATTACGAGAGTTTGATGTCAGATTGAAAAATGTACCGGAACACCTGTGGGCACAAGGCCCAACCGATGTAGGTTGCATGCACATTACACCATACCGTGTTACACTCAAAACAGGAGTTGTTTTACCCCGAATCAGACAATACAGGTTACCACCCGATGCTGTAGTGGCTTTACTGGAAATCATTGAAGAGCTCATTGCCCAAGGAGTGGTCATAGAAACCGACTCCAATATCTGTAATTCCCCTATCATTCCGATTCTTAAACGTACTGATCCCAATGCACCGCCAGTATATCGGCTGGTGATTGATTTACGAGAACTGAATAAATGCATTGTTCCACAGTATCCTGTGGTTCCCGACATCTCATCCTTATTGACTGCTATTGATTCAGAAGCAACGTTCTTTACTGTAATTGACCTCAAGAACGCCTTCTTCAGTGTGCCCATTGATCCAGAGAGCCAATATCTCTTCGGATTCAGTTTAAATGGACGAAGTTTCAAATTTTCGCGCGCACCTCAAGGATTCACAGAAAGCCCCAGCATCTATAGCCAAGCACTGAAAAGACAACTTGATTGTATCCAAATGCCAGTTAACACTGCCTTACTACAGTACGTCGATGATCTGCTGATCACCGCACGAAGTGAACCCGAATGTGAACAAGCATCACTGACAGTTTTACATTTCCTGGCCGACAAGGGACACAAGGTGTCTCCTTCGAAGCTACAATTCTGTGTTCAGCAAGTTGTGTACTTGGGTCACTTGCTGTCCAAAGTGGGGAGACAGCTCACTCCTGACCGCATCCAGTTAATTGTAAATATGCCACAACCCCAGACACAAAAGGAAGTGCGGGCCTTTATAGGCCTCACCTCGTACTGCAGACAATGGATTCCCCAGTATGCATTTCTAGCTAAACCACTCATTCAGTTGACAACACAGGAGGCAGCAACTTCGACTGCCCTTCCTTGGACTCAGGAACATACACAGGCTTTTGAGGAATTAAAGAAAGCTTTATGTCAAGCACCAGTTTTAGCGACACCATGTTACAGCAAACCTTTTACACTTTTTGTTACAGAACGCGATGGTACAGCGTTGTCTGTCCTCACTCAAGACCAAGCAGGTTCAAATAAGCCTTGCGCTTATTTTTCAAGTACATTGGATTCAGTAGCCCAGGCACTCCCTGCGTGCTTAAAGTCAGTTGCAGCGACAGCCCTAGCAATCAGACAGAGCGACTCAATTGTATTAGGACATCCATTGACAGTACAAGTTCCACATTCGGTAGAGGTTCTTCTAAACCGAACCCAGACTCAACAGTTGACTATAGCACGATTGACAGGTTATGAATTGACGCTATTCCAGCCACACATAGAAATCAGACGCTGTAACATCCTAAACCCCGCAACATTGTTACCCTCGATTATGACAGATTCAGCCCCGCATGATTGTATAGAGATCATTAATGCAGTAACAAAGCCCCGACGAGACTTAACAGATGTTCCACTGACAAATCCAGACCTGACACTTTACGTGGATGGTTCATGTATGAGAACAAGTACAGGAGAATTAGTAGCCGCGTATGCAGTGACCACTGAAACCGAAGTCAAAGAAACACACCGTATTGACACACTGTCTGCTCAAGCAGCAGAGCTCATCGCTCTGACCCGAGCCTGTATACTAGCCAAGAACAGAAATGTTAACATATACACTGATTCACGTTATGCTTTCGGAGTCGTACACGACTTCGGAGTGTTATGGCAAGAACGAGGTTTCTTGACCTCTCATGGTGCCAAGATTCAACACGGTCCCCTCATTCAAGCACTATTAGAAGCAATACATATGCCTTCCGGCATATCCATCATGAAGTGTAAAGCACATACTAAAGTTACAGACTCTGTTTCCCAGGGTAACGACCTGGCAGACCAAACTGCAAAACATACAGCATTGACGCACACCCAGACAACTGATGTAACAAAGATCATAGTGCCGACACATTGTATGACAGTCAAGGATCCCACACTAGATGTAATCGATATTCAGACACATGCCACTCCAGATGAAATCAAGAAATGGACTGAACTAGGAGGGATCCAGACAGATCAGGGGTGGATGACGAAGGGAAAATCTACATGGTTTCTCCCCGACTCTATGGTTCAAGTCATAATAAATACCGCACATAGTCCAGCACACCTAGGAGAAAAAGCTATGTTAGACAGTTTACAGAATCTCTGGTACAACAAACATTTACGAGCAGCAGCGAAACAGAAAGTGCGTACTTGCATGATCTGTTGTCAGTTCAATCCAGGTAAAAGCGTTCCTGTAGAGCAAGGTGGATTTCATCCTCCTGATCACCCTTTTGAAGTCCTCCAGATGGATTATATCCAGATGGACAGATGTCGAGGATTCAAGTATGTCCTCGTAGTTGTTTGTGCACTTTCCCGTTGGACCGAAGCATATCCAGTCCCAGATTACACTGCTCCGACCACTGCCAGGCAGCTGGTTCGAGAATTCTTCCCACGGTACGGCTTGCCTCGTATCGTGTACTCAGATAACGGACAGCCATTCTCGTCCGAGCTCATGAAGCAGGTTTCACTCCTGCTAGGATACCAGTGGAAATTCCATTGCGTCCGACATCCCGAGGCAGCTGGCCTTGTAGAAAGACATAATCAGACCCTGAAAACACGTCTTGCCAAAATATGTAAAGAGAAAGGGGTCGACTGGATAGTCGCCCTGCCAGTTGCATTGTTTTACATGAGAATGGTCCCACATTCGAGATCAGGACTATCCCCGTATGAGGTGGTTTTTGGCAGACCACCAAATATGTGGGGGACGCCCATGCCTAAGAAAATAACCGATGTTGATTGTAATATGCTGACAGATTACCTTGCTTCCTTGATGTCTGCACTCCAATCATGTCGTTCACAGGTTGCCGCAGCTTTTCCCGACAACACTGATGTAAAGCCACACGATGTCCGTCCAGGTGACACTGTACTGATCCGCAACTTCGATAGGAGGAGCCCGCTGGAGCCCCGTTGGCAGGAGCCGAAGCTCGTCCTTCTGACCACGAGGACTGCAATCAAGGTTGAGGGCCGAAAGGGGTGGATCCATACGAGTCATATTAAGAAATGTAATGAACTGCTGCCAGAGACTGACTCTTCCACCCCCTCCAAGGACTGCCCCGATTCTAGTGACTTTAAAGTTCCCAAGAGAGAGAAAACTCCGCAAGAGGAGTATAAATGTAAATTACGGTCTAGCAAGTCAGACAGTTTAATTGTTTAAGTCCTCCCCTAGGTGAATCGGTTAAATTAGTTTCTGACATGTATCCCCTAGATTGAGATAGAGAGAGAGAGAGACAACTCAAGAAACGTGCATATTGTAAATCACTCCGTAGTCACTGTATAGTGACATTATTGGTTTTGTTTTTTCTAAGCCTTCTGATTATTGCTGCCAGTATATTACTGCATGTATATTACCCTATCTTCAAGCGTGCACAATCTGCTTACAATGTCACTGCCGAACATTCTTTTAGTGAATTACCCCTACACGAGTTATCTTACAGACTTGCGCTGCGCAACAATACATTCATTAGTATGTTACACCACTCCCATCAGACTAATAATGCTACCAACTGTTGGATATGTGGCCGACTCCCTCCCTACCAGAAATACAAGGGAGTTCTGCCTCTCTTCCCGTACCCGTTCACTCACAATGGCTCATGTGGTGCATGGTTTAGATTAATTAATTCTTTAGATTCTGATATTGCCGTTTTCGAAGGGAATTGGGTTTGGGGAAACCTGAACTTAGTTCTGCTTAACACCTGTTACCCGGACAAGAAGGGACTGCCCACTAGGACAGGAACTGATCTAGAAAATGAAGTATATGGATTAGGTAATTATACAATTAACCTCATGATTCTTACTGTTGAATCCGAAGCTACACCAGTTCTCCCTGCTATGTCAGTATTACCAGTCACTGGTGATTTATGTGTCAGAAAGAAGGGTTCAGTACACTTAGGTCATAGTAAATGTACTACTGTGGTCGAATTCAGTGATCAGGGCAAGTCTACATTTAGAGCTACTCGTCATTCCTACTTTGTTTGTGGCCATACCGCATACATACGCTTACCTCCAGATTGGGATGGTACCTGTTACATTGCATTCCTTCTGCCCCCTGTTTTCCTAGCCCCTCCTGACTATCACAGAAATACAAATCTAGTAAACAATAGACTCCGAAGAGATCTCCCGATTGTCGACTATACTGAAACGGCATGGGAGCAATATACAGACTTCAATAAAGGTTTCTTCCCCTACTTAGGAACTGTTTTTAATAGTAAACTGATACGCAAATTAACCAGAACCCTCGAAGCAGTAGTGAATGAAACTACTTCCGCTCTAGGCAACTTAACAGAGGAGCAGTCCGCCATGCGGGTTGTTGTTCTTCAAAATCGTCTTGTTATTGACGTCATCCTGGCAGATAGGGGCGGAGCCTGTAAGGTCATCGGGTCAAGTTGTTGTGTTTTCATTCCAGAAAACGCGCCAACAGTATATAAAGCTATCACACGTCTTCATAAAATTGCAAGTTTGATACATCAGAATCCAGGCACCTGGACTTGGTCCGGTTGGTTCTGGACAACGTTGACCGTTTGGGGATGGAAGATCCTATCCTTCCTAGGCATTGCCCTTGTCATAGTGTTCAGTTGCTGCCTGTGCCTACAATGTGGGCCAGCGATTTGTGGTCTGTGTGCCACATCATGTATTCCGCATTCCAGTTTTCATTCAAAACGCGAAAAGAAGAAAGAAGAGCAAATGATATTACATGAACAGACTGATCGATTCATGAGGATCGATATATCATGAAAGGTCCGTAGGGAACAAGGAGGGAATGAGGAAATATAAATTTTATGGTCAAGAAATGTTCCCTAACGTGTACCCCACCGTCTCCATGTACCAGCTTAAAGTGCATGTAACTTCCCTCCTGTGCCAGCTATGAAGACGCAAATATGTTATGTTATGTTATGTTATGTTATTTTTTTATTTAATATAGCGCAACGGTTACTCAAAAAGAGAATCCCGGCGCTTTAGGTAAGGTGAAACTGGTTACAGAATAACACAAATACATTTGCGTCCAACGTTAACATGTCCTCTTTCGAATCCACCCTGAACGGGTTGAATATTCCGTTCCTAAGTATGCCTTGCCAACGTCTTTTTGTAGTGTACTCTACACGTTTTCCAGCCCAGACGAAGTAGGCCCTGAATTCTGCCATCAAGCCTTTTCCTGCCTTCTGACTCTGAATCGCCTCAGCCTGGGTCTGCCTCTGTACCCGTGACCTCTGCCTTACTCCCTGCGCGGCTCACGGCGCTTAGCTCAGACTGTTGCCTGCCAAGACTGTATTCAATCTTCGAATTATCTGCTCCGCTCCTTGAAAATACATTCCTGCCTACTAGTTCAAGTAAACATCCTTCCAGCTGCAGAGCAAAGGGCCCGGCCTCACTGTCTCTGTGCAAGTAATTCATCGCTCCTGTTACCATGGTAGGCCCATGCCCCCTCGCATCTCATGCAGACACTTAGACGCTTATACACGCACTCACAGTCAGTATAGAATAGCCTCTGCCCAAGAGACCTTTTCCTTCTAGATAATGTGGTTCCCAAACAACAGATATCAGATATGATAGAGGTACGAGTTGATCTGACATGCCAGACTTCTGTCTCTTTCCTCTAGTGTAAATGTCAAGTCCCCTGCACCCTCCAGTCTCACGTCAATCACACGTCATGCAGCTGCGCGCGCATCCAGACCTCAGATTTCTGCTGACATTGCAAGATTCTTCTATGTATCCTCCTACTTGTGACACTTACATGTGACGTTTCTAGCACACACCTCTATGTTCACGCCTAGTTCACGCCTTCTGATTACGTATTGCTAACACGTGTGTGCTCTTATCTTGTTTCTCTCAGCTGTTACGCCTACTGTATTGGTTTCCAGTATATGATTTAAGTATAAAAGCTATGTATTGTCAATAAAGCATTGCTCTATCCCTTCCTGCACCCCAGTGGTGTCAGGAACCCGATATCCGGTACCAGAACCATTCCTTTTCAAGGAATAAAACCCCTAAGAACTCTAACACCACGGACTCTGCGTCTTTCTTTCCGATTGAGTTATTTTTGTTTAAGTACTTACCTGCATAGAAATTAGGACGGTAAATCCAATATTTACCACAATGGTGCTGCGCATGAAGAGAGCTGGTAGCTGTTGATGTGATCTACTGAGGTATTCTAAAGATCATGGTATTCTAAAGATCAGGTATTCTAAAGATCATAAAGATCATAAGTGTCATGATATAAGGCCAACAACGTATGGGCGCCATTGCCGCATTGCCTACCTCTGGCCAACCCTATGGTAACATGGAGTAGTGGCTGCAGTAGAGGTGAGAAGGGTCAGAGACTGTGTTAGGTACCAAAAGAGATCAGGTTGATTGTAGTTTAAATTGGAACCACAACCTCTCCCTGTTCACTGCTCCACAAATAGATTTTCCATTTGCCATCTTCACATGAAGGGCATGAGTTGTGGCACCTTCCCTTCCTCCAGTTAGAGGACCATGTTCAGGGAGGATGGGAGGGCTGAACCATTGCCTTCATCCAGAGGGGTACCACTGCAGCATCCCTCTGCACAGACTTGGGACCCTGGAGGCATTAGAGCCATAGCCTTCATCCATTGGGTAACACAGTAGCATCTCTCGGGTCAGGCTTCGGACCCTGGAGGCATTGGAGCCATTGCCTTCATCCAGAGGGGTACCACTGCAGCATCCCTCGGCACAGGCTTAGGACCTTGGAGGCATTAGAGCCATTGCCTTCATCCAGAGGGGTACCACTGCAGCATCCCTCGGCACAGGCTTGGGACCCTGAAGGCATTAGAGCCATAGCCTTCATCCATGGGGGTACCACTGCAGCATCCCTCGGGTCAGGTTTCGGACCCTGGGGCCATTAAAGCTATAGCCTTCATCCAGAGGAGTCCCACAGCAGCATCCGTGGAGGCATTCGAGCAATCTTTTGACATTTCTAAATGGTGATGCAAACACGACGCGACGCACATCATAACACGCAGCATCAAACAGCTTCATAGTTCAGAAACAGTAACAATACACTCACTTTTTAATGAATAAGGATTATTTTCATTATCTCAGTGGCATTATGTTACGTAGCAGGGCGTCTGTTTGTAGTGTAACAAGTAGCTGGGCTATTGACGTATAAATGCAACCCAGGGCAGAGGATGCTATAAATTGCTCCAAGTTTCCAAAAATAGATTGCCGTTCTGGTTAATTAATGGTTGTGCACCGGGAACCTTTCCAATATATACGTGACATTCACGTCACCTCTTCGTGCTCGTCCTGCTGCTCACCCTAAGCATTACGAGGTATGGAACTTGCAGAGGAAAATAAGGGAAGGTGGCAGCGTCTGTGAGAACACATCCTATGTCAGAGTAAACTCTCTGCTCCTTTCACTGTCTTCATTTGCAGAATGTGGGATGGGTGGATGGATGGATGGATGGATGGATAGTTAGATAGATAGATAGATAGATAGATAGATAGATAGATAGATAGATAGATAGATAGATAGATAGATAGATAGATAGATAGATAGATAGATAGATAGATAGATAGATGGATGGATGGATGGATGGATAGATGGATGGATGGATGGATGGATGGATGGACGGACGGACGGACGGACGGACGGACGGACGGACGGACGGACGGACGGACGGACGGACGGACGGACGGACGGATGGATGGGCGGATGTATGGATGGATGGATGGATTAATGGGTGGATGGATGGGTGGATAGATAGATATTTTCAGACCCATCCTTCTAACCGTACACAAGTTCTGGAGCAGAGTGTATTATGAAGAATGAGGACTCCCCCTCACATACCCCAGAAAGGGTTCTAGATCAGGTTACTCCATGAACCATGAGGACGCTTTCCCTCATGCCCACTGAAAGGGTTCTAGAGCAGGCTATAAGGTGAAGATTTAGGGCTCCAACCCTCACAGATTATGTCACAAAGAATATGGTCTGTGTCTCTCACACTTGAGGTTGGGTTCTAGAGCCTGAGGTTGGGTTCTAGCATGGAGTACAATAAAGAATAAGGAGTTCATCCATTGCACACCAAAATTGCTCTGGTGCGTGGTGACCTAGAAAAGTGTGGTATCCAACCTTCGCATGCCAGAGTGTGTTCCGATGCGTGGTGTCCATGAAGAGTGAGGGATCCAACCCTCGCATGCCAGAATGGGTTCCGCTGCGGGGTGACCATGAAGAGTGAGGGATCTAACCCTCGCACGCCAGAGTGGGTTCCGATGCGTGGTGTCCATGAACTGTGAGGGATCCAAACCTCGCATGCCAGAGTGGGTTCTGATGTGTGGTGTCCATGAAGAGTGAGGGATCCAACCCTTGCACGCCAGAATGAGTTCCGGTGTGGGTTGACCAAGAAGAATGAGGAATCCAACCCTTTCACGCCAGAGTGGGTTCCGATGTGGGGTGACCATGACAGTGAGGGATCCAAACCTCGCATGCCAGAATGGGTTCTGGTGCGGGGTGACCATGAAGAATGAGGGATCCAACCCTTGCACGCCAGAGTGGGTTCCGATGCGTTGTGAGAATGAGTTCCATCCTTCACACCCTAGAGTGCGACCGAGTGTAGTCTGTACCATCTGGAATGATGACTCCATCCCACACACAATGACTCCATCCCACACACTTTAGAGTGCATTCTGGAGCGGAGTGACCACTTCAGAATGGGCCCTGGGGTGGAGTGACCATGAAGAATGAATATTCCATCCCTCACATCCCTGATTGGGTTCTACAGCAGAGTGACCACGAAGAATGATGGTTCCATCATTCACACTCTTGGTGGGTTCTGGAGCAGAGTGACCATGAAGGATGAGGCTTCCATTCTTGACACTCCTTGTGGGTTCTGGAGCAGAGTGACCATGAAGGATAAGGGTTCCATTCCTGACACTCCTGGTGGGTTCTGGAGCAGAGTGACCATGAAGGATGAGGGTTCCATTCTTGACACTCCTGAGTAGGTTCTGGAGCAGAGTGACCATGAAGGATGAGGGTTCCATCCTTCACACTCCTGAGTGGGTTCTGGTGCAGAGTGACCATGAAAAATGAATATTCCATCCCTTACACCCCTAATTGGGTTCTACAGCAGAGTGACCACGAAGAATGAGGGTTCCATTCTTCACACTCCTGAGTGGGTCCTGGAGCAGAGTGACCATGAAGAATGAAGGTTCCATCCATCACACTCGTGAGTGGGTTCTAGGGCAGAGTGACCATGAAGGATGAAGGTTCTATTCATCACACCCATGAGTGAGTTCTGGAGCAGAATGACCATGAAGAATGAAGGTTCCATCCCTCAAGGCCCTGAGTGGGACCTGGAGCAGAGGGACCATGAAGAATGAAGGTTCCATCCCTCACACTCCTGAGTGGGTTCTAGAGCAGAGAGACCATGAAGAATGAAGGTTCCATCCCTCACACCCCAAGCGGGTTCTAGAGCAGAGTGACCATGGAGATTGCAGGTTCCACCCCTCACACCCCTGAGAGGGTTTTACATCAGAGTGACCATGAAGAATGATGGTTCCATCCCTCCACCTCAGGTGGGTTCTAGGGCAGAGTGACCATGGAGAGTGAAGGTTCCATCCCTCACACCCCTGAGAGGGTTCTAGAGCAGAGTGACCATGGAGAGTGAAGGTTCCATTCCTCACACCCCTGAGGGGGTTCTAGAGCAGAGTGACCATGAAGAATGATGGTTCCATCCCTCCACCTCAGATGGGTTCTAGAGCAAAGTGACCATGGAGAAGGAAGGTTCCATGCCTCACACCCCTGAGAGGGTTCTAGAGCAGAGTGACCATGGAGAGTGAAGGTTCCATCCCTCCACCTCAGATGGGTTCTAGAGCAGAGCAACCATGGAGACAGAAGATTACATCCCTCACACCCCTGAGAGGGTTCTAGAGCAGAGTGACCGTGGAGAGTGAAGGTTCCATCCCTCACACCCCTGAGAGGGTTCTAGAGCAGAGTGACCATGGAGAGTGAAGGTTCCATCCCTCACACCCCTGAGAGGGTTCTAGATCAGAGTGACCATGAAGAATGATGGTTCCATCCCTCCACCTCAGATGGGTTCTAGAGCAGAGTGACCATGGAGAAGGAAGGTTCCATCCCTCACACCCCTGGGAGGGTTCTATAGCAGAGTGACCATGGAGAGTGAAGGTTCCATCCCTTACACCCCTGAGAGGGTTCTAGAGCAGAGTGACCATGGAGAGTGAAGGTTCCATCCCTCACACCCCTGAGAGGGTTCTAGAGCAGGCTGTACGAGTTGTCCCTTACCTTTGCACCCCTGCTTGAAGAAGAAGGACACATGGAAGGCGATCACCGCTGACACCAGCCCAATACCCACCGCTCCAGCGATCAGGAAATGCAGCTCAATGCAGACTTTACCTATGAAGACACAACAATCACACTGTGCACTGTGTACAATAACACTACATCTGTCTTGGTATCTGTGAGCATGCGCTGTGCGACCAAAGAGGGCTCTGGTACCGGAGAGGTCCAAAGCAGACAGACAGGTGGGGTGCATAGGAAGCCAGCCAGTCTTGCCACTAATACTTCCTGTATGTCTGAGGTGCCAGTCACGTTGGATGACTTTATTTACATTTCTCCCTCAAAAGCGCAGTTCTGAACAACAGATTCGAGATGCAAAGTAGCACAGAACCACTGACAATCTATGCAGAGTGGGCATGATGGGGCTGGGGACAGCACAAAATCACCCAGGATTCAGTGTCGGCCGCTATTTACCGGGGGTGGTAATGCGTGGGATGGGGAAGGTTTTAAATGAAAAAACCCACTTACCTTCAGGCCGGCCACCTGGCCGGCTGCCGCCTCTCAGTCCACTCACCGCCGCTGCCTCTCGCTCCTGGAAGCAGGAACAGGCAGCACCCAGGCTCTGACTCCCCTAGCCAATCACAGCACTGCAATACAGCACTGTGATTGGTCAGAGCGTCGTAGATCGGCGCTCAGGCAGGGAAAGGAAGCCTGGAGCATGTTCTGAACCGAGGCTGTAATGCAGCCTGGGTGCAAAGCATGCAAAGTGAGCATGACGGTTTAGCCCACCCGAGAGGGACGGTCATAGTGTCATTGTGCACTTTGGAGCGGGCAAACCACTCCTTCCGTGCCCTGCTCTGGTTGCCCATCCCACCCCAGCCTTGCCTTACCCCGTGTCAGGAGACAAAACTGCAATGATAATAACATTTATTATTATCATTTTAGTTTTCTTTAACTACTGCTCACAGAGCAGTGGGGCGGCACTCAGGGGCGGCTCCTCCATTAGGCTTGAAGAGCGTCGCCCTACTGCTTTCTCGCACTGCAAGCAGAAACATAAAATGGGATTTTAAATACCATTTTATGTTTCTGCTTCTCGCACTGCGAGTAAACAGAAGGGTATGCCTGGTTGGGGTGGGCGGGTCAGGGAGGAGTGGTTTGCCCTATGCTGTGGGTCCTGCCCGTTTGGTCGGCCCTCTGGGGCCGACCAAACCAGTCATGTGCACTCTGCATTTTCTCTATGAAGGCTGCATGCAGCCTATATAGAGAAAAAGGCCTCCCCATAGGTGCCCGGCTGGGCGCTGTCCCCATCCAATCACAACTCTGCCGTTGCAGCGTTGTGATTGGCTTAGGGGAGGGGAGGAAGGCTGCCTGCTTCCTGCTGGAGGCAGGAGAGCAGGAGAGCAGCAGGAAAATGTGGGACCAGGCCAGGAGCGGATGTGGTGAGGGACCGGATAAGGGGAGTTTAAAAAAAATGTAACCCCCTCGCACGAACCCCCTGCGAGTCATGCTAGCCGCAACTGGCGACGCTCCTCTGCCTTAGCGGAGAAGCCGCCTCTGCAGGATTCCATGCAAAGCCAGATCAACTAAAACTACACGCATTTGAGTGGCCTGGCTTTTTTGTGGAATGCAGACAGAAGACTGACCAATTGACAGACATAGAAAGATTGCTCAATAGATAGATAGATAGATAGATAGATAGATAGAAGATAGATAGATAGATAGATAGATAGATAGATAGATAGATAGATAGATAGATAGATAGATAGATAGATAGATTGATAGATAGATATGGAGGGATGAGATGGATGGATGGATGGATGGATGGATGGATGGATGGATGGATGGATGGATGGATGGATGGATTGATGTAGATGGATGGATTGATGTGGATGGATGGGATGGACGGATGTAGATGGATGGATGTGGATGGATGGGAATGGATGCGATGGATGGGATGGATGAATGTGGATGGATGGATGGGATGGATAGATGCGGATGGATGGGAATGGATGCGATGGATGGATGGATGGATGTGGATGGATGGATGTGGATGGATGGATGTGAATGGATGCGATGGATGGATGGATGGATGGGATGGATGGATGGGATGGACGGATGGATGGATGGGATGGATGGGATGTGGATGGATGGGATGGATGGATGAATGGATGTGGATGGGTTGGATGGGATGGATGTGGATGGATGGGATGGGTGGATGGATGTGGATGGAAGGGATGGATGGTTGGATGTGGATGGATGAATGTGGATGGATGGATTGATGGGATGGATAGATGGGTGTGGATGGATGGGGTGAATGACATGGATGGATGTGGATGAATGGGATGGATGGATAGATGGCATTTACCAGTAAACGGTCGGGTGGATGCGAGAAGTGAATTAAAACGAACCTAGCCGGGAAGTGGGAGCGGATTCTCTTTTTAATTCACTTTCCGCATCCACCCCTGACCCTTCCTCTCACTGCCTCTACGCCACACATAGTACTGTAAAATCAGTGCTCCCGCGTAGTTGCTGGTCATAGCACGCCCCGTCCGCAGTCGGGCGGGAAGACCCCTATGATGAAGCATGACACTAAGGGCCCTTTTGGTGTGAGAGGGGTATTTAAGCAAACACTGTGCGTCCTACCAAGATTGGAAACACATTCCTTTGAACTTCCTTTAAGGTGGATCCTTTTGGTTTTGTATGAATTTCTGAGGAGGACGTATCCACCTCCAGTGCCCACGAAGGGCACTACCTCTTCACTTCCTAATCCTGTTTTTGGTAGATTTCCCTGATTTGACTGCAAACATGACTTGCAGTCAGGGCTGGACTGCGTGTATCAGGCATCTGGCGTTGCCCTGGGAGGCTGGGAGGGTGGGGGCCGGTTTTGCAGCAGTGGCTGCAGTTTTGCAACATTGCTGCAATATCGGCCTACAGTAACAAAAGCAGCAAGCAAACGTTTCCAGCCTCCCTGCTTCACAAGGGGCTGGTCCAAGAAATTGCCAGGGCTGCTTTGGGTTCCCAGTCTGTCCCTGCTTGCAACAAACGAAAATACATACAGTCTCACCGACCTAGCAAAATACCGATGCAGGGTGTCTTTCCACGTTCATAGAAAACTAGCCTACAGTGAGAGTTGTGTAGGTAACCAACCCATTTCTTTCTCACATGAACACCATACCTGCATGCTGTACAGCTGCACAGGAAGCCATTAAAACACTTAGGGGCTTATTTACAAGCCCCTAGCGCCACTTTTGCGTCATTTTTAACATCGAAAAAAATGATGCAAAAGTGTTGCAAGGGGCTTGTAAATAAGACCCTTAATGAGGGTAATGGGAATTTGTAGCAGAAATGGTTGTCTATTTAAACAGGGCACAGGATACCGAGGTCAGGTTCAAGGAGGAGGGAGCTTAACCACTGCACATTTTAAAACAAGATGCACTGAGCAAGGAAATGGGGGAAGCACAAGATAAATATGTTTTTTTCATTGACAGCTATATATGTAGTCAAATAAATGCAAATAAGGGCAGAGAGTGAAGAGATTAAAGAGACAGCCAGAAACAGCCTTGGATATAAACCAACACCAGAGTGACTAATGGTCGCATTTATTCGAGAAACAGAAAGATGAACCGATATATAAACTGAGAGTGCCTGCACGGATAGGCAGGTGGTTCATAGTTAAACAGACAGATAGCTATGCAAACAGGTAACTGTGATAGACCTTTACAATGAGAACAAGCAAGGACAGTGCTGTTGTGGTGCTGAGTAATGATGTGGTTGGGCTGAGTGATGTGGTGGTGTATTAGAGTGATGTGGTGGTGTCCCAGAGTGATGTGGTGGTGTCCCCGAGTGATGTGGTGGTGTCCCAGAGTGATGTGGTGGTGCCCCTGAGTGGTGCCCCTGAGTGATGTGGTGGTGTCCCTGAGTGATGTGGTGGTGTCCCCGAGTGATGTGGTGGTGTCCCTGAGTGATGTGGTGGTGTCCTGAGTGATGTGGTGGTGTCCCGGAGTGATGTGGTGGTGTCCCCGAGTGATGTGGTGGTGCCCCTGAGTGGTGTCCCTGAGTGATGTGGTGGTGTCCCTGAGTGATGTGGTGGTGTCCCCGAGTGATGTGGTGGTGTCCCCGAGTGATGTGATGGTGTTCCTCAGTGATGTGGTGGTGTCCCTGAGTGATGTGGTGGTGTGCCTGTGTAATGTGGTGGTGTTCCTGAGTGATGTGGTGGTTTCCCTGAGTGATATGGCGGTGTCCCCGAGAGATGTGGTGGTGTCCCCGAGTTATGTGGTGGTGTCCCTGAGTGATGTGGTAGTGTCCCTGAGTGATGTGGTGGTGCCCCTGAGTGATGTGGTGGTGTTCCAGAGTGATGTGGTGGTGTCCCTGAGTGATGTGGTGGTGTCACTGAGTGATGTGGTGGTGTCCCTGAGTGATGTGGTGGTGTCCCCGAGTGATGTGGTGGTGCCCCTGAGTGATGTGGTGGTGTCCCTGAGTGATGTGGTGGTGTCCCCGAGTGATGTGGTGGTGTCCCTGAGTGATGTGGTGGTGTCCCCGAGTGATGTTGTGGTGTCCCCGAGTGATGTGATGGTGTTCCTGTGTGATGTGGTGGTGTTCCGGAGTGATGTGGTGGTGTCCCTGAGTGATGTGGTGGTGTGCCTGAGTGATGTGGTGGTGTGCCTGAGTAATGTGGTGGTGTTCCTGAGTGATGTGGTGGTTTCCCTAAGTGATGTGGTGATGTCCCCGAGTGATGTGGTGGTGACCCTGAACGATGTGGTGGTGTTCCTGAGTGATGTGGTGGTGTCTCTGAGTGATGTGGTGGTGTTCCTGAGTGATGTGGTGTTGTCCATGAGTCATGTGGTAGAGCCCCTGAGTGATGTGGTGGTGTCCTCGAGTGATGTGGTAGTGTCCCTCAGTGATGTGGTGGTGTTCATGAGTGATGTGGCGGTGTTCTTGAGAGATGTGGTGGTGTCCCTGAGTGATGTGGTGGTGTCCCTGAGTGATGTGGCAGTGCCCCTGAGTGATGTGGTGGTGTCCCTGAGTGATGTGGCGGTGTCCCTGAGTAATGTGGTGGTGCCCCTGAGTGATGTGGTGGTGTCCCTGAGTGATGTGGTGGTGTCCTGAGTGATGTGGTGGTGTCCCTGAGTGATTTGGTGGTACCCCTGAGTGATGTGGTGGGGTTCCAGAGTGATGTGGTGGTGTCCCTGAGTCATGTGGTGGTGTCCCTGAGTCATGTGGTGGTGCCCGTGAGTGGTGCCCCTGAGTGATGTGGTGGTGTGCCTGAGTGATGTGGTGGTGTGCCTGAGTGATGTGGTGGTGCCCCTGAGTGATGTGGTGGTGTCCCTGAGTGATGTGGTGCAGCAGCACAGAGACTGAAGCTAAGAACACGCTGGTTTGAGTACTACAAAGCGTGTTCAGTTTATCAAAGCACAGAATGATGGAGCCGGGAAAAAGCAAGGGGAAACAGGAAAACACAGGGAGAGTGTATAATGATAGAGGCAGCAAGGGCTGGGGCACTCAAGTACGGGGTCAAGAAGGCACTGAATGGGAGAACACAGAAAACATCCAGGGCCGAGGAAGGAAGATGCAAGCACACAGGAGCGCAGGCGGATGGGGCTTGGACAGCAATCAAGTAGGGGGTCGAGAAGGCACAGAATGGGAGAACATGGAAAAAACCCAGGGCCAAGGAAGGAAGATACAAGCACATGGGAGAGCAGGCGGAGACAAGCTCTCGGCATTGCTGTGGCGAGGGCGGGGGGGCGGGGGAGCGGGAGCGCATTCCTTTGAAGTCTGATTGGGGGGAGCGGCAGCCTTTGAAGTCTGATGCGACGCAGAGACAAATGGTGGTGTGTGACATGGCTGGTGTTGTGCACGTGCATAGATCACATGAACTGTGTCTAATCCGCTGTTTTTGTAGACTGTTCTTTTCCCCTTACTATATTCTCACCAGAGCAATGAGCAAGCACATTGGCTCAGGCGAGACCTCAAAAAATTGGGTAAACCAGACTTCTATATAGCTCTGTGGGTCCTTCCCAACAACATCCCATCATCGCCATCTGCTGGCCGCTTCTGTGTACTGCAAGACACCCAACCGCAAAGGATGGGGATAGTCGAGCCCGATCCAAAAATGTATCTTGTAGTCAGGGCCACTGGAATTATGCGATGGAATGGGCCAAATTATGCGGCAGGGCTGAGTAAATTATGCGGCACAAATAGGCAAATTATGCAGCATAATTCAGCACATTATGTAATAGTATTACTTCATTATTTCATAATTTTTAAACTCAGCCATGGTCCGTGCAGGTACCAGCGGTGGGGCTGTGTTGGGGAGGATTTCGAAGGATGATGCAGAGGGAAAATTAATTATTTATTTAATGTTCCCTCTGCATCGTCCCTCTGAATCCCCCCAACGTGGCCCCACCGCTGTTACCTGCACGGACCGCAGCTGTTTACAATTAGTAACACTGTCATGGCATTGGTTGCACCTCATTACCACCCGTTTAATTCCCAAATATATCAATAAGGAACAGAAAGGTGACCAGTCTAGCTTTGCAAAGGGCTCCCACTGCACCGCAACACAGGATGCAGCATTTTTAGTAACTTTTGAACCGTTTGAGCTAGAAACAAAATTCTTTTTGCCAGATGATGGACTATGTGACAAATGCCTCAAATCTATAATTATGCAAATAACACCACAGCCGCACAATCGCATAATTCCAGTTGCCCTGCTTTTAGTCTACGCGAGAGGCCATAGCATGCTTCCTTTTTCTGGGCAGTGATAGCACAGAAGAGATCTGTATGTTTCTTTTTAGCATCTTTAGTGGATACATTTACTGGAAATATCTCTGAATTCGTGCATGTTTTGCTGACAACAAAGCTTGGAAACACAGGGCAGTGCTTTCCTTGTGTTTCTACTCAGGGCCAGACTGGCCTATAGGGTAGTCTGTCAGCACCTGTCTTTGTGTGTCTTTTTTGGCTGTTTTTCGTTCTGTTTTATGGTCGGTGAGCCTGTTTTTACTGATGAGTTCTCTGATATTATCACAAGCATTGCCTGCAGCAAGCACCAATGCATGTAGTCTCCCATACCTTCCCAAACAGCCTGTCTTTACAAGTTCAATCCTGCTACTATTGGAAATGATGGCCATTGTTAAACTGTCTGATGTGCTAATAGGGGCCACTTTTATTCTGGTGCCCGAGGCCTATATTCTGTCCTAGTCCAAACCTGTCTCTACTACTAGCAAAACATGCACTAACTCAGAGATATTTCGAGTTAACGTATGCTCTAAAGATGTCGAAAAGAAATGCATGGATCCCATCTGCTCTGGCACAACACAAAAAAGGGCATTACGATAAGGCCACGGGACTGCTGTGGGTGCCGCTGTGATTTAAAACCTTGGCTGCTAGAGGTTTTCCCCTCCTGTGCTGCAAAGTGGGATTTATCATTGTTCATGACGATCTCAGCTCGTCATCAGCACAGCTCCACTGTGCCTCATGACGACTTACATATGTGCTATAGTAGCATTAATCCTTATATTCATGATGGATATTATGGTAAACAATCCTTATTTAGTAGTTGAAGGTTGGAAATATGAGTTGAATTGATTTCTCCCTAATACCCAGAGCACAAATTACCCATACCAGGGTCCTCGGTAAGCATGGGCGAATTTTGCGAATCTCGCGTTCGCGAATTTTGCGGATTTGCGAACTCGCAATCCGCAAAATCCGCGAATTCTCGCGAATTTGCGGATTTTTTTTTTTGTGTTCGCGCGGGTTTCTGCCAGGTCGCGAGGGTTTTTGTACAATTTCGCAAACGCGAACTTACCTGTCGGGTCGCAAGTTTTGCGAACTTGTTGTTTCTACGTGTCCAGCCTGTTTGGGACACTCTTCTTCATCACTGCCACCCTCTGTCACCACTGCCACTCTCTGGTTTTCCCATGCCACCCTCTGGCTCACCCATGCCACCCTCTGTTTCATCACAGCACCCTCTGGTTGTCCAGTGTACATTATTGTGGAAAAGCAAAGCACACCTTCCCTGCCTCAAGTGACCTGAATTAATTTGGGGCTGATTAATGTGTCACAGAATATTGTTTTAGCTGGCACCTGCTTCCTTAGTGCTTCCTGATTAGTGATCTTTTGCACTTGCTAAGTGCTTTCATTGTTGCAAAATTAGTTACAACACCTGCCCTGCCCCAACTGACAATAATGAATTAGGGGCTGATTAATGTGTCACTGGATTTGAACTTCCAGCCTGGCTCCTGCTTGTCTCCCTTAGCTGTAATTCAGGACCTTTGTGGCATATGTGTAACTATTCTGAGGGTCAGAGCAGGGTCACATAATAGTTGCAAGTAGGCAACTGAACTCTGGAGGGGCCCCTCAGGAAGCACTACAGGAAATGGCTACTAATGATGAGCTTGAACTTTTGAACCTGGTAAGTAGTTTCAGTTTTGCTAAGATCGTATTTCTGCAATTTAGCGCTTATTCGCGGGGCGCGAAGTTGAACTGGGAAGCCGCGAACTCACGCGAACAGTGCGAGCAAGCCATAAAATCCGCTGCTCGCGGATTTGCGGATTTTGCGGGAAATTCGCGAATCTCGCGGATTGCGAATTTACCGAAAATCCGCAAAATCCGCGAGCGGAACGGATTTTCCGCCCATACTTAGTCCTCGGTTACTACTGGGGGGAGGCGAATAACATGCAAGGTTCAGTGTTTCAGCTGAATCCTACATGTTACCCTGGTGTTTCACGTGGAGTTGGTAGTCTAAATGATCCCACCATGGATTCCAGGAGGTGCCAAGAATGAGGCTGTGAATAATAATATGGCAAATATTATTAAGGTTATAGTATAGCCTTATAGTCCACTGCCAGGCCTATACCAGTTGTTAAAGGCCCTGAACCCGAGTTATAGGCCCAACCCTGAGGGAAGGGCCTATTACAAGGGAGAGGGTATTTAGCAACTGGAAAAGCCATAGGCAGAAGGTCTATAAGGCTATTAGAACATTCCACCCACTAAGGGTAGAATGTTCCAAAATAAAAAGGGAGAAACATGAAGACAAGCATTGATATGTTGGAGCAGAAATCTTATATTAGCCATTATAAACCAAATGCTTTTTCCATGTTGTCTTCAGTGGCGATCTCAACATTCAAATGTTCAAATGAATTGCATTATATTTGTACATTTATTTTATTTATTATACTTTTTACAATGTTATTATATGATACACTCTATTATCTTCAATGAAGCTCTCAGCACTCCAATGTTCTAATACATTTGATTGTATTTGTACATTTATTTTATTTACTATCATTTTTACAATTTTATTGTATGATACTCAGCAGAATAATTGCCGGCACTGATAGCATTGTTTTCATGAATATTTTCCTTATTGTTGTTGCGGATGTATGTCAGTACAACGCGATCTAAAAGATCGCGGTACTTGACAACGCGGGTATTACAACGCAAGTCATTACACCGACTTGCGTTGGAGGGCGCAGATTTTGGAATATTATAATTTTATATTCCAACACCAGTCCATGTAACAGTAGGGAAGGTGTCGGAATATAAAATTACAACATTCCTTGCCCAACAGTGCCATCCAGCGCAAGTCGTAGTAACGACTTGCGTTGTAATGGCATCGTTGTAAAGGCACTGCGGTGTAAACACCGCATTGTAAACGATGTTTAACGTTGTTGCTATTGTAATTATTAAATGGACTGTGGACATCACCGCGGTACCCACCCCCCAACCCCCGCTGTTGCTGGCTGTTCATCCTGCCAGGGCAGGTAGTGAGATGCTTGGCCCTCAGTGTGGCAGTTATTTTGAATTTTCTGGACGCTCTGTGGTCCTGCAAGAAATACTACAGAATACCACAGCTGCCTAATGTCCAAAGTCTATCACTTTCTGTGTGACATACAGGAATGAAGGGAACCTGGGCCTGGTCTGAGTGACCCAGAGCTGCAGGTAAGAGTTCTACACATCACCTGCAGCTGGTGTCTGCAGTGCTCCCCCCCCTTCATTTCTATGTTTCGAGCTGCAACTCCATATGTGTTGCAAGGCAGAGAATTTCATATACAGACATAAACCTCATGACACACACGTTGTTTCAAAAATATTGCCTCATTGCGAGTAGATTTTCTATTATTATTTTTAATAGGGTGATATTTTTGTAGAGAATATTTTTTACAATATTTTGGCACCACACTGCCGGCTAGTCACTTCACAAAGCTGCAAAAACACTGCTTTATGCACTTGCTGCACTGTTTATGGATTTATTCCTTTCATATTTGTCATGGGGTGAGACCCTGGCATTTCCCTTTCTCTTGTTACTTTTTGTTTTAGTCTCCACTCTCCTAACAAAGTCGAATGTGCTCTTTATTTCTCTTTACACAAGGCTTACACAAGTCTCAATCGAGATGAGATTCTAATTATAATTGTAAATTGTATTTATAAAGTGCTGACTACCCCCGAGGAGGCATTGAAGCCCTTTGCGGCATGTAGCATGCCACTCCAGAGGCCAAGATTAGAGGTTAATGGTGGATTCGTTCATTTTTTCCCTTCCTTCGTGCATGGGTTGTGTTAAGATTGTGCTACTGAATTCTTGTGTAGTTAAATTTAGAGTAAAGATAGAATGAGGGGCGGATGGGAAGGAGTAAGTTGTGTTTTTGTAGGTAATTGTCGTCTGTTAGTTGGGAGACAAGGGTAAAAAAAAGAATGAAAGTTTGAGAAGGATGTTTGGGGGTTCATAGTAGTCAGAACGGGTTGGGTTGGGTCAGAGAGAGAAGGCATGGGCATATGTGGAAAAAAAGTTACTTTCAGTTTTTAACACATGCATACATATTAGTTATATAGAAAGTTAATTTCAGTTTTCAACACACAGTTATTTAGAAAGTTAATTTCAGTTTTTAACATAAACACACACATATATATATATAAACAAATCAACACACACACACACACACATATGTGTATGTGTATATACATGTGTGTGTTAAAAATTAAAATTGACTTATACATACACATATGCACATGATGCTTGATAAGGTTGTATTGTCTGGAGAGAACCTCTCTGTATAAATAACCATATCTGCACACAAGCAGTGTGGGGAAGTATGCAAATGTTGTCATGACATTTCTCAGAGTTTAGTAGCAGGCAAACACTCTTCTCCATATGCACCTCTATGTACATAGAAGCAGCAATTTTGACATTGACTGATATGCACGTCTCTTGTGGTGTAATATACATGTTATCCTTTTATACATGTATCTGCTTGTAACAGGAAGCATAGTTCAATGTACTATGATCCTTGCTTGATACATGTACACATGTATCTAGGTATTTCGTACCTTGTTGGAGGTAAATAATACCTGGAAATACGGAGATAGATAAAAAAAAGGCAGGCAGCAGATAGGAGATGGCTAGCTAAATAAGTATGGGCATAGACAGGAAAACAGCTGGACTACCAGACAGCGCATTACAATGAAAACAGAATGGGTCATTCATGAACCCATCTTCTCTATAGCTATAAAGGTCCTTCAGCGCCGTCTTTATCGCCATCTACTGGCCATTTCTGTGCACTGCAAAGCTCTCACCTGAAAAGAACAGAGAGCCTAGGTCCAAGCAGTGAATGTAGCTTGGGCAGTTACTGTACCTTCAGTGCCGTGGCCGCTAGGGGTGCTAGTTCCGTTGAAGGAGGAGTCTGGATGTGATGAAAGAGAAACCAGTGTTAGACAGAGGAGCACCATTTACATAGAATGCATAACCGCAGCTCATGTTTGTACTGTGTAGAGCTGATTCTAATGTAATGTGTAATATGCGCTAAAGAAGCGTTTAACAGTAAGACATTGATGATTAGTATCATAGTTATCTTTACTAGTATTAGTAACAAAGTGTCCTTTAGTAAATAAAGTCTAATAAAATACTGCAGTTCAATGGAATAAGTGTTGGTGCATTTATGATATTTACTATCCTTTCTATAATTTCATTTAGGATTAATCAGCAGTATTGCAGCCTTATCAACACTATTCTTATTACTATTATACTTATAATTGTGTTATTATTTTAGCTTCAAGTTATTATTATAAATCATTGCCATTTACAATATACAAATATATACAATATATACATTTCACACTTATAACCAAATAAAAAATAAATATGTGAAATTACTTAACAAGAATTATGCCATAAACTTCAGGTCTTCTTGCAACATCAGATCTAGTTTATATATGAAACCCGTACACTAGGTACTCAGTAGACATAGCTACTTATTTCTAAGCACTCGTGATGTCAGGAGTAAGGGTAGATGTAGCTGGTGTAGTTCTCTCCAGAATAATTACTGCAAAATTATTCGTAATTATGGGTAATTACATGAGAAGCATAATCCAGCATTTAGCGCAACTTTTTTAGTGCAAAATGGACCCTTGCATAAAAAATGGACCAGAGGATGCATTTTGCGATAAGAAAATAGCACAAATTTTACAGGACATGGAAAGCAGTATCCAGCAGTCGCTCGCACTCTCTTATTTATTTATTTATTTAAAAGGTTTTATATAGCGCTGCTGGACCCAAGAGTATCAGAGCGCTTTACAAGGTAGGTAAACATATTAAGATACAATTGACAATGTGCAGAAAATTCACATGAGATAAAACATTGCATTAAATGAGCAAAGGGGGCAAAGAAATAGAGAGATAATTAAGGGGACAATGAATGCTGAAATTAAAGAGAGAGAAGGGGGTGTAGGGAAAGGGAGTGAGAATATGAAAAGAGGGAGCGGGTTGGGTAGAGGAGTAAACAAGAGAAGAGAAAGAGTGAGCAGGGTCAGAATCAGTAACATTAGGTACCCCAATATTTGTTGAGGAGAAGTACTTTGAGTCTTTTTTTGAAGAGAGGGTAAGAGGGGTTGCGGCGAAGATCCTTGGGGAGAGAGTTCCAAATCGTAGGAGCATTACCAGAGAATGCACGGGATTGGGTATTTTTACATTTTAGTCTAGGAGGGATCAGGACAAGGGAGTTAGTGCTCCTCAGGGACCTGGAGCACCCTACTTTTTAGGTCTCGCACCTGGCGCTTACAGCGCGAAAGCGGTGTCTCGCCTGCGAGACCTAAAGTCACCGGCTCTGCTTCCCAGGAGACGGAGATGGGCACGCGCAGCCTCAGCAATCGGATCAGGTCGCGCGCCCATTGCTCCTGGGAACACCATGCCGGAATCATATCAGGACGTGTGCACAGACACGCGCGCACACACACACAGACACACGCGCACACACGCACACACACACTCCCCCCCCCCACTCACCGGGCTCTTTACGCTGCTACAGGCTCCACCGCATCACCTCACATGCTGCTCTTCCTGGAAAGTAAAGGTACAGCCTACCACGCTGGTTGTTACGTCAGCCCGCTCCCGGGAGGCGCCTCCTCCTGCCCCCTCCTGCGGATGATGTTGGAGCTGGCGGTGCCGGCTAGTTTTCATTTATTTAAGGGAAGGTGCCACTCGAAGTGTCACACATTTGACTTTAGAATGTGACTCATACCATATGGTTCCAACTGGAACCATATAAATGTCATACATAAGCAGTCTGGAAACTTTGTCCAGCCCATTTAATAAAGTCATGGGTATCAGCAACCTCGTGGCTGATATAAACGCCGTCTGTAAACACGCTTCCCTAAAGCGCACCTCACAGCGTTGCTGTTCTGCTCAGATACCAGTTCACGGGGAGGGAAGACAGTACCACCTCTTTCCATAAGGGGCGAAGTTAATCAGAGCGTACAAGAAGCAGCCGGCTTCAAGCTCACAAGCCGACTATTTTCATAGAAGAGGAAGGAATCTTGAGACAGCGTCAAAACCGAGAGCGTGCGCATCTTCTGCGGCTAAGGGACTGATGTTCCTCCCCCTCCCGGGGTTCGGAGTAATTTCCAGAAAGTGGGCACGACCGGAGCCATGGAGCCTGAAGCCGTAGAAGGGGTAGGCGCAGGCCCCGTGGAGCCCACGGTGAGAGCTTACTGGTAGCAGGGCAAACAAACACAACGAAAACGTTGAGGCAGTTACATTGGAGGACTGGGCAAAAAGTGAGGCAAGTGACGATCCAGGAAGTTCAAGAGGGCACACTAGTGCGTGTCGGGACAGAACTAGTAGGCAAAGTAGCATGGGGCGGACCTTGTACAGGAGGGTAGAGGGCACACGACGGCGGTGGTGAGGCATGTGGCGTTGTGCCTAAGAGCATCACAAATTCTTCTGAAGCGGCATTGGCGAGGGGTAAGCGGAAAACACAAAAGATGGGAAAGGGGAGTGGTATTAGAAGCAGAACAGAGCAGTTTGGGGACTCCATGCCAAATATTAGACTAGCTAGTTTGAGATTAATCTGCAGATTAAGAATACATTTTAATGGTACCATGGATAGTTCAGAGCGAGCCTCGAGAATCTCTGTCATTGTACAGAAGATTGGCGTCGGTGGTTCTAAGAATGTTAGGGTTCTGGGCAGAAAGGGAAAGTGCTAATCACATTAATCTCCCCGTGCCTAAAAAAAATGAACCTGTCCTCATGTAACGCAACTGGTGCTATGTAAAACGCTCTAATGCCCGATTCCGGTCAAGTTCGCGCTAAATAAAGCTCTATAATAAATAAATAAAGTTGAGCCATTCAGGGCTGTTTGCATCTCTATAGATGACTTCTGCTGAAGCTGCTTTAGGCTGAACCTTCCTGACCTGTAACCTTGTCCTGTCTGTCAAAAACCTACAGGCAGGGATGTATTGAGATCAAAAGTAAGCCCGGGCACCCTAAAAAGAAGTGTAGAGCTTGAAGAAGTAATGCATCTACTTATTGTGATCCCATGCGGGTCAATAGTATTCACCATCTGCAGGATCAAAGCCTGGGGCGCTAATCCTGAAGGCTCCTTGATAGCAATCTGCGCATGTGCCATTCTTTCCAGCATCACCCTTGATAATCAGATGACGGGGTTGCCTCCAAGCTACTTTTGATTCTCAGAAATGTAATGATAATACTAATGCAATCCAATCCTCTAAAAAAAGGATTTTGCATAATCTGAATACTGTTGGTTGCTTGTGTGCCGAAACCGAACATTGCATGGTACACATATGGAAATAACTGGGTAGTGGAACTGTGCCATACGTAACTTCATGGACCAATCTCTTCCAACGCCATTTTGCACCCTGGAACTTCTAGGCCCATGATGATAACATCAACTAAACAAGCAATTTCAATGCAATAGGTCTCGCATTTGCGAGAGTTGGAGCTATTGGAATTGTAAATGACAATGCTTTTTATTCATGTGTTTTGAAAACTTGCAGGCAGTGCATAAACAAGCACTTTGTACATATAGTCCTTGCTTACGAGAAGCAAGACTGTCAGTAAAAGAGACTACCAGCTTTGCTTCTCATAAGCAAGGGCTATAAGTGCAAAGTGCTTGTTTGCGCACAGCTTGCAGACTGTCAAACGCGTAAATAAAAGGCAATGCCAATAGCTCAAACTCTTGCAAATGAGACCTATTGCATTGCAAATGCTTGTTGTAGTTTGCTTGAAAGGTAAGAGGGGGTGTTTTGGTGAAGACCTTTGTGCGTGATACAAGCAATCTTGTAGGTGGATCGTCCTTCTATTGGGAGCCAATTTAGATTTTTGAGGACGGGAGAGATGTGGTCAAATCTTTTACAGTCAGAAATAAGTCTGGCAGCTAGGTTGAGAACAGATTTAATCGGTGCAAGATGGACTTTAGGGGCGCCAGCAAGTATGGCGTTACCATAGTCAATCCTGGAAAGGACAAGTGATTGGACAACGATTTTGAAATCATCAGCTGGAATAAAAGGTTTAATTTTTTGGGAGGTGGTGAAGGGTGAAAAGAGCACTTTTGGCTGCATTTTTAATGTGGGGGATGAGATTAAGATTCTGATTGATGCTGATGCCTAGGGAATTGACAGAATTAGAGGTGGAGATGGAGCAATTCAGTGCTTTGATATCATTGATCCAGAGTTGAATGGGAAGGGAATTGCTTTTGGGAGTGAAAAGGATGATTTAAGTTTTTCTAGGATTCAGTTTGAGATGGTTAAGATGGAACCAGGCGTGGCCTTTAATCAGGGTATCATTGAGGTGAAGGATGTCATTGTGGGATTTGATCTTGTAGTATAGTTGAGTATTGTCGGCATAGAGGTGGTAACTGATTTTAGCTTTTTTGAGAATGAGGGTGTGTGGTTCCATGAAGAGATTGAATAGGGTTGGGGAGAGGATAGACCCTTGAGGGACACCGAGTGAGACAGGTTGAGGTTTAGAGAGGCAATGACTGAGCTTAATTTGTAGTGATCTATTTTGAAGGAACGAGGAGAACCATTTGAGTACAGTGCCTTCAAAACCAAAGCGATCTTTGAGAGTGTTAAGAAGGGTGGGATGGTGGACAGTATCAAATGCAGCCGAGAGGTCAAGGAGGATTCGTAGTGAGGATTCACCTTTGTCTAAAGAGAGATGAATGTCATCTGTAATATTGAGCATAGCAGTTTCGGTACTGCATCCCTTTCTAAAACCGGATTGGAAAACGTCAAGGAGATTGAAGGAGATGATATGGTTATCTAATTGAGACAGGACACATTTTTCAAGGGCTTTGGAGAGGAAAGAAAGGTTAGAGATAGGGCGTAGATTGTTAAGGTCATTAGGGTCAGCAGAGGTGTTTTTAAAAATAGGGGAGATTTGACCTAGCTGAAGGGAGGCAGGAACACAGCTAGTGGAAAAAGAGGAGTTGATGATATCGGTCCATATCGGGGCAATGATGTATTTGAGTTATTGAACCAAATGGGCGGGAAGAGGATCTTTGGAGTGTGAGGATGGTTTGAGTTTAGAAATGATGTTGATGATAGTGGTTTCAGATACTGGAATAAATTCATTCCATGAAGCATTGTTTTTAGCAAGGAGACCCGTAAGGGAAGAGTCAGGTTGGGGGAGATCAGGGAGGGGTTGAGAGGGATCGAGATGTGGGGGGAAAAGAGGACAAACATAAATTACGAATGTTAGGGAGGGTGCGTTGGTTGCGGGGAGGTTGGAGAGAGAGGTCATCGTTCCTGTGCTCTGGCTGTAGGATTTTTTTTACCCCAAATCACTCTTAATTCCTCAAGCTGGGAGAAT
Source organism: Lissotriton vulgaris (assembly GCF_964263255.1). Classification (NCBI taxonomy): domain Eukaryota; kingdom Metazoa; phylum Chordata; class Amphibia; order Caudata; family Salamandridae; genus Lissotriton; species Lissotriton vulgaris. The sequence continues at coordinate 1,945,049,834 of NC_141693.1, forward strand.
CGCATAATATCTGTAATTTCACAAGAGTAATGAATAATAACTAAGATTACTCCAGAAACTCTAACGTAGTTACAATATTTCCCAGGCCTACTCAGGAGGCCAATATTAAGCGCCAACAGTTTGTCAGCCTCTTTGATGTCTTCCCCTTAGCGGCTAGCAGACTGTAAATAGACTATTGCTCTAGTGTGATACTTAGCCATTACAACATGAGACATCCTACACTACCAGCCAGTGAACTTAGATTAGCCTGGCTTAGGCTTGTTGTAAAAGCAAGAGCATTAAAAATGGTCTTCTCGTCTGTGGACCGATGAATGGCAGGATGGAGGGTGCCCATTTTGAACACAAGGGCGCATATTATGCTAAGAAACTAATCCTAATCCAAGTGCACATTTAGCAAGCATGACTGTCTGCTTATGCTCTTTATTTGTGTTCCATTTCATTAAGTGACATTTCTTACAGAAAAATACATCCTGACATTTTGGATGCAGTGGGACATTTCTGAGCTAAGAAAATAGAGCTAAGTGCAGCACTACTAAGCTTATTATTTATTTTATTTTATTTTTGTGTTTTATAGAGCGCAAACTTGACCCATGAGGGTATCAGAGCGCTTTACACGGTATACAGTGTTGAACAAACAAAAGGTTTAAAGTGCAGAAAAATATAGAATCAACAATAGGATGGCACGGGCCAGGGTGCTGAGAGCATAGGGAAGAAGGGGATTAAGGGTGGGCGTAAAATCCATTTCGCGGGCGAATTTGCGGATTTTCAGCGATTTCGCAATCCGCGAATCTCGCGAAATCGCGGTAAAATCCACGAATCAGCGGGGACGAATTTTCAGCCAAGCAAGGGTTACAGCAGCAGGTAATTTCTTTGTAACCTTTTACAAAAGGGTTACAAACAAATTAACTTCAACTTGGACACCTGCTGCTAATTGCTTCCTGGCGCCTCGTTGCCTACTAGCAACTATTCTCTGACCCTGCTCTGACCCTTGAAGCAGGGTCAGAGAATAGTTACAAGTAGGCAATGAGGCACCTGTCCAAGGAATTAAACCTCATCAGGAAGCACTTACAGATATAAAAAACAGGAAGAAGGGAGAGGGTAGCAAATACACCCATTTTGAGTTGTCAGGAGGGGTTAAACTAAAAGAGACCTTTACAGCACAATTTTCATATGCATTTTGCTAAAAATAAAAAGCTGTATGTTCTGTAGGGGCAACTCAGGAATCTGGCCCTTCAGAGATCCGGCCTCTCTTTCTTTCTCTCGTTCTCTCTCCCTCTCTCTTTCCCTCTCTTTCTCTCTCTTTCTATCTATCTATCTATCTCTCTCTCCCTCTCCCATAAACGACTGCATGGGTAACTTCGCTATGCAAGCGGCTCGCGAATACGCAAAAAACCCCGCGCACACGCAAAAAACCATGCGAACTCGCAAAAAAAACAGCGAACACGCAAAAAAACAAAAATCCGCAAATTCGCACAAATTTGCGAATTCGCAAAATTCGCCCATGCTTAAAGGGGATACATGTGTATGGTTACAATCACCGTTAGAGTCAGTAGCAACAAAGGTCCCATATCTTCCCGCTGTGGAGAATTGGTGTTGAGCAAACAAAAGGTTTAAAGTGCAGAATAAACAAAATCAAAGATAGGATGGCGAGGGGCCGGGGTGCTGAGAACATAGGGAGGAAGGGGATATCGGTGTAAGGTTACAATCACTGTTAGAGTCAGTAACAACAAAGGTCCCATATATTCTCAGCGTGGAGAACTGGTGATCTGGGAAAACACCGATTTGTCAGGCACAGTGTGGTGGTTGAGGGCAGGCCTTAGATGAGGAATTTACCCATGAAGTGAAAAGCTTGCTAAGTATATGGTGCACACTTATGTAAGTGGGCATCCAGCACTAATCCAAACAACCCTTATGGTGATTTTCGTGGTCTTAGACAACCTTAGAAAGCTCTCTAAGTGGTAGTTTTGGAGAGCAGCCTTCAGGCTTAGTCCAGAAGTAGTGTAAAGCAGCTTGTTTTACCAGAGCATAATCTTATTGGTTGAGATTAAGTGAAAAAGAACCACACAGTGTATTTATAAAAATATGTATTTATTGTAAGACACTCACTAACACATCAAGTATCTCCTACCCGGAGATACAGGAAATGCAATGCATACAATACTTGACAAGGAAAACAGGTAAATAGCACGAATACAAAGTGATCACCAGGTGGCGACCAAATTATATACTAAAATAGTGGTATGCAAACCACTACTTAAGTCAAGACTATACCCAGAAGACGTAGAAGTGTCAGGGACCCAAGGAACCTTGGAGGTAAGAAACCAGGAACCCCACGGAGGCCGTGTGCAGAGTGGGAACATGACCGCGGGCTCAATACAAGTCAACGGGTGAGTCGGGTTGCAATTTTAAAGAAGAAGGACCCTTCCCAGTGGACCCTGAAGAAACCCTGTAGAAGACAGAAGGTTGGAGAGCCACCCCACTTGTGGATACCCTCGGAATCAGGAACCAGGGAAGCTGGGTGCATAGGTGTTAAGTGGCATCGGAAACCACTGTCGAACTCAATGGAGGACTTCAGGAAGATGCCGCTGTTGAAGAAGGTGAAAGTGTCCTGTGGAACCCAAAGATGGATTCACTATGAGAAGTACCTGCAAGCAGAGGGGACAGAGTCTATGCCACTCAGGAGTGACCAGGGGGCACGGAAGTCATATGCCTACTGATGTTGGATGTTGCAGGAAAGTTGACATGGACCTGGAAGGAACATGGAACAAATCCAGTCCCAGTACATACTTTAGAGAACACTGGGTACAGATAGATCATGACAATCTTTTGAACATCGAGGCCTGGGTTTACAAACTTCTTGTGTTGCCCTTGCATCATGCAGAGCGACGCAAGGCAATGCAAAGGCACAAGTGAGATATACGGAACCCTGCAAAGCCACCTTTTGTTGCTCTGCATGGCTTAGTAAATGCAGATTAAAGTAAGGTGGCGCAAATCGCTGCAATAAGCTACTTTCTGAAGGTGTTCAGGGAGGGGGCGCGTCTGATGTCTGCCGGTAGTTCGTTCCAGGTTTTGGCTGCAATGTGAGAGAAGAATCTTCCACCTGCTCTGTGGATGTGTGGGGTTTTGGCTAGTGCGAGGTTGGAAGATCGAAGGTTCTTTTTGGGTACGTGGAAGTTGATTCTGCCGTTGAGGTATTTGGGTCCGTTGTTGTGTAGGCATTTGTAGGCCTAAGTGAGGAATTTGAAGGTGACTCTTTTCTCCACGGGGAGCCAATGGAGTCTTCATAGGTGTTGGCTGATATGTACGTGCCGGGGGATGCCAAGGACGAGTCTGGCGGCGGTGTTCTGTATTGCCTGGAGTTTGCGGAGTAGGGACTTGTTGATGCCGATGTAGAGCGCGTTCCCATAGTCTAGTCTACTGGTGATGAGTGCATGGATGACTGTCTTTCTTGACTCAAGGAGGATCCATTTGAAGGTCTTGCAGAGGATTTGGAGGATGTTGAAACAGCTTGATGTGACGATGCCAAGGTTTTTGGCGTGGCCTGAAGGGGTAGGTGGGCTTTCGAGGGCGGTCGGCCACCAGATGCTGTCCTAAGCTGAGGGGGTGGTTTCAAGGATGAGGACTTTTGTCTTCTCTGTGTTGAGCTTCAGGCAGCTATTGGTTATCCAGTCTGTGACGTCTTGCATTCCTTTCTGGAAGTTGAGTTTGGCGGTGGTGGGGTCTTTAGTGAGGGCGAGGATGAGCTGGGTGTCGTCGGCGAAGGATACGATGTTGAGGCCGTGTTGTCGTTCGATGGCTTCGAGGGAGGCCATTTAGATGTTGAAGAGGGTCGGCTCAGCGATGACCCCTCTGGGACTCCACAGGTTAGTTTTGTTGGGTCAGAGAGGAAGGGTGGAGACGTGTAGTCTGGTGACTAGCATGCGGTTGTAGACTGTTGAAAGCCGCTAATAGGCCAAGTAGGATGAGCGCTGCGGATTGGCCTGGTCCAGGAGGGTATGGATGTTGCCAGTGGCGGCGAGCAGGGTGATCTCTGTTCTGTGGTTGCTTCAGAATCTGGATTGGGATGGGTCGAGGACGGCGTTCTCTTCCATGAATCGCGTCAGTTTCCTGTTGACTGTTTTCTCTGCAACTTTGGCTGCGATGGGGAGGAGCGAGATGGGTCGGTAGTTCTTGAGGTCGGTGGGGGTCAGCTGTGGGTTTCTTGAGCAGGGGCCTGACTTCTACGCGCTTCCAGTCATCTGGGAAGGTGCCTGTTTGGAGGAAAGTTTTGATGGTGCGCTATAGTTTGGGTGCGATGGCGACTGCAGCTCTGTGGTAGATGTGAGGGGGCAGGGTTCAGTAGTGGCCCCCGAGTGAATGACTTTCATGGTCCAGGCAGTGTCTTTGGTCGTGATTGGAGTCCAGTTGGAGATGGTGGGCTGGCTGGTGTCTCTGGAGGGCAGGGGGCCAGCTGTGGCGTTAGGAGGGTGGTTGACAAAGTTGTCGTAGAAGTTTTTGATCTTGAGGTGGAAGCAGGTTCTGAGCTTGTGGTAGAGGTCTTGGGATGGGGTGATGTCTGTGGCTTCGCTGTGTGGGTTGGTGAATTCCTAAATGAGGGTGAAGAGTACCTTGGAATTGGTGGAGTTGATGAGGATTTTGTTGTGGATGAAATTCCTCTCTGTGGTTCTGATTTGCTTGTGGTAGCTCATCATGGCATCCTAGTAGGTGGAGTAGTTTTCGGTTGTCTTGGTGTTTCTCCAGTTCTTCTCCAGGCATCTGCAGGTACGCCTGGCTTCTTGGAGGTCGGTGGTGAACCAAGGCGGCTTTCCTGGGGCACTGTTTGTCAGGGTTACATTGTGGGCTAGTTCTCTGGCTGCAATGTTTGCGTTGGATGTCCAGATGTGGTTGTCTCGAGTGAGGGTGGAGTTGAGTTGTTCGTCGGTCACCTTGCTCCAGTTCCTTTGTGGTGGGTGTGGGGCTGGAATGGGTGCTTGGGTTTGTCGACGGCGAAATGTACGCAGTGGTGGTCGGTCCATGGTGGTTACATTATGTGGCTGAAGTGAACGCTGTTCCCTGCCGAGAAGATGGGGTCGAGGGTATGTCCTGCTCTGTGGGTCGGTGTGGTGACGAGTTGTTTGAGTGCGATGCTTGCGATGCTTTCACAAAGGATGGTGGAGTTGGGGTCGCTGGGGTTGTCGAGGTGGAAGTTTAGGTCTCCAATAAGTATGTAATTCATTGAGGCGATGGCGTGGGGAGGCGATGAAGTCGGTGATGGCGGTGGCGAAGGGTGTCCTGGGGCTAGAGGGTCTGTAGACAAGGGTTTCTCAGAATGTGCCGTTGGGACTGGTCCGGATCTGGAACTGCAGGTATTCGTATATAGTATCCAATATCAAAATAATTCTACAAAGAGCTGCAGTTCAACTGGTGGTTACTAGATGTCCCTCAAATGCAAATGCTTGATGAAAGGCTTTCATGGTTGTGCATTTGACTCGTGAAGGACATCTAGTAACGACTAGTGGAACTGCAGCTCGATGTAAGAATAATTTCAATGTTTCGTATTTGACTCGTGAGGGACATCTAGTAACGAGGAGGTGAACTGCAGCTCTTTGTAGAATTATTTTGATATTGGATACTCTAATATTCACTGCCCACTACTAATCTTGTCCCATAATGCTTTGCAGGCCTTTGGTTGGGATTTTTTTTTGCCAATAACTGTGCTTGGGGTGGTCCTAAGAGGATGGGACCACCACTGAAGTTCAACAAAATGTTCTTTTTGTTTATGCTCTTTGTGATCAAGGCATCTGCTTGGTCCTCCCCCTAGGTTAGGGGGTACCCCAAAATCATCAGCTCTCTCATTGCCTAATGTTTTCATTGTAACCTTCACTATTGTGAATTCGTTATATGCTTTAAAGCACATAAAATTGCTGCTAGGCTACGTGATTAAACACAGATTTGGTACTGTACTCCCCGTTAGCATAGCATTAGGCCCAGGGTTAGGTATTAGTAGTGATAAGTAGGCACCCATCACTGTCAATAAGGCCACCAACCTAGTCTAGGGTGCAGTATAGGTCTCAATTAATTATTCCCATGCTCAACACTTGGTAGCTTGGCTGTGAGCAGGCAGGCTTAACTTAGGAGAAAGGTATGTAAAGCATTTATAACACCAATACAGACACAACATACAATAACAACCCCACACCAGTTTATAAAAATAGGAAATATGTTTATCTTTAAAAGGACATCAAAATGACAAACTTCCAATGTAGGGAACTGGAGATATGCATTTCTAAAGGATAAGCACTTTCTAGCTCTTAGAAATCTATAGGGCCACTCTGGGACATCTGATCGCACTTGACTGAGACAAGGTCAAACTTTCAGGCCGACACCGATGGAGCCCTGAGAGGATACACTGAGCAGTAGGCCCCAGGCAAAATTTTACCTTCAGACTTGGAAACCTTTAGGGAGCTTTGACTGCAAAGTTCTCTGGATGCTCTCCACCAGTCCAGATTCGGTTATGGGCCACCAGCATGACTTCACTTGACTTGACTTGACGCTGGAGGTCAGACCTCCAGAGCTCTTCAGCAGGCCGAACCTGGAATCCGGGCTGGGTCGTGGATGAAGGTAATCAGTTTGTTCCTCGCAGTTCAGTCAATCACCTTATGGAGGTTTTTCCCAAAGTTGCTCCAGACTTCTCAACACTTCTTTAACTTCTTCCTGAAGTTCCTCTTGAGGGACCAAATAGTCCAAAACACAATCCAAGGGTCTGGAAGCTCCAAGACAGTCCTTGAAAATTTGAGACCACAATTCCTACAATGCACCTTACCAAAACCCTTAAAAATCAATTAGACACACTCCATGCAAGGGACTCTTAGTGGTGATGATGCAGTTGAGCTGTGTTAGCCTCTAGCTTGCAGGTAGTCCCATCTTTAATCCTTTAGAACCAAGGTACATCCTCAGGGCTGTAGTTCCAGATAGGGCAGCAGGCACAGTCAGTCAGAATGCACGGCCTGGTGGCACAAATCAACTTTCCAGCATGGTAGTCCTTCTTCTTCTCTTAGTTTCAAGCATCAGATCTCAGAGACTCTGCACCTCTATCATATGTATTTAGTGTTCTCTGGGGTCAAGCAGTAGAGCACTCCTATCCAATGAGGTTCAAGGCAACACCCCAGGGCATGACTACTTTCTCCAAAGTATGGCATAATCTTCTCCCAGAGAGCACTGTTCCTCCAAAATTCATCATGGCTGAAATCTCAGCAGAGCCTAAAGAGCTAACTAAACCAACTCTCGGTGTGAATCATTTCCATAGCTCTCCATCCCCTAACATCTGCAGACTCCTTCCTTAAGCCTCCTATCTTGCTGGGTCATCGGGGATGGAGGTAGGCGGGCCTGGCATTCTCTGCCTGTTCTGTTCCTCTTTTGCAGCCTCATTCTTTCCGATCCCCTCCCCCTTGCTCTGGCATTCTTATGTAGCAGAGCTTTCTCCAGCAGATAGCTTCTCCCCTGGTGAGCCACTTATCACTTCATCAATGCAGTCTGGCGTATCTTGTTAACTCTCACCAATCAGTAAAGGCTGCAGGAAGGCTGAATTTTGGCTTACAGACAAGAAAGTCTTATAACTTATTTTCTGTCAATTTAGGATAAATCCATTAATAGCTTATTGTTGGATTTATCAATACGATTCTCCTAAGTCTTTGAATGATATTTCATTCAATTACAAGCAATATTTATGCGTTCATAAACTGTTGCAATGTTATCCTATGGGGCTATTTAAAAAAATGAGGTTTACCCAGTTATGGTCCTGGACTTGGGTGTAACGTGATACAAAAGACAGCGGTCCTAAACCTTGTTTGATTGAGATATGAATCAATAAATCTTCAAATTGTGATAACCCGTTAACAAATCACAACTTGAAGATTTAATGATTCATATCTCAATCAAACAAGGTTTAGGACCGCTGTCTTGTGTATCCCATGGGGCTAGGCATCTATAATGTGGAACATGAAATATGTGCCCTGAGGAAGTCTATGGGCGATATACCCTTGACGAAACATGTGTTGGCTACATCTCGGCTATACTAGCTACGCCAATTTACTGTCATGAGCCATTTGTAAAACACCTACGGCTTTGAACAGGATGAGAAAATAAAGAAGAATAATAACATATATGATTTGCAGCCTTGAATTGACTTCCTGATGATATAAATTTGCTTTTTGCTCGGGAACGGGATCTTGATTTGCAATTTGCTCTTTGTGTACCTTTGGTCACAGAGGACTCTTGGATACGTGGGTGGCCGTTTCTTAACTGTTCCATTGAGCACCCCCTAGATATTATTGGTATTTTGATTATAATAATGGTATTGCACAAAGTCAGACCTAGCCACTCTCCAGAGTCACACGATTATTGTTTTGTCAGTCTGTTCTTTGCAGTGGGCACTTTTGCAAGATATCTTTTTGTATTCCCTGTTTTCACAGAGATGTCTGAAGCTCTACAATACATGGTTGTGTTTTGTCAATGTAGCGGTAAGTCACTGGGCCCTGTGTTTGCACTTCCTACCACATGCATGCGTGGACATGATTTAATACTAGATGCCTCCTAGCTAATAGTTTACCAGATGGATATTCGTTTTTTGCCAAGGCCGGTAGAATTTTGACTTTTTTTTCTCCTTTGAAATACAAACTTGAAGCAGCAAATGGAACCATGATGCACATTTTAAAGCTGTCTCGCAATTGGATTACCTGTCGTTCTGTTGTTGGTGGTTGAGGGCCTCATGGAACTGGCAGCATCAACAGAACCGTTACCTGTAAAGTGAGGAGAGAGAGAGACGGTTCAGATCAGGGACTATCTCTCTGACAATTGTGAAAGTTACCTGGTCATTGCTCTGCTCTTGTGCTCTGGCATCTAGAGAGGTGACAGGTGCACCCCACAATAACATGACCACTTCGGTTTATGGAGGGGAGCAAGGGCAGTTGTGAACATCATGAACAAAAAATCTATAAATATGAAATGCAAATCAAACAGGGTTGGGAACAATGATTCATTTCCTTTGATTACTTACCGGTAGTAGCATTACTCTGAGTCCTTCTCTCGCAGTGATGACACACATAGTGAGGCCCCTGTGCCTCCAATCACATGCATTTACCACACAAAAAACTCCCTCCCTCTTCCCTGCTTCCTGTTCTGTTCTTGCCTCTGGAATGAGGGTGATTCCTGATGTAATGCAGCAGGCACTGCCCATAGAACTGCCAGTGCACCGCTGCAGCCTACCGAGGCCAGCGTTGGAGAAGCCACCGTCTGAAGCGCCGCTGGACGGGGCAAGGCTAGGGAAGACTGGCCCCAGCTCCCAGCGTGTGCTGCTGAGCTGTTCGCGCCAACCCTCCTGCAAGCGGGGGCTGAGCCTGAAATGGAACACAGGGTCTGCAGGAGGGGGCTCCTCTTCTCCACTGCTGGGCCTTATTTATGAGGCCTTGCGACAGTTTTGCGCTTGCCCCATGTGAAAGGACACATTGCTGGAGTTGCGTCACTTTTTGTGACACACTCCAGCAATGCTTCACTTTTGCGCCAGATACGTCAGAAATACTGACGTATCTGTAACTTCTCGCAACATGATGCGTCATACAGTAAATATGACGCATCAATCATGTCGCAAGGTGGGTGCACTGAGAAGTGACACATCACTGCTTTCACGCAGCAATACGTCACTTCTCATAAATGAGGCCCTTTTGTGTTTAGCGTTGGCTTCCTTGCCACAGAGGCATCTGTGCTCTGAGGTGAGGAGGTAAAGCGTTCTCTGGTAGGTATGTGATAGGTGAGTGAAGTGCGCCCCGAGTGATGCCTGCGCGTACCCAGGGGAGATAGGCCAGACACGTACAGTGTACCCGGCTAGAGACAGTGCACTAACCAACACAATGTTTGGTCCTCTATCCACCCCTAGTTTAGTGTTTTATTTCCTTAGTTGTAACTCTGTAGACTGCATAGTTGTAGCTCTCTCCCTTTTATCACACTGTGTATTCTTTCAGGCTGTGCCTCTGAAAACCTGTTTGGACCCCGTTGTGCCTTGTAGACATCGAGTAATTTGCAGGTTTCTACAGCTATTACTCCTCCCTCATTGGTGATTAATAGTATCATGATTCAGACAGCACAATCTGTGTCTCCTCCTCGCTGTGCTGTCATCTCGCCTCTTCCTGGCACCAGTAACGGCTGCTACCAATCGGGAGTGGTGAGGCAGGTGTGGTGGGGTTGGTATGAGGGTCGGTATGGAAATGAAAAATAAAGAATACTTATCTGGCCTGGCCGGCCGCCCTCTTCTCTGTCCTCTTCTTCCAGTCTCTGCCGGCAGCACAAAGCACCCGGTCTCCCCATAGCCAATCACAATGCTGCATTGTGAGTGGTCTGTGAATGGAACCACAGGGCTCAAACAGGGACTGGAAGCCTTTGCACCTGGCCACAGCCATCAGGTGCATAGTAGTCCTCAGTGATCCTGACCTGGAATCTAGTGATCCCGGTCCTCCATCAAGGGTCAAACCAATGGTCGCTGCCTCCACCTAAATGGTTCCCCGACCATGACCGGAGCTGGTAAGAAGAACACAACTCCAAAAGACACCCATGCACCCAAAGCCTCACAGCCTTGAGTGGCCCATTCGACGGTGTCCTGGCGTCCCCCAAGATCTCAACTTACCTCTCAGCCGGTGGTCGCCTTCAGGAAGCCTCCCTGCCCAAACCTGCGGACTTGGCAATGTGCTCGCCCCCTCACCCCCCGGGGCTTGGAGGTGTTGCCAAGCTCTTTACCAGGACCGGTTTTCGGCCGATTTTGTTACAGGGCCGATTTTGCAGTTATGCTGCTAAAACGGACCTGTAACAAAAACGGCCCCCAGGGGCCCCAAACCGGCCCCCCACCCGTGCGGGGCATAGGGGGATTGCCTGCTGCCCGCTATGGCCAGTCTGGCCCTGGCCAACTGCCCTGCTCGTAAGCAATCCCTGGCAGAAGGCCCCCTTAGCCCCATGGGCTAACATAGGGACCCTGCACTCTGCACCCGACCACCCTAGTGCCCCTGGTGGTTCGATTTGAGTGCCTACCTGAACCTTGGTTCTAAACCCCAACATTATTCTTACAGGTTGTTTACCACCTGTAAAACAATAACCTTTTTTTCCCCATGAGGACCAATAGTGTGAAGTTTTGTTACTAAAATTTGTCAAGTTGAACCTTTGTATGAAAAAAAGTAACTGTGCTTTATTTTAAGAATTGTCGTACTTACCTGTAAGTGAAACCAGCCTGTGTGTGATATTTCAGCATCACCTCAAGACCTAAAAGTAACTAAAAAGTAATGCAAGGATAATCAAAAGTAATCTCATTGTATTTTAAACTGTGTTAAAAGTAATAAAAACCTGATGATTCCAAAACAATCCACAACTGTACTTCTGTGTGCAGATTTGTATTTGAAAGTGTTCTTACTTACTGGTGCCAGGTCCTGCTTGGTATTACAAAATAAAATACAAGTATAACTTTTTATACTTACATGCTTAACACACCCTCTGGATCAGCCTAACTGCCGATCCCACTACCACAAAGAGAGCTGTTAGACTTGTCTATTTTTGCCTCTGCTATACCTGTGGGGACTTAGAGCCAGCTTCCTACACTTAGTACCTGCAAGTTAATTGCACTTGTGACTGCTTGTTTAGTAGTAAAATATAGCAATAATAAGTGTTCAGTGGGTTTACTAGACCTTTTGGCCCCTGTGCCATTGCACCTGCTGCACTATTCAAATCGTAATCCTAGTGCCTGCAAATACTACTGAGGAAATCAGTTATATCCAGAAATATATGTGTTCCCAAAAAAGGCACAGTTGCAGATGGAATACATAATTATTGTGTAGCTAAACTTAAACGCAAAAGCTTTCATTAAAAGTGCCTTTCGCCGTATCCAACTCTCCAAAACGAGTTGCCACGGATGGCATAAGTAAACCATGTGCTTTACACATCAAAGTAAAAGCCAAGCATTGTTAAATTGTGTTACAATATGGCCGATCTTTTATGTGAATAGATCTTATCCTGTGCTTGACAGTGAATGGGCCATTGACAGTGTAAATTGCCCAAGATCAGCATATGTTAGGCTGAAGCTGAGACTGAAATGCGATTTTATACTTTGTTCCCAAAAAAGTCGTTTTACAAATTAAATGGACTCACCTAAGAAGAGAAATATTGCTAAAAAACGTGCAAATGTTTTGTGCGGCTGAAGAATGAGATACCTTTTGAGATGTCTATGTTAAAATAAATGTAAAAAAATAAAAAAGGGACCAGCAGGCTCCTTGAAGAAAATACGCTGCCTTCCTCTTTGCTATAAACGCTCTCACTTTGAAGTCAGCCGAAAGCAAAATAAACACCAAGCACCCATGAAAACACAGCTTGACATTTGACCTCAGTTTGTGAATGCTCAGCAAATGTAACAAGATAAGAACAAGTTGTAACGACGGTCTGTGTAAGACGGAAATTGAGTTCATGAAAGAATAGTATAAAGACGGCCTAAGCATGGGGAGGTGTGAACTCAAACTGCACAGCCCAAAGCAAATAAAGCCAGCACATGGAAGACAGGAAACGTGAGTAACAAACCACAATGTTAGTAGCAAGCCACGGGTGGAAAGCATCCCCAGGTCAACTTTCTGAAAGTCCCAATGATGCCTTTCACATAGGCATACAGCTGCGCTGTCTAGCTATGCGCTGTCTGGTAGGCGTCAACCTAAAAAAGCAGTTGTTAGTAGCTTGGCAGGTTTTCCTGAACAAAGGTATTTAGCAACAAGCCCTGGAGAACTGGTCTAACAAGAGATATACCAGCAGCGTCAATATTTTGTCAGTCTGTTCTTTGCAGTGTTCTGTAGTCCATGTTTTCACAAGGAGACGTCTGCTGACGGATGTGTTTTGTTACGGTAGAGGTAAGTCACTGGCCCCATGTGCACACTTCCCTCCACTTGCCCCGAAGGGCATGATTGAAAAAAGAGGCCTCCTGGCTCATGCTTTGCCAGATGGACAGTATTTTTGTGACAAGGTCGATAGAAGAATGTGGAAAACCAGTAAAAGCTTCTATTTTCTCTCTTTGATATACAAACATGAAACAGCTCAAGCAAGAAGACATCTCTTCGGCACTGTGCTAAGGCTGTCTCTGTTGATGTGAAATTCTATTACCTGTGTGGTCGCTGGAAGGGGGTGATAGCAGTGTGGAAATTATATCATCATTATCCCTCCTCCCTCCCATTACTCATTCATCCATTCATTCATCCATTCCACAGTCATCCATTCATCCATCCATTCCTCATTCATCTATTCTTTCATCCATTCCTCCTCCATCCATTCATTCTTCCATTCCTCCTCCATCCATTCCCCTTCCATTCATCCATCTATTCCCCCTCCATCCATTCATCCATTTCTCATTAATCCATTCTACCTCCATCCATTCCTCCTCCATCCATTCATTCATCCATTCCTCCTCCATCCATTCACCTTCCATTCATCCATCCATTCCTCATCCATCCATTCCTCCACCATCCACTCCGCTTCCATTCATCCAACCATCCATTCATTCCTCTTCCATCCATTCATCCATTCCTCCTCCTCCATTCATCCTCCATCCATTCATCCATTCATCCTCCCCCCGAGCTTACATTCCTAATCCTCCCAATTTTTCATTCCTCCTCCATCCATCCATCCATCCATCCATCCATCATATCAAGGACTGCCTTTCTGAGAGATTGTGAAAGATTCCTGGTCATCTTTCTGCTCTTGTGCTGTGGCATTTAGAGAGGTGACACCTGTACGTCACAGTGACATAACCATCTCCGGTTTATGGAGGGGAGCAAGGGAATTGTCAAGATCAGAAACAAAAAAACCTTAAATGAATAAATGCAAATCCATCAGGGTGGGCCAGGGATTCATTTCCTGCAATGAGGATGCAGTGTTTCCCTTCCGTTCGCCCCACTCCGTCCTCTTATCACAGACACTGCACTGATCCGAAGCTGCACCTGTTTCAAGAGGGCACTCAGAGGTCAGAGCATTCACACACATTGCATCTCTTGTGCTACAAGTCAGAAAAGCCGAGGTCTCAAAGCATCGCCTACTGAGGAACACACACAAACCTATGAAATGCACAAGACTGTTTGGTTCTGCATTTCTTATTGAAGCGAGAGCGCCCAGGGGCCCTGCATCAGGATGCAGGGTAAAGCGAAAACGAAATAAAATTCAGAACATTACTGGGATGCACCCCATGTAGGAGGCACATCTTTTAATGCAAGAAGTCTGTACATGGGGGCGCGTTTTTTACTGGAGACGCATTGTATATGTTTTACAAACCCAATGTACCTGTGGGATGGATAAAAGTCAGTGTTAATGCATTTAAACTCCAACGCTTTAGTGTAGGGCACAATTATGAGCTGGAGGATGAGACTCTGAGCAGGAACTGCTGACCATGAGCACTTCTCTTTCTTAAGAATCTTACAAATACTGTGTGGTTCTCTGACCTCGTTTGCACCGGGATGATACACAGGAATGTCACAGAATGGGTTGCATAGTGTCCTTTTAATCTCAATGCGCGCTGCATCATTTCTCGACTGGCTGTCCAGATTGTTCGAACAGTCAGTCGATTTCAGTAAATCCTGAGAGAGTATCAAAGCGGTCCGGGTGAATAGAAGGAGAGGGCTGTGATCAGGAATATATGTTCAAGCCTAACCGCGGGGTTGTTGTCTCAAGTTAGTCCCCGGGTGGGAGGGGAGGAGGGAGGGTTTGAAAAAACCCAATGGGCGAGCCGTTATGACTTCACCTGGGGTTCTCGAATTCTGGCTCATAAAGTAGCATAAAGGGTTAATGTGCTTGCTGCATACCACATTTGTAACATGCAGATCACAGACTTGTATTTTATGTAAATAGGTAAGAGGGCAACTGTTTTTGACAATGAGATCATTTTGGTACTTCCACTTCAAAACCAGCAAGCCTGCTAATATGGTTGTATGACACTACAACGCGGGCTATTACCACGCGTGCCATTACAATGCTGTTTTTACAACGACTTGCGTTGTAAGCGCTGGATAGTGAAATAGTTTCATTTTCGATTTCAACTCCAACCCACGTTACAGTAGGGAAGGTGTTGGAAAAAGAAAATTAAACTATTCCCAACAGCGCCCTCCAGCCAAGTCGTTGTAACGACTTGCGTTCTAAAAGCAGCGTAGTAATGGCAGCGCGTGGTAATACCCGCGTTGTAAAGGCTGCTCACCACCACTCTACGCGTAGATGTCGGCATACACTTCCCTCTGAAACTACCAATCTAGAACCTCGGGCCTCTGCAGGGTGGTACACTCAGAAACCAGGAGCAGCTCCACAAGGAAGCAAGAAATACAATGGTGCAAATCCCCATTTCCCTGTGACTTAACCCTCCTTCAGGTCTCCGTTGAACACAGTGAAGAGTCATCTCGCCTGCCTAAGGCCCCTGTTGCACTCTAGCCATCCCAGAAGCCTCTCATAAAGGCACATTACTAGAAGCAGCTGACCTTGGCAACAATTCAAGGTCATGACCCTCGTGCTACATGCAAAGGAAATATCTGATGTCATGAATCGAGTCTTCTACAAACGGAATGCCAGTTGCAAAGCTTTCTATATCCCATGCCCCCTTTTTCATCAAGAAACATCCTTGCATCTGATAAACGTTGCAGGAAGAGGAAACCCATGTTGGTGTTGCGGCACACATCCTGTTTCTTGTTCGCTGGTGCAGCTGAGTGCACTTTTGCACAGTGAGTTTCAAGTCAGACTCAAGACAATGAGACAAGTGCAGCGCCCATCATGTGTCACAGCAAGCCTGCAAGAAAACAACACATCTAGCGCCTTGACGCCCCATTCACAGGCACCTATGACAGGAAATCCTTTGTGTTCCGAGGCCTCTGAACATTAGAAATGTGACAACTTTATAAACGTAAACTTGGCAGCAGACACAATAAAGGTACAGTGTGGATGATTATCTTTACTTTGCTAACTAAGGGGGTCATTAGGATGGCGGACGGAAGGATGTCCACCGGCATAAAGTAGGCGGAAAATGCCATTTTTCCGTCCGCCAGCCGCGGTCTGTCCGTCCGCCACATTTGGATGGGAATCACTGTCAAAAGTACGTACGCCGCGGAAAAACAAGCACCGCCGCGGAAATACACTTGACCCCGAGAGCCAAGACATTGCAGAGATACCCACAACAGGCAGATCTCCGTCATGGACCCAGCTCTGAACGCATTTCCAATCCTCTTCGTGCTCCACCACCAACAAGTCATGGACCGTCGCCGCCGCAGGTACGCAAACACAACAATCAATGCCGGAAGGGGAGTTCCTGCCGGGGCCATGACGTGGAGAGGGGGGAGGTGCATGTTGGGTAAACAGTAATTACGATACCATCAATATATCAAGAATGCAAGTAGACAACCAGGAAAGACACACAGAAACCACTACACACGATTACATTGTTTATTGCACATATTACTAAATAACTCCAAGAGTAGGCAGGAGCATGGGCACTGGATACAACAGAAAAGGTACATCTGAGGTCGCACATGAGAGGGCACAATGCAGTATCATAACAGAGCAGGTACATCAGAGGCAGCACATGAGAGGGCACAATGGAGCATCATACCAGCAACAGAGCAGTGTCCATAACAGAGCAGGTACATCAGAGGCAGCACATGAGAGGGCAGAATGCAGTATCAGAACAGCAACAGGGCAGTGTCCATAACAGAGCAGGTACATCAGTGGCAGAACATGAGAGGGGCCAAGTGCCTCAACAGTCTAAGATACAGAACAGGTACAACTGAGGCAGCACATGAGAGGGGCAACGAGAATCAACAGTTCAAGGCACAGAGCAGGTACATCTGAGGCAGCACATGAGGGGGGCAACGAGCATCAACAGTCCAAGGCACAGAGCAGGTACATCAGAGGCAGCACATGAGAGGGGCCAAGTGC
The DNA here is from genome assembly GCF_964263255.1 of Lissotriton vulgaris. NCBI lineage: Eukaryota > Metazoa > Chordata > Amphibia > Caudata > Salamandridae > Lissotriton > Lissotriton vulgaris. Next base: position 1,945,066,784 of record NC_141693.1, read on the forward strand.
CTCAACAGTCCAAGGCAAGGCACAGAGCAGGTACAACTGAGGCAGCACATGAGAGGGGTGAAGTGCATCAACAGTCCATGACACAGAGCAGGGACATCAGAGGCAGCACATGAGAGGGGCTAAGTACATCAACAGTCCATGGCACAGAACAGGTACAGCAGAGGCAGCCCATGAGAGGGGCTAAGTGCATCAACAGTCCATGGCACAGAGCAGGTACATCAGTGGCAGCACATGAGAGGGGCAACGAGCATCAACAGTCCAAGGCACAGAGTAGGTACATCTGAGGCAGCACATGAGAGGGGCAAATTGCATCAACAGTCCATAGCACAGAGCAGGTACATCAGTGGCAGAACATGAGAGGGGCTAAGTGCATCAACAGTCCATGGCACAGAACAGGTACATCAGAGGCAGCACATGAGAGGGGCTAAGTGCATCAACAGTCCATGGCACAGAGCAGGTACAACTCAGGCAGCACATGAGAGGGGCAAAGTGCATCAACAGTCCATGGCACAGAGCAGGGACATCAGTGGCAGCACATGAGAGGGGCAACGAGCATCAACAGTCCAAGGCACAGAGTAGGTACATCTGAGGCAGCACATGAGAGGGGCAAATTGCATCAACAGTCCATAGCACAGAGCAGGTACATCAGTGGCAGAACATGAGAGGGGCTAAGTGCATCAACAGTCCATGGCACAGAACAGGTACATCAGAGGCAGCACATGAGAGGGGCTAAGTGCATCAACAGTCCATGGCACAGAGCAGGTACAACTCAGGCAGCACATGAGAGGGGCAAAGTGCATCAACAGTCCATGGCACAGAGCAGGGACATCAGTGGCAGCACATGAGAGGGGCAACGAGCATCAACAGTCCAAGGCACAGAGCAGGTACATCAGAGGCAGCACATGAGAGGGGCCAAGTGCCTCAACAGTTCAAGGCAAGGCACAGAGCAGGTACAACTGAGGCAGTACATGAGAGGGGCGAAGTGCATCAACAGTCCATGGCACAGAACAGGTACATCTGAGGCAGCCCATGAGAGGGGAAACGAGCATCAACAGTCCAAGGCACAGAACAGGTACATCAGAGGCAGCACATGAGAGGGCACAATGCAGCACCAGAAACAGGAGTATGGGACACAGCCACAGCTCTAGTGACTGACACATGAGCCATAGACCCAGACACACTGCCAGCACCAGATACAGGAGTGTGGGACACAGCCACAGCTCTAGTGACTGACACTGAGCCATAGACCCAGACACACTGCCAGCACTAGAAACAGGAGTGTGGGACACAGCCACAGATGTAGTGACTGACATATGAGTCATAGACCCAGACACCTGCCAGGACATTACCGTGCACAGTGACCAACAAATACCATGCCAGCATCTGAGACATGAGAGTGGCGGACACACACATTGGTAGTCCCTGAAATAGGAGAGGGCATAACTGACATAGTGCTACTACATGAGGTATGACAGCGAACAACAGACACAGTGCCACTATCTGACACATGAGAGTGAACTGACGCCTTCCTCGAGACAAATGGATCCCTCGACCACTCGCAGTCCGGTTTCCGAGCCAACCACAGCACCGAGACCGCCCTCATCGCAGCCACTGATGACATCAGATCCCTTCTCGATAACGGGGAAACGGCGGCCCTCATCCTCCTGGACCTCTCCGCAGCGTTCAACACTGTCTGCCACCGCACCCTAGTGCACCGCCTCAGCAACATCGGAATCCAAGAGAAGGCACTGGAATGGATCATCTCATTCCTCGCCGGAAGAACCCAGAGAGTCCGCCTCCCCCGATCAGATCAGAGGCCACCGAAGTCATCTACGGCGTACCACAAGGGTCATCACTCAGCGTCACCCTCTTCAACGTCTCCATGAGCCCCCTCGCAGCCATCGCATGCCAACACAACCTCAACATCATCTCCTACGCCGACGACACCCAGCTGATCCTCTCCCTCACCAACGACCCCGCCACCGCCAGAACCAGCCTACACGAAGGGATGAAAGACGTCGCCGAATGGATGAAGAACAGCCGCCTGAAACTGAACTCAGACAAGACGGAAGTCAACATCCTGGGATCATCGCCCTCCGCCTGGGACGACTCCTGGTGGCCCCCTGCCCTGGGCACCACTCCCAAGCCAACGGACCACGCACGTAACCTGGGCTTCATCCTGGACTCCTCCCTCTCAATGACCAGACAAATCAACGCCGTCTCATCATCATGCTTCAACACCCTGCGAATGCTCCGTAAGATCTTCCGATGGATCCTCACCGAAACCAGGAAGACGGTCACTTAGGCACTCGTCACCAGCCGACTGGACTACGGAAACACCCTTTACGCCGGTACCACAGCCAAACTTCAGAAAAGACTCCAACGCATCCAGAACGCCTCCGCACGACTCATCCTGGACATCCCCCGACCCCGCCACATCTCCGGCCCCCTGAGAGACCTGCACTGGCTCCCAGTCAGCAAGAGGATCACGTTCAGACTCCTCACCCACGCACACAAGACTCTCCACAACCAGGGCCCCAAATACCTCAACAACCGACTGACCTTCTACTCGCCCACCCGCCAGCTACGATCGACCAGCCTCGCCCTCGCCGCCGTTCCACACATCCGCAGAACCATCGCCGGAGGAAGATTCTTCTCCTACCTGGCAGCCAAGACATGGAACTCCCTCCCCACCCACCTCCGGTGAACCCAGACCCATCTCTCCTTCAGGATGCAACTCAAGACCTGGCTTTTCGAGCAGTAACGGACCCCTCTCCCCCAGCGCCGTGAGACCCTCCCGGGTGAGTAGCGTGCTCTACAAATGCTATGATTGATTGATTGATTGAGTGAACTGCAGGTGACCCACTAGGACCACTGAAATGATGAGCCACAGGGCTGTATGGGCCAGGAGGCAGGGTGGCTCTGGGAGCTGGGGACAGCTGTACTTGAGCGACATTGGAGTGGCCAGGTGTCACAGGGGTGTATCTCAATTTCTTTGGGATATGGAAGGGCACCCTGGATATCACTGGACTGGTGAGTGGTGTGGCCTCATCATGAGTATCACCCAACAAAGGTGGATCATGTGCTGGTGTGGGTCTGCTCTCTGGGGACGTGCTGGACCCTGCTTGACGTTTGCTGTGGCCCTGCCTTCTGCCCTCTGCATCATGTGGAATGGGGGATGCTACAACAGTGTACACTTTCCTCTGCTTCTGCGGGGTGTGGATGGGAATAGAGGTATGGGGTGACTCCACCGCTGACACATGTGTTTTACGTTCCTTCTCCAACATCAGCCTCAGGGCATCCAGGGGTGATGTATGCCTGTCCTTGATGGTGCTCGTGTCCATGGGAGAGCCCTTGTCCCTGGGAGGTGCCTTGCCTGTAGTATGTGTCCTGTCTCTGGAATGTGCCTAAGCCGTGGGCGGTGCCCTGTCCCTGGGAGTTGGCTTGTCCTTAGTAGTGTCCCGGTCCATTGTAGTGTCCCTTTCCTTTGCCGTGTCCTTGTCCTTGCGAGTGTCCCTGACCTTGGGAGGTGCCCTTCCCTTTGCAGTGTCCTTGTCATTGGGTGTGTCCCTGCCCTTGGGAGGTGCCCTTTCCTTTGCAGTGTCCTTGTCCATGGGTGTGTCCCTGGCCTTGGGAGGTGCCCTTTCCTTTGCAGTGTCCTTGTCCTTGGGAGTGTCCCTGGCCTTGGGAGGTGCCCTTCCCTTTGCAGTGTCCTTGGGAGTATCCCTGGCCTTGGGAGATGCCCTTCCTTTGTTAGTATTTTTGGAGGGGGATGCCTGTCTTACATGTGAATCCCGGTCGCCTAACACCCCTTGACCATCCTGTGTGTCAACTCCAGGGTAGCTGATGTTGTGGTCTGTCAAAGATTTCCCTGTCCTAGGGGATGGTGTCTGTGCCCTCCGTGCCCTGCCTTGCTGCCTGTGGCTGCTTCTAGTGCAATATTCCGAAAATGAGCCCTGCTCAGTATTGTCACTCTCCGCTGACACATCAAGTGGTGTGGATGGGGAACTGAAGTCGAAGCTTGTGCCTGTGACTTTTAAATGGCTGCAGACACTGTGCTGGTTAACGACTGAACTGTTCTGTGTAGACAAGCAACATCGCAATGCATCCCCTCCATGAATGCTACCACCTGCCCCAACTTCCTATCGTGGTCTTGGAATTCATTGATCATGATGGTCTGCCCTACACCCAGCTGTCGTGCATTTTGTGTCACAGAGGCAGGGGCAGTGGTGCCTGCACCGAAGGCCCCTCTGCTCCCCTTACTCTGGCGTGCACGAGCAGTACTTGTTGCATTTGTTGGCAGTGTTGGCCCTGTGTTCTGTGTACCGCTTGAAGGTGTAGATTGCCCACTCCCTGTGTCTACCAACAGTGCTGACTCACCAACACCGTCTGAAGATGAGGACGATGGAGTCCCCACATGTGAGTCCTCAGGGACAGTCCTATACCCCTCTCCGAGGCTGCTCTTTTCAGTCTCAGTCTGCGTGTGTGTGTTTCCGGATTCTGATGCATTGCCACCACTGCGCTCTGTCGTTTGTGGGTCAGTGCCCTCGGCCAAAGCTAAAAGAGAGAAAAGAGGTATACGTAAGTGACACACTCACGTCCGTAAAAATTCTAAACACAAAACACCTTGACTGCTGACCAACATCTAGCCCCCATCCTGCACAAGAACCACCCCTACCATACATCTTCATGTCAAAGAACCGAGGGTGCCTGTGAAACATGTACTTCTAGCTAGCTGGGCAAGTGCATGCCGAACAACACACATGTGTTGCAATAAGAACACAGACCTCAAGGGCATGTCCTGTGTCCCTGCACTACAATGCAACTGGTGTGTCAACGTGCCTGACATGGGTGCCAACGCACACTCCGATAATGGCACCAACATGCTATTGCAGCACAACATACACACCACGGATGTCACTACTGCGTGTGGCATCAATACATACATGCACTCACAAGTGGATAATGTGTTATCCTGGTTGACACATACATACTTACAGTCACATTGCAGCACCCACGGCACACCGCCGGGCCTGGCCAATCAACGACCGCCGGGTGTGGCCGGTGGCTGACCGCCGAGTGCGGCCGGTGGCTGACTGCCGGGTGCAGCCGGTGGCTGACCACCAGGTGCTGGTGGTGGCTGACCACCGGGTGTAGGCTGTGTGTGAGCGGCCAGGGGCAACCATGCCAGGCTGACATCTGTACATATGGCGAACAGCCATCGCCTGCACCCGGCGCTCGGTGATCGGCCAGGCCCGGCGGTGTGCGGTGGGTGCTGCAATGTGACTGTAAGGGGGGTTCCAACTGCAATTCTCACTTGCACATTCAAATGTATGTGTTATCCTGCCCCACCCCCGCGGAAAGCGTGCTCCGCCATTGCTACGCAAGTGAGTGCTTAATTTCAAATGATGCACCATCGCGGTAGCGCGCACATGCGGTTGCCGGTGTGTGACCGTGATGGTCCTTGCAAACTCAGCACATGTAATGCACTATTGGACTTCAAAGTATCTATTCATGTGTTGGGGGAAGGCGTACCCGGATGTCGTGTGTCGACACAATGCATGTCGCCACTCACATGTCATGTTCATTGTTGTACATGTGTGCCAGGACATGTCCGTAAATCGACAGTATACATCATGTCATGTCAATGGAACGTGTATACGTGTATCAGTTGTGTCCATTGTTGACATGTGTGGCCATACTATTGACCTAGCCAGTGTTGTACATTGGCCCGTGATGTGAGCCCAAGTTGCGTCACATGTGCATGGCTATGTGTTTACATCTTGGTTTTGGGGTCACACGTTTCTATTGGTACACATCTACACAGTACATCACAGCTGTGTACCCACATCCAGGAACTGGCGTGAGTGTGTGGTTTGTGTGTGCAAGTCGCATTGATGGTGGAATACATGCTTACTGGGTATGTGTATGTGTGTTGCTTGTTGTATGCCCATTCCTGTCATGTGAGGATGCTGAGCATTGTAGGTGTGTTAATGGGTGCATGATGACAATGAGGGTGTGGTCCATGTTCGTGTTGTGTGTGCACATCATGGTGTGTCTGTGGTGACGCTTCTCCACACTTGGGCTATCTGTCATGTTATGTTGGCAGTCCTTTCAACATGTCTGCACATGAACTTCAACATTTTAGCACAACGGATGTTGTTTCAGGATGTAAATTGTGTGTGTAGTCAGCTGTTGTGCCTCTTATTTTACTCACATCACACATACAATCAGTGTCTGCTTCATGTATATTTTCTATTGTGTTGGTCAAGATGTGATGTTGTGGCCCAGATGTACGTTGTTGTTGAATTGACATCTGCTTGCATCTAATCCCACACAGGAGGGCTCAAAATGTGCATCGACCATATACTGTGCTGGAGGACATGGTTGACGAGGAGGTGATCCGCAAATTCCGTCTGGACAGATGGAGGTTGCAGGACCTTGTGGGCCAATTGTCACCTCATCTTCAGCCACGCAGGACATATCCAGGATCAATTACACCAACAGCAAAGGTGATGGCGGCACTTCACTTCTTTGCAACTGGCACTTTCCAGTACACAGTTGGACATGCCGGGGGGATGTCCCAATCCATGTTCAGCATGGTACTGCGGGATGTGCTGTATGCCATGATGTCTTACAAAGATGAATACATCCATTTCCCACGTCCGACAGAGCTGCCTGCAGTGAAGGTTGACTTCTATGCCCTGGCCAAAATCCCACACGTAGTGGGTGCCATTGATGGGACACATATTGGTCTGATTCCACCACAGGTACGTGAAGCTGTCTATCGTAATAGGAAGCACTACCACTCTATAAATGTGCAAGTGGTGTGCCTGGCTGACAACATCATCTCACATATGTGTGCAAGGTTTCCTGGGTCCGCACATGACTCCCACATCCTGCGGAGCAGCAATGTCCCCCAACTGATGGCTAATTTGCGTCAAGAATGTGCCTGGCTTGTAGGTGAGTGTGCTGTGATGACTACTGTGTTGTATGTGTGACATGCTGTTCCCACCAATCCTGGAAGTAATGTATGTGTCTGTCATCCCCCCACCTAGGCGACTCTGCGTACCCAAACCGACCGTGGCTGCTGAGCCCCCTACGGAATCCAACTACCCCAGGAGAAATGCGCTACAATGATGCCCATGGGAGGACACGTAGGGTGGTGGAACGTACGTTTGGTCTGCTGAAGTCTAGGTTTCGCTGACTGATATAACCGGAGGGGCCCTGCCACACTCACCCGGGAAAGTATGCAAGATCGTGGTTGCCTGCTGCATGCTCCACAACCTGGCCTTACGCAACAACATTGCACTGATCTTGGACCCTGCAGACCAACAGGTTGTTCCGCCTCCCATACCACCCATGTCCAGTGATGAGGATAGTGGTGAGGAAGAAGGTGTTGACCAGAGGCGTAAGCTCATTGCTCGCTACTTTAGTTAAATGTGAGTAACTTCCTCTTGTGCTGGTGTTCAAAGCGTGATGTATGTTATCTGGTGATGTCTGGATGTGGTGTGTGGATGGTGCCTGTTCTGGTATGTTCTGTTTGCAAATGGGTGTGGAAGATGGTGTACGTCAAATGCTCCCTGATGTGTGTCCTGTGATCCGCGTAATTTGAGATGAGTGTGGTTTGTGCGATGTTGCTGTATGTTGTGCTGTGATGGTTGTGAATCCGTTTCCTAACCTGTGCTTGTTGTTGTCTCATTTTCCCTAGGTCACTCCCACAGAGACATGATTGACAAGTACATTGATACCTGCACCTGGTAATGACAAGTACTAAAACAAACCTTTGAATGAAACATGGAGTTCACACAGCTTTGAGTGTTTACATGGTGTTTATTTACAGGATGTGGATTACTGTTAGTGCATATTTACAAATAGGTGTTGGGGAAGTGAGAGTTGAAGGTCAAGTCAGATGAAAACACCGTGGGTACACCACATTGTGTGATGTACACATAGTCCAACAGACTTGTGCAAATGCTTGGCATTGTGGTGCAGGATAGTTCGCAGGGTGAATGCCAAGCTCAAGGAAGGGTGAAGTCAGTGGCGGCCCCTCTTTGAGCGGGTGGTTGGTCAGTCAAAAAACCAATCAAAAACATTTATATAGCGCACTACTCACCCGAAGGGTCTCAAGGCGCTTGGGGGGAGGGGGGGTCCGCTACTTCTCGAACAGCCAGGTCTTGAGCTGCTTCCTGAAGGTGAGGTGGTCTTGGGTCAGGCGGAGGTGGGTCGGGAGGGAGTTCCAGGTCTTGGCGACCTTCCTCCTGTGGTGGCTCTTCGGATGCGGGGGACGGCGGCGAGGGCGTGGCTGCTCGATCGGAGCTGACGAGTGGGAGTGTAGAAGTTGAGGCGGCTGTTGAGGCATCTTGGGCCTTGGTTGTGTAGGGCTTTGTGTGCGTGGGTGAGGAGGCGGAAGGTGATTCTCTTGTTGACCGGGAGCCAGTGCAGGTCTCTCAGGTGTCCGGAGATGTTGCTGTGTCGGGGGATGTCGAGGATGAGTCTCGCTGAGGCGTTCTGAATTCGCTGGAGTCTCTTCTGGAGCTTGGCGGTGGTTCCGGCGTAGAGGGCGTTGCCGTAGTCCAGTCGGCTGGTGACGAGGGCCTGAGTGACCGTCTTCCTGGTCTCGGTGGGGATCTACCTGAAGACCTTACGTAGCATGCGCAGGGTGTTGAAGCATGACGAGGAGACGGCGTTGACTTGTCTGGTCATGGAGAGGGAGGAGTCCAAGATGAAGCCCAGGTTCCGAGCGTGGTCTGTCGGTTTGGGTGCGCTGCCCAGGGCGGGGGGCCACCAGGAGTCGTCCCAGGTGGAGGGAGAGGAGCCCAGGATGAGAACTTCTGTCTTGCCTGAGTTCAGTTTCAGGCGGCTGTCCATAATCCACTCGGCTACGTCTTTCATCCCTTCGTGTAGGTTGGCTCTGGCGGTGGCGGGGTCGTTGGTGAGGGAGAGGATCAGCTGGGTGTCGTCGGCATAGGAGATGATGTTGAGGTTGTGTTGGCGTGCGATGGAAGCGAGAGGGCTCATGTAGACATTGAAGAGGGTGGGGCTGAGCGAGGAGCCCTGAGGGACGCCGCAGATGACTTCGGTGGCTTCTGATCTGAACGGGGGTAGGCGGACTCTCTGTGTCCTTCCGGCGAGGAAGGAGATGGTCCACTCCAGTGCCTTCTCCTGGATTCCGATGTTGCTGAGGCGCTGCACTAGGGTGCGGTGGCAGACAGTGTTGAATGCCGCGGAGAGGTCCAGGAGGATGAGGGCCGCTGTTTCTCCGTTGTCGAGCAGGGCTCGGATGTCATCGGTGGCTGCGATGAGGGCGGTCTCGGTGCTGTGGTTGGCCCGGAAGCCAGACTGCGAGAGGTCGAGTGATCCGTTCATCTCAAGGAAGGCGGCCAGCTGCTTGTTGACGGTCTTCTCGATGACTTTGGCTGGAAACGGGAGGAGCGAGATGGGGCGGTAGTTTTTGAGTTCGGTGGGGTTCGCTGATGGTTTCTTCAGTAGAGCGCTGAGTTCGGCGTGCTTCCAGCTCTCTGGGAAGGTGGCGGTGTCGAAGGAGGTGTTGATGATGTCCCGTAGATGGGGTGCGATGACAGCGTCGGCTTTGTTGAAGACGTGGTGAGGGCAGGGGTCGGTTGGAGATCCGGAGTGGATGGAGTTCATTGTCCGGATGGTGTCTTCGGTGGTGATCGGGGTCCAGGCGCGGATGGTGGTGGTGGGGGGCGTAGGTGTGGTCGTAGGGTGCGTCGGTTGTGCGCTGAAGCTGTTGTGTATGTCTGCGATCTTGTTGTGGAAGTAGGAGGCGAGGGAGTTGCAGAGGTCTTGCGATGGGGTGATGTCGTTGTTTCCGGCGCTGGGTTTGGAGAGCTCCTTGACGATGTTGAAAAGTTCCTTGCTGTTGTGTGCGTTGTTTTCCAGTCGTGTCTTGAATGCAGTTTTCTTGGTGGCGTGGATCAGTTGGTGATGTTTTCGGGTGGCGAGCTTGAGGGTGATCATGTTCTCTGGTGTTGGATCTCTGCGCCATGCTTTCTCGAGGGCTCGGCAGTTCTTCTTGGAGCTCTTGAGTTCGTCGGTGAACCAGGATGCTCTCTTGCTGCCGGGTCTGCTGGGCGGGGACCTCAGTGGGGCGAGGTCGTCTGCGCAGTTGCTGATCCACTTCGTGAGGTTGTTGGCGGCCTGGCTGGGGGCCGCTGAGCTGGAGGGTGGGTCCTGGCACAGGGATGCGGCGAGCTGGTTGGCTGTGATCTTGTTCCAGCTTCTACGTGCAACCTGTTGCTGGTGGTGGTGGGTCGTGGTTCTTTTGAAGCTGAAGTGGACGCAGCTGTGGTCCGTCCAGTGGAGTCCGGTGGCGTGGCTGAAGGCGATGTCCTTGCTGGAAGTGAAGACGGCGTCGAGTGTGTGTCTGGCGTAGTGGGTGGGGGTGTTCACCAGTTGCTTGAGTCCGAGGTTGTTGAGGTTGTCCAGCAGGGCGGTGGTGTTGCGGTCATTGTTGTTCTCCAGGTGGAAGTTGAGGTCCCCGAGGAGGATGTAATCAGCGGAGGGGAGGGCGTGCGGGCTGATGAAGTCGGCGATGTCTTCGCTGAATTGTGTGCGTGGTCCCGGGGGTCTGTAGATGAGGGTGCCTCTGAGGGTGGTCTTGGAGTCGGTGTGGATCCGGAAGTGCAGGTGTTCGGCGGTTGTGAGGATGTCGTGGGTGTTGGTCGTGATACGGATGGTGTTCCTGTGGATGATGGCGATGCCTCCTCCCGTCTGGTTGGCGCGGTCCCTCCGGGTGATCTTGAAGCCGTCTGGGATGGTGATGGCGATGTCGGGCGCTGAGGAGGCGTTCATCCAGGTTTCCGTGAGGAAGGCGACGTCTGGAGATGTGGTGTGGAGGTGGTTCCAGAGTTCGATGGCGTGTCTGTGGACGGAGCGGGTGTTGAGCAGGATGCACTTCAGGTGGTTGTTGCTGGTGCTCGGCTTGGTGGGTGCGTCTCGGGGTGGCTCGGTAGCATCCCGGGAACCGGCCGGTGTTGAGTGCGTTGAGTTTGGTGGAGTCGTAGGTCCAGCGGGTGTGCTGGTGTGCGGGGGCCAGGGGTCCTGGCGCTGGGCGCGGTCCGGCCGCGGACGGGCGTAGACGGGCTTACCTTTGGCGCACCTTCGGCACTCAATCTGTGCTCCCGCTGCGCGGTCGCTCAGGGGGCGTCATAAGTGAGGAGCCGGGAGGGCGGGTCAGCTGGGTGGCGGGAGCGGGGCGGCCAATGGGCAGGAGGGGGGCGGAGACGCCGGAGGGCAGTGGCGGGAAAGGAGGACCGAGGGCGGCTCAGCGGTGGCTGGGTCGTCCGGCGGCTGGGCAGGAAGCACACAGGAGGGGTACAGAAGGCAAAAGGGGAGATGGGAGAGGGGAACACAAAGTTAAAAACACAGGGCTAAAGGCAACAGTGGAACAACGGCACAATACAAACGGCGGAGTGCAGAGGGGGAGACAAAAGTTAAGTGAACAAGGCGAAAGGCAACAGGGGAGACACAGGTAAAACAGACGGCAGACTGCAAGGCAAAATGAAGGCAGCAGCAGGGAAGAGCGCAGCAGTCAGCAGGGCAGGGTGCTGGCAGACAGCGGGCAGGAGCAGCGGTGTGGGGGCGACCTGGCCTGGAACATTGCCACTGCTGTGAGCTGTATCCTGCCTAGGACGACCCCTCCGTCTTGGAGCCGGAGCGGTGCCAGCTGTGGGGGCAAGTTGTTGTGGGGCATCCTCCCTGTCAGTGGCCTCAGGTGGTGGTGGTGGTGGTGGTGGTGTTGATGGCCTGTGCCGCTGGCCACTTGTGGGAGGGGGGTGGTGTTGGTGCCCTATCCTGCTGGCCACTTGGGGGAGAGGGAGATGGTGTTGGTGCCCTATCCCACTGGCCACTTGGGGGAGGGGGAGGTGGTGTGGTGCGGGATAACCACTCCCTATAAAGAGCTGTTAGCTCGCCAAAGATGTTGACTAGTTGTCCCAAACGGGTGTCCACTGACCGCAACAGCTGGCAGGTATCTATAGAGTCTTGGTGGGCACGATCGGCATGTGCCTGAGACCGTTTGTAGGAGGCTTCAACTCTGGCAATGGCATCCAGGGTCTCTGTCCCAGGATGGGCTGGGTGTTGTTCACGGCCTTGCCTTGCAGCTGCACTCCTGTTAGTGACCTGGGCCGTCAACTGTGTCCTCACCCGTCCACTCTGCCTGCTAAGCTGTGATGTAGAAGGACCATCATCGTCCCATGGGTCAGGCAGGATATCCGTGGCAGGAGTGGTGGTGGTGGTGCTGGTGCTGGTAGCTGCACAGGTCACAGTGGCAGTAGTTGCTGTTGGTGCAGTGTTGATGGCGGTGGAGGCAGGGTTGTCCTGTGAGCATGATGGCCCTAGGATTGTAGTTGTGCCGGCATTGTCCTCCGCACCCGAGGTGTCCACCGGATCATCACCTGAGAGTCCATCCTGTGAGGTGGGCGAATGGTGCTGGCGGCTGCTGGTTTCTCCTCTGAGTTCACGTTCACCTGAGGGACAAGAATATGAAAATCAATGCTGTGGACATGACAGGTTTGTTGTTGTGACATTTCTATTTAGTAGGGCATGAGAACATGGTTGTTGGTGTCTTTAAACTGGTGTGTTCCACAGTACTGGGCATTATGGTGTTGGGGAGGTGGGTAAACAATACTAGGATATGTGTGGGCCTGTCCTGCTATTGGATGGTGCCCCTGTGAAAAAGGCTACCTACATATGAGTTTGCAGAGGGTGATGCAGTGGTCTGCACATGGTATGCAGACTCCATTTTGCTGTGGGACTGTACATGGGGGCCTGTTGGGAGTAGTAGTGCTGGACCAAACCTCCCACCCTCCCTGTGAACATGGGGGCCTGTTGGGAGTTGTAGTGCTGGGCCTAACCCACCACCCTCCCCCACACTCCACCACCCTCCCTGTGAACATGGGGGCCTGTTGGGAGTTGTAGTGCTGGACCAAACCCACCACCCTCCCCCATACTCCCCCACCCTCCCTGTGAACATGGGGGCTATTGGGAGTTGTAGTGCTGAACCTAACCCACCACCCTCCCCCACACTCCCCCACCCTCCCTGTGAACATGGGGGCCTGTTGGGAGTAGTAGTGCTGAACCTAACCCACCACCCTCCCCCACACTCCACCACCCTTCCTGTGAACATGGGGGTCTGTTGGGAGTTGTAGTGCTGGACCAAACCCCCCACCCTCCCCCACACTCCACACCCTCCCTGTGAACATGGGGGCTGTTGGGAGTTGTAGTGCTGGACCAAACCCCCACCCTCCCCCACACTCCCCCACCCTCCCTGTGAACATGGGGGCCTGTTGGGAGTTGTAGTGCTGGACCTAACACACCACCCTCCCCCACACTCACCCACCCTCCCTGTGAACATGGGGGCCTGTTGGGAGTTGTAGTGCTGGACCAAACCCTCCACCCTCCCCCACACTCCACCACCCTCCCTGTGAACATGGGGGCCTGTTGGGAGTTCTAGTGCTGTGTGATAGTGGTCATTGGTTTGTACTTACCAGTCTCAAGTCCCTCTTCGATTCCTTCAAGGCTCTCTGGGTGCAGTATGCCCAGCACCTTCTCCTCCCATTCTGTGAATGGTATGGGCTCCGGGAGAGTGCCGCCGCCATTGTGGTGTGCCCGCAGGTGGTTCTTGGCCCTGATGCCTTTCACCCTTGTCTTGAGGTCGGGCCACCGCCTCTGGATCTCGTGTTTGGTGCGTGGCACGGTCCCAGAAGCATTGACTCTGCTCACTATCCTGTCCCACATGTTGGTTTTGGTTGCCAAGGTGGTCTGCTGGACTAGGTTCCCGAATAGATGTGGTTCCACCCCGATGATTTCATCGACCATGACCTTCAACTCAGTCTCTGTGAACTTGGGATTTTTCTTGGGTGCCATGGTGTGTGTTGTGCAGGGTGTGGGTGGGGTGGGGTGTGCAGGTGTGGGGTATGTAAGAAGGTGTTGCGGAGGTTTGTGTGGTGGGTGTGCTGGTTTGCAGGTTCTGTGTGTGTATGTGTGTCTCTGCTGTTCGTGGTATTCTGCCTCTTTCTTCAAGGTGTGCTATGATGCAATGGATTGTGGTCATGGGAGGGATTCCTTTTATACTCTGTGTGGTTCTTGTGTCCCAATGGTTGTTGTCAGTCAGGTGTTCTGTGGGTGTGGTGACTTGGATGTTCTTGTTTGTGTTTGGGGGGGTGGGCCTTGGGGCATGTAGTTGGTGGTGATGGGTGTTTCAGGTGGGTGTGTGTCCTGTTTTGTGTGTTGTGTATTTACTCCCGTCCGCCATTTTGGAATCGGTTTGGCGGCAGGGGTGATGTTCGTTTGGTCCTTCTGCAGTCATACTCCTTTTTCCGATCATTCCGCAGCGGTCGTGGGAGCTGGTGAGTTCCGTTGGGGTTGCGGGGTTATCCTAATCGTGCTGCCGGACCCTCCGCAGGTCGTGCGGGTGGTTAGCCATGTTTCCACAGTGTTTGCGTCCGCGGTGGTGGGAATTTATGTAGTACCGTTCACCTGTGGTGGTCTTTCATGTTATCCGTACGCCGAGGACGGTGTTTTATGTGGTCCGTCCGCTGCGGTCGGATGTTTGCTGTCAGTTATATCCTAACCGCTACCGTGGATTTTCCGCGGAGCGGTCGGGAGTATTTTTACCGCGACCATGGCGGACGGAACACATTTCCGTCCGCAATCCTAATCGGCCCCTAAGTGTTTACTGTAGTTAATTAAAATTTAGCACTTGAATTCATGTAAGTTTGATCATAGCTTACATTTCAGATTTGAATACTAAGCAATTGGACCTGTGTTTGTCCATTGATGGAGGAAGGACTCGTAGAAAAGAGACTTGCTTGGAAAGCATCCTCTCGTTTAACTCATTAACATGTTATTAAATAAGTTTTGTGAATAACTAATGTGCACCACACCAACACGCGGGTTAGTGATGCTTGCTTATGTGTTTACTAACGATAATAGCATGAACGAAGGACTAAACTGCTTTAAACTGGGAAATCTTTACTGTGCATGTGTCAACTGCATCTGTGTAGTATGACGAGCTGTTGCTTGGAGGGAAATTCTTGCACATGAGCAGAAGGTTCTAATATGGAGTCTTGAAGACTCACATGTTTGGCATCTGCTTGCTTGAAACTAAATCGAGTGATCTTACTAATGCTAACGCGGGGATACATCTAATAAATAAACTGGGACAGAGTAGAGGTGGGTGGTATACAGAGAAACCATTTATTTTTTCAAGTAACATCTGTCTTTCTGACTTTATCACTAGTGCGTATTTGGGCCTCTCATGTATGGCTGGAGTGGGCTGAACCATGTGATATTCGCGCATGGGCACTGAAAGCTAAACCAGAGTGATGACCCAAAGGTTGGAAGAAGGACAAGGTCGCAGAGTGCCTGAGCCTGAGAACAGATGGTGAAAAGTTCAACTGAATGGACCTGCATGTTAGAGTTTGAACAAATGTTGCAAATGAACATGAATGCAGTGGGAAATAAAAGTTGTGAATACAAATTAAGGGGATGGGGTTGCGAACAATGGGATTACTGAATTAAATGACATATAAGCATGGTGTGATGATCTTCCCTTTTGCCTGACTAATCAGATTTAGTATTTTTACCATATCGAAATATTAATGGGTGGAGCATGTTACCTTATTAGTTTTAAAAATGTTATTTTGTTATAATGTCGTCTTCTATGATTCCAAAATCGAAATAAAGAAAAAAAAAAGAAAAGGGTGGAACATGCAGAACGAATGGTATAATTGAGATAGCTTTAGTTAGTTAGCGTGCAATTTGTGATGCTATTGCTGCGGGAGTTGCTGTTGCTGGGAGAGATGCTGTGAGATGCTGATGAATAACCGAATTTAGAACCTTCTATCCTAATTTAATTAGGGTTAGACAGAAGATCGTGGAAAAATCTTGAGGAGGAAGAGAGCGTCAGATAGGGGTGCGACGCAAATCGTTGGTTTTCTAGAGCGGTCATCTATCCTGTCCTGATTCCTGTCCTGAAGTCTTTGTCGCCTGATCTATCCCGGGGGACCCTTACCAGCCCTTTGGCTGGGGGTTGGTCTTCACACCATTCTTGGTAATTATAATTTTGTGCTGTTTGCAGATGTTCTTTTCTCTCTGTCCTCTCCCTTTCTGAGCACTGGTCATTGCATGAGTCCAAAGTATATGTTTGATGATTTAATTGAATTATCTCTCCTAAGAATGGTGGTGACTGCACTGTGTATTTGAGATGGTTCACATTTGTTTGAAATTTAGATAAAGATTTAAAACTTTCCCGAGTCTGTGGTTATTTAGATTAGTTAAAAGAATAAGTTAGCTTATGTTATTTTCACCACCGACTTGTTCAACTAATGGTCCATCGACCAAAGGAAAGAACTTTTTGATCAGTGAAAGGCTAGTTAGTAATAATATTTAACTAATCTTGAAACTGTGAAAGAAATTTATAAAACTTTGACTCCAGCGGATTACTCAACCAAGTGTGTGTGTTTATGGGCCCAGATGAGTATATGGTAGTGGAGTATCTGTTGTTGGTACGTCGCTGGATCGCAGGCACAATTAAAACTTGTTTCTACAGTGTTCAATCTATCATTTTAAATAATGCTTATGCTTTTAAAATCCAGGCATTTGCATGAACATCCTATCTCTGTCTCTAAGCTCCTGGACTTTGCAGGGGCAGTTCCACAATCTCACCAGTGATCCCCTGGGTTCAGAAGAGGCAGAAGTCTTTCCCTTCTCAGTGTATTTCCAGTTGTTTCACTTCAGACCTTTGCTAATTGCCCTCGCCACTTTAGTTGTTTGACCACTTGTTTGATCACAAGCTCGCAGTGACACAGAGGGAATTTATGCAAGCCGAGTGGAGCACAGAGCATGAAGGGCAGCACAGGGCATCCATATTTTTGTGCAACTCAAAGTATGCCAAACCTGGTATTTTTCTTTACATTTTAATTATGGACATTGATTCACCAAAATGCCAAGGGTAGCAGAAGTGACATCATAAACCCTTTGACCTAAATGATGTCACAGGAAGTGGCATCATATGACCTTTGACCCTACATCATCCCAAGAAGTGATGTCACATAAACTTAATCCTGATGACATCGCAATAATTAACATTACTGAAGTTACGTAATTGCAAAATTAATAATATATATTCTCTAGGTGAGGACAAAGGGTGGGGGTTTCTCTTCCCTAAGAAATGTTAGAGAAAAATGGGCTTTACTAGTGCATTTTAATGCACAATTTTCACATAAATTTGTTGAAACGGCATAGGCTCTAGAAAAAGGACTCACTCAATAATCAAGTGCTTTCGTGGTGTGCCAAGCTTTTGAAATCTGACAGTTCCCATGTGTTCAACCAATTATGTTTTTAAAATGTCTTATGGGTGCCCTCTTATGTAAAAAACTACCTTCATTGCTAGGACCCGCATTTTGCCATGGTGGCCCCTATTGCTCAAACATTACATACTCTATGCCAGTGTCAGAATTCTGAATACTGTTTCTCTTGCACTATGGAGGTCCCTTATGTAAAAGGTCATGTCCAATGGAGAGATTGGAGTTTTGTCTAGTGGCATTTTTGACTCATCATAAAGTAGACAAGAGGTTTTCATGTCTGCTGCAGAGAGCATGGACCATGCATATCACAGAGCAGTATTTTATGTGGATGCCTCAGTGGGTTACTGCTTTTGTCACGGACACGGTTTTGTCATTTGCAGTTTGTAAGTTACAATCTTAACATAGCAAAGTGCCCTATGAACTATCAGCAAACTTTGTGGTATATTTGATATTTGATATTTGATATTTATTGGTTTGTATAGCGCTGAATCGCCCATGAGGGTATCTCGGCGCTGCGGACGGCGGAACATCAGAACAAGAGGGAAGAAATTTAGAAGAGGTGGGGTTTTAACATCTTTCTAAATTGAATCAGATT
The DNA here is from genome assembly GCF_964263255.1 of Lissotriton vulgaris. Classification (NCBI taxonomy): domain Eukaryota; kingdom Metazoa; phylum Chordata; class Amphibia; order Caudata; family Salamandridae; genus Lissotriton; species Lissotriton vulgaris. Next base: position 1,945,084,715 of record NC_141693.1, read on the forward strand.
GTTTCCTGAGCGTAACTGAGGAGGCAGGCTATTCCAGAATCGGGGGGCAAGATAAGAAAATGCCTTGCCACCACTGCAAGCCTTTTTGATTCTGGGAATGGTGAGCAAATGTTCGATGCTAGACCTGAGAGTTTGTGACGGGATATAGGAGGAGAGCTTGTTGGTGAGATACAAGGGGCCCTTGCCATTACGGGCTTTGTGAATAATACAACCTATTTTGAACTTTACCCTTTTCTTTATGGGAAGCCAGAGAAGTTGATTGAGTAGGGGTCCAGAGGGTGTTCTAGATGGGGCATTGTTGGTGAGTCGGGCAGCAGTATTCTGCACTACCTGGAGTTTATTAATGGCACTTTCGATGGCCAAAAACAGGAGGGCATTACAATGGTCCAGCCTGCTAAATATTAGGGCCTGCATGAGTGTTTGTTTTGTAGAGGAAGGTAAAAGTGGAAAAATCCTACGCAGAAGGCCAAGAACATAGTAGCAGGAACCTGCGGTGGTATTGGCATGTGCGTTATGTGTGAGTTTGTGGTCAATCTTGACACCTAGGTACTTAACCACTTCTTTGGGAGAGGGGGCGGTTCCCAGCTCTTCTGGCCACCAAGTAGGTGACCAGAGAGTGGTAGCTCCTCCAAACAACATGATTTCTGATTTGCCCCCGTTGACTTGTAAAAAGTTGTTACGCATCCAGGCAGTGATAGATTTCATGCCTTCGGAGAACAATGTTAGGTGTATTTTTTATCAAATGTTAGAAGGAGCTGGGTGTCATCTGCGTATGAGATTGGAGTGAACCCCAAGGATCTCATGAGTCTGGCCAAATGGGGGGGTGACATATATATTGAAAAGAGTAGGGCTTAGGCAGGATCCCTGTGGGACCCCCTTGCTCACTTTGGTAGTGGCAGATGTAAAAGATCCCATGGTAACTGTTTGAGTTCTATCTGTAAGAAAGTTGGTGATCCACCCCAGTGCTAGCCCCTGAATGCCTATGTCTTGGAGCCTTTCCAGAAGGATGTGATGTGAAATGGTGTCAAATGCTGCTGCAGGTCAAGCAGCACCAAAAGTGCTGCTTGACCGTTGTCAGTAGCATGCGTATATTATCGGTAACCTCAATAAGGGCGGACTCGGTACTATGTTTAGCCCGAAACCCAGACTGAGAAATATCCAGTAGTTGGTGAGTTTCCAGATAAAGGTGTCTATTGATGTACTTTTCAATGAGTTTGGACTGAAAAGGTAAAAGAGATATGGGTCAATAATTAGTGATACCGGTGGGTGGGGCCTTGGGGTCTTTACGTATGGGTTTAATTTGCGCATCTTTCTAGGCCAATGGAAGGATGCTCTCCGTGAGGGAGAAATTCAGAATAGAGCAGATCGGGAGAGCTAGTTGTTCCGCAAATTTAGCATAAATCCTGGCTGGAATGGTATCCAAGGGTGAGCCAGATTTCATTGCTTCTATAAGGGATATCACTTCCTTCATATGAAGCTGGGGAAAGGTGTGGAGTTGGGCAGATGTGGTGTAAGTGTCAGGAGGGCAGGCCGTAGGGGGAGGGAAGAAGTGTTAGCAGCAATGATTTTCTGGTGAATGGCATCAATTTTGAGGATAAAATGTTCAGCGACATCATTGCATATGTACTGTAGAGGGATTCCACAGTGTCACATGCTGATGGGCTAGAGTAGGCTTTTACTATTTTAAATAGTTTCCTGGAATTGGATCCAGCCTTCTCCAATAGATGAGTAATGTGCATTTTGCGCGATGTTTTAATGTTATTATGATAAACTGAAAATGCGCATTTGTATTTAGTTCTATCTTGTTCTCGGTGTGTGAATCGCCAGGTGCGCTCCCGTTTTTTACATTCACTCTTTTCAATACGTAGGGCCGGGGAGTACCATTCTGGAGTAGCAGTAGAGCTTTTGGGGGGGTGAGTGGGGGTGAGTGGCTGGCTTTAAAGGTGCTGCTTCATCCAGTACGCTGGAGATAGTGTTGTAAAAATGGTTTAGTTGTTGTTCGACATTGAAATTGCGGGTGTCAATGTCACATGTCGGAAAAGAAGAGGCAATGTGATGAGCTTTGATTTTATGCCAGGGTCTGTACCACCTACCTGTAAGTGGTAGGGAAGAAGGTGAGATAGGGAGGCTTGTCAGATGGAAATTAACTACAGAGTGATTCAACCAAGTAAGCAGTAGAGTATCTCTATATTCAATGAATTGAGAGTTGGAAAGACTTAAATCAAGGGTGTGTCCTGCTAGATAAGTGAGATCACTGTTGAGCTTGAGAAGCCCCTGGGAGGCTCAGTCGTCTAGACACGTTTTTGCATCTAAGTTGTTTAGGTCCTCACTATGAATATTAAAATCTCCTAGAAGTAGGACATTTCGGGTAGCAGCAATATGGGGGGGGCGATAAATTCTAAAAGGCGACCATTAAAGTCGTTTATTGGTCCAGGGGGCCTGTAAACCAGTGCTCCTTTCCAACTCTGTTGGGGATGTAGTCCAATTTTAAAAATAAGACATTTGAATAATTTCGAACAGAACTGGTCAAGTATGGTAACTGATATATGTTCTTGATGAATTATGGCTATACCTCCGCCCGCTCGTTCTAGCCTATCAAGTCTTTGAATGCGAAAGCTGGGTGGTAGAGCTAGAGCTATCGCAGGAACCGCAGATGATTTAATCCAGGTTTCCGTGAGAAATCCCAGATCTGGGTTAGTATCCTCTAAGAGATCCCAGATGGCGGTGGCATGTTGGGGGAGCGATCTAACGTTTGCTTGGAGGCCTATCCATGTAGTATGGTGAGGTGATTCAGCGGGGGAGGTTTGTGTAGGGCCGTGTCTCGGCGATAGAAGGTGGTCTGGTAGTGATAGAATTATCTATTGTTTTTATATTCTGCAGGGGGCTGGGCTGGTACTTACACTTATAGAAAGAAAAAGGTCCTTCGTGCCATCCTCCAAGGGGACATAATTGGGGGGCTGGTCTAAGCTTCAACAGGAATTCTCTAGTATAGGTGAGCATAGGTAAGGCTCCAGAGGAGCTATCAAGATTGTCAGGTTTAAAATGAGCAGGAGTCCTGGCTTCTGGCGACGGACAGGCGCGGACGGGTGCAGATGGGCTTGCCTTAGGCGTGCCTTCAGTGCGCCAGCGGCGCGCCAGCTGCGCACGTCCGCTGCGCGTCTGGGAATGCATGGCATGATAAGGTGGGTGGGCTAAAAGCTGCAGGCAGCTGATTGGTCGCCCGGCCAGGAAGTTGTGAATCACTTCCTGTAGCTCGGGTCTTTGTCCCGCCTCCCTCCACACAAACCAAACAATTGGCGGTGGACCGGGGAGAATGGGCTGACAGTGATAATACAGTGAGTGCTTTTTTTAAAACAGCGGCAATTTTACCCTTGTGCTTTAGCTTTAAAAGTTCAGCGTGAGCCCTTTCCAGCGCTCCAAGTTATCTCCAGCGCGTCCACTCGCATCTGGGAGTGCATGGGATGATATAGTGGGTGGGCTATATCATCCCATGCACTCCCAGACGCGAGTGGACACGCTGGAGATAACTTGGAGCGCTGGAAAGGGCTCATAGGTTAAAATGTTATGTTTTTTCCCAGCCACCATTATTCTAATGTTGCTGAAATGGGTTCATTTGGGTAGAAATACATTCCTATTAGTAAAGCCAACCACAGTGGTACATTATAAATCCTGAGTTTGTGCTTCTCCAGACCAAAAACTCTTAAAATATACTGCCTGCTAATATGGATGATGTGTGATTCCTACAGCTTGTAGACCTCATTGTCTTGAGGTAAATTAAATTTTGGCCATGTTGTGTTCCCTAGCGCGTACCCCACCGACTCCATGTATCAGCTTAAAGTACATGTAACTTCCCTCCTGTGCCAGCTATGAAGACGCAAATACATTTGCGTCCACCGTTAACTTGTCCTCTTTCAGATGCACCATGAATGGATTATATAGCCCGTTCCTAAGTATGCTATGCCACCGTCTTTTTGTAATACACTTTTCATATTTTTCCTGCTCTAGCCAGAGTAGGCCCTGGATTCCTGCCATCTGAACCTCTTTTGTGGCTCCTGACTCTGCCCAGGCTACCTCTGTACTCGTGAACTTTGTCCTACATTCAGCGCGGCCCCTCGCGCTCAGCTCAAGCCTGCTTTCTGCCAAGACTGACTATAACCTTCGAGTTATCTGTTCCGCTCCCCGAGAATACATTCCTGCCTACTAGATCCTGTAAACATCAACTCCAGCTGCAGGGCCAAAGGGCCGACCTGTCTGTATGCAGTTAAAGCAAGTAATTCATAGCCCCCGTTGCCATGCTTTCATGGAAGGCCCCGTGCCCCCACGCTCCTCCTGCAGACACCCAGGCGCTTATACACGCACTCACAGTTAGTATAGAATAGCTTCTGTTCTAGAGACCTTTCCGCCCAGATAGCTTAGTTCCTAAACATTAGATATCAGATATGATAGAAGCACAAGTTGATCTGACATGCCAGACTTCTGTCTCTTTCCGTCAGTGTAAATGTCAAGTCCCCTGCACCCCGTCAATTACACGTCATGCAGCTGCGCGCGCATCTAAGCTTCCGATTTCTGCTGACATTGCAACATTCTGTTAGCACCACCCCTTGGTGCCACCCACTTGCGTCACCTATCAGTGACGTTTCTAGCACACACCTCTGGTTCACGCCTAGTTTACGCCTTTTTGATGATGTATTAGTATCACGTGTATACTGTTATCTTGTCTTCTCTCAGCTGTTACGCCTCTTACATTGAACCTTATGATGTAAATCAAGTATATAAGCTATGTATTGTCAATAAACGTGAGCGCGCTCATCTATCCCTTCTGACACCCCTGTGGTGGTCAGAACATGATATCCTGATTCCTTTATGAGGAATAAAACCCTTAGAAACTCTAACACCACGGACTCTGTTTCTTTTCCTTCTGATTGAGTTATTATTGATTAAGTACTTACCTGCATAGAAATTAAGAGAGTAAATTAATTATTTACGTCATTTTGGCGCCCGAATAGGGACCCCTCCCCCACCTCACGCGCCGGTAGGTGCGTTGCAATCCGTGTCCCCTGCCATCAGTTAGACGGACTACACGTGTACTGGCAGGATTTCCTGCATCCCCCTCTGACCCACGGAGGTGACGAAGACTGCGATCAGTGCCCAGACGAGGCGGTGAGGAGTGCGGAGGATCCCGACCAGAGCCCAGCCGAAAGAAGCAAGGTCCGAGGTGTGAAGAGGCCCACCAGTTTTCCGAAGTTTTCCGAAGTTTTCCGAAGTTTTCCGAAGTTTTCCGAAGTTTTCCGAAGTCCCGAGTCGAGTCCAGTCGAGTTTTCCGAGGCCTTCTGTTTCCGTGCTTCCCGGTGAGTACCATTGCTGGGTCGTATCTAGACGGGTTTGGGTACGCAAGTCCGGTCTGCACTGTTTTTAGGCAGTGTATCTGTACTGTTTAGCAGTATACCAAGTCTTCCGAATTTCTGCACTGTTACAGCAGTGTATCCGTACTGTTTAGCAGTACATTTAGTTAGCTATGTCTCCAATGTTTTTATGTGATTAATGTCGTGGTATGAATGTGACTGTTTAAACGTGTATTATAGTGTTTTTCATATAATATAGCTGTCAAAGAGTATCCAGGAATAAAGATCTAGCATTCAGTAATAAGTAAGCAGGATGCCGTTCCTCAGCAAGTTAAAACAGATCGGAACTAGGAAAGGGTTACTAGAGGAAGAAATTCCTATCCCCCCTAGGGACACTCCAGGCAATTTTATGTATCAAAAACACGGCATAGATGCCATATTATATCTAGATTTATGGGCCGATTACACCAAGCACCTAGACGAGAGACACAGATGGCCTGTTACCGGAACGTGGGATGCCGAGTGCATCATGAGGGTAGAAGAAGCATTATGGAAAAAGAAAGCTAGACAATCTCAGAAGGACGCCATAGAGTTTTGGCGTAAGGAATCACGTAAGCGTGCTGACAAAGCACTCCGTAGAGAAGACAGACTTAAAGAATCAGATAAAGAGCGAGAGAACGAATTAGTTACCGAAGGGATCCGAGTAAAAACAGAACAAATAGACCGTGCCCGAAATAATCTGGTAAACGGTATGTATCTTGCGGCCGATGGCCCATCCGAAACTGAATCAGAGATACCGAAAAACTTACCGACACCATTAGTTCCAACTAAAGTAATGCATAAAACGACTAAAGACATATTCCTGAATTCATATCTAGAGGATGTAGCACCAGCTTACACCAATCTGCCTGTTCGTGCCCTGCCTACTGACAGGGATGGGGGTGGTACTACGCCCCCAGATCCGGTTCCGCAGGTACCGCGACAGACCTCCCCTGTTCCGCCACCTCCGCCACTTCCCCCACTCAAGACGGACCTACCGAAACCAGTACTACCTGATCTTACTAAAAGACAGATTCAAGTCCAGATACAGACTCCACGGAGAGATAATGCCCAAGCATCCGCCTCAGGAGGTGCGACAGCGGGTCTACAGACCCCGCCACCGACACACAGATTGCATTTAAAGGATACACAGAATCCTTTCCAGTCTCCCTACTCATCCCGGCTTGAGGCATTCAAAGATAGGATGTCATTCTGCAGATATGATCCAGTACCTGGAACAGACGATTTAATGGTATTAGCATCACTACGATTAAGATCAGCCACTGATAGCTTGCTATGCTGTGTGGGAATGCAGGAAGCCCTCGACAGACTATACAAATTCATACAGACAGGGAAAGACCCCGACAGTGTCAAAGCTGCCATGTATAAACAGAAAGTTGACATTCAAAAACAGATATTACGATTTTTCATTAATTGTGTAATAAGAGAACGAGACAGGCCCGGGACAGATCAAAGTGAGTTAGACGCATTAAACAAGTGGGGCCAAAATATAGCAGAAGCAAAACATGACAAGGGGACTAGCATAGCCACTATGTCCCAGAAAATTAGAAAGGCAGTATTAGCTGCACATCAGGAAGAAACTGATAAAACTTCCTCCGAGGAGGAAGATGAAGATGAAACATCAGGAAAGTCTACAGACATTATAGCATATGTAGGTAGGGGAAACTACCTTAGGAAAGGTGTCCGTCCGGAGAGCAAGAGAGTTCTTTTTTCCGCTTTAACAAATCCGAATTCTTCTGAACATCAGTTCCAGGAAACTGATAAAAGGCTTCGAGATCGAGTAGGGTACCATGTACTCAATTCTATGGATGAACAGGAATTAGCCCGGTCAGCCGTGTTGTGGGCCGAAAACCCAGACATATATAATGATGACACGTTAGTGCAGACATTCTTGAACCTTTCCCCGGAAGAGCAGAAAATAGCAGGTGTATACATGATTCAGCACCTCCTCATCAAGTTCAGCAACCATCATTCTGATCCAGGTCCCTTACACGAAACATTAGAAGCACTACTCATGGATAGATGGAGAGGTTTTAGTACCAAATTAATACAAATAATTCTAGAACAACGACGTAAGTATAACACTTTCCTGAGCTCTGAATATGTTCCCGCCCCGCCTCCAGAAAGAAAAATGTACCACATGCAATGCGGTGGCGGCATTGAAAGTCAGAATCCCTTACGAGAAGTACATCCAGTTATGGGTGAGGATCATACCCTGAAACGTGTGTATGTTCACACGCCACTGACTAAGTTAGAACTGTTAGAAATGAAGAAATTAGTTCCGTGCCATGATAAAGATCCTGCAGGTTTTCACAGAGAGCTTAAAGACATGTTATTGATGGGAGATTACACGTATGATGATATTATGAAAATGTTAAAAGTACTGTTGCCCACGGGCATTTACGAGAAATTAAAGGAAAAGGATTGGGAAGTGGGAGAGTCAAAGATAGCATGGGCGGAGATAGAAGACGAAGAAAAGAAACGGGTCCCAGGGTTAGGCCTTGGGGATCTGACTAAAGCATTACCAGGTTTAATAGTACAGGTTCTGCCAAGATTATTGACAACTAGAAAGGAAGATTGGGACGCAATCTCGTCCTGTAAACAGAAACAAGATGAAGATACTAGTGACTTTTATTCAAGATTCGAGAAATGTTTCATTATCAATAGTGGTCTAAAAACTAGTAGCGAGTCATATCCACACCTTTTTGTAACAAAATTAGTCGAGAACGCCCTACCACTAGTTAAAAATAGAGTGTACAAGGTTGAAAGTACTTGGCAGGCAAATACGCCATCACAGATGTTGCAAATGTTACAATATCACCAGAACAGAATTAGGGAAGAACAAGATCAGGAACAGAAACGTATGAAGGACACCAAAATGAAAATGTTAGTAGCTCAGACAATTCCAGCCGAGGGTCATAGAAAAGGTGGGGCCCAGACCAATCATTCTGCCGCTCCCGTTAAAGGGACATGTAATTATTGCAAGCAGCCAGGTCACTACGTGCATGAATGTCCAGTCCTGAAACATAACATCGAGACAGGTAAAACTAAAGAAAGACCGCGTCCGCCTAGACATGAACAGGGTCATCAACAGACCTCACAGAACGAACAGCCAATGCAGAATACACAGCCTATGCATGATCAGTCCCATACAGTACAGACAGTGGCCGTACCACAGTCACAGCATGCTCAGACACAGCCCGCTGCCGCAACTAGACAAGTCTCACAACAAATGTACCAGTATGCCCAGTCGGCATATCCAGATTATCAGCGTTATACATGAAACAGCCTAGGGAGGGAAAGTGATTTGCCTCTTATTGAAATTCCTGTAGATCAAGAAGGTCCTTATGTACATAGTCACGTATTAGGAAAAGACAGAAAGTTTTTAATTGACACAGGGGCAAGTCGCACTACTATAAGTCATAATGAAGTTCCAGGGGCACCCCTCTCAGGCTCACAGAATGTTTCCCTTGGTTTTTCAGGACAGCCTATTGTAAATGAAGTATCAGAACCAGTACCACTAGCTGTGGGTCCATTATCTCGAGTTACAGATTTGTTACTTACGAAATCATGTCCCGAAAATCTGTTAGGAATTAAAACACTGAAAGCTCTAGGAGCTATAATTTGCTGTTCCCCGGAGGGAGTCAGACTCTTTTTACGGGATTTCAAGGGTCATTATGTTCTACGTGACTTTGATGTCAGATTGAAAAATGTACCAGATCACTTATGGGCAAAAGGCCCAGCTGATGTAGGTTGCATGCATATCACACCATATCGTGTTACACTCAAGACAGGAGTTGTTTTACCCAGAATCAGACAATACAAGTTACCACCCGATGCTGTAGTGGCTTTACTGAAAATAATTGAAGAGCTTATTGCCCAAGGAGTGGTCGTAGAGACCGACTCCAATATCTGTAATTCACCCATCATTCCAATTCTTAAACGTACAGACCGCAATGCACCGCCAGTATACCGGCTGGTGATTGATCTTCGAGAACTGAACAAATGCATTGTACCACAGTATCCTGTGGTCCCCGATATCTCCACCCTGTTAACTGCCATTGATTCAGAAGCAACGTTCTTTACTGTAATCGATCTCAAGAACGCTTTCTTCAGTGTACCCATTGACCCGGAGAGCCAATATCTCTTCGGATTCAGTTTAAATGGACGAAGTTTCAAATTTTCCCGCGCACCTCAAGGATTTACAGAAAGCCCCAGCATCTATAGTCAAGCACTGAAAAGACAACTAGATTGTATCCAAATGCCAGTTAATACCGCCTTACTACAGTACGTCGATGATCTGCTGATCACCGCACGAAGTGAGCCCGAATGTGAACAAGCATCTCTGACAGTTTTGCATTTCTTGGCCGACAAGGGACATAAGGTGTCTCCTTCGAAGCTACAATTCTGTGTTCAGCAAGTTGTGTACTTGGGTCACTTGCTGTCCAAAGTGGGGAGACAGCTCACTCCCGATCGCATTCAGTTAATTGTAAACATGTCCCGACCCCAGTCACAAAAGGAAGTACGGGCCTTCATAGGCCTCACCTCGTACTGCAGACAATGGATTCCTCAATATGCATTTCTAGCTAAACCACTCATCCAGTTAACGACACAGGAGGCAGCGACTTCGACTGTCCTCCCTTGGACTCAGGAACACACACAAGCCTTTGAGGAATTAAAGAAAGCTTTATGCCAAGCACCAGTTTTAGCGACACCATGTTACAGCAAACCGTTTACACTTTTTGTTACAGAACGTGACGGTACAGCGTTGTCTGTCCTCACTCAAGATCAAGCAGGTTCACATAAGCCTTGTGCTTATTTTTCAAGCACATTGGATTCAGTAGCACAGGCACTCCCTGCATGTTTAAAGTCAGTAGCAGCAACAGCATTAGCAATCAGACAAAGCGATTCAATTGTTTTAGGTCATCAGTTAACAGTACAAGTTCCACATTCTGTAGAGGTTCTGTTAAACAGAACCCAGACTCAACACTTGACTATAGCACGACTGACAGGTTACGAATTGACATTATTCCAGCCACACATAGAAATCAGACGTTGCAGTATCTTGAACCCAGCAACATTGTTACCTACAGCTATGACAGATTCAGCTCCACACGATTGTATAGAGATTATTAATGCAGTAACAAAGCCCAGACGAGATTTAACAGATGTTCCATTGACAAATCCAGACCTGACACTTTATGTGGATGGTTCATGCATGAGAACAAGTACAGGAGAGTTAGTGGCCGCGTATGCCGTGACCACTGAAACTGAAGTTAAAGAGACACATCGTATTGATACACTGTCTGCCCAAGCAGCAGAGCTCATCGCTCTAACTCGAGCCTGTATACTAGCCAAGAACAGAAATGTTAACATATACACTGATTCTCGTTATGCGTTCGGAGTCGTACACGACTTCGGCATGCTCTGGCAAGAACGAGGTTTTCTGACCTCTCATGGTACAAAGATACAGCATGGTCCCCTCATTCAAGCACTGTTAGAAGCAATACATTTGCCCTCGGGCATATCAGTCATGAAGTGTAAAGCACATACTAAAGCCACAGATTCTGTTTCCCAGGGTAACGACCTGGCAGATAAGACAGCAAAACATACCGCACTGACTCACACTCAGACAACTGACACGACCAAGACAACAGATCCGACAAACTGTATGACAGTCAGGGATCCCACACTAGATGTTATTGACATTCAGACACACGCTACTCCAGACGAAATAAAGAAATGGATCGAACTAGGAGGGGTCCAGACAGATCAAGGTTGGATGACGAAGGGAAAATCTACATGGTTTCTCCCTGACTCTATGGTTCAAGTCATGATAAATACAGCACATAGTCCTGCCCATTTAGGAGAGAAAGCAATGCTAGACAGTTTACAAAATCTCTGGAACAATAAACACTTACGAGCAGCCGCAAAACAGAAAGTGCGTACTTGCATGATCTGTTGTCAGTTCAATCCAGGTAAAAGCGTCCCCGTAGAGCAAGGTGGATTTCATCCTCCCGATCACCCTTTTGAAGTCCTCCAGATGGATTATATCCAGATGGACCGTTGTCGAGGATTTAAATACGTTCTCGTAGTTGTTTGTGCTCTGTCCCGCTGGACCGAAGCATACCCAGTCCCAGATTACACTGCTCCGACCACTGCCAAACAGTTGGTTCGTGAATTTTTCCCACGGTACGGCCTGCCCCGTGTCGTATACTCAGATAACGGTCAGCCATTCTCGTCTGCCTTAATGAAAGAAGTTTCCTTGTTACTGGGATACCAGTGGAAGTTCCATTGTGTCCGACATCCAGAAGCAGCAGGCCTTGTAGAAAGGCATAATCAGACATTAAAGATTCGCCTTGCCAAAATATGTCAAGACAAAGGGGTCGACTGGATAGTCGCCCTGCCGGTGGCACTATTCTATATGAGGATGGTCGCCCATTCGAGATCAGGGCTATCTCCGTACGAAGTGGTCTTTGGCAGACCACCGAATATGTGGGGGACGCCCATTCCTAAAAAGATAACCGATGTTGATTCTAATATGTTGACAGATTACCTTGCCTCCTTGATGTCTGCACTCCAATCATGTCGTTCACAGGTTGCCGCAGCCTTCCCTGACAACACCGATGTAAAGGAGCATGACGTCCGCCCCGGAGATGTTGTTTTAGTCCGAAATTTCGACAGGAAAAGTCCGTTGGAGCCTCGCTGGAAGTCTCCGAAGACCGTTCTTCTAACAACAAGGACCGCAGTCAAATTGGAAGGAAGAAAGGGGTGGGTCCACCTAAGCCATATCAAAACATTCCCAGGACTGAAACCGGAACAAGACACACCCACCCCCACCAGAGACTCTGATAAAAAAGACTTTTCCGAATGCAAACGAGGAAAAACTCCTCAAGAACAATATCGTATGAAGTTACGATCTAGCAAGTCAGACAGTTTAATTGTTTAAGTCCTCCCCTAGGTGAATCGGTTAAATAGTTTCTGACATGTATCCCCTAGATCGAGTTAGAGAGAGAGAGGAAAAGAAAAGAACATATTGCAAATCGCTTCGTAGTCACTGCATAGTGACACTAATAATCATGTTTATTTTCAGTATACTAATCATTATTGCTGGCATCTTATTACCGATTTATTATCCTATTTTCAAGCGTGAACAATCTGCTTACAATGTCTCTGCTGAACACACTTTTAGTGAGTTACCTCCTCATGAGCTTTCCTACAGACTCGCGCTGCGCAACAATACATTCATTAGTATGTTACATCATTCTCATCAAACTAACAATGCTACAAATTGCTGGATATGTGGCCGACTCCCTCCCTACCAGAACTACAAGGGAGCCCTGCCTCTCTTTCCGTACCCGTTCACTCACAATGGCTCCTGCGGAGCATGGTTTAAGATAATTAATTCTCTAGATCCTGACATTGCTGTTTTCGATGGGGGTTGGGTTTGGGGAAACCTGAACTTGGTCCTACTAGACGTCTGTTACCCGGATAAGGAGGGACTCCCCATTAGAATAGGAACTGATCTAGAAAATGAAGTATATGGATTAGGTAATTACACAATTAGCCTTATGATTCTTACTGTCGAATCCGAAGCCGCACCAGTTCTACCCATTATGTCAGTACTGCCAGTCACTGGTGAATTATGTATTAAGAAGAAAGGTTCAGTACACTTAGGTCATAGTAAATGCGCTACTGTGGTCGAATTCAGTGATAATGGAAAATCATCTTTCAAAGCTATCAGTCATTCTTACTTTGTTTGTGGTCATACCGCATACATTCGTCTACCTCCAGATTGGGATGGTACCTGTTACATTGCATTCCTCCTGCCACCTGTTTTTCTAGCTCCTTCTGATTACCATAGAACTAGCAATCTAGTAAAAGATAGACCCAGAAGAGATGTGAGGTTCCGTGACAATTGTAAGTGGTGTTTTCGACTCGCACGAATATGGTCGAGTCTAGTATCTATGAACCGCAAATGACGAGTTTAGTAAGTGTGCGCAGTTTCGCTGTGCTAACTTAAACCGTTCGTTTGTTACGTGGGCTTTTCATCTGTACCCACGGGTTCCATCTTAGATACGGCATCCATTTTGTCTCTTGCCCTCAAGTAGCCAGCGAACGGACGCTGTCCGCTTCGCGACCCTGGGACTCCCAAGATATTTGCGGAAGACACATGTCCTTTGAAAGTGTCTTTATGACGAGGGGGTTGCTACTGTAAGGCAGATGGCGCCGCTCGAGGCTCATCTCGCCGCACGGACTTATTGTCTCAGCCGTGCATCTCATTAGGCACGTCCCTTTGATGCTTGTATCTCGTGTTTCTCGATACCTCCCCTTTTACACCCTTTCCGATCTCCCCACTGTCTCCGTCTTCCTCTGCACCTGTCTTCGTTCCTATTTCGATCTACTTTACTGCTGATTGGAATTTGCTAATGGTGGGAAGATGGTTTTTACAGTTGGGAACCGCCAAATGTTTCCGCACTTATGTTCCGGACCTTGTGTGTTTCAAAGCGACCAAAGCGACCCCTCTGGGAGCTAGATGTGGGAACTGAGTTGTAAACCTTTGTGTTCAATGCTAGCCTATGGGTAAAAACTGTATAAAAGGAGCGACCCACAGAACCAATTTGAAGCAGTCTCCCCGAACTACATTCGATGTACTTCCTGTGACTTCTGTGTTCCCTGCAGTAAATAAACCTTGACTCTTTGACGCCGAAGGAAGTGTCCCGTGTCTCTGTGACTTGTACGCCGGAGCAGGTTACCCACGAAGGTTTCAGGTGTTGTGCCCTGGCACCGCTGGGTCCAAAAGAACCCAGTCCTTCAGTTGGCGCCCAACGTGGGGCTGCATCAGTGGTACCGGTCCAAGCCCGACGATCGTGAGGAACTTCGTGTGAAATCTCCGAGGGAAGGTGCACCCCGCTTCATCGATCCTGTTGTCGAAATAAGTGGCCCGAAGACTTTTCCCGCGAAGATTCCCGCCTCCTGACGGCTGCGACGGACTGCTGCCCTGACTGTAGACCTGTTTTGGCGCCTGGCGTAGACCTTGGTATAGCGAGACGATTGACGGGCCTTCCTGAGGACGCCATTGATCTTTGAGTTAAGTATTTGTGGGTCGCTCCCAGAGTCCTTGGTTGTAAACACTTTAGCGAGTGTTTTTGTTGTAGACACTTTAGCGAGTGTCTTTGTTGTAAACACTTTAGCGAGTGTTTTTGTTGTACACGCTGTGTGAGTGTTTTTGTCGGTGACACTTTGCTAGCGTACTTTGTTGTTGTATTTGTTTGACGACTGCAGCCGCCAAAGACCGAGGGTTTTGTTCTTTGCTGGGACTTGGTAAATCCCGTAACCCTTGAAGTTTGTGAAACTCGGCTAGTGTGCAAGATGCCTGGTCGCAGTACTTTGTTCAGTTGTTGTAGACCTTGTGGTGCGGATTCCCTGCTGGAGGACTCGTGTCCGATACCTCCGGTTGGAACTCCTACTTATGACTTATATAGCAAACATGGGCTAGGCCCGATTGCTTTTAACGATTATTGGATAAAATATACAAAGAAAGACGGCGATCTTCGTTGGCCACCTCACGGTAGCTTCGAAGCGTCGATCTTAGATAATTTAGAAATAAAGTTGTTCGAACGTAAATCTAGGCCGGCCATGTTTGATGCCTTTCGGTTGTGGCGCAAAGAAGCCCGACAGAAAGAGATCAGACAGAATAAACGTAGTGAGCGAGATAATGTTGCTACCATAGTGAAGAAAGCTGAGCAGTTTCAGCGTGATAAGGAGGATAAGGATAAGGAAGTGTTTGAGAGGCTACAACGTATGACCATAGATAAATGCTATCCCGCTTTGCCTACGGAGTCGGATAAGAAGGACGAGGCAGTTGAGGATCCTTTAATGTCCTATCTTATGAAGTCGCCACCTCCGTACGTACAGGGTACCGCAGCTCCTGTGGTCCCTGCCGTACCTGTTCCTCCACTTGTTATTCCTCCGCCCGTTCCTCAACCTGCACCCGCTCTTCCGACTGTTCCTGCTCCTGTGCCTGTTTCTATTCCTACTGCTCCTCCGCTTCCACATACTCCTACTCACGCTACTGCTCCTGTGTTGTTAACCCCTGTTGTTGCTACTGGTTCTACTCCTTCTCTTGTTAGTCCTGTGTCTTATTCTTGTCCCTCTACTCGTAACCGTAATTCTCCCATTGCGGCTAGCTTCTTTCAGCCGCTCGGACCTGTTTTTGGGTCCGCTGGTTCTGATGGTCCACCGCAGAGGCGTAGTCAGCTTCCTGGTAATAGGGAACGCGCTGCGCTATATAATATGGCGATGGGATGGATGGACAATCCGCAGAGAAATCCACCCCGAGTTGTTCTTGAAACATTTAGTCAATTCAACATACCGACTCAGAGATATGTGTTTGACGAAATGTGTAAACTCCTACATGATCAGATAGCGGCTGTTGCGCCTGACGAGGTGCTGACCGCCCTGTCTAATCTTCGGCTTCAGTTCGCAACTGGACTGATAGTCGACACTAATGTCCGACGTGCTATTGAGCAGTTGCTGTCTTTTCGTCTCGCTCCTATTCCTCACGCACTGTTTGTTGAGGATCTTGAGCGCCAACAAGCCGAGCCTGGCCAATATCCTATGCGTGAAGTTCCGCCGGTTTGGGTACCCGCTGATAATACTAATGCTAATGCTCCAGTGGCGGCACATTTCCAGAGAATATGGATACATCTCCCATGGAAACGATCGGAAGTGCTTCAGGTGAAACAATCTTTGCCCGATCCTCGTAAAAATCCTGCTGGGTATTATAAGGAATTATCGCAGCTCGTAGATGCTACGGTAATGAATCTTGCCGATATCGACATGTTGTTTGGCAACGTCGTACCACAACCGGTATGGGCTAAGATTCGTCACCAAGATCACGCAAATGAATTAGGTGGTGATTGGAATGCCATTACAGCGGCAGACGCTGGACAAGCGGCTGCTACTAAACCCGATCAGTTGATTGCTGATCTTCCCCAGCGAATCATTACATTAATGAAAACGCTTATGCCAGCTATGAGGGTGAATTGGGACAAGTTGTCAGCCTGTAAGCAGAAGAAAGATGAGAGTGTATCAGACTTCTTTACGAGGTTTGAGGAAACATTCGTTGATCATAGTGGACAGGATATGGGTACTGAGGGTGGACAGAGGTTGTTTGTGGATAAATTCGTATCGAACTTATTGCCCGATTTGAGCAATAAATTGAAGAATTCAGAAAGTGCGTGGGCCGTTTCTACCTCAGCTCAGATTCTGGCTACGGCACAATATTATGAAAATAGAGAGAAAGAAGAAAATGACCGAGCTGATAAAAAGACAAAAGAGCTGAAAACTAAAGTGTTGTTACAACAAGCGTATCCGCCGCGTTCTAATCAGAATGCGTCTCAGCAGAATAGATCACAGTCGCAATCGAATCGATCGCAGTCGCGTAACGATTCCTCTTTTCAAAGATCTTCGTTGGGGTACAATCAATGTGCTTATTGTAGACAGGAGGGACACATTAAATTCAATTGTCCTGCTTTGAACGAACGTATTAGTGGTAATTCGTCTAGAGGAGGCCGTGGTGGTTCACAGAATGCATCACGTGGTAGAGGTCGTGGTGCTCAGAACGACCGTTCTGACAACTCATCAAATTCTAATAACTGTTTCGATCAACGTGGATCATCGCAAGGACGATCTGCGCAGTACAATGTAGACGATTATTACGTCGATCAGGGGACTGACGACAGTAATTACTAGGACAGCCAAAGACAAGGAGAGGGAGTGGTATCAGTTCCGGTTGATCAGAGAGGGCCTTACGTCGCAGTTGCTACATCGGGCGTCGTTGAGCCTTTTCTGTTGGACACTGGTGCAGCGAAAAGTTCAATCATGCATTCGAAACTCCCTGGCGCACCTTTGTCTGGCTTAACAAATGTATCCGTTGGATTCTCTGGCGCCCCCGTTAGCAATCCAGTTTCGCACCCTTTGCCCCTTAAAATTGGGCCTCGTGAGCTCGAAGCTCCGTTGATTTTGACCACTGGTTGTGGCGAAAATCTTTTGGGTCTGGATTTGCTTAAACGTTTGTATGCAACTTTGTATTGTTCTCCTGCGGGTGTAAAGCTTACGTTAGGAGAGAGAGTAGTCTCTCCCATGTATTTGTCTCTCGATAAGCTTCCACCGGAATTGGATTCTCTTCCTGCGTCTTTGTGGGCGACGGGTCCAAATGATGTGGGCCTACTTGATATCTCCCCTTATGTTGTTCAGTTGAAATCGAATGTGCGATTGCCGCGTATTCCCCAATACCGTATCTCCCTTGATGGTGAACGAGCTTTGTTAGCGATCATCTATGATTTGATCGAGAAAGATGTTATTGAAGAGACTCGGGGAAACGTGTGCAACAGCCCTGTACTGCCCATTCTTAAACGTACTGATCCTACCAAACCGCCTGTTTATCGTTTTGTTATCGATTTACGGGAGGTAAATAAAATTGTGGTTCCTCAATTCCCTGTTGTGCCTGACATCACGGCGCTACTGACTCTGATTCCAGCTACTGCTTCGTGGTTTTCGGTGATTGATTTGAAAAATGCGTTTTTCAGCATCCCGATCGCCGAGGAGAGCAGGGACCTTTTCGGTTTCTCTCTTGGTGGACGTAGCTTCCGGTTTAAGCGCGCTCCTCAGGGCTACTGTGAAAGTCCATCGATTTACAGTCAAGCCTTGAAGGGTCAATTGGATGCGTTTAGGTTGCCGGTTGGTGCGGCTTTAATCCAATACGTCGACGACTTATTGGTGGCTGCCGATACTCAGGACATTTGCAAAATTGCAACGGTGTCATTGCTGCAACATCTCTGTGAGTTAAATCACAAGGTGTCACCTTCTAAACTCCAATATTGTTGTCAAGAAGTAACCTACCTAGGTCACTTATTGTCAAAGGAGGGAAGGAGATTGACCCCAGAGAGAATTGCAGCGATTGCGCGAATGGCTGTGCCACAAACCCAAAGAGATGTGCGTGCCTTTCTAGGTATCACGTCGTACTGCAGGCAGTGGATTCCTAATTTTTCATTGCTAGCGAAACCATTGGTGGCTCTTACGTGCAAGGATGTTTCAACTCCTTTACCATGGACGGAAGAATGTCAGAAAAGTTTTTCTGAATTACGTGATTCATTGTGTTCGGCTCCTGTGTTAGGTACCCCTGATTACAGCAAGCCGTTCACGTTATATGTTCACGAGAGAGAAGGTTGTGCGTTGAGTGTCTTAACGCAACCTTTTGGTGGTAAGCAACGTCCATGTGCATATTTTTCCTCGACCTTAGACCCAGTAGCTAGAGCATTGCCGAGTTGTTTGAGAGCAACTGCGGCAGCTGCGGTCTCCATCCGACAATCAGCAGGATTGGTCATGGATAATATGCTTACGGTGATGGTTCCGCATGCAGTCGACACTCTTTTGAATAGAACGAAAACTCAGCACTTGACGAGTGCGAGGTTGTCTGGGTACGAATTGACGCTTTTGGCAAGCCATATTCAAATAAAACGTTGTAATGTCCTAAATCCGGCAACTTTGTTACCGATTAGTGCAGAGTCAGATGAAGTAACAGAACATGACTGTTACTTGCGTACAGAGGAGGAAACAAAAGGTCGAGTGGACCTTAAAAACACCCCATTGGAAGACCCGGACGGCACTCTGTATGTGGATGGGTCATGTTTTAAATTGCCGAACGGTGATGTGACTACTGCTTATGCTGTTGTAACGTTGAATACTGTTGTTGAGACTGCGAGATTAAATCAGAATTCTGCCCAAGCTGCAGAGTTGATTGCGCTCACTAGAGCATGTGTATTAGCGAAAGGGAAACGTGTGAATGTGTACACCGATAGCCAGTATGCTTTCGGTGTAGCGCATAGCTTTGGACGATTGTGGCGAGAGCGTGGTTTCTTAACGTCACATGGCACGAAAATACAGCATGGCCAGCTTGTGAATGATCTTTTGGATGCATTGACTTTGCCTGCTCAAGTTGCGATTGTTAAGTGTAGTGCGCATCGTAAAGTGACGGATGATGTTGGTCGTGGTAATGCGTTTGCAGATGAGATTGCTAAGGAGACTGCCCGGAACCTTAGCACTCGAATGTATGTGACGAGTTCGGTTAGGTGGCCTACAGAATCAAGTATGTGTGAGAATACCATCGAGAGCGTGAAAGCAATTCAGAATGAGGCCACCGACACTGAAAAGACGAAGTGGAAAGAAAGTACGGGAAAGTTGGATGTGAATGGTTGCTGGATTGATTTGTCGGATCAGAAAAGATGGATGTTGCCTGATGCGTATGTACTGGCCGTTGTGACAATGGCACATGGGTTAGCACATATCAGCGCGAAAGGTATTTGCAAGTTGCTGGCTGATGTGTGGAAGAATGATGGTATTACGAAGTGTGCTGAACGTCTGGTGAAGAATTGTATGGTGTGTATAATGTACAATCCTGGCAAAGGAACCCCAACTCCCCCTGGCAGTTTTGCTCCTCCTTCGTATCCCTTTGAGGTGATTCAATTGGACTTCATCCATATGGAGCGATGCAATAACCTGAAGTATGTTTTGGTTGTGGTTTGCGCATTCTCCCGATGGATCGAGGCCTATCCCCTCAAAGACAATACTGCGTTGTCTACTGCGAAAATCCTACTGAAGGAATATTTTCCTCGGTATGGAATGCCTAGAGTCGTGTGGTCAGATAACGGAAGTGAGTTTGTTGGAAGTGTGATGAAGAGTGTGTGTAAGGGCCTTGGAATTAATCAGAAATTCCATAGCGCCAATCACCCCCAGTCAGCTGGATTGGTTGAAGGGTACAATGGCACCCTTAAACTAAAACTTGCGAAGATTCAGGCTACGACTGGACTTTCGTGGCCTGACGCTTTGCCTCTAGCATTACTGTCAACTAGGGCGACTGTACACTCCCGAATAGGGCTTAGTCCCTATGAAATAGTGTTCGGCCGTCCTGCGAATGTGTGGGGGGTTCCTAGGCCAGGTATATTCGTTGATCTTGAGTATCCGATGTTGGTTGATTACTTACATGACTTGACTGCTAAACTGAGGTTAATTCATCAACAGGTTTACGACGCCTTGCCGACGCAGACGGAGGGTCCAGGCCACCAGCTCCAGCCCGGTGATTGGGTAGTTACCCGTAACTTCTCACGCAAGAAGAATCTGGACCCCCGCTTTGTTGGACCTTACCAGGTGCTTCTGGCCACGAGGACTGCCGTTCGTCTTGAGGGGCGGAAAAATTGGGTACACGCTACCCATTGTAAACGAGTCCCTATTCCTTTGCCGGCAGACCCGTGGGTAAGGAAAGGCATTGCGTCAACAGAAGCAGAGACATTGCCGGCGTTTGTACCTTTTAGCGACGCACAGCTTGTTGGAGAACCCTCAGCGCAGCAGAAAGCCACTGTTGGAACATTGTCAGCAAAAGACTCAAGACCAGATCAACAAACTGATCAGCAGGACGCTGTCTCTTCAACGGATCCTTTGTTCGACGAGCAGACACGTCCCGGGAAACATCGATATTCTTTGCGTTCTCGCATTAAGGACAAATAAAATTGTTTTTTTCTTGCTTTGCTAAAATTGATAACTGCAATATCCTCGTTTCCCATGATCAACTTTGAACATTCGTATCACTGAAACTTGTTTTGTACATATATCAAGCTTCTTCCTTGTATCTTTTTCCTTCCACAGCAGAGAATTATTGTGCTAAATAAATACATATTGTGTATTGAGGGCCGTAGGGCCGCGCGCGTACTTCCTTCTGGACAGTAGGCCTTGACGCTAGGTTAAAGGCCGTCGGTTCCTAGGAACTCCTGGGGATTGACTATTGCTGCACAGAACGAAGTGCGTCAAGAAACGTTGCGGACGGTCGTAGGGAAATGGCATTTTCGAAGCTGAACGATTTGGAAGGAGCTCAGGCGTATAGAGTCAAACTGCAGAAACTCAGTCGTACTAAATGTTTTGTATTCCAATTGTTTGTATTGTTTTTAACTGCTTCTGCATTCTTGGCGGGTGGGGTGTATTACGCTATGTCTTACTTCTTACTTGCTACCCCTACTCCTACTCCTTACCCTAACCTTACTTTTACTACTTCTACTGCTTCTCCCCATTCCTTTCATATTTTACCGGAACACGAACAGGCTAGACGTGTAGAATTCCGCAACAATTCCTTTATTCAGCTCCTCCATCAGCATCAGTTAGTGGTTAACACTACTAATTGTTGGGTGTGTGGGTTGATGCCACATACTACGGGTAAGGGAATTCCATATCTGGTGTTACCGTATAGTTCCCAAGGGTCAGCTCGAGCATTCCAAACAATGCTTCGAAGCGCACTGGGTTTCCACCCCACTCCAGAACAACGTTCCCCCAACTCTGGTCCTACCTCGTATCAGTGGGTGCTATCGATGGCAATAGAGGATATGGAAGATGAGATCCATGATGCTTTTCTCATCCCTAAAGAAGAGGTACAAGCCTATAGGGTCCTGACTAGAGGGGAATATAGTATGTTCACTAACGAAAAGCAGCTTAAAAGCTCGCCTCCAATATGGGTCGTACCCCACACTGGTAATCTTTGTCTCGTGGGTCGTGGTTCGCAAGCCTCACTTGGAGCCAGTGCTTGCACTGAAAGTTACGTTCTGCCAATGTCCCCGTCCCCTGTGTTTCTGGCTGCCAAGGGTACGTACTTCATCTGTCATGATCGTGCATACACATGGTTGCCCGTAGACTTCATGGGCTCATGTTTTGTCGCAAATCTGTTGCCTCCGACGTTCACTGTAGATGCCGATTATCACAAGACTAGAGTTGTACGAGGCGTAATTAGCGAAGAGGATACTGCCGGTCAAGAGGCAGGAGACTTTTTCAAGGGTTTCCTCCCGTTTTGGGGGCCTATGGTTAATAGTAGGAACCTGAGACATTTGACTCGAGTGGTAGAATCGACAGCTAATGTTACTGCCAGTGCCCTTGGTAATATCACCACAGAACTTCAGGCGGAGAGACTTATGACGTTGCAAAACCGTATGGTTTTAGATGTCGTTTTGGCAGATCGCGGTGGGGTATGTAGAGTGATCCATTCGAGCTGTTGCATTTTCATTCCAGATAATGCACCTACTGTCTATCAAGCCATCTCGAAGTTGCATAAGATCTCCGAATCCATACACGTGGATGTAGGGGATTGGACGCTACTTGGTTGGTTTTGGGGCCTGATGTCGACTTGGGGTTGGAAGATTCTGATGATCATCGGGGTTGTGGTAGTGTTCCTGTTCACGTGTTGCCTTTGTGTGCAGTGTGGTCCTGCCTTATGTGGCCTCTGTGCTACAACGTGTATGAGACAACCACCTGTTACCAAGGGGACTCGGTTGGACAGAGCTATGCTACAACGACATCTTGATGGTCTGATGAATATCGAATATGATTCCGACTAGTGCTTGCCTACATGAGGGCAAAAGGAGCGTCTGAGGTTCCGTGACAATTGTAAGTGGTGTTTTCGACTCGCACGAATATGGTCGAGTCTAGTATCTATGAACCGCAAATGACGAGTTTAGTAAGTGTGCGCAGTTTCGCTGTGCTAACTTAAACCGTTCGTTTGTTACGTGGGCTTTTCATCTGTACCCACGGGTTCCATCTTAGATACGGCATCCATTTTGTCTCTTGCCCTCAAGTAGCCAGCGAACGGACGCTGTCCGCTTCGCGACCCTGGGACTCCCAAGATATTTGCGGAAGACACATGTCCTTTGAAAGTGTCTTTATGACGAGGGGGTTGCTACTGTAAGGCAGATGGCGCCGCTCGAGGCTCATCTCGCCGCACGGACTTATTGTCTCAGCCGTGCATCTCATTAGGCACGTCCCTTTGATGCTTGTATCTCGTGTTTCTCGATACCTCCCCTTTTACACCCTTTCCGATCTCCCCACTGTCTCCGTCTTCCTCTGCACCTGTCTTCGTTCCTATTTCGATCTACTTTACTGCTGATTGGAATTTGCTAATGGTGGGAAGATGGTTTTTACAGTTGGGAACCGCCAAATGTTTCCGCACTTATGTTCCGGACCTTGTGTGTTTCAAAGCGACCAAAGCGACCCCTCTGGGAGCTAGATGTGGGAACTGAGTTGTAAACCTTTGTGTTCAATGCTAGCCTATGGGTAAAAACTGTATAAAAGGAGCGACCCACAGAACCAATTTGAAGCAGTCTCCCCGAACTACATTCGATGTACTTCCTGTGACTTCTGTGTTCCCTGCAGTAAATAAACCTTGACTCTTTGACGCCGAAGGAAGTGTCCCGTGTCTCTGTGACTTGTACGCCGGAGCAGGTTACCCACGAAGGTTTCAGGTGTTGTGCCCTGGCACCGCTGGGTCCAAAAGAACCCAGTCCTTCAGATGCCCCCCTTGTCGACTACACAGAAACGGCATGGGAACAGTACACTGACTTTAATAAAGGATTCTTCTTCTTTTTAGGCCCTGTCCAGAATAGTAAATTAATACGCAGATTAACTAGAACACTTGAAGCCGTAGTAAATGAAACTACCTCCGCCCTAGGTAACTTAACAGAGGAGCAGTCCGCTATGCGGGTTGTTGTCCTTCAGAATCGTCTTGTAATTGACGTCATCTTGGCAGATAGAGGTGGAGCCTGTAGGGTCATCGGGTCAAGCTGCTGTGTTTTCATTCCACAAAATGCACCATCTGTGTATCAAGCTATCACCCGTCTCCATAAAATTGCAAATCAGATACATCAGAATCCAGGCACCTGGACTTGGTCCGGTTGGTTCTGGACAACGTTAACAGCTTGGGGATGGAAGATCCTATCCTTCCTAGGCATTGGCCTAGTCCTAGTATTCAGTTGCTGCCTGTGCCTACAGTGTGGGCCAGCGATCTGTGGACTGTGTGCCACGTCATGTATTGAACATTCCAGTTGTCTCTTGAACAGTCAAAGAAAGAAAGATGAACATATAATGTTACAAGAACAGACTGATCGATTCATGAGGATCGATATTTCATGAAGGGTCCGTAGGGAACAAGGAGGGAATGAGGTAAATTAAATTTTGGCCATGTTGTGTTCCCTAGCGCGTACCCCACCGACTCCATGTATCAGCTTAAAGTACATGTAACTTCCCTCCTGTGCCAGCTATGAAGACGCAAATACATTTGCGTCCACCGTTAACTTGTCCTCTTTCAGATGCACCATGAATGGATTATATAGCCCGTTCCTAAGTATGCTATGCCACCGTCTTTTTGTAATACACTTTTCATATTTTTCCTGCTCTAGCCAGAGTAGGCCCTGGATTCCTGCCATCTGAACCTCTTTTGTGGCTCCTGACTCTGCCCAGGCTACCTCTGTACTCGTGAACTTTGTCCTACATTCAGCGCGGCCCCTCGCGCTCAGCTCAAGCCTGCTTTCTGCCAAGACTGACTATAACCTTCGAGTTATCTGTTCCGCTCCCCGAGAATACATTCCTGCCTACTAGATCCTGTAAACATCAACTCCAGCTGCAGGGCCAAAGGGCCGACCTGTCTGTATGCAGTTAAAGCAAGTAATTCATAGCCCCCGTTGCCATGCTTTCATGGAAGGCCCCGTGCCCCCACGCTCCTCCTGCAGACACCCAGGCGCTTATACACGCACTCACAGTTAGTATAGAATAGCTTCTGTTCTAGAGACCTTTCCGCCCAGATAGCTTAGTTCCTAAACATTAGATATCAGATATGATAGAAGCACAAGTTGATCTGACATGCCAGACTTCTGTCTCTTTCCGTCAGTGTAAATGTCAAGTCCCCTGCACCCCGTCAATTACACGTCATGCAGCTGCGCGCGCATCCAAGCTTCCGATTTCTGCTGACATTGCAACATTCTGTTAGCACCACCCCTTGGTGCCACCCACTTGCGTCACCTATCAGTGACGTTTCTAGCACACACCTCTGGTTCACGCCTAGTTTACGCCTTTTTGATGATGTATTAGTATCACGTGTATACTGTTATCTTGTCTTCTCTCAGCTGTTACGCCTCTTACATTGAACCTTATGATGTAAATCAAGTATATAAGCTATGTATTGTCAATAAACGTGAGCGCGCTCATCTATCCCTTCTGACACCCCTGTGGTGGTCAGAACATGATATCCTGATTCCTTTATGAGGAATAAAACCCTTAGAAACTCTAACACCACGGACTCTGTTTCTTTTCCTTCTGATTGAGTTATTATTGATTAAGTACTTACCTGCATAGAAATTAAGAGAGTAAATTAATTATTTACGTCAGTCTTATGTAACGTTTCCTATACACTGATTTACAGATTTATGATTCATTGTCTGTATAATGTGTGTGTGATGTAAAGTGTTCTGACACCTGATACTGGAGGGGTTGTATAGAGTTGAGGGGCACTGTTGGAAGGTGGTAGGGAGGGACCCTGTGAAGAAGGAGGTCATGGGTGGAAGGGGCCAAGAAAGATTGTCGCACCGGACGCCACAGGCATTAAAGCCCGCCCTGCTTTCAGGGTTAACAAGAGGATAAGTTGGATGTTCTATAACCAATATATACTAGGTTTGGGTGAAACTTTTATCACATGAGTGGCATTTGTGTAATTTTGGAAATGTTGTGTTATGCTTGTTTCTCAAAATACTGTAAATTCTGCCCTTATGTTAGTCAAGCAATTATGGTGTTATTCATGGTGAAAATATAGGGCAGAAGCAACTCAAAAAACCAGAAGGCTGTTATTCGCTGTACTTGTGTTTCCTGCACTTTTTTCAAAGCACAAATTACGTACTCACATCAATAGTTGACACAAGGATGCATTTCATGCTAAAATACAACACAGATTTGCACTTTGCACAATTTTGCATAATTTTCCTGAAAGTTTATGAATGTATGTGAAACCAATTTACACAAATTTTGCACGCCACTAGTGAATGATGATACAGATAGTATAAAAATATGTAAAATACACAAAGGGCAATAATTAAGAATTCGGTAACACAAAACTTGCGTAATAATATTGTTATACACCAGACAATCGTTCACCGTCCCACTCACAGTTCACAACAGCGTATTCTAATGGATTTATTCAAGTCATTCACCATCACAGATCTAGCTGGTGCTCTTCATTGGGGGAGAAATGTCTTCTGCATTGCACTGGAGCGCATGTGTTTCTGCTCTGCATTAGACTGCTGGGAAGTTACAGTTTGCCTATGCAGGTTTTTGGTTTTCACCTCAGTGAACACAACAATCACATGTTCACTGAAGGCCTACGCATTAAGATGTGAGATGCCAAAGTGTGGCTATGGAGACAGGAGCAGTACATAAAGTACACTCATCTTAAGAGTGACTACCCTACTGTTGTGGGGAAATGAAGCCGGAAAACTGGATGAATCTTCACTTCGTTGTTTATTTATTAGAGAACCCCAAACAATCCCTGCCAGACGCAGCTGGCCCAACTGTCACCAATGGCTTAAGATGACACCGCTAGATGGAACACTGAGTGCATCATAGGTGAGCGTCATCCAGCCTAGCAGGAAGAGCTCTAATACAGTATAACATATCTCCCCTTCTTACATTTCAATGAAAGAAATAAACAACACAGAAAGAAATCAGAAAAGAAAAGATAGAAAAGAGAGATAGCTTAAATAGATGAACCAAAACAGAAATTAGTAAAATGAAATAAAAATTGTTCACAAGATTTCATATCAGACAACAGCAACATAGTCTCTCAAATACGCTGGTGCCTTTCTTTCTCCCGCCACCCTCAAAACACGAGATGATCCCATCAACCCATCTCCACCTCTTCCATCACCTCCTTCCCCAACAAACTCATTAACAGCACACCTTTTTAAATCACCATAAGCTCCTCCCTTTGAAAATTCATCATCACTCATCAACATCCAAGGCGAAGTCTCAGATGAATCAGTCAACTCCTCCGAACTCACATTGGACTTGACATTTTGCCTTTGATACAAAGCAACACGCCTTAAATTCCATGTCTAACCATTCATCAGCTTAACCCAATTTCCTCCAACAGCTTTCACTTTAAACAGGCCTCTGAATTTATTCAGACAACTAGTGTGAAGACCAGGCTTAACTTTGACCCAATCACCCACATTAATAAACAGTCTTTCACCTCTCTCCTTAGACAGAGCATTTTTCACCTCATGAGGAACGGACTTTTCACGCATCCATGATGGAAGTAATTTTGTACCAGCTTCCCTTCCATGCATCATTTCAAATGGACTTCACCCCAAACTACTGTTTGGTGTTGTCCTATAAGCCCACAACATCTCGCTAACCAACCACAGACAGACCAGAACCATGTGCCAACTGCATAGTACCCTTTACCATTCTATTTATGCGCTCCACCAAACCATTTCCCTGTGGGTTGTACAATGAATAACAAGAGTGTTTGACCCCAACAGAATCTAAAAACTCTTTCATCTCACAAGACGTCAATTGCATCCCATTATCAGTCAAAAGAACTGATGGAAATCCTTCTCTTTTGAACACCTCACTCAAAACACCAATATTGGCACACGTAGTAATAGAACTCATAAAGGCTACCTCAATCCACTTAGACATAGCATAAACTAAGACCAACGCATATTTCTGATTCTCTGGCAAAAGTGCAAATGGACCAATAAAATCCAAACACACTTTCTCCCACACTCTCTCCACTTGAGAAATATGCTGCGGCTCTTTGGAAACACCCAAACCTACCCTCAATCTTTTCTCAGACTCCTTACAGGCTAGGCACTGCTCCACCCAATCCTTTACTTCAGCATCCATGTTCAGCCACCAATAATTCTCCTTCAACCTCTTCAATGTCATTGTTTGCCCTAGATGCCCCTCATGAGCCAAACTAATTAGTCTAGAACGCAGGCCATAGGGTGGAACAAATTTGTCATTACGCATAATAATTCCATCCCCAGTCAAAGACAGCTCATCAACGATCTTCAAAAACGGTCTGACACCCACAGGTAAGTTCCTCTCTCTGAATACACCCTTTGATCATTCGCACAACACCACTCAAGACACCATCATCCTCCATATACTTATACCATGTAGTCTTCTGAATGGCATTTGCATATGCTTCCAAAGCATCATTCACATTCGCCACCACTTCTTCAGTTGGTAAATCCACCACCACCCCTCGTTTGTCAGGTAAATGCGACAAACAGTTCTCCACTTTATTTCTCCATCCTGGCACATTTACAATCAAATTCCTGTAATCTCACAGCCAACCTGGCTAGTCTCTCATAGCAATTTTTAATCCCTCCCGGACCCAGAACCTTTAATAAAGGTTTATGATCCGTTCTCAATATAAATTGACTACCCCACAAAAATACTCTGAAATAGTTGGTTGCCCAAGCTGCCGCCAATGCCTCCCTCTCTATCACTGCATAGTTCCGCTCAACCTCAGTTAACGATCGGGATGTAAAAGCAACCGTCTTCTCCTCTTTGCCATGCTTTTGTGCAAAAACCGCGACAATTCCAACCACACTCGCATGTACAGTAACCACACTCTCAATGTCACTCTTAAATGGTGTTAGTACCCCAGCATGTGTGATAATCATATCAAAGGCTTTCTGCTGTTGCTCCTCCCAAACAAACTTTCTTCCACGTCTCAACAATTCTCTCAGTGGTTCTGTCTTACGAGCAAAATCAAACACAAACTTAGCATAATATTCGACAAGACCCATAATGGATCTCAAGGTGTCTCTGTCATGTGGAGTTTGAGCATTGACTATCGCACTAACCAGATTTTCTTTTGGTATAACACCCTCACTCATAACCAAGTGACCCAAATACTCAACTTCCTTTGTGAAAAACGTACATTTCTCCCTACGCAAAGTCAACCCTGCCTTGGCTATACAGCTTAATACTTTTGCTAAAGACTGGCTATGTTCTTCTTCATTCACTCCGAACACCAAGACATCTTCTTGGAACACTGCTTTCTCCACACCCGCCAGAACAGAGGACATTAACCTTTGAAACACACTCGCAGCCGAACATAATCCGAATGGAAGCCTACAAAACGGAAAAGTGCCTTCACCAGTTATAAACGAAGTTAAATGTCTAGAATGTGGAGCTAACTTGACTTGATAATATGCACTCCGCATATCTAGTTTCTAAAAGAACTTCGCACCATTCAGCATCAACACCAACTCATTAATGTTCGGGAGTGGAAATCTGTCCAATATTACATTCTCATTTAGGCATCTTAGGTCCACACAAAATCTGAGTGAGCCGTCCGCCTTCTTAGTTATCACTACTGGAGATAACCAATCCATCGCTTCAACTGGTTCTATCACTTTGTCGTCCAACAACTGTTGAATGATCTCTTTTACTTTTCCTCTCGCAGCCATAGGAACCCTCCTTGCTACATGTTTCACAGGAACAGAATTTTTTCTCAACTTTATATCATGTTCATAATGTTTGAATTGTCCCAATCTTGGTTCAAAAACAGCCTTGTGCTGTTCTAAAATGTCATCCAAGCTTATATCAAGCACTGCCAAAACAGGAACATCCGACCTTGGATCCACCTTTATACCCAGATCAAATTGGTGTGGCCAACCCAAAATGGGTGGTCCTTCCTTAGCCACATACACCATCCCTTGGGTATCTCTTCCTTGAAAACTGATCTTCGCGTTCAAGTTTCCCACGACACTTATGTCATTGCCTTGATAAGACTTCAAAACAACATCCGAAGAAGACAAAGACGACAAAGATACTTCTGGCCATGTCTCCTGAAACAGTTTAAGAGGAATAATGGTATAGAGTGATCCGGTATCTACCATCAAAGATACATTGCTATCATTAATCTCAAAATCTGCTTTAGGACGCACTCTCCTCCGTTCTTCTCCTGCGACCTCCATTTTCTCCATCAACAACTATCACCCTATAAGACGTTTGTGCTTCTTCTACAGCACCCACTTTGTTTCCTTGCTGTTTGCACATTCTTGCCAGATGACCTCTCTTTCCACACTTTATGCAGTCTTTTCCTACTGCATACCATTGTTTTGAATCAGCTAAATGATAGCTACTACCACACCTGGTACACTGCTTGAGAACGTTTTTTTCCAGACACTTTACTCCATTGCCTCTGATATTTGTTCTTTCCACTGGCACCAGAACTGCTCTGTAATTTACTCTTTACCGCATTCACACTGTCACTATCATCTTCGAGAGCTGCTACATCATCATATTTCACTTTGCTGGAGGTGATATTCATTTCCCTCATACATTTTTCTGACTCCTCCACAACTTTAGCAATGGCTATTGCATCCTTAAGTGTTGGATTGCTTGACGCCCAGAGTCTCTCTTGAGTCTTTTTGCAAGAGCACTGAACAATCAGTCGATCTCCCATTATTTCCTCTTGCATTTGACCAAATTCACATTTCGCCGAGAGTTCTCTCAACCTAACAATGAAATCATCAATACTTTCATTAGCACGTTGAGGTTGAGTGTAGAATTTGTGTTGTCTCATCACCACATTAACTTGCTTTGCAAACTTTTTCTGCAACCTTAACACTGCCTCTTGATACACATCCTCCATCGCTCCTCCTTGTGCATTTCCCTCAGGTGGCAGATAAATAGAAATATGTTGCCCCTACTTTCCCAATGACCCTAAAAGCAGAGCCTTCTTCCTAACTGGTGGAAATCTAGTGCCATCCAACGCTATTAAGTAGTTTTCAAAGCTCTTTATCCACTCCTCCCACTCAACAGGTGGTTCTCCCGGTGACATTAGGAAAGCTGGTGGAACAGCAATTGCATTGCTAACATCCATTTCCGTTCACCACCAACAAGTGGCAGCAAACTCCACAGAGATTGTACAAAACGTGAAAAACTTAAATGCCTTTCACTGGCTTGGCTCAACCAATGAAAATGTGCGTATCTTTCCTGGTTACACTTTAGCTCAAGCTTTCACTTCAATTCAATGTGCAGCACAGGCAGTAAGTCGTTTTATTTACTTGTACTCTCTTTGCGCTAATATTTAATGATTTCACTGTGCGTTACAATGCAGAACACGATGAGAATAATCTTTTGTTCAGAGTTTGCAGTGCGATGCCGACAAAAATGGGAACTGCTTAATGCACCGCTTAACTGTGTTGTGTCCCCGAGGGTCCGCCCCCGAGGTCCGGAGGGACGGACAAGTTGGTCATGTGACCGCCCTATAATAAAAAGAGGTCGAGCACGTGAGAGGGCGTTCAGAGACGCGCGCCGACCGACCAAGCAACTTTATTCCCAGTGTCTGGCTGAGTTTATTCCAGGACCACGTGCTAGGCCTAGTCAGGGTTAGATGCCCCTTGATGAGCGTAGATCACCCGACACAACAATTGGCGACGAGGGTGGTGATCGATTCCCCGCTCGGGGTGCGTGTGTGTGTCCCTATTGGGGTGAGGCGGCTGCGGGCACTACCACGTGTCCGCGGTGCTCGTGCCTTGCCACCACACACCCCCCCCCGCTCTGCCTGCCTGGAGGAAACACTCTGATCCCTGGCTCTCATCAGGTGAGCAGCGCTGGCCTGCATCTCTCTGCGGCGCACAGCAGTCTGATTGGTCGCGCGAGGCGCGTCCGGCGCTCCGGCTGCCGCTGGATCACATCCCGGCTACCCACGGATATCCTCCCTGCCGTCCAAAGCGATGGCTAACATTCCACCCATTGAGCCGTTCGTGGTGGAAGGTGCACCGTCCACTCTCGCACCGAAGTGGAAAGAATGGGTGGACAGGCTATTCATATTCTTTGAGGCCACCAAGGTCCACAAGGAGCAGAAGCGGGCCATGATCCTCCATCTTGGTGGCAAGAACATTCATTCCATCGCCCGCACCCTCACGGAAGCAACTCCCAAAACCCACCACACGCTCATAAATGCGCTCAATGCGCATTTTGAACCCATGGCCAACCAAGACTATGAACGGTTCATCTTCAGGCAAGCGCGGCAACTGCCAGAAGAATCACTGGACGCCTATCACTCGAGGCTGAAGAAACTGGCACTAACGTGTGGATTTCAGGATGTCACGGAGGAAATCAGAGGACAGATCATTCAGGGCTGCGCTTCTGCCAAACTGCGCGAGAGAATTCTAGAAGAGTCCGGGAAACCCCTCCCAGACATTCTCACGCTGGGCCGCACGAAGGAGCTGTCCAAGGCCAGGGCAGCCCACATGGAAGCAGCTCTGCAGGCCAATATGAAAGTGGAACCGGTGAACAAACTGCAGGTCCGCCCACAGCCCAAATGGGTGAAGAGAACAACAACTCCGCAGGGCGGAGCCTCGGCGCAGTCATGTGGTTACTGCGGAGGCCCGAGACACCCGGCGCCAGAATGTCCAGCACGGGGCAAGATCTGCTCCGGGTGCGGGAAAATGAACCATTTTGAAAAGGTGTGTCGGTCTAAAAAGTTCAGCAAGCCCCGCCAGACCGTACACGCGGTGGTGGAGCCTGAAAGCGCGGAAGGAGGGCCCAGCAACAGTGACATGGACGACGACGAGGAGGAAAGGTCCCCACACAAGGTGCACATGATCGGCACAGCCACCCGACGCACAATGACCCTACCACAATGCGCAATACAAGTGGCTGATCAGGACATCATGGCGACGGTGGATACGGGCGCATCAATAAACCTGATGAGTGCGTCCCTCTATGGAGACATGGCTACTCCACCCAGCCTCCGCCCCACTCCGATCACTGTTTTTGCCTATGGCCAGGATGTGCCCCTCCGTATTCGAGGAAAGTTCAAAGCAGCAGTCCGGCACGGAGATAAGATCACGCGTGCCAACATCTTTGTGTCGGAGGAAGGCCAAGGCATGCTCCTGAGTTGCCGGACGGCAGAAGACCTGGGAGTGGTCTCTTTTGCATTTGGGGTGCACGAGGAGTCAGTGCAGCA
Source organism: Lissotriton vulgaris (assembly GCF_964263255.1). Lineage (NCBI taxonomy): Eukaryota > Metazoa > Chordata > Amphibia > Caudata > Salamandridae > Lissotriton > Lissotriton vulgaris. The sequence goes on from NC_141693.1 coordinate 1,945,117,976, forward strand.
ACTGATCATAGACTTTTCGGACCTGTTTGAAGGGATCGGCCGATTCAAGGGCCGGGAAATACACTTGCATGTGGACCCCACTGTCCAACCGGTGGCCCTGCGACACCGGCGGGTCGCGTTTCATCTGAGGCCCCTGGTTGAAGAAGAGCTACAGAAGTTGGAAGCAGCGGGCATCATTGAGAAAGTGTCCGGACCCACCCCCTGGGTATCGCCCATCGTGGTCACTCGGAAGCCCAAGCAGCCGGGAGCGGTCCGGATATGCGTGGACATGCGCCTCCCCAATGCGGCCATCAAACGGGAAAGACACATCACCCCCACGATCGATGACCTGATCGGAGAGATGGCTGGAGCCCGGTGGTTTTCCAAGTTGGACCTCAGAGCGGGGTACCATCAGCTCGTGCTGGATAGAGAGTCTCGGAACATCACGACGTTCTCCACTCACGTCGGACTGCGCAGGTACACCAGACTGAGTTTCGGGATCTCCAGTGCTGCTGAGGTATTCCAGAATGTCATCCAAGAGCTCATTGCTGACATACCGGGGGTGATCAATGTTAGTGACGACATCATGGTGCACGCGAGGACAATTCCTGAGCACAATCAACGCTTGGCACAGGTGTTCCGCAGGCTCCGCAGCGCTGGACTCACTCTGCACCGAGACAAATGCGAGTTCCTTCAGACCAAGCTGGGGTTCTTCGGCTATGTATTCTCGGCCGATGGCGTTACTCCTGATCCGGACAAGGTCAAAGACGTCAAAGATGCACCTCCGCCCACGACTGTCGCGGAAGTCCGAAGCTTCCTCGGAATGGTGAATTACTGTGGTCGCTTCATAAGAGACCTAGCTAACCTGACCCTCCCTCTGCGGGAGCTAACCAAAGACTCCACACCATGGAACTGGGGACCGGAGCAGGAAAGAGCATTCCAAGCCATCAAGAGTGCGCTGTCCAGCGACACCACGCTGGCGTTTTTTGACCCCAGACGTTTCACCCTCATTGCTGTAGATGCTGGACCGGCGGGATTGGGGGCCGTCCTGATGCAGAGAGCCCGGGACGAGGTGGACTGGGCCCCCGTCGCTTTTGCCAGCCGGTCCCTCACGGACACTGAACAAAGGTACTCCCAAATTGAAAAGGAAGCCATTGCAATTCATTGGGGATGCCGGCACTTCCATCTGTATGTATATGGCAAACCCTTCACAGTAGTAACGGACCACAAGCCACTGCTGTCGCTGTTCTCAGGTACATCATCCAAACCACCCCCCAGAATTGAGAAGTGGATTCTGCAATTACAGGAGTATAACTGCACCATTGAGTACCAGCCAGGGGCAAAGAATCCGGCGGACTATCTGTCACGACACCCCCGGGCGGCCACCCCAGAGGAGATGGAGGAAGCTGAAGAGACGGAGGCCTATGTGCGATGGGTCGTGGCCAGATCATGCCCGCGCCCCATATCCCTGGAAGAGGTGGTGAGCGCCACGACTCAGGACGCCTGCATACAGCGGGCCAAAGATCTGCTCCGGACAGCCAACTGGCAGAAAGCTAGGGAGAGCTGGAAGGTGCTCACCCCCGTGGCCCAGAAAATCATGGACGGTCTGTACCACGTGAGGGCTGAACTGAATGAAGACGAGGCAGGGTGCCTCCTGCGAGGGCATCGTCTGGTGATCCCGACGGCCTTGACGAGCCGAGTAGTTCAGCTGGCGCATGTAGGACACCAGGGAATGGTTAAAACAAAGGCCCGGCTGCGGACAAAGGTGTGGTTCCCGCTAATGGACGACATGGTGGAAACAGCTGTGCGCACATGCACGGCCTGCCAGACCACAGGTGACAGCCCCCGCGAAGCACCCATTATCGTGGAACCCAGGCCCCGAGGTCCTTGGGAAAGGGTCAGCATGGACTTTGGCAGCCTTCCGGATGGACGGCACACGCTAGTGATGATCGATGATCACTCCAAGTACCCGGAAGTCGAAATCATCACCAGCACCAGTGCCGACTGTGTGATCCCCAAAATAGAGAAAATTATTGCCACGCACGGAGCCATGAAAGAACTCAGAACGGACAATGGCCCGCCATTTCAGGGCCAAGACTTTGCAGACTATCTCTTATCCCAAGGAATTCGCCACAGGCGCATCACCCCAAGATGGCCTCAGGCCAATGGAGAGGCCGAACGATTCATGAGAACATTAAACAAAGTAATCCGAATTGCACATGATAAAGGACAGTCTGTGGAGATGGCCATCTTCACCTTTCTCCGTAGCTACCGCCAGACCCCTCACTCTACAACGGGGGTAGCTCCTGCACACCTTCTCGTAGGACGAGTAATAACGGACTCCATTCCTCATCATCCCCAGTGGGCCCCTGAACTGATAAAGGAACAGACTGTAGAAATGAAGAGGCGGGCCGCCTATGATCAGATCAGCAAGAAACGGAGGGCGGTGGCCCCCCACATCAAAAGAGGTGACCTTGTGCTCATAAAAAATCGGGCCACTGGGGGAAAATTCAAACTCAGTTATGAAAAACGACCATGGCGAGTCAGTGGTGTGAAGGGCACCCGCATCACAGTTACTCGAGGACGAGACAAGGTGACTCGCAACGTATCCCATTTCAAACTCTACCACCCGGCGAGTAGTGAGCCAAGGCGCCAGCAAGGCGACAGAGAAACCGAAACTGCAACTATGGTGCCGCCTGGTGAATCAACATCTCAGCACGAGGTCCGGCCACGTGCTGAGCAGCCGGTCCCTGGTGAGGATGTGGGCGGAGACCTGGAGGCCCTGGATGAGGCCCCAGATCCGGAGGGGGCCGACAACGAGGCGCCAAGCCAAGAGGTGGAGACTGGAACCGAGCCGATGACGCAGCGAGGGTCCCAGCGCCAGCTACGTGCTAACCCCACCCCCTCCAGCTGGCTGAGAGACTACTTTACGTAAGACTGTTCTAATTTATACGTGCGCCTGCAATGTTTTGAACCGAATGCGCTAGCATTTGTGAAAGACGCTGAAGGTATCAATCCCGATGCTAATGAGACAGTGGGCTCGATCAGACTATATTTGCAGTGTTACAGTGTGTTGTTGGTTTTGTTGTTTTTCGTGTTTTAGGAGGAATGTTGTGTCCCCGAGGGTCCGCCCCCGAGGTCCGGAGGGACGGACAAGTTGGTCATGTGACCGCCCTATAATAAAAAGAGGTCGAGCACGTGAGAGGGCGTTCAGAGACGCGCGCCGACCGACCAAGCAACTTTATTCCCAGTGTCTGGCTGAGTTTATTCCAGGACCACGTGCTAGGCCTAGTCAGGGTTAGATGCCCCTTGATGAGCGTAGATCACCCGACACAACAAACTGCACTCTGACAAGCGTTACACGACACTTTATGTGCACCGCTCGTATTCTCTTCTTCTCATATACCAATCTGCCCGTCCTAGTACACGCTGAAGCCTTCCTTTTGTTACGCTGTGTTTATGCGTTAGCTCGCACTGACAGTTATGCCTTGTTAATGGTTCATAACAGTTATGTTGATAACACGCCTGTACTTTCAACTAATAACAGTGCTAAAATGAGTTTTCGATTTTTTTAGTGTGATGCGACACGCTATATACATACGCTGCCTTGACTACGCGATCTCGAATTTCGAAAACAGTTCAAACACAGCGTGACGCGCAAACCTGTTCCTCATGCCAACTTTGTCTCAGAGCAATTATATTGCTTGACAGTCACTTTTATACTCTTAAAATTATTATTCTGCTTGACAGTCACTTTGATATTGTTAAACTTATTCCACACAGGTTGCGCTAAAGTCCTTCACTGCTGCGCGATGATTTCAAATAAAGTTTGTGTACTTGGATTAGTCGATGCTGATTTACAGCTTTCCTCATATGTTGCAAACAAGGTTGACACTCTGCTCAGACGTTGTTATGTATCCTCCTTGTGCAATACACACACCACAGCTACACCATTCCTTTTCATGAGCTGCTTACACGCGTCGATTCGATTCCCCGGTCAGGGTCACACTATCTTTAACGTCTTGCCACGTCTGGACTAGCGTCGCCAAAATGTTGTGGGTAAATGAAGACGGAACACTGGATGAATCTTCACTTCGTAGTTTATTTATTAGAGAACCCCAAACGATCCCTGCCGGACGCAGCTGGCCCTGTCACCAATGGCTTAAGATGACATCGCTAGATGGAATACTGAGTGCATCATAGGTGAGCGTCATCCAGCCTAGTAGGAAGAGCGGTAATACAGTATAACACCTACCTCCCCTGGGCTAATGGTGACTTACAGTGGTGGTAGCAAATGAATATAATGGGAGGGACAGGCACTTTCTGCTGTTGCCTCCACTGGAGAGATGCACACTAACCTGTCCCAGTGAAAGGTCTCCTCACTGGACCCTGTGAGAGGCGTGGATGGTTAGAGCAGGTTCCTTCTCATGTAGGTCTTAGCGTGAGTGTGGAATGGGTATACTTCACTGCATGAGCACAGCAATATATTTTGGATGAACCCAATAGCCGAGATTGAAAGCGATCCTTTTTGGTTATTTTGTCCATTCAGGGAATCCATAGAACATTGAACAGTTTTACTTTGAAGAGAGCCAGGGTGTAGTTGCTAACGTTGCGGATGATCTTCATTTGAGGTACAAAGGTCAAGCGTGCCCTTTCGGCTTCTGCTCTCACTGACAGTGTCACCAGACACAGGTTTGTGTGGTGGAGAGTGAGAATCCTCTCCTTTAGTTCTTTAGTTTCCACCTTCTCCATTACACTCCCAACTACACCTCCTCTTCCTACTGATTTTTCAGGTCTAAGGATTATGGCCAGAAAGACCTGTGTCAAACTCTCCAGCAACCACAAAAAAAGGTAACCCAGAACCCCAGGTCAGAGTTCCAGAAATGTTTTACTGACCAGTGTCCAGGCTCCTCAATCTGGAGTGTAGGGGAGAAGATGTCCTCAGTTCCAGGGATGGTGTATTTGACAGTCACCTCTACTGGCCATTTGGGAACAGGACCCAAAACATTGCTCAGCAAGCAGAGCTGAGATGGAGGAATTACCTGTTGGGTACGGGGGCCTGCAGGCCTGCATCCCCAGAGGTGCTTCTGCCCTGTGGAGTCTTCAACCCAGCTACCCGGTGATTGGGATCTGTGAGTAGGATTTGGGTTCTTACTCTGCTGTAAGTACTAGATATGTATTGATGGAAGAGCCTATCTTGTTGTTAGAGTGGTGGCTGGCATGTACCCCTGCAGGATGACATTATGTGGAAGAGGAGGAGGAGATTGAGGGTTCTCGGCCCTTCTCCCTGACCTTAGAATATTTGATGATGTAGCTATTGAGGTGGTAGACCTTCAAACCCTACAAACCACCAGGAGAATTGCTCAGTGGTTGCAGAGATATTTTGATGGTTTGGCTTTAGCTCTTGTTGTGCCAGATTGTTTGCATCGGCTCAGGAAAGTCAATGGTTTATTGATTATGATCAGATCCTTTGAGTAGTGATATATTGATTGTGACAGCCTTTTGTCAAAGTCTATAGACGGTGGCTTATTAATTATGAAAAGATTTTGTTAAAGTCAATAGAGCTCTATTTATTGTGGAGAACATTATTACATTAATTGTTGTTTCTCCATGCTCATTTACATTTTCTTGTGCAGCATGTAATCGTGTTTAGTAGTGGAATTGAGTGTTATCATTGTTTCTGTTGAGTTCTGAGTCTCTAGCCCTCACCACCTCACGGAGAAAGTCTTGGATTGCTATTGCCTCGCTTTTTTTAGGATCAGGTGTCTGAGGCATGTTCTTGGTACTCTGTTCTGGGTCCAATTTCAAGGAAACCCCAAAGACTAAAAAACACGATAGAAGTCCGGCAATTACTGAGTCCCTGGGGACGTAGCTAACAGCTGTTAATTTCCCTATGTGTACAATACAGAATTATTCTCTGTTTGGTTGTATATCACTCTTTTGTGTGATGCCAGGGCAGGAGGAATGACACAGCAGATGGAACTGTCAAATTATTTATTCTATACCAAGGGCAATGAGGTTTTCTTGATGCCATCAATTCTGGAACTGTGTCCTAAGCCGATCCAGGGGCTTTGCCCAGCATCTGGGCTGTGGTAGTTTGGAGGTTGTGTTTATACACGTGGGCCTAGAACTGGAGTAAAGGGTCTTAGTTGATTATGAGGTACTAGTTGATGATGGTCAACTTGCTGATGAGTTTTCCCTAGTGGACATTGGAGTATTAGTTGATGCTGGAGCTGTAGTTGATGATAGAATGATAGCTGATGATTGGTGTGTTTCTGAGGATGGATACTTCTTAATGATGGGTTACTAGCTGAAAGTCGGGCTCTAGTTAATGCTTGGTGTTAGTTGATGATGGGCTCAAGTCAATGCATCTCATCAGAACTCCCGAGGCGACTCCGGGAGCAACGCTGTTTTTAAAACCTCTTGGACACTTGTCTACAAGTTTTTAGCCCGCCTACCTGCTTTGCTGTTTGGCGCTACGGAGCCAGCGCTCCTGCTCTTCCTGCTCTTCCTGGCTGCCCCTGTCCTGCTCGCGACCCAGACCGCCACCGCTGATCGCCCCCTCCTTGCCTGACTCTTGGAGTGGGACGGGCGGCTCCACCATCTTGGGCGGGTCTGGGATCGGCGCTGCAGTTCTTTGGCCCCTCCCCCCTTGCCACACCCCCGGACTCTCCCCCCCATGTGTCTCTACTTAATGGTTACCCAGTCCCGGCCGCGCAGCGGACGCGCGCAGCGGGCGCGACGAAGGCGCGCCGAAGTTGCGCCTAAGTTAAGCCCGTCTGCGCCCGTCCGCGACGGGCCGGGACCAGGGGCCACACCCCCTGCTCTTTTTCTAGCTTATACCTCAGCACAACTCCTAGCTCTCACTGCTGTTTCCCCACTTTCATCTCCACTCCTGCGACACCTTGACACACTTGGTATTCTTGCCTCTCCTCCCCCTCACCTGACCCCGCTTCCTTCTAGCCCCACTAGCACTACCCCCCCAGCTGCTGATCTCCCCCCCGCCCCTTGTTCCTCCTCCCTCTCTGCCTCTACCGCAGCTTCGGCCATACTGCTCAACACCCGCTCAGCGGCCAAACATCAGACGGCTCTCTTTAATCTCCTTACCTCCGACTCCCCGGATTTCCTCTTTCTGACTGAAACCTGGTTCACTGCTGACTCCCTTCCCGACCTCTTAGCCATTCTTCCCGACACCTATTATGCCCTCCGGGCTGATCGTCCGGACGGCAAGGTGGGGGGAGGGGTGGCGATGATCATTCGGTCAACCCTCAAATTCCAACTTCTTAATCACTCCCCTATTTCTAATGTGGACTATCTAGTGGCCCGCTCTCTCAATCTACCTGCCCCCCTCACTGTTGTCCTTGTGTACCGTCCTCCTCAATCTATGCCCTCCTTTGTAGCCTCCATTCAGTACCTTATGGCCACCCTCGTGGTCAATAATTCCTCTGTCCTATTGCTCGGCGACTTTAATTATTGGCCGGGCGACCCCAGGGAAGACCTCCCTTCGAAAGATTTTTCAGGCACTCTTCAATGCCTAAACTTCACATCTCACATTTCAGCCCCTACCCACGTCCAGGGTCACATCTTGGACCAAATCTGGGCCTCCCGCCCCATTGTTTCATCCCTTCTTATTTCCCCATGCGTCTGGTCGGATCATTTTTCCATCTCTTTCGCCATCCACCTGGGAGTGGTTGACAAGCCTCCCCTCCCTAAGAACATCTCAGCCCGTAATTGGAATCGAACCGACCTTGACTCCCTCTCGCTCACTTTGGCTTCATCTGTTCCAACCCTTACCAACCTTTCTCTTGATTCTCAGGTCAACGCCATTGGCACATGGCTCTCCTCTTCTTGCGACCTTGTCGCTCCGCTCAGAAAGATCAAGGCGATGCGTCCTCATGACGCGCACAAATGGTTCTCTCCAGAACTCAAAACTCTCAAACTCGACCTAAGGCGGTCGGAACGTCACTGGAGACGGAACTATTGCCCCTTGTTGCGCGCCAAATACAAATCACTCCTTGCTGAATATAAAAAAGCGATCTTGGCGGCTAAAACCGCCTATTTCTCTGAGAGAGTAGCTCTCGCGGCTAACAAACCCCGTGAAATCTTCTCTATGGTTCACAATCTTGCCACCTCTGATCGCTCTACCCCCAGCCCGGTTCCCTCACAGTCCCTCTGTTCCTCACTTAACGATTTTTTTATCGACAAGATCGTAAAGATCAAAGCCAACATTCCCACACTGCCTCTACCCTGCCCCACCTGTCCTCCCATCTGTCCTTCCTCCTCTTTTTCCTCCTTCCCTCCTCTTTCCACTGAACTATTTCTAAAACTCCTGATCAAAATCAAGTCTGGCTCCCCCATGGATTGCGCGCCAGCACGCATTCTTAAAACCCTCTTCACCAATTGCTCTGGACCTCCCCTTGCCCTCCTCAACTCCTCTTTGGCTCTCGGTCCGTCCCCTCCTCTTTCAAATCTGCCATAGTCCTTCCGATTCTAAAGAAAACTGGTCTAGATCCCTCTCTTCCCTCCAATTTCCGTCCCATCTCTCTCCTTCCCTACCTCGGCAAGATCCTCGAGGCTCATGTCACTTCCTGCCTCTCTTCTTATATTGAGGAGAACGGCCTCCTTGCATCCCACCAGGCAGGATTCCGCCCGGGCCACTCCACGGAGATGGTGGTCCTCGCAGTCTTGGACGAGCTTAAGGGGAAGGCCGACTCCAATCTCCCCCAAGCTCTGGTCCTTCTCGACTTGTCCGCTGCGTTTGACACGGTTGACCATGCCATCCTCCTCGACCGTGTCAGCGCAGCGGGCATTCGGGGCGTGGCCTTATCCTGGCTGGCGTCCTTCCTTCAGGATAGGTCCCAGGCAGTTCATCTCTCCGGTTTTTCTGCTCCTCCCCGTCCTATCACTTGTGGGGTTCCCCAAGGCTCTTCTCTCTCCCCTCTCCTTTTCAATCTTTATATTCACCCCCTCATCACTTCTCTCCTTGAGCTGGGGGTCTCTGTGTATAATTACGCAGATGATCTTCAGCTCGTTTTCGATCTTTCTTCCACCCCTGATTCTCTTCCCAAGTTCTGTTCCACCTTAGTTTTCATTTCTGACTGGATGTGCGCTAACCAACTGAAGCTCAATCCAGATAAAACGGAACTTGTTCTTACCGGTGGCCCTTCTAACCCCTGGACCCCCGCACATTGGCCCCTTTCTTTTGGTTCCCCCCCTGTTCCCTCTTCTTCTGTCCGCACTCTCGGCATCAAAGTCAGCCATGACTTATCCATGCACAGTCAGATCAGCTCTGTTGTGTCCTCCTGTTTTCTTTCCCTCCGTTTAATCCGGAAAATCTCCAGTTTCTTCTCCACTGATGCTCTTAAATCCATAGTCATGGCCCTCGTCATCTCTCGCCTTGACTATGGGAATGGCCTGTACGTGGGCATACCTGCTTACGAATCTCGCCGCCTACAGGCCATTCAAAACCAAGCTGCTCGGCTCATCCTCTCCCTCCCTAAATCCTCTCACATCACCCCGGCTCTTAAATCACTTCACTGGCTCCCCGTTCGTTTCACATCCTTGTTCAAACTGGCCTGTCTAGCATTCCTGGCTCACTCTCGATCTGCACCCTTGTTCATCAACACTCTTGTCTCCTCTCATGCCCCTGTTCGCACCCTTCGTTCTTCCTCTCTCTCTCTTCTTCACACCCCTCGCTTCCGCAAATCCAGAACGGGGGGAACCCGATTCTCAGTCCTTGCCCCCCAGTTCTGGAATAGCCTTCCTCTTTCTATTTGCTCCATTCCCATCTACTCTCACTTCCGTAAAGCCCTTAAAACCTTCCTCTTTCTTCAGGCATTCCCCTCTTAAATCCCCCCTGGGTCCCCTCTGCTGAGTTCTTGATCAGGTCCATAGCGCCAGGAAGCCGCTTGGCCATCGTGCGCTCTATTAAATATTTTATTCATTCATTCATTCATTCAATGATGGGGCACTAGCGATGTGGTCTTGTATGATGATGACCCAACAGTTGATGATGGGGCGCTGTAGGATGCTGGGTGTCTTTTGCAGTTACCCCCCCCCCTCCCCCCCCCCCCCCACACACACTTTTTGCCAGAGTACTGATGCACTTTGACTTGATGCCAAACAGGTTCCAGGGTCTGTGTTCTTTCCCCAAAACTGTACTTTGTACCCCCAATTGGCACCTCTCTGGCCACATGTCTGCCCCTTGTAAAAGACACCATGGGTACCAAGGACACTGTGACCAGGTAAGGCCTATAAGGGCAACAGCACTTACTGTCCTACCCTTAAAGGCCCTGTACCTTTACACACACACACACTGCCATTGCAGGCTGCGTGTTTTGGTGCAGAACAAAGTGAAGAGTAAACATGGCTCACATCCCTGTGTGTCATACCTACAACCCACTGCCCTGGCATAGATCAGTCACCCGTCTAGCTGGGTGCACTATACACGTGGTGATGGTACAGGTGCATGAGCCCTGTACTCCTACAGTGTCTAAGTCAATTCTTAGACATTGTAAGTGCAGTAATGCCATTAGGAGTATATGGTGCTGGGAGATTGTCATTATGAACTCCTCAGCACCATAATGGCTTTACTGAAAGCTGGGGTGTTTGGTATCAAACATCTCAGCACATTAAATTCACACTGATGCCAGTGTGGGATTGAATCAAAAATGCACTACGAGGGCATCTTAGAGATGCCCTCTGAAAAACTATTAGCCTCTGGTGGCATCCCTGACTGGTACACACCAGCCTGCCACCACAAGACATGTTTCTGGACCCATGTGGTGGGAGCCTTCGCTCCCTGAGCCAAAGCCATTCCTGAGCGGAGGCGTTCACACCTCCCCAAGTTAGGGAGAGCCATCTGTGGCAGGGGAGCTTTTAAGGCCTTGCTGTCTTTGTAATGTGACCCCCTGCCTCTCCTGCTATCAGGAGCAGGGCCCCTTCAAGTCTCCCCTCCTTAACGGCAGGAATACAGGCAAGAAAATAAGCCAGGTCAGAAGGTGTGCCCTCCTCTGCCAACCCCACCCCTCATGTGGGGGAGGGGAGGGGAAGTCCACTCTTCAGGGCCCGCCATCTTGCCAATGGCAGGCACTCCCCAATCAGGATTAGGGATTGTGCTCACTCCCCCACGTGGGGTGAGCACACCAAGGATGTAGTCACCCTAAGGTCAGTAGCCCATTGGCTACTGACCTCGAGACCCCTAAAATGACCACTAAATACAGTATTTAAGGGGAAGCCCTGAGCCATGAAGGCAGACAAGAAACTACAAGATGAAAAGAAGAAAGACCGAACAGCCGTACCGAAGCTAGGAAGAGAAGGACGCCCACTGACTTGGCCCCAGCCCTACCTCGAACCTGCAAACGCGAAACTCCGGTGTGCCCTGCAGCCAGCAGCCTCAATAACCCAGAGGACCTGCCCTGCCTTCAAAAGAAAACTGTGAAAACTGGATTTGTTCCCCAACAGACTCCAGCTCTGGCAAGGTCCGTGCGTTTGCAGCACTCTGCACCCAACGTCCAACGCCCAGGGCCCAAGTTTGAGTGGCCCAACGCCACGTGGAGGTCTCCCCTGTGATCCTGGCCCAAGATCCGGTGATCCCTGACCTGCCTCAAGCCGACGCCTACAGCCCCAAACCGGAAGGTCTCCCCAACTGCGACCAGGAGCTGGTAAGAACCAATCCTCAGCATCCCAACTTACCTCTTCAAGTGGTGGTCTCACCCAGAAGACCCGCTGTAGTAACCATGCTTACAGTGGTATGTAGTAGAAGTGTATTTATTCAAAAGTACATCTATACAGCTTCACTGTAACCTCCAGCTTCTCAAACTGACTCCCGTCTTAGAACTCTCTACGATGTAATCCCATTACATCATTGAGTCCCATATTAGAGGAAAGACATTTCCACAATCTCCCCCCCTTATAAACATTTCCGTCAAATTTGATAAAGAGAGCATACATGAATAGTCCAAATATGAATACAATTAAACCATTACAAGTGATACAGAAAAAAATGACAATATTGCAACATAAATATAATGAAAATAGAATCACTATTCCATTGGATATGGAATATGAACCTTACACAAATTACCCATACTCCATTCTCTTCCATCATCTGACTTCACTACAGATCCCATCAATAGTCTTTAACCACTCTCGGAGGCTGAGAATACTTGCTCTCTCCTTTTCTGACAAATCCCATCTTTCTCGCAACAACCCAATCACCACATCTCATCTCAACATCTTTCACTCTCTTCCTCCTATCGTAACTCGCTTTGTTGCACTCATGAGGCTCCTTAACTCTTTCTGCAATACACTCACGATCCACCCAAACTTGACTTTTCTTCTGCAACCATACAGGAGACTCTTTGGTGCAGGTTCTCTGTCTTTCAGAGCAATGAACTGGGAAACTCCAGTGATGGAATGGGGAGTCACCCTAAGGGCCCACATCATCTTGTTTAATTCCTCTCTCCACATCAATCCATTCGCCAGGGATAACTGGATGTTGTCTACAATTATTCTGTTTACTCTTTCTACCACTCCATTGGCCTGCGGCCTAAACAATGCTACCTTAATAAATTTAATTCCAAAATCATCAAGAAATTTAGACATTACATTAGATACCAATTGCACTACATTGTCAGTGACTAATGTTCTAGGAATACATTCTTCTAACAATACTTCCTTAAGAAATTAAATCACTTTCACAAATGTGATATTCTCAACAGGTTTGACAGTAAAGCATTTACTATGGTATTCGACCAGAAAAATTAAAAATCTGTTCCTAACATCTAGCCTTTCAATTGGACCTAAAAAATCCAAAGCTAATTTCTCCCATGGTCGATCAGGACCTTTATACACCCCAACGGTGGTTCACGAACAACCTTACACTTATCACTGTTGCTACAAGCATAACAATCTTTAACAATCTCCTCCACTTCCCTATCCATTTGAGGTCACCAGAAACACTGCCTCAATCTCCTTTTGCTCATGCTCCTCCCCAAATGTCCTTCATGTACAAGCTTGATCAGTCTTGCTCTCAACACCTTAGGCGGGACAATCCGATTGCATCTTAAGACTTTATCAGCTTGAATACTTAGCTGATCTTTTACTTTGACATACTGCTTCAATACCTCACTTAAATTCAAAACATTTTGCCAACCACTACTTATCGCACATTTTAAATCTTTGTACATTTCATCAGTACTCAATGTCTCAGTCCAGTCTTCAAACCTCAATGCTAATTCTCCTTCAACTGGTGTAGACAGAGTCCACCTCAACCATAAAGGAAATCCTTTCCTCATCATTATTAGGCATGCACGACAAGCAGTCAGCTACCATATTTTCTTTCCTCTCACAAAATCAATCGAAAAATGTATATCCATCCCCGATAACAGCCATCTAGAGATTCGTGGAGTCACCCTCCCTTTCAGACCCTTACCTCCTTTAAAAATATGCAATAGAGGCTTGTGAACTGTCCTAAGCATGATAGGTAGTCCTCAAAGGTAAAACCTAAAATGATTCATTGCCCAACAACAAGCTAGAGCTTCTTTTTCAATAGCAGAATAAGATCTTTCAGCACTTTGTAAACGACGCGATGCATGCCAAATCACTCTTTCCTCATTATCAACTTTCTGTGTTAACACAGCCCCCAAACCCACATTGCTTGCATCCTTTGTTAACATGGTCTTCATGTTGATGTCAAAGTGGCCCAAAGTAGGTGAACGAACCAATGAGTCCTTAACATTATTGAAAGCTGATTCACATGCCTCGCTCCATTCAAACTCTGCTGCCTTCTTTAATAACGCTCCCATTGGTTCAACAACATCAGAGAAATTTGACACAAACTTAGAACAGTATTTGGCAAGTCCAATAAATAATCTCAGTAACTCTCTATCATTAGGCCGTTGAGCATCAACAATAGCTTTTACGATACTTTTCTTTGGTTTGATCCCACTGGCAGAAATCTCATGCCCCAAAATATTTACTTGATCCCTTCTTAGTTGACATTTTTACTTTTTGATGGTTAGCCCATAATCAGCAATCCTCCTCAAAACTTCAAAGAATAATTCATCATGGTTCTCAAAAGATTCCACCCCCCCCAAAATATCGTCTTGAAAACACAAGACCCCATGCCTTTAAAAATGTTATGCATTATCCTTTGGAACACTGCTGAGGCTGATGCCTGCCCGAATGGCATTCGACAATAGCGAAAAGCTCCCAGCGTTGTAAAAAACTGAAGTTAAGGCTTGTGACTCCGTATGTAGGTTCACTTGATTTTAAGATGCAGACATATTAAAAGTGTGAAAACTTGCCCACCTCCCATCACGCTTAACATCCCTCCAATATTGGGAAGAGGTTGACCATCTACCCATATATTTTTATTTAGGTCTCTCAAATCAATACATAGACAAATTTTATTTTCTTCCCTGGGAGCGACTACAATTGGGGCGAGAAATTCAGAGGCCTCAATGGGTTCAATGATCTTATTCTCCAACAATTTATTAAGTTCTTTTTAGAGTGGCTCTCTCATTAGCAACCGAATAGACCTCACTTTATGTACCACTGGAACTGCTGCATTTTTTTTTAATTACACGATGTGTGAATCCTTTCAATATTCCTAACTTGTCAGTAGATACATGAGGAAACAATAACTTCTTTCCCCACTCCAAATCAACATCATCCATTGTTTCTACAGCCATTACTGGCTCTTCGCTGTTGGGGTTAAGAATAATATTTAGAACCTTTTGGTGGCGACAGCCCAGTAGATTGGAACCGACTACTGAAACATACACCCTACCATGTACACCTTAGTTTTTAAAAATATGTCTCTCCATTCCATTCCTATAAAGTTTTTCTCTTTCCACCATAACCCACCACTCTTATATCAGACTGCTGCAATGTACTCATGTTTCTATTCAAATCTTTCTCAAAAACATCTTTAGATATAGTGGTAAACAAACTACCAGAATCTACTAACATCTTGACCTGAGCATTCCTCAAAGTAACATTGCAATTCGTTTTTTCCAGTTTTTCAGTGCTTTCTTTTTTTACTATTAGACTTCTATTATTTTGTATACTATAATCTTGGTCAGAGGTTTCATTAGAGGTCTCATATCCATCAATAGACAACATTATGTCTTCTTGAACCTCTCCAAGATTTTGAACTATTTTCACACTAGACTGTTGTGAAGGGTGTATTTTTGTTCTGCACATCTTGGCTAAATGACCCTTCTTTCCACATAACCTACATATCATGTTTTTTGCCGCACATACAAAACTTGTGGCAATATGGCCTGGACCACTACACCTATAACATGGTCACTTCTTGTAAATCAAGTGCAACAACTTCTTTCTCTGGAAATTTAATGTTCAATTTTCCAACATCCAAACAGCAGTATTTCCCATACTCCTGGCTATCTGTATAGTTAACATCCAATGTCGGGTCTAAGGATCAGTCTCTCTTCAAACTTTTTATCTTTTGTGCATCTCACAATTTGACCACGAATTAGAGATTCCGTCAAACCTCAAAATTCACGTCACTGCACCACATAACTCATAATGACTTCATCTTGAGTTTGCGAACGACAAAATAATTTATGTCTTTCAAAAACTACACTCAACTTAGGGGTAAAATGTTTTTCTAACATTTGTAAAGCCATATCATATAAATTCACAGATTGGCCATCACCAATTCCTAAAGACACTTCAGGAAGGCCATCATAAATTCTCCTCCCTTCGGTTCCTAAATGATGTAGTAGTATTGCTTGTCTCCTCAAAGGACCATATTTATCTCCACCAATTGCCAACATATAAGTAAAGAATATGTTCTTCCACCTTTTCCATGGAATGCTTGGTTCTCCTGGAACAGGTAAAAAGCTAGGCTGAACCACCATCCCTTGTTCCGCCATTCCTGCAACAAATTTAAATTATTAAACTACCACAATTAACTAAAGAAATAAATTACGACAACAAAGCAAAGAAAAAAATGAAAATAGCAATTTAAAATAAGTATTTAAAATAATAAATTCGTAGTTGGTGTTACCAATAGTTGCAACTCTTTAGTGGTTATTTTGAATAATTCACAGTCTTGCTCTTAATATTCTAACAGTGTACATTTGAAGTTTTCTCTGTGTTTTCATTTTGCTTCTCAATTAGTCCTCTTTCTACCGATATGCTTTAATGAAACGAGTCACGTGTTCCAGTGATGTTAGCTTAACCAGGAAGAGAACGACTCTCAAATGTGTGGAGGAGGCAGGCAGTGAATACGGTCAATCTTGTGAAAATAACTGACGCCGAAAGAAACAGACGGTGAGCACTCTCAATCATGTGAAGGAGGTAGACGCTAAGAATCCGATATGTTTCTCCCCCAATAAAACAGTTTTTAGCCGCGCAGCATTAGAAAACAGCTTGAATGTGTTCATTAAAAATGTTTTTTCTGGTGCGCACAACTTCTTGCGCTTTCAGCTCGAGATAAACTACACTTGCTTATCTCGCATTCACTTGTATTTTCACTTGAGCGCATGTGAATTAGCAACGCACACTTCTTCGCACCTTCAGCTCGAGCTAAACATCAAGCGTTTGTGCTCGAGCTAAATAACGGCTGCACTCCTTCCTTAGACGAAATTCAATGGTAAAAGTAATCTTAATGAAAAATGTCCACAGTGGAATTTCAGAAGCTTAAAGTACGAGTTACTCGAAACAGGTTCTAATTAATGTCTGTTAACCAAACAATTGCGTTCATCACCATGAAAGCTCAATTCTATTGCAGGACAGGAGGCTCCGATTATGCTAGTCTCATTTCTTTATTGAAATGCTCAGCAGCCAAGTAAAAAACCACATTACCCAGAAACACTTGGGTAATAACCATAGAGTCTTGCAGTATAAATAAGCGTACAGACAATCCCACTTCCTCTTTCTTTGCTGCTCCGCAGCCAGTTAAGTGCTTCTTACCTTACTATTGTTGTTTACATTGCGCTTTGTATTGCTTGCGCAGCTTGTGCTTGGTATTTATTGCCGCTTTGTTTCCGCGCTTCTTGCGCTGCTTGCGCTTTCCTTCGCCATTCCGTTCGGTTTCCGTTTCGGTGGCGGCGCGGCTGGGTGCGAGGCATCTCCACCCTGAGATCGGGCGCTTTGTGCCTGTGTTCTCTTATTGCTGTGGAGTGGATTTTGGGGTCAGGGCAGCCTCGCGCTGTTCGCGCGAGCTGCTCTCCTTCTTGGTAGGCGGCCGGTTGCAACGCGCATGCACGTTTTGATCTTTCCGGCGCTCCGTGTTGTTTTCCTCACCGGAGCTCTTTCAGAAGGACGTCCCCTGCGGCGTTAACGCCCACAGCCTCCAGGATTGACCCTGTAGACGCCAGTCTCTGGAACAAGACTCTGGTTGTAAAATTTGGCATAGGCTTTGCCTAGGGTGACGTTTTTGGTGTCAGTAAGCCTGTAGTTTCTGCAGTTTGGCTTACTGTGAGGGTTTTTTCACCCCCCCTTTACTTGAGCCTTTGGCTTTTATATATCTTTTCCTTTCTCATTTGTGGGCATATTTTTCACACCACTTGTGAAACATGAGTGAATATTACTATGAGGAGGATGAAGAATTCGATGAGGAGGCTCCAGACACCATGGAGCAACATCTTGTGGAGGCTTTGGACCAGTCCAACACTCAATGAATAAAGCACTGGTGCGTGCTATCACGCCTCTCAAAAGGCACTTGACTAAATATGCTGAACAGCAGGGTTGGGTCCCTGCGGCTAAGAAGTCTTCCTCTTCACCTGCTAATCCACATGCTTCAGTCTTCAAGAAATTGGCACAGTCCTTGTCTTCTGCCAAACCTGCCGCTATTGTAGAGGATGATGAAAGTGATGACCTGCAGTCCTCCTCTTCCTCGGATCCCGCTCCTCCCCCTCCCAAGAAAAAGAAATGCAAGGAACATTTTGTCGATGCGTTGTCGCATCCACCTGTCCTTACGTTTGAGCCGGCGGACATTGTCCACCCCCAGTCCACGGCTTGGCTTCCTTCCCCGGCTGTGACGGAGTACGTCCAGCAGCACATACGTCAGCCCTTTGAAAAGGAGGTACGTGCCCGTCTTCGGTCTGAGTGCCCGCGACCAGACTTGGCTGATCATCTGGCGGAGACCCCTGAGGTGGATCCCACCATGACGACGTACCTACGCAAATTTGCGAAAGACCCCAAAAAGGGTCTTGATAGGTCCTGGCGGGCTTGCCAGGACAAGGTTTTGGATCTCCTGGGGCCCCTCACCAAAATGTTGGACCTTGGTTTTCTCGCAAAGAGTACTAATCGGATGGTGGATCCGGATGAGCTAATTAATTGGGCTCAACGCGCCATTTGCCAGTTGGGTAATGCCAACTGTGCGCTCTCTGCTGAGCGGCGCCGGTCCATTTTACTGAAATTGGACCCTAAACTGCAAGAATTGGCTACTTCAGAGTCGGGTCCTGCGGCTCAGGGTCTTCTTTTTGGACAACCATTTTTGAAAGAGCTGACCAACTTTGTAAATACCTTCAGCGGCCTGGATAAGGCACAAGCGTCTCTCCGCCGGACCCTTCGTCCGGTTTTCAACAGGGCCGGAAGAAGTAGGGGGCGTTCCTCCGGCCGTGGTCAGCAACAGCCCTCCCAGAAGGGGTACCAGTCCCAGCGGGGAGGTCAGCAGGATTCGGGATATACCCCACGTTCGAACTTCTATCCCTCCAGAAAAGTACGTGGCCAGTTTAAAAAAGGACGTGCTGGTGGATCCTCCGGCGGCTACCACGATTCCGCCACTTCAGGTGAGAATTCTTCCTGCATGCAGTGTTGTTCTGGGGGGCAGGATTCGCCTTTTCCTAGAGAACTGGCGATCAATCTCCAGCGATGCATGGGTGCTGGAGACGGTTCAGGGCTTCAAACTAGAGTTTTATCATCCTGTTCGTCAGTCCCGTCTTCCCTTTCCTCTCCATTTCTCAAGCCAAAGTCAAGAGTTCATCACAGAGGAACTCAGGTCTCTGGAGGCCAAGGGGGCGATTGTGCCGACGGTGCGCCATCCTCAGGGCTTTGCCAGCTCAATCTTCCTTGTGGAGAAGAAGGGAGGGGGATCGAGGTTGGTCCTCAACCTGAAGGACTTCAATGCAGGGTGGTTTACCGCCACATCAAGATGGAGGGAATCCATCTTTTGAGGGATCTCCTGAGGGAACGAGATTGGATGGTCCGTCTAGATCTCAAGGATGCATACCTCTCGGTTCCGATTTTTCCGCCCCATTGCCGTTTTCTTCAATTCCAGTGGCTGGGGATATGGTATCAATATCAGGTTCTTCCATTCGGCCTTTCGTCAGCACCGTGGTGCTTCACGAAACTGTTGCGTCCGGTCGTGGAGTCTCTCCGCAGTCGCGGAGTTCGCTTGATCATCTATTTGGACGATATCCTCCTGTTAGCGGATTGTCCGGTAAAGCTTATGACTCACCTGACGTGGACCGTAGACCTGCTCCAGTCTCTAGGGTTTTTAGTGAACGTTCCCAAATCTGTACTTCAACCTACACAGGTGATAGATTTCTTGGGGTTTCAAATCAATTCCCTCTCTTGTCAACTTCTGCTACCTCGTCAGAAAGTTCGTTACATCAAGCGGGAATTGAGGTCTGTTGTCTCGAGTCCGACGGTGTCGTTGAGATCATTAGCTCGAGTTGTCGGTCTTTTAGCGTCTTCTCTGCAGGCGATATTTCCGGCTCCGCTGCATTACCGAGCGTTGCAGCATTTGAAGATTCAACATCTTCAGAGGGGCCTTCGCTATTCTGACCGCATCCCTCTGTCGGAGGAGGCGAAGTCGGAGATTACGTGGTGGTTGAATCACATGGAGGCTTGGAACGGCAGAGCCCTCTTCGGATCTTCTCCGGAGATTGTGATCGAGTCGGATGCCAGTCAGTGGGGATGGGGAGCCCGCTGCGGTTCGGTCACGACAGGGGGACGATGGTCACCCCAAGAGCGCTATCTCCACATCAATTGTTTGGAGTTGCTAGCGGGATCGTTCGCGATCAAATGTCTGTCTCCACTTCAGTCCCGCTGCTGTATACTTCTCCGGATGGACAATGTATCAGCAGTCCGTTATATCAACAAGCTCGGGGGGACTCGTTCGAGGTTGTTGGCGGAGATCGCCAAGGAGTTTTGGCATTACTGTCTACACAACGGGATCAGAGTTATTGCGGAGTACCTTCTGGGTTGTCGCAATGTGGTGGCGGATTGGAACTCCAGGTACCTGAGGGATTTCAGCGACTGGAGACTCCATCCGCATGTGTTTCGGCAACTTCTACGGATTTGGGGCCCTTGTCAGATCGACCTCTTTGCGTCCCGGCTCAATGCCCAACTTCCCCGGTTCTTCAGCTGGAGACCGGACCCGGAGGCTCTGGCAACGGATGCTTTCCTTCAACCGTGGCCGACCTGCCTGTGTTATGCGTTTCCTCCGTTTATGATGATCCCCAGGGTTCTGGCCTATGTGACATGTTTTCAGGCGGAGCTGATTCTGATCACTCCTCTGTGGCGGGCTCAACCTTGGTTCCCTGTTCTCCTGGAAATGACTTGCGCATTGCCATTTCTTCTGCCTCAGAAGCGGAATCTCCTGTTAGATCCGCTTCAGAATCCGCATCCCCTGGTTCAGTCAGGCTCTCTCCTTCTCCTGGCGTGGCGGATTTCGGGGAACGGTGGGCTGTGTCAGGCCTTTCAACGGACGCTACCAGACTCCTAAGCAACGCCTGGGCCCCAGCTACCCACAAGCATTACAGAGGTTCCTGGAAACGTTGGAGTGATTGGTGATGTCTCTTTAATTGTCAACTTTTTGGCTTCCCTATATTCAGCTTCTGGTTTGGCGTACCGTACTATCAATAATTTCCGCTCTGCTATTTCAGCAGGCCATATTCCTATTGATGGTAAACCTGTGGGGGAGCATCCTTTGGTGTCCAAAGTCCTTAAAGGTGTTCGTATGGCTGTTCCTCCGCGTCCCAAATATGTGGCCTTATGGGACGTTTCGGTTGTTTTGCGATTTTTAGAAGCCTGGCCGGTCAATTCCTTGCTATCACGCAAACAACTTTCGGCCAAGCTTACCATGTTGCAGTGTTTGCTTTCTTGCAAACGGATTTCAGACGTTCACGCATTGGATCTTGCTGGTCGGAGTTTTACTCCTGAAGGGGTTACATTTCGCCTTTCCCGGCGTACCAAAACTGATACTGAGATTATCTCTTACCCTTCTTTTCCGGCTCGTCCCAACCTTTGTGTGGTCCATGCCTTAAGGCTTATGAGGTGAGTACTTCGCTTCTTCGTTCTGATATGCATGGTCAACTGTTGATTGCATTACTGAAGCCTTTCCGCCCCGTTACTCCTGCTACGTTGGCTCGCTGGGTACGGTGGCTTATGGGAGAGGCAGGGATTGATGTTTCTGTTTTTGGTACTCATTCGGCTCGTGGAGCCATGGCCTCTAAAGCTTTTTCATTGGGAGTCACCTTGGGGGATCTTATGAAAGCTGCTGATTGGTCAACAGATTCAGTGTTTAAGACTTTTTACTTTAAAACTGTACCTACGGTTGCTTCTGTGGTGTTGGATGAGCTTTGAACAAGCATAATCAGAGCCTCCTGTCCTGCAATAGAATTCAAAATTTGCAAACATTCGTGACAAGAATTTTCAATTCTATTAAGGACAGGAGGCGAGGATTATCCCACCCGTAGATTGTACATTGTGATACTGACAATTGTTTATGCATTATTCTGTTACAACAGTCTATATTGCTTTGTCTTCTTTTCCCACCCTTACTTCGACATGTTCCTGATTTTGTTTGAACGAATATTACGGCTTTGTGTCTCTTTTCAGGCTCTGATCCCAAGTGATGCACCTCCGGTTCCACGTAGGAGTGCCTGTTATCTTCTCTGAAGAGGTTTCCTGTTTTTCTGCCTTCGGCTGTTTGGGATGTCTCCCTTCGTTAACCTCCATGGACTGAACTCTGCTGTTGCATTGACTGTTTTGGATTGTTTACTGTTTCCTGGATTCTCCTCACCAAAGAAAGAGGAAGTGGGATTGTCTGTACGCTTATTTATACTACAAGACTCTATGGTTATTACCCAAGTGTTTCTGGGTAATGTGGTTTTTTACTTGGCTGCTGAGCATTTCAATAAAGAAATGAGACTAGCATAATCCTCGCCTGCTAGTCCTTAATAGAATTGAAAATTCTTGTCACAAATGTTTGCAAATTTTGAATTGTGGTCTAGGGCAGGTGATCCAAAAGGAAGGTATATCTGTTTAAATTCACAATACTTAAAGTCAAGGCGGTACTCAGGAGCAGGTCTCTCTTTTGGAGTTATTAATTAATAACAGAATGTCAAAATAGATGTAACTCACAGTTTTAAATTTTAGAATTTCCCCAGGAGCATCCTTCAGGTTACTTCAGGGGTGGAGGTTACTCTGCACTCTGCCCCCTGCGCAGTCCGCTCATCGCCAAAATGTGTAGTAACCACACTCACAGTGGTATGTAGTAGAAGCGTATTTATTTACAAGTACATCTATACAGCTTCAAAGTAACCCCCAGCTTCTCAAACTGACTCCAGTCTTAGAACTCTCTATGATATCATCCCATTACATCATTGAGTTCCATAATAGAAGAAAGATATTTCCACACCTTCGTCCCTGAGCCTGCAGTGTGTTTGCAAACCGGAGACTCCCCATTGAAAGCTACAGGGCACCTGATGCCAAAACAGCAATCGGCACCTGGCCGCCCCAGTGCCGCTGAGGGTGCACCTTTTGTGCTGGCTTGAACCCCCATTTGCCCTGAGCTTAAGTCCAGGAGCTTTGCTCCCACAACCTTGTGGCCTGCTCTTAAGCAGCCACCAGGGAGAGGGAAAAGAGAACAGCATTGAAAAGGCCATTCTATCCTAAGTTCTTTCCAGCTATGAAGTTACTCAGTTATTTAACAACGAGATGCAATTTGATGAAGGGATCATATTTGATGATAGGGCACTCATTGGTGACGCAGTGGTAGTGGACGATGGAGGTGGTGGATTATGATGGGGTGCTATTAGACGATGCTGTGTTAGTTGATAGTTGACTAGTTTATGATGGGGTGGTAGCTGATGATGGTGGGTTAGCTGGTGACGATGACGCACTACAACATGGTTTAGTGCTAACTAATGGTGGGTAATAGCTGATGAAAGGGTGCAGTCTGGTGAAGGTGTGCTAGGTAATTGTAGAGCATTAGCTAATAATGAAACGATAATGGTGGATAATAGTTTATAATGGGGTGCTCCTTATTGAAGAGGCACTAGTTAATGATGGAGAACTAACTGGTGATGGATGAACCCTGGATGACCCATCCAGCCCTGCTCTCGCTAGTCCTCTCTGTTTCTTTCTCCTTCGCTCTGTTAAACTTCTGCACATTCTTAGAGAGAGTTACGCCACCCAAATCACAAGGCACCCCAAAAACTAAAACAGCTTTTTATATTCAGTCCACAAAGGCCAATGTCATCTCTGGGGTGTCCTTTGCAATGTCCCTTTTTGTCTCAAATAATGCTTGTAAGTGCTTCAATATAGCATCCTTGCTGCCACTCACATGCCCTATTCCCTGGCAGTCTACCCATTGTATGCCAATGATATGGCAATGATCTCAGGCCTCACCCGGTCCAGCACGACACTAGACAACCAGAACATTGTCTTTTTGTGCTGTTCTTTAACTAAGCCTCCCTCAGACATGGCACACACCTGAGAACTCGGTGGCCCTCTAGTGGGCAGTGTGAGAAGCGCACACTACTGCCTAGACCTTCAGGCTTCAGCGAGTGTTCACGCCGGCTTCTCCCTACAAGCACTAAATCGATACTCTAACCCTGGGAGGGGGACCAGCCATGCCTCAGACGGCCGGATCTATGCCAGAGTTGCAGGAACGCCAGATAGATAAGTGTGCAGGCAATTCATGTAAATGTAGCACTTTTTGGTGGTCAAAGCTGCAGCTTTCTGCTTATTGGATGGCTAGTTAAACAAGCATTTGCAATGCATCGGTCTCGCCTTTGGGACAGGATCGGACTGGAAACGACGACCAGCCCTGGCAAAGTGCTGACCCCCCCCTCCCCAGTCGGGGGGGGGGGGGCTGGAGGTGCCACCGAGCTCTTTGCCGGGGCCGGTTTTCGGACGATTTTGGTACAGGCCCATTTTTGCAGTTATGCTGCTAAAAAGGCCCTGTAACAAAAACGGCCCCTAGGGGCCCCAAACCAGCCCCCTACCCGTGCAGCGCATGGGGGGATTGCCTGGTGCCCGCTACAGCCAGTCTGGCCATGGCCAAGCGCCCTGCTCATAAGCAATCCCTGACAGAAGGCCCCCTTCGCCCCATGGGCTAACATAGAGCCCCTGCACTCTGCACCTGACCACCCTAGTGCCGCTGGTGGTTCAATTTAAGTGCCTACCTGAACCTTAATTATAAACCCAAAACATTATTTTTACAGGTTGTTTACTTACCTGCAAAACGATAACCTTTTTTCCCCATAAGGACCAATATTGTGAAGTTTTGTTACTAAAAACGGCCCTGTAACAAAACCGGCCCTCGGGGGCCCAAAACTGGACCCCTCGTGTGGCCCACCAGGGGATTGCCCGGTGCCCGCTATGACCAGTCCAGCCCTGCTTTGGGACCTTATATGTATTTAGCAATGCAGCATATTAGCCTGGGTGCAGAAACATTTACTATTCTTTCACCTCATAGGAGCGTCGAACGTTCAGCGCCCAGTGCTGAACGTTCGAAGAACGAATGCTGGCCCGTCGGCCAACGGTCGTGCGTAGCACTGGCAAGGTAGTGCTTGCGACGACAGTTGGCCGACGGCAGCACTTAAGGGGTTAATATGGAGGGGAAGTAAGCACACAACTGCGTGACACGCCTGGTATGGGGACACATGCAGAGAAATAAGCTCTGCCAATGTGTGTGTAAGTGAAAACCAAGAGAATGGAGAGACAGAGAAGGAAGGAGAAAGAATGGTGCGCGTTTGTGTGTGAGTGAGAAAGTGTGTGACAGAGAGAGAGCAATAACGAAAGAGAAATAGAAATATTGTGAGAGTGGGTGTGACAGAGAGAGAAAGCAATAACAAAAGAGAAATAGAGATAGTGTCAGAGTGTGTGTGACAGAGAGAGAAAGCAATATTGAAAGAGAAATAGAGATAGTTAGTATGTGTGTTTGCTGAGAGAGAGAGAAGGGGCAGAGGCAACGCAGCACATAGGAAGGGAGGGACAGACAAGATCCGAAGTCGGACAGCTTCAACAGCTCTTCCTTGGCTCCGCCCACCCAAGGAGAGGTAAACCTCGGCATGGACAGACAGCTGCCGCAGCAGGGCCGGAATGGAGGTAACGGGTAACGGGCACCGGGCGTTTCCCCGGTGGGCCGCTAGGGTGGGGGCCGTTTTTGTTACAGGGCCGTTTTTGCAGCATAGCTGCAAAATCTGCCCCTGTAACAAAATCGGCCAAAACAGTCCGTGGCAAACAGCTCGGCCGCTCCCAGGGGGGCTGAGCTCTTTGCCAGGGCCAGTTTTGGTTCCCAGTCCGGCCCTGTGATGTGGTCATGAGGCCACTGCAGTTCTGCTCGGGACACCCAGGCAAGCTCCGTTACAGCAATGATCAAGCTGGTTTATCTCTTTGCCTACTACAAGCACCGATGGCCTCCGATGTAATAGGAATTAAAAATGGTAAAATAAAAAGTGAAAATGCTGCCATTTAAAGTTAGAATTGGTGGTCTGTTGCTGTGATTCTTTACCATGGGGGGGCATTAAGCCTTTTTTTGTGTGTGGGGTGGGGGTAGTGGGGTGGTTACGACTGCTTACAAAATTAAGCAATATTAACAGAATAAAGTGCTGGATTACAGGGACATATTAACACTGGCAGACTGCTTTTGAGGGGTTTACCAGGAGGGGCTAGTGAGAGGGGGCTTTGCGTTGAAAGTGCCCCTCCCTCCCAGCAGTAAAGCTCCAGTCCAGTTGTCACAGATTGGGACTGTGCCTAGTAGCTGCAGCTGCAGCAACAGGGCAGGCTCAGCATGCCCTGAATGCTCTATCATACTGAGCGCACACCCCCCTGTTTGTCGCTAAAGGTGCGTATGAATGAATGAATGAATGAATGAAATATGATTTATAACCGCGCAACTTAGCCCAGTGGGCGTGAAGGCGCCTAGCTCAATATCTAGCTGAGTCAACAAGGTGACGGGAACTTACTGGTAGGCTTTAATGAAACACCAAGTTTTAAGGGCTTTCCTAAAGAGATCCAATGAGGGCTGAGATTTGATCTCCAACGGAAGTGTGTTCCATAATTGGGGTGCCAAGATGGAGAATGCCCTATTCCCCCATCTGACTTTCCTAAAACGGGGCACTACCAGTTGATTTAGCTCTAGAGAGTGAAGACATCTGCTGGGCACATAGCGGGTGAGCAGAGACCCAAGAGCATCAGAAGGGCCTGCCATGAGGGCACTGTAAGTGAGGCAAAGGAGTTTGAAAGAAACCCTAGAAGGAATAGGGAGCCAATGAAGGCTCTTCCTTGCCATAGTAGCAGATGCATGCCATGGAAGGGCCAACACAAATCGCGCAGCAGCATATCAAGGTATCAGGGCCTCAGTGAGCCGAACGGAACAATCATTGGCTTGTGTTACAGTGGAAACAGTGGAAACTTGCAGTAGGCCAGAAATTCCAGAGCACCCAGGAAGAGAAACAACTGAAAGACCCATGCGCACGCCGACGACACATTGAATGTGCACTACTTTAAAACAAGCATTTGCAATGCAATACGGCTCGCATATAAGCGAGACGTATTGCATTAGAAATTAGAGTGCAGGCATTTAAAACAGCAAAAACAGGAGTGGAGGGGTACGGTGGGGCGAGAAGTGACAAACTGCGGGGGGCAGGGGGGACGAGGGGGACATGTTTGAGTAAAGGGGACAAAAGCCTTGCATGTGCCCACATTACACCATGGCCATCAGGAGGAGGGGCTAACAAGTAGAAAACCAATGAGAAGGCAGAATTTAGGCTGTAAGTCAAACAAAAAGATGGGCAAAGAGTGGGCGGAGCTTATGCAAAGCTTCCCCACTATAGTGTATACTACATGCCTCGCAAAGCGAGCAGTGCATGCGCTGCAACTAATCCTGGCATAATACTATGCAACGTTAACAGAGCATGCAAAGTTTGTGCTAATTTGCACTTTGCAAATTGCACGTAGTATAGAAACTAAATTAACAACATCCTCAGATGCTTTGAAAATACAATTTTACATGCTTAACCCTTTCCATGCAGCCGCGATTCCCCTGGTGTGCTGTAAACAGCACAAACAGGGGCGGGCCGTGACGAACCCCAGCCATCATCAGCACACGGGCACCGTAGTGCATGACGGCTGGGGTTCGTCATCAGCATGGAAGGGGTTAAAAACATATAACCAATTCACAAAAGTGAACTTTTACAAAGAAAACATTAGACAATGAGAGCTGATGATTTTGGGTCCCCCCCTAACCTAGGGGGAGGACCAAGCAGATGCCTTGAACACAAAGAGCATAAACACAAAGCACATTTTGTTGAATTTCAGTGGTGGTCCCATCCTCTTAGGACCACCCCAAGCACAGTTATTGGCAAAAAAACAATCCCAACCAAAGGCCCTGCAAAGCATTATGGGACGAGTTTAGCAGTGGGCAGTGAATATTATAGTATCCAATACCAAAATAATTCTACAAAGAGCTGCAGTTCTCCTAGTCGTTACTATATGTCCCTCAAGAGCAAAAGGAGCAAGAGTAAGAGAGTAAGAGTAAGAGAGTACGATAAAGAGTGAGAGTAAGGGTAAGAGAGAAAGAGTACTAGTAAGAGAGTAACGGTAAGAGTAAGAGAGTATGAGAAAGAATAGGAGAGTAAGCATAATAGAAAGAGAGTAAGAGTAAGAGAGTAAGAGAAAGAGAGTACGATAAAGAGTAAGAGTAAGAGAGTAAGGGTGAGAGTAAGAGAGTATGAGAAAGAGTAGGAGAGTAAGCATAATAGAAAGAGAGTAAGAGTAAGAGAGTAAGAGTAAGAGAGTATGATAAAGAGTAAGAGTAAGGGTAAGAGAGAAAGAGTACTAGTAAGAGAGTAAGGGTAAGAGTAAGAGAGTATGAGAAAGAGTAGGAGAGTAAGCATAATAGAAAGAGAGTAAGAGTAAGAGAGTAAGAGAAAGAGAGAAAGAGTACTAGTAAGAGAGTAAGGGTAAGAGTAAGAGAGTATGAGAAAGAGTAGGAGAGTACGCATAATAGAAAGAGAGTAAGAGTAAGAGAGTAAGAGTAAGAGAGTACGATAAAGAGTAAGAGTAAGAGAGTAAGAGTAAGAGAGAAAGAGTACTAGTAAGAGAGTAAGGGTAAGAGTAAGAGAGTATGAGAAAGAGTAGGAGAGTAAGCATAATAGAAAGAGAGTAAGAGTAAGAGAGTAAGAGAAAGAGAGTACGATAAAGAGTAAGAGTAAGAGAGTAAGGGTAAGAGTGAGAGAGTATGAGAAAGAGTAGGAGAGTAAGCATAATAGAAAGAGAGTAAGAGTAAGAGAGTAAGAGAAAGAGAGTACAATAAAGGGTAAGAGTAAGAGAGTAAGGGTAAGAGAGAAAGAGTACTAGTAAGAGAGTAAGGGTAAGAGTAAGAGAGTATGAGAAAGAGTAGGAGAGTAAGCCTAATAGAAAGAGAGTAAGAGTAAGAGAGTAAGAATAAGAATAAGAGTAAGAGTAAGAGAGTAAGACAAAGAGAGTACGATAAAGAGTAAGAGTAAGAGAGTAAGGGTAAGAGTAAGAGAGTGTGAGAAAGAGTAGGAGAGTAAGCGTAATAGTAAGAGAGTAAGAGTAAGAGAGTACGATAAAGAGTAAGAGTAAGAGAGTAAGGGTAAGAGTGAGAGAGTATGAGAAAGAGTAGGAGAGTAAGCATAATAGAAAGAGAGTAAGAGTAAGAGAGTAAGAGTAAGAGAGTACGATAAAGAGTAAGAGTAAGAGAGTAAGGGTAAGAGTGAGAGAGTATGAGAAAGAGTAGGAGAGTAAGCATAATAGAAAGAGAGTAAGAGTAAGAGAGTAAGACAAAGAGAGTACGATAAAGAGTAAGAGTAAGAGAGTAAGGGTAAGAATGAGAGAGTATGAGAAAGAGTAGGAGAGTAAGCATAATAGAAAGAGAGTAAGAGTAAGAGAGTAAGAGAAAGAGAGTACAATAAAGAGTAAGAGTAAGAGAGTAAGGGTAAGAGAGAAAGAGTACTAGTAAGAGAGTAAGGGTAAGAGTAAGAGAGTATGAGAAAGAGTAGGAGAGTAAGCCTAATAGAAAGAGAGTAAGAGTAAGAGAGTAAGAATAAGAATAAGAGTAAGAGTAAGAGAGTAAGACAAAGAGAGTACGATAAAGAGTAAGAGTAAGAGAGTAAGGGTAAGAGTAAGAGAGTGTGAGAAAGAGTAGGAGAGTAAGCATAATAGAAAGAGAGTAAGAGTAAGAGAGTAAGAGAAAGAGAGTACGATAAAGAGTAAGAGTAAGAGAGTAAGGGTAAGAGTAAGAGAGTAAGGGTAAGAGTAAGAGAGTGTGAGAAACAGTAGGAGAGTAAGCATAATAGAAAGAGAGTAAGAGTAAGAGAGTAAGAGAAAGAGAGTACGATAAAGAGTAAGAGTAAGAGAGTAAGGGTAAGAGTAAGAGAGTGTGAGAAAGAGTAGGAGAGTAAGCATAATAGAAAGAGAGTAAGAGTAAGAGAGTAAGAGAAAGCAACTAAGAGTAAGAAGTTGAGAAGCATTTTGCAGAAATGGTCGCTGCTGTGCTGGAGTAAGAGAGTAAGAGTAAGAGAGTAAGTGTAAGCGTAAGAGCGTAAGAGCAAGGCAGGAATGGGCGTGGTAAAGTTGTAAAGAAGTGGGATTGTACTTCAATAATGGTTTTTGCTACTGCACATCAGGGAGTATTTATAATGCCAATGGTATTATTAGGATTGTGACGATCATGTTTAACTTTCACATGAATGTTTCAAATGTTGTTGCATAATATATTTTGGCTAACGGACCAGTAATGTATGTTTTACGATTAATTGTAGTTACCCCTGAAGAAGGACCCCAGCAGCCACAAATGCATTGGGTTTTTAATAAACTCTGCTTTGAATGAAAACCGCGCTTGTATGTATTCTCGAAGAGAGGTCCGGATGGGCACATCTTGAATATGAGAAACTTTTGAAAATTGCATCACCGTGTGTATGGAAAACACTGGATTAAGGGAAAAGATGGAATGAAACAGCAGATAAAACGGAGTGCAATGGGTTAAAAAGATGGTACAGAATTTGAAAAAGTTACCCAAGGCTGTGCTATTGGTTTTGGGGTGGAATGTCAGCCCTACAATTGAGGGAACAGCAGGGCTCAAGTCGGGTGGATGAGCACCCCAACTAAGTGTAGAGTAGGGGCAGCGGCAGAGAGACTTTCATATGTATCCCTTTTATCTGAACCTCGAACTGTGGGTGCCACCATTCTGGTCCCCACCACTTTGTTCAGTAGCTCCTCGATCGTTTGATATCCCCTAAATACTCCTCACAGAGCCAGCTGTCACCTTGTGCAGCGGGTGAGTTCGGGTTTCACGAAAGACTGACAGAGTCAACGATCGCTTTATTGGAATTGAATTAAACAAATAATAAAAGGACATGAGAACGGAGATACAGAGGTAACAAAAGAACAGTCTGAACAGATAGGCACATGTCCATCATAACAGCTCATGCATACAAATGAAACACCCCCTCTGAAACCAAGAGACGGAAATCTACGCATTGCAGAGAAAATAAGGTAGGTCTAACTTGTGTAAAATTCATTGACAGAAGCAGCGGACGAATGTACTTAAAACATAATATAGAAAATGTGAGGCTTATGAAAACAATGCGCACGGTATCAAATGTAAATGTAAATTAATTTATATAGCGCAAATCACCAAGCGGTTTCCAAGCGCTTGCTTAGGGAACCCGTCCTGGTATTCCCCTGTGAGATAACGCCAGCAGGGTATCCGCAAGGTGAAAGCCAGGCATCCCGCCGTGAGGGTCCATTGTGGAGATTAAGCAAGCTATTGCCCAGAGTCGCAGAGTGTGAACCCGTGAATCGAGTAGGCACCGGAGCGAGAATTGTCGAGTCCATGGACATTTTAGGACTCAAGAGCCCGCCGAGCCGGGAAGTTAACCCTGGTCCCGGACAGACCTCTGCTTCCAGGTCTGCCTCCTCTAACCAGTGAGCCACACTTCTCCACATCAAATGTAGCAGCAAGGTCACAAGTGCGAAGCACAGACGAACTGAGTCATTTTTAACGTGTTTGGACGCTCTCACCTGCGTTTTGATTTCCCTGCACAGCTTGGCTCATCAGAAGTCCCAGGAGTAGACCATGTCCCAGAATCCTCATGGCTGCTTCCCTGCAGTGCCCTCACGCGCCCAGACCAGTGCACCAACTACAGCTCGCAGCGTGAGATGCAACCAGCTCCTCGCAGCTGCAAGACTTGCCTCGCGATGAGGAAGTCAGCTTTTTTCACACAACACATTTCGAACTCGGAAGGTGTTGCAGAGCAAGAGGGCAACTCTTCTGAAGAAATGTGAGCTACTGGCTCCAGCGTCTCCTTAAGCAATGTCTGAGCCCTCGCGCGCCCTGTCTGGAGATGGAGAGTCAAGGGGAAGCGCCTGTGTGAGCCCACAGCTTTCATCACCACTCTTTAAGCAGACATGTGGTGTTATCCTTTTTTGGATGGATGCCTATGTCAGTGACGTAACGAAACTTGAGGTGGGCCCCCACGCTCCAGAGCCAGCGGGGGGTGCAGGGGGCTCTTGTTACGCCACCGGCCCAAGTTTGTCAGATAACAGAACTTAGACCCTGGGAGATACAAGCATTGGCAATGCTAATAAGTCTGACAGTAACTGGTACTTTCTCTTCAGTCACTGGTGAGTTTAGACACCCAATAACTTATCATACATACAGTTCGTCCACATGCTTGAACTCACGCGTCCATTCATCCAACCAAAGGCTCTTTCTTGTGTTCACCCAATCGCCTTACCCATAGCCATACCCTTTGGCCACAGTGGTTGAATCTTGGGGGGTCAGAGTGATCTCTTACGCTGACGATACTCAGCTGGTGTTTTCCTTTAGAGATTATTCTGAAACCAACTTCTCCAACTTTCGCCTCTGCCTCAGTAACATCAGCTCTTGGATGGCTTCTAACCACCTTGTATTGAATGCTGATAAAACCGAGGTTTTATTTTTTAACCAAAAAGATCCACTACCTGCTATCCAGTGGTGGCCTGCTGAGCTAAATCCCCCTCCGGTCCCGGTTCAAACTGCCCGCAACTTAGGCTTCCAAGTCGATAACGCTTTGTCCTGTCAATCTCAGATCAATAAGGTCACTTCGGCCTGTTTTGGGAAAATGCGTATGATTAGGAAGATCTTCCCCTATCTCCCGCTGGACTCCCGTAAGACCATTGTGCATGCCCTGATCACGTCTCATTTAGACTATGCCAATAGTCTTTATGTAGGCGCCCCTCTCTACCAAGTTGAACGTTTGCAAATTGTGCAAAATGCCGCTGCGCGGCTAATTGCTAATATTCCACTTCGTCAATCGGTTGCCTCGTATCGGAAAAAACTTCACTGGCTTCCCATTGCCCGCCGCATTCAGTTCAAAGCTTTGATCTTAGCCTTTCGCGCCCTTAATGGGTTAGGTCCTGGCTATTTGCGTAAGAGACTTATACTTTCTCAGTCTGTCAGATCTTTACGATCAAATAGTCTACACCTTCTGATGATTCCCAGATTTCGCCTTGCCAGGAGTGGGGGCAGAGCATTCGCAGTAGTCACAGCTAGACTCTGGAACAGCCTCCCACTGGACCTTAGGTTCATTGACTCAGAGCCTATGTTCCGACGCAAACTCAAAACGTGGTTATTTACCATCCCCTAGTAACCTTTCTGCTAGCTTGCAATCTGCAGCGCCGGGACACCCACAACGGGGGTAGCTGTGCGGTTTATAAGCTCCAAATAATAATAATAATAATAATAATAATAACCATACTCAGAAAGTATTTGCGAGAAACATTTAAAGAATGAATGAAAAATGAAAAAAAAGAACACTGCATAAAAAGAACACCACATAAATATGACAGAGAACTGTTTGCAATAAATTAGTTGGTTTCCCTCAGTTAACCCCCCTTTCCCCCACCCCTCCTCTCAATCATCCAGCTCTATTGCTTCTTGGTCTTGTCTAGGTCTATCAACCGGTCTGCACAGCATCCCTCGATATTCGTTCCAGTTCCCCCAAACCTTAGTCCATTTTTGTGGGCTGCCTTTACTCTCATAGACCGCTCTCTCCGCAAGCATACACCAGTCCATATCTGCCTTTGTTTTAAAGTTCTGACAATGAAACCACACTTAGAAGCAACTTTTTAGCCATCATGGATTGGTAGAACAATGATAGGTAATGCACAATCAGCAAATCAAAACGGAGAGAGAGGACTAGATAAGCCAGTCCGAATCCCCAATTTAATATGTAAATATCAAAAAAGGACTAGCTAGGTTGTGTTTTACCAGTGGAGACTCAGTACGTATGACGGCAAACCATTTGGTTTGGTTGTTAAGCCCTCACCCACCGACCTAGTCGGTGGCATGCTTCATCATCGGGCCCACCACAGTAACGCCGAATGCGTCCCGGGTGTGCTTCGACTCCAGATTACTGAGGAGCTGGTATACTTCTCTGAGTGTGCTGTGAGGGGGTGTATAAGAAAGTGATTTAAAAGCTATGCTGTAGGTCCCAGTGCCCGAGGGTATACAGAACTTTAATAGCTGGGCCCACGCTAGCGTATAAAAAGGCAAGCGGACGCGATGGAGCGGGTTATGAACTCCCGCGTCCTATGTGGTCGACATGTTTCAGCCAGGCCTTTTCTTTATAAAACTGGCTTTCCTCAGGACCAATGAGAGTGTGGGTGAAAAAAATTAATATTAAGTGAAGTGTTTAAAAATGTGTCGCACACGCTAAGGTGCTATACGTGTGTGGAGGGGGGTTCCCTCCGCTTTACTGTACACAAAACATAAAGGACGAAGACAGACGTACATGGTAGAGTCAGGTAAGTATTAATTACCAACAACACAACGTCCTGCCGGCAAGTTAAAGGTGAGTGAACGACCTCTATCGGCGGGAGTATAACGTGGCCATGAAAATGTATGGCGGCAGTGAAAATAAAGGGCGTTTTTTAAGCGAAGTGAAAAGTGGTGGACTAAACAGCGGAAGATAGTCAATGGGTGAGAATGGGTAACAATGTTTCCTCACACATGCTATTTGCTGTTAAAGCCTCAAAGGTCACCAGGCAGGGAAGAGCGGACCCTAAAAGTTTATAGGGAGGCAGGGGTTAGAACCTGTTGGGAGAGAAGGTAGCTTACCTACTCCGACGTGAAGGATGGATCTCAGTACTTACGAGATTACCGGCCTCCGTGCTCCATGAACCTGTAGTCCTGCTGCGGTGTCCCGAGTGAGTTGAGATCAAAAGCACTCTGGTATTTATACTCGTTCAGAAAGGGCGGTACCTGCAGAGGGGTGGAGCAAGGGGTGTAGCTGCGCATGATGAGAGAACAGTGTCAAGTGCTCATGGGCTACGCATGCGCAGAAGTGTATGATTGTTTATTTAGAAAAAGTAGCACAGTACAGAGGGACAGGGCCACGAGTCCAGACGGAAACAGGACTCAGCAATTCAGTGAATTCCATGGTATGGAATCGTTAAGTCCAAACAAGTGGGTGGAAAGGCGGTAAATCCACCGTTGTTCCTTGGTGTGGAGGGTTCTTTCATCGCAGTTGTCAAATTTCTCGATGACTGTCCACGTGAAGTCGTTAGGGGTATGGTTGTGTGACAGAAAATGTTCTGTCAGTTTGCTGATATTTTTGCCGCACCTCATGGTGCTCCTGTGTTCGGTCATTCTTGTCCTTACTTTTCTGGTCGTCATCCCGACGTATCTTAGGCCACAATGACATGTTATTAAGTATACCAGGTTAGCAGAATTGCAATTGGTGAACTGCCGTTGCGTCCATACTTTGCCATCTTCGAGATTGAGGGTTTTCGATGGAGTGGTCAGATGGCAGACACTGCAGTTGTTGCAGGGTTGGTGTCCAGTCAATTTGGGCAGCCCCCATGCATTGAGGATAGTGTTGTCTGGGGGACGTTGGATTTTTCTGGGTCTTGTCGAGACCAACTGGTCCCTGAGGTTTTTAGCCCTTTTGAAGGCAAAGCGAGGGGGGTCCCACTTTCTGGTACCAGAGTTGATTATTTTCCAGTTCTTCTTGATGATACTGGACACCTGATTAGAGGCCGTGTTGTACGTTGTGACGCAGGTCATCACAGGAGGTTCCATTGGTTTCGGTATGGTTTCCAGGAGTGCATCCCTGTTCAAATTGCGTGCTCGTTTACAGGTTTTAGAGATAATTCTTGTGGGATACCCACGGTCTTCCAGTTTGTGGACCAATGCTCCCGACTGTGATTTGTAGTCCTGGATGTTATTGCAATTGCGCCTAATTCTTAAAAACTGGCCAAACGGGAGGTTTTCTCTGAGAGGCCTAGGGTGGAAACTGTCAAAGCGCAGTAAGGAGTTACGCGAGGTGGGTTTATAGTAGGTGGTGGTACTTAAACCATTGTTCTTTGCTGTGATATTGAGGTCCAGAAAAGCCAATTCAGTGTGACTGCTCGTGCATGTGAAGCGCAGGTAAGCATCCCGATCGTTAATCCACGTCAGGAACTGCTTCAGGGTGTCTTCGTTGCCCTCCCATATGATGAAGATGTCGTCAATGTAACAACGCCAGGTGATTATGTTGGCCGAGTACGGGTTGGTTGGGGACTCGATGTGGCTGCGTTCGAAGTGGTGAACGTACAGTCCGGCCACGCTCGGGGCAAAGACACTCCCCATCGAGGTTCCATTGGTCTGGAGGTAAAATTTTCCTTCATACTCGAAGTAATTATCCTTGAGGGCCAGTGCCGCACACTCAAGAATAAACTTGCGTGGAGTGCGATGTTGCCAAGTGGTTTCCATCAGAACATCATGTAGGACTTGCAAAGTAGCATCCTGGGGTAAGCTTGTGTACAAACTTTCGATATCCAGTCCGACCAGGAGCTGAGAGTCGGGATTGAATGGCATGTCTTTAATGACATTCAGTAGATGTTTAGTATCCTGGATGATGTCACCTTCAGGAAGGACTGGGCCCAAATAGCGTGGCACTGCACCAGAGATTGGCTGGTACTAATCATCAAGACTGCTAAACGCTTATCTGACTCCATAGTCATAGAAATCCAGGCATCAGAAACACATTTCAAGACCACTCTTACTGGTTACAAGAAAAAACTTGAAGATCAGAACCGTGAGATTTCAGAGTATAATGAATACTTGACACAAACCAAAATGAAAAAGTTTGAAAAGGACCTGAAAAGGTTCAGTTATTCGAAAATATACCCATATGCCGATGACGATTACACTGCACCGACTAAAGGTCAAGATAACTCTGATGACAACAGCTCCATCTCAAGTGGGTCCAGCACGGGCTCGAACAACACAAGAGGAAGGGGACGTAGAGGCCAAAACTGGCCACAACCTTGGCAAGGACCCCCACAACAACATAATTTCGGCCCTCCTCCTTTTGGTCCCATGCCTCCATATTTTGGATACCCTCCAATGTATGCCCCAGGACAGATGCCATATTTTCAAAACAACCAAAACCAACGGTATCCTTTTTTAGGCCAGGGCCGCAGATCACGCGGCAAGAGAAGAAATCCCGGACAACGGGTACATTGGGAAACGGAAGAAGACCCGGTCAGCTCGAACACCCGGAACAAATCCCGGGAACAAGCGGGGCCCAGCAAGTAACCGAACCCCGATTGGATAACCCTCTGGTGTTCAATATTTCAGACTTACCCCTAACTAATGAGGAAACTGCTGTCCTCAATAAAGGCCTCTCCTTTGTTCCTACCACTCGTCTTGACACATTCAAACTGCATGTTGAGCTCGCTGAATTTTTCCGCAAATTAAAACTGAAAGCATTTTTTGAAAAACAAGAAAAACAGGATGACAATCAAGAAAACATTAATGAAACCGGTTTGAAAGTGAAATCCACCTTCACTCCGCCACCGACAAGCATACCTGTGGAAATTATCACCTTCGAAAATGCCGTCTATGCAGAAATAGACAAATTACAACCAGGAAACAAGTTCAACAACTTCTCCTTCCAAGAACGCGAGATCATTAAACACCTACAAAACGACTCGA
This sequence comes from Lissotriton vulgaris, assembly GCF_964263255.1. Classification (NCBI taxonomy): domain Eukaryota; kingdom Metazoa; phylum Chordata; class Amphibia; order Caudata; family Salamandridae; genus Lissotriton; species Lissotriton vulgaris. Next base: position 1,945,155,162 of record NC_141693.1, read on the forward strand.
CCCGCGTCATAAAGCCTGCAGATAAAGGAGGAGGGATTGTGGTCATGAACAAGTGTGACTACGACAAGGAATGTTGTCGCTTATTGAGTGACACTCGAAACTATAAACTTCTGAATAAAGACCCCACTGAGGAACTCCAACTAAAAATCAACCGAACCGTCAAAGAGGCTGTTGATGCAGAATACATCTCCAAACAGGAGGGCGACTATCTTTGCACCAAGAACGCGAGGGTACCGTATTTTTATACCTTACCAAAGGTACATAAGGGTGTACATCCGCCACCAGGGAGACCCATAGTTTCGGGCATCCAATCTCTGCTCGAACCACTCTCACGCTTCTGCGACTTTTTTCTCAATCCCCTTGTACAAAAAACACCATCCTACATCCAGGATACTAAACATCTACTGAATGTCATTAAAGACATGCCATTCAATCCCGACTCTCAGCTCCTGGTCGGACTGGATATCGAAAGTTTGTACACAAGCTTACCCCAGGATGCTACTTTGCAAGTCCTACATGATGTTCTGATGGAAACCACTTGGCAACATCGCACTCCACGCAAGTTTATTCTTGAGTGTGCGGCACTGGCCCTCAAGGATAATTACTTCGAGTATGAAGGAAAATTTTACCTCCAGACCAATGGAACCTCGATGGGGAGTGTCTTTGCCCCGAGCGTGGCCGGACTGTACGTTCACCACTTCGAACGCAGCCACATCGAGTCCCCAACCAACCCGTACTCGGCCAACATAATCACCTGGCGTCGTTACATTGACGACATCTTCATCATATGGGAGGGCAACGAAGACACCCTGAAGCAGTTCCTGACGTGGATTAACGATCGGGATGCTTACCTGCGCTTCACATGCACGAGCAGTCACACTGAATTGGCTTTTCTGGACCTCAATATCACAGCAAAGAACAATGGTTTAAGTACCACCACCTACTATAAACCCACCTCGCGTAACTCCTTACTGCGCTTTGACAGTTTCCACCCTAGGCCTCTCAGAGAAAACCTCCCGTTTGGCCAGTTTTTAAGAATTAGGCGCAATTGCAATAACATCCAGGACTACAAATCACAGTCGGGAGCATTGGTCCACAAACTGGAAGACCGTGGGTATCCCACAAGAATTATCTCTAAAACCTGTAAACGAGCACGCAATTTGAACAGGGATGCACTCCTGGAAACCATACCGAAACCAATGGAACCTCCTGTGATGACCTGCGTCACAACGTACAACACGGCCTCTAATCAGGTGTCCAGTATCATCAAGAAGAACTGGAAAATAATCAACTCTGGTACCAGAAAGTGGGACCCCCCTCGCTTTGCCTTCAAAAGGGCTAAAAACCTCAGGGACCAGTTGGTCTCGACAAGACCCAGAAAAATCCAACGTCCCCCAGACAACACTATCCTCAATGCATGGGGGCTGCCCAAATTGACTGGACACCAACCCTGCAACAACTGCAGTGTCTGCCATCTGACCACTCCATCGAAAACCCTCAATCTCGAAGATGGCAAAGTATGGACGCAACGGCAGTTCACCAATTGCAATTCTGCTAACCTGGTATACTTAATAACATGTCATTGTGGCCTAAGATACGTCGGGATGACGACCAGAAAAGTAAGGACAAGAATGACCGAACACAGGAGCACCATGAGGTGCGGCAAAAATATCAGCAAACTGACAGAACATTTTCTGTCACATAACCATACCCCTAACGACTTCACGTGGACAGTCATCGAGAAATTTGACAACTGCGATGAAAGAACCCTCCACACCAAGGAACAACGGTGGATTTACCGCCTTTCCACCTACTTGTTTGGACTTAACGATTCCATACCATGGAATTCACTGAATTGCTGAGTCCTGTTTCCGTCTGGACTCGTGGCCCTGTCCCTCTGTACTGTGCTACTTTTTCTAAATAAACAATCATACACTTCTGCGCATGCGTAGCCCATGAGCACTTGACACTGTTCTCTCATCATGCGCAGCTACACCCCTTGCTCCACCCCTTGCTCCACCCCTCTGCAGGTACCGCCCTTTCTGAACGAGTATAAATACCAGAGTGCTTTTGATCTCAACTCACTCGGGACACCGCAGCATGACTACAGGTTCATGGAGCACGGAGGCCGGTAATCTCGTAAGTACTGAGATCCATCCTTCACGTCGGAGTAGGTAAGCTACCTTCTCTCCCAACAGGTTCTAACCCCTGCCTCCCTATAAACTTTTAGGGTCCGCTCTTCCCTGCCTGGTGACCTTTGAGGCTTTAACAGCAAATAGCATGTGTGAGGAAACATTGTTACCCATTCTCACCCATTGACTATCTTCCGCTGTTTAGTCCACCACTTTTCACTTCGCTTAAAAAACGCCCTTTATTTTCACTGCCGCCATACATTTTCATGGCCACGTTATACTCCCGCCGATAGAGGTCGTTCACTCACCTTTAACTTGCCGGCAGGACGTTGTGTTGTTGGTAATTAATACTTACCTGACTCTACCATGTACGTCTGTCTTCGTCCTTTATATTTTGTGTACAGTAAAGCGGAGGGAACCCCCCTCCACACACGTATAGCACCTTAGCGTGTGCGACACATTTTTAAACACTTCACTTAATATTAATTTTTTTCACCCACACTCTCATTGGTCCTGAGGAAAGCCAGTTTTATAAAGAAAAGGCCTGGCTGAAACATGTCGACCACATAGGACGCGGGAGTTCATAACCCGCTCCATCGCGTCCGCTTGCCTTTTTATACGCTAGCGTGGGCCCAGCTATTAAAGTTCTGTATACCCTCGGGCACTGGGACCTACAGCATAGCTTTTAAATCACTTTCTTATACACCCCCTCACAGCACACTCAGAGAAGTATACCAGCTCCTCAGTAATCTGGAGTCGAAGCACACCCGGGACGCATTCGGCGTTACTGTGGTGGGCCCGATGATGAAGCATGCCACCGACTAGGTCGGTGGGTGAGGGCTTAACAACCAAACCAAATGGTTTGCCGTCATACGTACTGAGTCTCCACTGGTAAAACACAACCTAGCTAGTCCTTTTTTGATATTTACAGGTAATGCACAATACCTTTGCAAGATGGCTACACACTCAACATTGCACGTGTTGGCCATTACGGACGAGTATTGTGCATTGTGTATCGTTGCAGTACGTGGTGGCCCACTTGTTGCTTCTGGAGACCCGGATCTTCTTGTAATGGGGAAACAAAGACAAGCTTTGTCCAGTTCTCATGTGTGTCCTCTCTGGTCCAACCCCTCTCCATGAAGAGGAGAAGAAGATGGAAACACATCTGCAGAGTCGGAGCCCCGGAGAGCCTGGAAGCTGACTATTGAGTGTGCAGGAGTCCTGGGCATCAGTGCTTAATATGTAAATTAATAAGTGCCAGGGCCCAAGATATTTTTCAGGAGACCACTGCAGCTTGCACCACCCACAGACCCTTCCAGTCATATGAATTCATGTCTCAAGAGCACCTAGGTACCATTACAGTTCTCAGGCCCGGACTGGCCGTTGCAGGCACCGGGTAATCCCCCGGTGGGCCGCATGGTTGGGGGCCGGTTTTGGGCCCCTCGGGCCGTTTTTGTTACAGGGCCGTTATGCTGCAAAAACGGCCCTGTAACAAAAACGGCAGAAAACCGGCCCTGTCACAGAGCGCGGTCGCACCTCTCCCCCCTCCCCTCTCCTCCCGGAGGAGGGGAGGGGGGCCGGCCGAGCACTTTGCCAGGGCCGGTTCTGGTTCCCAGTCCGGCCCTGACAGTTCTACAGATATGCAGCTGCGGCCCGTGCAGGTAAGAGCAGTGGGGTGGCGGGGACGGGTGCGGGGTGATTTCGACAGACAACGACAAGGGGAAATTATTTATTTAGTTTCCCCTCGTGGTTGTCTGTCGAATCCCTCCCACCCGGTCCCACCGCCCTTACCTGCACAGGCCGCAGGTGCAAATGTGACAGTTTGGGTAACCCAAAGCTGTAAGAATTGCCTTAGCAACCTTATATTAGTATTATTTTTTAATCATATCTTAAGTTGCTAAACACTTTGGCCCAGATTTAGTAATAGCTCATGTTGCTGCGCTCCATTACGTGAATGGTAAAGCACAACACAGCTCCATCCCTGCAAAGATGTGGCTCTGTTCGGCTGTCTCCCTGCACTGGTGCGCTTTATGCTGCTATGCGCCAGCACAGACACAACTGCACCTGCCTACCTTGTGGTTAGCATCATTTTTTCAATTCTGAGTCGCTTCCTGCATAACAACTGGTCTGAAAGGCAATTGCCTCTTGTTATGTGTGCTGCAGAATTCAGCATGCATGCTAAAAGGAAAAGAGAGGAGAAATAACAAACTTTTCTCCTCGTTACGCTGCACGATTTTGGTGCAAACCCACGTCCACAAGTCTTTGTAGATATGCATTTGCATCAAAATGCATAGATAGATGCACAGGCTGATTTGCATAAGACTGAGTTTAAACTGAGATGCCATCACTTTTTTGTACACGTCAATGTAACACTCTAAGTGGGGCAGGCATGCCAAGACGTGGGTCTTTTTTTTTTGTATTCCTCATATACCAGATTGGGTATTCTAGTTAGGGCATCTCCTCCTCCCTACATTGCGATTCACAAAACTTTGAGGATTATATCCTTAGTAGGGAGAGAGGGCGAAGACCCCGCTCTAGACTTGGCTGTTTGCTAAGTCCGCTCCATACCATTTCGACCTTGAAGACCCTTTATTCGGCAGGAGAACAAGCACCAACAGTACCCAGGTGAAATCATAGGAACACTGTCATCGGTTCCGCCAAGCCACAAGGGCCGCCCAGATCTTATCTTGACTAGAACTATCACAAGCCATATCGGACTCACTCACATAAATAATATATTTCAGGCATTCCGTGAATGTAGGGGCATTCTCTGACTTCCAGGCCTTACAAATTTCACGCCTTGATAGAATAATTATATAAAAGATGAATTTAGTCATCAAATCCTGAAGCTGGTATTCTGCCCCTAACCCAAAAAAAATTATCCTAGAAGAGATCTCAAAATTTATGCCGAGTACGTCAGATATGAACTCTCCAATTTTAGTCCAATAGGGTAACAAACTTGGACATTCTGCGAACATGTGTATATCGTCTGCTGCAGGGGCCTTACAACGTGGACAGCTATATTCCAGCTTTGTAATTTTAACCAGTTTTTTTGGAGTTATGTAGACTCTATTTAGGGTGATTTCACCACTATATTTAACAATTTAAAAGAGTCTCCCCATAATGCTAACAAGTTGTCACATTGCAGGTCATCTATCTCCCCCCAGAGTTTGTTAAGTTCACTCTCTGAGATGTCTTCCTTCTCATTTAAGGCCTCATACCAAAAGGAGATCTCCTTTTTCCATCTACCCTTTCTCATCACATATTCAAATTTTGGGTTGGTTGTGAACTCCCATGGAATGGTAGACCACCAACTTGATAACTGATAGAATTTGAATCTGGTGAGAGTTCCATTTGTCAACCTGGAGAGTGAGTCCCACCCCAATAGCTGGGAATTATCCATAAGATCCTGCCATTGCATAAGACCGGCTGTTTAAAGAGGAATTGATAATTGGTCTCTGAGACATTCTGGCGTCCCAGGCGAATCCCATATAGGGGCCTGGGGGGAATACCCAGTTTCTTTCTCACAAACACCCAGTTTCTCAGGGCAGTTCCTAGCACCTTTAATCTAACCTTCTTGTAGAATCTTGGATCTCCAAATTTGAACAAAAAGAATTCTTGCCCTAAAGGGATACCATGTAGTAGCGCCTGAAATAGCCGTCCTAAAGAGGATGTATCGGCTTTGTCTGCCATACACCTAAAGTTTTTAAAGTGAAAAGAATGACAATAATACAAAATATCTGGCATAGCTAGTCCTCCAGCTTTCAATTTCCGTTGCACTTTTTTTAAAGAAATTCTGGGCGATTTACAATTCCAGATGAAGGATCCGATTCTTCCCTGTAGTTTGGCGATATCTTTAGGATCGAATGATAAGGGTAATGAATTAAATAGGAAAGTAACCTTTGGCAAAATAACCATCTTAATTAAATTAACCCATCCAAAAATGTTTAGTGGTAGGCCAGACCAACGTTGTAAAGTCCCGCAGATTTCCTTGTAAACTCTGTCCATGTTCACCTTGGATGTTTCTACGATGTTCTGAACTAAGTGAATTCCAAGGTATCTCATCCGGGGTTTTGATTCCGGAAGTTTATCCACATAGTTCCATTGCATGACCTCCGTTTTTTCTTTATTAATTCTATATCCTGAGATCACCCCAAAACTTTCAGCATGACGAAATAGGCGGTGGATGGATATCTCAGGATTAGATGTATACATTAGGAGGTCATCAGCATATAGTGCAAATCTCAGGTCTAACTCATTAATCTGGAAGGGTTTAATCAGAGTATCAGATCTTAACTGGTTTACCAAAGGCTCTATATAAAGATTAAACAATAAAGGAGACAGGGGGCATCCCTGTCTGGTACCCCGTGTTATATGAACCCAATCTGTTAGCAGATTATTTCCAAGGAACTTGGCCTTAGGACTGTGATATAGCGCTTTTATGGATGCTATAAAATTAGCTGGAATGCCAAACTTAGATAGAGCCTCCCATAAATATATCCAGTGGACCTGGTCAAAGGCCTTAGCAGCATCAATTGCCACAATAGTCAAGGTTTTTTTTTTTGCTCTGAAGCATAATCTATTGCAGCAATGGCTTGATATGTCAGTTCATTTAACTGCCTGCCTGGCATAAAGCCCCTCTGATCCTCATGTATTAAGGACTTAATTACTTTGGCCAATCTCACCGCCAAAACCCCAGCAAAGATCTTATAATCTATATTTAGCAGCGAGATTGGCCTATATGACTCAACTGTCAGCGGGTCCTTATTAGGCTTAGGAACTAACGTTACTGTGGCTTCCAGCCAGGTCGGTGGGATAGGCTGTCCCTCGAAATGTATCTTATTAAATAGAGATGTAAGAATTGGAACTATTATGACAGCCCCCATTTGGTAGACTTCAACTGGAAGCCCATCTGGGCCAGCTGATTTTCCTCTGGCCATTCTTTTGAGCTGATAGTGGACCTCCCCCTCTTTAATCAAAGAGCCTAGCATCAAACTATCCTCGTTAGTTAAGTATGGGATGTTGAGCTCCTCCAGCCAGAGAGCTGCTTCTTCAGTGGAAGTTTTATTGTCTGTACCTGTATATAGGTTCTGCATATATAGCTTAACTTCTTCCAATAGCTCCTCATTATTAAATGTTATTTCGCCAGAGCTCTGTATCTTTAGCCTGGTTATCTGGTTTCTAGTTCGATCGGACCTGGCCTTCCAAGCCAGAATACGACCACATTTTTCGCCATAGGAAAAGTTCTGCAATCTACTAGCATCCCATCTCTCTTTGATAGTCTTATCAAGATTTGCCTGGTATTTGACTTTTAAGTCCTCTAGCTCCTTCTGACTGGAAGGCAAGTTGATTTGTTGCTCTAGTGCGGCTCTCTGAAGCTCTTGCTCCTTTTGTTTGATTTTATACAGCGAGTCTTCCTCTGTCTTCTTCCTACTTATATTTCTCTGTATCATTATGGTAGAAAGTACCCCCCTTAAGTAAGACTTAAATGCTTCCCATACAGTTTGTTCTGACGCAGTGGTGTTATTGATTTCAAAATACTCCTCTATACGCTTTAGTAGGTCATTTTCTAAACCTTCCTGTAATAGGAGGGACCTATCTAGGGTCCAACGTCTTACCTGGACACATTGAGAGAATACCACTGTTAATTCTACCATAGAATGGTCAGATAAGATAGCAGGAATGTAGGTGGTAGACACAGTCTTTGGAAGTAACCCTTGATCAATAAGGAAAAGTCTATACGTAAGTGGTGTCTGTGTCTATGGCTATAGAACGAATAGTCTCCATTATTTGGATTCTTTACTCTCCAGATGTCTAGTAAGTTAAAATCCCTCATCATGTTTCTGAGCTCTCTTTTGGATTTATATGATGTGGCAGATATAGCTCGAGACGTACGATCCAATTTAGGATCAAATACTAAATTAAAATCGCCCCCTAATATAATAGGAGCATTTAAATTCTGAAAACTAGTTTTTAGATTAACCAGTGCTTCTGGAGAGTCCTGATTCGGTCCATAGTATATAGCACATGTCACCCGTGTGTTTTTTATAAATAAGGATGCTGTTAACCATCTACCCGTATAATCGGTTTGATGTTTTTCCACACTTATCCCACTGTTGGATCTAATAATCAAAGCCACACCTTTGGTACTACCAGTCTGTTCAGAGCAGAGAAGATCCTGAACCCACTTTTGATTTTTAAAAGCTGCCTTGCATTCCTGCTGCTCTAGGTGGGTTTCTTCTAGGAATATAATGTTAGCTCCAGACTTGTTCAAAAATTCACAAATCCTATTAAATTTCCTATTTTCCCTTAATCCATTGACATTCCAGCTAATTATCTTTGTCTTATTCTCCGTCATCCAATTTTGTTATGACCAAGGAAAGAGTCTTTTGCCTCCATTTCACTCTGCTTAACAAGTCAGTTTCATCTAATACAAGTATATGAGGAAAATATTTTTTCTTTTTATCCATCCACCTCCCACCACCTCCCTCCACCCCCATGAGGAACCCCCCCATTTCAACCTTGGCGATTGTATCGCCATACGACAGCTCTACCCCTAACCTGGATTGTGGCCTCCAGAAAAAAAATTATCAAACGTAGTGCACCCAAACCAACACTAACACTAATCATACGTGATGATATGGGCATTTTTTTTTTCATCAACGATCTAGAAATATAGTAAGCAAAATAGGAATTATATGTTTGGCCCTTCGTCTAACCCAAATTCTGTGACCTTATCCTTATCCTTGCCCTGATACTTATTCCATGTGCTGAGCTTCTTTCAAAGAAATGATGAAACTATCCACTTCTAGAGGGGAGGTAAAGTTGTAAGTTTTATTCTTCCATACAACTCGTAAAGCAGCAGGGAACTTCATCATGACCTGTGCCCCCAACTCTCTGATTTCCTGCATCCGGGTCCCCAACTCCCACTGCCTCTGTGCTGTCACTCTACCCACGTCGGAGCGAGTTAGGTACTTAGTAGAGTCAATTTGAAGAGAAGAGTCAGTGAGAGCCCTACCTAGAATCAGTTCTTTAACTGAGTACGAGAGAAAGTTGACAAGTATCTTTCGGGGGGCGCTCCGACCCGAATGCTGTCTAAAAGGATCCCGGTGTGCACGCTGTATTTCGCTCTCTAAATTAATATCCGGTCTATCCTTCAAAACTCCTTCTCTCAACAATCGACAGACTAAGGTCTTTACGTCCCCATTCTCCGCTCCTTCTGGAATTTTAAGGAATTTCAGGTTATTACGTCTTGCATGGATTTCAAGACGCTCCATGTCCTGCTGCAAAGTCTTATTCTGAGCTTTCAAGTCAGCTATTATTTTCGAGTGTGACTCTGATGCTTTATTCAGGACTGCCACTTCACCCTCAAGTGCTTCTGTTCTAGTACATATGTCATCAAGTTTATTCTCAAGATTAGTACATTTCTCAGCTATTTCTCTCTGATTTCCTTCAGATATTTCGAACTTAGGCATCAATTTCGCCAAAAGATCTTCATGCATAGCTCTGAAAAAACTCTCCAGATTTCCGTCTGCCCCTCCACCTCTCTCTTCCTCTCTATGGAGCTGTTGGCTCGCTTGATATCTGCTTTCACCAACTACTTGGGTAGCTTTTTCCAATATAGTACCAGCAGGAGACTCCTCCAAAACAGTCTCAGGGTCTAATAACAATGGACCATATCTATTCTGGGACTCCACGGAGGAGCTATCTCTAGTATTAGAGCTAGTACTTACATCCATGCTGATGCTGGGTTTAGAAATGGGTGTAGAATCGGAAATTGAGACAGAAATTATATCTGCCTGTAAGCCCGACTGCGATGTCACCTGTTTTGTGCCCAAATCGGTGACAGTTTTCTCCATTATTCGAAAGTACGCCTTCAGTGAGGGTGTCGATTTTGGCACAGCTTGAGGTTTCTTTTGCTTTCGAACAATTTCTATTTTATTTCTTTCTGATGCAGGAGCTTGACCTAGAGATGTAGATGCAGTTGCAGTAGGTATATCTCTCTGGTGCAGAGAGCGAAGGAGATATCTGTTCTTAGGGACTCGGGAGCAAGTGTTACTTCTTCTGATACTTTAAGCGGATCAATAGGCTCGGGATTACTGTCCTCTTTATTTAGCGCACTTTCTTTTAAAGCCCCTGTGAAAACCGCAGATTTCTTAACTTTGGCGACCTCCACTATGTCCATCCCTTTTGGGCTTATAAGCACGTTCCTCACGCTCCTCACGGTGCCAGCAACAAATAATGTTCTATCCCTAAGAGGACACCAAGTTGGATTTGTATCTCTATAACCCTTAAATCCTTTAACTCGATATCTCACGGCGCTAACCACGGGACTCAAGGGACTACATTCCGTCCCTAACCCCAAACTGACTGAAAAGCACCCTCTCACCGCCGTAAAACTGCGTCCTCTGGGGTAGACTCTAGCTGCCGCTGATGCGATCCTTCTCCAAACTCCGGACTAACTCACCAAACCAGCCTCCCCTCGAACAGCTGAGTCGCGGCGTCTGACACGAAACTCTGCGTCTGCAAACATCGGGCGAAGATCCCCAGGTCCTAGTGCCGCATAACCAGCTATCCCGCTCCCGAAGCCGAAACCGAACAACAAGGAAAAAAGGAGAAAAGGCATAAAGCAAAGGTTAGCGGGGATTTCTGAGCAAAATCATAAAAGCCCGCATATGCTCACCGCTTTATGTTGTATATCGAATGTTGTATATTCAAAGGTGCATATTATTGCCGACCACTTCCAGGCCAGGACGGAGCTACCTCCCGGCCGACGTCAGCCTGCCGCCATCTTCCTCCCTCATCGCCAAGACGTGGGTCCTGTGCACACTGTGCTATTTGGAACCATCCAAGTTGCACTCGAATGATGAGCGCTAATAAGGTCAAAATCGGTCCTAGGATGCTTGTGTTCCAGTACAGGGAGGACCAGGACTGGCAGTTTAGGCTGGAGTGTTCCCATTGGATCAAGACTGATTTGCATATATCTGGGTCCAAACCGAGGTGGCATGGTGAGCAAAATAATAATGGACTGGGGTGCGGCCCAAGTAATTATCAGTGACTGAGATTGATTCAAGCATTTATCCATCACTTTTTTGTATATTTCCCTGCACGGGAGCGCCCAGGCACCACCCATGTAGTGTCTCCTTGATGCAGAGTAATGCAAGGCGGCACATTGCACTGGTTTGCATTACTTTGGGTTAAAATCTAACCTAAAATATAATTTGGGGTGGATTGTAAATACCATCCCAACACTTTGGAGTAGTGGAGAAGTGTGGCTCAGGGGTTAGAGGCGGCAGACCCGGAAGCTGAGATCGGCCCTGGACCAGGGTTCAATTCCCTGCCCCGGCGGGTCTTGGGCTCAAAAATTCCACGGACTCAATAATTCTTGCTCCGGTGCCTTCTCGACTCACGGGTTCACACTCTGCGACTCTGGGCAATAGCTTGCTTAATCTCCACAATGGCCCCTCGCGGCGGGATGCCTGGCTTTCACCTTGTGGATACCCTGCCGGGGTTATCTCACAGGGGAATACCAGGACGGGTTCCCTAAGCAAGCGCTTAGATACCGGCCTCGGTCAGTGATTTACGCTATATAAATACATGTACATTTACATTTACATTTACTTTGCATCGGGTCTCCATTGAAAAAGTACCACAAACCTGACAAACAGTGTTGGTAAATCTGAGCCTTTGTTCATATGCTTTTCAAAAAAATAGTCTGACAGCCAATCCATATGGTGGCCTCTCGTAACTATGTGCAAAGCGCCATCGAACATAGCACAAATTAAGCACCTTGGGCCATATGTATCAACAAACCCTTTTGCGATTCTTAAATAGTGATTTTTAAGGAATCGCTATTTAGGAATCGCAAAATGGTATGTATGAAGAAATTCACTTTTTTTTTTGCGATTCCTTACTCTTCCTTATTTGCGAATTCGAATAATTTCCAATGCATTCCTATGGGCCAGGAGGCCCATAGGAATGATTGCGAAATAATTCTCAAATTGCGAATTCGCAATTTGCTAATCGCAATTTGAGAATTATTTCAAGGGTGCAGGGGTGTCTCAAGGACACCCTGCTGCACCCCTGTAAATTACATGTGTGTGCATATGGCGCACATACATGCCCAATGGCATACATGCCCAATGGGCATGTATGTGCGTCATATGCCACCCTCACAAATGCACAATTGTGCATATTTACAAGAAATCGCAAATTACCACCAACTACAAGTTGGGTTGTAATTTGCGATTTCTAAACCTGAAATCGCAATTTGGAAAAGCTTCATACATAGCATTTAAGGAATCACAAATTTGCGATTCCTTAAATGCTTAAGCAAAATAAGGAATCGCAATTTTTTTGCGATTCCTTATTTTGCTATTTTTTCATACATTAGAAAATCGATAAAAAGGCCGTTTGCGATTCGCTAAGGCCGAAATTCTGCGAATTTCGGCCTTAACGAATTGCAAAAGGCTTGATACATATGGCCCCTTATGACCTCCCTACTCAGAAGGCAGCCCCCGCTCACTCAGTGTCACCTACATGCAATGCAAGCACTGACAGGGAAGATGCCGCACACTCTGGCAGCTAGAATAACTCATTCACCAACTCCACACTCAAGGACACACACCAGTCTCAACAAACCACTCTGTGATAGTGCAGTCAGGCCTCATTTCCGTTAACTGTTGGTAAAGTCTGTATTTTATCTCTTATTCAACATTTATCCTGCATCTAGCTTTTGATGATATCCAAACCTGTGCGACTGTAAGTCTTGAGCAGACAAGCAAAATGGTTAAAAGGTCTTCGTTATCAGATCTCAGCTCCCCTCCCCCCTTCAGTATCTCCATGACCGTTAGTGGTGTGCTGATCCCTAATTTTTGCAACAGAATATGTTCTACCGTCTGCCAAAATGTCGAGAGTTCAGGACATGTGATGAACATATGCTGTATATCTGCCGCAAATATTTCACACCTGGGGCATTATGCTCTGTCGTTTGCCTGGGTATTAAGTGACCACTTTGCTATTTTATCCGGGGTATAATATAGTAAGCAGATTGTGCGAAACTGTTGCATTTGCAGATTGGAGGAGTGAACTACCCCAGAAATTGTACTACGTGCATATGATATATTCTTAGCCGAAACCGGTATACCCATAATTCTAGTCCAACGAGCAGCAATTCTGGGGCTATCCTCAAATCTGAGGCCACATAAGCTTTTATATGCTCTGCTTATCAGGGCTTTATCATTAGAGTCATACAAACAGTCCGTTATATCTGAATGAGATAAATTCATCAGTTTAAGATAATTAACAAAATAATTGCGTATCTGTACATATTTAAACTTCATGTTGTCTATCAATTTATACGCAATCTGCATTTTTCGAACTCCATAAAGCCACTGTGATCGTATAGGCCCCCTAAACACGTTACCCCATAGTTAGCCCAGCGTATCCCCGTCCAATCGTGAAAAATGCTAGGCAGCCCTGGATTGCCCCAAAGAGGAAATTTGTCATTTGTTAATGTCAGGCCATACTTGAGAGAGATAGCACGCCATATAATTATACAATCACAAACCGTCTTAAATTTGACCCTTTTGTAATAATTCGGGTCATTAGTTCTAAACAAAAACAGATTGCTACTGCTGCTAACAAAAATGTATGATAATAGGTACTCTTCTCACTTTGAATAAAACTACGAAGACAACCAAAAAAAGCAGACCAAAAATAAATCTTAAAATCCGGGAAATCTAAGCCTCCATTATAAAGGGGAGTTTTAGCAGCTCCAGGGGTTTTCTCGATTTTTTATAGCCCCAAATGAAGCTGCCAAGAATCCTATCCAATCGTTTAAAAAAGGACATAGTCAATCGCAGCGGAATCGATCTAAACAAATACAAGAATTTTGGCAATATCTTCATTTTTATGTTTATACGCCCTATAATACCAATGGGTAGCCCATGCCAGCTCTTAAGTAGTTTGGCCGTCTCTTTTAATAGGGTCTCATAATTTAAAGGGATTAGTCTTTCTATCTGTGCCGCCATCTTGGTTCCCAAATAAATAGCAGTCGAACATACTCCCTGTAACGGAGATGCAGATTTGTAATTCAGTAAAATCTGAGTTTTATTAATATTCAGTTTGTACCCAGAAATCAAGCCAAACTCTTGCGCTTCATCTGTAATCACCTGCATGCCCCCCACCGATCCGTTGAGAACACCGCAATGTCATCAGCGTATGCTATAACTTTAAGGAAGTTGTCACCAAGCATATAAGGACTAATTAGCTGCTGATTTTGAAGAGTTGAAACAAAAGACACTATATAAAGGGCAAATAAAAGTGGTGTTAAGGAGCACCCTTCCCGGGTGCCCCGAAGAATCGGGAAAGCAATTGATTGTAACCCTGCATACACTATCTTGGCACAAGGTTTATCGTATAGAGCTTTTATCCACAACAGATATTGCCCTTTGATGCCAAAGGCAAGTGTGGCCCATAAAAAGTCCCACCCCACTTGGTCGAATGCTTTTTCAGTATCTAACAATATCATACCGAGTGGGGTCGACTGTGTTTTTGCTGCATCAAATGCAGAGACAGCCAGGTTCACGTGGGCAGTCGTGTCTCTCCCCTGAATGTAGCCATGTTGGTGAGGCGACACCAAGCTAGATAGCACAGGAGATAATCGATTCACAAGAATCTTTGCAAATATTTTTGCATCAGCATTGATGAGCGAAATCGGCCAATATGACCCACACTCCTCCGCCAGTTTACCTTTTTTTAAAAAAGAATATGATTTGCGTTATTTTCCATGAGTCAGGAGCCTTACCCTCTTCACCAATAAAACTTATAACCTGACTGAATGGTATCACTAGCGCCTCCATAAACCGCTTATGAAATTCCAAAGGAGTGGTATTGTCTCCTGCTGCTTTACCCGATGGTAAAGAGGCAATTGCTGTTTTTATTTCTTCCATATCTATATCCCTGGCTAAGCAATTGAATGTTTCATTTTCCACACATAAGGGGTAATTATTTTGTATGTAGTTAGATATTTCATCTTGCTTTGGCTGATGTTCCGGAGTATATAGCACTTGATAATAAGCCACAAATTGTTCCAATAACTG
This sequence comes from Lissotriton vulgaris, assembly GCF_964263255.1. Lineage (NCBI taxonomy): Eukaryota > Metazoa > Chordata > Amphibia > Caudata > Salamandridae > Lissotriton > Lissotriton vulgaris. The sequence continues at coordinate 1,945,170,397 of NC_141693.1, forward strand.
TTTTGGATGTTCATATACTTATTTAATTTAGCTTTACTCCTCTCCCTGAAGGTTTTTTTCAGTGCTCATCTACAATCCACTAGGCTGAACCCCAACTCATCTGTATTTTGAAGACCTCTGGTAACCGCATCCATGTGCTCGTCTTCTATCTTCCGTTTTGCCAATTTAGTGGCATCTATTTTCATCTTCTGCACTTTATTCTGTCTTAAAATAAATTGCTGGGTAAAACCTCTGGTTGCTGCCTTAAATGTGTCCCACACTACTATGGAAGAGGCTGAGTTACAAATTCTTCATCTGTACACAGAGATCCAGTGCTTAATTCGTAAAACAATTAAAGCCCTCGTCAAAAGGTAACTGCAGGTTGCACTACTCATTGCCATATTAGTCATTTTTAATGTTCAATGAAATAATAAACAACTGTTGTTGTGTTAATCTCTAATTTAGATAAACAGTGCAGACTGTCATAGGTGCTGGTGTTGCCAATTAAGTTCCGAACACCGTAAATCACCAGCTCAAATTAAGCACTGCAGAGATCCAGTGGGCAACACAGTGAGATGTGCTCTGGGACAGGAACAAACATACACCAGGACAGGACTGCCACTAGGAAATAAGCAGAACATGATACAGGTAAAGAATTGACACCTGGAAAGAAACCCAACAGCACTGCAATCAGGAAGACTAATAAAAGACATACACTAAGAATCTGCTAGGGCAGGGGAATTAAGCACTATGAAGATGAAACTCAAACACAACACCACACTTATCAAGCAATTTACAGACACCAAAACAATGAGCAGAGAGGCCCGGAGACAGATTGCACAGCCACTGGAAAAGCCAATGCTGTCACAGATACAGGGTGCATCAAGAGACAGCTAGTTCTAGCAAAGTCTCCGCAACCTCTGGAGACTGCAAATCCTGAAATATATAATTTCCTATGGTCTTTAATAATATCTAATATTGTCATAATGGAATGCCTACTATGAATTTCCTTCACTATAAATAATTCTTGAAACACATTGCCATTCTTATGTAAAATTCTCATCATAACTTTTAACTCATGATTTAACAATCATATTGCTTTGTAATATGAGCAAAATGTGTTAACTGTACTTTATTCCGGTATGAGCATAATGAACGCCATTTCCAAAATTTTAGTATTTACGCCCATTTAAAATATTTGTATATGCTACACTTAACTTTGGGAGTGAGGCATATTGGAACCTCAAGCAAAATTCAATAGACAATATATTTACCACCAGGGATTTACAACATTTAGATACTTTCAATTCCTATTCTGAATGTTCATCTATTAAATACATCCTATCTTCCTCCTACAATTTTAGTAGGCCAATTCCATTTTAAAGGTTACAAATTTAAATTTGCAAATCAACTCCTTTTTCCTCTGAATAGATCTTCTCATAAAACTTTATAATATTATTATTTCACCCTCATTCTTGATTGAAACAATAAGCTTAAAGTCAGCCTTTTAATTCTTAGACTGTTCAACTAACATCTACTTTAGTCAAAGCACTTCAATCCCCCTCCTCCTGGGAGTGAGACGTATTTCGTCTTGAGAAAGACTAAAGAGTCTATTCACAAAGGCATGTTTGAGAACAGGAAGTAGTACTTGTGAAGTGTGATTTACCAGACTCACAAATACCATTAACAGATCTCTGTCAATGTATTTCTGCCTCTGCCCCTACTATCTCTTATGTACGGAGACATCCACCATGAGTGCAGAGATCTCCGTTGAGGTGCACAAGGCCCGATCTTGTCGTTCCCTGTATTAATAACTCACAAAGGTAGCTGCAGAGACTGACTCCACCTCAGTGACATTACCCTAAACTTCAACCATTTAGTAGTAAATATTCCTCATTTTCCTGTCACTCCCCCCTGTTTTTCCCACATGCAATACAAAAATATATGCCCTCATGGGCGGAGATCTAGGGGTATAATTTACAACCCTGACGAATGCCCGAGACCTTTAAGGCTGCTAGGAAGGGCAGAAACATGTTGGTAAGAACTATGGAGAGGCAAGGATCATTACATTTGTGTGCCTTACCGCTCTATTACCTCTTGGTAATGTGTTTTATCTACGCTCAAGGTACCACAATATTAAAAGGATACTTAGTGGTATACCCTGAGGTGTTTTTAGTTAGTAACTGGACCTTTGTTATCCAGAAAAGAGAAGAATGTCTAAGAACTCCCTCGGGACTGCCGAATCCAAGGTTGAGTCCACCCTGGTGGGGAAACAACCTTTACATCAAAGTTCAAAGTTCAAAATTTGTATAGCGCACTACTCACCCAGAGGGTCTCAAGGCGCTTGGGGGAGGGGGGGTACTTTACTTATCCAATATCGGTGTGGTGGGGAGAGAATTCCAAGTTTTGGCCGCTAAGAAGGAGAAGGATCTACCCCCCATGGTTGATCTATGGATGCGCAGAATTGCGGCGAGGGCTTGATTGGACGATCGTAGTTGTCAGGTGGGGGTGTAGAAGGACAGGCGCGTGTTGAGGCATTCGGGTCCTAGGTTGTAGAGGGCTTTGTGTGCGTGGGTGAGGAGACGGAACGTTATTCTCTTGTTGACGGGGAGCCAGTGGAGGTCTTTCAGGTGACCGGAAATGTGATCTTGGCGGGGGATGTCTATTATGAGTCTGGCTGAGGCGTTTTGGATGCGTTGGAGATTTTTCTGTAGTTTAGCTGTGGTTCCGGCGTAAAGGGTGTTTCCGTAATCCAGTCGGCTTGTGACCAGTGCATGGGTGACCGTTTTTCTTGTTTCGGTGGGGATCCAACGGAAGATTTTTTTGAGCATGCGTAGGATGTTGAAGCATGATGAGGAGACGGCGTTGACTTGTCTGGTCATCGAGAGGGAGGAGTCCAGGATGAAGCCCAGGTTACGTGCGTGGTCCGTTGGTATGGGTGCGGTTCCCAGGGCCGGTGGCCACCATGAGTCGTCCCAAGCAGAGGGGGATGAGCCTAAGATGAGGACTTCCGTTTTGTCCGAGTTCAGTTTTAAACTGCTGTTCTTCATCCACTCGGCTACATCTTTCATTCCTTCGTGTAAGTTGGTTTTGGCGGTGTTTGGGTCTTTGGTGAAGGGAGAGGATCAGCTGGGTGTCGTCTGCGTAGGAGATGATGTTGAGGTTGTGTTGGCGCGTGATGGATGTGAGGGGACTCATGTATACGTTGAAGAGGGTGGGACTGATTGATGATCCTTGTGGTACGCCGCAGATGACTTCGGTGGCCTCTGATCTAAAAGGGGGGAGGCGGACTCTCTGGGTTCTTCCGGCGAGGAACAAGATGATCCATTCCAATGCTTTTCCTTGTATTCCGACGTTGCTGAGGCGTTGTATGAGGGTGCTATGACAGACTGTGTCGAAGGCTGCGGAGAGGTCAAGTAGGATGAGGGCAACTGTTTCTCCGTTGTCCAGTAGTGTTCGAATGTCGTCTGTTGCTGCAATGAGGGCGGTTTCGGTGCTGTGTTTGGCTCGGAAGCCGGACTGTGAGGGGTTGAGGGATTTGTTGGATTCGAGGAAGGCGGCGAGCTGACTGTTGACGGCTTTCTCAATGACTTTGGCAGGGAATGGGAGGAGCGATATGGGGCGGTAGTTCTTAAGTTCAGTGGGGTCTGCTGTGGGTTTCTTCAGAAGGGCGCTGAGTTCGGCATGTTTCCAGCTTTCCGCGAAAAGGTAGCGGAGTTGAGGAAGCAGTTGATGGCGTCTCGGAGATGGGGTGCGATGATGGAGTCTGCTTTGTTGAAGATGTGATGGGGACATGGGTCGGTTGGCGATCCTGAGTGGATGGAGTTCATCAGGTGGATGGTGTCTTCAGTGGTGATTGGGTTCCAGGCGCAAAGGTTGTTAGAGGGGAGTTTTGGTTCGGAGGTGGGTGGAGCGAACTGGTCTCCGGACTGGTTTTTAAAGCTGTTATGTATGTCGGCGATTTTGTTGTGGAAGAATGAGGCTAGGTAGTCGCAGAAGTCTTGGGAGGGAGTGATGTCGTTAGTGCCGGCGGTGGGGTTGGTAAATTCTTTGACGATGTTGAATAGTTCCTTGCTGTTGTGGGCGTTGTTGTCAAGTCGATCCTTGAATGCTGATTTCTTGGTGGATCGGATCAGTTGGTGGTATTTGCGGGTGGCGTTCTTGAAGGTGGTCAGGTTGTCAGTGGTTGAGTTTTTTCTCCAGACTTTCTCGAGGGTGCGAGAGAACTTCTTGGATTTCTTAAGGTCATCGTTGAACCAGGGGGCTTTTTTGCTACCTTGCTTGATTTGATGGTTTTTCAAGGGTGCTAGTTCGTCGGCGCTGTGGGTGATCCATTGTGTGAGGTTGGTGGTTGCTTGGTTTGGGTCCAATGATTTGGTAGGAGGGTTTTGGTGGAGCGATGTGAGGAGCTGGTCGGTGTTAATTTTGTTCCAGTTTCCTCGGGGAACTGGTTGTGGGAGGTTGTGGGTTGTGGTCTTTTTGTAGTTGAAGTGAACGCAGCTGTGGTCCGTCCAATGGAGAGCTGTGGTGTGGTTGAAGGAGATGTGCTTGCTGGAGGTGAAGATTGGGTCGAGTGTGTGTCCGGCATAGTGGGTGGGGGTATCAACAAGTTGTTCGAGTCCGATGTTGGCCAGGTTGTCCAGAAGGGTGGTGGTGTTGCTGTCGTTTTTCTTTTCCAGGTGGAAGTTGAGGTCTCCCAGTAGAATGTAGTCCTCTGAGGGGAGGGCATGTGGGCTGATGAAGTCAGTGATGTCTTCGCTGAATTGTGTGCGGGGTCCTGGTGGCCTGTAGATGAGGGTGCCTCTGAGTGTGGTCTTGGGGTCGGTGTGGATCTGGAAGTGAAGGTGTTCGGCGGTAGCGAGGTTGTCGTCGGAACTGGTCGTGATGCGGATGGTGTTCTTATGGACGATGGTGATGCCTCTTCCTGTTTTGTTGGTGCGGTCGTTTCGGATGATCTTGTAGCCGTCCGGGATGGCTATGGCGATGTCGGGAGCTGATGAGGCATTCATCCAGGTTTCTGTAAGGAAGGCGACGCCCGGCGATGTAGTGTCGAGTAGGTTCCAAAGGTCAATGGCGTGTCTGTGGACCGAACGGGTGTTGAGTAGGATGCATTTCAGGTGGTTAGTAATGGAGCTCTGTTTGGAGTTAGTGGATTTGGTGTGGGTCCTGATGCTGTCTAACTTGCAGGAGCGGCAGGTGAAGGGTCCATGGATGTGTCCTGGGGCGGCTTGGTAGCAGTTTGTGATTCGGCCGGGGTTAAGTGTTGAGAGGGTAGCGGCATCGTACGTTATGCGGGTGGAGTGGATTTTGCGGGGAACAGGGGGTCTGGTGCTGGGCGCGGTCCAGGCGCGGACGGGCGTAGACAGGCTTACCTTTGGCGCACCTTCGGCGCGCATGGGGGCATCCGCTGCGCGTGAACGCTGCACGCAAAAGCATCTGTCATAAGTGGATAATGGAGGGGGGTGGGGCGAGGGAGGAGCAGCTGGGAGGCGGGAGCGGGGTGGAGGGACGGGCTGGGAGGCAAACAAACAACAAAATGGCAGCAGAAACAAAAGCGAAACCAGGCTAAGCAAACACTCAGGCAATGCGATATAGCGCTACGATATAGCGCTACGATGTGGCACAATTTAAATGCAGGCAATGTTACAGTCCAGCGCTACAATACCAATCTGGCACGATATGAAATCAGGCAATGTAGCAGTCCAGCGCTACGAGATCAGGGAGCGACCACCTCTGCAGGAGTCATTAGACGGCAATACCTTTACAACGCGGTAGTTGGAACAACCGCGTTGTTAGAAATGGATGCCATTACCACGCAAGTCATTACATCGACTTGCAGTAGATGGCGCTCTAACATGAGAAATAGTATAATTTACTATTCCAACACCTTCCCTACTGTTGCGTAGTCTGGAGTTGTAATAGTAAATTATACATTCCTTATGTTACAGCACCATCTACTGCAAGTCAATGTAATGACTTGCATAGTAATGGCATCGCGTTGTAACAACGCGGTCATTGTAACGACTGCGTTGTTACATACCGCGTAGTAAAAACACGGATTGTAAAGTTCTATATTCCCCTCGTGGCATCATCCAGCTAGGGTGGACAAGGTGGCCTATGATGAAGCGTGTGAGCCCACCTCTTCCGAATCTTGGAATTGCCATTCTCAATAGGAGACACACAAACATAACATGGTCTTATGGTTATGAAATAACCAATATTGGACCCATACATAAAAACCTGGAGGTAATCTCCTCTCCAGGGTCATCTGGTTATAAGTTACCACACCAACGTTTGTGTTGTATAACGATCATGTACTTCCCTGTAATAATAACCAAAAAAGATAACTACAGTCAGATTAATGAACAGTGGTTGTGAGGACATGAAGTAGGATTACTGAGGTCATATTACAGATTGGGTTCTGGGGGTGCAACAGATGGCCCGGGGCACAGTAGTATTACGGAAGGGGCCACAGACGCTTGTGCGTTCCTTCTGTAATACTGATAGCACTGGCGCACATGTAGCTCCAGCACTATCAATACAATACAATATGTTTTTATTGTTGAATTAATAAAAATCCTTACAATAAGAAAGGTAAGATTAACCAGTATTTGCAAAGCAGGTTACATTATAAAAACAAGAAGATAACAATTTAAAAAAGAGTTAAAACTAAAGCTCTACTCGAAACCCACCCCCTCTTACAAGATAAGGATTTATAGAGTGGGCTGAGGGTCACTAGCAAAGAGGGTAGGGGCAAAGCAATATGTAAAACGATAATTGGGAGGCCTGTAGCTGCTTTCTAATTTCCATCATAAATTTGAGACCCCGACAGGTCAGGATCGGAGATGAACCTCCCAGCCAGAAAATAACGGCCTGGCGACATGTTCTTATATTCAGGTTGTTCAATATGTCCCGTATAAAACGTCTTCTAGATACCATAAGGGATGGACATACACAAAACAAATGAACTAGAGATTCAGTATGATATCCGCAGAGTCGACATTTTGGGCAATCATCTTGAGGTTTCCAGGAAGGTAGTAAATCCTTAGATTCATGAAGGCCCATACGGAGGTTGATAAGGTATTTTTTTAAATAGTGGCTAAAATGGGTTGCCAAATAGGCCTGAGGTTGTTGGAGTGAGTAAGAAGAAATGGCTGACCAGGCATGACGTCGATGGGACAATGTTTGTTTGGCTTCTAGAACAGACTTCCTTTTGGCAATAGAATTTACTATTTTGCAGAAACTGGCTTGATCAACTTTTTTATTCCATGTAACTGGCAGATCGAAGTCCACAAGACATTTCTCCAAATGAATGGCCCAGGGCTGAGTGGGATCTGTATTGATTGCTTGCCAACAAAGATCATTTAGAGTGTCTGGGTCGGCGGCACGAAGTTTGTGGCAAAATTTGACAAATGTTGACTTGGCCCTGAAGTTTTGATTTTGAAGCCCGAATTCTAATCTCACCTGCGCTGGTGAGGAGCATTTAGGGAGTTTGAATATTCTTTATAAATTTTTTTTGTAGAGTATTTAGTAGACCGGCCTCCCCTCCAAGCCATGTTACCAGCCCGTACGATAATGTGGGTAAAACCTGAGTGGCCATTACTTTTAAAAGATGGGTATAATTTGGACCATCCAGTTTTTGCAAGAGACGCCTGTATCCGTAGATTAACGTCTGGGACTTAGCTTCTAACACCGCAGAGTGTTGTTTTTTTTATTATCTTTGCCGATGGTGACCCCCAGATACCGATAGTGCAGCTGTTCCCCTATTGCAAGGTGGTTACATGTCCAATTGTATTTGATTGATTTTTGCTCTACAAGACGTATTACTTTTGTCTTGTCTCTATTAAGTTCCAGATGTTCTTCTTCTAAGTAGAGTTGTAGAGCATTTATCAGCCTTTGCAACCCGATTGGAGTTTGGCTTAAAAGGACAATGTTGTCTGCAAACTGAATGATTGGCATTGGGGTATTGCAGAGGTTCGGAGCATGACTTACAACTTGACCAAGTTTTTTCCCTAGATCGGCAAGGTATAAATTAAATAAGCAAGGAGCCAGGACACAGCCCTGTTTCAGTCCGTCTTTGGTTGGAATTTTTGACGTGAAACTTGTGCCCTGTCCTTGTTTAACCCTTGCCCAAGTGTCCGTGTAGAGGAGCATTAGTGAGTTGAGAAGGTTTGTTGACAGCCCCCACTTCTTGAGTTTTGCCCAAAGTCTCCCCCTACTAACTCGGTCGAAGGCTGCTCTGATGTCGATAAAGCAGCCGTATAACCGGCTGTTCTTCGTTTTGGCTCTTTCTATCAGGAATGCTAGGGCTGTGAGATTTGTTGTTGTCCCTGTCCCTTTTCGAAAACCTGTTTGATAACTGGGGATTAGATTGTTATTATCCACCCATTCCTGTATTTCCTCCAGAATGCAGGATGCGTATAGTTTGGCTTCCACGTCTATCAAATGTAAATGTAAATGTAAATGTATTGGCATTTATATAGCGCACTACTTACCCGTAGGGTCCCAAGGCGCTTCGACCGCTGCGAAACCCTTCCTGGCTTCCCTGAGAGATGGACCCTTAATGGGTATCTCCAGGGTGAGACCAGGCATCCCCGGCGGTCTGGTGGGGCCGTTAGTGAAGATGAGGCAAGCTAATGCCCAGAGTTGCCGAGTGTGATCGCTGATCAGAGTGGGCACCGAGGCGAGAGAATTATCGAGTCCGCTGACCCTGGTCCAGAAACCTGCTGCGCCGGGAATCGAACCCTGGTCCCGGGCCGTCCTCTGCTCTCGGGTCTGCCGCCTCTAACCAGTGAGCCACACTACTTCACTCAAAGATATTAGACGATAGTTCTGTGGCAGTCTCCTGTCCCCCTTTTTGAAAATGGAGTGGATGATATTACCGTTCCATGATAGAGGCTGCTGCTTACGGGCAAAAACTTGGTTAAACAGGGCAGAGAGCTGGAGGGCCCAAAAATCAGCGTTATATTTAAATACTGCATTGGGAAGACCGTTGGGACCTGGTGCCCCTTCTGTTTTAAGTTTGTTAATAAACCTTTTGACTCTATCGCTGGAGAATGAGTCCGACTGTATCGGCAGGTCATTAAGCCTTCCTATATCTCTGTTATTTGTTGAGTTTTCTACTGCTCCTTTCAGGTGGATTGAATTTGTGGTGGGATTAGAACAACAATAATTTTCAGGAAGAGATACGTCCATTTTGAAGTAGAGCTTTTTAACATGGTCTTCCCAGCTTTGTTTGCTAATGCCGGGGTCCTGGGATATTACTTCTGCGTTGTTTAATTTATTAATAATGCCCCAGAAGTCCCTTGTGTTACGCTTCTTACTGGCTACTAGCAATTTCGCCCACATTTCTTCCTTCTGTTTGTTCTTGGCTTTCCACACCATTTTACGATACTTTTTTCTCATACTCCTAACAAGGGAGTAGGTTAGTGAGGAGCGCTCGATGTTACTCCTTATTGCCTTCCGTTGCACCTGGGCTAATTTTCTCTTTTCCTGTCTTAGTTTATTATTAAACCATGGTTCCCGTAAAACTAGTGGGACTTGATGTGAAGCAAAGGGTACCGAGTGTTGAATGGACAGGTTCTCTAACAGATTTTCCCAAGTTGAAACCGGATCTCCTTTTTGTTCATTTTCGTGTAGAGCAAAGAAGTCGCTTGCGGTTTCGTGGATGGCTTTGGTTCCGCTGCCCCTCCAACGCAGTCTTCGTAAATTGAATTTCTCTGTATGATCAGAGAGAGCAGTTAGTTGGGCAGACTACGGCACCCCTAAGTTGATCCAAGTATTTTGAGGAAAGTGGTCACTTTCAGATCGCATTACTATTTCATAGCCCTCCAATAAGTCGATCAGTTTGTTACTGATTAATGTAAAGTTGATCGTTGACAAAACCTTGCCACTCATGTATGTGGGAACTGTTGTCGATCCGCCTGCTGTTTCAGACTTTAAGATTGTTAATCCCAACGTAGTCAGTTGTTTTGAGATTGATGAGTTGGGCTCTGCCCGGGTGTTTTGTCTAGAGATGTAAGTATATAAATCGTCATCGTTTAGGTTTAAATTAAAGTCGCCTGATAGAATCAGCAAGCTTTGGGAGTTTGATTTCTGGAATGTTTTTATAAGTTCAGTAAGCACGGCCAGTTTCTCTTTTTTTTCGTTCGATCAGGGTGAATGTAAATGTTTATTAATAACAATTGGTGGCGGGGTTTTATAGAGATCTTGGTTACCTGCAGCCAACTTAGTCCCACGTCCTGTTTTTCCGGCACCCAATTGTGTTTCAGCGAGATGTATGTGGATAACCCACCACTGGGGTGCCAAAATTTGGATGTTCTCTCAGCAAGGATGTGATATTCGGTGAAGCCAGGAATGGCGGGGTATACCAGATTCCAGGTCTCTTGTAATAGTAGAATGTCATGTTTGTTAAAAAACAATTGAGTCTCACTGTCTTGATCCATACTACTAAATCCATGAATATTCCAACTGCAGATGCCTATTTTAGGCATTTTAACCCCGTCCTTGAATGCAAGTTTTGGCCGTGTACTTTGATTTAAAAGTTCATTTTCTTAGGTATACTTTTGATTTAAGGTTAACGGGATCCATGACCAGTCCTGGGTTTGGGACCCGCCTGGACCAGAATGCGTTTGGAATATATCATTACCACAGTTCTCTTTGGCTAGTGTAGCCGAGAGGGCACCATGAAGACAGGAGGTTTGCTTGTGGTTGGTTTTGTCCTCACTGCTTGTATTCTGCAAACTTTTTACAAGCGGGAAGGGATATCTCTTGAGTGTATGTTGTGTAATGATAATTCCCCAGTGTTCGAATGATCCTTTGTTTTCAAAGATTCTTGCGGCTATCTCCTTAGTAGCCCAGGTTGTAACCGAAACTTCGATGTTTGTATGATCTGTTTTTTGGCCAAACTCAACTGAGACAAGGTCTTGAGAGGATATACCTCTAAGCTCGGGAACAAGTCCAAATAATTTCAATAAATTTCCTCTGTTTAGAATGTCATGCGAGCCCTTTGACTCATATTCGGGGGTAAATGTTAGCATTGGTTCTAGATCTGGTATCACATTTTTCAATAATTCTTGAGGGCGTGTGATAAAGTGATTGGGGTTACTCACTGGATGTTTTTTTTGTTTTTTTGGTCACGTTTTGTGTTGAACCCTTGTCGCTGGAACCTCTTACGGGAGAAAGGGTTAATAGTGGCTTATGGTTGTTTTTGGGTTCAATAGCCGGATGTGATTGCACTGTATTGGTTATTAAAATCGGGGTGATGTTCCTTTGTGCAAAACGGGTTCCTGGTTTATGTTGCATTATTCCCGGTTGGGCCATTGTTTTTTGTTTGGTACACTGCCTGTCATTCCCGATTTTAGTTATTTTGATTGGGGTTAAATCGTGTACTGAGTGGGCGTGGATTTGGCCACTTCCTCGTTGGGTCCTACATGGTGTTGTGACTCCTTTTAGGTTGATTGTTAGATGCTCCGAGGGACATGTTTTTTCGAGCGGGTCACTCCCAGCTATTGGTCTATTTCCTTGTACGGGAGTCTGTTTAGCATTTGGAGTCGGACTTAAGGTTTTCACCAATGATGTCGGTTCCGGGGCGAGTTGCAAGGGTGATTTTATGTTGGTACGATCAGTCAGTGCTTTCTGAGTCTTGCTCAGTCCTTCTGTGGATGGTTGGCCTGTGCCGCAGGACTGTGCCCACAGTTTGGAATTTTTCGTTGGAATTTTTACCTGGATGAGGGATTGTCCTTCCGACAAAATAGTGACAGTGTTGGAAGAGGTGTTTGCTGATCCATTTGCTCTTGGCTGATTGATCGAAGTTTTTGAAAAGAAGTTGTCGATGGTGATCCCTTGTTTACCTTTTAATTTGGACCTAGCTTTCCTCGCTCTTTTCCTTTGTTTTTTTGTAAGGTTGTCGGGGCGGAGGTTCAGGATCGGCCATACCTTTGAGCGAATGGACGATCAAGATCGAGGAAGCTTTATTCTGCGACTTTCAGTGGGATGGCGGGCAAGGATCCCGTTCCCATCTGGACTCTTGCATAATGAAGGTTGAAAGGTTGGAGCACTTGGTTTCCCCGTGTTGTGATTTTCTCCCGATGGAACTAGATTTATCATCTGGTTGTTTCCTTTTTTTACTGCTCCCAGAATATCTTTGAGTATTGCAGGGAGTGTGGCCAGTTTCTCGATGATGTGCCCACAGTCACAACTAGACAATGGGCTTGTAAAGCCTTTGTCGGTTAGAGCCTGTTTTTCCAGGGCAGTATCCGAGGATTGTTTGCTTGTCAAGAGAGTGATGATTGTGTCCGTTTTAGAACTGATTTGGGCAATGTGGTCTGCAATGACGTTTATTAAATCTATTTGGACCTCCATCTTATCGGATTGGTAATTGAGAGCCTTTATAGCTTGGTCCAAAGTGCTAATCAGAGTGTTCCCCCAGGACCCGGAAGGCGCTTGGCTGGAGCTAATCTTAATCTGCTCCTCCCGTTGGGAGGTCGAACTTGTAGAAGAAATTGATATAGGAGACTGTATTGATTTTTTTTGGTAGATGCTGCGAGTTCCCGAGGTGTCGTCGATTAAGATTCTACGAGTCGTGCTAGAGGCAACCACATTATGGGGTGTAGACGCCACTGGATTTAGATTTCATTCCTCGGCCAGTTGGTCATAGACCAAATTTAGATCTAGATTTAGCTTTTGCGACAGATGGCTTGGGGCCGAGATTCGAGTTTTGAATCATCTTAGATGATTCAAAACTCGAATCTCGCTCCAGCAGGTACATTAGTCACCAGACAATGGTGAACCACACCTGAATATAAGTGAGGCCGCTTTTGTTGAGGATTGAAAACTAGTGGATATACAAGGAACTTTGCAGTGCCAGCCCCCAGTAACTAAACCGCCCCACCCCCCTCTCGAGCCTCCAAAGGGAAACACCCGATCCCCGATCTGGCCAGTCCGGCCTTGCCACCACCCTCCAATGGTGCCCATCATCTTCACATAGACAGTCTCTCATGTGTATTTAATTTCTTTTATAGTGTTACTCATCCCAAGTATGTAGGGCAGGGTGTCCGAGTGCGATACATCACACACACACTATATAGAGACAATGAATCACATAAATGTGAAAGTCAATGTATAGGAAATGTTACTTAATATAATGGGTGCTACAAGGTGTAACTCTTTCATCTATCATTCAGTCTTTCACCATTCAATTTGTCCTTCCATCTGTGTGCCCATCTATATCCAAACATATTCAACCATTTGCAAACCTATCCACCATGTATCCTTCCATCCATCATTTCACTCATTCATCCCTCCATCCACCCTTTCACTCATCCGTCCAGTATTCATCCATCTACCCTTCCAACCCATCCATCCTTACACTCATCTATCCACTCTTCCACTCATCCATCTATTCACTCATCCATCCAGCCATTTACCCTTTCACCCATCCAGCCATTCTTTCACCTACTCAATCATCCACCCAGTCACTTGTCCTTCCACCCATTCACCCATTCAGTCATTCATCCTCCCTTTCTCGCTCCATCCCCTTTCACTTATCCATCCTTCCACCCACCCACCCACCCACCCATCTACTTATCCATTCATGAATCCATCCATTGACCCTATTACTTATCCATCCTTTCATTCATCCATCCATCCGTTCTCTCATTCATCCACCCTTTCCCTTCTTCACTCATCTATCCATCCTTTTGTCTGTCTACCCCTTTCACTCACTCATCAATCCTTACATCCACTCTTTCACTCATCCATCCATCCATTCACTTATCAATTCATAAATCCATCCATCCTTTCACTCATCCATCAATCCATCCATCCATCCTTTCACTCATCCATCAATCCATCCATCCTTTCACTCATCCATCAGTCCATCCGTCCTTTCACTCATCCATCCACCTATTCACTCACCTATCTACCCTTTCACTCATCCAGCCATCCGTTCACTCACTCATCCACCCTTCCACCCATACAACCATCTATTTACCTTTTCTCTCATCCATACATCCTTTTTCATTATCTATCTATTCACCCTTTCATTCATCCATTCATCCTTTCACTAATCCATCCAGCCATTCACCCATTCCTTCACTTATTTACTTACCTACCTTTTCACGTTATGAGCTGAAGAGGCCCATCAAGAACTTCACCCTCGCTATAGTTCCGAAAGCAAGGGGTGCGGTGGTTGAGGGTTTACTATGCCCCTGCACATAGGCAACCAGAAAACTTAGAAGTCATGAGTCATGCATGATGCAAACTGCCAGGACGTGAGGTGACTGTGACATGGTGGTGTTTCCAGGATTTTAAGTGCGGTAAAAAAAACTGGGGGGCCTCTTCAAAGGGGTGTTCGAAGTAATTAAGGGCATGGCTTAAAACAGCTGTCATATGGTTATTACGTTTCTATAGATTGTGTTAAGTTAGCATGTGCTTATTAAATGTTTAAACGCCATATTTTCTTTCTGCTTCGGTTTGCACACGACACCTAATTGTTATTACAGCTTTTAACCTAGACGAAAGATGGGATTTATTTCAGAATATTATATTATTGTACTGGTATCAGTCGTGCCTGGAACACTTGGTACAACTGTCTGCACACTGAGAACTGCACACTCTAACACAAGGTTGCTGTAGGCCTGATCCTCGCACTACGTTAGTCATAACACAAATAATGTTTGTGCCAACTTTGGGCTTTACGTGAGTTCAAGATACAGTTACAGGGAATGAGAAAACACACTTGATGCTGTACATGCTGAGAGCTGGTAGCTGTTGATGTGATCTCCTCCTACTGAGAATTTGAGGTATGGGTTCGCCCAGCTAAAGCCCAGATGAGACCTTCTTAGATATAATATAATATGCTAATTAGGGTGCGCGAAATATAGGTGATACAGAATTCTATAGATTTTTGCATCATAATATGTTATCACAATTTGCTTATTATGGATTAGTGACTATGCTGCTGACTCTGATTGTTATAATATGTATGTTGATATTATACAAGATACTGCGTTTGAGAATGTTGCATTGAAAAAATAAACATTTCAAACTTGCACGTGTTCTCATTGCCTCCCAGTTTCGGTTTGGAATGATAAGATAACGAAAGAGTGTTCATGTGTTCCACGATACCTGAGGTATTCTAAGTTCATGTTCTGGATTGTCTAAGACATCGGCGAGTATTCACTTCCGATGAGATACTGTAGCTAGCCTGGTAAGGGGATTTCTGAAACATAGGTGAGTTGTGGGTCACCCTGACTCACCCAGGTTCTAGGTCTCTGTGCACAGTTCTGTGAGAGAACGGAAACCTTGCGACATGGCGCCCATACGTTGGTTGGCCTTATAACATGACACTCGAGTAGTATATCATTCAAACCTTAACGCCTACATTCCCGTTTCCGGAAAACGGCAGTGTCGGAGAAACCTACCTATTTTTGAAATAGGTCTTTTTCAAGCTTGAATCTATCTAAAACGGTTTCCTTGAATTACTACCCAGTTGTGCTACAAAGTATAATTTGTTTTTTCTAGTTCCTGTGCTAACATGGCTCAGCCCGTGGACATCCCGCAGCATAGTCGCATTGCGGTGCGTGACCATTTGCGGATGTATGATGTTCCTGTGGAAGGCTTGGCTGTGGTTCTGGTGGTGAGCGCGGAACATGCTTACCCGTACGAACTGTTTTATTCGTGGGTGACATTTCCAGCAGTGGACGCTAATACTGGTGTGTTACACACATACACAGCTACGGTTGTACCGGCTGCGTACGCTCCGTACAGAGCACTGGAGGTTCCTATTGACGCTTGGCAGCATGGAGTTTGGTTTGGTGGCGCCCTACCGCACGCTTTAACCGCTCCGAGGTTAGGTCCTTTGTCCATTCCGGGCACTACTTGGCCTGCTTTGGGTGGTTTTACTCCTCACCCTCAACGTGCCACTTGTAACGTGGCTGATCTGCGGCGGCTTCATGAAGTCGCGGTGGGAGTGATTAGAGCGCTTGTTCATTACATTGGCCGTAATGTTCAAGACGCGGCCCCTAGAGGCGCACAGCTTCGAGCAGAACATGCTGGTCTGAAAATCAACCCGGTCATGGTTAATTCCGTGATGGGTAAAAAGCCCCAGGAAAAGGACGATTTTCCGTTCTGGCTTGCTGAGAAATTCGGCCAGCTGGAAGCTGTGTTTCCCAATACGAGTCCAGGTGATAAGCACCGGATTCTTACACTGAGTTTGCCGAAAGATCTGGCTCCAGACCTTGCTGACTGTGAAACCTGGGGAAAAACATTTGCAGCGGTCTATTCGAGGTG
Source organism: Lissotriton vulgaris (assembly GCF_964263255.1). NCBI lineage: Eukaryota > Metazoa > Chordata > Amphibia > Caudata > Salamandridae > Lissotriton > Lissotriton vulgaris. The sequence goes on from NC_141693.1 coordinate 1,945,186,669, forward strand.
CTATGGCTCCCCGTCTGTGACCAATCTAGGTGGGGTCCTTAAACGTGTTCAGGACGAACACGGACCGGAGGCGGCTGTTGAATTGGGCATGCGCCTGTGTGGCTCCTTTGAAGTAGTTTGCGGTGTGATCCTTGCGAATGTCAAGGGGGATGCAGTGAACTTTCAAGTTGCTAACGCGTTAGCGTTGGTTCCCGAGCCCGACCGACCCCGACAGTTAGCAAAGATTATTGTGAATGCTTACAAAATGGTGGGCCGCAATGCAAAGGGGGTTAAATCTTTTCCTGATAAGGAGAAGAAACAGCCCCAGGGTCAGACGTCGGAAACTGGTGTTCAACAAAAGTCCAAGAAACAAAATTGGCCTAAAAAGCAGAATCAGGGTAAGCAACAACAACAACAAATACAGGTTTCTGCTCCTGCGTCTCCATTGCCTGCGCAGTCGGATCGTGTTTATGATTTGCGCGACCGCGCGATGATTAAATCGCCTGAGAGGTTTCAGGCTTCTGAACAACGCTCTCCTCGTTCCTTTCAGGACTCATCGGCTCCGTCAACCGGTGGTGGAGGGGGCGGCAGGGGCCGGGGTGGCCAGCAAGGACGTGGTCAGCCCCGCCCGCGTTCCAGTGGAGATCAGCAGGAAGGCTCTAGGCCCAAGAGACCACAGTTTACCACGAAGAAAGTCGCAGCCCTGACCGCGCATCGTTATGCCGAAGATAGTGAGAACGCGGCTTCGGAATCTGACGTGGGCTCTGACATTGCTAGACAGCGCAGCAGAGATTACCATAGTGAGAGAGGCCCTCCGTCCACTGTTGAAGGTGACAGCAACTGATTCTTATGTTGTGATTGAAACAGCAGATACGCATGTTGCTCCCCCTGAACGACTTTTTGAAATTGTCCTGTTAATTGAAGGTGACATGCAGCGAACTGTAAAAGGGGTATTTTGGGAAAATCTCTCGTCTACGTATGACATTTTGCTTTCGGAGGCTGACTGGCCCCCACCTTTTGTTCTCGCAGCTCCGCGAGGGGAGGATGTAATCCTACCCGGCTTCGCGCACACAGTGCCGAGGGTGGAGGCGCTGCATTTTGCAGAAGAGTGGGCTCTGGCGCTTGCGCCGGCTGTGTACCGCAATCAATGTGGCTGGGATAAATTGTCACCAAGCCATGAGATTCCTTTACGGTCACAGCCACAGCCTCAACCTCAATATCCCATACGGCGTGAAGCGAAAGCTTCAGTCGCATCTATCCTTGAACAATTGGAATATCAAGGTGTAATTGAAACGTGTGTGTCACCGATGAATAACCCCCTTTTTACTGTGAACAAGCCGGACGGCTCATATCGTTTGGTTTTGGATTATAGGCATTTGAACTCGCATTGCCGTAACTGTGCAGTACAGAATACGCACGGCTCTGCATTAGTGAATAGTCTTGAGCGTAAACGGTTCAAAACCACGCTTGACATTTCCAATGGTTTTTATGCACATAGATTAGATGGTCTAAGTTCCCAATGGACCAGTTTTACATGCGCCGGAGTGCAAAAAATGTTTAAACGACTCCCAATGGGCTACAAGAACAGTCCGGGAGTTTTTTCCGCGTGCATAGTCTCTCTTTTGGAGAGCTTCGACCCAGTTGCTTGTTCGTATGTGGATGACATTTATCTCACAGACGACGATCTTTGGGAGCATCTGTGTCGAGTAAATAGCATAATTTGTAACTTTGCAGACATGGGTTACAAGTTTAACTTTGCAAAGTCGCACATTGCAGAGTACACGGTGTTGTTTCTAGGTTACGAGCTTAACCATGAAGGGAATGGTTTAGCACCCCATTTCCTGGAGAAATGCGCACATTTGTGCTCTCCGACAACACTGAAAAAATTACAATCTCTTCTGGGCTTTCTGAATTTCGGGAGGACTTACATTCCGGAATATGCCCAGCGTATCAAGCCTTTGTATGCCTTGATACAACCATCCTTTTCCAAATCATGCTGGCTGCCTGAGCATTCGGCCGTTCTGCAGTCTTTGCAGGCTGATTTGCTCGCTTCTGAATACTTACAGACTCGTGATAACCAGACCAACCTGGTGATAAGAATTATCCCTGGGGCGGTGGGTTTCACGTATCTGACTTTTAATGAAGGGGATACAGTACCTATTGCTTACAAGTCACACTTGTACACTTCGGCTGAATTGCGTTTTTCCACTGTGGAGAAAGTTTTAACAGCTGTGCAGATGGCAATTCTTAAGGAACGTGCCCTGTCGCAAGGAAAGCGCATGTTGGTTGTTACCCCGTGTCCTGCCTTAGAGGCGGTTACGAAAGCCAGTGTACCTAATTCCAAAGCTTTGCACCCTCGGTGGATTCAATGGGCTGCATCCTTGACGTCCCAGGATGTCACGTTTATTTTTGACGCCACTTTACGGTCACAGGAGTATTTACAGTATGAATTTGTTCATCCTGCTCCATTAGCAATGCGGCCGTTGGAGGATTTCCATTGCATCATTTACACTGATGGTTCGGCGCAGGTTGCGCATGGCTCTAAACATGCCTACGTTTCCGCTTGCGCCATTGTGGTCGGTGCCATGGTGAACGATGAGTTCAAGTCCAGTGTCGTGCACACGCAGACGCTTGGAGACTGCACCACACAATTGGCAGAGCTTCGTGCTCTGATGCTTGCATTGGAGTACGCAGATCCTAGTGTGACGACTTTGATCGTAAGTGATTCTTACTACTGTGTCCAGTCTTACAATGAAAACTTGTTCTTTTGGATTCAGAATGATTTTCGTGACTCCAAAGGTAGCACAATAAAACATAAAACTATCTGGGTCCGAGTGGCGGAACTTAAAGAGAAGCTGGCACTCGTGTTTGTGATTCATACTCTCGGTCATCAGCGCGTGGGGGTTCACGCTGTTGGCAACTCGCTTGCTGATGAAGCAGCGAAGTCAGCGGTATCAAAATACTTAGTTGCAGCAGTCACGAGGTCCAAAAGCAAAAATCGATGATGACATCTTGGCAGCTGTAGCTGCAACAGAGAAGGGAGGTAAATATCCTGCGGGATTCCCTTCTAAATACACATACCACTTAAGACCCGATAAGGTTCCTTATGTGAAAATCCCTGAAGTTGGCGAGCGTTTAGTTCCCAACTCGGATCGCAGAGCTGCTTTGATTACAGCGGCACATGAAGGTGTGGCGTCTGCGCATGTGGGCGTCTCGGCCACTGTAACTCAGCTACAACAGAGATTCTGGTGGCGGGGTCTGTACAAACAGACGCGTGAATATGTTCTTCAATGTAACATTTGCCAGCAGATTAAGCCTTCTACTGCTGCGCGTCCGCCTCAGACACAGTTGTACATCTCTAATAAACCACTTGGTTGCGTTTATTTGGATCACTGCGGTCCTTTTTCTTCTGAAACTGCGTTTAAATACATCTTAGTAGCAGTTGACTCATGCACACGCTTTGTATGGGTATGGCCGCATCGAAGCGCTGATTCGCGGACTGTCATTAAGGATTTGCGTGTCTTTGTGGGAATTTTTGCCTGTGGTACTTTCCATTCGGACCAGGGTCCGGCTTTCGCCTCTAAGGCATACAAGGCTGCTATGGTTTCGTTGGGAGTCCAAGTCAAGTTTTCAAGTCCCTACAGGCCTGAGGGCAATAGTGTAGTAGAACGAATGAACCGCGACTTAAAGCAATCTTTGACAGCCCGAGTTATAGGTACTGGTAGAAACTGGCTAGCCCACCTCATAGGCGTGCAGCGTGCGCTTAATAATCTCCCTAGAAGGTCTCTGGGTGGGCGGACCCCATACGAAATGCTCTTTGGTATCAAGATGTATGTACCTGACCTTGATGGGCCGGACTACAAGGCCCAGGCCGGGGCCTTTGACGTAGATGAACATTGCAATGTTTTACAGAATCTACAAAAGACCAGAGACAGTCTTGCAAAGGAACATTTGCCCTCCACATCGGATGATGCGTTGCAGATCCCGGTAGTTGGCTGGCTACCCCAAGTTGGAGAACTGGTTCGAGAGAAGATCGATAACAAGAAAGAGTTTGGTCCCTCATATCGAGCACCAGTTCAAGTCCTTGGAGTGAAGGGCACAAGAACAGTCATTTTACCACCACTTCCAGGTCGTAAGGAAAACAGATTTATTTCTATTGACAATGTCAAGACACACAGGGTGGCCGATTCTTCATAGCATGACACCGGCTGTATCCTGTCCTTCCATGGTGAGGCACTCTGTGCTGGCTATTACATCTGGTGCAGAACAGGAGGTGTCCCTCGAGATGCCTGCCATATCCAGTCCTTTATTAAATACTATTCCTGTTACTAACATTGATGAGCTGAACTACACTTATCCTGCTGATTTATCGATGCCTGATTTACAGACCCGTTTGGCAGGCCAGTCCAGATTCTCTTTTGACTCTGTTTCGGAAACATCAACGAAACCCACAAACATTGCAAGATATGCCACGTTGTTTAAAAAACATTTTTTAATTCCGCCTTGGACATACATTTGGTTGATCCTATTTTCATTCTATCTTTTTATGTCAATTGGTTTTGTGTTTTATTATTTCCGCCTGATTGATGGTCACTACGTTAAAGAAAGAACAGGAATTCGGTACCTTAATGGAACATTGGCCCCTCTTTCCTCTTCACATTCTGCGCACAGACTGAAACGAAACTTAAATACAGTTAACATTACTGCTTGGCCTGTCCTTGATGGGATTGTGTGGGATGCGGTTAGATTTCAGATACATGGGCCTACTGAAGTGATTAATGTTCCAAATGTGCTTAGAGTAAACATGGGAGTTGTGATTAAACAAAATATACGTTCTGATGATTGGGATATTCAGGCCGTAGAAGCATTATTCTCGGATTTAAAGTATTATGCTGCCTTTGATGCTGAGGATCTGTACACAGATTCTATTAATTATGGTGATTTTTTTTGTTTTCAACACTATGGTAATCATTTTTTACATAAGACAAATTCCAGGAGGGTTGCTGTAAATTATACACAATGGGAACATTGCCCTGCTCCATTCAGTGGCAGTTCCAATACATTTATGAAAAAATATACATATTTTACAGACTTTGATCAGTCTAATCCCGAGTCATTTTATTTTAAAATGACACAAAAGCCCATTTCCAAAGTTAGACTTACCGATACAAAATTACTGTATTCGAAGTCCTTTTTAGACAGGTTGGCTGTAGATGGCTACGAGTTCTGGAAAGGAACAATTGACCTTAAATCGGTTTGGGGTACCAAAGATTGGCAGGTACAAGGCACTGAGGCTTTGCACCGTGCATGTCTCATCCCGAATCACATGTTGTTTTTAAATTCGACCATTTTCCAGACAACATGCTTTGGATTGGCTACTTCTAAAAAATTAAATACACCGACCATCCCAGATTTAAATGAATATACAGGTTGGGGTAATTTCACTGGTTCCTCCATTCAAGAGTTGCAAACTCTTTTACACAATTCGTCCTTTAACATTTCCAGTTTGGATTCCAAGGGTTGGCTGGTATGGCAAAAGAGTGCTGATTCTTGCCAGCGCCGTTTTATGGGTTTGGCTGAGGGGTTCACAAAACTCAGGCCCGATCCACGTTTTGAAGAAGACTATACTGTCACGACTTATTCCGTGGGGAAGCTGTGTCAAAATTGGTTACAACATTCCACTTTAGCTGCAGTTAAACTACATCTGTCACAATTACATGATAATGTGGATTTGAACGATTTTATAAAAGGACCTGCTAAAGGTAGATCTAAAAGATGGCTGTATGCGATTTACAATGAAATTTGGAAAGTTACCCAGGTTGAGGCTGCTAAACGCCTGAGAGCTATTGATCAAGCTAATTTAGAGAAAGTGCTTGCAGTTGTTGATAACAGCATTAACACGCTTTCTTCCCGAATTTACACTTTAAATAATATTGTGTCATCTGTTGTCGACATTGTACATGATGAAGTGTCCGTGTTATATCATGGTCAAAATCAATTGCGTTCTGTGATGCAGTTTGCGTGGACACTACAGACTCTTAAGTCTGGTCGAGTGCCATGGACTTTTTTGAACGTATCATCATTATTTGCCCCGTTTAATTTGACTGAAAAACAGCGCATGTTGTCAATGAGAGATGCTACATTTTCTATGTTACATATTGAAAAATTAGAATCCCTGCCATTTTCGGTGGCTGAAGTGACTGCAGCAACATGGCTTATTCATGGTGTTATAACATTACCTTTTGCTTTGTATAAATTTACAAATTGTATGAAATATATTGCCATTGGGCGATATGAACCATTAGGCAGCGCTTTCCTCCTTGAGACATGGTCCTTACCATACACTTACAGGTGCCTTAAGGAGGGGAATGAAGTGAATCTGAATGGTGAAGAATGTACACAGTCGCCTGACCGCTCACTTATTTGCAGACACATCCAGTTGCATGGTTCTTGTAATCAGGACAAACCTAATTTGGCCTGTGTTTTGAAAGGGACACCAGTTCCTGCAATAGTTCCCACGTTCACGTTGTTGTCCAACGGTAGTTATTTACTTTTGAATAACGAGTTTTGTTGTGGGTTAGAGCCTGGTATCGCATATGTGGTTACCGTGTCTGAAAGGGTCGTTTGCTGCAAGAATGTGTTGTATCCACCCACGCATGGGAATTCAGAGGTTTTAATTTGGCCAAGAATACCAACCTTGAGAGCTGAGTTTAATGGTTTAGGCCGTATAAGAGCCCTTTTGTCTCAAAAACAGGTGGCCCTAAGCTCTGCCCGCGAAACTTATGTCCTTCACATAGCAAACACACGGACAGAAGTACAAGCGCTTTTAAGTACTGATTTGCCGTTTCATTTTTGCGAGCTGGTTCATCAAATCTTCAATGCCTCCTCCACATCCAGCCTCGCTCATTTTTTTAAAATGGTTAGCAGTGGTCTCGTGACTACATTTGAAAAAGTATTTGGTATTATCCCTGTGTTCTTTCATTCTATATTCGCTAGTCTGTTTGGCGGATTTCCTGTTTTGCTGGCTTTGGCTGCAGGCGTTCTGGTGATATTTTATTTCATAAAACATGGATGCCCATCCTGCGCAAAGAAACGCACAGCCCCTACTGATGCAGTTTCGCAACCGGATGCTTGATTATTATGGATCCCTGCCGCTTGCGACTTTAAGCACGGCTTTTGGATTATCTTTCAGATTTTCCTATTTCACCTGTGTCCAGCCTGTGTTTCATTGCCTGAGCTGTGATTTCGACTGGGCCATTGATTTGTGTCTCTGTTTACCGACTTCTCCTGACGTCAACTTTGATCAGCTGATGTCCCCCGTAGTGGCTCATGAGTTGGTCTGTTCTGGCGAAAGGGTTATGGCTGTGGCAGCAATGCATGGACTAATGGGTCAGTGGGACATATTCGCAGCGGCGCATGACTTTCTGGCACAGAGCGTTCTCGAGAACCCACTGAGTTGTCCTCTGATGTTGCTAGAGGATTCGGTGCTGGAGGAGCACGTATGTTCTTTCCCATTGCTTAATTGGATGGCTGAGCTGTTTTCGGATGATGACAGTGATTTCATGTTGGAAGCTGTTGCTACATATTTTGCATATTCATTCAACGAGGAATGACTCTGAATACTTCCATCATTATGGCACGTGACTTTTTAGTAATTCTGAATGGTGCCAGTTTCAATACGAACATTCGATTTTTCATATGTTCTAGGCCTATTACTTATAGTTAGGCCTCAAGTTCGACTTTTTATATTTTGTGTGGCCACTATAGGCATTCATACATTTTTTTTTGTATTTTTTAAATTTTACATACATTACATACATTTTGCTTGGCTCAATATCATTGAACTCTGCTTTCAAGTCTTGCCTCTCATAGAGTATTGGCTTATATATTTGTCTTTTGACCGTCCTCGGATCATTGGGGGGGTGTCATATGGTTATTACGTTTCTATAGATTGTGTTAAGTTAGCATGTGCTTATTAAATGTTTAAACGCCATATTCTCTTTCTGCTTCGGTTTGCACACGACACCTAATTGTTATTACAGCTTTTAACCTAGACGAAAGATGGGATTTATTTCAGAATAATATATTATTGTACTGGTATCAGTCGTGCCTGGAACACTTGGTACAACTGTCTGCACACTGAGAACTGCACACTCTAACACAAGGTTGCTGTAGGCCTGATCCTCGCACTACGTTAGTCATAACACAAATAATGTTTGTGCCAACTTTGGGCTTTACGTGAGTTCAAGATACAGTTACAGGGAATGAGAAAACACACTTGATGCTGTACATGCTGAGAGCTGGTAGCTGTTGATGTGATCTCCTACTGAGAATTTGAGGTATGGGTTCGCCCAGCTAAAGCCCAGATGAGACCTTCTTAGATATAATATAATATGCTAATTAGGGTGCGCGAAATATAGGTGATACAGAATTCTATAGATTTTTGCATCATAATATGTTATCACAATTTGCTTATTATGGATTAGTGACTATGCTGCTGACTCTGATTGTTATAATATGTATGTTGATATTATACAAGATACTGCGTTTGAGAATGTTGCATTGAAAAAATAAACATTTCAAACTTGCACGTGTTCTCATTGCCTCCCAGTTTCGGTTTGGAATGATAAGATAACGAAAGAGTGTTCATGTGTTCCACGATACCTGAGGTATTCTAAGTTCATGTTCTGGATTGTCTAAGACATCGGGGAGTATTCACTTCCGATGAGATACTGTAGCTAGCCTGGTAAGGGGATTTCTGAAACATAGGTGAGTTGTGGGTCACCCTGACTCACCCAGGTTCTAGGTCTCTGTGCACAGTTCTGTGAGAGAACGGAAACCCTGCGACACAGCTAGGCTAAAAATCTGTACTGTTTTGGTCATTGCATCCAGATATATAATACAGCAAGTATTGTTACACCAACAACAAGCCAGGACTATTGGCTATGTCAATGGTTGTTTGTTGGTTGCTTAAAAGAAAAAGCAGCAACCATGGCTTTAATGAATATAATATTGATTTTTACTTGTTTCACAGGCTTCTTTATGTTAACTGTATTCTCACGTTGCAGCAAGGGCGTTCAACCTTTTAACTATCTTAGAAAATGCCCTTCTGTACAGCCCAGACTGCCCCATTGTATGTGGTAATCATCAGCCCCATACAGAATGACAATGGTCAGGGTGGGGCTGTCTTGTGCTCTAGGAGGAGTGCGAGGCAGCCCCATCAGCGGGCTCGAGGCTTCTCGAAGGGGAGCAGTGCTGCTCCCTCCAAGGCCATAGTTACTGACAAAAGGCGTCCATAAAAGGGATCCTCACGGACAACGGACGTGAGGTCCCAATTACGGACGGTCCGTGAAATTTACAGACGGTTGGTCACCTTAGCTTTCGAGAAGCAACAAAGCGGTCACACACACAATCAATATCAGCTTCCAATCAGGGTTGCTTTATAGATAAACTAGCAGCCAGTCCCGACGTTGTCCGGGTATTAATTGCTGCCGGCCAGTAGTATATTGTGTTGTAGGATTTCGTTTTGATAGCATTTCTTATCTGTGACAGGCCTGTGAAATGCTCCGATTCACAGTGCACTGCTGATGCACTTAAGAGTGCGCGTTCATGAAGGGCCGAATGTACCACACGGCCCCAGCAATTGTCACGCCCCCAGCACACGCCCACAGCACAACGCAGACACGCCCACAAGGGACTACTTTGCTGGCACGGTTCTTTTACCTTTTAAATGTATATGGTGGGCATCTGCATAGCCTATGTCCTTCTGCTGCAACTGCCCTTTCCAACGCTGTATTGGGTGTTGTGATTGGTGCTGTGGTTCCTGGGCTCTCTCTTTATTATATTAGTATAGATGGTCAATCTATATTGCACTTCTCACTACAGATTTTGTCGTTTTGCACTTGTGTAAATGCTAGTCGTTATTACTCAGCTAAGCAGCTCTCGTGTCCATTATTGAGGAAGAAAAGTAACACAACTCCAAATAGCCCCATATCATGTGTGCCGCCTCCAGCTTTTTAGCCAACAGCACTTTGCACGTTTGCATTATTATGCCTTACACAGAATGCTAAAAGCAAACCTAAAACTCCCAGAATGCGACGTGCTGATGGCAAAGACCCAGGAGGCTCTGAAGCTGCCACACATGACGTAAGGCTTCTTGCCAGCAATGCTGTCGGTCGCAGGGACTCAAACCTGTGACCTTAGATTATATATGCTTCTTTTTCAGAGGGCTCACATACCCCATGAGATCCTTAAGATCCCAACCCTCTCCGTCCATTAAAAGTGGCAATGCCTCCATATACGCTATGTACAGTCTGCACACTTCAAAACAAAAACCTCTCAACAATATCCCTGTGCGAATTCTGACACTTCTTGTCCTAAATTTATAATAAAGAGGGTTGCAAGTCAGAAAATGCAAAGAAAAAATATGGCTGGATGCAGGAGTGGAGCATTTTAGACTTGGGCTGTGTTCTTTTTATTCAATATATTTTCTGCATTTCTCTTTTTTGTAATGTCCGAGCCCCTATAAATCCTTGCTGTGCCGAGTCATAAGTAGCAGTGCTTAATTTGTAAACTAATAAGTGACTGTGCCCAAAGTTTTTTCTCAAGCCCGTCCTGACGTTGTCCGGGGGTCCCCCTTTGCGCACGCGCCACCTTCAGGGCCCTTAATTAGCTGCATACAGTTCACCGCTCCTCCCCACGCTGGATGGGGTATTTGTTTAGAATCAAGTGTCCACTTTTTAACATACACGCTAGATGCAAACCTTTCACCTCAGCCTAAGTATTCCCATGTTGGCACACATGACATACTGCAACTGAGTTATGAATTAATTTGCCCAGGATTACTTATGTTTGAAGCTAGAACGCTGTGATTTGGACTCTTGTCTTCTCTGCCTCTGAAATCGAAACTGCCTGCGGTACTTGTGTGTAAGCTTGTGTTTTTTTGTTTTTGGTTTTCTCCGGGAGAGCAAGATACTTTAAAAAAAAAAACTCGACGTTTTTGGTATTTCTTATTTTGCTAAAAGCCCTCCCTTGTCTGCAGGATTTTAGGACGGGATCCTCCCCTCGCTTCACCTACCTCAGCCTGAGTTCCTCGCTCCTGTCCACTGCTCCTCGACCTCCTCGTGCTCCTGTCCCCCCCCCCATGATGTCAGCACGCACGTTCACGTCATTAGCACACACGGCCGGCGCTACTTCCAAGGGACTACTTTTTTATGAATGTATATTTTTTATAGAACGTATATTTTTTGGGTATATATAGCCTATGTCACTCTGCAGACCCTGACAATTCTAATGATGTATCGTGTGTTTGGATTGGTGCTGTGGTTCCCGAGTTTACCCGCCTCAAAGGTTCAAAGTTCTTACTTTATAATAGTAGTATAGACAACACTTGAAAAATGGCTTTACAATTATAGCGCGGTAATAGGAGTGGTGTAATATTCAAATCCTAAGCCTTAACTGTCCCAAAGACATAAAACAAGGTGCTTTATGACGTGGTTCGGTTTGGATTCTTTCAGTGTTTCCTATTGTGGCAGATATAGCTCTCGTGTTATGATTGGCGATCAATGTTATCCAATGAGACCTCAGCACCACCACAGCTGTAAAACTCATCTGATCATCTTTAACCTGGGCGCCACTTGTAGTGCCGGGAAGGTAAATAAGGAGCATGGTGACACAATGTGAAGTATTTTGGGTGTCTTTTAGGCTACTTTTTGAGTTATTTCCTAATACAAGCCAACAACAAAGACTTTATATGCTTGATATTTAATGGGAAGAAAAGGTGATTTGTCGCAGTTCCCACTTGTCAATTACAACACCATTTACAACACCAATAGCTCTAACATAAGCAAATACAAGACTTATTGCATTTCCAATGCTTTTTATGTAATATGAGGGTATTATTAAAAAGGGCAGTAAACTACATACAGTCAGCAAAAGTTTCAAGATTAGCCAGGGTATCAATGAATTTCCTAAAAGCATTTGTGAGACCCTTTCTAAAGAGCAGATAGGAGGGGGGAGAGAAAGAGGCAGTCTTTCTTCTATGCCACTTGCAGAGTTATGTATTAATGGTTTGTGACCGGAACTGCAGTCGGAAACCATTGGCCATGAGTTGGGGTGGTAACTGATTCACAAAGGGGAAGCTGTCCAAGTGTGCAGTCTCGATGAGAGCACAGCAGTCTTCTCAAAACGTGAGCACTTGTTTTTTAAAAGCGTCTCCTCTGACTTTAAGGGATCTGGGCAAGTTGTTAACGAAAATATTTGCATCCTTGAGGTGCAGAAACAGGGACAGAGCCTCTCATCCCTCACAAACCTCCATCCCAAAGGTTGAAGCTCTTCATAAGGGGCCTCCAGTTGCATTAAGCCTTTTCAATATTAATGAGGCAGGAGCTTTTGCGACCTCCTGTGAATATCCATTTTGCAATTCAACTAATTAGTACATTAGTCACATAGCAATATGCTGAGCTTTGCACAATCACAGAGTGCAGTTTGCACCTACTGTTTGGGCCCTCCCAGTAGTATCAATTAAAAGCAAATTAAGTGCAGCTGCAAGCAAAAATGTTAGCAGCAAGATCAAGAATTCAAATGAGGAGAAAAAAGAAGCAAAGAGTGTGTCAGTGAGGATGATGAAAAAGCCTGCTAGGATAAGAACTCTCAGTGCTGGCAGTAAAGTCCTCTCTCACCTAAAGAAGGACACCACATGATCCATGCTGCTTGTTTAAGTTACAAAGATACAACTTGTAATTCCAAGACCATGCACTATACCTGTAGTCCACTGCCGTACCATTCCAGTCCACAGTGCAAAGTGAGTTGGTTTTAGACTTGGCCCTTTTGACAGGTTCACCCCTAAACTTTTTGCCTTTTATGTGACCTGATATTAGTAGTTTTTTGCCTCTGCGCACTTTAGCACTGTGGCCCAGTGTAAAGTGCGTGCGCACTCTGACTGCGTGTGGCGAGATTGGCCTGCCCTCCCATAGGAATGCATGGGGGATATGTGTGTCCATGGTAATTCCTGGTGTGAGAGGAATGCAGGGTCGAGTTTAGTATGTGCAAACGTGAGAATAAATGCTGCGCAATGGTGTGCGCAGATGTATGGTGACTGGTGGAGAAATGCCACTTTTAGAAGTTGGCATTTCTGTGTGCGGTGTGTCTGCCTGCCTGATGTGAATTGAATGTCTGGCTTGTGATTGACAGGTGCTGGATGGTGTGGGTGGCTGGAGGAGCCAGAATGACTCTGCCCAGTGGTGAATAGGGAGATCTGCATGTAGATGGGAGGGAGGAGTTGCACCTGGGACCTGAATAGGACTGTGCCTTCCCTCCACAATGCTGGCTCCGCCCCTGTGGTGCGTCTGAGCACCTAGCCCCCACCTGACAAAGGAGAGAGAAGCTGAGCATAACAAAGTGCTCCAAGGCTCCCCCAAACCAGTTGCATCTAGTTTTTCCCCTAGGGTTTTGTTGTTACACAAAGGGTACATGTGTATAAATGAAGGGGTTGTGACCCCATGAGTTGTGCTTTTGGGTGCTGTTCCTGACTTTGGAGGGGCCTGCTGCTGGCTTCCAGGAAGAACGGCCTTTAGGGACTGCCTCCCTGCTGGAGGGCCCTGTGAGCTGGCCTGCCTGGGCCTAGCCTTTGCCCCCCTTCATTCTAAAGGACTTATCCCTGGACCTTTGATTCTTACCCCTGAAAGCGCTTTTTAGGTCTCGGCCTGCATAGGCTGCGCTTGCGCAGGCTCGCCGGCGAGATCTTATGTTTTTCAGTGAGGGCTTGAACCCGCCCCTCTTCTCCATTGGCTGGCTTCCTAAACGAAGGCCAGCTATTGGAGGAGAGGGGCGTCTGTTTAAGCCCCGTGTTTTTTTGGATTGAGGGGCATGTTTTTTTAGGTTCTTTCTCTCCTCTTCCCATTGGCTGGAATTTTACATTCCAGCCAATGGGAAGAGGAGAGAAAGAAAAACACGCCCCCGAATCCGAAAATGACGGTGGTTTCTCTAAGGCATTTCTGCTTTGCCTCGGAGAAACATGGTGGTCCCTTCCCCCTTGCGCTGTTCTTGTTTCCCTACCATACAGTAATGTTATGCTAACGAATCATTTCTTTCTTTCATATTGACAGGAGGAGTGATCGCGGGGCAGCAGTATTACTTCAGAGCAGCTCGATTCGCAACTACTTCTGCCTTTTCATGCTGAGGGACTGCCGAGCCAAAGGCACTAGGATGTGATATTCAGCAGGGTTTAGAGCTCTCCATGAGCAGGGAGTACTGAGAGGGCCATAGCCACTCTGGGCACTAAACAAGGAGATGGAGGGAGCGGAGAGAGGGTTCGGGCCCGATAGATAGGGGAAGAGGAGGGGGTGCCTGATGAAACTAAAAACATGCTCATAATGCGGCAGAACAATTGAGAAACAGATGCCTGCACATCGTAAAACGCTACAATTGAGTCACCGGCGCAATACTAGAAATCTCGGACGGGAACGTCTGAGAGGAGCGCTGTCTGCCGCTGGGAACCGGGACGGAGGCGGAGGTCGAGGGGAGACCCCACCTGGCCTGTGAGTATTGTTTGTGGCCCGTTGCGGGAATCTCTTGCTGACCGACCGTGCGATTCCTGGACTCTGACAAGCTGTGTGGGAAGAACCGTAACGTGATGAAGAGGAGCAAAATGGCGATCGGCTCAGAGTGAAACAGAAAGTAGTGAGACATTGAACGCCGCGAGGGTGCTACAGCGGAGATACCGAGGCCCATGTCTGCAGACCGAAGAAAACTGTAATTACCGCATTTTGAAAACTTTTAATGGGCACAAGAAAGAGGCGGTGAATACATTCTTACCAGTGCTGTAGCTTGCTACCTTCACGCGCATTGGTATGCGCTGAGAGTGCATCACCTAGGGGCTGATTGAGAGAGTGGCCTGAGACACATAAAATAATTCCGTATCACGTAACTGAGATTGGAACAACAAGGAGGTGGCAAACACGGTCTGGCCGGTTGCTCTTTACCGGCGATATGAGAGGCCCACTGTGACGGGACAATGCCAGGTGAGGAGGAAAGGAAATTGCGCGCACCCCGTGCCGCCATTGCATTCTAACTAATTGGTGTTGGCTCATGCTCAGGAGACCATAAGGGCTGTGACTAGCTGATTCTGGAACCGGGAGGCCTCAGTGTGCGGCGGATACACGATATTGCCTTCCTAAAGTGCAGCTAACAGGCATCGACATGATAGGTGGTCTAGCAGGAATCTGACGTGAGCTGAGAGAAGCAAGGGAGAACGTCCGAGTCCTCCGCCCCAGCCGGTGAGTGCTCGCTTTTCTTGCCTCTGCCCCCTGTTTGTGATCGCTTTTCTAGCCTCGGCCCCTTCCCCCTCGTTGTGCTTGCTTTTCTGCCCCCTGCCCCCTCGTTGTGCTTGCTTTTCTGCCCCCTGCCCCCCTCGTTGTGCTTGCTTTTCTGCCCCCTTGTTGTGCTTGCTTTTCTGCCCCCTGCCCCCTCGTTGTGCTTGCTTTTCTGCCCTCTGCCCCCTCGTTGTGCTTGCTTTTCTGCCTCCTCGTTGTGCTTGCTTTTCTGCCCCTTCGATGTGCTTGCTTTTCTGCCCCCTCGCTGTGCTTGCTTTTCTGCCCCCTCGTTGTGCTTGTTTTTTTGCCCCTGCCCCCTCGTTGTGCTTGCTTTTCTGCCCCCTGCCCCCTTGTTGTGCTTGCTATTCTGCCCCCTGCCCCCTCGTTGTGCTTGCTTTTCAGCCCCCTGCCCCCTGGTGCTTGCTTTTCTGCCCCCTCGTTGTGCTTGCTTTTCTGTCCCCTGTTCCCTCGTTGTTCTTGCTTTTCTGCCCCCTCTTCCCTCGCTGTGATTTTTTTTCTGGCCTCTGTTCCCTGTGTGTGGCTCTGTGTGTGTGTGTGGGGGGGCTCTGTGAGTTTGGGGTGCTCTGTGTGTGTGTGTGGGGGGGAGCTCTGTGTGTGTGGCTCTGTGTGTGTGGGGCTCTCTGTGTGCGTGTGTGTGAGGCTCTGTGTGTGTGTGAGGCTCTGTGTGTGTGGGGGGGATCTGTGTGTGTGGGGGGGCTCTGTGTGTGTGGGGGGGCTCTCTTTGTGAGTGTGGGGGGCTCTATGTGTGTGTGTGTGAGGCTCTGTGTGTGTGTGGGGGGGGACTCTCTAGGTGTGTGGGGGGTCTGTGTGTGTGTGGGGGGGCTCTGTGTGTGTGGGGGGGGATCTCTGTGTGTGTGTGGGGGGCTCTCTGTGTGTGTGTGGGGGGCTCTCTGTGTGTGTGTGGGGGGCTCTCTGTGTGTGTGTGGGGGGGCTCTGTGTGTGTGTGGGGGGGCTCTGTGTGTGTGGGGGGGGCTCTGTGTGTGTGTGTGTGGGGGGACTCTGTGTGTGGGGGGCCTCTGTGTGTATGGGGCTCTGTGTGTGTGGGGGGGGGCTGTGTGTGTGTGTGTGTGTGGGGGACTCTGTGTGTGTGGGGGGGCTCTGTGTGTGGGGGGCTCTGTGAGTGTGTGTGGGGCTCTGTGTGTGTTGGGGGGCTCTGTGTGTGTGTAGGGGGGAGCTCTGTGTGTGTGTGGGGGGGCTCTCTGTGTGTATGTGGGGGCTCTCCCTGTGTGTGTCGGGCTCTCTGTGTGTGGGGGGGGCTCTGTGTGTGTGGGTCTGTGGGTGGGTGTGGCTCTCTGTGTGTGTGGGGGGCTCTGTGTCTGTGGGGGGGCTCTGTGTGTGTGTGTGTGTGGCTCTGTGTGTGTGTGTGTGGCTGTGTGTGTGTGGGGGAGGGCTCTGTGTGTGTGTGGGGCTGTGTGTGGGGCTGTGTGTGTGTGTGTGTGTGTGTGGGGGGGGGCTCTGTGTGTGTGTGTGGCTCTCTGTGCCTGTGTGTGTGGGGCTCTGTGTCTGCTAATACTATCTACTACTCTCTAATGCTCACCTATTGCCATTGTAAATGACAATACCATTTATTTATGTTTAAAAAAAACAAAAAATGAAAAAAATGCCATTTGCAATGCCAATAGCTCTAACTTTAACAAAGACGAGACCATTGCATTGTAAAAGCTTATTAGGGAGAGGGCTGGTGACTTTGCCCTAGTGCTTAAAGAGTGCTTCTATTTGTGCATTTGCAGCTCTGGGCTGCTGTCTGGGGATTCCACCGCATTTCGTGCCTTCTGGTGGGTGCCCACCCCGCATCTTGCCACTGGTGTCCTCATCTGGGAGAAGCGGGTGCCCACCCCGCGTAGTGGCACCAACATTTTATTCTTAATAGGGAGCGGTGCCCACCTCATGCATTTTGGCCAAGTTCTAATATTGATAGGTAGCGGGTGCCCACCCCGCATTGCCCCCGCACTTGGAACTCAGGAAAGAATCACTGCCGCAGTCCTGAGGCGAGGAAACGTTACTGGGGTGCTGCAGAGGCGACCCGGAAGCCAGGTGGCCTTGCCTGATTGTGGGCAGGCCTAGTCTTCAGCCACTCACAACGCGCCCGGCAAAGGAAGCCAGTGGCAGTGCTGCCGGAAATCAGCAAGCGGGGCTCCCATGAGCTGAGGGGAGCCCCGTGTCTGCCCAGAAGCCAGACAGAAGTGGTGGAGGACTGAGTGGGGCTCTCATAAGTCAGGAGAGAGCCCCGCGGGTGCCGACAAGGAGAGCCTGGGTCTGGCGGGAGCCCCCCCGCCTACGTGTTGCTGTGCCTTGCCCTGGGTGAAGGAAGGAGAGCCCCACGCCTGCAAAGGAGGAGGCATCCCCAGAGCTGAGGAGAATCCCCTATGGCAAGCCCCAGTCTGGAGACCAGAGGAGTCAGACTGGGGCTTGCCACGACAATCCTGTGAGTGGCGCTCGGTTGCAAAGGGGTTGGGGGGGTGTTGGGGCACATTGCCGGTGCCCGCCCCCCTCCTGCCAGTGCGAACTTCTTTGAGGGCAAGCCGCTCCACCAATGGGGGGTGATTTTTGTTCAAGGAACCCCAGAGTGGGGCCCGAGTACCCGTGCCCGTTTCTTCAGCAGCTGCCCCACCTGGCAGAGGGCAGCTGCACCGTGGGGGCAAGTTGTGCTTCAGAGTCCCAAGGTGGGGATCACGAGGACCTAGTGGTGCCATTGCCTATTTCTTCATCAGCTGCACCGCCAGTTAGCGGCAGCCGCAACATTGGCGCAATTTGTTGTAAAGAGTCGCAGAGGGAGACTCAGGGCACAGTAGTGCCAGCCCCATTATTTTCCGTGGGGGGCATTTAATTTCTGAGTCCCAGAGAGGAGCTCAGGGCACACCTCGGTGCCCATGCAAATTTTTTATAGCTGCCCAGCAAGTAAATGTTAAATGTCGTATACTTGTAAAGCGCACAGCTGCCCCAGCAAAGGGGCGTCCCGGCGCTGTATACCGCTGGGGAACCCATCCTGGCTTTCCCTTTGAGATGGTCCCTCCTGGGCATCTCCAAGATGAAGACAAGCATCCCCGGCGCTGATGGGGCCGTTAGTAGAGATTAAGCAAGCTATTGCCCAGAGTTGCTGAGTGGGACCCATGGTTGGAGTGGGCACCGAGGGTAGAATTATCAAGTCCACTGACCATGGCCCAAGACCCTGCAGCATCGGGAATTGAACCCTAGTCCCGGGCCGACCTCTGCCTCCGGGTCTGCCACCTCTAACCAGTGAGCCACACCACTCCAGTAGTGGGCAGCTGCCACATTTAGGCCTGATCTTTTGCGCCTTCTGCTTTTGCTGCATGCACAGCCAGCCCGGACATTGTAGACATTGGGCATTGGGCCTGACGTCGCCTTTCGTCAAAGCCTTCCGGAGGTGATTTCCTCCTTGGCTTTAAAAACTGCCAACTTCACGATCATCGGCGACCTCAACCTGCATATGGACGCTCCTCTTTCCAACTCGGTCCATAGCTTGCTGGCTGATTTAGAGGCGTTCCAACTGACCCAAATGGTACAATTTCCAACCCACACAGGCGGCCATCTATTAGATCCCGTTCTGACGAATATCCCTACGAATATTTCAATGCTCCATCCCAGACCTATGGCATGGACTGACCATCATCTTATTGAATTTCGTATCACTACCTCTTTTTCTCTTCCTAAGAATAACCCTTCTGCTAGTCTTAGACGCCCCTGGAGAAACTTAAATCTAGAGCATTTTCATCAGCTCCTGTTGAAATTTCATCCTTCACCTCCTACTGAAGTTTCCAGCGGCTACGACAGTTTCTGTGAGTGGCTAAATCACTCAGACTTACTTATCCCGGCTAAGTGGTGCAAGACTAGATCTAGTCCCTCCAACCCCTGGTACAATGATTCTCTTAAAACACTCAAAATCTCCTGTAAAAAGGCAGAACGTGCGTGGCGCAAAACTTATGATACTGACCTCAAGGCAGCCTATAGGGCCTGTACTAGAGTGTATCATCGGGCTATATGCACGGCCAGGGCTGCGTTTTACTCTCAGGAGATAAAGAACAGCACCAACCCTACCAAGGTCATCTTCAGGGTGTGTAAGGATCTTACTAGTAAAAGGACTGATACTGCTGCTCTCCAACCTTCCAGGACACACTGAGGATTTAGCCTCATTTTTTGTCGAAAAGGAGGAGGCTATTTACAAGTCATTCGCTCAGCTTCCTATTGTGGAGACTAGCCCTACGTCTCTGGTTCTCAAACCATTATTGACTATTCCTAATCCGACATTAGAGGAATTCACTGCCCTGACGACTAAAGTTAAATCCGGCTCCCCAGACGATCCCATGAGACCCAACCAATTTCGGGATTTTGCTGAAGGCTGCTATCCTGCTCTGCATGGCCTTATTAATTTGTCCTTCAGCTCGGGTAGTGTTCCTAAGGCTTGGAAACAGGCGACGGTTATTCCCATTCTCAAAAAACCCGCCCTCGACCCTACCAAACCTGAACACTACCGACCTATATCTCTTCTTCCCTGGCCAGCTAAACTGGCAGAAGCTCATGCCAATGCTATTTTATCCTCGCATTTGCAGGAAGCAAATATTTTGGATATCTCCCAAAACGGGTTCCGTGCAGGCCACAGCACAGAAACTGCCCTTCTGGCTGTGGTGGAACACATCAGGCATTTGTTAGATCTGGGTCAGACGGCGGCACTGATCCTTCTGGATCTTAGTGCCGCATTCGACACTGTCTCACCAGATTCTGTTACACCGCCTGATGGAAGCGGGAGTCGGAGAGGTGGCACTCGAGTGGTTTCGCTCCTTTCTTAAGGATCGTGCCTTCAAGGTTTCTACGCCCCCTTTTGTTTCTGCTTCTCGCCCCATACTCCAGGGTGTCCCCCAAGGGTCAGCCCTAAGCCCTACCTTGTTTAATTTATATGTTCAGCTTTTGTTTCTGCTTCTCGCCCCATACTCCAGGGTGTCCCCCAAGGGTCAGCCCTAAGCCCTACCTTGTTTAATTTATATGTTCAGCCATTAGCGGAGGTAGCCCATAGTTTTGGTCTCTCCTTAGTGTCATACGCCGATGACACAGTTGGCGGTGGCACTTAATGGCGACTCCAATATGGATGCCCCCACTTTTCAGTCAGCTCTAAAAGCTGTGGCAGGCTGGATGGCGAACAATCGGCTTCAACTTAATGCCTCTAAGACCGAGGTCATTATTTTTGGTAGGGAAAGTGAACTATGGGGAGATCAGTGGTGGCCTTCTGATCTTGGCCCTGTCCCCTCCCCTGTGACAGAGGTCAGAAACCTCGGGGTGTGGTTTGACAATAAGCTTTCTTTCATTTCCCACACAAAACGTGTGGCCGGCACTTGTTTCGGCACTCTGCAATGTTTACGACCAATCTTTAAGTTTTTCGATGCAGAGACTAGACAGATTATTGTTCAAGCCCTGGTTCTTACCAGACTGGACTATGCTAGCTCCCTGTTTCTGGGCCTAAACCAGGCTGAGCTATCTCGCCTTCAGAGGGTTCAGAATGCGGCGGCCAGGATGCTTGTTGGCCTTCCAAAGTTTGTCTCGGCACGTCGGACCATTCAGGATCTCCATTGGCTGCCAGTGGGGCAGAGAATTAAATTTAAAGCCTTGTGCCTGACTTTTAAAATTCTTAAAGCAGCCTCCCCTCCTATTCTTGCACATACTATCCAGCATTATGCCCCTGCCAGAGCTCTTCGCTCTGCCGGAGCTAATTTGGCTATGGTGCCGCGTTTTAAAAAATTCTAGGATGGGCGCTCCTTTTCAGTGATGGCAGCATCCCTTTGGAATTCTTTGCCTGCTTCATTGCGCTCCATTCCTGAGTTGTTTCCGTTTAGGAAAGCACTTAAAACCTTCCTCTTTGCCACAACTTAGACCCATTTCTTTTTCACTGTTCTTCCTTACCCCTTTTCTGTCGTGTTGTGTTATTATTCTCCAAAGCGCCGGGACGCCACTTTGCTGCGGCATCCGTGCGCTATACAAAATCATATAACATAACATAACATAACATTTGAGCCCCTGTGTGAGGCCAGTGGGCCTGGGGCCAGGTTCAGTGCGTGGTGCCCCCGATTGGGGCACACTGTTTTTATGCTAATTTATTACCTAAGGTTTTTACGCTTGTGATGCCTAATGTGATGCTATGGTGATTATGCATAATGTATTTATGCCCCTGAGGTTTATGTAGGATATGTGTTATACCTAATGCTAATGTGATAATGTTGAGGTCATTATTGTGCTAGTAATTACTGGTTGTGGTCTACGTCTATGATAAATGTTACTTTTAGTATTTCTACTAAGTGATGATTCTGACAGTGGCCCCATTGGCCCTGTCATGTGTATATAATCCCCTGTAAATATTGCCCAGTGCCAGTTGGCACAGTGCATACTGTGTGATTACCATCTAATGTTTTTCATGATAATGTAAAGGCTATTTTTTATATAACCTTGTGTGGAGTTCCTTTTGTAGTGTGCCTAGTGTGTTGCTGCTGTTTGTGTGTGTTGCGCAAACGCTTTACACATTGCCTCCGGGATAAGCCTGACTGCTCGTGCCAAGCTACCAAGAGGGTGAGCAGGGGTTATCTTGGTGTGTAACTCCTTTGCCCTGACTAGTGTGGTGGTCTCTGCCTGGCTTTGGCACAAGCCTTAGCCAACCAGAGATCCCATTTCTAACAGTTGGTGTAAAGCCTTCTTGATCCACTGAATTATATTGCATTGTAACGTGTTTACATTTGTATAGAACCTCATGCCCAGGGTGAGATGCCAAAGCATATCAGTGAATGGATAGCACGCTGTACCATTGGTTGTGCTTGCATAGATTTTAGACTGTGGTGTGGCCCAGTGTCGGAATTATGTTGGTCTTGGGTCTGATGACCAGGTTGGTTCCCTTATCCTGTCTGTTGTCCTCTGCTTTATGCTGCTATTGTGTGATCTTTGGCTGTTGCCTATGTGGCCAGGCTGCCCTTGTCCAACCACCTCTTAACGGGCTGCCCAGGACTTCAGCGGTGTCTGGTGGGGCAGGATCTGGTGCCAAGGGGCATGGGTGGCAGACACCTGTACATGGAAACGCCAGATGTTTCTACCAGGCCAACAGAGCCTCACTCAGTGGCAGCCATCTTGTGGCCTGGCTCTCCAGCGCCCCCCAGACCAAGGCTGAACTCAACCCCCAGTTTATTACTAAGCCATGTCTGGGGAATGTCCATGGTGATGTTCCAGTCTTTTCTGCCCAAGCCAGAGTTTTGTGTCTCATTTTGGCAAATCCCAACAGGATGAGTGGGGAATTGGTCTTGTGACTGTAGCTTATGGTGTGAAAAATAACATCAGAAACTGTGGTGAAAATGCAGTCACATATAGGGCATATTGGTTGCCTTTATTGGTTATATAAGATGAAAATATGAAGTACTGCAACATTCATAACCCTAGGCATTTCAGAACCCATTGCACCATGGTCACACAATTGTGTTAAAACAGAAGTAGAACAGTAATGTTGTTTGCGTTATGTAAAACAGCGGTTTATATGAAGAGGTGGGGGTCATAGGTCATATCCAGCAATCACACGCTTGGCATAATAGAACGTGGGGGGGGGGGGGCACAACACAAAGAGAGCAGTGATTGAGTAATGCCAGCATCTGTGCTGAGGAGGAAGGAGGGGAGGGCAGGGGAGAGGAGGTGGTAACAATAGAAACGAGGTGCACATGGGAGCATCAGTGCCAGGGGGAAAGGACTGAGCATGGAAGACAATATCTAGATTGTGGGTCCTGGAGCAGGTGGTAGATAATTGTGAGGATTGAGGTTTGTGATGCAAGACACAGCGAGAGGGGGCAGAGAGTGACTTCCCAAACTAGCGATGTGATCTAAGGTACGAGTTCACACACATTTTGTGCAGCAAAAAAACACCAAAAATGGACTATTGCAGAAAAGTGTGAATGGGGAGTTTTCAAAATGCAGACAGCGCGAGCCATTTTCACTAAAATGAACAAGACGGGAAAAAGGCTTTAGGAGAGCTCTTATAGATATTTGAAGTATTCGATGCACCTTAATTTGATTGCCCTCCATGCACCGTTTGCAATGTAAGTACAAGCATTATAAGGGTATCCATGACAACATAATCAGGAACTGTTACGTAAACAAACCAACTGACTCCAATCAGAGTCATCAAGCTTTGCAGGAGGCGGAGCAGCATTTAATTTCTTACATATCATTGTGATAAAGGCTGTCAGCCTAATTATCGTGTGCTCCTTATAATGTAAGGAGATCTAATTGGGTCCGGTGCACAGACGTGATCAAATTTGGCCTTTCGCAGGATCCTCATTTTGCAGCACTCAAAAACAACCACAGTCAGCACAGACTAAAGACAACTTGACAATGGTCAAGATGCACTTTTAATGTACTGTAATTAGCCAACTATTTACTGGAACTGCCCTATTTATGGGTATGAGCTAACTACACAATGGCTCGGATAATTGAATCACCTCAAATACAGGAACAAATCTAATTTATTCTTTATTGGGCCTCCTGTTAAAACCCTGAAGCACGGTTACAATGACAATGTCTTTCTTTTAGTCGTAAAAATCAATAACCAACTATACAATAGTATATATTTTTACAATAGTGCCCATATTCACACACATTTCCAAATGTTCCTATTGTCTATATTCTGTCAAATTAGAACATAGCGGATTCTGAATCCATGCACATTTACAGCGAACGGAGAACAAAGTGAAACACTTTTAAAATCACATACATGCTTTACTGTGTTTTGGTAAGTGTAACCTGGGCCCGCCACCACGCCCCGAAGACGGGCCCCAATTAATCTTGTGCGACCCCCCCCTCTTTTCTCCACAGCCTCCACAGCCCCCGGTTGGCCGGGACAGGAGAGATACAGTTGTGATGAAGAGGAGGAAGAGGACTGGGGGCCTTTTAAATGGAGTGGAAGTCTGATGGAGTAGAAGGAGCCACGCGCTCTGATTAAAGGCGGCGTCGACAGTCCACAGGTGTGTTACTACACCGGAGGAGCGGACAGCGTGAAGGAGAGCGGAGAGGCGGGGAGCAGCGAGGAGGAGTGGAGCAGAGGAGTGAGGCGGGTAAGCGAGAAAAGCGTAGCGGAGACGGAGAGACCGGAGAGCAGAGGACAGAGCCCGGCACCGTCGTCACAAGAACCAGCGGGACCAGAGGAGACTTCTGGAGAAAGTGCAGAGAGCCGATCGGCCGGACCAGCGAAGCCCGGAGGCCAACCCCACGAGCCGCCCAGCCGTACGCCAGGAGGGGTACGGCTAGCAGAGGTACGTGAGCGATTCCTGGGGTGGTGGAGGAAGAAAGGCAGACGCCTGACGTAGAGTAAATAGTTTCCCCGAATCGCCTGGGTTCCCCGCACCAGAAACCCCCCCCCCCCTTATTTTCCCTGTCACGTTTCTGTAAAACAGTGCACCGGGTGCTTCCCTCACATCCCTCACTATCCCCAACCCCCCTCTGCACACCGAGGCTTATCCACCAGAGTAGTTACTCATCCTCTCTTCTGTTTGTTTCCTCGGTGTTCGGCGAGAGCGGACATAACGGAGCCTCTGGAGCCCAGCAGAAGGAGGAGCCCCGTCCGGAGAAAGGAGGAGGGAGTACTCCGGAAGACCCGGCAGGAGAGAAGCCGATCACCCCGTAGAGGCTCGTCGAGAAAGACCTGTACCGATAACCTGTTGGCAAAAATAAAACAAAGTACAACAAAAACTCGACTCCTACCAATTCCTAGCCCCGCGGTAACAGTAAGTAACACCAGAAATGTTGTAGTCTATAAATTGAAAGTGTACAGCTGACCATAGGGTAAATGAATAGTGATGTATAACTTAAACAATTGTTAACAGTGGGGTAGCAGTCAAAATATTTTGGAATTTTAAAGAGCAAATTTTCAATTTGGGTTCCCCCAATGACTCCCTGTCATATGAAGGACTTACACATGCAATGTAAGTGGGGTACCTGTCATAAATGCAGTTCAAGACTTTGGAAACATTGGTACAGCGAGAAAGTTTGATTCGCCCATGGCAAGAGATGTGGGTCAGTGTATCTGACCCTGCATTCAGTCCTAGGGTGGGTGTCCTGGCTTCGCTGTAGGTACCCCCACCTCCCATGTTCAGCCTGCTCCAGAGTCAGATATCAGATATCACATGGTTCCTCTGTGCAGGAAGTCCATCTTGGGTAAAAGTCCCTGATGCACAAAGTCCTTCTTGTGTGGCAGAGAGGGAGTGCCAAAGAAATGAAAGTGTGTCAGTCTCACTGAAGCTGTTTCCCTGCTTCTCATTATGTATTTGCTGCGGCATTTGCTTTGCATCGAACCCAGTCTTTCAATAGATTAGACATTTGCAACTTTGCAATATCTGTAGGTTGCCTGTTGGATGTTGAGAACATTAAAAATAAATATTAGCCTATTTCAAACTCCATCTCTGGCACGCCTTCTTTGCAAAATATGGTAACATATATCGGTCAATGCCACCATCACACCTGAAGCACCCAAAGCATGTCCAATACTGGAAACTTCTGTATCCACTTTACCATCTAATATTTTGGCCCAGCTTGAAGAACTGGTTAAAACCTTATTATCCCCGCTCATAGAAAGGATAGAGAGAATTGGGGAAAAGCTCACGACGATAGAAGAAACTATCAAGCTAAGTAAGCAACCGCAGAGCCTAGTTGCTTCCAATGTGCTCGAAACCACTGCACATAGTAAAATTGCCCAAAATCAGTCACTAGATTCCACATTACTAGCCTCAAAAAGCAAGGAAGTACCCAAAAAAATCGACTAAGGAACCAAGATCTGCCGCTAGAGCAGGGCCGTCCAAAATAGCCATGAGCTCTGAGGGGTCAGTTGCTATCCAAGGTAACATGCGTAGAAAAATTAATTGTATAAATCTACCACCAGAGGCAGCACCTTATGTGTGCGTCCTCTCGGGAGTACCGGTGCTCACAAACAGAAAAATTGAAGGGCAGCAGGACCTCAAAAATAAAGTACAATTTTGGTTAACTAAGAATAGACCCCTTCCATCTAACTTTAAATGTTAGAAGGGTGGGATGGTTAGGTTTCCGTCCTAAGGACATGGTTGGAGACCTGGTAATTGTTAACTTCAGGGATAACCAGGTCATCCCATATCTACGTAGTTGGGACTCACAAATAGGAGACGGGCCCATAGTAACAAGAGAATTGTCCGATTTCTATCCCAGATCCGCGTATCTGTCCCCCACAAGATGGAGCGTAGAGGAAAACCACTGGGTGGACAGGAGGGGCCCGTAACGAGTAGTTACAAGATACCCACCCACAATCATTATGACCTTCTTCATGGCTTAGATTTGGTGATCTGAAGGCATAGAATAAGCACAGTTACCTTTTTGCGTTGTCAAATGTAATGAATCTTAATTGATGTCGCCTACGTGCTCTCTTTTACATAGCCCAGATACAGTTTTATATTCATTTTACTTCCTCGATTGTAATTGTTTCTTTTTTAACTTTCAAAATCTATCTTGTTGGGTTGACTCCTTACAGTTCTGTCCACAGGGAAAATTGATTTATGTTTTCTAACTATATTTTATTTTAAATGAAATTTGTACACTGTATGCTTTTATGGTTATTAAGTTTAGCCGAATAAAGTACTTTGAACTTGAACTTGAAGGAGTAGCAAGTTCGTCTGAGCTTGATTGAGAGCAAAGGGGTTCGCTGGTGAAACTTTGGCCTTAGTATATCTTGGAGTGGATAAGTCTGAAGGTGTAGCAGGTTCTCTAATGCTTGCATAAAGGGTAGACGGAAGGGATCTACTTGTAGTATATGAAGAGTAAGCGGAAGGGATTTACTCGTAGTGAGTGAAATTTAACTTTCTTTTGAATTAGTCACTGAGGTACAGTGGCAAATGTTTGTACGTTGCTAAATAATAAAATCTGCACTTTAAAGAGAAAAGAAAAAGCTTTTTCGTATTGCCTTGCAAAGGAGGGAGTCAGTCACGGTGCTGCGCTGACGTCACTCAGAGGTTGAGACAGCGGGTGTGTAGCTGCGGTAGTAATTGTAAAGGAGGGGTGAGCCCAGGAGCGTGGGAACTTGTCTCTCGAGAAAAGACTCGCACTCATTGGCTATTGATTTTTTGAAACAACATTGTTGATTGGTTAAAGAAAAACAAGAAACACACTGGTATTGGAAGCACTTTAGGTAAACAATTGAGCGTAACTGAAAAATTTCAAAATCCGGTAAAAATATATGTGGCACATAGGTCCACTTGACGGAAACAGACCTGATAGGAAATACTTAGGTTTTGCTAAAGAACAGATGATAAGAGGCAGACCTTGTAATATGTACGGAGGTGAAAGAAAAATGTAATTCGTAAAAAGAATTAAGAATTTCTTTAAAAAAAATAAACTGATTAAAACTAGAGAAGGAAATATTATTTCACCACCGAATACGCCTGCATCATACATGATGTTTCATAGGGGTTACCACACTTGTGTATGGTTAGAAAATTGGGTGGAATACACTAAAGATGACAGAGTTTTGGCATTTCCCCAATATGGTACTTTTAATGGCAGAGTTCTGTTTTATTTAAGGACACGTATGAATGACTTAAATCCCAGACCTAGATTAACGCAGTATGAGGCACTAGAAGAATGGGAGATTGAGGCTTTCGAGCGAGACAGACCCAGAAGTGAGAAAGGGTTGAGTAAATTCTACCCTAGGTTTCCACGAGAAACTAGAGATAAACAAATGAAACAATGGTGACAGAACATGATAGTGGAAGGACTATATCCTGTATTAACTTTAGAAAAACCTATTGGAAGTAAAAGCACTGAGAAAACAAAACATTTAATGACTAGTGGTGAGTCAGATGATGATTATTTGGAGGATTTGTTAATGAAAAATCCACCACCTTATAATGAGGAACCAAGCACAGTAGATCCAAATGCACCGTTTCTGAAACCACCTCTGATTCCGCAAGTGGTACACGAGACTTCAATAGAAAAGGTATTACAGGATAGAGAAAGAGAAGCATTAAATAAACAGAGAAGTGAATTAATTCAGAAGATTTCTCAATTAAATACAAGTCCTGAAGCCCTGACAATACCGGTAACTATTGGCCCAGTTGTTCCTTTGTATGGAGACAAACAAACTAGTCCTAAAACTCCCATTTTGACTACATCGGTAGTACAGCCAAGAAAAGAACCTTTGATAATAGACGATAAGGCAAGTGAATGTGAATCAGTAATCTCCTTAATGGATTTACCAATAAGAGAACCAGAATGTAGTTTGATTAGGAAAACCACTCCTTTAAATTCGAGAGAAGTACAAATGGAGACATCCTCAGGTACAAGAAGTGCCACGGTAGTAACCCCAGAAGAAATAGAGAGATGGACCCGAGAAATAGAGAAACCAAAATCACAGCCAAAGCCATTGGATATACATAAATTAAGAGTTGAATTGGAGGAAATGATGAATGGAAATGTGGGATTGGACAGACTAAATACTTTTAGTGAAGATGAATTGTTATTTATATGTAAAAGTATTACTAGAAATACAAAGGTGTTTCATGAAAAATTAATGGACACAGCAGCTAGTATGGGAATTGACATTGGCAAATCTAAAGTATTAAGGAAACCATATCGAGTGGAATTTTCTGACAGGAATCTAGAAAACATGAATGTGTCAGGGAAAAGGGTACAAATCAAGGAGTTGATGACTTTATTACAAAAATGGGGTGAATTAGAAAAATGGAAAACTAGATGGGCAAAGAAAAAAGAAGAGGTTTGATCTAAACCAATTGCTTCTGAATATGTATTAAAAGAAACAGAAAAGGTGGAAAAATGATGTCCTACGAGAGAGGTACCAGGTGGAGGTTATGTGCATGTCCCATGGTCCTGACAACACCTGTAGAATGGTACAGAAAAGTCGAGAGATTTGTTTAAGTTTCAAAATGTCTTTTAAAAGACTTAGATGGATTATTTGACATTGTGGTTCCTGTAGATTTGTGGACAGAATGTAAAATTGCTGTTGATTGGCCTAGTGATGAGTACCCTAGAGACCCGAAGACAGGGGCTCCTTCCAAAGAAGTTATGAAAAAATGTAACCAGGTAATACTCCACCTCAAGGGGAAGGTGCCCACAAAGGAGACAGACTGGACGAGAATAGATAGAACCACTCAGAATAAAGACGAATCTGTGCATGCATATTATGAACTCTTATTACAAGAATTCGAACAGTATAGTGGACTAGATAACATTGATATGAAGGGCACGACGCATTTCATTTATTGATTTGTATCAGAATTAAGGCCAGAAATTTCACAATGGATTAAGGACCATAAAATTTGTTGGCAGGCCAAGCCAATTGATGAAATCCTTAAATATGCTAAATATTGTGAAGATGAGCTCGCTAATAAAAGAAAAGAGTTAAAAGAAAAAGTAATGTGGGCCTAAGTAAAATTAGCAGAGCAACAAGAGCTTCAGTTAAGCCAATTAAATAATTACCAGAATCAGGGTGATGGTTATGGAGGAAAGCCGAGGGGAAAGTTCAATAGAGAGGAGGCAAAGAAGAAGTTCCCTTGTCATGGGTGTGGCAAGTTGGGGCACTGGAGGAACGAGTGTAAGGCTGGGCAAAATGGTAATGTGCAAAATAATGATTTGAATCCACAGACGCAGAATGAGGTGCCACGGAAACCACGGCAGCAGGTAACACAAAACCAGTTACCCCCTGCACCTATGCCAAATTATAGGAGCAAAGAACAACAGAATGTAGATACCACAAATTGGGAGGGAAGTGAAAAGAGAGATACAGCAACCTCATAATTTCTTTTGAGTGATACATTTTTCAGTGAAGACACGTATTGACGGTGCCTGAGAGGGAAGGATGAGGAGTGCATGCTTGGTGCCTTCTTGCAGGTAAATCAGTCTGGTCCATACATTGAAGGAAAGGTTGAGGGAAATTATGTCACCTTTCTATTGGATACTGGTGCTACCCGTTCTACTGTGAGAACATCAGATGTTCCAAACCTGCCCCTCTCAGGAGATGCGATCCAAGTAGTGGGCGTTTCTAATAAACAAATTAGTACCCCAGTTACAGAACCTATGGAAGTTAGAATAGGCAATTTTAAAGAAATGCATAGGTTTGTTGTATGTGATTCAAGTCCAGTAAACATATTAGGTTGAGACTTTTTGTGCAAAATGAATTGCACCATTTTCTGCAACCCAAGTGGTGTTGAAATTCAAACCCCAGATGAAGACGGAATTTATAAAATAATGTTAGCAAAACAAGAAACAGACTAAAAAGTTAACTATATAGGACTTACTAGAAGAATTACAACAGACTGTAAAGCATAATGTACAGGATTTTACCGGAAAAGATGTAGGATTAATGGCAAATGTCGATCTAATAAAAGTGACAGTAAAGGAGGGTGCAGTTTACCCAAATACTCAACAGTACAAAATGAGCCCAGAAATAAAAGCAGGTGTTGCAGCAGAAATAAAACGTTTGGTTGAAGCAGGCATTTTACAAGAAAAAATGAGTAGTCCATGTAATTCGCCCATAATTGGAATAAAGAAACCGAGTCGCAAGTACAGCGTCGTACAAGACCTTTGCAAGATTAATAAGATTGTTGTCCCATGCTGTCCAGTTGTGCCAAATCCTGCAGTAATTCTGTATCAGATACCGTGGGAGGCTGGATGGTTTACTGTAATAGACCTATGTCACGCATTTTTCTCGATTCCATTGCACCCAGATAGCAAATTTATTTTCTCATTTGAATTTGACAGTCATGTGTATGTCTGGAATCGAGTTCCTCAAGGGTATACAGAGAGTCCATTGATTTAATCAGATTCTGAAAAAGTGCCTTGAGTCTTTGGTAATGCCTGGACAGTCAGTTCTGGTCCAGTATATAGACTATCTATTGGTAGCGTCTAAAATGACTGTGTTATTGATACCATTGCTTTACTGAATCATTTAGGTGAAGGAGGACATAAAGTGTCACAAGAGAAGTTAAAATTTTGTAACACGTCAGTGAAATATCTGGGACATCAGATAGAAAGAGGCGTCAGAAGGGTTACCTCAGAAAGAATCAGAATAATTAAAAACATGAATTTGCCTCAAACTCAGAAAGAAATCAGAATGTTTCTTGGAGTTGTAGGGTACCGCAGGCAATGGATTGTGGGATTTTTTGTCCTAGCAAAACCATTGATACAAATGACAAAGAAGAGAGCAAAAGAACCAGTAGAATGGGATGACAAAAGCATGACTGCTTTTTTTAAATTACGAGAATGCCTGTGCACAGCTCCAGCATTAGGGATGCCTGACTATTCAAAAGATTTTGCACTTTTCTGTGACACACAAGATAATTGTGCACTTTCAGTTTTGACTCAAATACACGGTCTGATGAGACGTCCTGTGGCATACTTTTCTTCCACATTGGACCCGGTGGCATCTGCATTACCCGGATGTCTGAAAGCAGTGGCTGCAACTTGCATGAGCCTTGAGCAGAGCGAGTCCATTATTATGGGACATCCTGTGACTGTATGTTCCACATGGAGTTGTAATTTTGTTAACAAGGACCAAGACCCAGTATCTCACACCTAGTCGGCTGACTAAGTATGAGAGAATCCTTGTAGGTGCAGGAAATGTAACCATTGCTAGGTGTAATATTTTAAACCCAGCAACACTGTTACCTAATTCACACTTTGAAGAAGTGAAGGGAGAAATTGAACATGACTGTATTGATTTGACTGAATATAGTACAAAACCACGTCCAGACATAAGAGAAGAGCCATTAATTGATTCTGAATATGAGCTGTTTGTAGATGGCTCATGTATGAGACATGAGGAAGGAGGTCTAAGTGCTGCCTACGCAGTGTGTACTTTGGGAGGTCCAATTGAAGCATCCTATTTGCCTGAAGTCAAGTCTGCACAAATAGCCGAATTGATTGCATCAGCAAAAGCCTGCAAATTTGGGAAGAATTGGAAAGTAACCATATACACTGACAGCCAGTATGGTTACGGGGTTGTGCATGACTATGGCCAACTCTGGATGCAAAGGGAGTTTCTGACTTCTTCAGGTACTCCAATTAAAAATGGTTATTCTGGAAAAGATTTACTTGAAGTGATCCAGTTACCAAAATAAATGGCTGTGGTCAAGTGTGCTGCTCACAAATCTGGAAATGTCAAAGTGACAGCTGGTAACCGATATGCTGACCAGTTAGCCCAACATTGTGCCAAATTCAGAATGGCTATAAACAAAAAGGTGGAAGTCGGTGAAAACAGCTGCCAACTTATGTTGCTTGAAGGTGTGAGTACGTGGGAAGAAGTGAGAGATTTGTAAAATGGAGCAGAACCAAAAGAAAAGGAAGAGTGGAGGAAGATAGGTTGTCAGAGAAGGGTGGAAGATGGGGTCATTGTTTATCTTGACGGGAGGCCGATGTTACCAGACTGTATGCTTGCTCCCATGGCTAGGATGCTCCACGGAGATACCCACTTGGGAAGAGATGCCATGATTAGGTTGTTCAGACAGAGTTGGTTCAATGCAAAATTCAAGAACATAGCAGAGGCACTTTGTCAGAGATGCCTGATTTGCCAACAAATGAACCCAGGGAAGTCAAGTCAAGTCAGAAAATTTATATAGCGCGCTACATACCCAGAGGGTCTCAAGGCGCTTGAAGAAGGGTGGGGAATTGTTGGTCGAAAATCCAAGTTTTAAGTTGCTTTCTGAATGCTGGGTGGTTTTGAGTGAGGCGAAGGTGAGTGGGAAGTGAGTTCCAGGTTTTAGCTGCTAGGTAGGAGGAGGATCTTCCTCCCATGGTGGTTTTGTTGATGCGAGGTACAACAGCAAGGGCTTGGTTGGAGGAGCGTAGCTGGCGGGAGGGGGTGTAGAAGGAAAGTCGTGTGTTGAGGCATTCGGGTCCAAGTTCATAAAGTGCTTTGTGAGCGTGGGTTAGGAGGCGGAATGTTATCCTCTTATTAACGGGGAGCCAGTGGAGGTTTTTCAGGTGACTAGAAATGTGGTCTTTACGCGGGATGTCTAGTAAGAGTCTGGCTGATGCGTTCTGGATGCGTTGGAGTTTTTTCTGTTTTTTTGCGGTGGTACCGGCGTAAAGGGTGTTTCCGTAGTCCAGGCGGCTCGTGACCAGTGCGTGGGTGACCGTTTTTCTAGTGGGAATCCAGCGAAATGTTTCTTGAGCATGCGAAGAATGTTGAAGCAAGATGATGAAACGGCGTTGACTTGTCTGTTCATCGAGAGTGAGGAGTCCAGGATGACGCCCAAGTTCCATGCGTGGTCCGTCGAGATGGGTGCTTTTCCAAGGGCCTCTGGCCACCAAGAGTCATCCCAGGCGGAGGGGGAGGTACCTAAAATAAGGACTTCTGTTTTGTCTGAGTTCAGTTTCAGACGGCTGTGCTTCATCCACTCGGCTACTTCTTTCATTCCTTCATGTAGGTTGGTTTTGGCGGTGTTCGGGTCTTTGGTGAGTGAGAGAATCAGTTGAGTGTCATCAGCGTAGGAGATGATGTTGAGGTTGTGTTGGCGTGCGATGGTCGCGAGGGGGCTCATGTATACGTTGAAGAGGGTGGGCTGAGTGAAGATCCTTGTGGCACGCCGCAAATGACTTCAGTGGCCTCTGATTTGAATGGTGGAAGGCGGACTCTCTGAATTCTTCCGGTAAGGAATGAGGTGATCCATTCCAGTGCTTTTCCTTGGATTCCGATGTTTCTGAGGCGTTGTAGCAGGGTGCTATGACAGACTGTGTCGAAGGCTGCGGAGAGGTCAAGGAGGATGAGGGCGACTGTGTCTCCATTGTCCAGTAGAGTACGAATGTCATCAGTAGCTGCGATGAGTGCGGTCTCAGTGCTGTGTTTTGCTCGGAATCCGGACTGTGAGGAGTCGAGGGATTTGTTGGTTTCAAGGAAGGCGGCGAGCTGATTGTTGACAGCTTTCTCGATGACTTTGGCCGGGAAAGGAAGGAGCGAGATGGGGCGGTAGTTTTTGAGTTCGGTGGGGTCAGCTGTGGGTTTTTTCAGAAGGGCGCTGAGTTCGGCGTGCTTCCAGCTTTCCGGGAAGGTGGCGGAGTTGAGGAAGCAGTTGATGACGTCTCGGAGGTGCGGTGCTATGATGGAGTCTGCTTTGTTGAAGATGTGGTGAGGGCATGGGTCTGTGGGGGATCCTGAGTGGATAGAGTTCATCAGACGGATGGTGTCCTCAGTGGAGATTGGGTTCCAGTCATTGAGGATGTTCAAGGGGGGTGGAGGTTCTGCCGAGGGTTGGGTGGGTTTGTCTTCGGGTCGGTTGTCGAAGCTGTTGTGGATGTCTGCGATCTTGTTGTGGAAGAATGAAGCTAGGGAGTTGCAGAGGGCTTGAGAGGGGGTGATGTCGTTGGAGTTGGCTGAAGGGTTGGAAAATTCCTTGACGATGTTGAATAATTCCTTGCTGTTGTGGGCGTTGTTATCTAGTCGGTCCTTGAAAGCGGCTTTCTTGGCAGTCCGGATCAGTTGGTGGTGTATACGGGTGGCGTTTTTGAAGGCGTCCTTGGTGCTGGTGTTAGGGTCTTTTTTCCAGGCCTTCTCAAGGGAGCGACAGAGTTTCTTAGATTTCTTAAGATCATCGTTGAACCAGGAGGCTTTTTTGCTGCCTAGTTTGATTTGACGTTTTTTCAACGGTGCTAGGATGTCGGCGCTGTTGGATAGCCATTGGGTGAGGTTAATGGCTGCTTGGTCGCGGTTTGAGGAGTGGGCGGGGGGGGTTTTGAAGAAGCGATGAGGAGATCTGGTCAATGGTGATTTTGTTCCAGTTCCTTCGCAGAGTGGATTGAGGATGGTTGTGGGTTGTGGTCTTATTGTAGGTAAAGTGAACACAGCTGTGGTCCGTCCAAAGGAGAGCTGTGGTGTGGCTGAAGGAGACATGTTTGCTGGAGGTGAAGATAGGGTCGAGTGTGTGACCTGCAGTGTGGGTGGGGGTAGTGACAAGTTGTTTGAGTCCGAGGTTGGCGAGATTGTCCAGAAGGGTGGTGGCGTTGCGGTCGTTGTTCTTATCCAGGTGAAAGTTGAGGTCTCCCAAAAGAATGTAATCCTCGGAGGGGAGGGCGTGCGGGGTGATAAAGTCCATGATGTCTTCACTGAATTGTGCACGGGGTCCTGGTGGCCTGTAGAGGAGGGTGCCTCTGAGTGTTGTCTTGGGGTCGATGTGGATCTAGAAGTGAAGGTGTTCTGCGTTAGCGAGATTGACGTCTGAGCTGGTTGAGATGCGGATGGATTTCTTATGGACGATAGCGATGCCTCCTCCTGTTTGGTCAGTGCGGTCCTTACGGATGATCTTGTAACCTTCCGGGATGGCAATGGTGATGTCTGGGGCTGATGTGGCGTTCATCCATGTTTCTGTTAGGAAGGCGACGTCTGGAGAGATGGTGTCAAGTAGATTCCAGAGGTCGATGGCGTGCCTGTGGACCGAGCGGGTGTTGAGCAGGATGCAATTTAGGAGGTTTGTGTCAGAGAACTGTTTTGTGTCCGAGGATGAGGAGTTGTTCTTGGTGCCGTCGAACTTGCAGGAGTTGCAAGAGAAGGGTCCATGGATGTGTCCAGGAGCGGCTTGGACGCAGTTGGGGAGACGGCCGGGGTTTAGGGCTAAGAGGGTGGTGGCGTCGTAGGTGAAGCGGGTGGGGTGGGGGGTACAGGGGCCAGGGGGTCTGGCGCTGGGCGCGGTCCAGGCTCGGACGGGAGTAGACGGGCTTACCTTTGGCGCACCTTCGGCGCGACTGGGGCGCGGTCGCTGCGCGTCAGAAGCTCTACCATAAGTAGTTAGTGGAGGGGGCGGGGCGAGGGGTGGTCAGCTGGGAGGCGGGATGCGGGGTGGAGCTGCAGGCTGGGACAAAACAACAAGATGGCAGGCAAAGCGGAAGTGAGGACGACGGGGCTGGGGTGGGCAGGGTCGCCGGTCTAGTCGGTACAAAAAACAGCCAAGGCAGCAAATATGCAACAAGCGCGAAGCTCTATCAGTGTAAGTGCACCAAACGAGGATACAGTCCTAGCGCACACAACAACAATGCTAATCAAGCGCAGGCACAATAGCGCTAGCGTTAGGCTGGAAACAAAGTGCAGGCAAGCGTAGGCGCAAGCGTGGGCACAAGCTACGATACCGCAGGAGGCTTGGTGAGGAGCGTGGTGGGAGGATTGGGAAGGCAGAGGGTCCCTTTATACGATTGCAGATTGATTTCATTCAGTTACCCCCATGTCGAGGACTGAAATACATTCTTGTCATTGTCTGCCTATTTTCAAAATAGGTAGAAGCTTACCCCACACGGTTGTATGATGTTTCAAAGCATGCTTTTACAACGCATGCCATTACGACGCAACTTTTACAACGCAAGTCATTACAACGACTTGCATTGGGGGGCGCTGGATAGTGAATAGTTTAATTTACTATTCCAACTCCAGTCCCCGTGGATAGTAGGGAAGGTGTTGGATAGTAAATTAAACTATTACCTATCCTAGAGCGCCCCCCAGCGCAATTCGTTGTAATGACTTGCATTGTAAAAGTTGCGTCGTAATGGTAGTGCGTTGTAAAAGTTGCGTTGTAAAGGATGTTCCCCCCCACACGTAGGAATGATAGCCTCACTGTAGACAAACTTTTGCTCAATGAACTTATTCAAGGTTTGGTTTTCCAGTAACAACTGAATCAGACAAAGGAAAACATTTTAATAGTGAAATAATTAGTCTAATCTGTGAAGCATTCAATGTAAAAAAAAAAGTACACTGTGCATACCGCCCAGAGGCTTCTGTAGTGGTAGAACAACTGAATGGCACAATCAAGTCAAGATTGGGAAAGATGAATGAGTCTACTCGATTGGAGTGGCCAGATGCTTTGCCTCTTGTTCTGATGGGACTTAGAAGTATTCCAGACCGGAATACAGGCTTGAGTCCACATGAAATACTAATGGGAAGAGCAATGAGGCAAGCATGGGTGCCAGGACACAAGCTGATAAATATATCTGATGATTTAGTACTGGAGTACTGCAAAGAACTGGCTGACCAAGTGCGTTCTATCTCTCACCAGGTTGGGGAAGACGCTGTCGCCAGACAAGCCACTCCAGCACATGACCTTAACCCAGGTGCCTGGGTAGTGCTAACGAAACATACTCGAAAATCTTGCCTGGCACCGAGGTGGGGAAAACCACGACAAGTGATTTTAGTTACCACCACAGCTGTAAAGTGTGAAGGAGTTCCACACTGGATTCATGCCAGTCATACAAAAAGAGTGACTGAGCCGGATGAAACTGAAGCTGAAGGTTGTGCAGCTGAGTGGTATCAAGATATCGATCCTGAAGTAGCTGAAGAGGAACAACCAAGCACCAGTCAAAATGATTGGATTCCAGTAATCAACATACCTGCAGAATATGTGAGAACCAGAAGTCAAACTTATCTAGATAGACAGAGTGATAGTGAGGATGAGACAGGTTTAGAAGAAGGTACTCAGATCATAGAAATACAAATTAAAAGTGATTCTGAGGAGGACCAGATAGGGAAAAATCAGGAAAATTACACTCCACCAAGAACTCCAGAATCTGAGGAGGGACATATAGCAAAAAGGGCAGAAGCTCGAGCAGAAGAAAATCAAGGGTTCGAAAAGCTTGAGCAGGACCAGATAGGAGTAGGAAATTGGGTTCAGGAAGAAGAAAGTGAATCAAAACAAAGGCAAATACAGCCAATACCTGTACCAGGCCAGATTAATAACCAGG
The DNA here is from genome assembly GCF_964263255.1 of Lissotriton vulgaris. Taxonomy (NCBI): domain Eukaryota; kingdom Metazoa; phylum Chordata; class Amphibia; order Caudata; family Salamandridae; genus Lissotriton; species Lissotriton vulgaris. Next base: position 1,945,224,699 of record NC_141693.1, read on the forward strand.
CAGAAGAAACAGAAATAAGACCTGGACCTAGTCAGATAGAGAGGGATACAGAAGACAGCATTGAAACAGATGTGCCACAACTGAATGAAAATAAGAGAGCATTGGAAGAGGGCCAACGCACAGTACCAGCTAAAAGACTCAGAAAAGGAGACAAGTGGCCTAGGTTCGTCAAAAGATTGAAATTACGTTTAAAGAAAATTGATGAAGAACCTGAACAAGTGAATGAAATAACAAGTCAAACTAATCCACCTGTAATACAACCAAGAAGGAGAAGTCTACGATTGAAAAGGCTAAATAATAAATATAAAGGCCCTGAATGGGCATACATAGTATTGGAAGATTTTGAAAACTTGGAAATAAGTGACGAAAGTGATGATGAATTAATTACCGATCAGACTGACGAAGAAGTGAAACCAACTTGAAAACTTCACAGGGTAAAAAGGCTGTGTAAAATTTACAAAGAGGGGTTAAATCTCCTTAGTCAGAAATGGCTGATCGTACTGTTAATGGAAGAGCGAAAAGAAATTTTTTGAAAACATGCTGTAGGATATGCACATGTAGTATAGAAATAGTACTCATAGGAGGGTTAGGACTGACAATAGCTATTCCTTATATAATGAGTAGAGCCATGAAGAATGAAACTAAGAAGCAGCAAACAGTAGATACAGATGAGCTGCAAACAATGAATACACCTAGAAAAGTAGATACACAAGAAAAAGCACTTAGCGTTAAACAACAGAAGGTAGATTTAGAAGCATCAGATGAGGAAGGACTACATTATACTGGAATAAAAAACAGAACTCATTTAAATGATTTGCAAACCTATTAGTACATTACGTAGAAGCTATGGAAATAGAAGATTGTTATGTTTGTATGAAGTTGCCTACTTCAGTAGCTGAAGGTGTGACTTACCAACATTTGCCACTAACATATGGAATTTCATGTAAAATTTTAGCTAGTTTATTCTATAAGAAAGGACCTTTACAGTATTACTATTCTAATTCAGATGTGATATTTTCAGAACTTCCTATACGTAGTAACCTGAATCCTGTACATACTACTAGTGCTGTAACACGATATATAGGTGAATATTTTCTAACTATAGGTACCATAGATATAGCTGAAGCACACAAGAATAATTTAACATGTTTGTTACAAGAAAAAGAGAAAATAAGTTTGAATATTGTCGAGAAAAGGAGAGAAAATTTCCAAAGAAAGGCAGATGATAAAAATCATAAAATTCCTAAATGGGCTGAAAGTATAGGGTATACCCCAAATGGCAAAACTCGTGCTGCTATGTAGCTGGATTTCGAAAAGAAGGGGAAACTCTGTCTCCATAGAGTAAGAACTAGTTATTATAATAATATATTCATTGGTTCCAGTGAATGTGAACACAATTATAAGGTAATTGGGGTTGGGGTTTCAAAGATGGAACTGAACCTGTGTTTCCTGGAGTCTATTATATATGTGGAAACAAGGTCTATTACAAGTTGCCAGATCATTGGTATGGGAGCTGTTATTTTGGAATAGTCTTCCCAAAAATATATCATGTAAATAAAATCACTGGAAACAATGAAGAAACTAATGGATTAATACGTAGTAAAAGAGCTAGTTTTGGTGAAATAGTAGGTCATATATTTAGTGCATTGATACCTACAGTGGGAGTGGCTCTGAATACACACAGAATCTGCAATTTGTCAACAGTAGTGGATCGGTTATCAACTGACACTGCTGGAGGGTTCTTGATGGTCAATACTGAATTGGTTGCGATCAGATCAATGGTTTTACAAAATCGACTTGCTCTTGATACATTATTGGCGAAAGAGTGCGGAGTCTGCAGAATGTTGAAAGCGCAACATTGTTGCACTTACATACCTGACAAAAGTGTTGAAATTAAGAGGTATGTAAGAAATATTACTAATTTGGAAAAAGAGCTTAAACCACTGGAGGTTGATAGTGCATGGAAGAGATTTACTGATGGTCTCTCCTCTATAGGTAGTTTGCTTTCTAATGTAGGAAAATGTTTTGTAGGTAGAATACTGATGCCAATGGTGGGAATAGGCTTACTAGTTTTAGGAATATTAATCTGTTGCCAATTTCGAAAGCATATAAAGACATACTCCATAAATAGGCGAGGAGTAAAAATAAATATTGATGAGCTTGAATTAGAAGAAATAAATGGGAAAATATACAAGAAAATTAAAAATTTCCACAACAATAATGAAAAGAAACTAAATAGAAAGTTTGAAGAGATTGAGTTGGGTGAATTGTGAAAAGTTGGCATCTGTTTCATTAATTAGTGATGATATAAAATATCATCAAAGAGGTTATTGATGGAGCAAGGATTCGCATTTAACGCGACTTGCTTGAATTCAGCCCTCTCGTTATAACGTAAATGTATTAATCAACATGTTTGTTCTATTAATATCGCATTTTACATAAACACTGGGTATCTAGATGAAGCTTGCATATGTATTTACTAACGATAACTTTCTTGCACTAAAAATGGCTGCTGCTACGCGGGATTTTCGGTCGCGCATGCGTCTGTCATAATCACGTGACATGACGTATCTTTCGCTTGGGGGGAAATTTTCGCTTCTGCGCACTAGTATTAAAAGGGCTTCTTTGTGTAACCGCATGCATGAAGCTTGCACTGCTGCTTTTGCTAAGCTGTTCGTACTGCTTAACCATAACGCAATAGTTAAAAATAAAGTAATGGGAATAGAGTAGAAATAAGTGGTATACAGTACAATCATTTATTCTGTGTTCTAAAATTGTTTCTTTTCCACTTTCATGTATCATAATCGTTGGGCCTGGGATGTGCTGTGACTCCATATTGAAAACCTATACTGCGCAAGTGCTGAAATTTCCCGAGTCTACAAGCTATGGCATTGAACCTCTGCCAACATCAGAATGAACTGCAAAAATCGTGGGAAGCTGACCCTTTACTTCTGTCAGAGGAAGCTCTAATGTACAAAAGTTATAACAATGTATTTACCAATAGAACATTCATTGTCGGGTGCAATAAAGATGTCATGAGAAAAATAATATGATGGGCCGGAACATTAATTTAAATATGAGATGCAGAAAGTTTCTTTTGCTATGGTGTGATGACCTCTCTTCCTCTTTTGTCCAATCAAAATTGGGGATTCTTACACTTGCAACATTGGGGGGTGGTACACTGACCTGGAAAATAGTATAACTAGGGTAGGTTTAGTTGGTTAATGTGTACGACTTGTCCGAATAGCTGACCTGTCACTGACCCAACGCACTCAATAAGTGATCGAGAGCAGAGGGGCTGTGAAGCACTCTGTCAGAAGGTTCGCTGACCCAATCGGGGTCCGGGAAGCTGAGGTGCTGGCGAAGCACTTTGTCGGTGATATCGATAACCCAATCGGGGTTTTGACTGTTAGCTGCAGAGAGGGAGTAGCGCAGGCGTTGCAACTGAACTGCGGGTGCCGGTCTTAACCTTTGGTGGTCCTGTCCTGATCCAAATCTGGTTTTCCCTGTCCTGATTCTGATCTGCACCTGCTGGCCTACTGGCAATTGCAACTTTTGGGGTTTTCTGTCCTTCAACTGACCCGTGGCCAGGATTGGTCTTCACACCATTCTAGGTAAATATAAATCTGTGTGGGCTTGTTATCGTATATTTTGTTCCTTCTCTTTACACTCCCTATACGTGAAAGCTTTGATCATATATATATATATGTTCCCTTTTCTTACCCGCCCTATCGTTAAAATCTTTAGAAAAATCTTGAATAGCAGGTTCCCTATCTTACCCTCCCTTTGAATAAATGCTCAAATCGTTTGTTTATATAGCATGTTCCCTTTTCTTACCTTCCCTTATTGCTAAATGATCGAAATCATTTTAATACATCTTTTGCATAGTTACATTCTGGTTCTGATTTTCATTATTGAGAGTCTTGTGGTGTTTAATCTTTGGATCATGACCATTTAAGAAATTTAGATAAAGAGTTTAAAACTTTTCAGAGTCTGTGGTTATTTTATGAGTGCAAATGTTATTTTTGTCTATCTATCTTCAATCTAACTCCCTGATCCAATAGGGTTTACAGGTACCAGCGACAAGGATTGGTAAGTCAATGGTATAGGACCTAGTAGGTAAATTAGACTGGTAGTAGAGCAAAGGTTACCTGACTAAATTATTGAGTTATTGATTTATGGGCCCAGGTGAGTATGGTAAAATTATAGTCGGGTGACCTGCGCGCTCTATCAACCTTTCCCCTCACTCCTGGCTATCGCAGTTAACAACTGGCTTTCCTCAGCCTGCGATCAGCTGGCCCCTCTAAAACGCCTCAGGATTCGGTGCCTCCATGACTCCAATAGATGGTTTACTCCTGAGTTAAAATAAAAAAAACTGGTCCTCAGGCAGGCTGAATGTCATTGGAGGCTCAGGTACTGTCCAACTTTAAAATCGTTGTACCTTACTTTGCTACATGATTATAAAAAATCTATTATTCAGGCTAAATAGGATTATTTAACCTCAACAATTCTCCTCTCTGCTACCAAGCCCAAATACATTTTTTCTATTGTTCATGACCTGTCTACATCTGCAAGAGCTACCCTTAAGCCTTCCCCTTCACAAGCCCTCTGTAATTCTCTCAATGAGTATTTCATCGATAAAATCAGCATAATTAAAGCAAATATCCCTTCTCCTCCACCCAATTTCTTCTGCCCTGACCCCTCACCTAACTTTCACTTTCTTGAACAGTTTCCTCACATAGCCTGGGGAAACTTCATCTCTCTACTGACCAAAGTTAAATCTGGCTCTCCCACTGACAGTTGTCCTGTTCACCTATTAAACTAGGTCTTCTCTGTCTGTCCTGATCCCCCTCTATTACTTCTTAACAATTCCCTTCCATTGGGGACGGTCCCTGACCTTTTTAAATCTGATAAAATGATTTCCATCTTGAAGAAGGTGGGGCCAGACCCGTCCTCCCCTTATAACTTTCGCCCTATTTCCTTGCTTCCCTTTCTGGGGAAAATCTTAGAGAGACATGTTACAGCTTGCCTCAGTTCCTTCACTGAGAATACGCACTTTCTAGAGCCCCATCAAGCGGGCTTTCGTCCCGCGCACTCCACAGGGTCTGTTATTCTCTTTGTGTTAGTTGAATTCAGATTCAGAGCCGACGCCAACTCTTCTCAGGCCTTAGTTCTTCTGGATCTTTCGGCCGCCTTTGACACGGTCGATCATACCATCTTGATCGACCGTGTCAAGAGCGCTGGCCTCCGGGGATCCTCCTTGGCCTAGATCTCCTCATTTTTGGAAAACCGTCAGCAGGCCGTCCAGTTGGCCGGCTTTTCTGCTGCCGCTTGCCCTATCACCTGTGGTGTCCCCCAAGGCTCTTCTCTTTCTCCCCTCCTTTTCAATCTGTATATTTTCCCTCTCATCTTTCCCCATCAAAAATTGGACGTCACAGTATTTAACTACGCTGATGACCTCCAACTCATTTTTAATATCTCCTCTTCTCCTTCTTCTGTCTCAAATTCTCAATCAGTCATGACCTTCATCAGCGACTGGATGAATTCCAACTACCTTAAGCTCAATCCTGACAAGACTGAGCTTGTACTCACTGGTGGTGTCTCCAGTCCCTGGTCCCCCACATTCCTGGCCCCTTTCTCTTGGTCCCCCTCCCTCTCCCTCAGCCTCTGTTAAAAGCCTTGGTATTAGAGTCAGCAGTGACCTCTCCATGCACAACCAAGTCAGCGCGGTGGTCTCATCTTGTTTTCTTAGCCTATGCATTATACGCAAAATTTCCCATTTTTTTTCAATTAGGCACCTAAACTAATCTTGCTAGCCAGGGTTATATCACGCCTGGATTACGGAAATGCTCTGTACGTCGGAATTCCAGCGTACGAGCTTCGCCGTCTCCGGCTAATCCAGAACCAGGCTTTAAGGTTGGTTTATAAATTCCCCAAACACTACCACATCACTCCGCTTCTAAAAACTTTACATTGGTTACCACTCACTGAACGTTCCTTTTTTAAACTTGGCTGTCTGATTTTCAAGGCTTTAGCCGGTTCAGCTCCTGCTTTTGTATCCGCCAAACTCAAGCCTTATGTCCCCACCCGCGACCTTCGGTCTTCATCTAAACACCTCTTGTGCATCCCCCGTTGTAGAAGGAAGAAACATGGCGGCATGACTTTCTCCTTCTTGGCCCCTTGTTTTTGGAATTCTCTACCCCTCCGCATTAGGACCACAGCTCTTTACATGGACTTCCGCAGGGCTCTGAAGACCTGGCTCTTCTTGCAAGCTTTTGCTGAGTAGGCAACTTTCCACTCACTCCTGTCCTCAGCGCCAAGAAACGGCTTGGTCTACGAGCGCTCTATAAGTCTTTTAACTTCAACTTCAACTTCAATACAATGATGCTGCCTGAGTCCCATAGTTACAGATTAGTTGTCTGGGCTCACGAGCGCTCTAGGATCAGTGTAGTAAGTAGGGACCCTTTTAACCATATAGCCATTCAACTTTAATCTCCAAGGCCTGTAGCTTTGCACACTACGGTGGTACAGGATAGCCTTTTAGAGTGTATTACTGTTCTTCTAATTGAGCATGTGACTTGAAGGATTTAAATTATGCTGGTGCACATACTCTTTTTGCCATGGCCACCCTGGCAAACACCCTTTGCACTACAATATTTCTTCCTGTAGGGTCTGTCATATGATATTTTTCAAATATGGAACCTGACCAGGACAAGGCTTTCAGTATGGCCTGTGTGCTAAAAGATTAAACGGAGAGCTGGGATAGGGATTTTGAAACAGAATTTTAACTTTGAGGCTAGACTAAGCCTTAATGCCTCATTCACAAAATACTTATTACTTTATGTTACATTTACAGATTTTTTAACGGAAGTCACCCAAGTGACCACATTAAATGCCGGGGCCAGAGTCTCCCAGCAGATAGTTCAAGGCTCTAGAAATCCTTTTGACAAATTCGGCACATGGCACAGCTGTTAAGCACTGTGTTACTCCACAACAGGACAGGCATTCTCTAAAAAAAACAGTGCCCGTCTCAGTAAAGAAAGTGTAACTGGCATTTTTAGGCGCAGTGAACAGCAAATGAATACAGCCAATCCCGAAACTTCTTCAAAAGGCTTGACAGTGTCAAGTTCTGGAAAGCTCAGCGAAGTTGGCGATGGTTTCTCCTTGTGAAGATCAGGCAGTCTGTCTCCAAAGGCAGGCCAGCCCACCGACGCTGCTCCAGAAAACACCCAGCAAGAAGCAAAATCTTCAGACTGGTACAATGGGATTTAAGGTGATAGAAAAATACTTTTCAGTGGACTTGCTATATATATATATTTTTTTTTTATTTTTTTTTTCACTGAAAAAACCATAGGTTTGACACCAGTTATAGTTAGATGGAAATTTTACTGACATAAAACCATTGAAATTCCCACGTTATAGTTAGTTGGACTCACTATAACTTGCGCGCCTGCAATGCACTGCTGATGACGTCACATATTACATCACTCATGACATCACTGATGACACCATCCAGTGAATGTGTGTCTTTCTGAAAAATAAATATGTTTTATATATGTATATGTAAAGGTCGATGGAAAAATAAATGTTTAAATAAGTGTCTTAATGGATGTTTTGTTTTAAAAAAAATTGATTGGTTAACTGGCTTATTAAGTGTATCTTAGGGAATACATATATTAGGGAGTATTGTTTAAATATTTAACTGTTTGTATCAGTGTTTCACTTTGTGTATAAGTGGCTGCATGGGTTGGTGAGTAGCTACACGTGTGTGTATATGTGTTATTAGATGTTTTTTTAGTATCAGTATAAGTGTCTGTATGGTTTGGTGGGGGTGCTACTTAGCACATAGATGCATCAATGACTAACTCACTGTTTGTGTTTTGAAGACAGCATATGTGCAGGACTGTATGGGTGGATGAGTGTGTATATGTGTGTGTTAGTGAGTGAACGACTGTCTCACTAGTGTCTTTATCAGTAACTACATATATTTTAATCTAGTATATGTGAGTATTGATGTATATAAGTGAGTATATGTGAGAGTGAGAGATTGTAAGAGTTCCTGTTTAAATAAGTATGTGTTTCTATAAGTGATTGTTTAAGAGAGTAAGTATGTGTAAGTTTCCTTAGAAGTAAGGTGGTAGTGTGTGTATAGCTGTATATGCAAATAAATGGATGTTCAATAGTTTATTTGCATGTGTGAGTATGTATGGGAGTAACTTTTGGATGACTGTCGGCGTGTAACAGGATGTATAGGTGTATCACTACATATGATGAGTGAGTATATGTATAAGTGACTATATAGAACTGTTGGTGAATGAGTGGATGTGTATATAGATGGTGGAATTACTGAATTGGTTGTAGTAACTGGTATGGGTATCTCCATTTTTTTGAAAATGTTAGTTTCTATCTTTGAATATGTGTTTCAAGGGTTACATTACACTGAAAGGAGGTCTTTCACTCTGTTACAAGGATGGTGTCATCAGTGATGTCATGAGTAATGCCACTGACCATGTCATGAGTGATGTAATATGTGACGTCATCAGCAGTGCATTGCAGGCGCGCAAGTTATAGTGAGTCCAACTAACTATAACGTGGGAATTTCAATGGTTTTATGTCAGTAAAATTTCCATCTAACTATAACTGGTGTCAAACCTATGGTTTTTTCAGTGAATTTAATAGGTTTTTTAAATGCAAATTCCTAACTATAACTGGTGTGAAACCTATGTTTTTTTCAGTGAATTTAATAGGTTTTTAAATGCAAATTCCTAACTATAACTGGTGTGAAACCTATGGTTTTTTCAGTGAATTTCATAGGTTTTTTAAATGCTAATTCCTAACTATATATAGGGCCTCAAACCTATGTTTTTTCAGTGAATTTCAAAGGTTTTTTAATAGCAAATTTCTATAGCTATGTAATATAATATTTTTTGTAATGAAGCCTATATTGTATATTTATGTAATACTATTTTTTTGTATGTATATTGTTCATGTTTTTTTATTTTTTTATTTTGTTGCCCTGGTGCGCTCCCGGGCGCGTACCGGTGAGCGCACCGGAAAGCGCAATCTTTCTGACGCTCCCCGGTGCGCGTATCGGTTAGCACTATTGCCGCGAACTAAAACATTATCGTGACGTATCGCGTAGCCGCGTCCGCGTGATACGCACGGCGTAAGCGCACCCGGAAGCACTCTTGTGCATACGATCGCGCTACGTAAGCGCCCTGGGGCGTTCCCCAGGCCGCGTAGCGTAAGCGCGTCGGGTCATGTGACCTAAAAATAACACTTTTCATTGGTTCAAGACAGTTTTGGTTTCCAAATGATGAAAGCCCGGGTCATGTGACCTGAAAATAACACTTTTCATTGGTTCAGGACAGTTTTGTTTTCCAAATGATGAAAGCCCCCACCTGTTTTCCTCATTCTCACTTTGTTCTTTGACTGATGAAGACCTGTTTGTGAGAAATGGCTACAGTAGCAGCAGGAGCATCTCAGCCACCACCACCACCACCACCACCACAAGGACCACCACAACACCACGGTGGTGGAGATGAAGACGAGGAGGAGGAGGAAGAGGAGCACAGGGAGTACCTGCCTGAAGATACTACCCCCTACAAGCCAAAGGAGCACATTGTATGGGAGTTTTTTAAAATCCCAAAGGGCCTCAAGAAAGTGAATGCGCCATTGGTTACTTGTCTGATCTATGGCATTGTACTTTCCAGGGGGAACCCTGCCAAAAAATATTCTTTTGGCAACAACACCATGATTCGCCACATGCAACGCCAGCACCCTAACAACTATGCTGCGCAGAGGTCAGAGAAATGACCAGAAACCCTCCCCAATCTTCTCCCAGCACCTCCCAAAGTACCCAACCCACTCCATCGGGACCAGAGGCAAGGGAGATGGTCCCAAACATTCAAACCCAGTTTGGAAATTTCAAAATAGTGTGCATATTTTGTGGGCGTACAATTTGCTATGGTGAGCAGAGTGTTAAACTCATCAACCGTGCTGGTGACATTCGCAAGTGCCCAAAGAAACCGTAATTGTTTCCTGTTTTTTTTTGCTCCAGTTGAGCCGTTTACAATTCCCTGTTTTTTGTTTGTCCCCATAAAAACTCAAAAAAAATATAAAATTGTTCATAAAAGCCAAAAAAAGTACAAAATGTTCCAAAAAACAATAAAAAAATATAAAACAACAAAAAGAATAAAAAAACAGTTTTTAGAACTACCTCCAATTTATGAAAAAATGCAATTTTTTTTTAAAAAGCGGTCATTCTTTTTTCCCCTTGGTACGCTCCCCCCGCGCAAATCGAAAAAAATTATGTTTTGCCCCGTGGGGCCCTTTTATGGCCCCCACATCAAACCTAGTGGGTCGGGGGGTCTACCCTGCCCCCTTTTGATCATTTCCCCCTTTGTTTTTGCCACCTCTTGTGTCTCGATTATACCGAGACACAAGATGGCGGCCGCTCCGGTCTGTTTGGAATGTTGACAGACACCCGAGAGCCAATCAGCTTTCCGCGCGCGAACTCGCGTAGCGCGCTGGAGCACGTACCGGGGCGCGCTTATAGATATATATATTTTTTTTAACCTAAATTTCTCAAAATCCACTGGAACACATATCTTGAGACATAGCAAAGGCACATCGGGCTACCAGTCCCTACAATTTTGCCAAATTTGATGGAAATCCATTCAGCCATTCGGGCTAAAAGTGAGTCCAACCGCCCTATGGAAATTAACATGGGGAAAACACGTTTTGGGACCCCCCTTTTATCTCGGCCCCCGCTTGACGAATTCAAACCAAACTATCAGGGAAGGAGCGGAGTGCCGCAAGGCAAATTTGAGGAAATTGTCAGGCAGATTCCTCAACCGGCGCCAAAGTTATTCCCAATAGAATGTTGCGGATTCCCTATGGAAAACAATCCTAACTATTACTACCTACTGGCGACCGCCAGTAGGTAATATATATATATATATATATATATATATATATATATATATATATATATATATATATATATATATATATATATATATATATATATATATAAGTTTCACAATTGCTCTAGGCTCTTAGGAATGCACTCCCCATCAGCAGATAATCTTTGAAGGCAGCAGCGCAGATAGCGATACACAGGCAGCAATCACTTCGCCTTACGTGTTTCAGACAAAAAACTGTCCTTGATCACAGGCACGAGCGGCAGTGAAATGAAAGGCAAAGAGCTACTGATAACGTCACAACCCCTTTATTGGCCACAGGTGAAGCCTCAAATAGTGCAATGTCTTCTGGGATCAGTAGTCTTACATTTAAAGCCACAGTCCATGATAATGTTCCTTCTGCCAACTCGTAAATAATCATAATTTCAGCCATAAGTGAGCTTCCCATGCAAAGCGTACTGCGTTGCCAAAGTAAGTGCCCTGCCGATGGACCGTAACTAGCTCTTCATCACGAGCCAGCGGCCGCCATCTCCGCGGTGGTGCAATCCCCACGGCTAGGCTGCCGTGCTTTTATGAAGTTTCACAATTGCTCTAGGCTCTTAGGAATGCACTCCCCATCAGCAGGTAATCTTTGAAGGCAGCAGCGCAGATAGCGATACACAGGCATCAATCCCTTCGCCTTACGCGTTTCAGACAAAAAACTGTCCTTGATCACAGGCACGAGCGGCAGTGAAATGAAAGGCAAAGAGCTACTGATAACGTCACAACCCCTTTATTGGCCACAGGTGAAGCCTCAAATAGTGCAATGTCTTCTGGGATCAGTAGTCTTACATTTAAAGCCACAGTCCATGATAATGTTCCTTCTGCCAACTCGTAAATAATCATAATTTCAGCCATAAGTGAGCTTCCCATGCAAAGCGTACTGCGTTGCCAAAGTAAGTGCCCTGCCGATGGACCGTAACTAGCTCTTCATCACGAGCCAGCGGCCGCCATCTCCGCGGTGGTGCAATCCCCACGGCTAGGCTGCCGTGCTTTTATGAAGTTTCACAATTGCTCTAGGCTCTTAGGAATGCACTCCCCATCAGCAGATAATCTTTGAAGGCAGCAGCGCAGATAGCGATACACAGGCATCAATCCCTTCGCCTTACGCGTTTCAGACAAAAAACTGTCCTTGATCACAGGCACGAGAGGCAGTGAAATGAAAGGCAAAGAGCTACTGATAATGTCACAACCCCTTTATCGGCCACAGGTGAAGCCTCAAATAGTGCAATGTCTTCTGGGATCAGTAGTCTTACATTTAAAGCCACAGTCCATGATACATATATATATATATATATATATTCCAAATGAAAGCTGCTCGCTGCGTGAAGATGCCACTCACTTTGTTTTGTTTCACCGTACTTTATTTCGGTAGGCAGCAGCAGCCTGAAACAAGCCCCTCCATGAAGAATATACGCCAATAGCTGCCTACGCGTTTTGTAACCCTTCCTTCGTCATGGCTTGGCGGTTGTGGGGATCGACCGCCACATACATAACACAGGTGTTTTCTAGTGCTTTTAACTCCGCCTATGGGCGTGTCATTACTTGGCATGCTGGATACCGTAGTTCATGTTTTCTCTTTAGTAGAGTCTTGCACTGTCACTGCTCCTCCAAACACACAATTAAAATGCTGATTAGGGCAAGGTCAGCCCGCTGCTTTGTTGTGCCCTTCCGAACCGGTACAAAGTTCCACTTCAGTGTCTGAAAATCGAGGCACAAGGATCTTCTCCGTTAGCAGCAGGGCATCTTCGTGGTCAGAGCGGACCACTACATAATCCAAATGAAAGCTGCTTGCTGAGTGAAGATGCCACTCACTTTGTTTTGTTTCAATGTACTTTATTTCGGTAGGCAACAGCAGCCTGAAACAAGCCGCTCCATGCAGAATATACGCCAATATCTGCCTACGCGTTTCGGAACCCTTGCTTCGTCATGGCTTGGCGGTTGTGGCGATCGACAGCCGCATACATAACACAGGTGTTTTCTAGTGCTTTTAATTCCGCCTATGGGCGTGTCATTACTTGGCATGCTGGATACCGTAGTTCATGTTTTCTCTTTAGTAGAGTCTTGCACTGTCACTGCTCCTCCAAACACACAATTAAAATGCTGATTAGGGCAAGGTCAGCCCGCTGCTTTGTTGTGCCCTTCCGAACCGGTAAAAAGTTCCACTTCAGTGTCTGAAAATCGAGGTACAAGGATCTGCTTTGTCAGCAGCGGGGCATCTTCGTGGTCAGAGCAGACCACTACATAAGTAATAAAATAATGATTGCATAAGTCAGTTAAACAATCATTTTTACAAAAAAAATCTATTGAGACACTTATCTATCTATTTATTCTTCCATCAACCTTGTGATACACATATAGAAAACATATTTAAATTTCAGAAAAAAACATTCACTGGATGATGTCATCAGTGATGTCATCAGTGGTGTCATTTGAGATGTCTTGAGTGATGTCATGAGTGAAGTAACTGGCCATGTCATGAGTGATGTTATATGTGACGTCATCAGCAGTGCATTGTGGGCAGGCAAGTTATCGTTAGCTGAACTAACTATAACGGGGAAATTTCAAAGGTTTTGTATGAGTGAAATGTCCAGCTAACTATAACATGTATGAAACCTATGGTTTTTTCAGTGAATTTCCAAGGTTTTTTAAATGCTAATTCCTAACTATAACGTGTGTGAAACCTATGTTTTTTTCAGTGAATTTGCAAGGTTTGTTAAATGCTAATTCCTAACTATAACGTGGCTAAAACCTATGGTTTTTTCAGTAAATATATATATGCACTGGAAAACTAAACACCCACTTCCTTTACAAGAAAATGGAAAGTTTGCATCTCTGCAACCTCTCTAATTTTTCACCTTAGTCATCTTCAGCTCAATCAACAACAACCACGAATACAAAAACCTACTTGCTACCGTTCTTGTCTGAGCTTATCAATTATTCTTCTTTAATTCAAATTTAAAGTGCAGGCCCTTTATTCAGCCTTCTTGGTAACTACTACCCATGAATAGCAATGGGTAATTTGCACACTTCCGTCCTTTCTTGCATCTTTTCTATCACACACTGGGGCAGGTTTACAAGCCCCTCATGCCACTTTTGCATAATTTTTCCCACGAGCTTGGACATCTGCCGAACTGTGTGTACTTTATGCACTAGCTTTCTTCCTTAGATGTGGTACTAGTTTTTCTTGCTCCCACTGCGGAATCCAACACCCTATCTGTGTAATGAGCTGGAAATCCAAAGATTCTCTTCACTGGCAATACAGTGGGTAGTTTGCGTCTCTCCAGCCTTTCTGATTTCACGTTTTTCATCTTCCACTCAATCTACACATCATCCACACATACAAACATCTAATTGCTGCATTCCTTAGCGGTGATTATCAACTATTCTTCTATTTTATATTCATATTCAAAGTGCAAGCCCTTTATCGAGCCTTTTTGTTGTAACTACTGTTCCAGGAATTCTGCTCATACACAGAGCTATGCCTAAAGACTTAGGACCTCAGTGAATTACGGTGTACCAAAACCCACCTTACTACACAAACCCCCTACCAGACTAGCAATCAGTGACTCATTGGTTCTTTGCCCTAGAGCAAAAGCACCAATGACTAGTCAACTCAGAACATGCGACTTCAATTACATAAAGTAAAGTGGATAACAAGAGCCACTCTTTCATTATAGTCTTACACCAGTCCATAACAAGATGTAAATAAAGACAAGTGCAACTTTGAAATGTTTATTTATAACGCCATATTCTCATGCACAGTTCCTTAGATAATACAACCAAACATATTATCAGAAACAAGGTTGTCAGCATTGTTACTATTCTATCAAATACAAACAGAAAAAGCATCCTATAATGTTAAAGGTAAACAAATTTAAAATATACCTACATTTTACCCTCCCTACCTAGCAGATTAGTTTATAACTACAAAAAAGTCTCATAGGATTACATGGGCAGACCCATACCTCTGGTAGTCAGCAGTAGAGGATCACATTCAGTGCTCCACAAACTGTCAAGATACGAATGTTTTACAACTGTGTGTAACTTTGCCTCCACACTGCATTATGAAACGCGCCACTATCAGAGGTGGCCACAGCTGCATATGTATTATGGCTCGAATGTGCGAGGATCATTCTGAATAACAGACACAGTATTCAAGATAACCTTGCTGTTCCATGCTCTCACTATACACACAAAACTAGCGAGGCAGTTTACAAATCTAGCATACCAAATTATTCTCATATAAACCAAAATGCTCAGCGTTCTCTAAACAATAACACAAGTACGTGTCGTGTGCAAAGCAGAGCAGGAAAGCAAAAATAGTGTGTAAGCTTCTAATAAACCCATGCTAACTTAACAGGGTGTGAGTGCAAGGCTCAGCCCCATGGCACCCTTCCTTGATCGAAGCACGTGATATAAATGTGGGCGAATTAGGACCGCAGAGTCCAAGCCTAAAAAGCAGAGTCAAGTTCACATTTCCAAAAAAAAGTTCTTCGCTCTTTGATAGAAAGCAGTAGCTAAATAATAAAGAATACGTAGAAAAATCAAAGAGTCTTAATCCAACAGCGTGTAAGCACAGTATGTAGCAACAGTCTCCAACAGGAAGTCATTGTTCTCATCTGAAAACATTTCAGCCATCCAATTCAATAGTGGGAATGAACATACATGTTTCTCAACAACCAGAGCCTCTATCACCATCAGAGGAAAACTCGGGTCATCTTCAATGTAACTGCATGTCAAGAAGTCATGTGCCACTGCAAAAACATTCCAACGTCCCATTATTCCATGTATCACTGCTAAGGCCATAATCACGCCGCCAGAACAAAGCATGTCATGAACCACTAAGGTGCTCATCAGCTGGTCATAATCCGCGTTGGGAGACACCGTACTGCAGAGACACAAATCCAGGGCCCAGTCGAAATCACAGCTCAGGCAATGGAACACAGGTTGAACGCATGTGAAAAAGGAGAATCGAAACGATAATCCATAAGCTGCACTCAAAGTAGCCAGAGGCAGCGCTCCGTAATAACTAATCATTCGATTGCGAACCATCAACAGCCGGGACATATTCCTGTCTGCTACAGGATGGGCATTCATATTTATGTAAACAAATTAATAAAAGCACACCAGCAACTAATGCGAGTATTAAGCGCAATCCACCAAAGATGCTGGAAAAAAATCGAATGAAAAAATCCCGAAAAGACACCAAATATAATTTCTACAGAAGTCACAAGGCCACTGCTTCTAACTTTAAAAAAGTAAGGTAACCCCGTAGTCAAGGAAACATTAAAGATACTCTAAATTAACTCTCCAAAATTCAAGAGCACGTCTGTATTTAATAAAGCATGCACTTCTGTGAGGGTGTTTGCTACATGAAGGACAAATGTTTCTGTAGCAGATATAAGAGCAACCTCCTTTTGAGACAATAGCACTCTTATACGACTCATTTGGTTGTCTCTGCTTTCAAGGTCGAAATTGACAGCCAGATGGAAACATCCAGCTTCCCATGCAGAGGAGTTAACCCAACTTTTTTTAATCAAACAACACGCTCAGTTACTATAAACATACCGATGCCTGCTAACATTGCACAACAATCTCCATTATTTCAAAACAAATAACTCCCATTTCCAGTAAACTGAACGTTGTTATGATAGCAGGTGTCGGACTACCTTTCAAAACTCAGTCCAAATTAGGCGCATCTAGCTTACAAGAGCATGCAATTGTATGTGTCTATAAATTAAGGAGTGATCTGGTACTATTGTGCAATACTCGCCATTCACATAGACTTCTTTTCCCTCCCTCAGGCACCTATATGTAAATGGTAATAACCAAGCTTCATGGACATAAGCGCTGCCTAAACATCCATATCTGCCTATAGCATAGTATTTCATGCAAACCTCAAACTTAAACAGGTTAAAAAATAACGTTATGATACTGTGGATAAGCCAGACACCTGAATTGGATCTCCAATGACTGACCACTTCTAACCATTTTCATAGCATGCCCTGTGCTCTGATTTGACAGTGAAAGAGTGATTGCACCATAGTTTGTACTGCTAATCATTCTCAGCATACACTACGAATATGGTTTGACGTTACGCGTCTCATCAAAGCTTCCATGTGATGTCATTTATGGCGCCCCGTAAGCGAAACACGCAAATGTTTTTAATTGTTTAAAAACAAATATATATATATATTTAATGAACAAACTAACAAAAGACTTAATCTTGGATAATTATGAAATCATTTTTTTTTTTACTTTTAATAATCCTATATTACTTCTATACTGTATGACTGGAGCTGCATGGCCCTCCGGCTGCTGCCCTAGACTCCACCACGCCCAGACCCGGATCATAAGCACGCGTGATCGTCACCACAAAACCATTACCACGCATATCACTTTACCACACATGCTTATACAACTAGTATGCATTTACCACGCATAATAAACGCATAATCTTAATAACTTTTTTTTCTTGACGAACACGCGTTCTAATGGCTGCGGCTTACGTCCTTCAAATTCGTTTCTAGGTATACGTGTGACCAAGTCTGATAAGATCGGAGGCCAAGGACAAACACTGTGGTGTTTGTGGCAGGAAATCTCATCAATTACAGAGAAAATATGTGCAGGGTAAAATTAAAGTAACAGGTATAATAAAAATAATGGAGGAAAACTACTAAAATGGCGGTGGACGGAGTACGTAATCAACATTTGGCGCCTAGGCACTACGTTTCAAATAAATATAGATGAATATTAATATATTACAAAAGTACAGCAGCGGATGAAACACACGACCCAGGAAAAGAAAGCGGCAAATTTAATACCTGAAATAAAGAAAGGTTTGCTTGTTGAACTTGAAGAAAAAGAAAAAAACGTGGGCTTGGAAACGAGGCTGCGCATGCGTACAGAGTACAACTGCTGCACAAAAAAAACCGAAAAGTTTTACATACTATCATAGAAATATAGCTCTTTTTTTAACCAGTAAACCTAGGGGCATATTATCAAGGACCGGTGTTAAAATAAATATGGCTGAGATACCCGCCACCCCCTCTCAACACAATCCCCAAGAATGGGAATACGGAAACGGTTCTGAACTTTTGGAAGGCGGGAGGGAGTTACCCTCCCGGCCGTATTTATTAAAATATGAAACAAAAATTAAAACATTAAAATAACAGTTTCATATCATGTACAATTTCATTTCCACATTACGATGTTCTTGGCTGACCTTAACACATCTCTAATACAAAGGTTCTCCTAGCCGATACTAAACATCCTGCAAATGCATTTCTCAAAATTGAAATTGTACATCCTAACATTACGGGCCAACGGCAAGGTCGTAACCGGTGTCAGATCCCTAAACCAGAATTCCCCCTCACTTGTGAGGTGCGGTCGCACAGAGGACTGTACCTTTGTGCCTATTTCCAATTTCCCTTGTCTTGACGGGGGCCCCGTGTTAACTCGACGCCATCTTAGTGGTCGTCCGAGGACTCGTGTGAGGTGTCTAGAAGGTAGCGTAGACCCCCCTCCCAGTCCACACAACTTACCACATCTGCTGTCACAGATGTCCTGGCCCCGGGAAATTCCCAGGAGGGGCCCGCAGCCCCTCCTCCCCAGCGAGGGGCCTATGGCCGCCTTCCCTTTCGGCGTCCCCATCCTTAGAGGGGACCGCCTCCCCGTTTGAGGGGCCAATGGCCGCCTCCCCCCGGGCGCTCCCATCCATAATGGGTGACGCCCCACCTCTAGGGATCTACCAATTACTGCTCACCGATCATGACCTTACCGCCACAGGCCGGATAGTTGACCGGCTATCCGGACCCCCCACAAAAACTCCTACTTAAAGGTCATGGCTGCAAACTCTTTAACCAGGCTACGAGGTCTCCTATGAGTAAAGAATTCCCCACCCTGGACAAATGGACCCCATCTTCAAGATACATATGGTCCCCCCAGATACATCCATGAGGAATCGAATGCAATGTACTTGTACGGAACAGTCTACCAAGTTTGTTATTCACTTTCTTCACCGAATGGTTTACAGCAGACACAGAGTTAGCCCCCCGCCACACCTTCCGTGGAATCATATGGGACCATGCAATCGTGCACCCCGGCACCCTTCTCGCTAACCAACTTACAGTGGATAGTATCAACTCGAGAAGTACCCGTCGACCAATGGTCACCAAATCATTGCCCCCAAGATGCACTATGATTACAGATGGCGGTGACCTTGTCCGCCCTAACAATCCTTCCATAAAAGTTTGAAACTGGTCAATACAGAGCCCGCCCCTTCCGTAGAAGGTCACCCTGTACCCGTATTCCCCAGCCATGTGAATCATGTCACCTGCCTTGAATACGTCTGCGGCACGCCTCACGTATGAGTGGCCCACAACCCACACCACTCTCTCCTCAGCCGGTGATCTTTGACCGCTGGTTCCCAGGTGTCGGGTCGACTGCACAGTCTGCCCTGCCTCGTAAGCTTGCGAAACTGTAAAA
Organism: Lissotriton vulgaris; assembly: GCF_964263255.1. NCBI lineage: Eukaryota > Metazoa > Chordata > Amphibia > Caudata > Salamandridae > Lissotriton > Lissotriton vulgaris. The sequence goes on from NC_141693.1 coordinate 1,945,244,153, forward strand.
CCAAACAAAAACAAGAAGCGTGAGTGCATGACATTAGCTTCACAACATGTGCAACCGCACATACCTTTTATAACAATTCGAGGACCAACGCCCCAACTGTTTCACTTTTTCAACACTCAGACCCCTGGCTGTAGCCTCTGTAGCAGCCCCTATCCGGAAGGAATGGGTCCCAAACTCGCACGGGTTCAAGCCCGCAGCTACCACTGCCATTGCAAGCACCCGCTGGAACTGAAACCTAGTCAGTGGGGTGGCGTCGGCGTGCCTCAGCAAGGTTCCCCCCCATGATGCCGCCCTCTGCGCCAAATACTCCTCAACGCATGCAACAGGGCATATGGGAGAACCGGGAATCCGCTGGACTACTGCACTGTCCCCGATCGCTCCCTGATCGGTCTTGGACCTGGCAAATGAGACTACCATTGTCTCCCCCTTAATTTGGATGTGCTCTCGGCACAGACCTCCCCCCGTATCCTGCTTGTTCCTTGCAACCAGTTCGCTTACCCACATAGCCCCATGGAATGCTAATGCAAAAGCGGCCCGGAATAGCACTGTCTCTGATTGAGATGAACATGTTGCATGGAGTACGGACAATAACAGGGCCAACCTTTCCAGACCTATCGGGTGCCTTTCATCCACTCTGCGACCCTCAAGGCGTTGCCACCCGCGCAGCGCTTTCTGTACCACAAAAGACGCTGTGGGGTCCTGGATACCATGAGCCCGTGCCATGAAAGAAATGGCGGCCCGGTGCCTATGGGCCGTAGCCACTGATTTGCCTGCCTGATGTAATGATAACAGAAATTTCAGGACATACTCCTCCTGACCCCAAAGCTCCCCCCTAGCAGAACCCAAAAAGGACCAATAGGAACGGAACGCCCCTTCATATGCCTTCCTTGTCCTGGGTGCTAGACTCTCTCCCACGAGGTCTTGTAGTCCGGGGCACCGAGAGACCAGAGAGCTTCGGGAAATGGGGCCGCCACCGGGTCCGCTGTGGGCAGAAAACCCCAGAAGGCCTGCATACGGGAACGAGAAAGCGCATCAGCTGCCTGATTTAACACCCCTGGCACATGCCTTGCCCTAAAGTGGACGTTTAATCTCATACACAGCAGAACAATTTCCTTCAGCAATTTCAAAATCCATTTGCAGCGTGCTGCCTGACTGTTGATACACTCAACCACAGTCATATTATCAGACCAGAACACCACAGAGCGATCACGAAACCCCTCAGGCCATGTTTTTAAGGCCACCAGAATAGGGAACAGTTCAAGAAAACCAATATTGCCTGTGAGCCCACTCACGTGCCACCATGACGGCCATATTCGTGCTGACCAGTGATTACCAAATATGGCGCCAAAGCCCACACTCCCTGCCGAGTCTGTCCACAACCCCAGCTCCTCGGAGGAAACCGCTGGTTTGTTCCACACGACACGACCGTTGAAATCCGCCAGGAATGCCAACCATATGCGCATGTCCTGGCGAACCTCTGCCGAGAGCCTTGTGCGGTGGTGCCCTTCTTTAAGGCCAACCATGGCTTGAGCAATAGAGCGGGAAAAAGGGCGAGCCATTGGTATCACTCTAAGGGCGAAATTCAGCTGACCCACAGTCTGCTGCAACTGATGCAACTTTACCTTCATCTCGCTAATACATGTTTCCAGCGAAGCCTTAAATTTCGTTACCTTTTCCTTGGGCAACCGGAAGCACCCCTCTTCGGAATCGAGCTCTATTCCAAGAAACTCGAGCGAAGTAGACGGCCCCACTGTCTTACCTGGTGCCAATGGCACGCCAAAGAGTCTCATGAGATCACAAAATTCATTCAAAGCCTGTGCACATTCCGTGTCCCCGGCTGCCCCCAGGAACAGAAAATCGTCAAGATAGTGCATAACATGCGCAAAACCCGTTGTTCTTGTGAACGCCCATTGCAGAAAACTACTGAATTTCTCAAAATACGCACAAGAGATGGAGCAACCCATTGGCATACATTTATCCATGTAATAGCGTCCCTGAAACATGAAACCGAGGAGACGCTGATCATCTGGGTGTACCGGGAGCAACCGGAACGCTGACTCGATGTCTGATTTGGCCATCAGCGCTCCGGGCCCCAGGCGATTCAACATGGCGACGGCCTCATCAAAAGATGCGTACCGCACCGAACAAACTCCCGGGTCAATCGCATCGTTCACCGAAAGACCCCTCGGAGCTGACAAATTATGTATCAACCTGAATTCCCCTGGGTCCTTTTTGGGGACTACTCCCAGAGGCGAGCAAACAAAATTAGCAACTGGCGGCATGTCATACGGTCCGGCAACCCGCCCCCGGGTCACCTCTTTCCCAATCTTTGCTTGTACTACTGCCGTATTCTGCAGAACCGACAGTTGGTTCCTACATTGTGATTTTCCCTGAAAATCCCCCGCCGGGATGCGGAAACCATACGAAAAACCATCTCGCAACACCCCAGCGGAGCTATGATCCGGGTATTCGTTCAGCCAAGGAATCATTCCCATGGTGTCAACCGGAGTAGGGAGAGGCGCCCCTCGGACTATTTCAGACCTGTTTGGCACCCCCTCTACTACCCGTGTCACCCGTTTTGTCTCTGCACATGGTCTCGGGATGCGAGGACTGCCCGCATCCTGTACATTCATGCCTAAACTTGCATGACCCCTGGGGCCTAGTACATTTGCCTCTGTTAAAGCTCCAGCAGGCCCCTTTTTTACCTGAGTTGCCATTATTCCTTGTGTGCTGGTCATTGCTTGATCCCGCCCGAAAGGGCGCCCCAGACGAGTGGCGGGAAAACTCGACCCCGTTTACCCCCAACGATGGCGACTTCGCCATGCCTGACTTCTCCATTTTTTGCCAGGAAATGGAGTCGAAACAATCCCACGTCAGAGATGTGTCGTACTCCTTGGACTTACGAAATATGCTATCGTAACAAAACCATTGATTGCCACCATATGTCTCAGCAAATTCCATAATACGTGTCTGATATACGGCTAATTCCACCAACATTTCGGGCCTACGTTCCCCCATAATTGCAGTAAACATTCCAAACGCTCTGCCCCAATTGCCTATCGATTCATCAACTCTGAAAGCAGCCATCTTGGCGCGCCAAACACTCGGGTGCAGAAACTCCTTTTGACCTTTTACATGCTCAATCTCATAGTGATCGGTCAGTAAGGAAAACATGTTTACGTATTTATCAGCCCATATCCTTTCTTTTACCTCAATCGGGATATGCTGAACAAGTTTCTCCCTCCTTGAAGGTACCGATCCCTCCCCCGCCATCGGCAACGGCTGCTTACCTGAACCAGTAGCCGTGACCGTAGTCCCTGCCGAACCAACGCCCGATACTGGTTGTTCCATGGGAGCCTGCGGGGAAACAAGAGGACACGGTGCCTTCGCAGCATCTTTCGATTGCCGCAACTGCTTCATTATCGCCCTAGCATCATCAGCCGTGGCCCCCTCGTTCTCTTTGCCCAACCATGCCACCAACTGGGCAGCCAGCTCAGGAGGCATATCCTCCCCGTTCACAGGAGTGACTACCACAGGGATTGGTTGCCCCCCGTTCGGGACCGGGGTTGGGGCCTCGATCGGTGTGACCGGGTGCGCCGGGGGTGCTTCGGGAACCGGGGCCTCCCCACCCGACGCTCCCTTCTTGGCCCTTCTACCTCTCCCGTTCGGGATCACTCCCGGCAATGCTGGTCCGACGACTCTTAGGTCCCCCCGCACCATTCATTGCCGCCATCTGCTTCTTCATCTCGGCCATGTCCTTCACCAGCATACGAAGCATCTGATCAGTCCCGACCCTCTTTCCGACCTTCTTGCCAGGCATCGTCCACGAATGATCCTCGAGGTCCTAGGCCAATAAACTCCGACTCACTGAAAGAATAAACACAAAATAAATCCTTCAAAATTGGCTCTTCGTTCCGTCTCGAGCTCACGTGCAACGGGGAGGTGCAGCTTCAGAGCACAGGAACAAGAGGATGCTTTCTTGGCTTGTCGCTCCTTTTATCCTTCTTCGGGCGGGCGTGTACCCACCTCCAATCCGCCTCCGGGGCGTGGCTATCGGCGTCAGTGTCTAGGACAGCCCACTCTTGGGCGGGAAAAGGCGCGCCCCGGCTACGCCGCTTCGGGCATACCAGCCGAGACTCGCCTCCCGCCCAAAATGGCTTCCCGGGGGGATCGGGGTACTCCACCATACGTTCGGGGGGACCGAATGGTCGCCCCTTTCCATTATCGCTGTTTTATCAGCATGAAGCTGCAGATAAAACGGCGATAATGGGCTTGATAATACAGCCTTGTTATTTACTATAGAAGCCCATGTTAACACCAGAACATCGGCTTCTATGGGAATTAAAAATTGCGTATTATCAAGCCCATTATCGCTGTTTTATCGGCAGTTTCATGCCGATAAAACGACGATAATTTTATCACCGGTCCTTGATAATATGCCCCCTGTTCTCAAAAAGAACTCTGTTTTTTTTTCTTTTAGCCCCAATGCCCCCACGATCCCAGACGGCTCCCCGCGCCCTATCAATCTGCTTTCCTACTTCAAAGAGAGAGCAGATTAACTTGCTTTCTCTTTCAAATAGAAAAAAACGGTTTGCTATGGTAAACTGGGAGCGGCGTCTCTGCGACGGTACCGCCCTACCATAGCAAACAGCAGTGTTCCGGGAGTACGCACCCTGACACACTGCAAGAGCCGGCCCTGGGTAATGGTGCTCCCCAGGACCATTAATGGTTCCACTAAGGGGGGTCGCGCGGCGCCCTCCCAACGTTAATAAAAAAAAACAGACAGTGCAGGTACCCGGAGCTGGAAGGTAATTTTACATATTACTGCCCCAGAAAAATGGGCGTTCCCCGCGACGTGTACGGGGAGAGAGGGAGGGAGAGCTCAAAACATATTTTTTTTTAAAAAGCTCCGAGGGGTGCCGCTCCTTGAGACTGCGGGGAGGAGGACCATAACCCCCCCCCCCCCCCGCATACTTCAAAATAAAACCAGAGGAGTGGCGTTCCCCAGTGCTCAGGGCACCTTACAAGCCCCCCATTATGGGAAAAAATTGCCACAGTAATTTACCCCCCCTCCCCGGGACCTAATGAATAAAACGGACTTCTAGTTCTTTTGTACCTTTTCCACCGCGTACGAGTACCACACGAGTACCCAGCGATTTTTTATTTAAAAAAAAAAAAAAAAATTGAGCCTAAAGATCCATGTACCACCCCCTGAGCAAGCCTATCGGGTCAGAATGTTTCTACCCTGCCCCCTTTCCTTATTTCTCAACTTTATTTTACTGTTTTCTTGTGACTCGGTTCTTGCGACAAACAAGATGGCTGCCAACACTTCCTGGTTTGGAGTGTTGACAGCCAATCAGCATGCAGCTCGTAATTGTACGGATTTCGGTACGCGTACGCCGTGATTTAATTTTTTTTTTTTTTAAATAGAGCCTAAACATCCATGTACGACTCCCTGAGCAAGCCTAGAGGGTCAGAATGTTTCTACCCTGCCCCCTTTCCTTATTTCTCAACTTTGTTTTACTGTTTTCTTGTGACTCGGTTCTACCGAGGCACAAGATGGCCGCCAACACTTCCTGGTTTCGAGTGTTGACAGACAATTGACAGCCAATCAGCATGCAGTTCACGCTCGTAATTGAACGGATCTCCGTCCGCGTGTAGAAATCTGTCTCTAGATATCGCTATAATTTTACTTGTAATTTTCTCAGAAACTACTGAACGGATATACACCATTTAACAGAATCACAATCTGCGAACCGAACTCTACCCCTCTGCCAAATTTGGTGTAATTCCGTTCAGCCGTTCGGGCTGTAGCCCTGGCTAAAGGTCGCTATGGAAAATTGCATGGGGAAAACATGTTTTGGGACCCCTCTTTTTTCTTGGCCCTCACTTGACAAATTACCCCCAAACTTTCAGGGAAGGAGCGGAACCGAGCTGGCCATTTTCTTGGAGAAATTCACGAAGATTCGTCCACCGGCGCAAAAGTTATTCCAAATACAATGTTGTGGCTTTCCTATGGAAAGTAGGTCCTAACTATAACTACCTACTGGCGACTGCCAGTAGGTTATATATATATATATATATATATATATATATATATATATATATATATATATATATATATATAAATAAATATATATGCCTCACGAACTCCCGACTCCACCGCCACCAGGACGACCAGAAATCAGGACACGGACCACACAGCAGGTAAGAATAAGTGCTTCTTTTTATTTTTCTTATGCAGACATGACGCGTTTCGTCCGGTGCTCCCGGACTTGATCACATGACATGTCGTGACCACCAAAGTGCTTAAGTACCATTCCAAAACATAACATGCTCCTCCCCCTCTCTCTCATGGGCATGGAAAACAGACTTCGCTATTCACATTCTACTGCATAGTGCAAAGATTATGTGAAAAACATATATACATATATATATATATATAATCTTATATTGAATTATATGTAAGATGTTATACAAGGAAGCATAGGCCAGTGCCTCTATATCCTATGAGCAACAAACTGTCACAAATATATGTAAGAACCATAAAACAATGCTCAAAAAGGAGGGCTAGTGCCCAAATTGTCCCTATTATGCTCTATTTCACATGAGCATAATGGAAAATGTGTTTTCCCCTGATTTTGTGCGTGAAACAGAAATAATAACGTTTTGGTGCTAAACCAGAAACCAGTGAGAATTAAAAACCAGATAAAATAATCTTAAATGATAAGGTACCAATCATGAGCATTGTTATGAAATCACATGGCAACCTAAGTAAAAATGTTTTTGTACTATTTCTTTTTCTTCACATTCCTATTGGCTCATATTGTGTTAATGATTTATATATATATATATATATATATATATATATATATATATATATATATATATATATATATATATATACACTGAAGAAACGGGAATTGACCTAATTCAAGAAAAGGGTCGGCCATCTTGGGTTTGGATAAAAAACATAAGGTTACAGAAACTTCTATAAAAATGAAATAAAACACGATCAGGCAAAAAAACGACGACAGTTGACAATCAGATAACGACCATAATAATGAAACATCATAAATCAATTGGTTTACATGTGCCTCAGGCTTGCTGAAAAGGTATTTAAAAACTAAGAATAGGTCGGGATTCCCAATATATTTGGGGTGAATGGAACTGGTGGAGTATGATTCTGCAGAAGTCTCAGAGTTAACTGAAAACTGCAGAATTTGGGCACGTCGCACTGATTTTTAGCACTGGAAGCTTCTACCTCGCTATAAAATCAGCACAAAGTGTACTACCCGGTACATCAGAGGAAGCTGCTTCTTTCTGCCGCATGAACTTCTACTCGAGCAGCAGCTTTCTCACCGCGAACGGTAGCGACCTGCTGCAACAGCCCAGGTTGAACAATCTCACCAGGAGGTGTTCTAGTGCTCCAAAATCATGATATGGGACACAAATTCTTCCTCGCCAACTTCCTGTCGTGTGCAAGGAAAAACTCCACCAACTGGTGGTTGAAGGAGTTTTGCCACGCGCTCTAAGAGGAACACAAAGTGGCCAAAACTCTGCAAACTTCACCGGTGGAGCAGAGTTTTATATTATTCTTTTGTCTTAATTATGCCACCATGCAGGACTCTCCCCGGAATTTCAATTTCCTGCACTCCTTGCGATGCATGGGAAGCACAGCAATCTATTTCAATGTGCGCTGAACCACTTCAGCATAGAAAACAGTGTCTACTGACTCCATTTTGAAAACCTCCAGGTGATACTGTTGTGGGCTGAGACCAAAGGTTCAACTTGGACAGAGATCCTCAGAACAGGCACTAATCACCCCATATAGGATCGCCCATCATCTGCCCTCGCCCTTGTTGTACTTCAAATTTCTAACAATGACAATCTTTTCTAGGTCACCAACACATTTAAATTTCATTACCAGAGCAGGGAGTAAGCTCTGCAAACACAAAGATGAAGGACTAATGAGAAAAGTAATTCTGAACCGGTCTCACCAGAAGAGAAATCTAGCTTTCTCTACCTCTGCTGCAACCTAGTTAATGTTACTACCCAGAGGGGGATGTTGAGGCATTTCTGTGAGCGCTGAGACAGATAAGGAAGCGGAGCAGTCACTCAGTCAGGGGGGAAGAGATGCTTGATAGCTGTCATCCTTTGATTAGGTTCTTCGTTGTCATTGACTTAAAGTGCGAAGATTAATGCATCGGTAAGGTGCAGAAAGCAGTCTTTCACTCAGGACCTATGGACATACACCCTGTATCTGTGGAGAGAAGGAGATGGCCTCTCACTGGCCTCTGGGGTTTGCTGTATGTATGTGTAAGGAAGAGAGTCAGTCCAAGAGTCTTCATGGCCAGTGATGATGGCAAAGATGCGCTGAATCTTGAGGACGATATGGAAGACCTTGTGCTGTTTGTGGCCATCCTTAGAATGACAAAAAAAGCCAACTAAGATGTGTCAGACAAATTATTCAAGCAAACATTGAAGTTATTATGAACACTTGATCCAGGATCACCATAATATCAATTGAAGCATAAAGAGACTTACAAGTGAAGGAAAAAACTACAGTTGCACAGTGCCACGTGCTTATGGTGAGCACTAAATCAAGTTAGAAGGTGTTTTCAAAGGGGAACTTTGCTTCAACAGAAGATCAACCTCTGACAAAGTTTACATAGTGGACAAAGATGTAAACATCCGTGGGTTGTCTTAAAAAAGAATCTAAGAATTCCGATCAACTCATGTAAAGCTACATATGAATTTAGTGTGACTGAATTAACTGGAAGGCATGAAAAGGTACTTCGCATCACCTTTGTTTTCTCAATAGTTTCAACACCACATCCAACTATAAGATGGGGCATAGCTGGTGAAACAAAGGGTCAACAAAATACAGTTGTCACCGAGTGTCAGACCGAGGGCATATTTGAACTGGTACCATCATCTTAATCGTTGTCCCTCATGGCAGATGCAAAGAAAAAGAATAGTGAAGTAAGATTATGCATTGATCTCTGCCATTTAAACTTCCAGGGGCTGTATTACAGAAAGTGCCCTGGGGGCACAACAGGCATTTGTGCCTGCTTTGCGCGCACCCAGAGCTCTTTGGTATTATAGAAGGGGCCGCAGACGCTTGTGCGGACGCTTCTGTAATACTGATAGCACTGGCACACATACAGTGCCAGCTTTATCTGCAGGGGGCATACCCTTATTTGCATGGGGGCATGCCCCATGCAAATCAGGGAATCCCTTTGCCTCTGAGCCCCTGCCATATCACACGCGGGCACAGAGGCAAAGAAACCCTCAGGAGGAGCACTGAGAGTGCACCATCTAAAAAGTGGTGCAATGTCAGTGTGCCTCCTGATGGCAGTGCTCTGTAGGGAGCAAAGGGGGTCCCATGGACCCCCCAGACATCTGTAATTCGCTTCAAAAGTGCAGGCAGGTTGCCGCCTGCACTGTGAATACACGGAGCGTCTAAAGTAGTTGCTTAGTTTTTCACAGGAATGCGCTGTGCTCAGGGCAGCACAGGTTCGCATCTGCCCTGGGGGCAGCACATTCAGGGTAATAGGGCACAATTTCACTGTTTGCGCCCGGCGCACCTTTAAAAGGTGCGCAAGGCGCAAGCAATGAAAATGCGTGTTTACCATAATACGGTCCCAGGTGTTGTTAAAGTGACAAGCATTGCCTTTCGTTCTTGAAATGGTGGCAGCACTATGTGAGGTTAAAGTCTCCTCTACACTTGACTTCACAGCTACACATCATCAAGTAAGTCTACTTAGGGACTCACGACACCCCATTACATCCACCATGCCCTACAGAGCATTTCAATTTTTCAGAATGCTCTTTGGCCTGGACTCTGCCTCTGTGGTGTTCTGAAAACTTAGGAATAAGCTATTAGAAGTGATGGAAGGTGTGTGTACATTCCAAGCAGGCCCGGACTGGCCGTTGCGGGCACCGGGCAATCCCCCGGAGGGCCGCAAGGGTGGGGGGCGGTTTTGGGCCCCTGGGGGCCGTTTTTGTTACAGAACCGTTTTTGCAGCATAGCTGCAAAATCGGTCCTGTAGCAAAATCGGCCAAAAAGCGGCCCTGGCAATGAGCTCGGTTGCGGCCGAGCACTTTGCCAGGGCTGGTTTTGGTTCCCAGTCCAGCCCTGGTTCCAAGTGCGTCCTGTGCTTGTGATGGCACTGGATTCAGGCTTACCTGGCCCGGTGATACCACGAAAACGGTCCTAGGAAGCTTGTTTCTGGTTCAGAGAGGACCTGGCCTGGCAGTTCAGTGTGGACTGTTCCCATAGGGAGCAGGATAAAGACTGATTTGCATATGTCTGGGTCTGAAGTGTAATGGTGTGGTGACCAAAAGAACAATGGATTTAGGCCCAGATCTCTGTACTTGTGGTGAGTGTTTGAAATTTTTCAACATTCTGTTCAATCAATTGTTCTTTTTGAATCCAAGATGCCATATTTATTCACTGCTCCACTGAGAAGAAACTAATCACTAAGCTTTTTGAGGTAGTACAAAGAGAACAGGATAGTGGTCTATCACTGAAAAAGGATAAATGCAAGTTCATGAAGTCCATTGTGTAATATGTTGGCCGTGGAAGGCTGAAGGGGTTATCCCCAAACCATCCTTGGTGTCTGCTGTGAAACAACAGGCCTTTTTGCAGATGTCCCCCCACTTTTTGCTACTAGATGATGGTTCCCGACTCTGACAACGCACTGAAGTCTGCTAACCAGTCCCCAGCGCCAGTGCTCTCTCCCTAAAACCAATACATGTGAATTGGCAACCTTAATTGTCAAGGACTTTGCCCCCCTTATAAGTCCCTAGTATATGATATCAATGATAGCCAAAGAATGGAAGTTTAACGGGCCACCAGGGCCTGAAGCTCTGTTTATGTCACACCGAGGGACCCTAGCAAACCAATGACAGTGTCCTGCCATTGCAGACTGGAGGAGCAGTGCAAACTGCTGCAATTCGACTTTGCCCTCACCATTGTCGCACTATTTTTAATATATATATATGTCAGTCACCCCTAAGGAAGGCCTCCTTAGCCCAGGAGGCGGGGTGCATTATATTAAAGGTCAGGACATCTAAGTGCAAGCAAATATGTCCCTATAATAGTCTTTGTTTCTATTAAAGGCTACTTTAAGTGATCAGCGCTCCCAAGGATAACAGGGGCTGGTGCCCGGTCAACCTCGGGGATGCCAACACCACTCAAGTTTCTTGTATAGTATATGAAGTGATATTATGTGTCTTTTCACGTTTTCTATCTATATGATGTCGGTGGAAGGTCACTTAGCAGGCCTGATCTCTTGAACTCACTGTACTGACGATTGTCAAATGTGTCACAGTCAGAACTCGTTTTCCGCACACGCACAAGGTATTTTTCTACTTCTTTAAAGTCACATTCTGCTTCTGTCCCAGAAAATCTTTCTGGAAACTTCACAAGTTAAGCAGTTAAAGCTCCAAGCTTTGTTCCAAAATAGTGTCATCACCCGTAAGAATATATGTCTTGATAAGAACACTGGGGATCTATGCTCCAAGTTTATTGAACAGAATATGAAGTGGGATTAAGTGTCTTTTCTCACCTGGTCTATAACGTACCCATAGCTCTGACAATCCTTGACTTATGAACATTGTAACAAATCTAAGTAGTACAATAATAGCAACTGTGCCATTTGCAGTACAATGACTCAATTGGAACCATTTCAAACAGCCCCTCACATGTGGCACAAAACGTAGGTCTGCTACCTCCACTTTGCTGTTAATTTCTTGATCAATATGTCCCTTACCTTTGGAAGATATCTCTGCAGGCACCAAGTCCTCAATGACAATTGTTTCACTCGAAATAATTAAAAAGTCAATGTTCACTGAAGTGTCAGAAATGTTTTAGTGAGTTAACATCTCCCAGTTCATCTTGTTCGATGTATATGACCAGAATTTATCAAGTTGCACAAGTATAGGCGTTGAATATTTGATGCAACTAGGTCAATTGTTCTACTTGTAGATATTTGTCTGATTCTCTCACATTCTTTGGCAGATAGTTCAAGACAACTGTCAAAGACAATGTGCATTTCTTGCAAGGTGAACACTGTCTTTGATATCTGTAGGGCAGTCTGAACGACCTCTCAGAAGTTTTGCATGGATGAAATTTTGACCATTACCAATTGTGACATATAGTCCACAACAACAGCAGTTTTAAATGAGGACACCTTTTCGAATTCAAATCCTTCAGGTGAAAGTTTTTTTCAAGCTCTTGTATGTGTTTGTGCTTCACTGGTTTGTTTGCAGCATCTCCATCAAATAAAGTGTTTGTTGGAAGAAGATCATGCAACAGAATATTCTTGATAAATTCACCCCTTTCTTTTGCTACATCCATCTCTCTATGTGCTTGCAAAAGTTGTTTTTGTAACCTATTTTGTAGTGGCTGGTTGGATGAAACTCTTACTATGGCAATTAAAGTGTGGAAGTTTAGCTTTAGTGATTATATCAAACAGCTTTTTCTCTTTCAATACACATCTCTCCTGCTTCACTTCTGTGTATAGTTTTGATCCATGTTCCAGGACATCTAGTAGATATGTCTTTATATCGTTATCCAGATACTGTTCGTTCACAAAGTTGTGTAGTCGCATAGACTCAGCCATTTCATAGGGGTTTCCTTGCTGCTGCATGAAATGACGAAGGCTGTCGACATGTTTATTAAAACATTCCCTGCTATTTCCTATAAAATCGTGGTGAGGAAGAGTTTCACGATGGTCCATTAATTTTGAATTTGTAATCTCTCTGAAAACATTGCAAATAGAAAGGACTTCATGGTGAACTAGCTGCCATTGAGCAGCATATTCACTTTCACAGGTCTGACCAACAAGTCAGTTGGCGCTTTTCTTTGATCTCTGGATCATCTGTTCCAGTTTCATAACTTGGGGCTACAACATTGAAACCTTACCTCTCTGTCTTTCATCACAGAATGTCTTTGGATACATTTTCTGTCGAGGTATGGTTTTCCTACCTCTAGCTTCATCACTCTTTTCCAGGACCCATATCACAGGTAGTTTATGCAATTGAATTCACAAAACACAGTAATCAGTGACTCTGCAGCCTTCACACGCAGCTCCAAATCACATTCCCAATCCACATGTACCAAGTTTTTCACTAGAGCTATCATGTGTAAAACATTTCCCCAGTGCTTGCAAAGTTCAGATTGTTTTCACATTTTTGACAAGCTCTACAAACTTGGTTTTCAGGTTTACTAATTCTGAACTGAATGTATTGAGCATTGCTTGGCTTTGTATTGTGTCTTTTGAATGAAGTGCAACCTATGCCTTGTTAACTTCTGAGATAATATATGCAAAACCTTATTTGTCATCCTTGTTCCAGAAATCATTCCACTGCATTGTTTCTAAAGCCTCGGATATATTGAGCATACCTTGTAACAAACTACCAATGAGTTCTACTTAGTACTGACTGGACAGTTTTTCTTCCAAAGATTTCAAACTCAATAAGTGCACCGTCAAAAGATATATAATGCAAAGCCAGGCAATGTTCTATACACTCAGTTCAAAATCAGAAACCTAAAAACCAAGCTCGTAGAACTTTGCATGCATGCATACATTCGAAAATATGAATGTCCAACGAGCTCCCAGCAGCAATATACCCCTCTGCTTTTAATTATTTTGTGCTCTTTGAAAAAGCAAATGAAGTTTTAAAGCCACTCTTGAGTGCTGGCTACGGGTTCACACTCAGTCAGATCAGAGAAACAATGGTCAACATTCCATCGCTGGGTCTCCGGCTGAGCCGAAAAGCTAGCACCTCTCACCTGACGAACTATGCCCTATGAGGGCTGCCTGGTTCACCACCGAACTCCAAGAAGACAGAAGCTCCTGCAGACGTTTGGAGGGAACCTGGAGGAACCAGAAGACCACGGAAGCATGGAACAACCACAAGAGCGCCCTGAAGGACTATCACCAGCGTATAAGGAACACCAAAAGGACCTTCATTAGTAAGAAACAAAGTCATGACCAAAGCATCAAACGTCAAGGAACTGTTCAACATCAATCAGCAGTTTGCAAAACCCACCTGCAAAGCCACTGACATCACACCCTTCCAGGAACTCTGCGGCAAACTCAGCTCCTACTTTCACCTGAAGATCAATGCCCTCTATGACAACTTCAGCGAGCCAGCAGAAAACAGCACCACACCACCCACCACTGCCAAGAAGCCAGCCATTACCTCCTGGACCTCGGCTTCCATCGAGCTCATCTCCTCAACCATGAAGAAGACGCACTCAGGAGCCCCAGCTGACCCCTGCTCTCCTCGCATCTTCCACAGGGCAGCCGCGGTCATCGCACCCGAACTAGGACGAGCAATCACTCCGCCCTCGTATCTGGCATCTGCCAAGACGACTGGAAGTGTGCAGAGGTGAAACCCCTCCTCAAGAAACCAACAGTCGACCCAACTGTTCTGAAGAGCTACCAGCCCATCTCTCTCCTCCCCTTCACAGCCAAACTCACCGAAAGACTCGTGAACGCCCAGCTAACCGCCTTCATCAAAGAAAACTCCATCCCAGACACATCCCAGTCTGGCTTCTGCAGCAACCACAGCACTGAGACTGCCCTCCTCGCCGCCACCGACGGCATCCGCATGCTGCTAGCCCAGGGACACACCGTGGCGCTCATCCTCCTAGACCTCTCTGCAGCCGTCGACTCCGCACTCTATCCGCCAGACTCCACAACTCAGAAATGCAGGGATCCGCACTAGACTGGATCCAATCCTTCCTCTCTTGCAGAACCCAGAGAATCAGCCTCCCCCCTTCCTCTCCGACCCCACTGACAGCATCTTCACTAAGCCTGATGCTCTTCAACATCTACATGGCCCCCGGCGCCGCCGTAGTCAGACAGCACGGGCTCAGCATTGCATCCTATGCCGGCGATACCCAACTCATCCTCTCCCTCACCAAGAACCCTGAAATCACCAGACTGAGCTTCCAGGAATGAATGAGAAACGTAGCAGCTTGGATGAAGGACAGCTGCCTAAAGCTTAACTCCGAGATGAACGAGGTCCTCATCCTCTGACCCTGCATATCCACCTGGGACAACACCTGGTGGCCCCCCACCCTCTGGAGCCCACTCACCCCGACAGACCACGCTCATAACCTCGGCATAATCCTTGACTCCTCCCTCTCCATGAACCGCCAGAATAAAGCCATCGCATCCACCAGTTTCAACTGCCTCCGCATCCTCCGCAAGACCTTCAAATGGATCCCTCGGACTGCAGAAAGACCGTCACCCATGCACTCATAACCAGCAGACTAGACTACGGCAACGCACTCTAAGCCGGAATCAACAAAACTCTTCTAAACAAGCTCCAAACCATCCAGAACGCCACAGTCAGACTCATCCTCGGGACACCACGCCACGTACACATGACCCAACACCTAAAAAGCCTCCACTGGCTCCCCGTCGAGAAAATGGTCACCTTCAAACTCCTCACCCACGCCTACAAATCCCTCAACATCGGACCCAAATACCTCAACGACTGAGTATGCTTCCACGTACCCAAAAGGAACCTTCGCTCCGCTGACCTCGCCCTGGTAGAGGTCCCCCGCATCTGCAGAAACAGAACCGGCGGGAGAGCCTTCTCCTACATCGCAGCCAAAACCTGGAACAAGCTCCCGGTCAACATCAGATTCTCCCCAACCCTCCACACGTTGAGGAAGGATCTCAAGACCTGGCTCTTTGACTGACCCAGAGCTGTCTACCCCCTCCCCAGCACCTTGAGACCCTCACAGGTGAGTAGCGCGCTCTACAAACCACTGATTGATTGATATTCCTGCAGCATCTAGAACTCTCTTCTGTCCGGCCGCAGTTAATGTTAGCTTTTCTTTTTGATTAGTTTGGCATATGACACATTTTTCTTTGTTGAAGGAGTCTTCAGATTTTGCAGTTAGCAACACTATGTCAGGGCGTAAGTATCCTGTGCTGCTACCTGTTTCACTCATGTTTACACATTGAATCAACAGAAAACCTGAAACAAAAACAATATTAAAATAAATTACCAATATGATGGCTAAAACACATCATTATAGAGACGGATTAGCAATGTGTACCCAAGCTAAATTACTTCTCTAATGATAGAAAAACACAAACAACAATTTTTTTATAGAGGTATATCAAGGGGCCAGGACTAAGAGCAGTGGTGGGAGGGGTAGCAACGGCCTTCCTGGCATACTGCCCTCCACGTGAGAAACTAAAGAAGGTCCATCTGGGGGTTATCTTAAATGCCCGGGGTTATGAGAGCGAGGCACACGAGTACCCATTACCCGAGTCCAACACCATGAATAGAGAAGGGCGGGAGGCAGACCGAGGCAGGGCATTGCAGGCAGACACAGGCAGCAGGAGAGCGCTGAGTGGTGGCAGTAGAGGCCAAGGGCACAATAAAAACATTGCTGTACTTAAGAGTAGCTTTGCCCTGCAACGGTTGCAGTATGATGACATGGTGTACCACAGAGGGGCACCTGAGGAACTATGCTCATTGACGCTGCTGAGTAGCCACAAGATGACAATGCAAAAGAATAACAGTGCCTAGGAACCAGGTCAAAGTGCAGTCAAAATAATAATTCCCCCTCATACAGGCAAGCAAAAAGGGGTTAAGAGGGTGACCTCAGTGCAGGGCATTGCAATAAAGGTTCAGGTGACATGTCTATGGAGCACAGCACCAAGGAGGACAAAGAAAAAGCCAAGAAAGGCTTGGTGCAGCAGCCCAACAGACAGGGCCAATGGTGTCTTTATCAGAGGAAGGGGTAGTTACTCCTGGACAGTAACCATATGTTGAGGGCAAAGAGCACAGGGGGTCTGGGCTGTGGCATGAGAGACATATGGGCGGGCAACGTATTTGGATTCCTGATGCAAACAATTACAGACAGAATAATAAGGACACATTAGAGCCAGGGAACAGGACCACAGCCACCTCAGGCTGTGGCAACTTGAGGGGCGAAGAGAGTGATGACCTAATAGGAGAATCCCACCCAGTGCCGTTAACAATAGCCCCTGCCACCCCCACTATGCGGGGACATGAGCTCCAGGGGGCCCCCTTATTCACTGTGCACGAGTGGCAGCTGAGAACTTACTGTGTCCGGCGCGTGGGACCCCCCCACCCCCTCTATGTTCTTTGCATGGGGCCAGGGCCGGTCCTAGAACTTCTGGGGCCCCGGGCGAAAGGGAAGATGTGAGGCCCCTCTAATTTGCATGTAACATCCAGTCGCGGCCGGCATGACTCGCGGGTGGGGGGTCTCGCGGGGTTCTTGCGGGAGGGTACGCAGGGGGGGGTAATATAAAACTAAACTTCCCTTTCCGGGTCTGGTGTCGTCTCTGCTCTCCTGCAGCCTCCCTTCCCTTTCCTAAGCCAATCACAAAGCTGAAATGACAGCGCTGTGATTGGTCCGGACGGTGACCAGCCAGACCAAAAAGGCCAGAGTGCGCATGACTGGTTTGGTCGGCCCCAGAGGGCCGACCAAACAGTCAGAGCCCTTAGCAGTGTGCAAGCCACTCCTCCCTTGCCCTAGAGCAGAACACTCCCCCAACCAAACACTTCTGCTTTCTCGCAGTGCGAGAAGCAGAAACATAAGAAAGCAGTGGGGTGACACTCCTCCGCCCTAGTGGAGGAGCCATCCTTGGTAACATCACAAGAAGTGACATCACAGAAAGTGACATCACAGAAAGTGACATCACAGAAAGTGACATCGCAGAACTATTGATCTTATTTGGCATCACTAAAGAGATCTAATGTGGATATCAGTAACGGATAAAAAGATAAATATACAAATTAAATAAGTCCATATATTTTAAAACTGTATTAAATGGATTACATTTGTCACTAGGATGGAAAAGCTAGGTTCAGGTCTAAACAAAGATGGATATTTGTTACTCATGTTAACTGATTGTTTCCAGATGACTGCATGATAAACATTCCAGTTCTGTCTCATAAAGGGGGGAGATCCTGTGGAGGTAATGAGGGGCGGGATCATTCAAAATATAAAATTACACAAGAGAAAACCTCTCACCCCATGGATATAATTGCAAATTTCAAAAGGCTCCCTTGTCTTTCTGTGCCATTATTGTGCTACCTTAGGATGACATTAATACTTAGTAATTTGTTTTAACGTAAATCCTCTCACCAGGATCCCAGAGTCATAGGACAATCTTTTTTATGTGTGGGCTCTTTACTCGGCAGAACTATGTTATGTGCAAAAACACAACACATATAATACAAAATTACAAGACACCATTGCAAACAAATAAAGATTGTACATGAATAAAAAAGACTTGAAACAACCGAGACCACTGCTAAATCATACATTGACTTGAAGGTATGCTTCAGATTGAAGTGGTTTTCAAATCAGCGTTTTTGATTGGGTGTTAGAACTGTAGGAAGTAGAAGTTGTTGGCTTTAGCGCTGGTGGAGCCCTATGCGACAATGTTTGTTTCCCCCCCCCCCTCCCAATGACTCGCTCTGCCATGGATTCCCTCACTACCACCCTTTAACAGTGTCCCTCAAGTCTCCACAACCACATTCTTGCTCAGATGCATTCAATTTGATTTACAGCGCCACTGACATCAGTGTAGGGTGTCAGAACTTTATATCACACCCATTACACAGAGACAATCAATCATACGTCTGTAAATCACAAAAGGTAATGTAACATAAGACAAAGGACTACAAGGTGTAGAAGTCACATGACAATCCTACTAGTAGGCAGTATAGTTTAATAGCGATTTATCTGGAGAAACACAAACTCTGGATTTGGAACGTAATACCATAGTTGGGGATTCTCTTTAAGAACCAGAATTGATTTCTGTCCAAATGAACCCTTTTTGCATCATTAGGATAATCAAAGACTAGGGGAAAAAACATAACGCTCTAATGTATACCTTCTGTGTTTGCATGTAGCTCTTAAATGACAGTTAATAGCTCATTGTTCTGTGTTAGGAGTTTGACTTATAAACTGCAAGTAACAATGGGATCTCTGACAAAAGCAGTAACCCACTGGCCTATTTACATCATGTTGACTTAGTGATCTGCACGGTACATGTTCTTTGGAGCAGGCACATTAACCTGCTCTACCGTTTCACAAGTCAAAACTTCCACCTGACGAAACTCTATCTTTCTCAAGGAAGAAACATTAATCACCGGAGATATCATGATATTTTTATTGTTGCCGAAAATTGTTGGAAGGAAGGAGGCGGCAAGTGCTTTTAAAAACAAAATATACTCAAAAACATTACGACCCCACCCACAGTCAGCTCAGTGCGATCTCACCGGTCACACCGCCCTAGAGCCTCACTGCTCAAGGGTCCTGTGACCTCAGTGACAGAGTCACTGTTGCTCTAAGGCAGAGGTCTTCAAACTTTTGGATGCCGAGACCCCCCCTGTCAACATTTTCAAGCGTAAGGACCCCCTCCTGAAAAAAATGTCTAAACCTCTAGGTTATGAGGAAGGTGAGGACCAAATTATACGACAGGCTTGACTAAATTGTGTGAGTAGAAAATTTAAATAATGTTCTGTGATGCTGCGTATTTTGGGGTAGCATTGCTTTATTATTTAGAATTTTTTTAAACACAGTAATACTGAGGAAAGATTTCACCCCATCAGTACCAGTTTATAAGCAAAATACAGCAATTAACATCAGAAAGATGTCTAGTCAACCTCTGTGAAGGGCCTCCCAATCCGCAGGAATACGCGCTGCCACATTAGAAGCTCACCTGGCCATGGCCGGGAGCAGCAAGGGTGAGTGCATGGTGATTGGTGTGAGTGCATGGTGAGCGGGTGAATTGTGTGAGTGCATGGTGATTAGTGTGAGTGCATGGTGAGCGGGTGAATTGTGTGAGTGCATGGTGATCAGTGTGAGTGCATGGTGATCAGTGTGAGTGCATGGTGATCAGTGTGAGTGCATGGTGATCAGTGTGAGTGCATGGTGATCAGTGTGAGTGCATGGTGATCAGTGTGAGTGCATGGTGATCAGTGTGAGTGCATGGTGATCAGTGTGAGTGCATGGTGATCAGTGTGAGTGCATGGTGATCAGTGTGAGTGCATGGTGATCAGTGTGAGTGCAGGGGGAGCGGGTGAACAGTGTGAGTGCGGGGTGAGCGGGTGAATAGTGTGAGTGCGGGGTGAGCGGGTGAATAGTGTGAGTGCAGGGTGAGCGGGTGAATAGTGTGAGTGCATGGTGATCAGTGTGAGTGCATGGTGATCAGTGTGAGTGCATTGTGATCAGTGTGAGTGCATGGTGATCGCTATGAGTGCATGGTGATCGCTATGAGTGCATGGTGATCGCTATGAGTGCATGGTGATCGCTATGAGTGCATGGTGATCAGTGTGAGTGCATGGTGATCAGTGTGAGTGCATGGTGATCAGTGTGAGTGCATGGTGATCAGTGTGAGTGCATGGTGATCGTTGGGAGTGCAGGGTGAAAGTGAAGGCGAGAATTTATTTATTTTATTTATTTGGTTTCTTGTAAAGCGCAGGAATTCGATTTCCGAAGAGATATCTCCGCGCTGTGTTGTACTGAAGATAAGTGGGAGCAGGAGGATTGTATGACTTAACTAGGATTGCTGGGTGGGAAACAGATACGTTTTCAGATATTTTCTGAAGGTGGCAAGATTGGAGTTCTGTCTTATGAAAGGGGGTAATGAGTTCCATAGAGTAGGACCTCTAAATGCTAGGGCTCGGCCTCCCTGTCTTTCTCTTCTGATCCTAGGGATCTGCAGCAGGGCTTGATTTTCAGATCTTAAGGATCTACCTGGCTGATACAGTTGGAAGATTTCATTTAGGTACCTAGGGCCAGTACCGTACAAGCATTTGTGGATGGTACAACAAATCTTGAATAGCACTCTCTGGCGAATTGGGAGCCAATGTAGCTTGCTTAGTAAAGGATGTGAGGGAGATCTCGCAGGGGCATTAAGGATCAATCTAGCAGCAGTGTTCTGAACAACCTGCAATCTCTTCAACTGTTCTGTATTAGCGGATATAAGCAATCCGTTGCAGTAGTCTACCCTACTCATGACTAGGGTTTGTACGAGTGTTCTCCGGTGATGGTCAGCTAAGTATGGGAACACCCTTCTGAGTAGGCCAATGACTCTCATGCAGGTTCCTGTAACCTGTGTGGCGTGATCTTTTAGTACCAGGGATTGATCTAACTTAACGCCCAGATTTTTCACGCTTTCCTTAGGACAAGGAGCTGTGCCCAATTCTGGAGGCCACCACTCAGGTGTCCAGAGGAGTGGTGCGTTCCCAAAAAGCATGACCTCCGTCTTGCCCACATTACACTGTAGGAAATTGGAGGTCATCCATCCAGCAATGGCTCTCATTCCAGCAGCAAAGGAGTTCCTTACTGTAGGGGTCATGTTTTGGAATGGGAACAACAGCTGGGTGTCGTCTGCATAGGATATTGGTATGAACCCAAATTTCCTTGCGACCTTCGCCAGGGGGGCCACATACACATTAAATAATGTGGGGCTTAGGCATGAGCCCTGTGGAACCCCCTTGGTGAGCTCTCTAGAGATGGAGTAGTGAGAGCCCAGGCGAACATTTTGGGATCGGTTGGAAATGAAGCTTTTCAACCAAGATCGAGCAGTTCCTTGCACTCCTACTCCCTCCAGACGACTGATCAAGGTGTCATGAGACACCGCGTCGAAGGCAGCGGACAAATCTAATAGCACCAGAATCATAGAGCCTCCCCTATCCTGTGCCATTCGGATGGTATTGGTCACGGAAAGGAGAGCTGATTCTGTGCTATGATTTGGTCTGAACCCAGATTGAGAGGGGTCCAGACCGTCCGCTGCCTCGATGAATTTAGGGAGATGAATGTTAACGTGTCTCTCAGTCATCTTACTGATGTGGGGTAGGAGGGATATGGGACGCAGATTATTGAGGTCTGACCAAGGTAACGTGGTGTTTTTACGGATGGGGTTCACGACCGCCATTTTCCAATCGTGGGGAATTCTACCTTCCCTAAGGGAGATATTGATCAGTGCTCTGAGGCTTGGGGCAAGAATGCTGCCCAATGGCACAGCCACCGAAGCTGGTAATAAGTCAGTCGGTGATCCGGATTTAATTGATTTAAGGAGCACTTCTACTTCAGCATGACTAATTTCTGGAATTGAGGTCAGAATGGGCCCACATATTCCATTTTGGGTGGGTTCATCTTTGAGACTGTCTATGTTATCTCTATTGTTATAAGAGGTTTTGGTGATTTTGTCATAGATTAGGTCTAGCTTTTTCTCAAAAAACATGGAAATGTCATCACATAAGTTTTGGTTGAAATCATCTGGGCTCTCACAAGCCATAGGCTTGACAAAGGATTGTATGACTCTGAACAATTCCCGAGTGGAATTTCCTGCCTCCGTAATTTGAGAGTCAAGTTTATTCCTCCGAGCTTTCCTTATATTCTTAAGGTAGTTGGAGTGGGCTTCTAGATAAAGAGTTTTACAGAATCAGAATGAGAAGTGAGTAGTCTGAAAGCAGGGTGCATTCCCAAAAACTTGAAGCGTAGGGTTTCAGATATAAGTTAAATTATTGCTATAATGGCATTAATCAGGGTCTGAGGGTGGAGGAAATAAATAATGTGCTGATCCTGCAACAAACTTCCAGTCTAATGATTAGGGTTGCCAGCTCATTATTTTGATGGCCCAGAAATAAGCAGTCACCTACAGCTGTATTTTTTGCACTTATCTGTGAATACTTAGAACAGCAAATATAAATAGAAAGCACTTTTAATTGTGTTCTAGGGATGCCTTAATGATCCATGACTAATAATTAAAGAGAATAAAGACAGAACAGTCACATACCTAATTAACACATACTTTTTTATTTATAACTCAATTTAGTGTCAAGAGTAGGCCTCTGCAGGATCTTTAAACAACACATAGCAGGCATGTTTCTTTTGGCAACCCAACTTTATATTTCTTTTCATTAAATGCATTCTCACACTACAGCAGTAAGTGTAAAAATACAAATGTAAAAATAGGCAGAGTGGGGGCCCAGGGGGTACTGGAACCATAAAAAAACGAATCTTTAGTAATCAGTAAACAAAGGGATGTAAATGTGCTAATGGTCTTTAAAGACCTGTGAAAACTCAGGCCGGAGATAAGAATCCAGACACTGCCCAGCCGAGGCCCCAGGAGCGTGGGCTGCTCTGCAGCAGCCCGGGTTGAGACACAGGATGGGGGAGGAGGGGGGCTAAAGCCCTGGAGGCCAGGGCAGATGTGACACTGTGAAGGCGCAACCCCCTTTGCATCGTTCCACGGCCCCCCTGGGGGTCGCGCCCCACAGTTTGAAGACCCCTGCTCTAAGGTGTGCTGCTTCGTAGGCCTGCCCACAAGACTGGAAGTGAGCTTCAATAGGGGTTGTAGTGGACAGGCTTTCAAGGTTAACTCGCACTTGCCATCGCTATGGTCCACCTGCTGGTGCTCAGACACCATTCTTCTAAGGTCTTTCGGGGCCTTCTAAGGTCTAGCATGGGAATGTGCTCTGTCAGGAGAATGGTATGGTGGACTGGTCATGAAGGCTGAACCTGGTTCCAAAGTTCCAAATTTGGCAGCTCTGACCATAGTGCCACATCCTCTCCCCCACTGACCACCGTACTGCCCCACTGAGAGAAACTCGCACTGCCTTCACCTACAACCCAATTGCGCCCTGCAATAAACACCTTGATGCAACACAATCTAAATTATGCACTAGACAAGAGCGATATGAGCCTAAAATAAAAGTAACATACTGGAAAAAGCAAACACTCATAGGGAATGCAAGATTAAGTACAGCATGTGAAATGTAAGCATGAATAACATGCTAACCTCAACGCTTTTACACTCATTGTTCAGAATCAGTGAGTGCTTTTCCATGAAAAGGTAAGGACATTACTACAGGACCAGAAGGGACCCTTTTCAATGTCCATTGCTTAGATCCTTACAAAATGTAAGCAGGATGGTTTAAAAAGACCACATTTGTGAACACAGAGCTGCGGCATGCATTTTGTTTTCCTATCCGCCCATCAAACGGGTATGGCACAGTACCTCCAGGAATGGGGTGCTTCCTCACTCGGAACAAAAAATGCTGTTCAGAGAAATACAAGAAACCAAAAGTAGTGCTTCATTGGCAAACACTGTAAAGTGGCTCTAACGTGTTTTGGATGTGAATAAAATCAATCTGGCCCCTTTTCGACACACTCTGGTCTTGCTCTCCTTCCCGATGCTGCGCTTTGGAAGTGAAAAATCTTAGAAAGAGACTACCTTTCCAGCAAGAGTTTCTTTTTTGGATACATTTCACAGGGGTTCAAATAATGGAAGGAGGGAGTAATGGCTACAAAGCCCAGGGAAGGGGGGCCCCCACATCTGGGCCTTGCAGCTTGCTGTAGCAGTCTAGTGCTTAGAGGCCCAGGGAAAGGGGCCCCTCCCCTGCCCCTTCGAAGCAATAACAAGGCATTTCACAAAACCCTGCTCTACCACGGCAGTCGTAAATGCATTTTAAATGCATATTCTCATTAAAAAAACTGGGTGTTGCAAATGTTTAAAAAAGCCAGTGATCTGGCTGCTCCCTCCACCCTTCACCCACCTCTCCTTACCTATGTCCGGCTGTTCCTGGACTCAAAGGGGCATTCTGTCGCCTAGGAACAAAATGCAGAAACGGAATGGCTGGCAGCCTGGCACTTAACAGAGGTGCTGCCGCGCCCCTGACACTGTGAGCCAACATAATTGCAGTCCCCTCTCTGTTTGTCCTCCCTCCCCCACCCCCAGAAATCTCACAAGGCCCGGACCAGCAAGGTCAAGACATCTTGATGTGTATTGCGATTGTGTAGGGAGGGGGCCCTGGAGGAGCAGATGCAAAGGGGGCCCCACATCTGCACCTTGCAGCCTGGTCGAGAGCTGTGAGGGCCCCCTGCCCTGGACTTCGAAGCACTGGATAATGGACACGTCCCAGTGCAAGGGGCCCCGTGCCTAACCTTACAGCCTGATTTAGTGCTTTGAGGCCCAGGGGATAAGGACCACCTCTCCTGTGCCTCAAAGCAGTAGTGAGACACTTTGCTGAGCACAAGTGCCACCATTGCCTCCTTAATGTTTGTTCTTGTGTTTGAGTTGTCCTCCATTTATTGCAGTATTTTACCTCTACTTCTACTTTGTACGCTTTTGTAACCTGTACCCATGTCACTTTTTCCTCCTGTAATGTACCGTTTGCTACCTCTTGTATTTTCTTTGCTCACAATTGTCACTTTTTTTGCGTCATGTAACTTAAAGTTTGCTTTTGTAATTTGTTCGCTTGGAATTTTCTCCTCATGTGTCATTACTGTTCCTATTGTGAAGCCTCTGACACCTTCGGGTAAAGTCAGCACGAGTTAAAAACGCATAAAATAAATAAACACTGCCCTACTGTGGCAGTCTGAGCTAGATGCTCCCCCCCTCCCCTCATCAACCTCTCCTTATCTGCTGATGTCTGGCTCATCGTGGAAACAAAAGGGCCATCTATCTCCTGGAGAGGAAATACACAAAGGGCAGACAAGTTCTTCAATACAGGATTTTAACAGAGGAGCTGCCCCGCCCTTGTTCTGGAGAGCTGCCGTAATTATTGGCTTTGTTGCTCTCACATCCTCTACCCCTTGTTTACCCTCCCCCCACCTTTCACACCCAGGAATGCCGCCCTGAACAGCGAGGTCAAGACACCTTGCTCGGCTCACAAATACATTAGCAATGTGATCGAGTTGGGGAGGGGGGCCTCGGAGAATAGGTGAGCTGCCTGAGAACGTGTGAAAGCGGGGGCCCCCTATTATTGTGCTGAGCGCGAGGCCCTGGGCAGCTGCCCACACTGCCCATGCCTAGCGCTGGCCCTGCATGGGGCCCCCCTCAAATTTCATTATGCCACTGGTCCAGGCAATGTTTGGGAGTGGCCTGCATGTGCCGATCTGAGAGTGAGAAGTTTGGCGTGACCATTCTGAGATCGCGAGAGGAGAAGATGGATACAAATCAGTGACTGATTGAATAGAGAACGTTTCATGGTGGTGTAGTGGATGGTGAGTGCCCTGGAGTAAGTGGTGGTAGAACTGGGGGGAACCGTTGTGACTGAACTGGATTATAAGGAGAAAGTGGAAGAACAGAAGAGGGTGAAATACCGGCATGGCAAGAAATTTCAGGGGGGAGATGGGAACACGTGCATCAGGGAGGAGCTCTTAGCCTTCCTATCAGAGCGCTATACTACAGGGGGCAGACGGGCAAGGTATAACTCTGCACAAAAAGGAAAGAGGTGGCAGGCATGCATGGTTGGAGAAAAGCAAAAGCATAAAGAACAAGGAAGCAATGCAACTAAAATTGCGAGCAGGCGAGTCTAGTTGGTGATAGTGTTGGAAGACAGGAAAAGGACAAACACTTCCAAAGATGGTATAAAAAGGGGTACACACCAAAACAGTAGCTAAAAGTGTGGATATGGAAGAAATTGGGGACAAGGTAATTGAGGTCCCACCCGGGAAAACAAGGGACGCCCCTGGGGCTGAAAAAGGAGACATGGCGCTGGTCATGGGAGGAGGAGACGGGAACAATAAAGGAGAAGGCAAGCCTACAGAATCAGAAGGGCTGAAATAATTCCCATATAGGGGCATATCAATGCCACTTGGGGCACATTTGGCCGATAAAACAAAAGATAAAATATGGAAGGGGAGTTTGTTGATGTATATAAACTTTTACAGGAGAAGTACAGTATAAAGAAAGGTCGAAAGAGGAAGCCTGGGAACTGGCATGGAGACCAAGGGTCCTTACTAATGTTGAAACATGGACATCAGTTTATCTTATTTATAAAAGAGTATTCTGCAAAACATTCCTGGATATCTCAGTCTCTATAGTATAGAATATATAGATACAATTAGGAAGGTCCAAATAGATTTTTAAGGCATCGCATGGCTACACTATGATGAGGTATTTAGGGCCAGGTTAGGTATGATACCATATAAACTTTGGGGAGAGATAGATAATGAGTTGTGGCTACAATAGATGTATGCTGCAAGGCCATCGCCTGATTTGCACAAAGCAAATGGTTTCGCAATTCAATCCCTCCCTTGGATGGGGGGGGGGGGGAGAAGAGGGGGTAGGTGGCCACCTCGGGAAGGTGACAGGGATTTAATCCATGGGCATGTATGGGCTTTAATAGAGGATACTGCACACAAAACCCTTGTAAGTATAAGCACAAATGCGTAAAATGTGACAGAAAGCATGCAGTTCTACAATGCTTTGGCGAGTAAGCAGAAAATGCAAACATGGGACAAAAGGGAGACAGAGAGGGCAGCAACAACCGGCCAACAAGGGCTTTTGCTCCAATCAAAGTAGACAATTTGTTGTGGTACCTAGCATTGTACCCGGACAGAGAGGCTGCAATGATGCTGGAATGGGACTTTCGGGAGGGTTTCAGGTTGGGGTATCAGGATTCTAGACTGAGATGGTTTGCAGACAATTTCAAACCTGCTAGATATGCCTCAAACCGTGAGGGAGGAGCAGACCAAAGAGGTGGGAGTAGGAAAAAGGGCAGGCCCTTTGACCATTGGCCTTTGAATGGCCTAATGATGTCACCAGTAAATGTGGCACCCAGGAAAGTGGCCAGCGAATTTAGAATGATATCCATCCCCTTTCATGGCCTCCAGGCACCTCTTGCACAAAAACAATACTGAGAGGTGTTTTCCTATTTCTATGTAGGCTGAAACAAAGATATTTCTCCTTAATACACCTCCTTTTTGGCGCATTCCCTGGTTTAACTGTTCTTGTAAATCTGGGAATGCATCAAAATCCACGGATGTTGTGTGGGAACATCCACGAAAATGCCTCCTTGGTGCAGAGTAATGCAATGCAGCAATTTACGCTACATTACGTTATTCAAGATGTATGAAGCCATGCAGGACCACACAAGCTGGCCTTGTGTGTCTTCAAAAATCTAATTTGCATTGCTTTTGCACGACGTTGCGTGGTACAAGAGTAATGCAAGAGCTCTCATAAATTTGCCCCGAGGAGTATTGCCTTGTTGGAATTTTTTCCTTTGTTGGTAGCCATTGCTTTATGGGGGCAAGAGCTACCGGACAAGACTTCAACATTTAGGGGCCGATTATGATCGCGGTTTTCCCGCATCCTCCGGGCCGGCGGAAGCCACCGCCGGCTCGGAGGATGCGGGAAAACCGCTGCGGAGCCTCCAAAGACCCACCGCCAAATTAGGATGGCTGGGTACCCCCCTGCATTTGTATGCAGAAAGCGGCAGGCACCGCGCGGTGCCTTCCACTTTCTACAGACAAATGTAATGCGTGCATGTTTAACATTGCTGCGGGTGCAGCTTGAAGCCGCACCCGCCGCAATGTTAAAAATAGAGGATGTCACCGCCAGGGTGGTGGTCACATCCTAATTGCACAGGAGGGAACGCCGCAGCCCATGTGGACGTTCCCTCATCCTCGGTAATCGCGGACGGACTCAAGTCCGTCTGCGATCATAATCGGCCCCTTAATGTGGATATTGACACTGTAGTGGTATTCGTGAGTGGATAAAAGACGAAGGACAGGTGGCTTCTGAAATTTTTACAGTGCTTTATGCTTGATTGTCTGATGCACAATATTGTTTTTAAGGCTAGACATGTGCCAGGTATGAATAATAACATCGCATTGTCTCATTCACAGTGGCAGAGGTTCTGTGGTTTGGCATCCGGAACGTATGAACTCAAGACTGAGGTACCAGAAGAGATTTAGGAGTTGGGAGACTGAATGTGCCAAGTGTGGTAGAAAACGCAATTGCACAATTTCCCAGGTTCGCATACAGACAAGCTTCGGAGGAGTTCCAGCTCAGTGGAGCATCCAGGAGAGGACTTGATGCGGAAGACATGGAGAGCAGGAGAGAGGATGTCATTTCTTTCAATATGGCAAACATTAACAGGGGAGTTTCAGCGTCAACAATTGCTGGGAAGCTGTCTGGGATACGTTTTTAGGTCTCGCGACCTATCGATGTGCGCAAGCCCATCGAGCGGAGCGAGAATTCAAGTGGCGAAAACATCGTCAAACTAAGGGCTTTCAGCCCCGCGGTTTTCATGCAGTTCACGTGTACATGCACGCGCATCGCATGCAAGCCCAGCCTCTCGCAAGCCCAGCCTCTCGCATTCCCAGGCTCTCCCGCCCCCATCCGGCATCAGGCTTCTCCTCCCCTAGCAGCACTCCTCCCACACCAGCAACTCCCCCCTCCCACACCAGCACCTCCCCTCTCTCTCCACGCAATCACAGCCTTTCCCTAGCAGCACTCCTCCCACACCAGCACCTCCCCCCTCCCACACCAGCACTTCCCCTCTCTCTCCACGCAATCAAAGCCTTGCCGCACTGCCGAGCCTGTCCCAACAACACAACCCAGCTCCGTCACATGGCTTCTGCTTTGCTCTTCTTCCACCACCTCTCCTAACCACTGCTTCTTGGCGCTCGATACATCTCGCCACTTGACCCCCTCTCCTACCATTCCTAGCTACCCCACTTTCGCTCTCCTCACACACCCCAACACTTCTCCAACCCCTGCCCCAAAACCACCGCTCCCACTTTCCACTAACCCCGCTCTCGTCTTCTCCTGCCCCCCAGCGTCTCCCCACCACCGAAGCCCAAGTTCTCCCCTCACCCTCCAACGCTACTACTCACAGCCTACCCACGACCACCACAGCCATCTCAACAGCGCCACAGTCTCTGCCCTCAATCTCCAAAGGTCCTCGCAACTCAACTCGCACCTCCACCCACGGCACGCGCCGGCGCCATGTCAAGTGCCATACTCATGCCCGATTTATCAAAAGTCTCAAATTATCGACCGGGCATATCACTTTCCCCAGCAAAAGCCCCCCCCCCCCCCAGCCTTCATCACGCTCCAGGCTCCCCCCAACATAACCAAAACCCAGGAGGTTAAACTAGGCCCGGGGGTGAGGCCGGCCGAGGAAGGGGCAAACAGTAAGGAGCTCCCACGCAGCACACGCGCAATTAACACTGTGAGAAACGGAAGACTCAGTGGCCCCTCATCATAGTCAGCAGTGGGGGCAACGTTGTGCGTCATGCCACAGCCCCGCTTAATGCCGCCAGAATGTCTCTCGCCATCGCCACAGTGTTTGTCATCACAGCCTCCCTCGCCGACGCCCTACCTCCTCCACCCACAGTCTCTCTGGGTCACTTTCGAAAGCCTCTGTTCCACCAGCAATTTTGCAGCACGATACAGCGCCCTGAATGGGACCTCTTGGTGCTATGGACCCCAACTAATAAACAGGAGGGCAAACAAGAGTTGATTTAAGGTTCTACTACTTACAGCCTACCCACGACCACCACAGCCATCTCAACAGCGCCACAGTCTCTGCCCCCAATCTCCAAAGGTCCTCGCACCTCAACTCGCACCTCCACCCATGCTGCCAGAATGTCTCTCGCCATTGCCACAGTGTTTGTCATCACAGCCTCCCTCGCCGACGCCCTACCTCCTCCACCCACAGTCTCTCGGGGTCACTTTCGAAAGCCTCTGTTCCACCAGCAATTTTGCAGCGCGATACAGTGCCCTGAATGGGACTTCTTGGTTCTATGGACCCCAACTAAGAAACAGGAGGGCAAACAAGAGTTGATTTAAGGTTGTTTGAAAATCTGATTTTTCACTTTCCTTCTTACATTTTGATAACCTCTCACCTTTTCAAATCCCGAGAGCCCCTCCCCGTCTGTGGCTGCTTTCAGCTAGAGTGGCCATTTACTCCAGCGTCAGAGTCAGACATCACTCACACCATCCATCTTTTCAAAGGCCACGCCCTCTCCGCACCATGCTTCCCCTCGCCCTCTTTTCTAGAAGAACTGCCGGATTCCCACGACCCTCATCACGATGCACCACTGCCCCTGCAGTCACAGGGCTGAACCGCACCCACTGCGGACAGACACACCCTTCCCAAACGCCCTCACGCCCCTTCCAAACCAGCTGTCTCCTTGCACAATCAGCAACCCGCTGAAAAAAACACAACCGGAGAAAAATCACACATTCCGTTCAAACGCGACTGTCCCCTTGAGATATAAAACACTATACACACAAACATACACCATCTCTGCACTACAGTGGCGTATCAAAGGTGCTATGGGCCCTGGTGCAAGGAAAGAAGGTATACAACTATCGTCATGGTTCAGCTAGGGTATAGCTGTGGTTCAGTGGTCCCTTGGGTACCGGTGCCACAGCACCTGCTGCACTATTTGTAGCTACACCCCTGCTTCCCTATGCACAATAAATCAGTCTGTTCAAAAGCGATTAGAATGAAAAAAGGTTACCAGATGGGTAATATCACCATGGATGCCCGCTTCAAGTCCCGAGCCACCAGTAGTTTCAATTGGTTCAGTTGAAATTAACCAGCATTACAATGCCCAAAAACGCATTAGGTTGCTGGAGAAAAGCCCACACCCTGCAAATTGTGTCTTGATGACTAAGGACACACAACGCCACTCACACCCACGCAAGCCCACTCTTACACATGCAACGCCTCTCTCACACACGTAACGCCACTCTCACCCATGCAATGCCACTCACCCACGCAACGCAACTCACACACGCAACGCCACTCACACATGCAACGCCACTCACACATGCAACGCCACTCACCCACGCAACGCAACTCACTCAAAGCCAATCACACACACGCAGTGCCACTTTCACCCACACTGTGCAGTGCACAATAGGTCTCGCAGTAGGGAAGTTGGAGCTATTGGTTTTGTAAATGACAAAGCCCTTTATGTTTTTAAAATGAAAAAATAAATAAAAGGCATTGTTATTTGCAATTGTAATGGCTCCAACTTTCCTACTGCGAGACCTATTGGCAACGCCAGTGCTTGTTATTGAAAACGTTTTTGGGGCTATGAACTGGTTAGGAGAATTCTGCGTGGCTGGGTGAAAGACACATGAAGAGTAGGGGAAAGAAGGGATCCCATCACAATGCCATTTTGTGTTGTTAGTGAGAGGGCTTTTTATTTGTTAAATTGATCATGTTATGGTTATTTTTCAGAGCATTCCAGATATCTCATTTGTTCGGTGTACGGAAAGAGAAGGGTATACGGTCTGATAATATGGTGTTTCATGGGACCACGCTAGTTTTAAAAATGCACAGATCAAAAAAGCATCAGTGAAGACAATGGAGAAAGATTGTGCTGAGCAGCATAGAAGGCTCAGTGTTCCCTGTAGGGTGCTTGCAGGGTTCAGAAAGGCAGGTGAAGCTAGAGGTGGCGGGGTCTTTAGTCATAAAGATGGGACGGCAAACATCCTTTACCCCGCATGCATTACTCCGCAGTGCCATTACCCCACACTTTTTACACCGCATCATCTTTTACAACGCTGGGCTTGAAGCTCTCGGGACACATTAATTCAGAATTTGAGAGTCGTCAGAGGCCAATAGATTGGGTTTTCCTCTCAAAGAGATTATGAGGTTGGGGAGACGGCCCTCTGACTACTGTTTGAGATACATTAAGCACAGCGAGCGCATGTAAGAATGATCCACTAGCACAGTTTTCTGTTCTTCAGGATGCATTGCAGGACCCATGGCAGCATTTGCTCCATATGGATTATCCAGCATTGAATCATCAAATGGGCAGCGAAGCAGGCAGAGGCACGCCCCCGAAAAAGGAATTTGGGTATTCATTCAACTGAGTTTAGAATTGATTGGTGGGGAAGAGGAGGTCTGAAATGGATCCAGCTGCTGCCATGGATTTCAAATCTTTTGGAAGTGAGACCCAGCCCAGATGTGTTGATTACCCACCTAGGCAAGATTGATTTGGTGCAGGTCGGACCTTGGTTTAATCAAAGCTATGGAGACAGATGTGGAAGTGATAAAGCAGTCATGGTTGGGCACCTATGTGTCTGGAGGGCACTGGTTGCTAAGAGAGTTTGGCATGAGCAGTTAGGTATAATGTTGTTGAGAAAGCTAGATGAAAAGTTAACAGAAATTAATTGTTTTTGCTAGCTTAGTGGCATGGGTCTGATTGAACATGGAGACATCAAAAAGAGATTTTTATGTTGTTTCATTAGGACAGGGTACATCTCTCCTTTCTGGGCAATGAGTTTTACTTGGTAGAAATAAGGAAGCTACAAGCTAGCAGTTAGGAGGTGGTAGTAGTCCAGAGATGCTGTTAGGTGACAGCATACATGTTTTGGTGTATTGGCTGTTGGGTGACAGCCGGCAGACTGGATGTGTGTATGTGTGTGTGTGTGTGTGTGATGCAAGGTTGTTGGGATGACAACCATTTATTAAGTAAGACAAATAGGGGGCAAGGGAGACACCTATACAGAGTTTCCCTGGGTGATGACACCACACACTGGGCTGGAGGGGTTACGGCCTTGCCAGAGCACCATTTTGCAGAAGGAGGACAGGTGAGCACAACTGTGATCAGGTGTGAAAGGACGGTGAATGGAATGAAAGAGGAGCTGATGATTGTTGGGGGTTTTGCAGGTTGGGGTAGGTTTAAGGGTGGGGCGACAGGATCATTTATTATATTAGTGAAGTGGACTAGTTATCACAGTGTTTGTAAAGTTATGAAAGTTTGAGTTACATACCTGTCCTAATAAAGCAGCCTTTTGCTCTTACTTCTGGCCTGTTTATTCCGCGCCTTCTCACACAAATTTGTCACTGGATTTTAGACATGCTAATGTACAGTATATGGATTTATTTTCTCCAAATCCA
This sequence comes from Lissotriton vulgaris, assembly GCF_964263255.1. Taxonomy (NCBI): domain Eukaryota; kingdom Metazoa; phylum Chordata; class Amphibia; order Caudata; family Salamandridae; genus Lissotriton; species Lissotriton vulgaris. The sequence goes on from NC_141693.1 coordinate 1,945,277,846, forward strand.
GACCCCGGAACTTGATACATGGGGTTACAGGAAGTGTAATGCGGTTAATGCACCTCTGTAATCGAGTTCTAAGGGCACCCGGTCCCCTGCGCTCACGGGCGATGTCATCCGGGTACGCCGCTGAGAGCAGACCGGCTGCAGTATGTCGGTAATCTTCACAAAAAATTAGGTTAGTGGGGTTTTTAACATGGACATTTTGCTTCATTTGTTTCACTGTTCTATGTTGTCACCATTGAAAGCTTTTTTCAGCAGAATTTATGAGAGTTTCAGATATCAGTGAGACCAGACCAGGCACTTGGGTGGTGCATTGGTCCAAAATGAAGCTTTTAAGGAAGGAGCCAGCATATAGAATGTTTATTCCTTGTTTTTCTACATGCCAGGAAATGGAGCATAGATTTTAGGTTTACTATAGCATGACACTAATCAAGTTTGTCATTATTTTGCCTTTCACTCATTAGTTTAGAATTAGAACCCCGCAAGTTAAAAAAATACCAATGAATTATATATATGTATAGAAAGAGAGGAGAGTCAGAGAGAGAAACTGACTCCTTGGAAGTTGGACATGTTGGGCTTCTCTGGCGCAGAGTTGACCACCAATTGTATGCGCCTGCAGGGCGTAAAGTGAACGTCTTTTATCTAATATTCTTGTGAGTTAGTGCTTTATTTTCATACTGCACAGCTCAGAAACAGAAAAGACTTGGGCCCTTATGCCGCAGTTGCATCACTTTTTGTGGCATGAAAATTGCACCACACTGCACCATATTTACAAAGCAACACATCTAGGCAGATGTGTCTCTTTGTAAACCCCTGCGCTACATCATACCTGCGACAGGTATAATGTATACAGGGTGGTCGTTCCGGAGCAGGAAAGGCTTGTAGAAGTGTTGCAGTGAAATCTATGAGATTTCACTGCAACACTTCTACAGCCTCACTGCGTCAAATCCGTACACCTGCTTGAAGCAAGCGTAAAGGGTGACGCAGGCCTTTTCACATGGGGCCTGCCCCATGTGAAATGATTCATTGCTGGAGTTGAGTCTCTTCCCAGACACTCCAGCAATGTGTCAGTTTTGCGCCGACAGATATGTCAGGATTCCTGACGTATCTGTCAAGCCTTGCGACATGGAGCATTGTGCAGTAAATACGGAGCTTCCATGGTGTCGCAAGAAGGGCACACTGAAAAATGTCGCATTACTGTTTTACCTCATCGATGCAATACTTTTCATAAATGAGATCTGTTAGAAATGGGATTTCTGGTTGGCTAGGGCAAGCGCCTAAGCCAGGCCGAAACCACCACTTCTAGTCAGGGCAAGGGAGTTACACGCTGAAGATAACCCCTGCTCACCCCCTTGGTAGCTTGGCACGAGCAGTCAGGCTTATCCAAGTGGCAATGTGTAAAGCGTTTGCGCAACACACTCACACAGCAGCGACACACTAGGCACACCACAAAAGAAACTCCACACAAGGTTATGTAAAAAAATATCCTTTGCATTACTCATAAAACACATTAGAACGCAATCACATATATTCACTGTGACACCTGGCACTAGGTATTACTTTACAGGGATTATATACACTACAGGGCCAATCGGGCCACTGTCATACCATCATCACTCACAGTTAGTGAAAACAACCAGTAACTACTGGTAAAGGTAAAATTAGCATATACATATTAGGCCAACATCCTATTTAGCAACAGTGCTCTAAATCATTAGCACAACTCAGTCACCACTGGCAGAGACTGTCCCTAACAGCCCTCATTATGCACATATCTTGATCAGCAGTGTACCTTAGTACCCCTTAATAGTGAGCAACCCTCAATTACTGGGAATGCAATCCACAGCACCAACACGTCAGGATTACTAAGATTAGCATATTAGGTACACAGAATTATCAGGGCATAGCACAGGGACATATCGTGCCCACAGACTCTCTGGAGCACATCTAAGCACAGTATGCCCACCTCAGGCATCTGCAGGTCACCCTTACTGACCATCTAGGGTGTAGCCCAGCTTCGTGATCCAATCTACATGGGCTCCTCACCGGCAACGTGCCCTTACATCAGGACAACATCTGCCGATTAGACAACTTCCAATTACTGGCACCGAAGTGCGTGCAGCTCTATCTCATATCCGCTACCACAGAGCTTCAGCGTTTACCATGTGGGTTGCGCGGGCCACTATTTTAACCACGTGCGCCCTCATTTGGGAGAGATATCTCCCTTGGTCTCCTGGAGGATGACTGGTGCTCTCACCGGACCTGTTACGCCAAGGGAGATAGACGGTTGCTCCCTGTGTCCATGTAAGGCTGCTGTGCACCAACTTTGCTTCTCAGTGCTTTGCCCCAGAGAACTCACTCGACCAGCACTCCCGTTTGGTTAGCCTGACAGCTTTCGGTGCCATCCCTGTTGCTCGCCTTCCCCTTTGGTAGGTAGGGTGACCAACTGGCATAGGTGAAAATTCAGGACGGTGAGTGTAAAAATTCAGGACAAAGGGTCAAAATTGAGGACAAAAATTCAGGACAAAAGGTCAAAATTCAGGACAAAACTTTAGGACAAAAGGTAAGTTTTACAGATACGTCAAAGGTGGTCGCGCAATAGTATATATGTAAGTAAATAGACAACCATCTAAGTACAAGTCAAAATAGGTTTATATTAGGTTGAGACAATCGTGCACTTCACAGTTTTTCAGTATGGCTGCAGCTTGCTGCCTTAGACAATTCAAAGTTCGCATCTCACTCTAGCAGGTACATTAATCACCAGAATATAAGTGAAGCCGCTTTAATTGTTGATTAAAAACTACTGGATGTATAAGGAACTTTGCAATGCCAGCCCCCAGTAACAAAACTGCTCCCCCCCTTTCCAGCCTCCCAGGGAAACACCCGATGCCCGGTCGGGCCAGTCCTGCCTTGCTATCACCCTTCAATGGTGCCCCTCATCTTCTCTTAGACCGTCTCTCATGTGTATTTAATTTCTCTTATAGTGTTACTCATCCCAATTATGTAGGGCAGGGTGTCGGAGTGCGTTACATCACACACATTATATTGAGACAATGACTCATATTAACGTGAAAGTCAATGTATAGAAAATGCTACTTAAGATAATGGGTGCTACACGGTGTAATCATTCTTTTATCTATTATTCAGTCTTTCACCATTCATTCTGTCCTTTCATCTATGTGCCCATTTATATCCAAACATATTCAACCATTTGCAAACCTATCCACCATATATCCTTCCATCCATCATTACACTCATCCATCCCTCCATCCACCCTTTCCCCCCATCCATCCGTACACTCATCCATCCCTCCATCCACCCTTTCAGTCATCCATCCATTATTCATCTATCCATCCTTTCACCCCATCCATCCGTACAGTCATCCATCTACTCTTTCACCCATCCATCTATTCACTCATCCACCCAGCCATTTACCCTTTCAACCATCCAGCCATTCATTCATTCACTTACTCATCCATCCACCCAGTCACTTATCCTTCCACCCATTCACCCTTTCAGTAATTCATCCTCCCTTTCTCTCTCCATCCCCCTTTCACTTATCCATCCATCCATCCATCATCCACCCATCCATCTACTCATCCATTTATTTATTCCATCCATTGATCCTATTACTCATCCATCCTTTCACTCATCCATCCATCCGTTCTCTCATCCATCCACCCTTTCACTTCTTCACTCATCTATTCATCCTTTTGTCCATATACCCCTTTCACTCATCCATCCATACATTCACCATTTCACTTATCAATTCAATCCATCCATCCTTTCACTCATCTATCCACCCATTCACTCGCCCATCATCTAAGCTTTCACTCATCCATCCATCCTTTCATACACCCATCCACCCTTTTACCCATCCATCTACCCTTCCACCCATACATCCATCTATTTACCTTTTCCCTCATCCATACTTCCACTCATCCATCCATCCTTTCTTTTATCTATCCATTCACCCTTTCATTCATCCATTCATCCTTTCAGTCATCCATCCAGCCATTCACACATTCCTTCACTTATTTACTCACCCACCTTTTCACATTATGAGCTGAGCCTTTGTCTACGGAGTTGCAGACAGAAGAGGCCCATGAAGAACTTCACCCTCGCTGTAGTTCCTAAAGCAAGGGGTGGGGTGCGGGAAAGTTCACTATGCCCCTGCACATAGGCAGTCTGAAAACGTAGAAGTCATGAGTCACACATGATGCACAGTGACAGGATGTGAGGTGACTGTGACATGGTGTTGTTTCCAGGGCTTGAAGTGGTGTAAAAAAACTGGGGGGGGTCTCTTCAAAGGGGGTGTTCGATGTAATTAAGGGCGTAGTTTAAAACACCTAGGCTAAAAATCAGCGCTAGCGTAGTGTTCCGCCCGACTGGTATTATGTTGCTTCTGTCATTGCATCCAGATATATAATACAGCAAGTATCATTACACCAACAAAAACCAGGACTATTGGCTTTGTCAATTGTGGTTAGTTGCTTAAAAAAAAAAAAAAAAGCAGCAACCATGGCTTTGTTGGATATAATATTGAAAATACTTCAGTTAAAAAATGATGAGACAGTGAAAGAACGATAACCCGTTCTTTTTAACTTATTTTACAGGCTTCTTTGTATAAACGGTTTTCTTACGTTGCTAAAGTTGCAGCATTAGCGTTTTGCCTTTTATTTTACAGAACGCCCTGCTGTACACCGAGGCTTGAGGAGGCCGCCACATGCTTTACCAGCCCAGACTGCCCCATTGACATTCTGTATGTGGCAATCAGCCCCATACAGAATGACAATGGGCGGGGAGGGGCTGCTCTTTTGCTCTAGGAGGAGCGCGAGGCGGCCCCATCAGGAAGGTGAGGCCTCTCACAGGGCAGCAGCGCTGCTCCCTGTGATGGCCAAAATTACGAACAAAAGGCATCCGTAAAAGGTTTCCTCACGTATTACGGACTGTCCATGAAATTTACTGACGGTTGGTCACCCTATTGGTAGGGCCTCGCAGGCCAAACCCAAGGTACCAAGCAACTTCTCTCCGCTTGTGAATACATCCGGTCGGATCTCGCCGGCTGGGGCCAAGTATAGAGTGTAGTCTCTACCCCTGGCGCTGGCCTGGGGATAGAAGTAGAGCAGCTTCCACCTGTAGGGAGCACACATCGACCCTTGCTCCTCTCTGCGTTGTGGGACCGCCCACAACCAGGCATGGAATTTCCTGACTTCCGGCGGCCTCAAGGACTTCTCCTTCATTTTGGCAACCCGCGAGGCTCGCCCTTTTCTCACGAGAGCCCTGCCCATGGTCAAGCTTGAGTGGCCTGACTTCCAGTTTGCGGTACACTGCTCTCACTGTCTTTACTGCAAGAGCCCTCTCCTCAGGCTCACTTAGCAGCGGGTGCAGTGCCCGCTAGGTCCCTCAGGTGGGGGCACAGTGATGTGGGGCAAATAGCAGCCCCCCCATTCTTGCCCTTGGTTCCTGGGTCCAGCCACAGCGTGCCACTACACCGTAATTAGTGAGGGGAGGCAGAAGCACAGCGCTCCCCTTGCAAGATCTCTTCTCCAGTCCAGAGGCCAGAAACTGAAGCAGGGAAATGAATCAAGAGATCCCCAGGTGCTGGATTTTAGGCCACACAGCACAGTCGTGGGCGCAGGCAGGCCAGCTCACAGCGACCTCCAGCAGGAGGGTAGTCCTTCGTGGTGGTTCCTCCTGGCGCCCAGCAGTCCTTTCTTCACAAGTCAAGTCAAGTCAAGTCAACAAATTTGTATAGCGCACTACATACCCAGAGGGTTTCAAGGCGCTTGAGAAGGGGAGGAGGATTATTTGTCAAATATCCACTTTTTAAGCAGCTTTCTGAACGCTAGGTGGTTCTGGGTGAGGCGAAGGTAAGCGGGGAGTGAGTTCCATGTTTTAGCAGCCAGGTATGAAAAGGATCTGCCTCCCATGGTGGTCTTGTTGATGCGGGGTACAGTGGCGAGGGCTTGGCTGGAAGAACGAAGTTGGCGGGAGGGGGTGTAGAAGGACAGTCAAGAGTTGAGGCAATCTGGTCCGATATCGTAGAGTGATTTGTGTGCGTGGGTAAGCAGTCGGAAAGTGATTCTCTTATTGACGGGTAGCCAGTGGAGGTCTTTAAGGTGACCAGAGATGTGTTCGTTGCGTGGGATGTCTAATATGAGCCTGGCTGAGGCGTTTTGGATTCGTTGGAGTTTCTTCTGGAGTTTATCGGTGGTACCTGCGTAGAGGGTGTTTCCGTAGTCCAGTCGGCTCGTGACCAGAGCGTGGGTGACTGTTTTCCTAGTTTCGGAGGGGATCCAGCGAAATGTTTTTCTGAGCATGCGAAGAATGTTGAAGCAGGAAGAGGACACGGCGCTGACTTGTCTGTTCATTGAGAGTGAAGAATCCAGGATGACTCCAAGGTTCCGTGCGTGGTCTGTCGGGATGGGTGCTTTTCCGAGGGCTTCCGGCCACCAGGAGTCGTCCCAAGCGGAGGGGGAAGTACCTAGGATGAGGACTTCTGTTTTGTCTGAGTTCAGTTTCAGACGGCTTTGTTTCATCCATTCGGCAACTTCTTTCATTCCTTCGTGTAGGTTAGTTTTGGCGGTGTTGGGATCATTGGTGAGGGAAAGGATCAGTTGAGTGTCGTCCGCGTAAGAGATGATGTTGAGGTTGTGTTGGCGTGCGATGGCCGCAAGGGGGCTCATGTAAACGTTGAAGAGTGTGGGACTGAGTGAGGATCCTTGAGGTACGCCGCAGATGACTTCAGAGGCCTCGGACTTGAAAGGAGGAAGGCGGACTCTCTGGGTTCTTCCGGTGAGGAACGAGGTGATCCATTCAAGTGCTTTTCCTTGAATTCCGATGTTATTGAGGCGTTGTAGAAGGGTGCTGTGGCAGACTGTATCGAATGCTGCAGAGAGGTCGAGGAGGATGAGGGCGACTGTGTCTCCATTGTCCAGTAGAGTTCGAATGTCGTCTGTTGCTGCGATGAGGGCGGTCTCAGTGCTGTGTTTTGCTCGGAAGCCAGATTGTGAGGGGTCGAGGGATTTATTGGCTTCGAGGAAGGCGGCGAGCTGGTTGTTGACGGCTTTCTCGATGACTTTGGCCGGGAATGGAAGAAGTGAGATGGGGCGGTAATTTTTGAGTTCGGTGGGGTCCGCTGTGGGTTTTTTCAGAAGGGCGGTGAGTTCAGCGTGTTTCCAGTCTTCTGGGAAGGTAGCGGAGTTGAAGGAGAAGTTGATGACGTCTCGGAGGTGCGGTGCTATGACGGAGTCAGCTTTGTTGAAGATGTGGTAGAAGACATGTGGTATAAGTATTGGGGCTGTGACCCCATGTTTTGTTGCACCTGCTTGGAACTGCTATCGTCCATAAGAAATCCATCCGCATCTCAACCAGCTCTGACGCCAACCTCGCCAACTCCGAACACCTTCACTTCCAGATCCACATCGACCCCAAAACAACACTCAGAGAGCCCCAAAAAACCCCAAAAGAACCCAGAGAGTCCGCCTCCCACCATTCAAGTCCGAGGCCTCTGAAATCATCTGCGGCGTACCACAAGGATCCTCACTCAGTCCCACCCTCTTCAACGTATACATGAGCCCCCTCGCGGCCATCGCCCGCCAACACAACCTCAACATCATCTCTTACGCGGATGACACTCAACTGATCCTATCTCTCACCAAGGACCCCAGCACCGCCAAAACTAACCTACATGAAGGAATGAAAGAAGTCGCCGAATGGATGAAACAAAGCCGTCTGAAACTGAACTCAGACAAAACAGAAGTCCTCATCTTAGGTAAATCCCCCTCTGCATGGGACGACTCCTGGTGGCCGGAAGCCCTCGGAAATGCACCCATCCCGACAGACCACGCACGGAACCTTGGCGTCATCCTGGATTCTTCACTCTCAATGAACAGACAAGTCAGCGCCGTATCCTCTTCCTGCTTTAACATTCTTCGCATGCTCAGAAAAACATTTCGCTGGATCCCCTCCGAAACAAGGAAAACAGTCACCCACGCTCTAGTCACGAGCCGACTGGACTACGGAAACACCCTCTACGCAGGTACCACCGCTAAACTCCAGAAGAAACTACAACGAATCCAAAACGCCTCAGCCAGGCTCATATTAGACATCCCACGCAACGAACACATCTCTGGTCACCTTAAAGACCTCCACTGGCTACCCGTCAATAAGAGGATTACTTTCCGACTGCTTACCCACGCACACAAATCACTCTACGACATCGGACCAGATTGCCTCAACTCTCGACTGTCCTTCTACACCCCCTCCCGCCAACTTCGCTCTTCCAGCCAAGCCTTCGCCACTGTACCTCGCATCAACAAGACCACCATGGGAGGCAGATCCTTCTCATACCTGGCTGCCAAAACATGGAACTCACTCCCCGCTTACCTTCGCCTCACCCAGAATCACCTAGCGTTCAGAAAGAAGCTTAAAACGTGGATATTTGACAAATAATCCTCCTCCCCTTCCTAAGCGCCTTGAGACCCTCTGGGTATGTAGTGCGCTATATAAGTTTTATGACTTGACTTGACTTGACTTTGTTCTGCTTTGGCACAGGGCTTGGAACCCAGTTCAAGCCAGTTCTGGGGGGCACTTAACTAGTGCACAAGAGTCCCCATCGACAGTGTAGGTCCTGGCCCCAGACACACCACAGAGGGGCAGAGCCAGCATTGTGTAAGGCAGGCACAGACCTATTCAGGCCCAGGTGCTACTCCTCCCAATACTCTGAATGCAGATGGGCCTATTCAGCCTAGCGCTGACTCACCCAGAGCCTCTGGAGCTACTGCACCTCCTCAGCCCCTGTCATCCAGAGCCAGACATGCAATACACAACAGGCAGGCATAAAGACACATAGCACACAGAAAGGCCAACTTCTAAAAGTGGTATTTCTAAAATAGTGACAATAAATTTGTAAACACCATTACGCAGCATTTCTTACCACTATTCCAAACATACCAAACTTGATCATGCGGCTCCTCTCATATCAGGAATTATCACTGACACAAATATCGGGGAATCTCCAATGCATTCCTATGAGAGGGAAGCCTCACAGTAGTGAGAAAGCAAAATTGCTGTTTGTCACTACCAGGACATGCCACACAGTTAAGGCACTTTTCCTACCTTTTAACTACAGCACACCCTACCCATAAGCCTATTTAGGGCCTACCTTAGGGGTGACTGATATGTAGTTAATGGGGAGTCACAGATGTGGCACCCACTTTATGTGCCACATCATAGCTGCAGTAAACTGCTTGTGCAGGCCCTGCAATGGCAGAGGCCTGAGACATCCTTGTAAGTCTACATTGGTGGGTGGGTGCAAGTAGCGCTGCAAGCCCACCAGTAGCATTTAATTTACCGGCCCTGGGTACCTGAGATACCACTTTACAAGGGACTGATAGGTAAATTAAATACGCCAAACAGGTGTAGACAAATCTTACCACGTTTACCATAGAGAGCACATGCACTTTACACTGGACAACAGTGATAAAGTGCCCAGAAACCTAATACCACCAACACCAGGTCAGAAAAAATACCAGGGGGAAGGCAAAAATCAATCAATCAATCAGGAGTTTGTTAAAGAGCAACTACTCACCCGTAAGGGTCTCAAGGCACTAGGGGTCGGGGGGGGTGCAGGGTCCATTCCATCAAGGAGGGGGTCTGTCGAAGAGCCAGGTTTTGAGGTTTCTTGCGAAGATGGGGAGCGATGTTAGAAACAAAAATAAAACGATGGACCCTTCCTAACGTCAGCACCTGACTACCTTTCTCCCCGTAATATTATGTGGCCCTTGAGTTAATAAAGGGAATTGTGTGCACACTGGCTGGCACCCATCGTTACTGTGCCTATTCCCTAGGGAATTAAAGTACAAATAAAACAACCGCAAAGGTGCACCACAAAGGACAAGAAAATAAGTGCAAGTGGTATTTAGCACAAGAAAGAATTATTTCTCAAAGAGATGTTGGTAATCTTCTGGTAATCTTTATTTTCAGTTTTCAGTAAAACATACAGCCGACGCGTTTCATCCCAAGCTGGGACTTCTTCAGGGCTTTTATAGTCTTGATACGTCGCTTTTTGAGCGAGTGTAAAAGTAAAGAGTCCAAGGGGCGCCTTCCCAGACTCTGTAGTCCTAATATGCAAGCCGGAATATATATTTCCTTCCAATATCGAACAGTCAGGGTTGAACTGTAAAGTTATTTTTGAGTGGTGAGGACAGAGCTTTGCAGGATTCCTAAACAGTAAGGGGGGTCGGTCTCGCAACCTTAATTTGTGTGAGACTCAATTCATGTTCTGAGTTATTTGTAGGAATTGCAGAGGACAAGTGGTCCTATCTGTCCCAGGGAGGAGGGTGTGGGCACTGTATTCCAGTAGGCCGTTCGTATCAGAATAGCCAGCGCCCATCCACAGCCCTCGTCCCGCCGAAACACCCGCAAAGACGTTGTGCTCGAACACAACGTCTTTGCGGGTGTTTCGGAGGGACGAGGGCTGTGGATGGGCGCTGGCTATTCTGATACGAACGGCCTACTGGAATACAGTGCCCACACCCTCCTCCCTGGGACAGATAGGACCACTTGTCCTCTGCAATTCCTACAAATAACTCAGAACATGAATTGAGTCTCACACAAATTAAGGTTGCGAGACCGACCCCCCTTACTGTTTAGGAATCCTGCAAAGCTCTGTCCTCACCACTCAAAAATAACTTTACAGTTCAACCCTGACTGTTCGATATTGGAAGGAAATATATATTCCGGCTTGCATATTAGGACTACAGAGTCTGGGAAGGCGCCCCTTGGACTCTTTACTTTTACACTCGCTCAAAAAGCGACGTATCAAGACTATAAAAGCCCTGAAGAAGTCCCAGCTTGGGACGAAACGCGTCGGCTGTATGTTTTACTGAAAACTGAAAATAAAGATTACCAGAAGATTACCAACATCTCTTTGAGAAATAATTCTTTCTTGTGCTAAATACCACTTGCACTTATTTTCTTGTCCTTTGTGGTGCACCTTTGCGGTTGTTTTATTTATGGGGAGCGATGTTGTCTGTCTGAGGTGGAGCGGAAGGGCGTTTCATGCTTGGCCGCGAGGAAGGAGAAGGAGCGGCCTCCCGATCTGGTCTTTCTGGTGCGGGGGACCCCGGCGTAGGAGAGCTGGGCTGATCGTAGGGTCCTTTGGGGTGCGTGGAATTTGAGACGGCTGTTCAGATATGCTGGTCCGGTGCCGTGGAGGGCCTTGTGTGCATGGGTGAGCATCTTAAAGGTGATTCTCGCTCGGACGGGGAGCCAGTGGAGTGTGCGCAGGTGCTGGGAGATGTGGCAATGTTTTGGCAGGTTGAGGACCAGTCTTGCGGCGGCGTTCTGGATGTTCTGTAGCTTGCGGATGAGGTTTTTGTTTATTCCGGCGTAGAGTGCGTTGCCGTAGTCGAGTCTGCTGGTGACCAGGGCGTGAGTGACTGTCTTTCGGTGTTCGAGGGGGATCCATTTGAAGGTCTTACGAAGGAGGCTGAGGGTGTGGAAGCAGGAAGATGAGACAGAGTTGATCTGGCGGTCCATTTTGAGCTCGGAGTCCAGGATGATTCCCAGGTTGCGTGCGTGGTCTGTGGGGGTTGGCGGGTTTCCGAGGGCAGTGGGCCACCAGGTGTCGCTCCAGGTGTCGGGGTTTGGGCCCATGATGAGTACTTCTGTTTTGTCGGTGTTTAGTTGTAGGCAGCTGTTTTTCATCCATTTGGCGACGGCTTCCATGCCTTCTCGAAAGTTGCGTCTGACGGTGTTGGGCTCGTTGGATAGGGAGAGGATGAGCTGGGTGCCGTCTGCATATGACACGATGTTGAGTCCGTAGGTTCTGACGATGGGGGCAAGTGGAGCTATGTAGACGTTGAAGAGCGTCGGCCTGAGGGAGGAGCCCTGGGGGACTCCGCAGGTGGTAGGTGTGGGGTCTGAGAGGAAAGGGGGGAGTCTGACCCGTTGCGTCTTGCCGGAGAGGAAGGAGCAGATCCAGTCGAGGGCCTTGTCCTGGATTCCTGCGTCGTAGAGTCTGCGTATTAGGGTGCGGTGGTAGACTGTGTCGAACGCCGCTGATAGGTCTAGGAGGATGAGGGCTACTGTTTCTCCTTTGTCCAGTAGGGTGCGGATGTCATCTGTTGCGACGAGGAGGGCGGTTTCCGTACTGTGGTTTTTTCTGAAGCCGGATTGGGAGGAGTCGAAGATGTTGTGTTCTTCAATTAATGTGGCAAGTTGGGATTTGGCTGTTGATGGCTTTCTCAATGACTTTCGCTGGGAAAGGGAGCAGGGAGATGGGTCTGTAGTTTTTGAGGTCGGTGGGGTCCGCTGAGGGTTTCTTCAGGAGGGGGTTGACCTCGGCGTGTTTCCAGTCGTCGGGGAACGAGGCGGTGTCCAGGGAGCGGTTGATGGTGTGGCAGAGCATGGGTGCGATGGTGTCAGCGGCTCTGTTGAAGATGTGGTGGGGGCAGGGGTCCGTGGGGGCCCCCGAGTGGATTGACTTCATTGTCTTCAGTGTGTCTTTGGTGGTGAGGGCTGTCCAGTCATCAATCGCTGGTTTCCGGGTGTCGGGGGTGGTTGGTGAGGGTTCAGTGTGTTGGTTGTCTTCGTCGAAGTTGTCGTAGATGCTCTTGATTTTGTGGTGGAAAAAGGTGCTGAGTTTGTCGCAGAGGTCTTGTGAGGGAGGGATGTCGGTAGACTCGCTGGTGGGTTGGGCGAACTCCTTGATGATGCTGAAGAGTTCCTTGCTGTTGTGTGTGTGGGTGGAGATTCTGTCTTCAATCGCTTTTTTCCTCGTTTCTCTGATGAGTTGATGGTGAGCGTTGGTGGCGGCTCTGAAGTTGTTGTGGGCTTCTGTGGATTTGGTGTTTCTCCAGGCCTTTTCGAGGCGGGGGCATGTGCGCCTGGACTCTCGAAGTTCGGTGGTAAATCATCTGGCTTTCTTGGCACGGGTATTGTTGTTTTTCTTGAGGGGGGCTATGGTGTTGGTGCTGTCCGAGATCCATCTATGCAGGGTTCGGGATGCGGTGTTGGGGTTGTCGTTTTCCGCGATGGTTGGGGTGGAGTTGTTGAGTGAGGAGATGAGCTGGTCGTCGGTGATTTTGGTCCAGTTTCTTTGTGGAAGCAGGTGCTGGTGTCTGTGGATGGTGGATGTTCTGAAGGTTAAGTGGACGCAACGATGGTCGGTCCATGGGAGTTCGGTGGTGTGGCTGAAGGTGATGGAGTTTCCTGTAGTGAAGAGGGGGTCGAGGGTATGTCCTGCTGAGTGTGTGGGCGCGGTCACGATCTGGCAGAGTCCAATGTTGTGGAGGTTGTCAAGGAGGCATGTGGTGTTGGGGTACCACTTTACAAGGGACTGATAGGTAAATTAAATACGCCAAACAGGTGTAGACAAATCTTACCACGTTTACCATAGAGAGCACATGCACTTTACACTGGACAGCAGTGATAAAGTGCCCAGAAACCTAATACCACCAACACCAGGTCAGAAAAAATACCAGGGGGAAGGCAAAAAGTTCAGGGATGACCCTGCAAAAAGGGCCAAGTCTAACAAGGCCCTCCATCTAGTATCCTGCAGGGGTATTAAAGAGCTGCTTGGCTCTGCATTAGAAAAGCCCATCATGATACGGACTCAGGGCGTTCAGGTGTAATGACCTGTCATCCCATGCTATTGGCTGTTTGGTATATCAATCTTCATCACAAGGAGTGCCTGCATTCGTATGCACGAGGGACTATTTTGCATCTCAAATGTACACATTAAACTCTTTATCTCATAGATGCATTGTTTATCTACATCTGTTTTTCTGTTTGTGTGTTCCCCACCGCATTCTTTTAAAAATATTGTAATTATTGCTCAGAATATAAGCCACATCTATTGGCTTTGCAAATCCTTGTTTTAACTGCTCTCAGACAGTTGGAAGTAAGTAAATTAAAAATATTCCTTATTTTCCTTACTGTTTGGTGTCCCTCTCCTAATTTCATGACACCTATTTGTAGAAAAGTGCACATTTTGTTTGGTCACCCCCACACTTTTCACCAATGTTGATAGCTTTTGACTCTGAAATATCACAGGAACCTTCTGCCCAGGTACCAGTGCTCTCTTTCAGAAATATGATGCATGTGAAATGGTAGCCCCAATTGGCAAGGACTTTAACCCCCTTGTAAGTCCCTGGTAAGTAGTACCAGTGGTACACAGGGCATGGGAGCTAAAGGGGCCACCAGGGCCTGCAGCACTGATTATGCCACCCTGAGTGGCCCAAGTAAAAAGATGACAACAGGCCTGCCTATATTTTTAATATATGTCAGTCACCCGTACGGTAAACCTCCTGAGCCAGGAGACAGGGTGCAATACATTGAAATGTGGACATATAAGTTCAAGCTTATATGTCCCTTTCATAGTCTCCTTCCATTAATGCTACTATAATTGTTCAAGAGGGCCATTGGATATCATGGGCGGGCACCCGGGCACCCCAAGATTGCCAGCTCCATTATAGTCCCACAAAAAATTGTCATAGGTTGGTATCAAAGAACTTGTCTCATCAAACCCAACTTTTTCCTAAAGTCGGATTTGATGTGGCATGTACTAAGGTGGGTACCTTAGAGGCACCCCCTTCTTCACCGTCTAGGCAGTTAAACAGCAACCTGCTGCCCCCGCTTCAGCACCAGGGACAGCCAGGGCAACTCTATACCAGGACCCTAGGAGCCAGGTAAAAATCAACTGACTGTCCGAACCTAGTCCTGGTACCCGCCTCCACTTCGCCCTCAGTGATTTCCAATGAACTTGACCTGCAAGTTACCGATTGTCACTAGTACATTACCCCATTTACTGCCACGTTAAAGTTTCACAGGAGTGAAATGCACTGATTTATTTTTCCTTTATAAATCTATAACTCAGGTTATATTCATGCAATTGTGTTTGTTTTGGTGTCTACATTTATGTTAAAATCTGCTTGATTTTTATAAATTGGTGTTGGATTTTTATCAAGTTATGTCAATTACTTGTCATCTATGTTGGTACTCTGAAATTCCTAACACATGTTCCTCTAGTAAAGCCTGACTGCTCTTCGCCGCTCTACAGGAACTGGGCTAGGGATTTATTAGTGTGAATCCAAAGGACCTTTTCTGGGGTAACGTAAGATTATTACATACTGAAGCCTAACCAGCCTCACTGCATAATAACCCACTTTCCTACACTATTCTACCTCACGCCTGTCTCTTTACCTTACTCCTTGTTCTCTACCTAACTCTAAATCTTTATGACCCTGGCTATCACGGCTCTTTCTACTTCTACGTATGTCTATGTCACCTGTTGCTCAAAACATCTATCTCCTATCAGCTCGTCCTACCTCTATTTCACAGCATCTCCTCTGTTATTGCTTCGATCTCTACACATCTGTACATCACTACCCCTCTAACTCCTCACTGTACCACAACTCTCTATCTACCTCACCCCCACGTTACTTCCCTGTTTTGTTTCCATCTCTCCTCCTGCATATGATTCAACTCTCTCTCCATCCCTCCCTCCTCTGCCTTCCTTTACCCCATCTCTCTATCCCGCTCTACATCTCTCTGTACCGCACCCCTCTGCCTCCCTTCAGTAATCGCTCTATCTCAGTACTCTCTATGCCACCTCTCCCTACCTGGATGAAAAACTCTCAACGACCAAACAGGTGAATGCTGTAACCTCTTCCTGCTTCCTCATACTAAAAATGCTCTGCCAGATCTTCATGTGGCTCCCAACCAACAGGAGATGCGCGGTCACCCAGGCTCTCATAACCAGCAGACTTTACTATGGCAATGCACTCTACAACAGCATCTCTTACCAACTCATCCAGGACTCCTGACCACCCAGAATGGTGCTGCCAGACTCATCCAAGACATTCCCCGTAGGGCACACATCACTCCCCACCTCATATAACTACACTGGTCACCCATCCAGAAATGCTGCAAATTCAAGCTACTCATCTAAGCCTACTACAACGCCCTCCACAACACCGCACCTGCCTACCTCAAACCACAGTCTTCACTTCTACCATCCCACCAGACTACTAGGCTCAGCCTGTCTCTCCCTCGCACGTATGCCTCTCATTTGCAGAAGCAACACAGGAGGCTGATCCTTCTCCTACATTGCTGCCAAGACCTGGAATGACCTCCCTCAACAAATCAGGACCACCCCCTCTCCATTCGACTTCCCCAAGAAATTGAAGACCTGGCTCTTTAACTAGGAGCTCTGCTCAGACGAATACCCTCACAGTTGATAAGTTGCACTATACAAATCAACTTACTATAACATAACCTTATTTCTCTCTCCTCCTTGCCTCTCTGACTGCCTTCTTTCTCTATACCACGCTTCCCGCTCTCTCTACATAGCCTCTCAATTTATGAGACCATTTGTTTGCTACCTCACCTTTCCAGCTTCCCTCTTTTTACCTCTGCTGCCTCTATCTCTCTTCTCTCTACCTTATTCCTTTCTCACTACCTCTTAGTCTACCTTTACCTCATTACCTCTTTGATTGCTCGTCTCTTTCTGCACCTCCTTCTCAGTTCACCCTATATCTCTCGCCCTCTACCTCCGAGTAAACCTCACTTGTCCTTTTATACCTCACTTTTTCTCTTTACATCGACTCCTTTCTGTATTCACTTAATCTCTATTTCAATGATCATGATGTTTCTGTTTCTGGCTTGAGCAAACAGGTTTGTTAGAAAATATTCTATCTCGGTTTTACTCTCTACAGTATTTAATGTGTCATGACTCTTCATTTTTCAACTTTGTTTTGAATACAAAAACAAAGCTCTCTTACTTTTTCAATGTTGCATTTATTTTCCTGTAAATTATATCAGGTAAATGAACATATTATTTGGATTACTTATTCAAGTGCTGTTTCCATGTGTTGGTATTCTTTAAACCTTGACAACATCTTTATTTCTTGTTCCTTCTACTCTTCAATTTCAGATACAAACTTTTAGCCCTTGAGGGTTGTGACTATAGTAAATTATCTGCCACATTTTCTATCAATCCTTTCAGTTGGTAGCTTTGTGCATGTAAAAAAATGTTTCTGATATTCTCCTTAGTATATGAGGTGGGGGGCTATTTTTGGTTTTTTAACCTGATTTCAACACCCTGAAAATGTATGGTCTTTCTATATCTCAGATGTGAATTTAATCATTTTATGTTTATTGAATTTCTTTTTTATTTCAAAAGATTTTATTAGTGAAATTTTTACAGTACATGTTATTTTCCAGAATTCGTCTTAGACCTTGTCACATAAGAAATAAATAAGCAATACATCTAAGAAGTATTTAATATTTTTATTCCACCTCTCATTTTGTAAAATATATTGGTCTTAGGTATTGGCATACACTGGAGCAGCGGATGCACCCATTGATGTACAAGTTATTTGCAGATAAATCCTGGGCACTCTGAAGTAATTATGATAAAATATAAAGTGCATTAACTCCATTAGAAATGCCACATTCCAGTTTGCTCAGCCTCTTCCCAATTAATAAATCGGAAACCTCATATACCTTTGGTAACACAACAAGTACCTCTATCTTTAGAAGCTAAAATGCATATAGTCATCTCACAAAAGTGAAAATGAAAATGCAGCAAGAGAGAGAGGTGATGATTTTGGGTCCTCCCTAACCTAGGGGCAGGACCAAGCAGATGCCTTGAATACAAAGAGCATATCATGTTGAACAATTAGGTTGTGGTTCCATCCTCCCATGACCACCCCAAGCACAGTTATGGGCAAAAATACAATCCCAACTAAAGGCCCTGCAAAGCATTATGGGACGAGAGTCTAGAGTGCAGTGAATATTATAGTATCCAATATAAAAACATTCCTCAAGAGGCAGCCCCTCTCCTGGCTCAGCTGAGATCTAATACTATAATATTCACTGCACTCTGGAATCTCGCCCCATAAGGCTTTGCTGGGCCTTTGGTTGATTGTATTTTTGCCCATAACTTTGCTTGGGGTGGTCCTAGGAGGATGGGACCACCACCAAATTGTTGAGCATGATATGCTCTTTGTGTTCAATGCATCTGCTTGGTCCTCCCTCTAGGTTAGCGGGGACCCCAAAATCATCACCTCTCTCATTTCCTGATATTTTACAAAGTTCACTTCGGTGAATTGGTTATATGCTTTTTAGCATGTAACGGTAAAGTTGTTATATCAGAGGGTTCTGGGTGCAGTAGCTAATTGAGTAGCACCGGGATGAGCGTGCTCTGTCTATAGATTCTTTCAATGTAGGGGGAAAAGTAGATGTTGGACCAGACTCTAGCACTGAGAGAGCTTCCCATCTTCCACATGTTCTTTAATCAAGCTTTTATATTACGTTGTATTCATTATTAAGGTAACAGCAATTTTTAGGATGATTTTATAATTTTAAACGTAATCATTTGGCTCAGCATCGTGTATTTCTGGACAAATCACTTAATCTACTGTGCCTCAAAATGTGAAATGTATTTGTGTAAACTCCAATTGATATACACTAACATGTTGCACGTCTTCCAACCTTCCAGTAATGTACAGTGCTCCTTTGCTTCCTGGCAAGGCATGTGCTGTAGAATTACTAATACCTGCATCCAGGCATTCCCATAGAACGGTAGAGTTCCTCCAGAGTACTTACAGGTATCATTACTTTGAGGCAAAGCCATATTTGACAGTGGGACTTGGCTGAATTACTTCAAGGTAAGACCCTATTACTTTAGGGCATCACCATAGCGATTAATCGAATCACCACTCTACTCTGGGGTAAGTGTGATCGCCCCATTGACAAGTTCCCAGAATTCCTGAGCTCTCTTGGCAAGTGTGTTGGCTGAGATGGGGACAGGTAGTAAACCGGAGCCAGTCACGTGACCCTCAGCAGCTTCCGCCCCGCTTGCTGCAGAGTTCTTCCCACTGGTGCTCTAGGGCGGGTCTCTGCTGGTTTCCTCTCTTGTCTTTGGGGAGCTTCCTCTCTCAGCCCTGGTGAGCCGGAAGTGGCCAACAGCAGGAAGTCCCGCTCACTTTTAGAGCTCTCTGTGTATCTGAAGGGGCACAGGTGTCACTCTGAGCTATCAACACTGCCATACATGGAAATACAGATGCCAACATTATTAACCATTTACAGGAGGAAGACCCTCTTTTTTTACGAAAAGAGGTGCCGCCTGCATGGTGTCCTGAGTGCTTCATTGAGCGGAGGCTCCAGGCCCTGTGGCACCATTCTAGTATTGTAAAAGAATAGGGCTTACAGCCCTGAGGAAGGGTGTGCAAAGTATTTTAGGGCAACAACGTTTTGCAAAATTCTGAAGTTTCAAGTTCACCTGATAGAGCCTGCTCTGTTTTGCAGAGTCTTGCCCTGATGATCTTAAAAAATCCTTGAAAAGATTGTTGCAAATAGCATTCTTTTTAAATGTATTTTTCATGTTGATGTGTGAATAGTCTATTACAGACATTTTGCAGACAAATGTTGTGTTTATTTTGAATGCAACATTCATTAAAAAAAGTTTCTTAGATCCAAACAGGATCTCACATATGAGAAATGGGAGGGTTTCACAGAGGTTATTTGCAGTCATATTAGCAAACACTCATTCACTATCCCTTAATATTAGGCATAAACACATTTAGAAGTTGGACGGGTTTGCCTGTGCACTGTCAGTGACCTGGCCAAAGAGGGCATGAAAGAGCTGAAACTGGATCATACATTCAAAGCTGCTCCGAACAGGGGCCCCTAAATACATTTAGCCAATGGCCCCCACAATCCTTAAAATGTCCCGGATTGTGAAATTATTTCACCGGATTGTGAACCAATTTTCACAAGAATCAAGCCCAGGCACAATGGAAAGTGTCCGCAGACTTTCCTTTGCAAGTTAACATTTTTGTACAGTCCTTCCTAAGTGTATGTATTTTCACAAATAAGTAGAGAACGCAGAAAACTTCACAGGGTTGTAACATCTTCCACAGAACTCCACGCAGGGTGCAAAATCACAACTGCACAGTTTTGCGCAATGTTAGCGCGTGGTACCCCGGCTCGAGCCCCGCGGATACCCAATAAGGTCAAACAAGCAGGACCTTAATGAGACATCTGTGGTCTGCACCTCCTATGGGGACGTGAGATGTCAGAGAAGCGATGGGCGTGCACCAGGCCGCCCCCTTGTGCAGTGGGGGGTCTTCTAGGGACAGACTGGGAAGCGAAAGCAGCTCTGGCAAAACTCTTCAAGCCAGCCAGAGTCCTGCATCCCTTCTTGTTCGTTCTATCTCCTGCTGGGAGAGCCTGGGTGTGGGGGTCCAGAAGTCAGCCGCCCTGGAGGACTGAGTGGAGGGTGAAAAGCTAGCAGGGTGTCTGGTGATTTAAAAGGGTGCAATGAATGAACCACCAGCTAAATGCATTGAGCACTTTGACAGGATCAAATGGCCCTTCCTAGATGGCATGGATGAGTTTGCAATATGTTTTCAAGTTATTCGGTTGTCACTTGTTTTATACCAGAATATTAAATGGATCCACAGAAGTAAACTTATTTTTGTTGTTTTGATGTATAGAGCTGTGCATTTTATTGTTTTTATATTGTTATGCGTATATTTATAAGCTGAAACAATACATAAACTGAACTTGCAGCTGTGTCTCCTCTGAAGTTGTTGAGTGATTCACCTCTGGGCTGCTGAATCTTCTGTTTGAATGTGGGTTTCACACAAGCCAACATTTAGGACCAAGAAATTAGGAGGTTTAGAAAATTCACAAATCGGGAAAATTTATTTTACCCATTGATGTCTATTGAAGAAGAGGCAATTTCAGATATCAGACGCCTAAAATGAAACCTTTGACTGAATCAGGTCTGTTGGCATGCATGTTCTGGACGTGGAAGGAGTGGTGAGCGATGGCGGTGTGACCTGACACTCCAGGCCAGAGCTTAATTTGTGCCGTTCTTTGCTGGTGCTCAGCACTGGCACCTGTTTCTCAACACTGATATTTGTTTCTGAGACTCCACCACATGGTGGCACTGTTGTCTGTCTGATTTTCAGTAGAGAATATTAGGCAGCTAGTTTAAAAATTCAATATACATTTAAATTAAAATAACAATACTGCGTCCATGCCATTCTTAAATCTTTGGTAAAAAATTTCAAATTTATTAAAGTATGCCGGTTATTAGGCAACGGTGGCACTGGCATTTGGCACCGCTGGGAGGGTCCGCAAGCTGCAGTGGATTCCCCAAAAATACATTGGGCCCTGATACTTAATTTTTTACAAATTAGGCACTGCACCAGATCCTAGACACACTGCTTGGACCGGCCTTCACTGCTTGCTCCTCTGATGAAGGTGCAGTTGGCCCGTGGTCCTGGTGACCGGATGCTGAGTGGAGTATCTGGCCTGGATTGGGTGGACTGCAATGAGCTGCACCAGACCAGAGGCAGGTGGACAGCTGTGGGACCCTGAGTGGTGTGCCCATGCCTACTGGGTGGTCATGTGACCAGGTGATCTGGAGGTGAGGGCAGAGAGGTAAACTGTGGAGCCAGGACCAAAGGCAGGCCCCATACTCCAGTCCAGGTGAGGGAAACCATATTGAAGAAGTGTCCAGGTGACAATTGAAGAGATGGACACGGATTACAGTCAAGGATTATATTTATTGGCAAGGGCACCCCGGTCTCTTTGTGTTTCCCCAGCCTGCCTCTCCCAGCCCCTTCAGCAAAACACCCTAAAAACAAGGGGCATATTTAATAGATTTGTGAGGCAGGGCAGCGCAGGAAGTTGCCTTGCTGTGACTGCCCTGCGTCACACGTAAAAGGCAAGAATGCACCGTATTTATCCAACATGCCTCTTTGGCAGCCAAGCACCAATGCAGGCACCCTTGCACCATAGTGCAAGGGTGCCAGTGTTGTAGCCAGGATTGTTTTTGTGCAGGAAGGAACACCTTCCTGCACAAAAACAACCCTGAGATGCTTTTTCCTCTTTCTACAGCACAAAAAGAAAGAAGAAAACACAAAAAGAAATAAAGATGTTTCTCCTCATTACGCCTCACCTGGAAGCCGTATCTTTTTGGTGCATTCCAAGGTCTACCAGGTTTGGTAAATGCGTCAAACACCATGGAATCTGTGTGGGGAGACCCACCGCAATGCCCATGGAATGACTCCCTTGCGCAGAGTGATGTAATACAGCGATTTGCGCTGCTTTGCATTACTCCATATTTTTGACGCCATTCAAAGCCACGCAAAACGGCTTTGCGTGTCTTCATAGATATGACTTAGAGGTTTGTGTCATGCATGTACCACGTTGCATGGTGCAAGCATGATGCAGAGTTCTCATGAATATGCCACTAAGTGCCAGGACCCAATGTATTTTAGGCGAGGTCACTGCAGCTTTCAGACCCCCCCAGTGGTGCCAAATACCAGTGCCAGCAGTGCCTAATAACCCGCATACATGTATAAATATGACATATGTAACCAAAGATGTAAGCATGGCATGTAAACAGCATTGTTAATTTAATTTAAATGTACATTATGGGTCTCATTTATGAGTTTTTGCTGTAGGACAGCGCCGCAGGCCTTCCATGTCGACCCAACGAGACCAATACCCAGGTGTAGTGGAACATTTACTCTTCCAGCACAACACCACCATTTCACTTTTTATTCTTTCCCTATCCTTGGAAAATAAAAAATAAAACTGAGGACATGAGGCAATTTTCTCCTATATAGCACCGTTCACTGCACATTACCGCACTCCTATCATCACTGTTAACAACCAGCCGGTCTACATCCTGGTGGAGAAAGAAGATCACTTGGAGAACCATCCACTCAAGGGATAAAAGGCCGAAATGATGATGCTATTCACATAAATAACAGAACGGAGAATCAAGATATGCTGCACCGTGTATTTGTCGTGAATGAGGGTCTTCACAACACTGGAACCCTAGACCCTGGCAATAACAGGATACGTGAGTCATTCTCTTTTGATTTACGAGTATATTACAAAGAAGCTGAATGGATCCCTTCTTCTTCCTCCCTCTTTGATTAAGCTTAGTTCTTTCACCATAGTTTCCTCTTTACTCATTTTTTTTTATTTCTTCCCTTTTACAAGTCCCTCGTTTCTGACTCTAGCCTAATGCGGATATAGCATGCTACAAGGCATGCAATCACATCGCGTTCCTTAACAACGCGGTCTTTACAACGACCGTGTTGTTACAACGCAATGCCATTCCAACACTAGTCATTACATCGACTTGCAGTAGATGACGCTCTAACATTAGGAATAGTCTAATTTACTATTCCTACGCAACAGTAGGGAAGGTATTAAAATAGTAAATTATACTATTCCTTATGTTAGAGTGCCATCTACTGCAAGTCGATGTAATGACTTGCGTAGTAATGGCATCGTGTTCTAACAACGCGGTCGTTGTAACAACCGCGTTGTAAAGTTATCGCGGTCTAATGACCACGTTGTAAAGGTTGTTTCCCGCCTAATGCACATGGAATTGTTAAAATTTGTCATTTTGCTTTCTCCTGATCCCTTAAATGTCCCTAATTTTAGGATTACTAGTGACATGAACTGTGATTGTCCATTATAGCAGCTTCCTCATGCATTCTGCCAGGTTGGAGGCTCAGTGGACTAATGTATGCACTCCAGGTATCTGTGTTTGACTTCAAGGTCACAGGTTTGAATGCTGGTGGGTCCACTCAGCCTTTAATCCTTCTAAGACTGATAAAAAGAGTACAGTTGAATTGAGTAACAATACAATATCTGTTATTTCACAACCAGGAGACCCAAGACATGGGTGTACGTGCACCATACAAATGAATGTTATATTATGGTGGCTCAAGTTCCAGGTGGCCCACCATTTGAAAGGCTGTACGCACATCCTATTGTTATATCCTCTTAATGGGCCCGACTTTCAAAGATAAAGTTAGACCAATCGTCTAACTTAGACCAAAAGTCTAACTTTGCTACTTTTCGGTATTCACAAAATTAAGGTACTTCTAGTAACTTTAGTACTAGTAATTTTACTAGAAGTAACTTTATTAGTAGTTTGTTTACTAGTAGTAAATTACCTTTGTGAATACCGAAAAGTAGTAAGATTAGACTTTTGGTCTAACATTACCTTTGTGAATCGGGACCAAAGTGTCTGCATTTATGTCTGCTCGTAGTGCCACAAGTATCTGTTCTTTGTTTACAGTGCATTGTGAGTCTAAGCTGCTTGATAAAGCCAGGCAGTTCATATTTCGTGCATTAGAAAAACCAGGTTCTGGGAGCAGACTCTGATTTGATTTGATTTGCCAATTTATAAAGCCCAAACAAATTCCTGAAGGCGTTAAATGTCTTATGTTTTAACATATTTGTATTGTAGTGTGCTACACCATATATGACTGTTAATATATCAATCACATTTTGAGTATATAACATCAGTTTTATAATTTCTTGTGTTTGTGTGGTATTCAATGTTGACTGTGTACCATTGATTGGTTATCCGAGAGGTGGATGCAGCTGCAGCAAAAGTTATTCCTCCCGATCTTACCCTGTAGGAATAGCCAGCAAACTTTTCCCCGCAATATGCTGCTGTCTAGATGGCCTATCTGTTGGAGCAGGTTTTTAACCCCTTCGCTGCGGGGGTTATTTTCCCGCTGTGCTGGGGGCGAGGGGGGCGCGCACGGCGCCCGCATGCTCATGACGAGCTCAGCTCGTCATGACCACACACGTTCCCGTGGAACACACAGCACAGCAGGGGAATTATCCCCGCATGTGAGCGTTCTACGGCTCATGACGAGCTGAGCTCGTCATGAGCACCAGAGCGCCGTGGCTCATGACGAGCTCAGCTCGTCATGAGCATGGAAGGAGTTAATTCCCTCAGGGCCTGTATTGTGAAGTGTCTTGTGGACAATGCATAAGGCTGTGAAAGTGATTTGTTTATTAACGGAAACCAATGCAATTGATGAGTCACAGCAGAGAATGAATGAGATTTAGGAAGATCAAGAATGAGTCTTGCTGCCGCATTCTGGATGAGCTGCAGCTTAGCTATAGCCGTCTTATTGATGTCCAGGTAGAACGCATTGCAGTGATCCCACCTGGAGAAAATCAATGCCAAGGCTGCTTGTTTACGGGCAGGGAAAGGTAAGGAAAGGAAACACAGCACTTGCAAAACCTGGCATGATTATGAAAGACCTTGGCATGAAGCCAAGTCAGCTTCTCCCACAGGGAGCTCCGACTAGAATGATCATGATACGTATCCAGATATACACTGATAAAATTAGACTATAATCAGAGGCATGTCGACAAAAGGCATAGACTATAATCGGAATCAAATATCATTCTATCCGAACTTTGGCCTGAACAACTGAGAGCCCGATTCACAAAGGGCCTCTGCAGCTGGCGTGGGTCCCACACTCATGGCGGTACCTTCATACTTCAGTTACACATTGTGGCGGTCCCGCCACAAGGGCGGGCAACATTTGTGAATCGGCCCCTCAATGAAAAGGGAAGCTATTTGTTAAGGTTAAACTGAAGCTCAGAGTCTGGGACATCCCAAACACCTCATTACCACCAGCCTGGTTACATGTTATTGTAAAGGGGAAATGGAAGTTCTTCGATCACCCAGATGAAGCCCGGTGAGATGGCGAGAGCCTGGGCCGCAACACATAAACCCGGCTAAACCCTCTGATTTGACACTGAACCATATATTAGGAAATATTAGCAAAGGGGTTCATTATTTATCATACAGGAGGCAAGTTAGATATCTCTATGTAGGATTGCAGGTGATGTGGACAAGCATGAGAAATGTTTGATTATAATCCTCCTACTTGTTTATGTATTAGCATTGTTTGAGGCTGCAATTGTTCTGGCCAACCGTGGTGGCTCTACAGGCGAGAGGAACCAGAGTGACCCAAATACTTGAGGGACATTTAGTTGGTAGAATAAATGTTGAACATAAAAGTGGGATGATACTCACTGTACCTATTGTTGGAGTCAAGTTCTTGGGATGAAGGCTTAACCCGAAATCATGAGTGTAGTCATATCATGGAATGACACAAGCTGAAGCCTTAACCTGAAATCACAAGTGTAGTCATATAATGGGATGACACATGCTGAAGCCTTAACCTGAAATCACAAGTGTAGTCATATCATGGAATGACACAAGCTGAAGCCTTAACCTGAAATCATGAGTGTAGTCATATAATGGGATGACACATGCTGAAGGCTTAACCTGAAATCATGAGTGTAGTCATATCACGGGATGACACATGGTGAAGGCTTAACCTGAAATCATGAGTGCAGACATATCACGGGATGACACAAGCTGAAGCCTTAACCTGTAATCATGAGTGTAGTCATATCACGGGATGACACAAGCTGAAGCCTTAACCTGTAATCATGAGTGTAGTCATATCACGGGATGACACAAGCTGAAGCCTTAACCTGAATTCAGGAGTGTAGTCTTCAGATCACGGGATGACACATGCTGAAGGCTTAACCTGAAATCATGAGTGCAGACATATCACGGGATGACACAAGCTGAAGCCTTAACCTGAATTCAGGAGTCTAGTCATATCACGGGATGACCCAAGCTGAAGCCTTAACCTGAAATCACATCATTTCAATGTATGCAGGAAAATTGTCATGTCTGCCATTAGACATAGATGTTGGTTGACCTTATCTTTCTAAGAATTGTGAACGTGTCAAGTAATTTGCATGATGACATTGATCCACACTTAACGCGACATTTGTCTGGGTCAAGTATCTACTCTTTAGCCTGCCAGGGTTAAATAAGAACAATATATAATATATATATATATGTATAATTAGAAATGCAGTCAGAATAGATTTCCTTTAACCTTTTATGTTCATAAGGAAACATCTACAATGCACACCTTGATGCACATAATCTATGTCAGACATTTCCAAACTTTTGTCAAAATTTCCAATTTATGATAAGATTTAGTATATAAGGACTGCCATTTGACCACTTGTCGGGGATGTTCCTTTGCCCAGATTATCGCACAAGATTGTGCCAGAGGCAGTCTCATCTACTTCCAGCTCACTACGCACTTCGCAGATGCTACATCTTGCCTGAGTCCTGAAACTGCTAAAGCTGACTCCCGGTGGAAGACCGATTGACTACTACTGCAGCATGTGTTTGTCTTTTGCAGGGAACACTGTCTTCATGCCTCCACTGGTAAAGACACCCTTTGTTGTCAACAAGGTATGCAGGGTGTCTCTTCTCCCTAAGAAACTCAAGATTGCAAGTTGCTTTACCTTCCATGTTCTCTTAAGTGTAGCGCATAGAAACAGGCATTACGGTGTTAAGTTTTAAGATGTGATTTTAAATGTTCATTTTATTTTCGTTATTTATACCTTGTCTTCTTGTCGTTTTTGTAGTATTCTGTCTAGTTTTTTTTAGATGTACAGACAAACAAATTGTTCCTGTAGTTATAAATACGTTTACCTAAAAGTGTTCATTCTTCTTAGTACATTGTGTATGTATGATGTTGCGAATAACAAAATAGGTTACTGTGCCCCTGATCCATTTACGGAATTGTTAGTAACCCAAAAGCAATATTCCATGTCAATTACAGATTGAAGAGTGTTTGGCAGGCTGCCATAATTTGTCTTTCACATTCATAATTGGTGCATTGAATCAAGTTCCCTGTGTCACCACAGTAGACTTACACAAAAGCACACCTTGTAGACTTACACTAAAGTCATAACTTACTCAACACCAGAAGACCTGTTCTGAGAACACACATTAAACCACAACTGAAGACATGTTAAAGACATAACAGAAATGTGCCCTATGAGGTACATCCTTTATTAAAACAAGTGTGTACACAAATGTTTGTTTTCTGCAGTGCCCAACATTGTATGTTTACACAATCCATTTCATTTTGAGAATTAGTAGTAGACTGCTTGCAAAAATTTGATTGCAAGTTGCAACCACTACTTTTGGGGAAGTAGAGAAACTGACACACTGACCCATGTACTAGTGAGCCAGCTAATTCTGGATTCCGAGTGGGTCACAATCTGGCCCAACTTGCGAACACAAATGAAGTAGGTAACAAACTGTGACTCAATCTGATTGGTGGTCATCACTGGAATGTTTTTAAGAAAAATATATTTGTATTTGCTTTTAAACATGGACACAAAAGAAAAATACAATCTTGAGTGCACGAGATCAAGGAATCGACGGATATTGGCAATCGATAAGAGACAGAGAATAATACAACATTTCCCCTAAGAGGAAGCACAATCTGAGTTTAATAAGGGTCAAACCAGAGGCAGTCATCATTTTCCACAATAAGTCAGGTATTGCAGGTTTCAAGACTCACTTTCCGGTTCTCCCTGCCAGTACTGGGTCAAGTCTTCCCCGTCATCTCTGGAATGTTGACCGCTAGGGGCAGCAGACCATGTCTGTAATCACATTGGTAAGGTTAATTGTTTTTGTTCTGTTTTTTAGATGCCGCCTGTTTCCCTTGAAGGAAACGGTACTGCATTAAAAAGAGGCTTTTTGTGAAAATGTTGTGTGAGTTGGAGGTGCTCTCCTTGGAACATCGCCAATTCTCCAGCAAACTTAATTATACATTCACAAAGGGGAAAAGATAACGGACTCCTTCCTTTTTTTGCAAGTGCATTCATAAAGTGACTTTGGTACATAGTTAAAAAAGTTTTTCCAGTCGCAAACAGCGACTAGGACTGTTCCCAAAGGTAAAAATGTTTAGTACTTTTGATCCACTGCTTCTAAAATGGTGGCTGTATGGTTCCATTCACCATTTTGAATAAGATCTGCTGGATGTTTTTAGTTTTCTTTCTGAAGAAATGTGCTATGTAGGTCAAAATAAGAATATAGTAGATATATGGTGTGAATGTGCTGCATGTTATGCCTTTATATCCATCTTATGCTGCCCTAGTTGCCTTTACTTGACACTTAATTTGTCTTGTTACATAATTAATTCAACTCTGACATGTATGGTTCTCAGCTGCTGACCACAGCCCATGAGATTCACTGTGACCCCCCTGCCAGGCAGCCATGACCTCATTTGAATGGCTCATGGACATCAAAACCTATAGAAAGGCTGATGATGCCCGACTTGATGAACAGCCCTCTGAGGTCTTCATGATAAAATGGCTCTTGCACAGTCCCTCGCACAGACCTATGATGCACCTAATTATGGATTTGCCGCATTTGCCAAATATACCATCATCTGCTGCATTATTTGCAGGTTTTAACAAAAAAAATGGTTTTAGCTCAAACGGATCAAAAGTTACTAAAAACATGGCGATATATGTTCCAGCGCAGTGGGAAGCCCTTCGCCAAGGTGGTCTGAACAGTTTCCTATTGCTATATTTGGTTGCTAAACTGGTTCTAATGAAGTGAAATCTATACCGGGCAGTGTTATCATGTGTTAAAATGACACAATAATGAAGTAATACTATACAAAATGTACTGTGTTACGCAGCATAATTTGCCTTTTCCTGCCGCATGATTTATTCAATTCTGCTTCATATTTTGGTTCATATTTTGGCCCTCTTCTGCCACCTAATTCCATAATCCCTGACCTATATACATGCTACTATTCCGAAATTACGCCCATATACTGCATTTCATGATCCCTCGCCTTTAAAGCAGTGCTTGCAGCAAACCTGCAAACCAGTACCTGCATCTGCCAGTGCTTTAGTAGCTGTACACCCCGGTACCTCAATATGTTATGTTATGTTATCCGGATTTATAATGCGCATGGCTGCCCCCACAACGAGGCGTCCCAGCGCTAACGCTAGCAGAAGCAGAGAGAACAGGGGAGCTATTAACCGGAGAATTGGCACATCTTGATCCTTTTCCTAAAGATCTAGTGGTCCTGCGTGCTACGAACAGCCAGAGGGATGGAATTCCAGAGGGCAGATGCCAGTGCCCGGAGCGAATGCCCCCCTGCTCTTGTCCTGCGCACTCCCGGTACACGAGCCAGGTGCAAATCCGGAGAGCGCAAGGCTCGAGCTGGAACATACATAGAGCACATCTCGCTCAAGATTTGAGGCCATAGAGGAGCTTGTGAGTAGTGCATAGAGCTTTGAAGTAGACTCTCTTCTCTATAGGTAGTCAGTGAAGTCAGCAAAGAAGGTCTGAAGTATGGCAATACTTAGGTAGTGGAAATACCGCACAGGGAGCCGCATCCTATGACCGTTGAAGTCTTTTGGAAATAGATTTATTAACGCCCAATAGCAACTCATTCCAATAATCTAACCTTGACAGTACGGTGGATTGGACAATCATCTGTCAAATAGGTGCATCAATAAGTCCCAGGATGGGCTTCAGGCAGCGTAGAAGGCCAAAACAGGTACCAGCCACTGCCTTAGCATGCCCCTCAAATGAGTGGGCATCGTCCACCTGCTTTCCCAGGTTCTTGACCACAGATTTGGGGGGCAGTGGGGTTCCAAGGGCTGCTGGCCACCTTTGACTACCCCACAGATGGGTGCTCGACCTACCAAAATCACCTCTGACTTGGTGGAATTTAGTTGTAGATATGAGTTCGCCATCCGTTCCGAAATGGCAATGAGGTCTTCTTGGAAGTTCACCTTGTCCTGGTTAGAATTGCTGGAGAAGGTAAACACCAATTGGGTATCCTCAGGGTATGATACCAGGGCAATGTTTCGAGTTTTGGCCATAAGGGTCAGAGGGCGTGTGTAAATATTAAATAGAGTGGGGCTCAGGGCCGATCCCTGAGGCACACCACACTGAAGAGGGTGAGCACAAGAGGTAAACGGGGGAGCAGAGACCTAGAAAGACCGATCGGCCAAAAAGGACGAGAGCCAGGCAAGGGCCTTGCCATTGACACCGATCTCCTCCAGCCAGCGCAGCAGAATCCTATGGGAAACAGTGTCAAAGGCTGCGCTCAGATCCAGCAGGATCACAGCCAAGATTCTGCCCTCATCCAATGCGGACCGTAACTGCTCCGTCACCGCGAGTAGTGCGGATTCGGTGCTGTGTCTGGGGCGAAAACTGTTTTGTGACATATATAGGATTGAATTTATTTCCAGATTTGGAGTCAAGATGTTGTTAACATAGAACTCCATAACTTTTGCAAAATATGGAAGTAGAGATATTGGGTGGAAGTTTTCCGGCTGAAGGGATGTACTTTAGCATGTTATATGAGTAGCACGCCTGTGCAGCAGTGGCTGCAGGGCCCTGCAGGGCCCTGTGCTGCAGCGGTACCCTGATGATGCCACAGTTTTGGACCTGCTTGTGTCGTGTTCTAATCTAGGACCCCGATCAATACTGTGACCTTATGCCCCTATACGGCTATAATACATTTATACCCCTATAATGGCATAAACGATCAGAGCCATATTTCAGCCATATTTCAGAAACTCGCCTCTGCAGCTCATTACAGTACATGACACAGCAGAAGCCACTATCTTAGATTCCTAGATTACACTCCGAGTTCTTCAACAAGATAAAACCCAGCAACCTGGGAAAGCCCCGCTTGCTATGTTTTGATTAGTAATAGAACTCTAATGAGCACTGAAAGGACGATCACTTCCTAGTGACATCTTTATTGAAGTCTTATGTCCAAAACCTTACATCAAACAAGGCACCTTTAAGGTATAAATATTACCAACGTTGCCTTAAGCAAGCGCGAACAATGGTGTGGTGAATACAGGAGCAGAACAGCTGTCCCTTGCAGAGCCCAGCAGATGCAAGCAGCCCACGGACGCTGCCCCTCCTCCTCCTCGACGCGCCGAGAAAATCCAGCTCCGGCATTTCCAGCCTACTCTTGTGAGTGACTGGGATATCGAGTCCTGGAAGGAGATACAAGACCTCCAAACATTCTATTCCAGAGGTATGGTGTTGACTAAACCCTTAGAGAGAATTCTTGAAGCAAACCTTGGTAAAACCAACTTAACTTAAAACTGCTACTTACTCCCTTCCAAGTGTTAGGCTTAGGTCAGGTACACTGGGGTAGGCGTATTTAGAAGCACCAGTTGAGTACGTTAGCCTAATGTATATATGAATGTATATATTTTATTCATTTTAACCATTGTATGGCTAAGAAACCATATCAATGCTTTTACAGTGTTATTTCGCAATCCTCCTTTTACTGTACGCACTTTTTACAATAACTAGTCTTGCAATTGTGGCAATTCATTTCTCTTGCATGAGAAGAAAGACTGTTCAATAAATAATACCTTTTATTGAAAACGCCCGTCTCTCTATTCTCTGCATCTTGGTGAAAGTAATCTGCACAACTGACTGAGTAAAATAACTGTCTATTGTTTCACACGACTCTAGAGATTGACTCTTATTCTAAGGAGCAAAGTTGTTCAGTTTATGCGGTTGGAAAACTGAATCCCTTCTTGTCTGTACCAGGGAAGCTGATCACTTCCTATTCAGTCAAGAAAGTTTCCAGTGACCTCTGAGCTAGTTGGTACAAACCCAATTAAGTTTAGCATAGTCAGTAGAGACCTGGAAGACCGCACTTCTACGTCTATACTGCTGTTTATGTTATTCCAATGCGCAGGGCCTATTGGGAAAATAGGAACTACACTACATGGCACCCAACGTTTGGTAAGGCGATAAAACTAACGCAAGACGTTAGAGTAACTCAGTCGTTCATTTTTCACACAGACCCTTTCTCCCGTAAGTACTCGAATAGACATCTGGAGTGGGTGAAAGGCTAAAATCCGCCCAAACTTGGTAGGAAGAGATTCCTATGTAAAGCTCTGGTTTATTCAACGTTGAAGGATACAGTGTTCCAAAATATTGTGCACCTAATCTTTGTCTCCTTGGAGACCTGCTCTGCAAAACCTTTCTGACAATCAAATGTCAGACACTGAAAACGGAACCGTTGATGCCGCAGTAAATGCGACTCAGCAGAATTCCGATGGTACAGGGATTACTGGACCTGGTGCGATAATCATCCCGGTCAACATAAGAAAAACTATAGCGTAAAAACTTATAGAAAATGGACTGACCACACAAGGTGGCACAGTCGTCTTCGTGATAGAGGCTCACGAATATTGGCAGACAGAGGTATTCTATTCATGGATAAAATTTCCTGTGGCAAACGCTGCAACACACGAGTTCCACTACTACTGGAAAGGGGCGACCACTCGGTCCCCCCGAACGTATGGATGAGTGCCTCGATCCCCCCGGGAAGCCATTTTTGGGCGGGAGGCGCGTCTCGGCTGGTATGCCCGAAGCGGCGTAGCCGGGGCGCGCTTTTTCCCGCCCTAGAGTGGGCTGGCCTAGACACCGACGCAGCCAGCCACGCCCTCGGGGCGGGCAGGGGCGGGTTTTCGCCCGCCCTGAAGACGGATAAAAGAAGGCGCAAGACCAGAAGACGTCCTCTTGTTCTTGTGCTCCGAAGCTGCACCTCCTCGCTACACGTGAGCTCGGGACGGAACGAAGAGCCAATTTTGAGCGTTTTGATCTTTTTCTTTGTCTTTTAGATACTTCGTCGGAGAGATGCCCAAGAAAGGCGCGAAGAGAATGACGACTGAGCAGATGGTGCGGGCCCTTTTTAAGGATATGTCCGACATAAAGAGGCGGCTGGCGGAGCGAGACGGGGAGGAAGGATCGGGCCAACCACCGGCTGGAGGGAGACCTAAGAGGCCGAGAAGGGTTCCAGCCGGGGGAGATGTCCCGGCTCCCTCTGCCCCGCTCGAGGCGCCGACCCCAGTACCGATCGAGGGGAATCCAATCCCCGTTGTCGTCACCCCGACATCCAAGGAAGACATGCCCCCCGAGCTGGCAGCACAGCTAGCAGCATGGTTGGGGGATAGTAGTGATGGCGCCACGGCTGCCGAGGCACAGGCGCTGATAAAAGGGCTTCGTGAGAAGAAAGAGGCAGCTAGAGTGGCTACGCCGTTGGCGGGGATAGACAAGCCGCAAGCGGCAGAAGCTGCGTCCGGTGCAGGTAAGCGGCCATTGCCGATTGCAAGGGACGAGTCAGCACCCTCTCGTAGAGAGAGATTAGGACAACATGTGCCTTTAGCTATAAAGGAAAAGATCTGGGCGGGGGAGTACGTGAATATTTTTTCCCTGCTTGTTGAT
Organism: Lissotriton vulgaris; assembly: GCF_964263255.1. NCBI lineage: Eukaryota > Metazoa > Chordata > Amphibia > Caudata > Salamandridae > Lissotriton > Lissotriton vulgaris. Next base: position 1,945,311,834 of record NC_141693.1, read on the forward strand.
CATTATGATGTGGAGCATGTGAAAAGTCAGAAGGACTTAATGCATCCGAGTGTTTGGCGCGCAAAGATGGCCGCCTTTAAGGTAAATGAGAACATTGGCAACTGGGGCAATGCATGGGGTATTTTCACATCGATTTTGGGGGAACGTAGGCCCGAGTTGCTTCCTGAGTTTCCCGTTTATCAATCACGAATTATGGGTTACTCGACAGCGTATCAAGGTAACCATTGGTTTTGTTATGACAATTTGTTCAGGAAAGAAAAGGAACATAACAAGAGTTTGACTTGGGATTGTTACGATTCTTTAACATGGGATAAAATGAAAGAATCGGGAATGTTACGAATGCCATTGGTCGGGAGCACTGTTGTTGATTACTCCCGCCAAAATGTGGGGACGCCCTTTCGACCAAGTACGAGCACCGACGACCAGTCGAGGTCCGCAGGCAATACAGGGAGAAAGGGTTTCTGTTTTAATTTCAACAAGGGGAAATGTACCAGGCCTCCGGGATCGTGTAAATTCAAACATGAGTGTAGTACGTGTGGGTCGTCCCATCCTGAGTCATCGTGCAGAGCCAGAACGAGTGAGAATGGGGGTAAGGGAGGCGCCAAACAGGTCTAAGCTAGGCCGAGGGGCGCCTTTACCAACCCCGATTGATACCTTGGCAATGATTCCCTGGCTCAGCGAATACCCGGATCGTACTTCTGCCGGGGTGCTGCGGAACGGTTTTACACATGGTTTCCGCATCCCGGTAGGGAACTTTCAGGGTGTAGGGATGTGCAAAAATCAACTTTCCGTTTTACAACATGCAACTGTAGTGCAAGAAAAAATTCAGAAAGAGGTTAGCCGGGGACGGGTCGCCGGCCCGTTTAGTGAACCCCCGGTACCGGATTTCGTTTGTTCTCCGTTAGGGGTGGTCCCCAAGAAGGACCCGGGTGAGTTTCGTTTGATCCATAATCTATCTGCTCCATATGGTCTTTCGGTGAACGACGCAATTGAGCCAGAAGTTTGTTCGGTGCGATACGCATCTTTTGATGAGGCGGTAGCCATCTTGAATCGCCTGGGGCACGGGACGTTGATGGCGAAATCTGATATCGAGTCAGCGTTCCGGTTGCTCCCGGTACACCCGGACGATCAGCGTCTTCTGGGATTCGGGTTCCAGGGGTCATTTTACATGGATAGGTGTATGCCAATGGGATGCTCTATATCATGTGCTTACTTTGAGCAATTCAGTACTTTCCTGCAATGGGTGTTCACTAGGAAAACGGGTTTCCGAAATGTAATGCACTACCTTGACGATTTTCTGTTCCTTGGCCCCGCCGGTAACCCCGAATGTGCCCAGGCCTTAGCTGAATTCTGTGTGTTAATGGATCATCTTGGCGTGCCATTGGCACCAGGTAAAACTATGGGTCCCACGACTTGCCTCGAGTTTTTGGGGATCGAGTTGGACTCAAGGGAGGGGTGCTTCCGTTTACCAGCTAGCAAAGTGTCGAAATTCAGGGCAGCCCTCCAAGTATGTTTAAATGCATCCAAAGTTACACTGTATCAGTTGCAACAGTTAGTGGGGAAGTTGAACTTTGCCTTGAGGGTGATACCAATGGCTCGCCCCTTTTCCCGCTCGATTGCCCAAGCGATGGTTGGCCTAAAGGAGGGTCATCATCGCACAAGGTTATCGGCTGAGGTCCGCCAGGACATGCGGATTTGGTTAGCATTCTTGGCGGACTTCAATGGCCGGGTCGTCTGGAACAAGCCAGCCGTCTCCTCTGAAGAGCTTGGGCTATGGACAGATTCAGCAGGAAGCGTGGGTTTTGGCGCCATCTTCGGCACAAAATGGTCGGCACAAAAGTGGCCCCTATGGTGGCACGAGAAGGGGCTGACAAGTAACATCGCTTTCCTTGAACTATTTCCCATTCTGGTGGCCCTGAGAACCTGGCCAGAAGGGTTCAGAGATCATTCTGTTGTGTTCTGGTCCGACAATATGACCGTGGTAGAATGCATCAATAGTCAGGCAGCCCGTTGTAAATTGATTTTGAGGCTCCTCAAAGAAATTGTCTTACTGTGTATGCAACTGAACGTGGTATTCAGAGCAAAACATGTCCCAGGGGTGATGAATCAGGCTGCTGATGCACTGTCTCGTTTTCACATGCAGGCTTTCTCGGGTTTCCTTCCTTCAGCGGACCCGGAGCCGGCACCCTTCCCCGAAGCTCTCTGGTCTCTCGGTGCCCCGAACTTCGTCACCTCGTGGGAGAGAGTCTAGCACCCAGGACAAGGAAGGCATATGAAGGGGCGTTCCAGGCCTATTTAGCCTTTTTGGGGGCAGAGAGAGGGGGACTTTGGGGTCAGGAAGAGTTGGTAGTACTTTTTCTGATGTCCTTACGTAGGGCTGGGAAATCGGTGGCTACGGCCCAAAGGCATCGCGCCGCCATTTCCTTTGTTGCCAGGGCCCATGGCATCCGGGACCCAACAGCGTCTTTCATGGTACAGAAAGCGCTACGTGGGTGGCAACGTCTAGAGGGTCGCAGAGTAGACGTACGACGACCGATAGGTCTAGACAGGTTGTCCCAGTTACTGGTCACACTCCCGAACACATGCTCGTCCCCGTTCGAGACCTGTTTGTTCCGGACTGCATTTACGCTGGCATTTCACGGGGCTATGAGAGTTAGTGAGCTGGTTGCAAGGAACAAACGGGACGTGACGGGGGGCTTGTGCAGGGAGCATGTCCAGATCAGGGGTGATGCGATGATTGTCTCATTTCTCAGGTCCAAGACTGACCAAGATGGGAGAGGGGACTGCACGATCATCCGCAGGAACCCCGACTCATCCATGTGTCCGGTACAGTGCTTAGAAGATTACCTAGCACGAAGGGTGGCATCATGGGGGGGGACATTGTTGAGGCATGCAGACGCCACCCCGCTGACGAGGTTTCAGTTTCAACGGGTGCTTGCAATGGCCATTGCCGCAGCGGGCTTGGACCCGGGCGAATTTGGGACCCACTCTTTTCGTATAGGGGCTGCCACTGAAGCTACAGCCAGAGGTCTTAATATAGAACAAGTGAAACGTGTGGGGCGTTGGTCCTCCAATTGTTATAAGAGGTACGTGCGATTGCACATGTTGTGAAGCTGTAATCATGTACTCACGCCTCTTGTCTTTTGTTTGTTTTCAGTTGCGCAAGCCTACGCGGCAGGGCAGACTGAGCAGTCGACCCAACACCAGGTCAGCGGTCGCACGTCACCGGCTGTGAGGAAGGAGGTTTGGGTCGTGGGCCACTCATACGTGAGACGGGCTGCAGACGTATTCAAAGCAGGTGACATGGTTCACGTACCTGAGGAATACGGGTACAGAGTGTCCTTCTACGGAAGGGGTGGTCTCTGTATTGACCAGTTTCAGGAATTTTTTGAGGGCTTGTTAGAGCGGATGAGGTCACCGCCGTCCATAGTCATAGTGCATTTGGGGGGCAATGATTTGGTCACCACCGGTAGACGACTTCTCCTGGAGGCTATGCTTTCCACGGTAAGTTGGTTAGCGAGGAGAATTCCGGGGTGCCTAATTGCATGGTCTCATATGATCCCACGAAAAGTGTGGCGGGGGGCTATCTCGATCCCTGCTTTGAATCATTCTGTTAAAAAATTGAATAACAAAGTGAGTAGGTTGTTCCGTTCCAAGACATTGCATTCGATCTCGCATAATTGTATTAATGATGACAGTATGTATCTGGGGGACGGTGTGCATTTGTCGAGGGCGGGGAATGAGTTACTCATAGGAGACTTCCTAGCCTGGTTAAAATCTTTAAATCATGACCTTTAGGTAGGAGTTTTGTGGGGGGTCCGGATAGCCGGTCAACTATCCGGACCTGTGGCGGTAAGGTCATGATCGGTGAGCACTAATTGGTAGATCCCTATGAGTGGGCGTCACCCAACACGGATGGGAGCGCTCGGGAGAGGTGGCCATTGGCCCCTCAGTGGGGAGGCGGTCCCGTCTAAGGGCGGGTCGCCGGAAGTAAAGGAAAGGCGGTCAAGGCCCCTTCCTTTGTAGGAGGGGTTACAGCCCCCTCCTGGGGAATTTCCCGGGGCCAGTGTCATCTGCGACGGCAGATGCGGTAAGTTGTGTGGGGTGGGGAGAGGTCAACGATACCTTCTAGATACCACACACAAGTGTTCGAACGACCTTTAAATGGCGTCGAGTCTTAAGTGCCCCCGTCAAGTCAAGGGAAATTGTTAGTAGTTGCACTTGAGGTAAGCCCCTGTGCCATCGCCCCTCCTAAGTGGGAGGGGTAAGTCTGGTTAGGGATCTTGACACCGGTTATGACCTTGCCGTTGGCCCTTAAACGTTAGGATGTACAATTTCAGTGTTCTTAGAGAATGTTTTTTGTAGGATGCTAGTTCGGCTAGGAGAACCTCTGTATTAGAGATTATGTTAAGGTTAGCCAAACATCGTAATGTGATAATGAAATTGTACATAACATGAAAACATTTAATGTTTTAATTTTTGTTTTAATAAATACGGCCGGGATGGTCACTCCATCCCACATCCAAAAACTTTAAGAACTGTTTCCGGTTTCCCTTCCTTTTGGGGGATTGTGTTGAGAGGGGGTGGCGGGTATCTCAGCCATATGGAAAGGGGCGACCACTCGGTCCCCCCGAACGTATGGATGAGTGCCTCGATCCCCCCGGGAAGCCATTTTTGGGCGGGAGGCGCGTCTCGGCTGGTATGCCCGAAGCGGCGTAGCCGGGGCGCGCTTTTTCCCGCCCTAGAGTGGGCTGGCCTAGACACCGACGCAGCCAGCCACGCCCTCGGGGCGGGCAGGGGCGGGTTTTCGCCCGCCCTGAAGACGGATAAAAGAAGGCGCAAGACCAGAAGACGTCCTCTTGTTCTTGTGCTCCGAAGCTGCACCTCCTCGCTACACGTGAGCTCGGGACGGAACGAAGAGCCAATTTTGACCCACCCACCAGCCCCTGAGGACAGCAAAGTTGTTGTGCAATAAAGTGAATTGATAAGTTTGTTTTTTCCGTTTCGTTTACAGGCTATAATAGTATCAGTTTGTGGTTAATCATAATAAAGGATGGTGAATATCGTTTAGGTTGTTACGATTAAAATGATTTGACGTAGTGTTACATTTCTAGCATGTTCTTTCGGTCGTAGCGACCAATGTTTTCATAGGTTTAAGAATTGTCGTATTTATTTTTTGGTAGGCGGTAAGGTCATGATCGGTGAGCACTAATTGGTAGATCCCTATGAGTGGGCGTCACCCAACACGGATGGGAGCGCTCGGGAGAGGTGGCCATTGGCCCCTCAGTGGGGAGGCGGTCCCGTCTAAGGGCGGGTCGCCGGAAGTAAAGGAAAGGCGGTCAAGGCCCCTTCCTTTGTAGGAGGGGTTACAGCCCCCTCCTGGGGAATTTCCCGGGGCCAGTGTCATCTGCGACGGCAGATGCGGTAAGTTGTGTGGGGTGGGGAGAGGTCAACGATACCTTCTAGATACCACACACAAGTGTTCGAACGACCTTTAAATGGCGTCGAGTCTTAAGTGCCCCCGTCAAGTCAAGGGAAATTGTTAGTAGTTGCACTTGAGGTAAGCCCCTGTGCCATCGCCCCTCCTAAGTGGGAGGGGTAAGTCTGGTTAGGGATCTTGACACCGGTTATGACCTTGCCGTTGGCCCTTAAACGTTAGGATGTACAATTTCAGTGTTCTTAGAGAATGTTTTTTGTAGGATGCTAGTTCGGCTAGGAGAACCTCTGTATTAGAGATTATGTTAAGGTTAGCCAAACATCGTAATGTGATAATGAAATTGTACATAACATGAAAACGTTTAATGTTTTAATTTTTGTTTTAATAAATACGGCCGGGATGGTCACTCCATCCCACATCCAAAAACTTTAAGAACTGTTTCCGGTTTCCCTTCCTTTTGGGGGATTGTGTTGAGAGGGGGTGGCGGGTATCTCAGCCATAATAGTAGGGGATCCACCGGATGAGTACGCTCCTTTCAAGGAGATTGAAATCCCATTAAAATACCAAGAGCATCTGCTCTTGTTTAAAGGCGCCCTAAAACACAATGGTCATATTACTAGGCTCGGTCGACTAGGCAGACCAGGAGCAACGTGGCCGGTTCTAGCCAGCTACACACCACATCCAGACATTGATAAAATGTCAAGTGAAGAACTCTTAGTTAAAATAAGAGAATTAACAAAGGCATATAGAGAGTTAGTTCAATTGACAATGGAGGATAAAACGATCCGCCAGAAGTTGAAGGAAACAGATATAACAGAACAACCAATTGAGCTTGCCAGAATCATAGAGAAATGTTATGAAGAATTAGGTAGAGACAGCTTGGGTGGGAAACCTGTAAAACCCCAACTACTCGAAAATCCTGAAAAATTATTTATTAAAAATAATTCAAACACTCCTAAAAAGAGCTGGGATGGAAATAAAAAATCCAGTATCTGGCGAACAAGCCTAGGTTCAGGCTTAGCAGGATGGGAGGACGTTCCTTCCGTGTGCTGGCGGTGGACCTATGGAATTCCCTTCCTGTTCACATTCGCGCCCTCAACAGCTTGACCCTCTTCAGAAGGGCCATCAAAACCCACCTGTTCATCTCTGTTAGCTAATATCCCCCTTTTTCAGCTCTGATCTGTTGTGTTGTTGCATATGATCAGGCGCCAGGACGCCCCTTCCCTGGGGCAGCTGTTGCGCCTAATAAATGTTATTAACATAACATAACATAACATAATAAATGTTATTAACATAACATAACATAACTCCCAAGGAAAAAGTTTTCCAGTCCAGAGGAAGGTCTCCTCGACGGAGGGAAAGAACTCCGACTCGAGAACACCAGTCTCAACAGAGGGAGCCCTCTGAGAAAAGATATAACCTTAGAAACAGGGATAACTTGAAGAAGCCTGATAGATATCAAAGTATTGATACACGTCCCTCTCGATCTTTTTGGCAGAAATCGTAAAGAAGAGGACGGTCAGACCCAGGAGAGCACACCAAGTCCAAAGACAAGGAACCTGCTCAAAGTAAAAAGTTACAATTTCCAAGAAAGAAGGTAGCCAGTATTACAGTAATCGAACATGCCGAGAATACTGAGGATACAGTTGAAAAACGGGGAGTGGGCACAGACAATGCAGCAGAAATCAGCATAGCTCGCAAGATCCTGATGAGTCATCTGGAGACAGTGGACACGAATGAATACATTCAGGTAGAAACTGCCGACACCAGAGTTAGCAAACCTCATAAGATATACGAAATAACACTGTGTATAGAGGGAGATAAGACTAGGAAAATAAGGGGTCTATTTTGGGATAACCTCTCAAAAGGCTATGACATCCTGTTAGCTGAAAAAGACTGGCCCCCAGAGTTTGTCAGGGAGTGCCCTCGTGGCGAAGAAATGATTGTGCCTGCCTTCTCGAATCACATTCCGATTCACACCAAATATATATATGCCAGGAAATGGGCAGTAGCCCCGGCACCGGCATTATATAAAAATCAAGTAGGATGGGATGAGGACTCTCCTCCTCACAAAATCCAGTTAAAAAATCAACCTACTGCACAAAGGCAGTATCCCATTAAGCAAGAAGCTAAAAAACAAGTCAGGGAGATTTTAGATCAACTTGAATATCAGGGGGTGATTGAAACATGCACCTCTCAAATGAACAATCCTTTGTTTCTTGTCTCCAAACTCGCTAAGCGCTTGGAGCCTGAAGACTAACTTTCCTCCTACCTGCTTGCTCCGCCGGTGTCTCTGACGGCGACAACACTACAACTTGCCGCTCCCGCTGCGCGGGAGCCGCTGCGCGGGAGCCGCTGCGCGGGAGCCGCTGCGTGCTGTTCAGCCCCCACCTGCCTGGAAAAGTTCATCTGCCCAGCTGCCGCGGTGCTGAGAGGCTGCAGGGGTGTTGCGCTGCAGGGACTCACTGTTCCAGGAGTCCCTGCGAGACCAGACGACATCCGGTCAGCGCCCCCTGCCTGCCCCATCCCCGGCCGGCTGATTGAAGAAAAGGGGCTTGCGCTGCACATCCAGCGATAATCTCGCCAAGCGCTTGGAGCCTGAAGACTAACTTTCCTCCTACCTGCTTGCTCCGCCGGTGTCTCTGACGGCGACAACACTACAACTTGCCGCTCCCGCTGCGCGGGAGCCGCTGCGCGGGAGCCGCTGCGTGCTGTTCAGCCCCCACCTGCCTGGAAAAGTTCATCTACCCAGCTGCCGCGGTGCTGAGAGGCTGCAGAGGTGTTGCGCTGCAGGGACTCACTGTTCCAGGAGTCCCTGCGAGACCTGACGACATCCGGTCAGCGCCCCCTGCCTGCCCCGCCCCCGGCCGCCTTTCCAAGTATAAATACAGTAAAAGGACTGTCTCGCGGGACGCCGGGCGAAGCCCGGGCAAAGGGCGGGCCGTCTGTGGCCATCCGGGGACGTACAAGGACGGGACGGGCCACCCTATTAACATCCTTATCTACATTCTCCATGTACTGAGCAATATTGTTACAAGTAACACATCCGATTGCCAGTGTGGTAAGTGCAACAACAAAGACATAGTGACTGAGGCAAAGGGAGACGGTGAATCGAGCTGAAGTCTTAATTGCAATCTCATTAAATCACTGGAGAAAGCACTAACACTGACAACTATCAGGCCTATCCCAGGAAAGTGTAATGGGATTTAAAAAACTAAGATCTCGTACAATATTCATGAAGCGAATGAGCACCGAGAAAGCAGTCTGGAAATCCACTGACAAAGCAGTAAAAAACGGCCGGATAACTCGGACCCCGGCAATTAGTAATTATTTTTCTGCCTTATCACCAAAAAGGGAATCATCTACTCAAGTTCTGGAAATAGGAAAAAATCTTGATCCTCTTGAAAATATGGTGGAAAAACTGCTCTCTTCTTCGAACCATCAACCTACCCAAAATCTAAGTAAATTTGATCTTGAACTTAATCAAAAGACATTCTGCTCATCACAAGAGCTACAATCCCTGGACCATTAGGCGATTCACTTAACATCCTCAACTCCAATAAAACCTTCAGGGAGCCCATACGCATCAAGGATTCTCATGAAAACAACTTGAAGTCAGTGGAAAATAAATCAGAAGCACAGTTAAATTCAGACAAGTTATCTAAAAGTTCTTCGAAAAAAACATTAGAACAAGGTCTAGTACTTGATTCTTCTCTGGACCCTTTTTCTCTTAAAAATATCAACTCTACAAATTCTGTAACACCAATGTCAAAGGCTCTTTTCTCTCTACAGCAAATCTTGGAATCGGTCCTTTCTTTTCTAGGACATATTCTGGAAAATTCAGATCAAACTTTAGATGTACAAATTGGTATACTAAAGTTTTTAGTAGAGGAGAAAAGGAAAAAAGAATCCGCTGAAGCAACGGAAAAACAACAAACATCTGATACGACGCAATCGCAAAAGAGTAACCTAATTAACAACAACAAAAGTATACAGATGCAAACAAAACGTGATTCTAGTACTCAAACATCAGAAATAGAAAAAACAGAAAAACAAATAAAGGAAAATCCGACCATATACTCCTTAAAGAAACTCTTCAGAGAAGAACCCCCAAAAACTGCCAAACAGTATTCTATTTTTTCGAAACCTACCAAAAAAACTGATTTGCATAAAAATGATTGTGACAAAGATGATCAGGAAAACAGCACTAAATACTTACCTGATGCTGATCAAGGAGAAATAATCTCTAAAATAACAGAAACCCAGGAAGAAGGAAGAAAAAAGAGGGGAGAAGAAAGCCGATAAAAAGAATTCATAAAAAGAAAACTCGCAAGCTCAAATTTCAAAAACCTATTACACCTCAAAAAAGTCGTGAGGGACAAGATGAAATTACAATCCCTAATACCATCAAAATAGAGGCAACTGGTGACAGAAAAATCATACAGAAAGTACAATCATTAAACCCAAGAGCTGATGAATACCTTCCGTCCATACTATTTTCAAAAATAGGGCATAGAAACAAAGGAACAGGAGAAGATGTTGATAAGATATCCTTATGCGGGGAAGCGACACCGTCCAAATTCTTACAATTTGAAGAACTCTTTCCCATCGATAACGCGCCACTCAATCGAGGAAGGATAATCAATCTTCTCCAACATATACTGCCTCTACAATCTTTGACCAGTAAAGAAATAGATCTGGTGATCTTCCCCAAAAAAGAAAATAGCAAAATAGCGATGGTATCGTTTTGGTCATCAGTTCTTCCCGGGATTATTCTCACTGAAAAGGAGATACTTCATAAATGTGGCTACGACGTATTTGAAAGATCTGAACCAAAGGAAAAATCTAATAAAAGGTTCATAGGTCCATTTGGGCTAAACTTTAGCATGCAATCCAAAAATGACTACAAAAATACTCTTGTATCAGAAGACTCAGGACTGATTCATTCAGGGAAGGATACCCTGAAAATTCATGTGAACAAGGGTGAAAGGGTAGTCTGGTGCCCAGACTCAGAAGTAAAGGAGGTCAAAAAAACCATAAAGTCATGGGCTTGGGTCTCGGAGACACTAAACAGTAACAAAATCATCAACTGCCAACAACTTACTGTTTAACAATGGCTTGAAGATTACCTCGTGGAATATGGCTGGATATACAAAGAATAAAATGATAGAAGCTACCATAAATCAACCTGACATCTTGGTTCTACAAGAAACTTGGGCAACAAAATCTTTCTTCCAGAAAGGGTATTACGTTTACGACATTCCTGCAAAAGTAACTAACCGGGGCCATGCAATGGGTGGACTGGCAATCTTACTAAGAGAGGAATACTTATGGGCGCAAGAGATCGTCGAGACCAATTCTGATAATCTCCAGTGCATTAAGGTATCACTAAAAACACACATCACAGCCCCACAAAAGGCAATCCTGCTCTTTATTGTATATGCCCCACCTGGCTCTAACCAAGACGCCCTATTTGCGGATATTATGGAAACAATCTCTCAGATAATTGAAGATCGATTACATCTGTCATACATAATCATGGGCGATCTTAATGGAAAAATTTCTAACTCTGAAATTAGAAAGTGGGTAAATCTATATAAAGAAGAATCACTGGAAATATCCATTCCAAAATTTCCAAAAGGAATAAACTCAGATAAAAGAGGTAAATTGCTATTATCATTACTACCAAACTTAAATGGGACAATCCTGAATGGCAATATGGAAGGAGATACACCGGCATCGTATACTAGACGAGGAAATGGAACCTTCTCAATTATCAACTACATAATCTGTGGTATGGAACTATTGGAGACAGTTACGTATTTGCATTCCAACTTCATCGATGAGAGTGATCACGCACTTTTACATCTATCCACTCATTGGATGGCCAACCGTTCCCCTACAAGCCAGATCATATTTCATAATAGCACAATCCTGGTAAAAGCTGATCAGAGGCGGATTTTCTGGAATTCATCAACCTTGGACAATATATCCGCACTGATTACACATACTCAACTTCTAACAAAAACATATTCAGATGATCTTATAACAAATTTTGAATACATAATTAACAAACTTAAATGTGCTCTTCTAGATAAGTTACAACAGGTCTCATCAGTAAATAACAAGAAGAACAACAAAAATAAAATTTGGAATACACCTGTTGCGAAAATGCTCAATAAACTCATATGAGCTCAATACTTGAATTTTTCCCTATCAACTCAGGCAGAAATCAATAAACTAAAAAATCAATTAAGAAGAGAGAAGCACAGTTATAAAAGAACATTGCAAGACCGTAATTGGTTTGATATCCAAATAGCCGCTAATAAATATAATCAGCGAAAATATTGGTCCCTAATTGCTAAAATAACTGGAACAAAAAAGAAACTTCAAGCCATGACTAGGAAATTTATTTGAGTGATCTATATAAGGCAAACCCAACCAATTCTGATGAAAATGTCGCCGATAGCTTCATGGAAAAGAATAATTCCCCGATTACAAACACCTCAGCATTCTCTATAGCAATGCATATTCGAAAAGCAAGAAGCACAGGTGCCTCAGGCCCTGACCAAATACCCATCAAGGTCCTGCAAGCAGACCCCAAGGAGTGGAGTCAGATGTTATCACCCCTCTTTAATTACATCTTTAAAACCAGGAAAATACCAAAGTCATGGCAGGGGAGCATCATTATCCCTATTTATAAAAAGGGGAACAAAAACATAGCCAGCAACTATCGTCAAATAGCACTGATGGATGCTACAGGGAAAATCTTTGCCGCAGAGGTACTGGATCGATTAAAAGACTGGGCTTTCTCGATGGGTTTAATACCCATGCTTCAAGCAGGTTTTAGACCTAACCATTCTGTCACTGATAATATCTCAATTCTCCAGACCATTCTGGACAAATATATAGTACGGAAATCTCAGTCTGTATATGCAGCATTCATAGACTATTCTACCGCTTTTGATTGTGTCGACAGACCAACATTATGTAACAAACTAAGGAGACTAGGAATACCGGAACAACTGCTGTAGATTATAGTTAATCTCCATACCAGCACTTGGTGTCAAGTGCAAATGGGATGTGAAAAAGGTTTGACTAAAATAATTAAAACGACTAACGGACTCAAACAAGGGTGCCTACTAGCTCCGATACTATTCTCATTATATCTCAGTGACCTGCGCAATCATCTACAACAAGGTTCAAGTCTGCCACCAAAGATCGCTGCACAAAGTATACACGCCCTGCTATACGCTGACGATATTGTGATGTTGGACCTTACGCCCTTTGGTTTACAAAAGCTCCTAGATATTTTACATAAATATTCAAAGGATAATTTCCTAATTCCAAATTTAATGAAAACAAAAGTTGTTTCCTTTTCTGGCAGGAAACAAAGTGCTAAGTATTGTTGGAGGCTTGGCGGAGAAAAAGTAGAAGAGGTTGATGAATACACATATCTCGGTAGGATCTTTTCAAAGAATCTAAAAAATACAAAGCAGATAAACCATTTAAAAAGGAAATCAGAACTACATGCCGGGGCCCTCTCCAGACTCTACTCTGCTACAGGGAACAGGCATTTCTCTTCACTGCTAAAAATATATAGAGTAAAGATCCCCCCTGTTTTATCCTACGCTTCGGAGCATATCCCTATAAAACAGTGGTCTTATATGGACCAAAAGGAAGGGAAAATCCTGAAAAAAATCTTGAAGGTCTTAGAATCCACACCGGTCCAAGCTTTAAGACTAGAATTTCCAATTGCAAGTTCCTATGCTATAGCTGTTGCTAATGTTATCAGGTGGGCTTATAATCTCCTTCACGCAAAAGAAGGAACACTACGATCCCTGCTTAAAACCGAGACTTTTGAACTTGATGCTTCAAAGCAAACATTCTTTGGGAATATGATTGTGGTATTCCAAATTGCCAAAATCCGTACGGATATTTTACTCACCTGGTCAGCCTCGCAACTGAAACTTTTCTTAAAATGTTTTACTCCTAAATTGAGTTTTGAACTTGACTTTACACACTGTAACAAATTATCCACTTATAAACTCTTCGTTGAATCACTGGAGTACAAGCATGTACAGCTATATATAGGGTTTTCCCTTACACCTGGTGCAAGGAGGGCAATTACAATGTTGCAATTAGGTATCCTACCAGTGTTTACCTTTACATCAAGTTGGTCACCCGGTGGATCCCCATTATGTACTCTTTGTCAAGGGGGTGACCAGAACATCGAGCACCTCTTATTTGCATGCCCTTGCTCTAATGTGGTAACAGCACGGTCAAGATATCTTGATCCTATATATCGTAAATGCAGAATCTCATCAGTAAAGGAATTACTATTGGTGTGCAAACAGCCACCTAATGAACTTGTATGTTATAATTTCTATAAATTTTTAAAATCTTTTTTAACATTATATTTGTAATGAATTTCCTTTTTGTAAATAGTTTTTATATAATATTTGTGGTCCTCAGTTGAGTACCGAAACAAATAAAAACTTTTTGACTTTGACTTGACTTTGACTGTCTCCAAACCAGACAATTCATATCGTCTAGTTTTGGACTACAGACACCTTAACTCATGTTGCAAAACATTTGCATTACAAAATTCGCATAGTGCTGCACTAATGAATAACATAGTTCGGAAAAAATATAAAACGACATTAGACACATCTAATGGTTTCTTTTGTCAAAATATTGCACCAGAAAGCAGATACTTGACCGCTTTCTCAGTAATGGGGTCACAGAAAAATTTCTGTAGGCTCCCACAGGGATTCAAGAACAGCCCAGGACTATTCTCAGCCAGAGTAACAGAGTTACTACAAATATATGATGATGAGGCATTATCTTATGTCGATGACATCTATCTAACAGACGATGATTTGGATACTCACTTGAAAAGGGTGAACACCATAATACTTGGGTTCGCTGCAGAGGGTTACAAATTCAACTTTAAAAAGTCTCGAATTGCCCATCTGACAGTATTATTTTTAGGATACGAATTATCAAGTGAAGGAAAAAGCCTAGCGGACAACTTCTTAGAGAAGTGCGCTGTACTCTAAGCACCGAAAACGCTGAAGAATTTACAATCGATTCTAGGCTTCCTGAATTTCGGAAGAACTTACATTCTAAATTACGCAGAGAGGGTTAAACCTCTCTAAGAACTAATTAAACCTGATTTTAAACCAATCAACTGGACTCAAAAACACACAGAAATTTTGAGATCATTGCAAACAGACATGTTAGCAAAAACAAAATTAGAAACACGGGATAATACACGCAACCTTGTAATCCGAGTCATCCCAGGAAGATGCGGATTCACGTACCTGACCTCTAATGAGGGAGAAACGGTACCAATAGCTTACAAATCACATTTGTAAACAAAAGCTGAAATAAAATTCAGTTCGACGGAAAAAATTCTAACTGCGGTTCAGACTGCTGTAGCAAAACAAAGGGCCCTAGCACAAGGTAAACGAATAAAAATCGTTACACCCATATCTGCTTTAGAAGCGGTAACCAAAGCAAGCATTCCAAATGCTAAAGCTCTGCATCCAAGATGGATACAATGGGTTAATTCTCTTGCTGCAACAGACGTAGTGTATGAATTTGATCCTAATTTAAAAACACAGGAATTTTTACAATATGAATATGAATGTCCTCTGCCAATTGAAATCCTGCCTCTAGAAGAATACGGAAGTATCATATATACAGACGGATCAGCACAACCCGCAGTTGGGGGTAAACTAGCTTACAGTGCTGCGTGCGCGATTGTTAAAGGTCTTTGGCACAAAGGTAAATTTAGACCCCTGGTAACTAAAATACAATCTCTAGGAGATTGTTCAGCACAGCGAGGTGAACTGGTAGCATTTAAGATGGCGCTAGAAAATACCGATCGTGAATTCCCCACACTTATAGTGTGCGATTCATATTATTGCGTACAATCTTATAATGAATACTTGCAGAATTGGGTGGAAAATGGTTTCAAAGATGCAAAAGGTGGCACAATTAAGCATAAAATGCTTTGGGAACAAGTAGTTCTCGTACAGAAGGAACTACAAAAGACTCACGTGATACACACTGAGTCATCAACGTGATGGCGTTCACGTTGCAGGGAATTCATTGGCTGATGAAGCCGCGAAGGCAGCGGTGCAAACGGCTTCCGTATGGATTCTGAAGATTTTTTGATCAGTTTTAGGCATGGGCGGAAAATCCGTTCCGCTCGCGGATTTTGCGGATTTTCGGGAAATCCGCAATCCGCGAGATTTGCGAATTTCCCGCAAAATCCGCAAATCCGCGAGCAGCGGATTTTGCTCGCACTGCTCGCACTGTTCGCGTGAGTTCGCGCCCCGCGAATAAGTGCAAAATTGCAGAAATACGATCTTAGCAAAACTGAAAGTAACTACTGGAAAGGGGCGACCACTCGGTCCCCCCGAACGTATGGCAGAGTGCCTCGATCCCCCCGGGAAGCCATTTTGGGCGGGAGGCGCGTCTCGGCTGGTATGCCCGAAGCGGCGTAGCCGGGGCGCGCTTTTTCCCGCCCTAGAGTGGGCTGGCCTAGACACTGACGCGGCCGGCCACGCCCTCGGGGCAGGCAGGGGCGGGTTTACGCCCGCCCTGAAGACGGATAAAAAGGGACGCAAGACCAGAAGACATCCTCTTGTTCCTGTGCTCTGAAGCTGCACCTCCTCGCTGCACGTGAGCTCGAGACGGAACGAAGAGCCAATTTTGAGCGTTTTAATCGTTCTTGTTTGTTTTGCAGTTACTTTGTTGGAGAATGCCGAAGAAGGTTGGAAAGCGCATGACTACCGACCAGATGCTGCGTGTTCTCATGAAGGAGATGTCCGAGCTAAAGAAGAGGGTGGACAAGAATGAGGAAAGGGGTCCAAAACGTCCTTTGGCGGGAGCAGCCCCGGGAGGGAAAAACAAGAGGCCCAGGAGGGGGGCAGCGGGTGAAGACATCCCGGGTCCCAGTGCCCCGCTCGAGGCTCCAACTCCCGTGCCGGAGGAGGGGAATCCGATTCCCGTTGTGGTCACCCCCGTGTCCGAGGATGATATGCCGCCCGAGCTGGCAGCACAGTTGACAGCGTGGTTGGGTAAAGGTAACGAGGGCGCCACGGCTGTCGATGCACAGGCGCTGATAAAGCAATTGCGTGAGAAACGGGAAGCAGCCAAGGTGCCCGTGCCGGCTGCGGTAGGGGACAAGACACCAGGGACGACTGCGACCACAGAGGCAGCGTCAGGTGCAGGTAAGCGGCCATTGCCGATCGCGAGGGATGAGTCAACACCCTCTCGGAGAGAAAAGTTGGGGCAACATGTTCCTTTGGCAATTAAGGAAAAGATTTGGGCGGGAGAGTATGTGAACATTTTTTCATTGCTTGTCGATCATTATGAGGTAGAGCATGTAAAGAGTCAGAAGGATCTCATGCATCCGAGTGTTTGGCGCGCAAAAATGGCCGCCTTTAAAGTGAATGAGAATATCGGCAATTGGGGCAATGCTTGGGGAATCTTTACATCAATCTTGGGGGAACGTAGACCTGAGTTGCTTTCCGAGTTCCCAATCTATCAATCACGAATCATGGGGTACTTGACATCGCACCAGGGTAATCATTGGTTCTGTTACGATAATCTGTTCAGAAAGGAAAAGGAGCATAATAAAAGTTTAACCTGGGATTGTTATGATGCCTTGACTTGGGATAAAATGAAGGAGTCAGGAATGTTGAAAATGCCGTTGGTGGGAAGTAATGTTGGCGAATCCTTCCGGCAATATGCGGGGACGCCCTTTCGATCAGGTACGGGTGCCGACGATCACTCGAAACCTACCGGCAATACCGGAAGAAGGGGTTTCTGCTTTAATTACAACAGAGGTAAATGTACTAGACCCCAGGGATCGTGTAAATTCAAACATGAATGTAGTGGTTGTGGGTCGTCCCATCCTGAGGCCTCGTGCAGAGCCAGAACGGGTGATAACGGGGGGAGAGGAGGTGCCAAACAGGTCTAATATAGTCCGAGGGGCGCCTTTACCCACTCCGATTGATACCCTGGCGATGATTCCTTGGCTCAGTGACTACCCGGATCGTACTTCTGCTGGGGTGCTGCGGAACGGTTTTTCGTATGGTTTCCGCATCCCGGTAGGGGACTTTCAGGGTGTGGATAAGTGTAAAAACCAACTTTCCGTCCTGCAGCATACGACCGTGGTACAGGATAAGATCCGGAAAGAGGTGACTCGAGGTCGGGTCGCCGGCCCGTTTAGTGTACCCCCGGTCCAGAATTTTGTTTGTTCTCCCTTAGGGGTAGTCCCCAAGAAAGACCCCGGTGAGTTCCGACTGATTCATAATTTATCAGCTCCACGAGGTCTTTCCGTAAATGAGGCAATCGATCCAGAAGTGTGTTCGGTGCGGTACGCATCCTTCGATGAGGCCGTAGCCATTTTGAATCGCCTGGGGCCCGGGGCGCTGATGGCGAAGTCAGATATCGAGTCAGCGTTCCGATTGCTCCCGGTACACCCAGACGACCAGCGTCTCCTAGGGTTCATGTTTCAGGGTTGTTATTACATGGATAGGTGTATGCCGATGGGGTGCTCTATATCCTGTGCTTATTTCGAGAAATTCAGTAGTTTTCTACAATGGGTCTTCACAAAGAAAACGGGTTTCCAAGGTGTAATGCACTACCTTGATGATTTTCTGTTTCTTGGGGCAGCCGGGGGTCTTGAATGTGGCCGGGCCTTGGCCGAATTTCGTGTGTTGATGAAACAGTTTGGTGTGCCATTGGCGCCGGGTAAAACAGTGGGTCCTACGACTTGCCTCGAGTTTCTGGGGATCGAGTTGGACTCCATTGAGGGGTGTTTCCGTTTGCCAGCTGAGAAAGTGTTGAAGTTCAGGGCTGCGCTGCAAATGTGTATAAATGCATCAAAAGTTACGTTGCAACAATTACAGCAGGTGGTGGGACAGTTGAATTTTGCCTTGAGGGTAATACCAATGGCCCGCCCCTTTTCCCGTTCAATTGCCCAAGCGATGGTCGGCCTTAAAGAGGGCCATCATCGCACGAGACTATCGGCCGAGATCCGCCAGGACATGCGTATTTGGTTAGCATTTTTGGCGGATTTCAATGGTAGAATCGTCTGGAATGAACCAGCCGTGTCTTCTGAAGAGCTGGGGCTATGGACAGATTCGGCAGGAAGCATAGGTTTTGGCGCCATCTTCGGCACGAAATGGTCGGCACAAAGATGGCCGACATGGTGGCATGAGAATGGTCTGACGAGTAATATTGCTTTCCTGGAACTGTTTCCCATCTTGGTGGCCTTGAGAACATGGCCCGATGGGTTCAAAGATCACTCTGTCGTATTTTGGTCTGACAATATGACTGTGGTCGAGTGCATCAATAGTCAGGCAGCACGTTGTAAACTGATTTTAAGACTGCTTAAGGAAATTGTTTTACTGTGTATGCAATTGAACGTGCTATTCAGAGCTAAACATGTTCCAGGGGTAAGGAATCAGGCGGCTGACGCACTGTCTCGTTTTCAAATGCAGGCTTTTTCGGGTTTCCTCCCCTCAGCGGACCCAGAGCCGGCACCCTTTCCCGAAGCTCTCTGGTCTCTCGGTGCCCCGAACTTCGTCACCTCGTGGGAGAGAGTCTAGCACCAAGGACGAGGAAGGCATACGAAGGGGCGTTTCGGGCCTATTTAGCCTTTTTGGGGAGTGATAGAGAGCGACTTTGGGGTCACGAGGAATGGGTAGTGAATTTCCTGATGTCCTTACGTGGGGCTGGGAAATCGGTGGCTACGGCCCAGAGGCATCGTGCTGCCATTTCCTTTGTTGCCAGAGCACACGCTATTCAGGACCCAACAGCGTCTTTCGTTGTACAGAAAGCGCTGCGTGGGTGGCAACGCCTTGAGGGTCGCAGAGTAGATGAAAGGCGCCCGATAGGTTTGGATAGATTGTCCCAGTTGTTGGCCACACTCCCGGCCACATGTTCATCTCAGTTTGAGGCGGTGCTGTTCCGAGCCGCTTTTACGCTAGCATTTCACGGAGCAATGCGGGTAAGCGAACTAGTTGCAAGGAACAAACTGGATGTGGCGGGGGGTTTGTGCCAAGAACACGTTCAGATCAGGGGAGAAACAATGACTGTCTCCTTTGTAAAGTCCAAGACTGACCAAGATGGGATGGGTGACTGCTTCATCATACGCAGGATTCCTGGGTCCTCCATATGTCCGGTAAAGTGTTTAGAGGATTACCTAGCACGAAGGGTGGCATCATGGGGGGGGACTTTGTTAAGACACGCTGACGCCACCCCACTGACGAAGTTTCAGTTTCAGCGGGTGCTGGCGATGTCAATTGCCGCTGCGGGCTTGAACCCGGGCGAATTTGGGACCCATTCCTTTCGGATAGGGGCTGCTACGGAAGCTACAGCCAGGGGTCTTAATGTTGAGCAAGTGAAACGAGTGGGGTGTTGGTCCTCCAATTGTTATAAAAGATACGTGCGGTTGCACATGTTGTGAAGCTGTAATAATGTACTCACGCTTCTTGTTTTTGTTTGGTTTTCAGTTACGCAAGCCTACAAGGCGGGGCGGACTATGCAGTCGACCCTACACCGGGCCAGCGGTCAGACATCACCGGCTGTGAAAAAGGAGGTGTGGGTCGTGGGCCACTCATACGTGAGGCGTGCCGCAGACGTATTCAAAGCAGGTGACATGATTCACGTAGCTGGGGAATACGGGTACAGGATGTCCTTCTACGGAAAGGGCGGTCTCTGTATTGACCAGTTTCAAACATTTTTCGAGGGTTTGTTAGGGCGGACAAGGTCACCGCCGTCTATAGTTATAGTGCATGTTGGGGGCAATGATTTGGTCACCATCGGTAGACGACTACTCCTGGAGGCAATGCTTTCCACTGTAAGTTGGTTGGCGAGGAGAGTTCCGGGGTGCACGATTGCATGGTCCCATTTGATTCCACGAAAGGTGTGGCGGGGGGCTATCTCTATTCCTGCTTTGAACCATTCTGTTAGAAAGCTTAACAATAAAGTGAGTAGGTTGTTCCGTTCCAGGACATTGCATTCTATTTCTCATAGCTGTATTAATGATGACAGTATGTATTTGGGGGATGGTGTGCATTTGTCTTGGGTGGGGAATGAGTTACTCTTAGGAGACTTCTTAGCATGGTTAAAATCGTTGAAACATGACCTTTAGGTAGGAGTTTTGTGGGGGGTCCGGATAGCCGGTCAACTATCCGGCCTGTGGCGGTAAGGTCATGATCGGTGAGCACTAATTGGAAGATCCCTATGAGTGGGCGTCACCCAACACGGATGGGAGCGCTCGGGGGAGGTGGCCTTTGGACCCTCAACGGGGAGGCGGTCCCTTCTAAGGATGGGTCGCCGAAAGAAGAGGAAAGGCGGTCAAGGCCCCTTCCTGTGTAGGAGGGGTTACAGCCCCCTCCTGGGGAATTTCCCGGGGCCAGTGACATCTGCGACGGCAGATGCGGTAAGTTGTGTGGGGTTGGGGGGAGGTCTACGATACCTTCTAGATACCTCACACGAGTCTTCGAACGACCTTTAACTGGCGTCGAGTTGATAAGTGCCCCCGTCAAGTCAAGGGAAATTGGTAGTAGTTGCACTTGAGTACGCCTCAGTGCTGTCGCCCCTCCCAAGTGGGGGGGGTATGTCTGGTTAGGGATCTTGACACCGGTTACGACCTTGCCGTTGGCCCTTAAACGTTAGGATGTACAATTTCAATATTTCAAGTAAATGTTTTGTAGGATGTTAGTTCGGCTAGGAGAACCTCTGTATTAGAGAATCTGTTAAGGTTAGCCAAACATCGCAATGTGGTATGAAATTGTACATTAATGTTTAAATGTTTTAATTTTTTGTTTTAATAAATACGGCCGGGAGGGTCACTCCCTCCCACTTCCAAAAACTTCAAGAACTGTTTCCGGTTTCCCTCCTTTGGGGATTGTGTTGAGAGGGGGTGGCGGGTATCTCAGCCATATGGAAAGGGGCGACCACTCGGTCCCCCCGAACGTATGGCAGAGTGCCTCGATCCCCCCGGGAAGCCATTTTGGGCGGGAGGCGCGTCTCGGCTGGTATGCCCGAAGCGGCGTAGCCGGGGCGCGCTTTTTCCCGCCCTAGAGTGGGCTGGCCTAGACACTGACGCGGCCGGCCACGCCCTCGGGGCAGGCAGGGGCGGGTTTACGCCCCCCCTGAAGACGGATAAAAAGGGACGCAAGACCAGAAGACATCCTCTTGTTCCTGTGCTCTGAAGCTGCACCTCCTCGCTGCACGTGAGCTCGAGACGGAACGAAGAGCCAATTTTGACCCACCCACCAGCCCCTGAGGACAGCCAGTTGTTTTAATAAAGTTGATCAATTATTTTATTTCGTTTACAGGTTGTTTTAGTGTTATGTTGTTATTGAATGTGTAATAAAGATTGGTCTAATTTTACAAGTTCGTGATTAAAGAACTTCGGATTTAAGGTCCATTTATAAACAGGCTTTTTCGGTCATAGTGGCCAATGTAGTTTCGTTTGGTTAGCATTTGTCGTATTTATTTTGGTCGGGCGGTAAGGTCATGATCGGTGAGCACTAATTGGAAGATCCCTATGAGTGGGCGTCACCCAACACGGATGGGAGCGCTCGGGGGAGGTGGCCTTTGGACCCTCAACGGGGAGGCGGTCCCTTCTAAGGATGGGTCGCCGAAAGAAGAGGAAAGGCGGTCAAGGCCCCTTCCTGTGTAGGAGGGGTTACAGCCCCCTCCTGGGGAATTTCCCGGGGCCAGTGACATCTGCGACGGCAGATGCGGTAAGTTGTGTGGGGTTGGGGGGAGGTCTACGATACCTTCTAGATACCTCACACGAGTCTTCGAACGACCTTTAACTGGCGTCGAGTTGATAAGTGCCCCCGTCAAGTCAAGGGAAATTGGTAGTAGTTGCACTTGAGTACGCCTCAGTGCTGTCGCCCCTCCCAAGTGGGGGGGGTATGTCTGGTTAGGGATCTTGACACCGGTTACGACCTTGCCGTTGGCCCTTAAACGTTAGGATGTACAATTTCAATATTTCAAGTAAATGTTTTGTAGGATGTTAGTTCGGCTAGGAGAACCTCTGTATTAGAGAATCTGTTAAGGTTAGCCAAACATCGCAATGTGGTATGAAATTGTACATTAATGTTTAAATGTTTTAATTTTTTGTTTTAATAAATACGGCCGGGAGGGTCACTCCCTCCCACTTCCAAAAACTTCAAGAACTGTTTCCGGTTTCCCTCCTTTGGGGATTGTGTTGAGAGGGGGTGGCGGGTATCTCAGCCATATTACCAGGTTCAAAAGTTCAGGCTCATCATTAGTAGCCATTTCCTGTAGTGCTTCCTGAGGGGCCCCTCCAGAGTTCAGTTGCCAGTTGAAACTATTATGTGACCCTGCTCTGAACCTCAGAATAGTTACACATATGCCACAAAGGTCCTGAATTACAGCTAAGGGAGACAAGCAGGAGCCAGGCTGGAAGTTAAAATCCATTAATCAGCCCCTAATTCATTATTGTCAGTTGGGGCAGGTGTTGTAACTAATTTTGCAACAATGAAAGCACTTAGCAAGTGCAAAAGATCACTAATCAGGGCGCACTAAGGAAGCAGGTGCCAGCTAAAAAAATATTCTGTGACACATTAATCAGCCCCAAATTAATTCAGGTCACTTGTGGCAGGGAAGGTGTGCTTTGCTTTGCCGAAAATAATGTACACTGGACAACCAGAGGGTGTGGTGATGAAACAGAGGGTGGCATGGGTGGGCCAGAGGGTGGCATGAGTAGTCAGAGAGTGGCAGTGGTGACAGAGAGTGGCAGTGATGAAGAAGAGTGTCCCAAACAGGCTGGACACGTAGAAACAACAAGTTCGCAAAACTTGCGACCCGACAGGTAAGTTCGCAAATTGTGAAATTGTAAAAACCCTCGCGAACTGGCAGAAACACGGGCGAACACAAAAAAAAAATCCGCAAATTCGCGGGAATTCGCGGATTTTGCGGATTGCGAATCCGCAAATCCGCAAAATTCGCGAACGCGAGATCCGCAAAATTCGCCCATGCCTAATCAGTTTACGCTCCGGGTGCACTGCCCGTATGTACGCACACAATACAGAATTGCTATTATAAAGGTGCAAATCGGCGAGTGGAGAAACCCTTAACCACTCAATTAGAGTAGAGGAAACTACCCCTTAGTCAACAGACTTGGTTGCCGATCGGCAACCAAGTCTGCAAACGGCTTCCGTAGCTGCGATTACTCGGTCACAAACGAAAATAGACAGCGACATTCTACAAGCTGTCAGTGCGTCAGTAAAAGATGATAAACAAACACTCCCAAAAGGCTTTCCAGAAAAGTACTTATATTTAACAGATACGAATAATGTTCCTTTTGCTCGAATCCCTGGAGTGGGGGATAGGGTAATTCCAAACATGGAACACAGGTTAGGACTAATTAAAGCGGCACACGAAGGGCTTGCTTCTGCACACGCTGGCGTTTCCGCAACAATATCACTATTAAAACAGAGATATTGGTGGCCTCGCATGAGAATACAAACTAAGAAGTATGTATTAGAATGCGAAATATGCCAAAGAATGAAAGTATCAAAAGTAAAACGACCAGCGCAGACACCCCTTCTCATCTCAGATAAACCACTAGCATGTGTTTACCTGGACCACTGTGGTCCCTTACAAAGGGACGGCAACTATAAATACATCATGGTCGCAGTGGATTCCTGTACGAGATTCATATGGATGTGGCCCCAGCGCTCGGCTGACGCCAGAACGGTTATAAAAGATCTGCGAGTCTTTATCGGCACATACGCAATTGCCATGTTCCATTCTGACCAGGGTCCTGCTTTCAGCTCTCGAGCTTATAAGGAGGCCATGGCCAGCATGGGCGTTGGGTTGCGGTATTCTTGTCCGTCACACCCCGAAGGGAACAGTGTGGTAGAAAGAAAAAGAAAAAAACGGGACATAAAGCAATCTATAACAGCGAAGGTATTAGGTTCGGGTGATGGGTGGGTCACACATTTAATAAGTGTCCAGCTTAGTCTAAACAATTTGCCAAGAAATTCTCTAAAAGGTTTCAGCCCTTACGAACTATTGTTCAGAACTAGAATGCACATTCAGGACTTAGATAGTCAGGTATCAGTGGTAAAAGATAAGAATAAAGACTTTGACATCAAAGATCGTTTGGCTGTTTTACAGGACTTGAATGAAACAAGAAAATCCTTAAGCAGCATAAAGTTAAAGCAACAGCCAACTACCACTGACGAGGCACCACCAGCCCCAGCAAGGCCTGTCTGGATTCCAAAGATTGGGGATCTAGTCAGAGAGAAAATAGCGGTGAAGAAGGAATTTGGGCCTTCTTACAGAAAAGCAGTACCTGTCTTGGCAATCAACGGAACAAGATCAGTAGTACTACCGCCTCTTGCTGATAAAAAGGAGAACAGAGTTGTATCAATCGACCTGGTAAAACCACAATCATGTGGCCTATAATCAACAGTAGGCCAAGTGGACTCCCGAGAAACAACAGAATACCCAAATTTGCAACAATTCAAGAGGTTCAAACTGAAAGACTAATCACATTTGATAAACCTGCAGTGCACAGAGAGGGACTATGCAATAATGCCATGGAACTCGTGCCTCTTGAAACACAGATTGAATCAGTTTGTCATGAAACACCAGTCTACGATGACGTGGCATCAGAATGTGCTACCGAAAGACAAATTGAGAAAACAATTCCAACAATTGACAGAACTGCCTGTGGCTACTTCATCAACTTCAATAACTTTTCTGAAGATCAAAGCAACCCTGAAGGAACTACAGAAACAAAGACTTTTAAAGAAAAAGCAACAGAACTCTTTCATCAACTCAAGGAAATGTATCTTGTTTCTCCATGGTTAGAGTTCTGGTTCGAACTAGGTGTATTCTTCCTCCTGCTTTGGCTCATCATGGTACTTTGTTTGGGAAAATTCATTGAGGGAAAATACAGTTCAATGGACACAGCAAGTCAGAACATCAACTTAGTCCTGAAACCACACAAATCATCCCACGTGAAAAAAAGAGAACTATCAACGGTAAATGTCACAGCCATTCCAATACCCGGCGGGGTAGTATGGGACAAAACTGACTATGAAGTGTATGGCCCGGTTGAAATCCTGAAATATCCTCACCAGTTCAAGGTTTCATTAAGTGACTTTGTAAAACCAAGTATTTTTTCTGATGATTGGGATTTTGAAAGTATTAATAATATGATGTCAGATTTAGTAATGTCAGCTAGATTCACAGAACATGATTATTTACAAGGTTCGTCTAATTATGAACAGATGTACTGCTTCTCACACTACGGAGACCATTACTTACATAAATCTGCACAACCTAGAAATGTTTTTAAATATAACCAATGGGAACATTGTTCTACTCCACCTAAAAGTAGTTCTAAAACATTCTATGAGAAATTCCAGTACTTCTCAGGGTTTAACACAAGTGATGCAGAAACATTTTATTATAAATTGTTGGATAAAACAGGGACGAAAACCATGTTGACAAATACTAAATTGATATATTCAGAAGCATTTTATGAAAAAATGATGACATTTGGTTTTGATTTTTGGAGAAATAACATTGAAACAAAAACCATCTGGGGTACAAAAGAATGGCAGGTACAAGGCCTAGAAGCATTATTTCGAGCCTGCATGATCCCAGAACAAATATTGTTCTTAAATGACACAATTCACCAAACAACCTGTCTTGGCCTAGCTAAGATTAAAGAACTTAACAAACCGTCTATTCCAAAGCCAATACCTGATAATGTAACCACAGATATTGAAATAGACGTATCCAAAATTTTACATCTAAACAGAACACATCCTGATTGGAAAAAGTGGTTAATCTGGCCTACTGACACGAATAACTGTCAAGATAGATTCCTGAATAAAACACAGGGGTTAGCAATGATGTTTCCTTCCCAGTGAAAGAATTGGCTTCGCAGTTTGGTTTGCCCTGTTCCCATGATGCACTGGGCCAGGGACAGACTAATTTGCATATAGCCAGGTTCTGAGCTGGGATGGTGCAGTGAGCTAAAAAACGGTGTTGGATTAAGCCCTGATCTCTTGACTGGGTGAGAGTATTCTGCCTAATTCCGAAACTCTGTCCATCACCACCCCTTGTTGTTTAGTTAGCAATGACCAGACCAGACCCCAGATACTCCCAGAGACAACATCCAGGGATAGTAACAACATACAGTGTAGGGAAACTGTGCCTTGAATGGCTAGAATCATCCACACTGGCAGAAATTAAGCACCACTTATCTTTACTTAAAGATGGTGCTGATTTGCGCGATTTCATTCTGGGACCACGCAAACAGCGTCAAAAATGTTTCATAGCGACCAGTATATATGCGGCTTACAACGAGGCTTGAAAAGTCACACAAATTGAAACAGCTGAAAAAATACGAGAAATTGATCGTATTAATTTGGAAAAATCACTTCCTGTTGTGGACAATGGGTTAATGACTCTGTCCTCCAGAATATATTCACTGGACAGTATTGTATCATCTGCCATAGATATAATAGACAAAGACTTGCTAATGTTACAGCATGGCCAGTCACAATTGCGTTCTATTGTACAGTTAGGCTGGACGCTGCAAAATCTTCGTTCAGGCTATGTGCCTTGGCATTTAATCAACACAACGTCATTGTTTTCCATCTTTAACCTTACTGATAAACAAATCAGCTTGACACAGAAAGGAGAAGACTATACAATCCTGA
Source organism: Lissotriton vulgaris (assembly GCF_964263255.1). NCBI lineage: Eukaryota > Metazoa > Chordata > Amphibia > Caudata > Salamandridae > Lissotriton > Lissotriton vulgaris. The sequence continues at coordinate 1,945,339,029 of NC_141693.1, forward strand.
GCATCGAAAAACTTGAGAGATTACCATTGACAATGTCAGAAAGTCCTGTCATTGAATGGATAATACACGGGATTATCACATTTCCGTTAACAACATTCCGATTTAAAAATTGCCTTGAATACATACCGACTGGCCAGTATGAACGTTTGGGTAAAGGGTACATTAAGTCAGCATGGAAATTACCATATACACACACATGCTATAGTGACAGCAACAAAAATGTATTTCTTAGTGGTGAAAATTGCAAACATTCACTAAGCGGTATACTTTTGTGCCAGGGTATTAATTTACACGGGGCCTGTGAAGGAACTTCAAACAACCTTTCATGCCACCAACATGTCACACCTGCAACGCAGATAGAGCCTTTCTTTTAGCAGCTCTCGAACGGGAGTTACATTCTAATAACGGATCACAGCTGTTGTGGCCTTATGCCAGGGAAAGCCTATCTCGTACGCTTAACATCCATGGTCACTTGCTGTATGCAAGCATTGTTTCCAAACGGCCCTGGAGACTCCGAGACTCCCATATGGCCTCGTTTGAATGTCTCTTCTATACGAATTGATACTTTAAGCAGAATGAAGTCTGTGCTTTTGCAGACAACAGTGCCCATCACGTCATCAAAAGAGACGTATGATCTCCAAGTTGCAAGGACGGCTTCGGAGATACATGACCTTTTATCAACAAACTGCCCCGTGCATTTCACAGAAATGCTTAGCCAAATTCTAAACATGTCAGATGCCGTAGGTATCCCAGGCATATTTCAGACCATTTTTTTGGGGACTTTTAACACCATTCAAAGCAGTCTTGGGCTTAATTCCAAATTTTGTCCATTCAGTCTTTGGCGGCATCCCCCTAATTTTGGGACTTGTAGCAGGAATTTTATTTTTGACCCTCCTGCTCCGAAATGGCAAGCCAAAACACAGACATGACTCCGGCAGGGATGGAAGAAACGATCCTAGCACTACACTACCGGGACCGAATAACTGGAGTCCTTGGATTGGCCAGGCTGAGAGATCTGAACATGACCTGGTTTCTTTCATTCAGACCTATATGGCAGACCTGCATCTTACCTGTGCTTCGATGTATGCTATGCGGAGAAGAATGCGTGTTGGACACCTGTCTTGCACTTCCATCAGCAGTACCAATGGATATCAATACTTTGGTAAGTCCTATTATGGCTCACGCATTGTGTTGTCCCCAGCGGCTACCAATCCTGATGACGGCATTCGTTGAGACTCCTGTGCTACGACTAGGTGGTGACAGTGGAGCAAGAAATAAAAGCAACATCACCCAGGTACGACCTTCTGTGAGCATTGCTGATTCAGACTTTGATGACAGCAATCATTCTCACACCTGCCAAGTTACAGCATCATCGAACTTGGTTGAACTGTCACCTGATTTTGTAGATATAAAACACACAACAGAGCAGAATAGGTCTGGAAAAAGTGTGTAGCTGTACTGGCCAAGGTGCAATAGTGGATGCATGCATGAACGTACGGTGCTGTAAAACACTGGCTAGATAAATCCCATCAGACCACCCGTATGGTGGAATTTACGTCATGTGGGATGTTGCTGATCATTCCAAATCCCAACCGACATTGTAGTGCCGATATGGAAATGGATGTCAAGAATCTAGCCGTGATGTCCATCATGAAGTGGTATTTGCTAGAGTGCAGTGCTTAGATGGCAGTGGTGAAATAAAATTGACTACACGGGCATTGTAAAATATTCAAACTGCACTCCATGTGTCAAGAGTTAAAAACACGCCGAGTAGTAAGACTACCCCTTGGCGTTTGTGCAAATCGGTCGACATGTTTCAGCCCGTGGGGCATTGCCCCGGCTTTCTTCAGGACCATAGACAGAAAGGCTACTGCAACTATAAATGATGTGTTAAATCAAAAACAAAGAATGTACTAAGAAAAAGGTACATATCTACCAGGAACCTTCACATTTGAATGCCCACTGGAAGGAGAGAAGAACATCTTCTTCCTAGAAAACAAAAGTTGTTTCACAAAAAAACACCATATTACACACAAACATCCACATGAGTACACAAAGACCGCACAGACAAAACCCACCTGCATGAATTATTTATTTATTTTATTTAATGGTTTTGTAAAGCGCGTAGTAACTCCAAGGAGCATCCCAGCGCTGATCTGCTTCTCCAGGGGTTTTTAGCCAACTAGGGGATTATATTTGTGGGAAAAGGAAGGTTTTCAGGGTCTTTCTGAACTGGAGATAGTTCGGTTCAGTCCTAAGTTTTCGGGGTAACTGGTTCCATCGTTTTGCCGTGTGAACCGAAAAGCGGCGGCCACCGGTCTTGGCTTTTCTCACTCAAGGGACAACAATGAGATTTTCTGTGTTGGATCGGAGATCCCTCTCTGCTTTGTAAGGGATTAAAAGTTCTTTCAGAAGAGGGGGGCCGTTGTTATTGAGTGTTTTATGTGCCAGGCAGAGGGATTTGAACAAGACCCTTTTTCTGATTGGGAGCCAGTGGAGAGAGTTAAGGGCCGGCCTGGCGGAGGATCTTCCAGGAGTGCCCGTAAGTAACCGGGCTGCGGCATTTTGAGCTTTCTGCAGTGAGTTCAGGGTGGCTTCAGGGGCTCCCAGGTATACAGCGTTACAGTAGTCTAATCTTGCCAGGATTAGACCCTGTATGAGGAGCCTTCTTGCAGTCTCAGGGAGCAGGGGAAAGATCTTCCTGCAGGCTCTGAGTAGTCCAAAGCAAGTCCCTGCAGTTCTCTTTGCCTGGGTTTTAAAACTCATGTCTTTCTCAATCCACACACCAAGGCTCTTGACCTCTTCCTTGGGTGCGGGGGGGTCCCGTAGGCACCTGGGCCAAAGGTGAGGTGGTAGAGAGGGTCCATTATGGCCCATCAGGAGGATCTCAGTCTTGGACCCGTTTAATTTTAATGAGGAGAGATTCACCCATCGGTGGACTTCGGAAAGGCAGCTGTGGAGGTCAGATGGTGCGTGGTGAGGGTGGGAAAGGGTGACGACCAGCTGAGTGTCGTCGGCGTAGTTGATGACTGACACGCCGTACGAGCTGACCCTCTTCTCCAGTGGGGCCATGTACACGTTGAAAAGTGTAGGGCTCAGAGATGAGCCCTGTGGCACTCCACACCGGAGGGGGATGATGGATGAGCAGCTGTCGTTTTCCCGCACCTGGAAGGAGCGTTCAGTCAAAAAGGATTCTAGCCATTTCAAGGCCAGACCCGTTACTCCGATCTCTCCCAGTCGGTGGATCAGGGTGGGATGGTCTACAGTGTCGAAAGCCGCACTGAGGTCTAGGAGGATCACTGCCACTGATCCTCCTGTGTCCAGAATGCTTCTGGCCTTCTCCACTGAGGTCAGGAGGGCGATGTCAGTGCCCTGACCTGGACGAAATCCTGTCTGGGAGGCCGCTAAGAGGTTGTTGCTTTCCAGGTAAAGCGATAGTTGCTTATTTACCAGCTTCTCTGCGATCTTGCTGTTTCCAGGGAGAAGGGATATAGGCCTGTAGTTGGCAAAGTCCTGCGGGTCTAAAGAGGGTTTTTTCAGCAGACCTTTGACTGCTGCTGCTTTCCAGCTGGGTGGGACAATGCCCTCTGAGAGAGAGGAATTGATCAGGGCCGTGAGGGGAGGGATGATGGTACTTGACACTTTTTTTAGGAAACGGAGGGGGGCAGGATCGAGGGGAGAACCACTTTTAATTGCGGCCAACGTAGCTCCTACTTCTTCCGTTGTTACGGGTCCGAAGGTGTCCAGGGAGGGTTGGGGGGCTGGCAGCAGTGGAGGGTTGGCGGTGGTGATGGTAGGATCCGGCTGTGTGGGGTCCTGTTCGGGAGGGGGTATGGTAAGGAGAATGTTTTGAATCTTCTCGTCGAAGAAAGTGGCTAATTTTTGACATTTGATTTCCGCTGCTTTGGGATCGAGGGGTTTGAGTGGGGGGTCGGGGGCGTGGAGTAATTCTTTTAGAACTACATAGGTTTCGTGAGCCGAACAGGCCGCGTTTTTAATTCTGTCCTCGTAGAAACTGGTTTTGATGCTACGGAGCTCTTTTTTATAGGATTTTACCGCGGAGCGGAATGCTTCTTTCCGTTCCTCGGTTTTTTCCTTCCTCCAGATACGTTCATATCTTTTGCAAGCCTTACGTAGCAGATTGAGTTCCGGGGTGTACCAGGGTGAGGGATTAACTCTCTTGATGTGTCTAAGAGAGTGGGTTTTGGGCATAATAGCGTCCAGCGATTGGGTAATCCAGGTACTGAATTTTTTGTCCCCTACTAAGGTGTTATTGGGGGAATGATTTGCATTCAGCGTTATATGAAAAGCATAATAGCTTTATCACCACGAGGCATTTCCTTTGTGTGGGTGAAGACCTCACCTCACCCGGCGACCGCTCGGGAGTATGAGGCCCGCTCTATAGTGGAGAAAAAAGGAAACCATGAGTGCACAACTCTATAGTATCCAAGCCAATTGCTCTACCCAAAAACCCAACAGACGTGTGATAGTAACCCAACTGTTCAACCTTAAGTAAACCTACATTAATGTCCATATGACGCTTGGAGAACATACATACTGTAGTGCTCTTCTTATCATAGAGCCCAGAACAAGTACTCATGTTAACCTCTGAGTGTGTTATTAATAGCTCATAAAAAACTTGCCTAGAATCACAGTGTATAATTATTGGTAGCAGGTCCTAATGAATGCCCCAGAAATAGTAATTGGGACTGTCCATAGGAAAGGGCTATTCAAATGCCCAGCGACATAGAGCAACAAAGTCCTCGGTGTCTAAAGGGCTCGAGGGGCCGTCCCAACCTCATCAGTACGAGTGTACTCAACTAAACCACTAAATAGGGGCTGACTAATAGCGAGAAAAAACCACCATAGGACTCACCTGCCCGTCGGTGCCTCGGATGGTAAACCGAGTGGAAGTGGAGGTGTTTGGTCAAGCCGCCCATCACCCTTTTGTAGCCGCCGGTAATTGACTGGGCGTTAGATACAACAAACTGTGGACGACAGCGTGAAAGAAGAGACACTGCTCTTGTGCACATGCGCTGCAACATTAATCCCCGAGAGGTGACGTATGGTTCGTATTGTCACTACTTATTAAACGAGCAAAAAAAGGGGATTTATAAAAGCTTTCATCCTGAGGGTGCAAGAGGATTGAAAGAGACCAGAAACTAATGGGAATACTGCTCAGATTAAAGAGCGTATAATGAGTATAGTGGTTTCTTTGGTCTCAGAGCCACCCTGGATTCATGTGCATGTCCGGTTAGGAGACACTGTATTCGTGTCATGCGCCCGATGCTTATTTACACAGGGACGGTTTAACTGAGGTATCTCGTCTTGAGTGCTCATTGTGTGGAAATACTAGGCCCTGAATCCAAAGTAATTAATCTATACAGAGTCACTCTATGGTAGAGTGTGACATCCAGTACAAACTGCTCATAAGGGAGGGCTGTGCCTCAGTGTGGAAACTAGTAGTTAGATCATAAAGGGTCGCTATTTGGTGAAGCGCAATATGGCCCTTATGAAAGATCATTATGTTTGTGATATCAGGAAGTTGTTATTATCTCAAGTGCCAAAGAAAATTAGGTGTCTGACTGGGTGAACAGTAGGGAAGCACACACAATTATGTTAGGTGAGCTTGGCGGGTGCAACCAAGAAATGCGTTGCATCCATTTAAGAAAGACCTGCAACTAAAAAGTTGCTCTTAATTCTAAAAAACAAAACAAGTATGTGGAGGGTCAAGGGGAATATTTAATGACCTGTCTGCTCATTCCCCTATTTTAAGATATAAAACACACAACATAAATCCCATCAGACTACCCGTATGGTGGAATTTACGTCATGTGGGAT